>NC_139159.1:57541869-58741869 GCF_964270905.1 Leucopleurus acutus
CGTACGGGTTAGGATTAGGGGACGGGTGAGGGTAAGGCTTCGGGGAAGGGTTAGGGTTAGGGTTCAGGCTAGGGTTAGGGTTAGGGGACGGTGACGGTTTAGGGTCCAGGTGAGTGTACGACAACGCTTTAGGGTGAGCGTACTTGTGAGGGCGGGGGTTATTGTTAGCGTACGGGTTAAGATTAGGGGACGGGTGAGGGTAAGGCTTCGGGGAAGGGTTAGGGTTAGGGTTCGGGTTAGGGTTAGGGTTAGGGGACGGGGACGGTTTAGGGTCCAGGTGAGGGTACGACAATGCTTTAGGGTGAGCGTACGTGTGAGGGCGCGGGTTAGTGTTAGCGTACCGGTTAAGATTAGGGGACGGGTGAGGGTAAGGCTTCGGGGAAGGGTTAGGGTTAGGGTTTGGGCTAGGGTTAGGGTTAGGGTTAGGGGACGGGGACGGTTTAGGGTCCAGGTGAAGGTACGACAACGCTTTAGGGTGAGCGTACGTGTGAGGGCGCGGATTAGTGTTAGCGTACGGGTTAGGAGTAGGGGACGGGTGAGGGTAAGGGTTCAGGGAAGGGTTAGGGTTAGGGTTTGGGCTAGGGATAGGGTTAGGGGACGGGGACGGTTTAGGGTCCAGGTGAGGGTACGACAACGCTTTAGGGTGAGCGTACGTGTGAAGGCGTGGGTTAGTGTTACCGTACGGGTTAGGATTAGGGGACGGGTGAGGTTAAGGGTTCGGGGAAGGGTTAGGTTTAGGGTTCGGACTAGGGTTAGGTTTAGGGGACAAGGACGGTTTAGGGTCCAGGTCCGCATACGAAAACGCTTTAGGGTGAGCGTACATGTGAGGGCGCAGGTGAGTGTTAGCGTACGGTTTAGGATTAGGCGACGTGTGAGGGTAAGGGTTCGGGGAAGGGTTAGGGTTAGGGTTCGGGCTAGGGTTAGGGTTAGGGGACGGGGACGGTTTAGGGTCCAGGTCCGCATATGACAACGCTTTAGGGTGAGCATACATGTGAGGGCGCGGGTTAGTGTTAGCGTACGGGTTAGGATTAGGTGACGGGTGAGGGTAAGGCTTCGGGGAAGGGTTAAGGTTAGGGTTAGGGCTAGGGTTAGGGTTAGGGGACGAGGACGGTTTAGGGTCCAGGTGAGGGTACGACAACGCTATAGGGTGAGCATACGTGTGAGGGCGCGTGTTAGTGTTAGCGTACTGTTTCGGATAAGGGGACGGGTAAGGGTAAGGCTTCGGGGAAGGGTTAGGGTTAGGGTTCGGGCTAGGGTTAGGGATAGGGGACGGGGACGGTTTAGGGTCCAGGTGAAGGTATGACAACGTCTTTTTGTGAGCGTACGTGTGAGAGCGCGGGTTAGTGTTAGCGTACGGGTTACGATTAGGGGACGGGTGAGGGTAAGGGTTCGGGGAAGGGTTACGGTTAGGGTTCGGGCTAGGGTTAGGGTTAGGGGACGGGGACTGTTTAGGGTCCACGTGAGGGTACGACAACTCTTTAGGGTGAGTGTACCTGTGAGGGTACGGGTTAGTGTTAGCGTACGGGTTAGGATTAGAGGACGGGTGAGGGTAAGGCTTCGGGGAAGGGTTAGGGTTAGGGTTCGGGCTAGCGTTACGGTTAAGGGATGGGGACGGTTTACGGTCCAGGTGAGCGTACGATAACGCTTTAGGGTGAGCGTACGTGTGAGGGCGCGGGAAAGTGTTAGCATACGGGTTAGGATGAGGGGACGGGTGAGGGTAAGGCTTCGGGGAAGGTTTAGGGTTAGGGTTCGGGCTAGGGTTAGGGTTAGGGGACGGGAACGGTTTAGGGTCCACGTGAGGGTATGACAACGCTTTAGGGTGAGTGTACCTGTGAGGGCGCGGGTTAGTGTTAGCGTACGGGTTAGGATTAGGAGACGGGTGAGGGTAAGGCTTTGGGGAAGGGTTAGGGTTAGGGTTCGGGCTAGGGTTATGGTTAAGGGACGGGGACGGTTTACGGTCCAGGTGAGCGTACGAAAACGCTTTAGGGTAAGCGTACTTGTGAGGGCACGGGTTAGTGTTAGCATTCGGTTTAGGATGAGGAGACGGGTGAGGGTAAGGCTTCGGGGAAGGTTTAGGGTTAGGGTTCAGGCTAGGGTTAGGGTTAGGGGACGGGGATGGTTTAGGGTCCAGGTGAGGGTATGACAACGCTTTACGGTGAGCGTACGTGTGAGGGCGCGGGTTCGTGTTAGCGTACGGGTTAGGATAAAGGGACGGGTGAGGGTAAGGCTTCGGGGAAGGGTTATGGTTAGGGTTCGGGCTAGGGTTAGGGTTAGGAGATATGGACGGTTTAGGGTCCAGGTGAGGGTACGACAACGCTTTAGGGTGAGCGTACGTGTGAGCGCGCGGATTAGTGTTAGCGTACGGGTTAGGTGTAGGGGACGGGTGAGGGTAAGGCTTCGGGGAAGGGTTAGGGTTAGGGTTCGGGCTAGGATTAGGGTTAGGGGACGGGGACGGTTTATGGTTCAGGTGAGGGTACGACAACGCTTTAGGGTGAGCGTACGTGTGAGAGCGTGGGTTAGTGTTAGCGTACGGGTTAGGATTAGGGGACGGGTGAGGGTAAGGGTTCGGGGAAGGGTTAGGGTTAGGGTTCGGGCTAGGGTTAGGGTTAGGGGACGGGGACGGTTTAGGGTCCAGGTGAGGGTACGACAACGCTTTAGGGTGAGCGTACGTGTGAGGGCGCCGGTTAGTGTTAGCGTACGGGTTACGATTAGGTGACGGGTGAGGGTAAGGGTTCGGGGAATTGTTAGGGTTAGGGTTCGGGCTAGGGTTAGGGTTAGGGGACGGGGACGGTTTAGGGTCCAGGTGAAGGTATGACAACGTCTTAGTGTGAGCGTACGTGTGAGGGCGCGGGTTATTGTTAGCGTACGGGTTACGATTAGAGGACTGGTGAGGGTAAGGCTTCGGGGAAGGGTTAGGGTTAGGGTTCAGGCTAGGGTTAGGGTTAGGAGACATGGACGGTTTAGGGTCCAGGTGAGGGTACTACAACGCTTTAGTGTGAGCGTACGTGTGAGGGCGCGGGTTAGTGTTAGCGTACCGGTTAGGATTAGGGGACGGGTGAGGGTAAGGCTTCGGGGAAGGGTTAGGGTTAGGGTTCGGGCTAGGGTTAGGGTTAGGGGACGGGTACGTTTTAGGGTCCAGGTGAGGGTATGACAACGCTTTAGTGTGAGTGTACGTGTGAGAGCTTGGGTTAGTGCTAGCGTACGGGTTAGACTTAGGGGACGGGTGAGGGTAAGGGTTAGGGGAAGGGTTAGCGTTAGGGTTCGGGCTAGGGTTAGGGTTAGGGTTAGGGTTAGGGTTAGGTTTAGGGTTAGGGTTAGGGGACGGGGACGGTTTAGGGTCCAGGTCCACATACGACAACGCTTTAGGGTGAGCGTACATGTGAGGGCGCGGTTTAGTGTTAGCGTACGGGTTACGATTAGGTGACTGGTGACGGTAAGGCTTCGGGGAAGGGTTGGGGTTAGGGTTAGGTCTAGGGTTAGGGTTAGGGGATGGGGACGGTTTAGGGTCCAGGTGAGGGAACGACAACGCTTTAGGGTGAGCGTACATGTGAGGGCGCGGGTTAGTGTTAGAGTACCGGTTCGGATTAGGGGACGGGTAAGGGTAAGGCTTCGGGGAAGGGTTACAGTTAAGGTTTGCGCTAGGGTTAGGGTTAGGGGACGGGGACGATTTAGGGTCCAGGTGAAGGTATGACAACGTTTTAGGGTGAGCGTACGTGTGAGGGCGCGGGTTAGTGTTAGCGTACGGGTTAGAATTAGGGGACGGGTGAGGGTAAGGGTTCGGGGAAGGGTTAGGGTTAGGGTTCGGGCAAGGGTTAGGGTTAGGGGATGGGGACGGTTTAGGGTCCAGGTCCACATACGACAACGCTTTAGGGTGAGAGTACATGTGAGGGCACGGGTTAGTGTTAGCGTACGGGTTAGGATTAGCTGACGGGTGAGCGTACGGCTTCGGGGAAGGGTTAGAGTTAGGGTTAGGGCTACGGTTAGGGTTAGGGAATGGGGACGGTTTAGGGTCCAGGTGAAGGTACGACAACGCTTTAGGGTGAGCATACGTGTGAGGGCGCGGGTTAGTGTTAGCGTACTGGTTAGGATTAGGGGACGGGTGAGAATAAGGGTTCGGGGAAGGGTTAGGGTTAGGGTTTCGGCTAGGGTTAGGGTTAGGGGACGGGGACGGTTTAGGGTCCAGGTGAGGGTACGACAACGCTTTAGGGTGAGCGTACGTGTGAGGGCGTGGGCTAGTGTGAGCGTACGGTTAGGATTGGGGGACGGGTGAGAGTATGGGTTGGGGGAAGGGTTAGGGTTAGGGTTCGGGCTAGGGTTAGGGTTAGGGTACGGGGACGGTTTAGGGTCCAGGTGAGTTTAGGACAACATTATAGGGTGAGCGTACGTGTGAGGGCGCGGGTTAGTGTTAGCGTACCGGTTCGGATAAGGGGACGGGTAAGGGTAAGGCTTCGGGGAAGGGTTAGGGTTAGGGTTCGGGCTAGGGTTAGGTTTAGGGTTCAGGTGAAAGTATGACAACGTCTTAGTGTGAGCGTACGTGTGAGGGCGCGGGTTAGTGTTAGCGTACGGGTTACGATTAGGGGACGGGTGAGAGTAAGGGTTCGGGGAAGGGTTAGGGTTAGGGTTCGGGCTAGGGTTAGGGTTAAAGGACGGGGACGGTTTAGGGTCCAGGTGAGGGTATGACAACGCTTTACGGTGAGCGTACGTGTGAGGGCGCGTGTTCCTGTTAGCGTACGGGTTAGGATTAGGGGACGGGTGAGGGTAAGGGTTCGGTGAAGGGTTAGGGTTAGGCTTCGGGCTAGGGTTAGGGTTAAGGGACGGGGACGGTTTAGGGTCAAGGTGAGGGTACGACAACGCTTTAGGGTGAGCGTACGTGTGAGGGCGCGGGTTCGTGTTAGCGTACGGGTTACGATTAGGGGACGGGTGAGGGTAAGGGTTCGGGGAATTGTTAGGGTTAGGGTTGGGGCTAGGGTTAGGGTTAGGGGACAGGGACGGTTTAGGGTCCAGGTGAGGGTACGCTAATGCTTTAGGGTGAGCGTACGTGTGAGGGCGCAGGTTAGTGTTAGCGTACGGGTTAGGATTAGGGGACGGGTGAGGGTAAGGCTTCGGGGAAGTGTTAGTGTTAGGGTTCGGGCTAGGGTTAGGGTTAGGGGACGGGGACGGTTTAGGGTCCAGGTGAGGGTACGACAACGCTTTAGGGTGAGCGTATGTGTGAGGGCGTGGGTTAGTGTTAGCGTACGGGTTAGGATGAGGGGATGGGTGAGGTTAAGGCTTCGGGGAAGAGTTAGGGTTAGGTTTCGGGCTAGGGATAGGGTTAGGCGACGGGGACGGTTTAGTGTCCAGGTGAGGGTACGACAACGCTTTAGGGTGAGCGTACATGTGAGGGCGCGGGTTAGTGTTAGCATACGGGTTAGGATGAGGGGACGGGTGAGGGTAAGGCTTCGGGGAAGGTTTAGTGTTAGGGTTAGGGCTAGGGTTAGGGTTAGGGGATGGGGACGGTTTAGGGTCCAGGTGAGGGTATGACAACGCTTTAGGGTGAGTGTACCTGTGAGGGCGCGGGTTAGTGTTAGCGTACGGTTAGGATTAGGGGACGGGTGAGAGTAAGGGTTGGGGGAAGGGTTAGGGTTAGGGTTCGGGCTAGGGTTAGGGTTAGGGGACGGGGACGGTTTAGGGTCCAGATGAGGGTACGACAACGCTATAGGGTGAGGGTACATGTGAGGGCGTGGGTTAGTGTTAGAGTACCGGTTCAGATAAGGGGACGGGTAAGGGTAAGGCTTCGGGGAAGGTTTCGGGTTAGGGTTCGGGCTAGGGTTAGGGGACGGGGACGGTTTAGGGTCCAGGTGAAGGTATGACAACGTCTTAGTGTGAGCGTACGTGTGAGGGCGCGGTTTATTGTTAGCGTACGGGTTACGATGAGGGGACGGGTGAGGGTAAGGCTTCGGGGAAGGGTTAGGGTTAGGGTTCGGGCTAGGGTTAGTGTTAGGAGACATGGACGGTTTAGGGTCCAGGTGAGGGTACGACAACGCTTTAGGGTGAGCGTACGTGTGAGGGCGCGGGTTAGTGTTAGCGTACCGGTTAGGATTAGGGGACGGGTGAGGGTAAGGCTTCGGGGAAGGGTTAGGATTAGGGTTCGGGCTAGGGTTAGGGTTAGGGGACGGGGACGTTTTAGGGTCCAGGTGAGGGTATGACAACGCTTTAGTGTGAGTGTACGTGTGAGGGCTTGGTTTAGTGTTAGCGTACGGGTTAGACTTAGGGGACGGGTGAGGGTAAGGGTTAGGGAAAGGGTTAGGGTTAGGGTTCGGGCTAGGGTTAGGGTTAGAGGACGGGAAAGGTTTAGGGTCCAGGTGAGGGTACGACAATGCTTTAGGGTGAGCGTTTGTGTGACGGCGCGGGTTAGTATTAGCGTACGGGTTAGGATTAGGGGACGGGTGAGGGTAAGGCTTCAGGGAAGGGTTAGGGTTAGGGTTCGGGCTAGGGTTAGGGTTAGGGGACGGGGACAGTTTAGGGTCCAGTTCCGCATACGACAACGCTTTAGGGTGAGCGTACATGTGAGGGCGCGGTTTAGTGTTAGCGTACGGGTTAGGATTAGGTGACGGGTGACGGTAAGGCTTCGGGGAAGGGTTGGGGTTAGGGTTAGGTCTAGGGTTAGGGTTAGGGGACGGGGACGGTTTAGGGTCCAGGTGAGGGTACGACAACGCTTTAGGGTGAGCTTACATGTGAGGGCGCGGGTTAGTGTTAGCGTACCGGTTAGGATTAGGGGACGGGTAAGGGTAAGGCTTCGGGGAAGGGTTAGGGTTAGGGTTTGGGCTAGGGTTAGGGTTAGGGGACGGGGACGGTTTAGGGTCCAGGTGAAGGTACGACAACGCTTTAGGGTGAGCGTACGTGTGAGGGCGCGGATTAGTGTTAGCGTACGGGTTAGGATTAGGGGACGGGTGAGGGTAAGGGTTCGGGGAAGGGTTAGGGTTAGGGTTTGGGCTAGGGATAGGGTTAGGGGACGGGGACGGTTTAGGGTCCAGGTGAGGGTACGACAACGCTTTAGGGTGAGCTTACGTATGAGGGCGCGGGTTCGTGTTAGCGTATGGGTTAGGATAAGGGGACGGGTGAGGGTAAGGCTTCGAGGAAGGGTTATGGTTAGGGTTCGGGCTAGGGTTAGGGTTAGGAGACATGGACGGTTTAGGGTCCAGGTGAGGTTACGACAACGCTTTAGGGTGAGTGTACGTGTGAGGGTGAGGGTTAGTGTTAGCGTACGGGTTAGGATTATGTGACAGGTGAGGGTAAGGCTTAGGGGAAGGGTTAGGGTTAGGGGATGGGGACGGTTTAGGGTCCAGGTGAGGATAAGACAACACTTTAGGGTGAGCATACGTGTGAGGGCGCGGGTTAGTGTTATTGTACAGGTTAGGATTAGGTGACGGGTGAGGGTAAGGGTTCCGGGAAGGGTTAGGGTTAGGGTTCGGGGTAGGCTCACCGTTAGGGGACGGGGACGGTTTAGGGTCCAGGTGAGGGTACGACAACGCTTTAGGGTGAGCGTACGTGTGAGGGCGCGGGTTAGTGTTAGCGTACCAGTTCGGATTAGGGGACGGGTAAGGTTAAGGCTTCGGGGAAGGGTTACGGTTAAGGTTCGCGCTAGGGTTAGGGTTAGGGGACGGGGACGGTTTAGGGTCCAGGTGAAGGTATGGCAACGTTTTAGGGTGAGCGTACGTGTGAGGGCGCGGTTTAGTGTTAGCGTATGGGTTAGGATTAGGGGACGGGAGAGGGTAAGGTTTCGG
This sequence comes from Leucopleurus acutus, assembly GCF_964270905.1. NCBI lineage: Eukaryota > Metazoa > Chordata > Mammalia > Artiodactyla > Delphinidae > Leucopleurus > Leucopleurus acutus. Next base: position 57,549,633 of record NC_139159.1, read on the forward strand.
GGAAGGGTTAGGGTTAGGGTTCAGGCAAGGGTTATGGTTAGGGGACGGGGACGGTTTAGGGTCCAGGTCCACATACGACAACGATTTAGGGTGAGCGTACATGTGAGGGCGCGGGTTAGTGTTAGTGTACGGGTTAGGATTAGCTGACGGGTGAGGGTAAGGCTTAGGAGAAGGGTTAGGGTTCGGGCTAGGCTTAGGGTTAGGGGACGGGGACGGTTTAGGGTCCAGGTGAGGGTACGACAATGCTTTAGGGTGAGCGTACTTGTGAGGGCGGGGGTAAGTGTTAGCGTACGGGTTAGGATTAGGGGTCGGGTGAGGGTAAGGCTTCGGGGAAGTGTTAGGGTTAGGGCTCGGGATAGGATTAGGGTTAGGGGACGGGGACGGTTTAGGGTCCAGGTGAGGGTACGACAATGCTTTACGGTGAGCGTACGTGTGAGGGCGCGGGTTAGTGTTAGCGTACGGGTTAGGATTAGGGGACGGGTGAGGGTAAGGCTTCGGGGAAGTGTTAGGGTTAGGGTTCGGGCTAGGGTTAGGGTTAGGGGACGGGGACGGTTTAAGGTCCAGGAGATGGTACGACAACGCTTTAGGGTGAGCGTACGTTGGAGGGCGCGGGTTAGTGTTAGCGTACGGTTTAGGATTAGGGGACGGGTGAGGGTAAGGCTTCGGGGAAGGTTTAGGGTTAGGGTTCGGACTAGGGTTAGGGTTAGAGGATGGGGACGGTTTAGGGTCCAGGTGAGGTTATGACAACGCTTTAGGGTGAGCGTACGTGTGAGGGTGCGTGTTAGTGTTAGCGTACGGGTTAGGAGTAGGGGACGGGTGAGGGTAAGGCTTCAGGGAAGGGTTAGGGTTAGGGTTCGGGCTAGGGTTAGGGTTAGGGGACGCGGACGGTTTAGGGTCCAGGTGAGGGTACGACAACGCTTTAGGGTGAGCGTACGTGTGAGGGCGTGGGTTAGTGATACCGTACGGGTTAGGATTAGGGGACGGGTGAGGTTAAGGTTTCGGGGAAGGCTTAGGTTTAGGGTTCGGGCTAGGGTTAGGGTTAGGGGACGGGGACGGTTTAGGGTCCAGGTGAGGGTACAACAACGCTTAAGGGTGAGCGTACGTGTGAGGGTGCGGATTAGTGTTAGTGTACGGGTTAGGATTAGGGGACGGTTGAGGGTAAGGGTTCGGGAAGGGTTAGGGTTAGGGTTCGGACTAGGGTTAGGGTTAGGGGACAAGGACGGTTTAGGGTCCAGGTCCGCATACGAAAACGCTTTAGGGTGAGCGTACATGTGAGGGCGTGGGATAGTGTTAGCGTACGGTTTAGGATTAGGCGACGTGTGAGGTTAAGGGTTCGGGGAAGGGTTAGGGTTAGGGTTCGGGCTAGGGTTAGGGTTAGGGTTAGGGGACGGGGACGGTTTAGGGTCCAGGTCCGCATATGACAACGCTTTAGGGAGAGCGTACATGTGAGGGCGCGGGTTAGTGTTAGCGTACGGGTTAGGATTAGGTGACGGGTGAGGGTAAGGCTTCGGGGAAGGGTTAGGGTTAGGGTTAGGGCTAGGGTTAGGGTTAGGGGACGAGGACGGTTTAGGGTCTAGGTGAGGGTACGACAACGCTATAGGGTGAGCGTACGTGTGAGGGCGCGGGTTAGTGTTAGCGTTCCGGTTCGGATAAGGGGACGGGTAAGGGTAAGGCTTCGGGGAAGGGTTAGGGTTAGGGTTCGGGCTAGGGTTAGGGTTAGGGGACGGGGACGGTTTAGGGTCCAGGTGAAGATATGACAACGTCTTTATGTGAGCGTACGTGTGAGAGCGCGGGTTAGTGTTAGCGTACGGGTTACGATTAGGGGACGGGTGAGGGTAAGGCTTCGGGGAAGGGGTAGGGTTAGGGTTCGGGCTAGGGTTACGGTTAAGGGATGGGGACGGTTTACGGTCTAGGTGAGCGTACGACAACGCTTTAGGGTGAGCGTACGTGTGAGGGCGCGGGTTAGTGTTAGCATACGGGTAGGATGAGGGGACGGGTGAGGGTAAGGCTTCGGGGAAGGTTTAGGTTTAGTGTTCGGGCTAGGGTTAGGGTTAGGGGACGGGGACGGTTTAGGGTCCAGGTGAGGGTACGACAACGCTTTAGGGTGAGCGTACGTGTGAGGGCGCGGGTTAGTGTTAGCGTACGATTTAGGCTTATGGGATGGGTGAGGGTAAGGTTTCGGGGAAAGGTTAGGGTTAGCGTTCGGGCTAGGGTTAGGGTTAGGGTACGGGGACTGTTTAGGGTCCACGTGAGGGTACGACAACGCTTTAGGGTGAGTGTACCTGTGAGGGCGCGGGTTAGTGTTAGCGTACGGGTTAGGATTAGGGGACGGGTGAGGGTAAGGCTTCGGGGAAGGGTTAGGGTTAGCGTTCGGGCTAGGGTTATGGTTAAGGGACGGGGACGGTTTACGGTCCAGGTGAGCATACGAAAACGCTTTAGGGTGAGCGTACGTGTGAGGGCGCAGGTTAGTGTTAGCATTCGGTTTAGGATGAGGAGACGGGTGAGGGTAAGGCTTCAGGGAAGGTTTAGGGTTAGGGTTCGGGCTAGGGTTAGGGTTAGGGGACGGGGACGGTTTAGGGTCCAGTTGAGGGTATGACAACGCTTTACGGTGAGCGTACGTGTGAGGGCGAGTGTTCGTGTTAGCGTACGGGTTAGGATAACGGGACGGGTGAGGGTAAGGCTTCGGGGAAGGGTTATGGTTAGGGTTCGGGCTAGGGTTAGGGTTAGGAGACATGGACGGTTTAGGGTCCAGGTGAGGGTACGACAACGCTTTAGGGTGAGCGTACGTGTGAGGGCGCGGGTTAGTGATAGCGTACGGGTTACGATTAGGGGACGGGTGAGGGTAAGGGATCGGGGAAGGGTTAGGGTTAGGGTTCGGGCTAGGGTTAGGGTTAGGGGACGGGGACTGTTTAGGGTCCACCTGAGGGTACGACAACGCTTTAGGGTGAGTGTACCTGTTAGGGCGCGGGTTAGTGTTAGCGTACGGGTTAGGATTAGGGGACGGGTGAGGGTAAAGCTTCGGGGAAGGGTTAGGGTTAGGGTTCGGGCTAGGGTTACGGTTAAGGGACGGGGACGGTTTATGGTCCAGGTGAGCATACGACAACGGTTTAGGGTGAGCGTACGTGTGAGGGCACGGGTTAGTGTTAGCATACGGGTTAGGATGAGGGGATGGGTGAGGGTAAGGCTTCGGGGAAGGTTTAGGGTTAGGGTTCAGGCTAAGGTTAGGGTTAGGGGACGGGGACGGTTTAGGGTCCAGGTGAGGGTACGACAACGATTTAGGGTGAGCGTACATGTGAGGGCGCGGGTTAGTGTTAGCGTACGGTTTAGGCTTATGGGACGGGTGAGGGTAAGGGTTCGGGGAAGGGTTAGGGTTAGCGTTCGGGCTAGGGTTAGGGTTAGGGTACGGGGAGTGTTTAGGGTCCACGTGAGGGTATGACAATGCTTTAGGGTGAGTGTACCTGTGAGGGCGCGGGTTAGTGTTAGCGTACGGGTTAGGATTAGGGGACGGGTGAGGGTAAGGCTTCGGGGAAGGGTTAGGGTTACGGTTCGGGCTAGGGTTAGGGTTAGGGGACGGGGACGGTTTAGGGTCCAGGTGAGGGTACGACAACGCTTTAGGGTGAGCGTACGTTTGAGGGAGCGGATTAGTGTTAGCGTACGGTTTAGGATTAGGGGACGGGTGAGGGTTAGGCTTCGGGGAAGGTTTAGGGTTAGGGTTCAGGCTAGGGTTAGGGTTTGGGGATGGGGACGGTTTAGGGTCCAGGTGAGGTTATGACAACGCTTTAGGGTGAGCGTACGTGAGAGGGCGCGTGTTAGTGTTAGCGTACGGGTTAGGAGTAGGGGACGGGTGAGGGTAAGGCTTCGGGGAAGGGTTAGGGTTAGGGTTCAGGCTAGGGTTAGGGTTAGGTGACGGTGACGGTTTAGGGTCCAGATGAGTGTACGACAACGCTTTAGGGTGAGCGTACTTGTGAGGGCGGGGGTTATTGTTAGCGTACGGGTTAGGATTAGGGGACGGGTGAGGGTAAGGCTTCGGGGAAAGGTTAGGGTTAGGGTTCGGGCTAGGTTTAGGGTTAGGGAACGGGGACGGTGTAGGGTCCATGTGAGGGTACGACAATGCTTTAGGGTAAGCGTACGTGTGAGGGCGCGGGTTTGTGTTAGCGTACGGGTTAGGATTATGGGACGGTTGAGGGTAAGGCTTCGGGGAAGGGTTAGGGTTAGGGTTCGGGCTAGGGTTAAGGTTAGGGGACCGGATCGGTTTAGGGCCCAGGTGAGGGTACGACAGCGCTTTAAGGTGAGCGTACGTGTGAGGGCGCGTGTTAGTGTTAGCGTACAGCTTAGGCTTATAGGACGGGTGACGGTAAGGTTTCGGGGAAGGGTTAGGGTTAGGGTTCGGGCTAGGGTTAGGGTTAGGGTACGGGGACTGTTTAGGGTCCACATGAGTGTACGACAACGCTTTAGGGTGAGTGTACCTGTGAGGGCGTGGGTTAGTGTTAGCGTACGGGTTAGGAAGAGGGGACGGGTGAGGGTAAGGCTTCGGGGAAGGTTTAGGGTTAGGGTTCGGGTTAGGGTTAGGGTTAGGGGACGGGGACGGTTTAGGGTCCAGGTGAGGGTACGACAACGCTTTAGGGTGAGCGTACGTGTGAGGGCGCGGGTTAGTGTTAGCGTACCGGTTAGGATTAGGGGACGGGTGAGGGTAAGGCTTCGGGGAAGGGTTAGGGTTAGGGTTTGGGCTAGGGTTAGGGTTAGGGGACGGGGACGGTTTAGGGTTCAGGTGAACGTACGACAACGCTTTAGGGTGAGCGTACGTGTGAGGGCGCGGATTAGTGTTAGCGTACGGGTTAGGATTAGGGGACGGGTGAGGGTAAGGGTTCGGGGAAGGGTTAGGGTTAGGGTTTGGGCTAGGGATAGGGTTAGGGGACGGGGACGGTTTAGGGTCCAGGTGAGGGTACGACAACGCTTTAGGGTGAGTGTACCTGTGAGGGCGCGGGTTAGTGTTAGCGTACGGGTTAGGATTAGGGGACGGGTGAGGGTAAGGCTTCGGGGAAGTGTTAGTGTTAGGGTTCGGGCTAGGGTTAGGGTTAGCGGACGGGGACGGTTTAGGGTCCAGGTGAGGGTACGACAACGCTTTAGGGTGAGCGTACATGTGAGGACGCGGGTTAGTGTTAGCGTACGGGTTAGAATTAGGGGACGGGTGAGGGTAAGGCTTTGCGGAGGGGTTAGGGTTAGGGTTCGGGCTAGGGTTAGGGTTAGGGGACCGGGACGGTTTAGGGTCCAGGTGAGGATACGACAACACTTTAGGGTGAGCGTACGTGTGAGGGCGCGGGTTAGTGTTAGCGTACGGGTTAGGATTAGGGGACGGGTGAGGGTAAGGCTTTGGGGAGGGTTTAGGGTTAGGGTTCGGGCTAGGGTTAGGGTTAGGGGACGGGGACGGTTTAGGGTCCAGGTGAGGATACGACAACACTTTAGGGTGAGCGTACGTGTGAGGGCGCGGGTTAGTGTTAGTGTACAGGTTAGGATTATGTGACGGGTGAGGGTAATAGTTCGGGGAAGGGTTAGGGTTAGGGTTCGGGGTAGGCTCACCGTTAGGGGACGGGGACGGTTTAGGGTCCAGGTGAGTGTACGACAATGTTTTAGGGTGAGCGGACGTGTGAGGGAGCGGGTTAGTTTAAGCGTACAGGTTAGGATTAGGGGACGGGTGAGGGTAAGGCTTCAGGGAAGGGTTAGGGTGAGGGTTCGGGCTAGGGTTAGGGATAGGGGACGGGGACGTTTTAGGGTCCAGGTGAGGGTATGACAACGCTTTAGTGTGAGTGTACGTGTGAGGGCTTGGGTTAGTGTTAGCGTACGGGTTAGGCTTAGAAGACGGGTGAGGGTAAGGGTTCGGGGAAGGGTTAGGGTTAGGGTTCGGGCTAGAGTTAGGGTTAGATGACGGGAAAGGTTTAGGGTCCAGGTGATGGTACGACAATGCTTTAGGATGAGCGTTTGTGTGACGGCGCCGGTTAGTGTTAGCGTATGGGTTAGGATTAGGGGACGGGGGAGGGTAAGGCTTCAGGGAAGGGTTAGGGTTAGGGTTCGGGCTAGGGTTAGGGGACGGGGACGGGGACGGTTTAGGGTCCAGGTCCGCATACGACAACGCTTTAGGGTGAGCGTACATGTGAGGGCGCGGGTTAGTGTTAGCGTACGGGTTATGATTAGGTGACGGGTGAGGGTAAGGCTTCAGGGAAGGGTTAGGGTTAGGGTTAGGGCTAGGGTTAGGGTTAGGGGACGGGGACGGTTTAGGGTCCAGGTGAGGGTACGACAAGGCTTTAGGGTTAGCGTACGTGTGAGGGCGCGGGTTAGTGTTAGCGTACCAGTTCGGATTAGGGGACGGGTAAGGGTAAGGCTTCGGGGAAGTGTTACCGTTCAGGTTCGCGCTAGGGTTAGGGTTAGGGGACGGGGACAGTTTAGGGTCCAGGTGAAGGTATGACAACGTTTTAGGGTGAGCGTACATGTGAGGGCGCGGGTTAGTGTTAGCGTACGGGTTACGATTAGGGGACGGGTGAGGGTAAGGGTTCGGGGAAGGGTTAGGGTTAGGGTTCGGGCTAGGGTTAGGGTTAGGGGACGGGGACTGTTTAGGGTCCAAGTGAGGGTACGACAACGCTTTAGGGTGAGTGTACCTGTTAGGGCGCGGGTTAGTGTTAGCGTACGGGTTACGATTATGGGACGGGTGAGGGTAAAGCTTCGGGGAAGGGTTAGGGTTAGGGTTCGGGCTAGGGTTACGGTTAAGGGACGGGGACGGTTTATGGTCCAGGTGAGCATACGACAACGGTTTAGGGTGAGCGTACGTGTGAGGGCACGGGTTAGTGTTAGCATACGGGTTAGGATGAGGGGATGGGTGAGGGTAAGGCTTCGGGGAAGGTTTAGGGTTAGGGTTCAGGCTAAGGTTAGGGTTAGGGGACGGGGACGGTTTAGGGTCCAGGTGAGGGTACGACAACGATTTAGGGTGAGCGTACATGTGAGGGCGCGGGTTAGTGTTAGCGTACGGTTTAGGCTTATGGGACGGGTGAGGGTAAGGGTTCGGGGAAGGGTTAGGGTTAGCGTTCGGGCTAGGGTTAGGGTTAGGGTACGGGGAGTGTTTAGGGTCCACGTGAGGGTATGACAATGCTTTAGGGTGAGTGTACCTGTGAGGGCGCGGGTTAGTGTTAGCGTACGGGTTAGGATTAGGGGACGGGTGAGGGTAAGGCTTCGGGGAAGGGTTAGGGTTACGGTTCGGGCTAGGGTTAGGGTTAGGGGACGGGGACGGTTTAGGGTCCAGGTGAGGGTACGACAACGCTTTAGGGTGAGCGTACGTTTGAGGGAGCGGATTAGTGTTAGCGTACGGTTTAGGATTAGGGGACGGGTGAGGGTTAGGCTTCGGGGAAGGTTTAGGGTTAGGGTTCAGGCTAGGGTTAGGGTTTGGGGATGGGGACGGTTTAGGGTCCAGGTGAGGTTATGACAACGCTTTAGGGTGAGCGTACGTGAGAGGGCGCGTGTTAGTGTTAGCGTACGGGTTAGGAGTAGGGGACGGGTGAGGGTAAGGCTTCGGGGAAGGGTTAGGGTTAGGGTTCAGGCTAGGGTTAGGGTTAGGTGACGGTGACGGTTTAGGGTCCAGGTGAGTGTACGACAACGCTTTAGGGTGAGCGTACTTGTGAGGGCGGGGGTTATTGTTAGCGTACGGGTTAGGATTAGGGGACGGGTGAGGGTAAGGCTTCGGGGAAAGGTTAGGGTTAGGGTTCGGGCTAGGTTTAGGGTTAGGGAACGGGGACGGTGTAGGGTCCATGTGAGGGTACGACAATGCTTTAGGGTAAGCGTACGTGTGAGGGCGCGGGTTTGTGTTAGCGTACGGGTTAGGATTATGGGACGGTTGAGGGTAAGGCTTCGGGGAAGGGTTAGGGTTAGGGTTCGGGCTAGGGTTAAGGTTAGGGGACCGGATCGGTTTAGGGCCCAGGTGAGGGTACGACAGCGCTTTAAGGTGAGCGTACGTGTGAGGGCGCGTGTTAGTGTTAGCGTACAGCTTAGGCTTATAGGACGGGTGACGGTAAGGTTTCGGGGAAGGGTTAGGGTTAGGGTTCGGGCTAGGGTTAGGGTTAGGGTACGGGGACTGTTTAGGGTCCACATGAGTGTACGACAACGCTTTAGGGTGAGTGTACCTGTGAGGGCGTGGGTTAGTGTTAGCGTACGGGTTAGGAGTAGGGGACGGGTGAGGGTAAGGCTTCGGGGAAGTGTTAGGGTTAGGGTTCGGGCTAGGGTTAAGGTTAGGGGACGGGGACGTTTTAGGGTCCAGGTGAGCGTACGACAACACTTTAGGGTGAGCGTACGTGTGAGGGCGCGGGTTAGTGCTAGCGTACGGGTTAGGAAGAGGGGACGGGTGAGGGTAAGGCTTCGGGGAAGGTTTAGGGTTAGGGTTCGGGTTAGGGTTAGGGTTAGGGGACGGGGACGGTTTAGGGTCCAGGTGAGGGTACGACAACGGTTTAGGGTGAGCGTACGTGTGAGGGCGCGGGTTAGTGTTAGCGTACCGGTTAGGATTAGGGGACGGGTGAGGGTAAGGCTTCGGGGAAGGGTTAGGGTTAGGGTTTGGGCTAGGGTTAGGGTTAGGGGACGGGGACGGTTTAGGGTCCAGGTGAACGTACGACAACGCTTTAGGGTGAGCGTACGTGTGAGGGCGCGGGTTAGTGTTAGCGTACGGGTTAGGATTAGGGGACGGGTGAGGGTAAGGGTTCGGGGAAGGGTTAGGGTTAGGGTTTGGGCTAGGGATAGGGTTAGGGGACGGGGACGGTTTAGGGTCCAGGTGAGGGTACGACAACGCTTTAGGGTGAGTGTACCTGTGAGGGCGCGGGTTAGTGTTAGCGTACGGGTTAGGATTAGGGGACGGGTGAGGGTAAGGCTTCGGGGAAGGGTTAGGGTTAGGGTTCGGGCTTGGGTTACGGTTAAGGGATGGGGACGGTTTACGGTCCAGGTGAGCGTACGACAACGCTTTAGGGTGAGCGTACGTGTGAGGGCGCGGGTTAGTGTTAGCATACGGGTTAGGATGAGGGGACGGGTGAGGGTAAGGCTTCGGGGAAGGTTTAGGGTTAGGGTTCGGGCTAGGGTTAGGGTTAGGGGACGGGGACGGTTTAGGGTCCAGGTGAGGGTACGACAACGCTTTAGGGTGAGCGTACGTGTGAGGGCGCGGGTTAGTGTTAGCGTACGGTTTAGGCTTATGGGACCGGTGAGGGTAAGGTTTCGGGGAAGGGTTAGGGTTAGCGTTCGGGCTAGGGTTAGGGTTAGGGTACGGGGACTGTTTAGGGTCCACGTGAGGGTATGACAACGTTTTAGGGTGAGTGTACCTGTGAGGGCGCGGGTTAGTGTTAGCGTACGGGTTAGGATTAGGGGACGGGTGAGGGTAAGGCTTCGGGGAAGGGTTAGGGTTAGGGTTCGGGCTAGGGTTACGGTTAAGGGACGGGGACGGTTTACGGTCCAGGTGAGCGTACGAAAACGCTTTAGGGTGAGCGTACGTGTGAGGGCGCGGGTTAGTGTTACCATACGGGTTAGGATGAGGGGACGGGTGAGGGTAAGGCTTCGGGGAAGGTTTAGGGTTAGGGTTCGGGCTAGGGTTAGGGTTAGGGGTCGGGGACGGTTTAGGGTCCAGGTGAGGGTATGACAACGCTTTACGGTGAGCGTACGTGTGAGGGCGCGTGTTCGTGTTAGCGTACGGGTTAGGATAACGGGACGGGTGAGGGTACGGGTTCGGGGAATTGTTAGGGTTAGGGTTCGGGCTAGGGTTAGGTTTAGGGGACGGGGACGGTTTAGGGTCCAGGTGAGGGTACGACAATGCTTTAGGGTGAGCGTACGTGTGAGGGCGCAGGTTAGTGTTAGCGTACGGGTTAGGATTAGGGGACGGGTGAGGGTAAGGCTTCGGGGAAGTGTTAGTGTTAGGGTTCGGGCTAGGGTTACGGTTAGGGGACGGGGACGGTTTAGGGTCCAGGTGAGGGTACGACAACGCTTTAGGGTGAGCGTATGTGTGAGGGCGCGGGTTAGTGTTAGCGTACGGGTTAGGATGAGGGGACGGGTGAGGTTAAAGCTTCGGGGAAGAGTTAGGGTTAGGTTTCGGGCTCGGGTTAGGGTTAGGGGACGGGGACGGTTTAGGGTTCAGGTGAACGTACGACAACGCTTTAGGGTGAGCGTACGTGTGAGGGCGCGGATTAGTGTTAGCGTACGGGTTAGGATTAGGGGACGGGTGAGGGTAAGGGTTCGGGGAAGGGTTAGGGTTAGGGTTTGGGCTAGGGATAGGGTTAGGGAACGGGGACGGTTTAGGGTCCAGGTGAGGGTACGACAACGCTTTAGGGTGAGTGTACCTGTGAGGTCGCGGGTTAGTGTTAGCGTACGGGTTAGGATTAGGGGACGGGTGAGGGTAAGGCTTCGGGGAAGTGTTAGTGTTAGGGTTCGGGCTAGGGTTAGGGTTAGCGGACGGGGACGGTTTAGGGTCCAGGTGAGGGTACGACAACGCTTTAGGGTGAGCGTACATGTGAGGACGCGGGTTAGTGTTAGCGTACGGGTTAGAATTAGGGGACGGGTGAGGGTAAGGCTTTGCGGAGGGGTTAGGGTTAGGGTTCGGGCTAGGGTTAGGGTTAGGGGACGGGGACGGTTTAGGGTCCAGGTGAGCGTACGAAAACGCTTTAGGGTAGGCGTACGTGTGAGGGCGCGGGTTAGTGTTAGCATTCGGTTTAGGATGAGGAGACGGGTGAGGGTAAGGCTTCGGGGAAGGTTTAGGGTTAGGGTTCGGGCTAGGGTTAGTGTTAGGGGACGGGGACGGTTTAGGGTCCAGGTGAGTGTATGACAACGCTTTAGGGTGAGCGTACGTGTGAGGGCGCGTGTTAGTGTTAGCGTACGGGTTAGGAGTAGGGGACGGGGAGGGTAAGGCTTCGGGGAAGTGTTAGGGTTAGGGTTCGGGCTAGTGTTAGGGTTAGGGGACGGGGACGGTTTAGGGTCCAGGTGAGGGTATGACAACGTTTTAGGGTGAGCGTACGTGTGAGGGCGCGGGTTAGTGTTAGCGTACGGGTTAGGATTAGGGGACGGGTGAGGGTAAGGGTTCGGGGAAGGGTTAGGGTTAGGGTTCAGGCTAGAGTTAGGGTTAGGGGACGGTGACGGTTTAGGGTCCAGGTGAGGGTACGACAACGCTTTAGGGTGAGTGTACTTGTGAGGGCGCGGGTTAGTGTTAGCGTACGGGTTAGGATTAGGGGACGGGTGAGGGTAAGGCTTCGGGGAAGGGTTAGGTTTAGGGTTCGGGCTAGGGTTAGGGTTAGGGGACGGGGACGGTGTAGGGTCCATGTGAGGGTACGACAATGCTTTAGGGTCAGCGTACGTGTGAGGACGCTGGTTTGTGTTAGCGTACCGGTTAGGATTATGGGACGGGTGAGGGTAAGGCTTCGGGGAAGTGTTAGGGTTAGGGTTTCGGCTAGGGTTAAGGTTAGGGGACGGGGTCGGTTTAGGGTCCAGGTGAGGGTACGACAACGCCTTAAGGTGAGCGTACGTGTGAGGGCGCGTGTTAGTGTTAGCGTACGGCTTAGGCTTATAGGACGGGTGAGGGTAAGGGTTCGGGGAAGGGTTAGGGTTAGGGTTCGGGCTAGGGTTAGGGTTAGGTTACGGGGACTGTTTAGGGTCCACGTGAGGGTACGACAACGCTTTAGGGTGAGTGTACCTGTGAGGGCGTGGGTTAGTGTTAGCGTACGGGTTAGCATTAGGGGACGGGTGAGGGTAAGGCCACGGGGAAGGGTTAGGGTTAGGGTTCGGGCTAGGGTTACGGTTAAGGGACGGGGACGGTTTACAGTCCAGGTGAGCGTACGACAACACTTTAGGGTGAGCGTACGTGTGATGGCGCGGGTTAGTGCTAGCGTACGGGTTAGGATGAGCGGACGGGTGAGGGTAAGGCTTCGGGGAAGGGTTATGATTAGGGTTCGGGTTAGGGTTAGGGTTAGGGGACGGAGACGGTTTAGGGTCCACGTGAGGTTACGACAACGCTTTAGGGTGAGCATACGTGTGACGGCGCGGGTTAGTGTTAGCGTACCGGTTAGGATTAGGGGACGGGTGAGGGTAAGGCTTCGGGGAAGGGTTAGGGTTAGGGTTTGGGCTAGGGTTAGGGTTAGGGGAGGGGGATGGTTTAGGGTCCAGGTGAAGGTACGACAACGCTTTAGGGTGAGCGTACGTGTGAGGGCGCGGATTAGTGTTAGCGTACGGGTTAGGATTAGGGGACGGGTGAGGGTAAGGGTTCAGGGAAGGGTTAGGGTTAGGGTTCGGGCTAGGGATAGGGTTAGGGGACGGGGACGGTTTAGGGTCCAGGTGAGGGTACGACAACGCTTTAGGGTGAGCGTACGTGTGAGGGCGCGGGTTAGTGTTAGCGTACGGGTTAGGATTAGGGGACGGGTGAGGGTAAGGCTTCGGGGAAGGGTTGTGGTTAGGGTTCAGGCTAGGGTTAGGGTTACGAGACATTGACGGTTTAGGGTCCAGGTGAGGTTACGACAACGCTTTAGGGTGAGTGTACGTGTGAGGGTGAGGGTTAGTGTTAGCGTACGGGTTAGGATTAGGTGACAGGTGAGGGTAAGGCTTAGGGGAAGGGTTAGGGTTAGGGTTCGGGCTAGGGTTAGGGTTAGGGGATGGGGACGGTTTAGGTTCTAGGTGAGGGTACGACAATACTTTAGGGTGAGCGTACGTGTGAGCGCGCGGGTTAGTGTTAGCGTACGGGTTAGGAGTAGGGGACGGGTGAGGGTAAGGCTTCGGGGAAGGGTTAGGGTTAGGGTTCGGGCTAGGGTTAGGGTTAGGGGACGGGGACGGTTTAGGGTCCAGGTGAAGGTATGACAACGTTTTAGGGTGAGCGTACGTGTGAGGGCGCGGGTTAGTGTTAGCGTACGGGTTAGGATTAGCTGACGGGTGAGGGTAAGGCTCCGGGGAAGGGTTAGAGTTAGGGTTAGGCCTAGGGTTAGGGTTAGGGGATGGGGACGGTTTAGGGTCCAGGTGAGGGTACAACAACGCTTTAGGGTGAGCGTATGTGTGAGGCCGCGGGTTAGTGTTAGCGTACGGGTTAGGATTAGGGGCTTGTTGAGGGTAAGGGTTCGGGGAAGGGTTAGGGTTAGGGTTCGGGCTAGGGTTAGGGTTAGGAGACATGGACGGTTTAGGGTCCAGGTGAGGGTACGACAACGTTTAGGGTGAGCGTACGTGTGAGGGCGCGGGTTAGTGTTAGCGTACGAGTTAGGATTAGGGGCTTGTTGAGGGTAAGGGTTCGGGGAAGGGTTAGGGTTAGGGTTCGGGCTAGGGTTAGGGTTAGGGGACGTGGACGGTTTAGGGTCCAGCTGAGGCTACGACAACGCTTTACGGTGAGCGTACGTGTGAGGGCGCGGGTTAGTGTTAGCGTACGGGTTAGGATTAGGGGACGGGTGAGGATAAGGGTTCGGGGAAGTTTTAGTGTTAGGGTTCGGGCTAGGGTTAGGGTTAGGAGACGGGGACGGTTTAGTGTCCAGGTGAAGGTACGACTACGTTTTAGGGTGAGCGTATGGGTGAGGGCGCGGGTTAGTGTTAGCGTACCGGTTAGGATTAGGGGACGGGTGAGGGTAAGGCTTCGGGGAAGGGATAGTGTTAGGGTTTCGGCTAGGATTAGGGTTAGGGGACGGGGACGGTTTAGGGTCCAGGTGAGGGTACGACAACGCTTTAGGGTGAGCGTACGTGTGAAGGCGTGGGTTCGTGTTAGCGTACGGGATAGGATTACGGGACGCGTGAGGGTAAGGCTTCGGGGAAGGGTTAGGGTTAGGGTTTGGGCTAGGGTTAGGGTTAAGAGACATGGACGGTTTAGGGTCCACGTGAGGGTATGACAACGTTTTAGGGTGAGCGTATGTGTGAGGGCGCGGGAGTGTTAGCGTACGGGTTAGGATTAGGGGACGGGTGAGGGTAAGGGTTCGGGGAAGGGTTAGGGTTAGGGTTCAGGCTAGAGTTAGGGTTAGGGGACGGTGACGGTTTAGGGTCCAGGTGAGGGTACGACAACGCTTTAGGGTGAGTGTACTTGTGAGGGCGCGGGTTAGTGTTAGCGTACGGGTTAGGATTAGGGGACGGGTGAGGGTAAGGTTTCAGGGAAGGGTTAGGTTTAGGGTTCGGGCTAGGGTTAGGGTTAGGGGACGGGGACGGTGTAGGGTCCATGTGAGGGTACGACAATGCTTTAGGGTCAGCGTACGTGTGAGGGAGCTGGTTTGTGTTAGCGTACCGGTTAGGATTATGGGACGGGTGAGGGTAAGGCTTCGGGGAAGGGTTAGGGTTAGGGTTCGGGCTAGGGTTAAGGTTAGGGGACGGGGTCGGTTTAGGGTCCAGGTGAGGGTACGACAACGCCTTAAGGTGAGCGTACGTGTGAGGGCGCGTGTTAGTGTTAGCGTACGGCTTAGGCTTATAGGACGGGTGAGGGTAAGGGTTCGGGGAAGGGTTAGGGTTAGGGTTCGGGCTAGGGTTAGGGTTAGGTTACGGGGACTGTTTAGGGTCCACGTGAGGGTACGACAACGCTTTAGGGTGAGTGTACCTCTGAGGGCGTGGGTTAGTGTTAGCGTACGGGTTAGGATTAGGGGACGGGTGAGGGTAAGGCCACGGGGAAGGGTTAGGGTTAGGGTTCGGGCTAGGATTACGGTTAAGGGACGGGGACGGTTTACAGTCCAGGTGAGCGTACGACAACACTTTAGGGTGAGCGTACGTGTGAGGGCGCGGGTTAGTGCTAGCGTACGGGTTAGGATGAGCGGACGGGTGAGGGTAAGGCTTCGGGGAAGGGTTAGGATTAGGGTTCGGGTTAGGGTTAGGGTTAGGGGACGGAGACGGTTTAGGGTCCACGTGAGGGTACGACAACGCTTTAGGGTGAGCGTACGTGTGACGGCGCGGGTTAGTGTTAGCGTACCGGTTAGGATTAGGGGACGGGTGAGGGTAAGGCTTCGGGGAAGGGTTAGGGTTAGGGTTTGGGCTAGGGTTAGGGTTAGGGGAGGGGGATGGTTTAGGGTCCAGGTGAAGGTACAACAACGCTTTAGGGTGAGCGTACGTGTGAGGGCGCGGATTAGTGTTAGCGTACGGGTTAGGATTAGGGGATGGGTGAGGGTAAGGGTTCAGGGAAGGGTTAGGGTTAGGGTTCGGGCTAGGGATAGGGTTAGGGGACGGCGACGGTTTAGGGTCCAGGTGAGGGTACGACAACGCTTTAGGGTGAGCGTACGTGTGAGGGCGCGGGTTAGTGTTAGCGTACGGGTTAGGATTAGGGGACGGGTGAGGGTAAGGCTTCGGGGAAGGGTTGTGGTTAGGGTTCAGGCTAGGGTTAGGGTTAGGAGACATTGACGGTTTAGGGTCCAGGTGAGGTTACGACAACGCTTTAGGGTGAGTGTACGTGTGAGGGTGAGGGTTAGTGTTAGCGTACGGGTTAGGATTAGGTGACAGGTGAGGGTAAGGCTTAGGGGAAGGGTTAGGGTTAGGGTTCGGGCTAGGGTTAGGGTTAGGGGATGGGGACGGTTTAGGTTCTAGGTGAGGGTACGACAATACTTTAGGGTGAGCGTACGTGTGAGCGCGCGGGTTAGTGTTAGCGTACGGGTTAGGAGTAGGGGACGGGTGAGGGTAAGGCTTCGGGGAAGGGTTAGGGTTAGGGTTCGGGCTAGGGTTAGGGTTAGGGGACGGGGACGGTTTAGGGTCCAGGTGAAGGTATGACAACGTTTTAGGGTGAGCGTACGTGTGAGGGCGCGGGTTAGTGTTAGCGTACGGGTTAGGATTAGCTGACGGGTGAGGGTAAGGCTTCGGGGAAGGGTTAGAGTTAGGGTTAGGCCTAGGGTTAGGGTTAGGGGATGGGGACGGTTTAGGGTCCAGGTGAGGGTACAACAACGCTTTAGGGTGAGCGTATGTGTGAGGCCGCGGGTTAGTGTTAGCGTACGGGTTAGGATTAGGGGCTTGTTGAGGGTAAGGGTTCGGGGAAGGGTTAGGGTTAGGGTTCGGGCTACGGTTAGGGTTAGGAGACATGGACGGTTTAGGGTCCAGGTGAGGGTACGACAACGTTTAGGGTGAGCGTACGTGTGAGGGCGCGGGTTAGTGTTAGCGTACGAGTTAGGATTAGGGGCTTGTTGAGGGTAAGGGTTCGGGGAAGGGTTAGGGTTAGGGTTCGGGCTAGGGTTAGGGTTAGGGGACGTGGACGGTTTAGGGTCCAGCTGAGGCTACGACAACGCTTTACGGTGAGCGTACGTGTGAGGGCGCGGGTTAGTGTTAGCGTACGGGTTAGGATTAGGGGACGGGTGAGGATAAGGGTTCGGGGAAGTTTTAGTGTTAGGGTTCGGGCTAGGGTTAGGGTTAGGAGACGGGGACGGTTTAGTGTCCAGGTGAAGGTACGACTACGTTTTAGGGTGAGCGTATGGGTGAGGGCGCGGGTTAGTGTTAGCATACCGGTTAGGATTAGGGGACGGGTGAGGGTAAGGCTTCGGGGAAGGGATAGTGTTAGGGTTTCGGCTAGGATTAGGGTTAGGGGACGGGGACGGTTTAGGGTCCAGGTGAGGGTACGACAACGCTTTAGGGTGAGCGTACGTGTGAAGGCGTGGGTTCGTGTTAGCGTACGGGATAGGAATACGGGACGCGTGAGGGTAAGGCTTCGGGGAAGGGTTAGGGTTAGGGTTTGGGCTAGGGTTAGGGTTAAGAGACATGGACGGTTTAGGGTCCAGGTGAGGGTATGACAACGCTTTAGGGTGAGCGTATGTGTGAGGGCGCGGGTTCGTGTTAGCGTACGGGATAGGATTACGGGACGCGTGAGGGTAAGGCTTCGGGGAAGGGTTAGGGTTAGGGTTCGGGCTAGGGTTAGGGTTAGGGAACGGGGACGGTTTAGGGTCCAGGTGAAGGTATGACAACGTCTTAGTGTGAGCGTACGTGTGAGAGCGCGGGTTAGTGTTAGCGTACGGGTTACGATTAGGGGAAGGGTGAGGGTAAGGGTTCGGGGAAGGGTTAGGGTTAGGGTTCGAGCTAGGGTTAGGGTTAGGGGACGGGGACTGTTTAGGGTCCACGTGAGGGTACGACAACTATTTAGGGTGAGTGTACTTGTGAGGGCGCGGGTTAATGTTAGCGTACGGGTTAGGATTAGGGGACGGGTGAGGGTAAGGCTTCGGGGAAGGGTTAGGGTTAGGGTTCGGGCTAGGGTTACGGTTAAGGGACGGGGACGGTTTATGGTCCAGGTGAGCGTACGACAACGCTTTAGGGGGAGCGTACGTGTGAGGGCGCAGGTTAGTGTTAGCATACGGGTTAGGATGAGGGGACGGGTGAGGGTAAGGCTTCGGGGAAGGTTTAGGGTTAGGGTTCGGGCTAGGGTTAGGGTTAGGGGACGGGGACGGTTTAGGGTCCAGGTGAGGGTACGACAACGCTTCAGGGTGAGCGTACGTGTGAGGGCGCGGGTTAGTGTTAGCGTACGGTTTAGGCTTATGTGACGGGTGAGGGTAAGGGTTCGGAGAAGGGTTAGTGTTAGCGTTCGGGCTAGGGTTAGGGTTAGGGTACGGGGACTGTTTAGGGTCCACTTGAGGGTATGACAACGCTTTAGGGTGAGTGTACCTGTGAGGGCGCGGGTTACTGTTAGCGTACGGGTTAGGATTAGGGGACGGGTGAGGGTAAGGCTTCGGGGAAGGTTAGGGTTAGGGTTCGGGCTAGGGTTACGGTTAAGGGAAGGAGACGGTTTACGGTCCAGGTGAGCGTACGAAAACGCTTTAGGGTGAGCGTACGTGTGAGGGCGCGGGTTAGTGTTAGCATTCGGTTTAGGATGAGGAGACGGGTGAGGGTAAGGCTTCGGGGAAGGTTTAGGGTTAGGGTTCGGGCTAGGGTTAGTATTAGGGGACGGGGACGGTTTAGGGTCCAGGTGAGTGTATGACAACGCTTTAGGGTGAGCGTACGTGTGAGGGCGCGTGTTAGTGTTAGCGTACGGGTTAGGAGTAGGGGACGGGGAGGGTAAGGCTTCGGGGAAGTGTTAGGGTTAGGGTACGGGCTAGTGTTAGGGTTAGGGGACGGGGACGGTTTAGGGTCCAGGTGAGGGTATGACAACGTTTTAGGGTGAGCGTATGTGTGAGGGCGCGGGTTAGTGTTAGCGTACGGGTTAGGATTAGGGGACGGGTGAGGGTAAGGGTTCGGGGAAGGGTTAGGGTTAGGGTTCAGGCTAGAGTTAGGGTTAGGGGACGGTGACGGTTTAGGGTCCAGGTGAGGGTACGACAACGCTTTAGGGTGAGTGTACTTGTGAGGGCGCGGGTTAGTGTTAGCGTACGGGTTAGGATTAGGGGACGGGTGAGGGTAAGGTTTCAGGGAAGGGTTAGGTTTAGGGTTCGGGCTAGGGTTAGGGTTAGGGGACGGGGACGGTGTAGGGTCCATGTGAGGGTACGACAATGCTTTAGGGTCAGCGTACGTGTGAGGGAGCTGGTTTGTGTTAGCGTACCGGTTAGGATTATGGGACGGGTGAGGGTAAGGCTTCGGGGAAGGGTTAGGGTTAGGGTTCGGGCTAGGGTTAAGGTTAGGGGACGGGGTCGGTTTAGGGTCCAGGTGAGGGTACGACAACGCCTTAAGGTGAGCGTACGTGTGAGGGCGCGTGTTAGTGTTAGCGTACGGCTTAGGCTTATAGGACGGGTGAGGGTAAGGGTTCGGGGAAGGGTTAGGGTTAGGGTTCGGGCTAGGGTTAGGGTTAGGTTACGGGGACTGTTTAGGGTCCACGTGAGGGTACGACAACGCTTTAGGGTGAGTGTACCTCTGAGGGCGTGGGTTAGTGTTAGCGTACGGGTTAGGATTAGGGGACGGGTGAGGGTAAGGCCACGGGGAAGGGTTAGGGTTAGGGTTCGGGCAAGGATTACGGTTAAGGGACGGGGACGGTTTACAGTCCAGGTGAGCGTACGACAACACTTTAGGGTGAGCGTACGTGTGAGGGCGCGGGTTAGTGCTAGCGTACGGGTTAGGATGAGCGGACGGGTGAGGGTAAGGCTTCGGGGAAGGGTTAGGATTAGGGTTCGGGTTAGGGTTAGGGTTAGGGGACGGAGACGGTTTAGGGTCCACGTGAGGGTACGACAACGCTTTAGGGTGAGCGTACGTGTGACGGCGCGGGTTAGTGTTAGCGTACCGGTTAGGATTAGGGGACGGGTGAGGGTAAGGCTTCGGGGAAGGGTTAGGGTTAGGGTTTGGGCTAGGGTTAGGGTTAGTGGAGGGGGATGGTTTAGGGTCCAGGTGAAGGTACGACAACGCTTTAGGGTGAGCGTACATGTGAGGGCGCGGATTAGTGTTAGCGTACGGGTTAGGATTAGGGGACGGGTGAGGGTAAGGGTTCAGGGAAGGGTTAGGGTTAGGGTTCGGGCTAGGGATAGGGTTAGGGGACGGCGACGGTTTAGGGTCCAGGTGAGGGTACGACAACGCTTTAGGGTGAGCGTACGTGTGAGGGCGCGGGTTAGTGTTAGCGTACGGGTTAGGATTAGGGGACGGGTGAGGGTAAGGCTTCGGGGAAGGGTTGTGGTTAGGGTTCAGGCTAGGGTTAGGGTTAGGAGACATTGACGGTTTAGGGTCCAGGTGAGGTTACGACAACGCTTTAGGGTGAGTGTACGTGTGAGGGTGAGGGTTAGTGTTAGCGTACGGGTTAGGATTAGGTGACAGGTGAGGGTAAGGCTTAGGGGAAGGGTTAGGGTTAGGGTTCGGGCTAGGGTTAGGGTTAGGGGATGGGGACGGTTTAGGGTCTAGGTGAGGGTACGACAATACTTTAGGGTGAGCGTACGTGTGAGCGCGCGGGTTAGTGTTAGCGTACGGGTTAAGAGTAGGGGACGGGTGAGGGTAAGGCTTCGGGGAAGGGTTAGGGTTAGGGTTCGGGCTAGGGTTAGGGTTAGGGGACGGGGACGGTTTAGGGTCCAGGTGAGGGTACGACAACGCTTTAGGGTTAGCGTACGTGTGAGGGCGCGTGTTAGTGTTAGCGTACGGGTTAGGAGTAGGGGACGGGTGAGGGTAAGGCTTTGGGGAAGAGTTAGGGTTAGGGGTCGGGCTAGGGTTAGGGTTAGGGGACGGGGACGGTTTAGGGTCCAGGTGAAGGTATGACAAAGTTTTAGGGTGAGCGTACGTGTGAGGGCGCGGGTTAGTGTTAGCGTACGGGTTAGGATTAGCTGACGGGTGAGGGTAAGGCTTCGGGGAAGGGTTAGAGTTAGGGTTAGGCCTAGGGTTAGGGTTAGGGGATGGGGACGGTTTAGGGTCCAGGTGAGGGTACAACAACGCTTTAGGGTGAGCGTATGTGTGAGGCCGCGGGTTAGTGTTAGCGTACTGGTTAGGATTAGGGGACGGGTGAGGGTAAGGCTTCGGGGAAGGGTTAGTGTTAGGGTTCGGGCTAGGGTTAGGGTTAGGGGACGGAGACGGTTTAGGGTTCAGGTGAAGATACGCCAACGCTTTAGGGTGAGCGTACGTGTGAGGGCGCGGGTTAGTGTTAGCGTACTGGTTAGGATTAGGGGACGGGTGAGGATAAGGGTTCGGGGAAGGGTTAGGGTTAGGGTTTCGGCTAGGGTTAGGGTTAGGGGACGGGGACGGTTTAGGGTCCAGGTGAGGGTACGACAACGCTTTAGGGTGAGCGTACGTGTGAGGGCGCGGGTTCGTGTTAGCATACGGGTTAGGATTAGGGGACGGGTGAGGGTAAGGCTTCGGGGAAGGGTTAGGGTTAGGGTTCAGGCTAGGGTTAGGGTTAGGGGACGGGGACGGTTTAGGGTCCAGGTGAGGGTACGACAACGCTTTAGGGTGAGTGTACGTGTGAGGGCGCGGGTTAGTGTTAGCGTACCGGTTCGGATTAGGGGACGGGTGAGGGTAAGGCTTCGGGGAAGGTTTAGGGTTAGGGTTCGGGCTAGGGTTAGGGTTAGCGGACGGGTACGGTTTAGGGTTCAGGTGAGGATACGACTACGCTTTAGGGTGAGCGTACGTGTGAGGGCGCGGGTTAGTCTTAGCGTACGGCTTAGGCTTATGGGACGGGTGAGGGTAAGGGTTCGGGGAAGGGTTAGGGTTAGCGTTCGGGCTAGGGTTAGGGTTAGGGTACGGGGACTGTTTAGGTTCCACGTGAGGGTATGAAAACGCTTTAGGGTGAGTGTACCTGTGAGGGCGCAGGTTAGTGTTAGCGTACGGGTTACGATTAGGGTACGTGTGAGAGTATGGGATCGGGGAAGGGTTAGGGTTAGGGTTCGGACTAGGGTTACGGTTAACGGACGGGGACGGTTTACGGTCCAGGTGAGCGTACGACAACGCTTTAGGGTGAGCTTTCGTTTGAGGGCCTTGGTTAGTGTTAGCGTACGGCTTAGGATTAGGGGACGGGTGAGAGTAAGGCTTCGGGGAACGGTTAGGGTTAGGGTTTGTGCTAGGGTTAGGGTTAGGGGACGGTGACGGTTTAGGGTCCAGGTGAGGGTACGACAACGCTTTAGGGTGAGCGTACTTGTGACGGCGGGGGTTAGTGTTAGCGTACGGGTTAGGATTAGGGGACGGGTGAGGGTAAGGCTTCGGGGAAGGGTTAGGGTTAGGGTTCGGGCTAGGGTTAGGGTTAGGAGACATGGACGGTTTAGGGTCCAGGTGAGGGTACGACAACGCTTCAGGGTGAGCGTACGTGTGAGGGCGCGGGTTAGTGTTAGCGTACGGTTTAGCATTAGGCGACGGGTGAGGGTAAGGTTTCGGGGAAGGGTTAGGGTTAGGGTTCGGGCTAGGGTTAGGGTTAGGGGACGGGGACGGTTTAGGGTCCAGCTGAGGGTACGACAACGCTTTAGGGTGAGCGTACGTGTGAGGGCGCGGGTTAGTGTTAGCGTACGGGTTAGGATTAGGGGACGGGTGAGGCTAAGGGTTCGGGGAATTGTTAGGGTTAGGGTTCGGGCTAGGGCTAGGGTTAGGGGACGGGGACGGTTTAGGGTTCAGGTGAGGGTACGACAAAGCTTTAGGGTGAGCGTACATGTGAGGGCGCGGGTTAGTGTTAGCGTACGTGTTAGGATTAGGGGACGGGTGAGGGTAAGGCTTTGGGGAGGGGTTAGGGTTAGGGTTTGGGCTAGGGTTAGGGTTAGGGGATGGGGACGGTTTAGGGTCCAGGTGAAGGTACGACAACGCTTTAGGGTGAGCGTACGTGTGAGGGCGCGTATTTGTGTTAGCGTACGGTTTAGGATTAGGGGACGGGTGAGTGTAAGGGTTCGGGGAAGGGTTAGGGTTAGGGTTCGGGCTAGGGTTAGGGCTGGGGACGGGGACGGTTTAGGGTCCAGGTCCGCATACGACAACGTTTTAGGGTGAGCTTACATGTGAGGGCGCGGGTTAGTCTTCACGTAGGGGTTAGGATTAGGTGATGGGTGAGGGTAAAGCTTCGGGGAAGCGTTAGGGTTAGGGTTAGGGCTAGGGTTAGGGTTAGGGGACGAGGACGGTTTAGTGTCCAGGTGAGGGTACGACAACGCTATAGCGTGAGCGTACGTGTGAGGGCGCGGGTTAGTGTTAGCGTACCGGTTCGGATAAGGGGACGGGTAAGGGTAAGGCTTCGGGGAAGGGTTAGGGTTAGGGTTCGGGCTAGGGTTAGGGTTAGGGAACGGGGACGGTTTAGGGTCCAGGTGAAGGTATGACAACGTCTTAGTGTGAGCGTACGTGTGAGAGCGCGGGTTAGTGTTAGCGTACGGGTTACGATTAGGGGACGGGTGAGGGTAAGGGTTCGGGGAAGGGTTAGGGTTAGGGTTCGGGCTAGGGTTAGGGTTAGGGGACGGGGACTGTGTAGGGTCCAGGTGAGGGTACGACAACGCTTCAGGGTGAGCGTACGTGTGAGGGCGCGGGTTAGTGTTAGCGTACGGTTTAGGCTTATGTGACGGGTGAGGGTAAGGGTTCGGAGAAGGGTTAGTGTTAGCGTTCGGGCTAGGGTTAGGGTTAGGGTACGGGGACTGTTTAGGGTCCACTTGAGGGTATGACAACGCTTTAGGGTGAGTGTACCTGTGAGGGCGCGGGTTACTGTTAGCGTACGGTTTAGGATTAGGGGACGGGTGAGGGTAAGGCTTCGGGGAAGGTTAGGGTTAGGGTTCGGGCTAGGGTTACGGTTAAGGGACGGTGACGGTTTACGGTCCAGGTGAGCGTACGAAAACGCTTTAGGGTGAGCGTACGTGTGAGGGCGCGGGTTAGTGTTAGCATTCGGTTTAGGATGAGGAGACGGGTGAGGGTAAGGCTTCGGGGAAGGTTTAGGGTTAGGGTTCGGCCTAGGGTTAGTGTTAGGGGACGGGGACGGTTTAGGGTCCAGGTGAGTGTATGACAACGCTTTAGGGTGAGCGTACGTGTGAGGGCGCGTGTTAGTGTTAGCGTACGGGTTAGGAGTAGGGGACGGGGAGGGTAAGGCTTCGGGGAAGTGTTAGGGTTAGGGTTCGGGCTAGTGTTAGGGTTAGGGGACGGGGACGGTTTAGGGTCCAGGTGAGGGTATGACAACGTTTTAGGGTGAGCGTACGTGTGAGGGCGCGGGTTAGTGTTAGCGTACGGGTTAGGATTAGGGGACGGGTGAGGGTAAGGGTTCGGGGAAGGGTTAGGTTTAGGTTTCGGGCTAGAGTTAGGGTTAGGGGACGGTGACGGTTTAGGGTCCAGGTGAGGGTACGACAACGCTTTAGGGTGAGTGTACTTGTGAGGGCGCGGGTTAGTGTTAGCGTACGGGTTAGGATTAGGGGACGGGTGAGGGTAAGGCTTCGGGGAAGGGTTAGGTTTAGGGTTCGGGCTACGGTTAGGGTTAGGGGACGGGGACGGTGTACGGTCCATGTGAGGGTACGACAACGCTTTAGGGTGAGTGTACCTGTGAGGGCGTGGGTTAGTTTTAGCGTACGGGTTAGGATTAAGGGACGGGTGAGGGTAAGGCCCCGGGGAAGGGTTAGGGTTAGGGTTCGGGCTAGGGTTACAGTTAAGGGACGGGGACGGTTTACAGTCCAGGTGAGCCTATGACAACATTTTAGGATGAGCGTACGTTTGAGGGCGCGGGTTAGTGCTAGCGTACGGGTTAGGATTAGGGGACGGGTGAGGGTAAGGGTTCGGGGAAGGGTTAGGGTTAGGGTTTCGGCTAGGGATAGGGTTAGGGTACGGGGACGGTTTAGGGTCCAGGTGAGGGTACGACAATGCTTTAGGGTGAGCTTACGTATGAGGGCGTGGGTTCGTGTTAGCGTACGGGTTAGGATAAGGGGACGGGTGAGGGTAAGGCTTCGGGGAAGGGTTAAGGTTAGGGTTCGGGCTAGGGTTAGGGTTAGGAGACATGGACGGTTTAGGGTCCAGGTGAGGTTACGACAACGCTTTAGGGTAAGTGTACGTGTGAGGGTGAGGGTTAGTGTTAGCGTACGGGTTAGGATTATGTGACAGGTGAGGGTAAAGCTTAGGGGAAGGGTTAGGGTTAGGGTTCGGGCTAGGGTTAGGGTTAGGGGATGGGGACGGTTTAGGGTCTAGGTGAGGGTACGACAACGCTTTAGGGTGAGCGTACGTGTGAGGGCGTGGGTTAGTGTTAGCGTACGGGTTAGGATTAGGGGACGGGTGAGGGTTAGGCTTCGGGGAAGTGTTAGTGTTAGGGTTCGGGCTAGGGTTAGGGTTAGCGGACGGGGACGGTTTAGGGTCCAGGTGAGGGTACGACAATGCTTTAGGGTGAGCGTACATGTGAGGACGCGGGTTAGTGTTAGCGTACGGGTTAGGATTAGGGGACGGGTGAGGGTAAGGCTTTGGGGAGGGGTTAGGGTTAGGGTTCGGGCTAGGGTTAGGGTTAGGGGACGGGGACGGTTTAGGGTCCAGGTGAGGATACGACAACACTTTAGGGTGAGCGTACGTGTGAGGGCGCGGGTTAGTGTTAGCGTACGGGTTAGGATTAGGGGACGGGTGAGGGTAAGGCTTTGGGGAGGGTTTAGGGTTAGGGTTCGGGCTAGGGTTAGGGTTAGGGGACGGGGACGGTTTAGGGTCCAGGTGAGGATACGACAACACTTTAGGGTGAGCGTACATGTGAGGGCGCGGGTTAGTGTTAGTGTACAGGTTAGGATTATGTGACGGGTGAGGGTAAGGGTTCGGGGAAGGGTTAGGGTTAGGGTTCGGGGTAGGCTCACCGTTAGGGGACGGGGACGGTTTAGGGTCCAGGTGAGTGTACGACAATGTTTTAGGGTGAGCGGACGTGTGAGGGCGCGGGTTAGTTTAAGCATACAGGTTAGGATTAGGGGACGGGTGAGGGTAAGGCTTCAGGGAAGGGTTAGGGTGAGGGTTCGGGCTAGGGTTAGGGTTAGGGGACGGGGACGTTTTAGGGTCCAGGTGAGGGTATGACAACGCTTTAGTGTGAGTGTACGTGTGAGGGCTTGGGTTAGTGTTAGCGTACGGGTTAGGCTTAGAAGACGGGTGAGGGTAAGGGTTCGGGGAAGGGTTAGGGTTAGGGTTCGGGCTAGAGTTAGGGTTAGATGACGGGAAAGGTTTAGGGTCCAGGTGATGGTACGACAATGCTTTAGGGTGAGCGTTTGTGTGACGGCGCGGGTTAGTGTTAGCGTATGGGTTAGGATTAGGGGACGGGGGAGGGTAAGGCTTCAGGGAAGGGTTAGGGTTAGGGTTCGGGCTAGGGTTAGGTTTAGGGGACGGGGACGGTTTAGGGTCCAGGTCCGCATATGACAACGCTTTAGGGTGAGCGTACATGTGAGGGCGCGGGTTAGTGTTAGCGTACGGGTTAGGATTAGGTGACGGGTGAGGGTAAGGCTTCGGGGAAGGGTTAGGGTTAGGGTTAGGGCTAGGGTTAGGGTTAGGGGACGGGGACGGTTTAGGGTCCAGGTGAGGGTACGACAACGCTTTAGGGTTAGCGTACGTGTGAGGGCGCGGGTTAGTGTTAGCGTACCAGTTAGGATTAGGGGACGGGTTAGGGTAAGGCTTCGGGGAAGGGTTACGGTTAAGGTTCGCGCTAGGGTTAGGGATAGGGGACGGGGACGGTTTAGGGTCCAGGTGAAGGTATGACAACGTTTTAGGGTGAGCGTACGTGTGAGGGCGCGGGTTAGTGTTAGCGTACGGGTTACGATTAGGGGACGGGTGAGGGTAAGGGTTCGGGGAAGGGTTAGGGTTAGGGTTCGGGCTAGGGTTAGGGTTAGGGGACGGGGACTGTTTAGGGTCCACGTGATGGTACGACAACGCTTTAGGGTGAGTGTACCTGTTAGGGCGCGGGTTAGTGTTAGCGTACGGGTTAGGATTAGGGGACGGGTGAGGGTAAGGCTTCGGGGAAGGGTTAGGGTTAGGTTTCGGGCTAGGGTTACGGTTAAGGGACGGGGACGGTTTATGGTCCAGGTGAGCGTACGACAACGGTTTAGGGTGAGCGTACGTGTGAGGGCACGGGTTACTGTTAGCATACGGGTTAGGATGAGGGGACGGGTGAGGGTAAGGCTTCGGGGAAGGTTCAGGGTTAGGGTTCAGGCTAGGGTTAGGCTTAGGGGACGGGGACGGTTTAGGGTCCAGGTGAGGGTACGACAACGCTTTACGGTGAGCGTACATGTAAGGGCGCGGGTTAGTGTTAGCGTACGGTTTAGGCTTATGGGACGGGTGAGGGTAAGGGTTCGGGGAAGGGTTAGGGTTAGCGTTCGGGCTAGGCTTAGGGTTAGGGTACGGGGAGTGTTTAGGGTCCACGTGAGGGTATGACAATGCTTTAGGGTGAGTGTACCTGTGAGGGCGCGGGTTAGTGTTAGCGTACGGGTTAGGATTAGGGGACGGGTGAGGGTAAGGCTTCGGGGAAGGGTTAGGGTTAGGGTTCAGGCTAGGGTTAGGGTTAGGGGACGGTGACGGTTTAGGGTCCAGGTGAGTGTACGACAACGCTTTAGGGTGAGCGTACTTGTGAGGGCGGGGGTTATTGTTAGCGTACGGGTTAGGATTAGGGGACGGGTGAGGGTAAGGCTTCGGGGAAAGGTTAGGGTTAGGGTTCGGGCTAGGGTTAGGGTTAGGGAACGGGGACGGTGTAGGGTCCAAGTGAGGGTACGACAATGCTTTAGGGTCAGCGTACGTGTGAGGGCGCGGGTTTGTGTTAGCGTACGGGTTAGGATTATGGGACGGGTGAGGGTAAGGCTTCGGGGAAGGGTTAGGGTTAGGGTTCGGGCTAGGGTTAAGGTTAGGGGACGGGATCGGTTTAGGGCCCAGGTGAGGGTACGACAGCGCTTTAAGGTGAGCGTACGTGTGAGGGCGCGTGTTAGTGTTAGCGTACGGCTTAGGCTTATAGGACGGGTGACGGTAAGGTTTCGGGAAAGGGTTAGGGTTAGGGTTCGGGCTAGGGTTAGGGTTAGGGTACGGGGACTGTTTAGGGTCCACATGAGTGTACGACAACGCTTTAGGGTGAGTGTACCTGTGAGGGCGTGGGTTAGTGTTAGCGTACGGGTTAGGATTAAGGGACGGGTGAGGGTAAGGCCCCGGGGAAGGGTTAGGGTTAGTGTTCGGGCTAGGGTTACGGTTAAGGGACGGGGACGGTTTAGAGTCCAGGTGAGCGTACGACAACACTTTAGGGTGAGCGTACGTGTGAGGGCGCGGGTTAGTGCTAGCGTACAGGTTAGGATGAGGGGACGGGTGAGGGTAAGGCTTCGGGGAAGGGTTAGGGTTAGGGTTCGGGTTAGGGTTAGGGTTAGGGGACGGGGACGGTTTAGGGTCCAGGTGAAGGTACGACAACGCTTTAGGGTGAGCGTACGTGTGAGGGCGCGGGTTAGTGTTAGCGTACCGGTTAGGATTAGGGGACGGGTGAGGGTAAGGATTCGGGGAAGGGTTAGGGTTAGGGTTTGGGCTAGGGTTAGGGTTAGGGGACGGGGACGGTTTAGGGTCCAGGTGAAGGTACGACAACGCTTTAGGGTGAGCGTACGTGTGAGGGCGCGGATTAGTGTTAGCGTACGGGTTAGGATTAGGGGACGGGTGAGGGTAAGGGTTCGGGGAAGGGTTAGGGTTAGGGTTTGGGCTAGGGATAGGGTTAGGGGACGCGGACGGTTTAGGGTCCAGGTGAGGGTACGACAACGCTTTAGGATGAGCTTACGTATGAGGGCGCAGGTTCGTGTTAGCGTACGGGTTAGGATAAGGGGACGGGTGAGGGTAAGGCTTCGAGGAAGGGTTATGGTTAGGGTTCGGGCTAGGGTTAGGGTTAGGAGACATGGACGGTTTAGGGTCCAGGTGAGGTTACGACAACGCTTTAGGGTGAGTGTACGTGTGAGGGTGAGGGTTAGTGTTAGCGTACGGGTTAGGATTATGTGACAGGTGAGGGTAAGGCTTAGGGGAAGGGTTAGGGTTAGGGGATGGGGACGGTTTAGGGTCCAGGTGAGGATAAGACAACACTTTAGGGTGAGCATACGTGTGAGGGCGCGGGTTAGTGTTATTGTACAGGTTAGGATTAGGTGACGGGTGAGGGTAAGGGTTCCGGGAAGGGTTAGGGTTAGGGTTCGGGGTAGGCTCACCGTTAGGGGACGGGGACGGTTTAGGGTCCAGGTGAGGGTACGACAACGCTTTAGGGTGAGCGTACGTGTGAGGGCGCGGGTTAGTGTTAGCGTACCAGTTCGGATTAGGGGACGGGTAAGGTTAAGGCTTCGGGGAAGGGTTACGGTTAAGGTTCGCGCTAGGGTTAGGGTTAGGGGACGGGGACGGTTTAGGGTCCAGGTGAAGGTATGGCAACGTTTTAGGGTGAGCGTACGTGTGAGGGCGCGGTTTAGTGTTAGCGTACGGGTTAGGATTAGGGGACGGGAGAGGGTAAGGTTTCGGGGAAGGGTTAGGGTTAGGGTTCAGGCAAGGGTTATGGTTAGGGGACGGGGACGGTTTAGGGTCCAGGTCCACATACGACAACGCTTTAGGGTGAGCGTACATGTGAGGGCGCGGGTTAGTGTTAGTGTACGGGTTAGGATTAGCTGACGGGTGAGGGTAAGGCTTCGGAGAAGGGTTAGAGTTAGGGTTAGGGTTAGGGTAAGGGGATGGGGACGGTTTAGGGTCCAGGTGAGGGTATGACAACGCTTTAGGGTCTGCGTACGTGTGAGGGCGCGTGTTAGTGTTAGCGTACGGGTTAGGAGTAGGGGACGGGTGAGGGTAAGGCTTCGGGGAAGTGTTAGGGTTAGGGTTCGGGATAGGGTTAGGGTTAGGGGACGGGGACGGTTTAGGGTCCAGGTGAGGGTACGACAACGCTTTAGGGTGAGCGTACTTGTGAGGGCGGGGGTAAGTGTTAGCGTACGGGTTAGGATTAGGGGACGGGTGAGGGTAAGGCTTCGGGGAAGTGTTAGGGTTAGGGCTCGGGATAGTGTTAGGGTTAGGGGACGGGGACGGTTTAGGGTCCAGGTGAGGGTACGACAATGCTTTACGGTGAGCGTACGTGTGACGGTGTGGGTTAGTGTTAGCGTACGGGTTAGGATTAGGGGACGGGTGAGGGTAAGGCTTCGGGGAAGTGTTAGGGTTAGGGTTCGGGCTAGGGTTAGGGTTAGGGGACGGGGACGGTTCAGGGTCCAGGTGAGGGTACGACAACGCTTTAGGGTGAGCGTACGTGTGAGGGCGCGGGTTAGTGTTAGCGTACGGGTTAGGATTAGGGGACTGGTGAGGGTAAGGGTTCGTGGAAGGGTTAGGGTTAGGGTTCGGGCTAGGGATAGGGTTAGGGTACGGGGAATGTTTAGGGTCCACGTGAGGGTACGACAACGCTTTAGGGTGAGTGTACCTGTGAGTGCGTGGGTTAGTGTTATCGTACGGGTTAGGATTAAGGGACGGGTGAGGGTAAGGCCCCGGAGAAGGGTTAGGGTTAGGGTTCGTGCTAGGGTTACGGTTAAGGGACGGGGACGGTTTCCAGTCCAGGTGAGCGTACGACAACACTTTAGGGTGAGCGTACGTGTGAGGGCGCGGGTTAGTGCTAGCGTACGGGTTAGGATGAGGGGACGGGTGAGGGTAAGGCTTCGGGGAAGGGTTAGGGTTAGGGTTCGGGTTAGGGTTAGGGTTAGGGGACGGGGACGGTTTAGGGTCCAGGTGAGGGTACGACAATGCTTTAGGGTGAGCGTACGTGTGAGGGCGCGGGTTAGTGTTAGCGTACCGGTTAAGATTAGGGGACGGGTGAGGGTAAGGCTTCGGGGAAGGGTTAGGGTTAGGGTTTGGGCTAGGGTTAGGGTTAGGGTTAGGGGACGGGGACGGTTTAGGGTCCAGGTGAAGGTACGACAACGCTTTAGGGTGAGCGTACGTGTGAGGGCGCGGATTAGTGTTAGCGTACGGGTTAGGAGTAGGGGACGGGTGAGGGTAAGGGTTCAGGGAAGGGTTAGGGTTAGGGTTTGGGCTAGGGATAGGGTTAGGGGACGGGGACGGTTTAGGGTCCAGGTGAGGGTACGACAACGCTTTAGGGTGAGCGTACGTGTGAAGGCGTGGGTTAGTGTTACCGTACGGGTTAGGATTAGGGGACGGGTGAGGTTAAGGGTTCGGGGAAGGGTTAGGTTTAGGGTTCGGGCTAGGGTTAGGGTTAGGGGACGGGGACGGTTTAGGGTCCAGGTGAGGGTAAAACAACGCTTTAGGGTTAGCGTACGTGTGAGGGTGCGGATTAGTGTTAGCGTACGGGTTAGGATTAGGGGACGGTTGAGGGTAAGGGTTCGGGAAGGGTTAGGGTTAGGGTTCGGACTAGGGTTAGGTTTAGGGGACAAGGACGGTTTAGGGTCCAGGTCCGCATACGAAAACGCTTTAGGGTGAGCGTACATGTGAGGGCGCAGGTGAGTGTTAGCGTACGGTTTAGGATTAGGCGACGTGTGAGGGTAAGGGTTCGGGGAAGGGTTAGGGTTAGGGTTCGGGCTAGGGTTAGGGTTAGGGGACGGGGACGGTTTAGGGTCCAGGTCCGCATATGACAACGCTTTAGGGTGAGCATACATGTGAGGGCGCGGGTTAGTGTTAGCGTACGGGTTAGGATTAGGTGACGGGTGAGGGTAAGGCTTCGGGGAAGGGTTAAGGTTAGGGTTAGGGCTAGGGTTAGGGTTAGGGGACGAGGACGGTTTAGGGTCCAGGTGAGGGTACGACAACGCTATAGGGTGAGCATACGTGTGAGGGCGCGTGTTAGTGTTAGCGTACTGTTTCGGATAAGGGGACGGGTAAGGGTAAGGCTTCGGGGAAGGGTTAGGGTTAGGGTTCGGGCTAGGGTTAGGGATAGGGGACGGGGACGGTTTAGGGTCCAGGTGAAGGTATGACAACGTCTTTTTGTGAGCGTACGTGTGAGAGCGCGGGTTAGTGTTAGCGTACGGGTTACGATTAGGGGACGGGTGAGGGTAAGGGTTCGGGGAAGGGTTACGGTTAGGGTTCGGGCTAGGGTTAGGGTTAGGGGACGGGGACTGTTTAGGGTCCACGTGAGGGTACGACAACTCTTTAGGGTGAGTGTACCTGTGAGGGTACGGGTTAGTGTTAGCGTACGGGTTAGGATTAGAGGACGGGTGAGGGTAAGGCTTCGGGGAAGGGTTAGGGTTAGGGTTCGGGCTAGCGTTACGGTTAAGGGATGGGGACGGTTTACGGTCCAGGTGAGCGTACGATAACGCTTTAGGGTGAGCGTACGTGTGAGGGCGCGGGAAAGTGTTAGCATACGGGTTAGGATGAGGGGACGGGTGAGGGTAAGGCTTCGGGGAAGGTTTAGGGTTAGGGTTCGGGCTAGGGTTAGGGTTAGGGGACGGGAACGGTTTAGGGTCCACGTGAGGGTATGACAACGCTTTAGGGTGAGTGTACCTGTGAGGGCGCGGGTTAGTGTTAGCGTACGGGTTAGGATTAGGAGACGGGTGAGGGTAAGGCTTTGGGGAAGGGTTAGGGTTAGGGTTCGGGCTAGGGTTATGGTTAAGGGACGGGGACGGTTTACGGTCCAGGTGAGCGTACGAAAACGCTTTAGGGTAAGCGTACTTGTGAGGGCACGGGTTAGTGTTAGCATTCGGTTTAGGATGAGGAGACGGGTGAGGGTAAGGCTTCGGGGAAGGTTTAGGGTTAGGGTTCAGGCTAGGGTTAGGGTTAGGGGACGGGGATGGTTTAGGGTCCAGGTGAGGGTATGACAACGCTTTACGGTGAGCGTACGTGTGAGGGCGCGGGTTCGTGTTAGCGTACGGGTTAGGATAAAGGGACGGGTGAGGGTAAGGCTTCGGGGAAGGGTTATGGTTAGGGTTCGGGCTAGGGTTAGGGTTAGGAGATATGGACGGTTTAGGGTCCAGGTGAGGGTACGACAACGCTTTAGGGTGAGCGTACGTGTGAGCGCGCGGATTAGTGTTAGCGTACGGGTTAGGTGTAGGGGACGGGTGAGGGTAAGGCTTCGGGGAAGGGTTAGGGTTAGGGTTCGGGCTAGGATTAGGGTTAGGGGACGGGGACGGTTTATGGTTCAGGTGAGGGTACGACAACGCTTTAGGGTGAGCGTACGTGTGAGAGCGTGGGTTAGTGTTAGCGTACGGGTTAGGATTAGGGGACGGGTGAGGGTAAGGGTTCGGGGAAGGGTTAGGGTTAGGGTTCGGGCTAGGGTTAGGGTTAGGGGACGGGGACGGTTTAGGGTCCAGGTGAGGGTACGACAACGCTTTAGGGTGAGCGTACGTGTGAGGGCGCCGGTTAGTGTTAGCGTACGGGTTACGATTAGGTGACGGGTGAGGGTAAGGGTTCGGGGAATTGTTAGGGTTAGGGTTCGGGCTAGGGTTAGGGTTAGGGGACGGGGACGGTTTAGGGTCCAGGTGAAGGTATGACAACGTCTTAGTGTGAGCGTACGTGTGAGGGCGCGGGTTATTGTTAGCGTACGGGTTACGATTAGAGGACTGGTGAGGGTAAGGCTTCGGGGAAGGGTTAGGGTTAGGGTTCAGGCTAGGGTTAGGGTTAGGAGACATGGACGGTTTAGGGTCCAGGTGAGGGTACTACAACGCTTTAGTGTGAGCGTACGTGTGAGGGCGCGGGTTAGTGTTAGCGTACCGGTTAGGATTAGGGGACGGGTGAGGGTAAGGCTTCGGGGAAGGGTTAGGGTTAGGGTTCGGGCTAGGGTTAGGGTTAGGGGACGGGTACGTTTTAGGGTCCAGGTGAGGGTATGACAACGCTTTAGTGTGAGTGTACGTGTGAGAGCTTGGGTTAGTGCTAGCGTACGGGTTAGACTTAGGGGACGGGTGAGGGTAAGGGTTAGGGGAAGGGTTAGCGTTAGGGTTCGGGCTAGGGTTAGGGTTAGGGTTAGGGTTAGGGTTAGGTTTAGGGTTAGGGTTAGGGGACGGGGACGGTTTAGGGTCCAGGTCCACATACGACAACGCTTTAGGGTGAGCGTACATGTGAGGGCGCGGTTTAGTGTTAGCGTACGGGTTACGATTAGGTGACTGGTGACGGTAAGGCTTCGGGGAAGGGTTGGGGTTAGGGTTAGGTCTAGGGTTAGGGTTAGGGGATGGGGACGGTTTAGGGTCCAGGTGAGGGAACGACAACGCTTTAGGGTGAGCGTACATGTGAGGGCGCGGGTTAGTGTTAGAGTACCGGTTCGGATTAGGGGACGGGTAAGGGTAAGGCTTCGGGGAAGGGTTACAGTTAAGGTTTGCGCTAGGGTTAGGGTTAGGGGACGGGGACGATTTAGGGTCCAGGTGAAGGTATGACAACGTTTTAGGGTGAGCGTACGTGTGAGGGCGCGGGTTAGTGTTAGCGTACGGGTTAGAATTAGGGGACGGGTGAGGGTAAGGGTTCGGGGAAGGGTTAGGGTTAGGGTTCGGGCAAGGGTTAGGGTTAGGGGATGGGGACGGTTTAGGGTCCAGGTCCACATACGACAACGCTTTAGGGTGAGAGTACATGTGAGGGCACGGGTTAGTGTTAGCGTACGGGTTAGGATTAGCTGACGGGTGAGCGTACGGCTTCGGGGAAGGGTTAGAGTTAGGGTTAGGGCTACGGTTAGGGTTAGGGAATGGGGACGGTTTAGGGTCCAGGTGAAGGTACGACAACGCTTTAGGGTGAGCATACGTGTGAGGGCGCGGGTTAGTGTTAGCGTACTGGTTAGGATTAGGGGACGGGTGAGAATAAGGGTTCGGGGAAGGGTTAGGGTTAGGGTTTCGGCTAGGGTTAGGGTTAGGGGACGGGGACGGTTTAGGGTCCAGGTGAGGGTACGACAACGCTTTAGGGTGAGCGTACGTGTGAGGGCGTGGGCTAGTGTGAGCGTACGGTTAGGATTGGGGGACGGGTGAGAGTATGGGTTGGGGGAAGGGTTAGGGTTAGGGTTCGGGCTAGGGTTAGGGTTAGGGTACGGGGACGGTTTAGGGTCCAGGTGAGTTTAGGACAACATTATAGGGTGAGCGTACGTGTGAGGGCGCGGGTTAGTGTTAGCGTACCGGTTCGGATAAGGGGACGGGTAAGGGTAAGGCTTCGGGGAAGGGTTAGGGTTAGGGTTCGGGCTAGGGTTAGGTTTAGGGTTCAGGTGAAAGTATGACAACGTCTTAGTGTGAGCGTACGTGTGAGGGCGCGGGTTAGTGTTAGCGTACGGGTTACGATTAGGGGACGGGTGAGAGTAAGGGTTCGGGGAAGGGTTAGGGTTAGGGTTCGGGCTAGGGTTAGGGTTAAAGGACGGGGACGGTTTAGGGTCCAGGTGAGGGTATGACAACGCTTTACGGTGAGCGTACGTGTGAGGGCGCGTGTTCCTGTTAGCGTACGGGTTAGGATTAGGGGACGGGTGAGGGTAAGGGTTCGGTGAAGGGTTAGGGTTAGGCTTCGGGCTAGGGTTAGGGTTAAGGGACGGGGACGGTTTAGGGTCAAGGTGAGGGTACGACAACGCTTTAGGGTGAGCGTACGTGTGAGGGCGCGGGTTCGTGTTAGCGTACGGGTTACGATTAGGGGACGGGTGAGGGTAAGGGTTCGGGGAATTGTTAGGGTTAGGGTTGGGGCTAGGGTTAGGGTTAGGGGACAGGGACGGTTTAGGGTCCAGGTGAGGGTACGCTAATGCTTTAGGGTGAGCGTACGTGTGAGGGCGCAGGTTAGTGTTAGCGTACGGGTTAGGATTAGGGGACGGGTGAGGGTAAGGCTTCGGGGAAGTGTTAGTGTTAGGGTTCGGGCTAGGGTTAGGGTTAGGGGACGGGGACGGTTTAGGGTCCAGGTGAGGGTACGACAACGCTTTAGGGTGAGCGTATGTGTGAGGGCGTGGGTTAGTGTTAGCGTACGGGTTAGGATGAGGGGATGGGTGAGGTTAAGGCTTCGGGGAAGAGTTAGGGTTAGGTTTCGGGCTAGGGATAGGGTTAGGCGACGGGGACGGTTTAGTGTCCAGGTGAGGGTACGACAACGCTTTAGGGTGAGCGTACATGTGAGGGCGCGGGTTAGTGTTAGCATACGGGTTAGGATGAGGGGACGGGTGAGGGTAAGGCTTCGGGGAAGGTTTAGTGTTAGGGTTAGGGCTAGGGTTAGGGTTAGGGGATGGGGACGGTTTAGGGTCCAGGTGAGGGTATGACAACGCTTTAGGGTGAGTGTACCTGTGAGGGCGCGGGTTAGTGTTAGCGTACGGTTAGGATTAGGGGACGGGTGAGAGTAAGGGTTGGGGGAAGGGTTAGGGTTAGGGTTCGGGCTAGGGTTAGGGTTAGGGGACGGGGACGGTTTAGGGTCCAGATGAGGGTACGACAACGCTATAGGGTGAGGGTACATGTGAGGGCGTGGGTTAGTGTTAGAGTACCGGTTCAGATAAGGGGACGGGTAAGGGTAAGGCTTCGGGGAAGGTTTCGGGTTAGGGTTCGGGCTAGGGTTAGGGGACGGGGACGGTTTAGGGTCCAGGTGAAGGTATGACAACGTCTTAGTGTGAGCGTACGTGTGAGGGCGCGGTTTATTGTTAGCGTACGGGTTACGATGAGGGGACGGGTGAGGGTAAGGCTTCGGGGAAGGGTTAGGGTTAGGGTTCGGGCTAGGGTTAGTGTTAGGAGACATGGACGGTTTAGGGTCCAGGTGAGGGTACGACAACGCTTTAGGGTGAGCGTACGTGTGAGGGCGCGGGTTAGTGTTAGCGTACCGGTTAGGATTAGGGGACGGGTGAGGGTAAGGCTTCGGGGAAGGGTTAGGATTAGGGTTCGGGCTAGGGTTAGGGTTAGGGGACGGGGACGTTTTAGGGTCCAGGTGAGGGTATGACAACGCTTTAGTGTGAGTGTACGTGTGAGGGCTTGGTTTAGTGTTAGCGTACGGGTTAGACTTAGGGGACGGGTGAGGGTAAGGGTTAGGGAAAGGGTTAGGGTTAGGGTTCGGGCTAGGGTTAGGGTTAGAGGACGGGAAAGGTTTAGGGTCCAGGTGAGGGTACGACAATGCTTTAGGGTGAGCGTTTGTGTGACGGCGCGGGTTAGTATTAGCGTACGGGTTAGGATTAGGGGACGGGTGAGGGTAAGGCTTCAGGGAAGGGTTAGGGTTAGGGTTCGGGCTAGGGTTAGGGTTAGGGGACGGGGACAGTTTAGGGTCCAGTTCCGCATACGACAACGCTTTAGGGTGAGCGTACATGTGAGGGCGCGGTTTAGTGTTAGCGTACGGGTTAGGATTAGGTGACGGGTGACGGTAAGGCTTCGGGGAAGGGTTGGGGTTAGGGTTAGGTCTAGGGTTAGGGTTAGGGGACGGGGACGGTTTAGGGTCCAGGTGAGGGTACGAAAACGCTTTAGGGTGAGCTTACATGTGAGGGCGCGGGTTAGTGTTAGCGTACCGGTTAGGATTAGGGGACGGGTAAGGGTAAGGCTTCGGGGAAGGGTTAGGGTTAGGGTTTGGGCTAGGGTTAGGGTTAGGGGACGGGGACGGTTTAGGGTCCAGGTGAAGGTACGACAACGCTTTAGGGTGAGCGTACGTGTGAGGGCGCGGATTAGTGTTAGCGTACGGGTTAGGATTAGGGGACGGGTGAGGGTAAGGGTTCGGGGAAGGGTTAGGGTTAGGGTTTGGGCTAGGGATAGGGTTAGGGGACGGGGACGGTTTAGGGTCCAGGTGAGGGTACGACAACGCTTTAGGGTGAGCTTACGTATGAGGGCGCGGGTTCGTGTTAGCGTATGGGTTAGGATAAGGGGACGGGTGAGGGTAAGGCTTCGAGGAAGGGTTATGGTTAGGGTTCGGGCTAGGGTTAGGGTTAGGAGACATGGACGGTTTAGGGTCCAGGTGAGGTTACGACAACGCTTTAGGGTGAGTGTACGTGTGAGGGTGAGGGTTAGTGTTAGCGTACGGGTTAGGATTATGTGACAGGTGAGGGTAAGGCTTAGGGGAAGGGTTAGGGTTAGGGGATGAGGACGGTTTAGGGTCCAGGTGAGGATAAGACAACACTTTAGGGTGAGCATACGTGTGAGGGCGCGGGTTAGTGTTATTGTACAGGTTAGGATTAGGTGACGGGTGAGGGTAAGGGTTCCGGGAAGGGTTAGGGTTAGGGTTCGGGGTAGGCTCACCGTTAGGGGACGGGGACGGTTTAGGGTCCAGGTGAGGGTACGACAACGCTTTAGGGTGAGCGTACGTGTGAGGGCGCGGGTTAGTGTTAGCGTACCAGTTCGGATTAGGGGACGGGTAAGGTTAAGGCTTCGGGGAAGGTTTACGGTTAAGGTTCGCGCTAGGGTTAGGGTTAGGGGACGGGGACGGTTTAGGGTCCAGGTGAAGGTATGGCAACGTTTTAGGGTGAGCGTACGTGTGAGGGCGCGGTTTAGTGTTAGCGTATGGGTTAGGATTAGGGGACGGGAGAGGGTAAGGTTTCGGGGAAGGGTTAGGGTTAGGGTTCAGGCAAGGGTTATGGTTAGGGGACGGGGACGGTTTAGGGTCCAGGTCCACATACGACA
Source organism: Leucopleurus acutus (assembly GCF_964270905.1). Taxonomy (NCBI): domain Eukaryota; kingdom Metazoa; phylum Chordata; class Mammalia; order Artiodactyla; family Delphinidae; genus Leucopleurus; species Leucopleurus acutus. The sequence continues at coordinate 57,587,294 of NC_139159.1, forward strand.
ACGATTTAGGGTGAGCGTACATGTGAGGGCGCGGGTTAGTGTTAGTGTACGGGTTAGGATTAGCTGACGGGTGAGGGTAAGGCTTAGGAGAAGGGTTAGGGTTCGGGCTAGGCTTAGGGTTAGGGGACGGGGACGGTTTAGGGTCCAGGTGAGGGTACGACAATGCTTTAGGGTGAGCGTACTTGTGAGGGCGGGGGTAAGTGTTAGCGTACGGGTTAGGATTAGGGGTCGGGTGAGGGTAAGGCTTCGGGGAAGTGTTAGGGTTAGGGCTCGGGATAGGATTAGGGTTAGGGGACGGGGACGGTTTAGGGTCCAGGTGAGGGTACGACAATGCTTTACGGTGAGCGTACGTGTGAGGGCGCGGGTTAGTGTTAGCGTACGGGTTAGGATTAGGGGACGGGTGAGGGTAAGGCTTCGGGGAAGTGTTAGGGTTAGGGTTCGGGCTAGGGTTAGGGTTAGGGGACGGGGACGGTTTAAGGTCCAGGAGATGGTACGACAACGCTTTAGGGTGAGCGTACGTTGGAGGGCGCGGGTTAGTGTTAGCGTACGGTTTAGGATTAGGGGACGGGTGAGGGTAAGGCTTCGGGGAAGGTTTAGGGTTAGGGTTCGGACTAGGGTTAGGGTTAGAGGATGGGGACGGTTTAGGGTCCAGGTGAGGTTATGACAACGCTTTAGGGTGAGCGTACGTGTGAGGGTGCGTGTTAGTGTTAGCGTACGGGTTAGGAGTAGGGGACGGGTGAGGGTAAGGCTTCAGGGAAGGGTTAGGGTTAGGGTTCGGGCTAGGGTTAGGGTTAGGGGACGCGGACGGTTTAGGGTCCAGGTGAGGGTACGACAACGCTTTAGGGTGAGCGTACGTGTGAGGGCGTGGGTTAGTGATACCGTACGGGTTAGGATTAGGGGACGGGTGAGGTTAAGGTTTCGGGGAAGGCTTAGGTTTAGGGTTCGGGCTAGGGTTAGGGTTAGGGGACGGGGACGGTTTAGGGTCCAGGTGAGGGTACAACAACGCTTAAGGGTGAGCGTACGTGTGAGGGTGCGGATTAGTGTTAGTGTACGGGTTAGGATTAGGGGACGGTTGAGGGTAAGGGTTCGGGAAGGGTTAGGGTTAGGGTTCGGACTAGGGTTAGGGTTAGGGGACAAGGACGGTTTAGGGTCCAGGTCCGCATACGAAAACGCTTTAGGGTGAGCGTACATGTGAGGGCGTGGGATAGTGTTAGCGTACGGTTTAGGATTAGGCGACGTGTGAGGTTAAGGGTTCGGGGAAGGGTTAGGGTTAGGGTTCGGGCTAGGGTTAGGGTTAGGGTTAGGGGACGGGGACGGTTTAGGGTCCAGGTCCGCATATGACAACGCTTTAGGGAGAGCGTACATGTGAGGGCGCGGGTTAGTGTTAGCGTACGGGTTAGGATTAGGTGACGGGTGAGGGTAAGGCTTCGGGGAAGGGTTAGGGTTAGGGTTAGGGCTAGGGTTAGGGTTAGGGGACGAGGACGGTTTAGGGTCTAGGTGAGGGTACGACAACGCTATAGGGTGAGCGTACGTGTGAGGGCGCGGGTTAGTGTTAGCGTACCGGTTCGGATAAGGGGACGGGTAAGGGTAAGGCTTCGGGGAAGGGTTAGGGTTAGGGTTCGGGCTAGGGTTAGGGTTAGGGGACGGGGACGGTTTAGGGTCCAGGTGAAGATATGACAACGTCTTTGTGTGAGCGTACGTGTGAGAGCGCGGGTTAGTGTTAGCGTACGGGTTACGATTAGGGGACGGGTGAGGGTAAGGCTTCGGGGAAGGGGTAGGGTTAGGGTTCGGGCTAGGGTTACGGTTAAGGGATGGGGACGGTTTACGGTCTAGGTGAGCGTACGACAACGCTTTAGGGTGAGCGTACGTGTGAGGGCGCGGGTTAGTGTTAGCATACGGGTAGGATGAGGGGACGGGTGAGGGTAAGGCTTCGGGGAAGGTTTAGGTTTAGTGTTCGGGCTAGGGTTAGGGTTAGGGGACGGGGACGGTTTAGGGTCCAGGTGAGGGTACGACAACGCTTTAGGGTGAGCGTACGTGTGAGGGCGCGGGTTAGTGTTAGCGTACGATTTAGGCTTATGGGACGGGTGAGGGTAAGGTTTCGGGGAAAGGTTAGGGTTAGCGTTCGGGCTAGGGTTAGGGTTAGGGTACGGGGACTGTTTAGGGTCCACGTGAGGGTACGACAACGCTTTAGGGTGAGTGTACCTGTGAGGGCGCGGGTTAGTGTTAGCGTACGGGTTAGGATTAGGGGACGGGTGAGGGTAAGGCTTCGGGGAAGGGTTAGGGTTAGCGTTCGGGCTAGGGTTATGGTTAAGGGACGGGGACGGTTTACGGTCCAGGTGAGCATACGAAAACGCTTTAGGGTGAGCGTACGTGTGAGGGCGCAGGTTAGTGTTAGCATTCGGTTTAGGATGAGGAGACGGGTGAGGGTAAGGCTTCAGGGAAGGTTTAGGGTTAGGGTTCGGGCTAGGGTTAGGGTTAGGGGACGGGGACGGTTTAGGGTCCAGTTGAGGGTATGACAACGCTTTACGGTGAGCGTACGTGTGAGGGCGAGTGTTCGTGTTAGCGTACGGGTTAGGATAACGGGACGGGTGAGGGTAAGGCTTCGGGGAAGGGTTATGGTTAGGGTTCGGGCTAGGGTTAGGGTTAGGAGACATGGACGGTTTAGGGTCCAGGTGAGGGTACGACAACGCTTTAGGGTGAGCGTACGTGTGAGGGCGCGGGTTAGTGATAGCGTACGGGTTACGATTAGGGGACGGGTGAGGGTAAGGGATCGGGGAAGGGTTAGGGTTAGGGTTCGGGCTAGGGTTAGGGTTAGGGGACGGGGACTGTTTAGGGTCCACCTGAGGGTACGACAACGCTTTAGGGTGAGTGTACCTGTTAGGGCGCGGGTTAGTGTTAGCGTACGGGTTAGGATTAGGGGACGGGTGAGGGTAAAGCTTCGGGGAAGGGTTAGGGTTAGGGTTCGGGCTAGGGTTACGGTTAAGGGACGGGGACGGTTTATGGTCCAGGTGAGCATACGACAACGGTTTAGGGTGAGCGTACGTGTGAGGGCACGGGTTAGTGTTAGCATACGGGTTAGGATGAGGGGATGGGTGAGGGTAAGGCTTCGGGGAAGGTTTAGGGTTAGGGTTCAGGCTAAGGTTAGGGTTAGGGGACGGGGACGGTTTAGGGTCCAGGTGAGGGTACGACAACGATTTAGGGTGAGCGTACATGTGAGGGCGCGGGTTAGTGTTAGCGTACGGTTTAGGCTTATGGGACGGGTGAGGGTAAGGGTTCGGGGAAGGGTTAGGGTTAGCGTTCGGGCTAGGGTTAGGGTTAGGGTACGGGGAGTGTTTAGGGTCCACGTGAGGGTATGACAATGCTTTAGGGTGAGTGTACCTGTGAGGGCGCGGGTTAGTGTTAGCGTACGGGTTAGGATTAGGGGACGGGTGAGGGTAAGGCTTCGGGGAAGGGTTAGGGTTACGGTTCGGGCTAGGGTTAGGGTTAGGGGACGGGGACGGTTTAGGGTCCAGGTGAGGGTACGACAACGCTTTAGGGTGAGCGTACGTTTGAGGGAGCGGATTAGTGTTAGCGTACGGTTTAGGATTAGGGGACGGGTGAGGGTTAGGCTTCGGGGAAGGTTTAGGGTTAGGGTTCAGGCTAGGGTTAGGGTTTGGGGATGGGGACGGTTTAGGGTCCAGGTGAGGTTATGACAACGCTTTAGGGTGAGCGTACGTGAGAGGGCGCGTGTTAGTGTTAGCGTACGGGTTAGGAGTAGGGGACGGGTGAGGGTAAGGCTTCGGGGAAGGGTTAGGGTTAGGGTTCAGGCTAGGGTTAGGGTTAGGTGACGGTGACGGTTTAGGGTCCAGGTGAGTGTACGACAACGCTTTAGGGTGAGCGTACTTGTGAGGGCGGGGGTTATTGTTAGCGTACGGGTTAGGATTAGGGGACGGGTGAGGGTAAGGCTTCGGGGAAAGGTTAGGGTTAGGGTTCGGGCTAGGTTTAGGGTTAGGGAACGGGGACGGTGTAGGGTCCATGTGAGGGTACGACAATGCTTTAGGGTAAGCGTACGTGTGAGGGCGCGGGTTTGTGTTAGCGTACGGGTTAGGATTATGGGACGGTTGAGGGTAAGGCTTCGGGGAAGGGTTAGGGTTAGGGTTCGGGCTAGGGTTAAGGTTAGGGGACCGGATCGGTTTAGGGCCCAGGTGAGGGTACGACAGCGCTTTAAGGTGAGCGTACGTGTGAGGGCGCGTGTTAGTGTTAGCGTACAGCTTAGGCTTATAGGACGGGTGACGGTAAGGTTTCGGGGAAGGGTTAGGGTTAGGGTTCGGGCTAGGGTTAGGGTTAGGGTACGGGGACTGTTTAGGGTCCACATGAGTGTACGACAACGCTTTAGGGTGAGTGTACCTGTGAGGGCGTGGGTTAGTGTTAGCGTACGGGTTAGGAAGAGGGGACGGGTGAGGGTAAGGCTTCGGGGAAGGTTTAGGGTTAGGGTTCGGGTTAGGGTTAGGGTTAGGGGACGGGGACGGTTTAGGGTCCAGGTGAGGGTACGACAACGCTTTAGGGTGAGCGTACGTGTGAGGGCGCGGGTTAGTGTTAGCGTACCGGTTAGGATTAGGGGACGGGTGAGGGTAAGGCTTCGGGGAAGGGTTAGGGTTAGGGTTTGGGCTAGGGTTAGGGTTAGGGGACGGGGACGGTTTAGGGTTCAGGTGAACGTACGACAACGCTTTAGGGTGAGCGTACGTGTGAGGGCGCGGATTAGTGTTAGCGTACGGGTTAGGATTAGGGGACGGGTGAGGGTAAGGGTTCGGGGAAGGGTTAGGGTTAGGGTTTGGGCTAGGGATAGGGTTAGGGGACGGGGACGGTTTAGGGTCCAGGTGAGGGTACGACAACGCTTTAGGGTGAGTGTACCTGTGAGGGTGCGGGTTAGTGTTAGCGTACGGGTTAGGATTAGGGGACGGGTGAGGGTAAGGCTTCGGGGAAGTGTTAGTGTTAGGGTTCGGGCTAGGGTTAGGGTTAGCGGACGGGGACGGTTTAGGGTCCAGGTGAGGGTACGACAACGCTTTAGGGTGAGCGTACATGTGAGGACGCGGGTTAGTGTTAGCGTACGGGTTAGAATTAGGGGACGGGTGAGGGTAAGGCTTTGCGGAGGGGTTAGGGTTAGGGTTCGGGCTAGGGTTAGGGTTAGGGGACCGGGACGGTTTAGGGTCCAGGTGAGGATACGACAACACTTTAGGGTGAGCGTACGTGTGAGGGCGCGGGTTAGTGTTAGCGTACGGGTTAGGATTAGGGGACGGGTGAGGGTAAGGCTTTGGGGAGGGTTTAGGGTTAGGGTTCGGGCTAGGGTTAGGGTTAGGGGACGGGGACGGTTTAGGGTCCAGGTGAGGATACGACAACACTTTAGGGTGAGCGTACGTGTGAGGGCGCGGGTTAGTGTTAGTGTACAGGTTAGGATTATGTGACGGGTGAGGGTAATAGTTCGGGGAAGGGTTAGGGTTAGGGTTCGGGGTAGGCTCACCGTTAGGGGACGGGGACGGTTTAGGGTCCAGGTGAGTGTACGACAATGTTTTAGGGTGAGCGGACGTGTGAGGGAGCGGGTTAGTTTAAGCGTACAGGTTAGGATTAGGGGACGGGTGAGGGTAAGGCTTCAGGGAAGGGTTAGGGTGAGGGTTCGGGCTAGGGTTAGGGATAGGGGACGGGGACGTTTTAGGGTCCAGGTGAGGGTATGACAACGCTTTAGTGTGAGTGTACGTGTGAGGGCTTGGGTTAGTGTTAGCGTACGGGTTAGGCTTAGAAGACGGGTGAGGGTAAGGGTTCGGGGAAGGGTTAGGGTTAGGGTTCGGGCTAGAGTTAGGGTTAGATGACGGGAAAGGTTTAGGGTCCAGGTGATGGTACGACAATGCTTTAGGATGAGCGTTTGTGTGACGGCGCCGGTTAGTGTTAGCGTATGGGTTAGGATTAGGGGACGGGGGAGGGTAAGGCTTCAGGGAAGGGTTAGGGTTAGGGTTCGGGCTAGGGTTAGGGGACGGGGACGGGGACGGTTTAGGGTCCAGGTCCGCATACGACAACGCTTTAGGGTGAGCGTACATGTGAGGGCGCGGGTTAGTGTTAGCGTACGGGTTATGATTAGGTGACGGGTGAGGGTAAGGCTTCGGGGAAGGGTTAGGGTTAGGGTTAGGGCTAGGGTTAGGGTTAGGGGACGGGGACGGTTTAGGGTCCAGGTGAGGGTACGACAAGGCTTTAGGGTTAGCGTACGTGTGAGGGCGCGGGTTAGTGTTAGCGTACCAGTTCGGATTAGGGGACGGGTAAGGGTAAGGCTTCGGGGAAGTGTTACCGTTCAGGTTCGCGCTAGGGTTAGGGTTAGGGGACGGGGACAGTTTAGGGTCCAGGTGAAGGTATGACAACGTTTTAGGGTGAGCGTACATGTGAGGGCGCGGGTTAGTGTTAGCGTACGGGTTACGATTAGGGGACGGGTGAGGGTAAGGGTTCGGGGAAGGGTTAGGGTTAGGGTTCGGGCTAGGGTTAGGGTTAGGGGACGGGGACTGTTTAGGGTCCAAGTGAGGGTACGACAACGCTTTAGGGTGAGTGTACCTGTTAGGGCGCGGGTTAGTGTTAGCGTACGGGTTACGATTATGGGACGGGTGAGGGTAAAGCTTCGGGGAAGGGTTAGGGTTAGGGTTCGGGCTAGGGTTACGGTTAAGGGACGGGGACGGTTTATGGTCCAGGTGAGCATACGACAACGGTTTAGGGTGAGCGTACGTGTGAGGGCACGGGTTAGTGTTAGCATACGGGTTAGGATGAGGGGATGGGTGAGGGTAAGGCTTCGGGGAAGGTTTAGGGTTAGGGTTCAGGCTAAGGTTAGGGTTAGGGGACGGGGACGGTTTAGGGTCCAGGTGAGGGTACGACAACGATTTAGGGTGAGCGTACATGTGAGGGCGCGGGTTAGTGTTAGCGTACGGTTTAGGCTTATGGGACGGGTGAGGGTAAGGGTTCGGGGAAGGGTTAGGGTTAGCGTTCGGGCTAGGGTTAGGGTTAGGGTACGGGGAGTGTTTAGGGTCCACGTGAGGGTATGACAATGCTTTAGGGTGAGTGTACCTGTGAGGGCGCGGGTTAGTGTTAGCGTACGGGTTAGGATTAGGGGACGGGTGAGGGTAAGGCTTCGGGGAAGGGTTAGGGTTACGGTTCGGGCTAGGGTTAGGGTTAGGGGACGGGGACGGTTTAGGGTCCAGGTGAGGGTACGACAACGCTTTAGGGTGAGCGTACGTTTGAGGGAGCGGATTAGTGTTAGCGTACGGTTTAGGATTAGGGGACGGGTGAGGGTTAGGCTTCGGGGAAGGTTTAGGGTTAGGGTTCAGGCTAGGGTTAGGGTTTGGGGATGGGGACGGTTTAGGGTCCAGGTGAGGTTATGACAACGCTTTAGGGTGAGCGTACGTGAGAGGGCGCGTGTTAGTGTTAGCGTACGGGTTAGGAGTAGGGGACGGGTGAGGGTAAGGCTTCGGGGAAGGGTTAGGGTTAGGGTTCAGGCTAGGGTTAGGGTTAGGTGACGGTGACGGTTTAGGGTCCAGGTGAGTGTACGACAACGCTTTAGGGTGAGCGTACTTGTGAGGGCGCGGGTTTGTGTTAGCGTACGGGTTAGGATTATGGGACGGTTGAGGGTAAGGCTTCGGGGAAGGGTTAGGGTTAGGGTTCGGGCTAGGTTTAGGGTTAGGGAACGGGGACGGTGTAGGGTCCATGTGAGGGTACGACAATGCTTTAGGGTAAGCGTACGTGTGAGGGCGCGGGTTTGTGTTAGCGTACGGGTTAGGATTATGGGACGGTTGAGGGTAAGGCTTCGGGGAAGGGTTAGGGTTAGGGTTCGGGCTAGGGTTAAGGTTAGGGGACCGGATCGGTTTAGGGCCCAGGTGAGGGTACGACAGCGCTTTAAGGTGAGCGTACGTGTGAGGGCGCGTGTTAGTGTTAGCGTACAGCTTAGGCTTATAGGACGGGTGACGGTAAGGTTTCGGGGAAGGGTTAGGGTTAGGGTTCGGGCTAGGGTTAGGGTTAGGGTACGGGGACTGTTTAGGGTCCACATGAGTGTACGACAACGCTTTAGGGTGAGTGTACCTGTGAGGGCGTGGGTTAGTGTTAGCGTACGGGTTAGGAGTAGGGGACGGGTGAGGGTAAGGCTTCGGGGAAGTGTTAGGGTTAGGGTTCGGGCTAGGGTTAAGGTTAGGGGACGGGGACGTTTTAGGGTCCAGGTGAGCGTACGACAACACTTTAGGGTGAGCGTACGTGTGAGGGCGCGGGTTAGTGCTAGCGTACGGGTTAGGAAGAGGGGACGGGTGAGGGTAAGGCTTCGGGGAAGGTTTAGGGTTAGGGTTCGGGTTAGGGTTAGGGTTAGGGGACGGGGACGGTTTAGGGTCCAGGTGAGGGTACGACAACGGTTTAGGGTGAGCGTACGTGTGAGGGCGCGGGTTAGTGTTAGCGTACCGGTTAGGATTAGGGGACGGGTGAGGGTAAGGCTTCGGGGAAGGGTTAGGGTTAGGGTTTGGGCTAGGGTTAGGGTTAGGGGACGGGGACGGTTTAGGGTCCAGGTGAACGTACGACAACGCTTTAGGGTGAGCGTACGTGTGAGGGCGCGGATTAGTGTTAGCGTACGGGTTAGGATTAGGGGACGGGTGAGGGTAAGGGTTCGGGGAAGGGTTAGGGTTAGGGTTTGGGCTAGGGATAGGGTTAGGGGACGGGGACGGTTTAGGGTCCAGGTGAGGGTACGACAACGCTTTAGGGTGAGTGTACCTGTGAGGGCGCGGGTTAGTGTTAGCGTACGGGTTAGGATTAGGGGACGGGTGAGGGTAAGGCTTCGGGGAAGGGTTAGGGTTAGGGTTCGGGCTTGGGTTACGGTTAAGGGATGGGGACGGTTTACGGTCCAGGTGAGCGTACGACAACGCTTTAGGGTGAGCGTACGTGTGAGGGCGCGGGTTAGTGTTAGCATACGGGTTAGGATGAGGGGACGGGTGAGGGTAAGGCTTCGGGGAAGGTTTAGGGTTAGGGTTCGGGCTAGGGTTAGGGTTAGGGGACGGGGACGGTTTAGGGTCCAGGTGAGGGTACGACAACGCTTTAGGGTGAGCGTACGTGTGAGGGCGCGGGTTAGTGTTAGCGTACGGTTTAGGCTTATGGGACCGGTGAGGGTAAGGTTTCGGGGAAGGGTTAGGGTTAGCGTTCGGGCTAGGGTTAGGGTTAGGGTACGGGGACTGTTTAGGGTCCACGTGAGGGTATGACAACGTTTTAGGGTGAGTGTACCTGTGAGGGCGCGGGTTAGTGTTAGCGTACGGGTTAGGATTAGGGGACGGGTGAGGGTAAGGCTTCGGGGAAGGGTTAGGGTTAGGGTTCGGGCTAGGGTTACGGTTAAGGGACGGGGACGGTTTACGGTCCAGGTGAGCGTACGAAAACGCTTTAGGGTGAGCGTACGTGTGAGGGCGCGGGTTAGTGTTACCATACGGGTTAGGATGAGGGGACGGGTGAGGGTAAGGCTTCGGGGAAGGTTTAGGGTTAGGGTTCGGGCTAGGGTTAGGGTTAGGTGTCGGGGACGGTTTAGGGTCCAGGTGAGGGTATGACAACGCTTTACGGTGAGCGTACGTGTGAGGGCGCGTGTTCGTGTTAGCGTACGGGTTAGGATAACGGGACGGGTGAGGGTAAGGCTTCGGCGAAGTGTTATGGTGAGGGTTCGGGCTAGGGTTAGGGTTAGGAGACATGGACGGTTTAGGGTCCAGGTGAGAGTACGACAACGCTTTAGGGTGAGCGTACGTGTGAGGGCGCGGGTTAGTGTTAGCGTACGGGTTACGATTAGGGGACGGGTGAGGGTAAGGGTTCGGGGAATTGTTAGGGTTAGGGTTCGGGCTAGGGTTAGGTTTAGGGGACGGGGACGGTTTAGGGTCCAGGTGAGGGTACGACAATGCTTTAGGGTGAGCGTACGTGTGAGGGCGCAGGTTAGTGTTAGCGTACGGGTTAGGATTAGGGGACGGGTGAGGGTAAGGCTTCGGGGAAGTGTTAGTGTTAGGGTTCGGGCTAGGGTTACGGTTAGGGGACGGGGACGGTTTAGGGTCCAGGTGAGGGTACGACAACGCTTTAGGGTGAGCGTATGTGTGAGGGCGCGGGTTAGTGTTAGCGTACGGGTTAGGATGAGGGGACGGGTGAGGTTAAAGCTTCGGGGAAGAGTTAGGGTTAGGTTTCGGGCTAGGGTTAGGGTTAGGGGACGGGGACGGTTTAGGGTTCAGGTGAACGTACGACAACGCTTTAGGGTGAGCGTACGTGTGAGGGCGCGGATTAGTGTTAGCGTACGGGTTAGGATTAGGGGACGGGTGAGGGTAAGGGTTCGGGGAAGGGTTAGGGTTAGGGTTTGGGCTAGGGATAGGGTTAGGGAACGGGGACGGTTTAGGGTCCAGGTGAGGGTACGACAACGCTTTAGGGTGAGTGTACCTGTGAGGTCGCGGGTTAGTGTTAGCGTACGGGTTAGGATTAGGGGACGGGTGAGGGTAAGGCTTCGGGGAAGTGTTAGTGTTAGGGTTCGGGCTAGGGTTAGGGTTAGCGGACGGGGACGGTTTAGGGTCCAGGTGAGGGTACGACAACGCTTTAGGGTGAGCGTACATGTGAGGACGCGGGTTAGTGTTAGCGTACGGGTTAGAATTAGGGGACGGGTGAGGGTAAGGCTTTGCGGAGGGGTTAGGGTTAGGGTTCGGGCTAGGGTTAGGGTTAGGGGACGGGGACGGTTTAGGGTCCAGTTGAGCGTACGAAAACGCTTTAGGGTAGGCGTACGTGTGAGGGCGCGGGTTAGTGTTAGCATTCGGTTTAGGATGAGGAGACGGGTGAGGGTAAGGCTTCGGGGAAGGTTTAGGGTTAGGGTTCGGGCTAGGGTTAGTGTTAGGGGACGGGGACGGTTTAGGGTCCAGGTGAGTGTATGACAACGCTTTAGGGTGAGCGTACGTGTGAGGGCGCGTGTTAGTGTTAGCGTACGGGTTAGGAGTAGGGGACGGGGAGGGTAAGGCTTCGGGGAAGTGTTAGGGTTAGGGTTCGGGCTAGTGTTAGGGTTAGGGGACGGGGACGGTTTAGGGTCCAGGTGAGGGTATGACAACGTTTTAGGGTGAGCGTACGTGTGAGGGCGCGGGTTAGTGTTAGCGTACGGGTTAGGATTAGGGGACGGGTGAGGGTAAGGGTTCGGGGAAGGGTTAGGGTTAGGGTTCAGGCTAGAGTTAGGGTTAGGGGACGGTGACGGTTTAGGGTCCAGGTGAGGGTACGACAACGCTTTAGGGTGAGTGTACTTGTGAGGGCGCGGGTTAGTGTTAGCGTACGGGTTAGGATTAGGGGACGGGTGAGGGTAAGGCTTCGGGGAAGGGTTAGGTTTAGGGTTCGGGCTAGGGTTAGGGTTAGGGGACGGGGACGGTGTAGGGTCCATGTGAGGGTACGACAATGCTTTAGGGTCAGCGTACGTGTGAGGACGCTGGTTTGTGTTAGCGTACCGGTTAGGATTATGGGACGGGTGAGGGTAAGGCTTCGGGGAAGTGTTAGGGTTAGGGTTTCGGCTAGGGTTAAGGTTAGGGGACGGGGTCGGTTTAGGGTCCAGGTGAGGGTACGACAACGCCTTAAGGTGAGCGTACGTGTGAGGGCGCGTGTTAGTGTTAGCGTACGGCTTAGGCTTATAGGACGGGTGAGGGTAAGGGTTCGGGGAAGGGTTAGGGTTAGGGTTCGGGCTAGGGTTAGGGTTAGGTTACGGGGACTGTTTAGGGTCCACGTGAGGGTACGACAACGCTTTAGGGTGAGTGTACCTGTGAGGGCGTGGGTTAGTGTTAGCGTACGGGTTAGCATTAGGGGACGGGTGAGGGTAAGGCCACGGGGAAGGGTTAGGGTTAGGGTTCGGGCTAGGGTTACGGTTAAGGGACGGGGACGGTTTACAGTCCAGGTGAGCGTACGACAACACTTTAGGGTGAGCGTACGTGTGATGGCGCGGGTTAGTGCTAGCGTACGGGTTAGGATGAGCGGACGGGTGAGGGTAAGGCTTCGGGGAAGGGTTATGATTAGGGTTCGGGTTAGGGTTAGGGTTAGGGGACGGAGACGGTTTAGGGTCCACGTGAGGTTACGACAACGCTTTAGGGTGAGCGTACGTGTGACGGCGCGGGTTAGTGTTAGCGTACCGGTTAGGATTAGGGGACGGGTGAGGGTAAGGCTTCGGGGAAGGGTTAGGGTTAGGGTTTGGGCTAGGGTTAGGGTTAGGGGAGGGGGATGGTTTAGGGTCCAGGTGAAGGTACGACAACGCTTTAGGGTGAGCGTACGTGTGAGGGCGCGGATTAGTGTTAGCGTACGGGTTAGGATTAGGGGACGGGTGAGGGTAAGGGTTCAGGGAAGGGTTAGGGTTAGGGTTCGGGCTAGGGATAGGGTTAGGGGACGGGGACGGTTTAGGGTCCAGGTGAGGGTACGACAACGCTTTAGGGTGAGCGTACGTGTGAGGGCGCGGGTTAGTGTTAGCGTACGGGTTAGGATTAGGGGACGGGTGAGGGTAAGGCTTCGGGGAAGGGTTGTGGTTAGGGTTCAGGCTAGGGTTAGGGTTACGAGACATTGACGGTTTAGGGTCCAGGTGAGGTTACGACAACGCTTTAGGGTGAGTGTACGTGTGAGGGTGAGGGTTAGGGTTAGCGTACGGGTTAGGATTAGGTGACAGGTGAGGGTAAGGCTTAGGGGAAGGGTTAGGGTTAGGGTTCGGGCTAGGGTTAGGGTTAGGGGATGGGGACGGTTTAGGTTCTAGGTGAGGGTACGACAATACTTTAGGGTGAGCGTACGTGTGAGCGCGCGGGTTAGTGTTAGCGTACGGGTTAGGAGTAGGGGACGGGTGAGGGTAAGGCTTCGGGGAAGGGTTAGGGTTAGGGTTCGGGCTAGGGTTAGGGTTAGGGGACGGGGACGGTTTAGGGTCCAGGTGAAGGTATGACAACGTTTTAGGGTGAGCGTACGTGTGAGGGCGCGGGTTAGTGTTAGCGTACGGGTTAGGATTAGCTGACGGGTGAGGGTAAGGCTCCGGGGAAGGGTTAGAGTTAGGGTTAGGCCTAGGGTTAGGGTTAGGGGATGGGGACGGTTTAGGGTCCAGGTGAGGGTACAACAACGCTTTAGGGTGAGCGTATGTGTGAGGCCGCGGGTTAGTGTTAGCGTACGGGTTAGGATTAGGGGCTTGTTGAGGGTAAGGGTTCGGGGAAGGGTTAGGGTTAGGGTTCGGGCTAGGGTTAGGGTTAGGAGACATGGACGGTTTAGGGTCCAGGTGAGGGTACGACAACGTTTAGGGTGAGCGTACGTGTGAGGGCGCGGGTTAGTGTTAGCGTACGAGTTAGGATTAGGGGCTTGTTGAGGGTAAGGGTTCGGGGAAGGGTTAGGGTTAGGGTTCGGGCTAGGGTTAGGGTTAGGGGACGTGGACGGTTTAGGGTCCAGCTGAGGCTACGACAACGCTTTACGGTGAGCGTACGTGTGAGGGCGCGGGTTAGTGTTAGCGTACGGGTTAGGATTAGGGGACGGGTGAGGATAAGGGTTCGGGGAAGTTTTAGTGTTAGGGTTCGGGCTAGGGTTAGGGTTAGGAGACGGGGACGGTTTAGTGTCCAGGTGAAGGTACGACTACGTTTTAGGGTGAGCGTATGGGTGAGGGCGCGGGTTAGTGTTAGCGTACCGGTTAGGATTAGGGGACGGGTGAGGGTAAGGCTTCGGGGAAGGGATAGTGTTAGGGTTTCGGCTAGGATTAGGGTTAGGGGACGGGGACGGTTTAGGGTCCAGGTGAGGGTACGACAACGCTTTAGGGTGAGCGTACGTGTGAAGGCGTGGGTTCGTGTTAGCGTACGGGATAGGATTACGGGACGTGTGAGGGTAAGGCTTCGGGGAAGGGTTAGGGTTAGGGTTTGGGCTAGGGTTAGGGTTAAGAGACATGGACGGTTTAGGGTCCAGGTGAGGGTATGACAACGTTTTAGGGTGAGCGTATGTGTGAGGGCGCGGGAGTGTTAGCGTACGGGTTAGGATTAGGGGACGGGTGAGGGTAAGGGTTCGGGGAAGGGTTAGGGTTAGGGTTCAGGCTAGAGTTAGGGTTAGGGGACGGTGACGGTTTACGGTCCAGGTGAGGGTACGACAACGCTTTAGGGTGAGTGTACTTGTGAGGGCGCGGGTTAGTGTTAGCGTACGGGTTAGGATTAGGGGACGGGTGAGGGTAAGGTTTCAGGGAAGGGTTAGGTTTAGGGTTCGGGCTAGGGTTAGGGTTAGGGGACGGGGACGGTGTAGGGTCCATGTGAGGGTACGACAATGCTTTAGGGTCAGCGTACGTGTGAGGGAGCTGGTTTGTGTTAGCGTACCGGTTAGGATTATGGGACGGGTGAGGGTAAGGCTTCGGGGAAGGGTTAGGGTTAGGGTTCGGGCTAGGGTTAAGGTTAGGGGACGGGGTCGGTTTAGGGTCCAGGTGAGGGTACGACAACGCCTTAAGGTGAGCGTACGTGTGAGGGCGCGTGTTAGTGTTAGCGTACGGCTTAGGCTTATAGGACGGGTGAGGGTAAGGGTTCGGGGAAGGGTTAGGGTTAGGGTTCGGGCTAGGGTTAGGGTTAGGTTACGGGGACTGTTTAGGGTCCACGTGAGGGTACGACAACGCTTTAGGGTGAGTGTACCTCTGAGGGCGTGGGTTAGTGTTAGCGTACGGGTTAGGATTAGGGGACGGGTGAGGGTAAGGCCACGGGGAAGGGTTAGGGTTAGGGTTCGGGCTAGGATTACGGTTAAGGGACGGGGACGGTTTACAGTCCAGGTGAGCGTACGACAACACTTTAGGGTGAGCGTACGTGTGAGGGCGCGGGTTAGTGCTAGCGTACGGGTTAGGATGAGCGGACGGGTGAGGGTAAGGCTTCGGGGAAGGGTTAGGATTAGGGTTCGGGTTAGGGTTAGGGTTAGGGGACGGAGACGGTTGAGGGTCCACGTGAGGGTACGACAACGCTTTAGGGTGAGCGTACGTGTGACGGCGCGGGTTAGTGTTAGCGTACCGGTTAGGATTAGGGGACGGGTGAGGGTAAGGCTTCGGGGAAGGGTTAGGGTTAGGGTTTGGGCTAGGGTTAGGGTTAGGGGAGGGGGATGGTTTAGGGTCCAGGTGAAGGTACAACAACGCTTTAGGGTGAGCGTACGTGTGAGGGCGCGGATTAGTGTTAGCGTACGGGTTAGGATTAGGGGATGGGTGACGGTAAGGGTTCAGGGAAGGGTTAGGGTTAGGGTTCGGGCTAGGGATAGGGTTAGGGGACGGCGACGGTTTAGGGTCCAGGTGAGGGTACGACAACGCTTTAGGGTGAGCGTACGTGTGAGGGCGCGGGTTAGTGTTAGCGTACGGGTTAGGATTAGGGGACGGGTGAGGGTAAGGCTTCGGGGAAGGGTTGTGGTTAGGGTTCAGGCTAGGGTTAGGGTTAGGAGACATTGACGGTTTAGGGTCCAGGTGAGGTTACGACAACGCTTTAGGGTGAGTGTACGTGTGAGGGTGAGGGTTAGTGTTAGCGTACGGGTTAGGATTAGGTGACAGGTGAGGGTAAGGCTTAGGGGAAGGGTTAGGGTTAGGGTTCGGGCTAGGGTTAGGGTTAGGGGATGGGGACGGTTTAGGTTCTAGGTGAGGGTACGACAATACTTTAGGGTGAGCGTACGTGTGAGCGCGCGGGTTAGTGTTAGCGTACGGGTTAGGAGTAGGGGACGGGTGAGGGTAAGGCTTCGGGGAAGGGTTAGGGTTAGGGTTCGGGCTAGGGTTAGGGTTAGGGGACGGGGACGGTTTAGGGTCCAGGTGAAGGTATGACAACGTTTTAGGGTGAGCGTACGTGTGAGGGCGCGGGTTAGTGTTAGCGTACGGGTTAGGATTAGCTGACGGGTGAGGGTAAGGCTTCGGGGAAGGGTTAGAGTTAGGGTTAGGCCTAGGGTTAGGGTTAGGGGATGGGGACGGTTTAGGGTCCAGGTGAGGGTACAACAACGCTTTAGGGTGAGCGTATGTGTGAGGCCGCGGGTTAGTGTTAGCGTACGGGTTAGGATTAGGGGCTTGTTGAGGGTAAGGGTTCGGGGAAGGGTTAGGGTTAGGGTTCGGGCTACGGTTAGGGTTAGGAGACATGGACGGTTTAGGGTCCAGGTGAGGGTACGACAACGTTTAGGGTGAGCGTACGTGTGAGGGCGCGGGTTAGTGTTAGCGTACGAGTTAGGATTAGGGGCTTGTTGAGGGTAAGGGTTCGGGGAAGGGTTAGGGTTAGGGTTCGGGCTAGGGTTAGGGTTAGGGGACGTGGACGGTTTAGGGTCCAGCTGAGGCTACGACAACGCTTTACGGTGAGCGTACGTGTGAGGGCGCGGGTTAGTGTTAGCGTACGGGTTAGGATTAGGGGACGGGTGAGGATAAGGGTTCGGGGAAGTTTTAGTGTTAGGGTTCGGGCTAGGGTTAGGGTTAGGAGACGGGGACGGTTTAGTGTCCAGGTGAAGGTACGACTACGTTTTAGGGTGAGCGTATGGGTGAGGGCGCGGGTTAGTGTTAGCATACCGGTTAGGATTAGGGGACGGGTGAGGGTAAGGCTTCGGGGAAGGGATAGTGTTAGGGTTTCGGCTAGGATTAGGGTTAGGGGACGGGGACGGTTTAGGGTCCAGGTGAGGGTACGACAACGCTTTAGGGTGAGCGTACGTGTGAAGGCGTGGGTTCGTGTTAGCGTACGGGATAGGATTACGGGACGCGTGAGGGTAAGGCTTCGGGGAAGGGTTAGGGTTAGGGTTTGGGCTAGGGTTAGGGTTAAGAGACATGGACGGTTTAGGGTCCAGGTGAGGGTATGACAACGCTTTAGGGTGAGCGTATGTGTGAGGTCGCGGGTTCGTGTTAGCGTACGGGATAGGATTACGGGACGCGTGAGGGTAAGGCTTCGGGGAAGGGTTAGGGTTAGGGTTCGGGCTAGGGTTAGGGTTAGGGAACGGGGACGGTTTAGGGTCCAGGTGAAGGTATGACAACGTCTTAGTGTGAGCGTACGTGTGAGAGCGCGGGTTAGTGTTAGCGTACGGGTTACGATTAGGGGAAGGGTGAGGGTAAGGGTTCGGGGAAGGGTTAGGGTTAGGGTTCGAGCTAGGGTTAGGGTTAGGGGACGGGGACTGTTTAGGGTCCACGTGAGGGTACGACAACTATTTAGGGTGAGTGTACTTGTGAGGGCGCGGGTTAGTGTTAGCGTACGGGTTAGGATTAGGGGACGGGTGAGGGTAAGGCTTCGGGGAAGGGTTAGGGTTAGGGTTCGGGCTAGGGTTACGGTTAAGGGACGGGGACGGTTTATGGTCCAGGTGAGCGTACGACAACGCTTTAGGGGGAGCGTACGTGTGAGGGCGCAGGTTAGTGTTAGCATACGGGTTAGGATGAGGGGACGGGTGAGGGTAAGGCTTCGGGGAAGGTTTAGGGTTAGGGTTCGGGCTAGGGTTAGGGTTAGGGGACGGGGACGGTTTAGGGTCCAGGTGAGGGTACGACAACGCTTCAGGGTGAGCGTACGTGTGAGGGCGCGGGTTAGTGTTAGCGTACGGTTTAGGCTTATGTGACGGGTGAGGGTAAGGGTTCGGAGAAGGGTTAGTGTTAGCGTTCGGGCTAGGGTTAGGGTTAGGGTACGGGGACTGTTTAGGGTCCACTTGAGGGTATGACAACGCTTTAGGGTGAGTGTACCTGTGAGGGCGCGGGTTACTGTTAGCGTACGGGTTAGGATTAGGGGACGGGTGAGGGTAAGGCTTCGGGGAAGGTTAGGGTTAGGGTTCGGGCTAGGGTTACGGTTAAGGGAAGGAGACGGTTTACGGTCCAGGTGAGCGTACGAAAACGCTTTAGGGTGAGCGTACGTGTGAGGGCGCGGGTTAGTGTTAGCATTCGGTTTAGGATGAGGAGACGGGTGAGGGTAAGGCTTCGGGGAAGGTTTAGGGTTAGGGTTCGGGCTAGGGTTAGTATTAGGGGACGGGGACGGTTTAGGGTCCAGGTGAGTGTATGACAACGCTTTAGGGTGAGCGTACGTGTGAGGGCGCGTGTTAGTGTTAGCGTACGGGTTAGGAGTAGGGGACGGGGAGGGTAAGGCTTCGGGGAAGTGTTAGGGTTAGGGTACGGGCTAGTGTTAGGGTTAGGGGACGGGGACGGTTTAGGGTCCAGGTGAGGGTATGACAACGTTTTAGGGTGAGCGTATGTGTGAGGGCGCGGGTTAGTGTTAGCGTACGGGTTAGGATTAGGGGACGGGTGAGGGTAAGGGTTCGGGGAAGGGTTAGGGTTAGGGTTCAGGCTAGAGTTAGGGTTAGGGGACGGTGACGGTTTAGGGTCCAGGTGAGGGTACGACAACGCTTTAGGGTGAGTGTACTTGTGAGGGCGCGGGTTAGTGTTAGCGTACGGGTTAGGATTAGGGGACGGGTGAGGGTAAGGTTTCAGGGAAGGGTTAGGTTTAGGGTTCGGGCTAGGGTTAGGGTTAGGGGACGGGGACGGTGTAGGGTCCATGTGAGGGTACGACAATGCTTTAGGGTCAGCGTACGTGTGAGGGAGCTGGTTTGTGTTAGCGTACCGGTTAGGATTATGGGACGGGTGAGGGTAAGGCTTCGGGGAAGGGTTAGGGTTAGGGTTCGGGCTAGGGTTAAGGTTAGGGGACGGGGTCGGTTTAGGGTCCAGGTGAGGGTACGACAACGCCTTAAGGTGAGCGTACGTGTGAGGGCGCGTGTTAGTGTTAGCGTACGGCTTAGGCTTATAGGACGGGTGAGGGTAAGGGTTCGGGGAAGGGTTAGGGTTAGGGTTCGGGCTAGGGTTAGGGTTAGGTTACGGGGACTGTTTAGGGTCCACGTGAGGGTACGACAACGCTTTAGGGTGAGTGTACCTCTGAGGGCGTGGGTTAGTGTTAGCGTACGGGTTAGGATTAGGGGACGGGTGAGGGTAAGGCCACGGGGAAGGGTTAGGGTTAGGGTTCGGGCTAGGATTACGGTTAAGGGACGGGGACGGTTTACAGTCCAGGTGAGCGTACGACAACACTTTAGGGTGAGCGTACGTGTGAGGGCGCGGGTTAGTGCTAGCGTACGGGTTAGGATGAGCGGACGGGTGAGGGTAAGGCTTCGGGGAAGGGTTAGGATTAGGGTTCGGGTTAGGGTTAGGGTTAGGGGACGGAGACGGTTTAGGGTCCACGTGAGGGTACGACAACGCTTTAGGGTGAGCGTACGTGTGACGGCGCGGGTTAGTGTTAGCGTACCGGTTAGGATTAGGGGACGGGTGAGGGTAAGGCTTCGGGGAAGGGTTAGGGTTAGGGTTTGGGCTAGGGTTAGGGTTAGGGGAGGGGGATGGTTTAGGGTCCAGGTGAAGGTACGACAACGCTTTAGGGTGAGCGTACATGTGAGGGCGCGGATTAGTGTTAGCGTACGGGTTAGGATTAGGGGACGGGTGAGGGTAAGGGTTCAGGGAAGGGTTAGGGTTAGGGTTCGGGCTAGGGATAGGGTTAGGGGACGGCGACGGTTTAGGGTCCAGGTGAGGGTACGACAACGCTTTAGGGTGAGCGTACGTGTGAGGGCGCGGGTTAGTGTTAGCGTACGGGTTAGGATTAGGGGACGGGTGAGGGTAAGGCTTCGGGGAAGGGTTGTGGTTAGGGTTCAGGCTAGGGTTAGGGTTAGGAGACATTGACGGTTTAGGGTCCAGGTGAGGTTACGACAACGCTTTAGGGTGAGTGTACGTGTGAGGGTGAGGGTTAGTGTTAGCGTACGGGTTAGGATTAGGTGACAGGTGAGGGTAAGGCTTAGGGGAAGGGTTAGGGTTAGGGTTCGGGCTAGGGTTAGGGTTAGGGGATGGGGACGGTTTAGGGTCTAGGTGAGGGTACGACAATACTTTAGGGTGAGCGTACGTGTGAGCGCGCGGGTTAGTGTTAGCGTACGGGTTAAGAGTAGGGGACGGGTGAGGGTAAGGCTTCGGGGAAGGGTTAGGGTTAGGGTTCGGGCTAGGGTTAGGGTTAGGGGACGGGGACGGTTTAGGGTCCAGGTGAGGGTACGACAACGCTTTAGGGTTAGCGTACGTGTGAGGGCGCGTGTTAGTGTTAGCGTACGGGTTAGGAGTAGGGGACGGGTGAGGGTAAGGCTTTGGGGAAGAGTTAGGGTTAGGGGTCGGGCTAGGGTTAGGGTTAGGGGACGGGGACGGTTTAGGGTCCAGGTGAAGGTATGACAAAGTTTTAGGGTGAGCGTACGTGTGAGGGCGCGGGTTAGTGTTAGCGTACGGGTTAGGATTAGCTGACGGGTGAGGGTAAGGCTTCGGGGAAGGGTTAGAGTTAGGGTTAGGCCTAGGGTTAGGGTTAGGGGATGGGGACGGTTTAGGGTCCAGGTGAGGGTACAACAACGCTTTAGGGTGAGCGTATGTGTGAGGCCGCGGGTTAGTGTTAGCGTACTGGTTAGGATTAGGGGACGGGTGAGGGTAAGGCTTCGGGGAAGGGTTAGTGTTAGGGTTCGGGCTAGGGTTAGGGTTAGGGGACGGAGACGGTTTAGGGTTCAGGTGAAGATACGCCAACGCTTTAGGGTGAGCGTACGTGTGAGGGCGCGGGTTAGTGTTAGCGTACTGGTTAGGATTAGGGGACGGGTGAGGATAAGGGTTCGGGGAAGGGTTAGGGTTAGGGTTTCGGCTAGGGTTAGGGTTAGGGGACGGGGACGGTTTAGGGTCCAGGTGAGGGTACGACAACGCTTTAGGGTGAGCGTACGTGTGAGGGCGCGGGTTCGTGTTAGCATACGGGTTAGGATTAGGGGACGGGTGAGGGTAAGGCTTCGGGGAAGGGTTAGGGTTAGGGTTCAGGCTAGGGTTAGGGTTAGGGGACGGGGACGGTTTAGGGTCCAGGTGAGGGTACGACAACGCTTTAGGGTGAGTGTACGTGTGAGGGCGCGGGTTAGTGTTAGCGTACCGGTTCGGATTAGGGGACGGGTGAGGGTAAGGCTTCGGGGAAGGTTTAGGGTTAGGGTTCGGGCTAGGGTTAGGGTTAGCGGACGGGTACGGTTTAGGGTTCAGGTGAGGATACGACTACGCTTTAGGGTGAGCGTACGTGTGAGGGCGCGGGTTAGTCTTAGCGTACGGCTTAGGCTTATGGGACGGGTGAGGGTAAGGGTTCGGGGAAGGGTTAGGGTTAGCGTTCGGGCTAGGGTTAGGGTTAGGGTACGGGGACTGTTTAGGTTCCACGTGAGGGTATGAAAACGCTTTAGGGTGAGTGTACCTGTGAGGGCGCAGGTTAGTGTTAGCGTACGGGTTACGATTAGGGTACGTGTGAGAGTATGGGATCGGGGAAGGGTTAGGGTTAGGGTTCGGACTAGGGTTACGGTTAACGGACGGGGACGGTTTACGGTCCAGGTGAGCGTACGACAACGCTTTAGGGTGAGCTTTCGTTTGAGGGCCTTGGTTAGTGTTAGCGTACGGCTTAGGATTAGGGGACGGGTGAGAGTAAGGCTTCGGGGAACGGTTAGGGTTAGGGTTTGTGCTAGGGTTAGGGTTAGGGGACGGTGACGGTTTAGGGTCCAGGTGAGGGTACGACAACGCTTTAGGGTGAGCGTACTTGTGACGGCGGGGGTTAGTGTTAGCGTACGGGTTAGGATTAGGGGACGGGTGAGGGTAAGGCTTCGGGGAAGGGTTAGGGTTAGGGTTCGGGCTAGGGTTAGGGTTAGGAGACATGGACGGTTTAGGGTCCAGGTGAGGGTACGACAACGCTTCAGGGTGAGCGTACGTGTGAGGGCGCGGGTTAGTGTTAGCGTACGGTTTAGCATTAGGCGACGGGTGAGGGTAAGGTTTCGGGGAAGGGTTAGGGTTAGGGTTCGGGCTAGGGTTAGGGTTAGGGGACGGGGACGGTTTAGGGTCCAGCTGAGGGTACGACAACGCTTTAGGGTGAGCGTACGTGTGAGGGCGCGGGTTAGTGTTAGCGTACGGGTTAGGATTAGGGGACGGGTGAGGCTAAGGGTTCGGGGAATTGTTAGGGTTAGGGTTCGGGCTAGGGCTAGGGTTAGGGGACGGGGACGGTTTAGGGTTCAGGTGAGGGTACGACAAAGCTTTAGGGTGAGCGTACATGTGAGGGCGCGGGTTAGTGTTAGCGTACGTGTTAGGATTAGGGGACGGGTGAGGGTAAGGCTTTGGGGAGGGGTTAGGGTTAGGGTTTGGGCTAGGGTTAGGGTTAGGGGATGGGGACGGTTTAGGGTCCAGGTGAAGGTACGACAACGCTTTAGGGTGAGCGTACGTGTGAGGGCGCGTATTTGTGTTAGCGTACGGTTTAGGATTAGGGGACGGGTGAGTGTAAGGGTTCGGGGAAGGGTTAGGGTTAGGGTTCGGGCTAGGGTTAGGGCTGGGGACGGGGACGGTTTAGGGTCCAGGTCCGCATACGACAACGTTTTAGGGTGAGCTTACATGTGAGGGCGCGGGTTAGTCTTCACGTAGGGGTTAGGATTAGGTGATGGGTGAGGGTAAAGCTTCGGGGAAGCGTTAGGGTTAGGGTTAGGGCTAGGGTTAGGGTTAGGGGACGAGGACGGTTTAGTGTCCAGGTGAGGGTACGACAACGCTATAGCGTGAGCGTACGTGTGAGGGCGCGGGTTAGTGTTAGCGTACCGGTTCGGATAAGGGGACGGGTAAGGGTAAGGCTTCGGGGAAGGGTTAGGGTTAGGGTTCGGGCTAGGGTTAGGGTTAGGGAACGGGGACGGTTTAGGGTCCAGGTGAAGGTATGACAACGTCTTAGTGTGAGCGTACGTGTGAGAGCGCGGGTTAGTGTTAGCGTACGGGTTACGATTAGGGGACGGGTGAGGGTAAGGGTTCGGGGAAGGGTTAGGGTTAGGGTTCGGGCTAGGGTTAGGGTTAGGGGACGGGGACTGTGTAGGGTCCAGGTGAGGGTACGACAACGCTTCAGGGTGAGCGTACGTGTGAGGGCGCGGGTTAGTGTTAGCGTACGGTTTAGGCTTATGTGACGGGTGAGGGTAAGGGTTCGGAGAAGGGTTAGTGTTAGCGTTCGGGCTAGGGTTAGGGTTAGGGTACGGGGACTGTTTAGGGTCCACTTGAGGGTATGACAACGCTTTAGGGTGAGTGTACCTGTGAGGGCGCGGGTTACTGTTAGCGTACGGTTTAGGATTAGGGGACGGGTGAGGGTAAGGCTTCGGGGAAGGTTAGGGTTAGGGTTCGGGCTAGGGTTACGGTTAAGGGACGGTGACGGTTTACGGTCCAGGTGAGCGTACGAAAACGCTTTAGGGTGAGCGTACGTGTGAGGGCGCGGGTTAGTGTTAGCATTCGGTTTAGGATGAGGAGACGGGTGAGGGTAAGGCTTCGGGGAAGGTTTAGGGTTAGGGTTCGGGCTAGGGTTAGTGTTAGGGGACGGGGACGGTTTAGGGTCCAGGTGAGTGTATGACAACGCTTTAGGGTGAGCGTACGTGTGAGGGCGCGTGTTAGTGTTAGCGTACGGGTTAGGAGTAGGGGACGGGGAGGGTAAGGCTTCGGGGAAGTGTTAGGGTTAGGGTTCGGGCTAGTGTTAGGGTTAGGGGACGGGGACGGTTTAGGGTCCAGGTGAGGGTATGACAACGTTTTAGGGTGAGCGTACGTGTGAGGGCGCGGGTTAGTGTTAGCGTACGGGTTAGGATTAGGGGACGGGTGAGGGTAAGGGTTCGGGGAAGGGTTAGGTTTAGGTTTCGGGCTAGAGTTAGGGTTAGGGGACGGTGACGGTTTAGGGTCCAGGTGAGGGTACGACAACGCTTTAGGGTGAGTGTACTTGTGAGGGCGCGGGTTAGTGTTAGCGTACGGGTTAGGATTAGGGGACGGGTGAGGGTAAGGCTTCGGGGAAGGGTTAGGTTTAGGGTTCGGGCTACGGTTAGGGTTAGGGGACGGGGACGGTGTACGGTCCATGTGAGGGTACGACAATGCTTTAGGGTCAGCGTACGTGTGAGGGCGCTGGTTTGTGTTAGCGTACCGGTTAGGATTATGGGACGGGTGAGGGTAAGGCTTCGGGGAAGTGTTAGGGTTAGGGTTCGGGCTAGGGTTAAGGTTAGGGGACGGGGTCGGTTTAGGGTCCAGGTGAGGGTACGACAACGCCTTAAGGTGAGCGTACGTGTGAGGGCGCGTGTTAGTGTTAGCGTACGGCTTAGGCTTATAGGACGGGTGAGGGTAAGGGTTTGGGGAAGGGTTAGGGTTAGGGTTCGGGCTAGGGTTAGGGTTAGGGTACGGGGACTGTTTAGGGTCCACGTGAGGGTACGACAACGCTTTAGGGTGAGTGTACCTGTGAGGGCGTGGGTTAGTGTTAGCGTACGGGTCAGGATTAGGGGACGGGTGAGGGTAAGGCCACGGGGAAGGGTTAGGGTTAGGGTTCGGGCTAGGGATACGGTTAAGGGACGGGGACGGTTTACAGTCCAGGTGAGCGTACGACAACACTTTAGGGTGAGCGTACGTGTGAGGGCGCGGGTTAGTGCTAGCGTACGGGTTAGGATGAGCGGACGGGTGAGGGTAAGGCTTCGGGGAAGGGTTAGGATTAGGGTTCGGGTTAGGGTTAGGGTTAGGGGATGGGGACGGTTTAGGGTCCACGTGAGGGTACGACAACGCTTTAGGGTGACCGTACGTGTGACGGCGCGGGTTAGTGTTAGCGTACCGGTTAGGATTAGGGGACGGGTGAGGGTAAGGCTTCGGGGAAGGGTTAGGGTTAGGGTTTGGGCTAGGGTTAGGGTTAGGGGAGGGGGATGGTTTAGGGTCCAGGTGAAGGTACGACAACGCTTTAGGGTGAGCGTACGTGTGAGGGCGCGGATTAGTGTTAGCGTACGGGTTAGGATTAGGGGACGGGTGAGGGTAAGGGTTCAGGGAAGGGTTAGGGTTAGGGTTAGGGCTAGGGATAGGGTTAGGGGACGGGGACGGTTTAGGGTCCAGGTGAGGGTACGACAACGCTTTAGGGTGAGCGTACGTGTGAGGGCGCGGGTTAGTGTTAGCGTACGGGTTAGGATTAGGGGACGGGTGAGGGTAAGGCTTCCGGGAAGGGTTGTGGTTAGGGTTCAGGCTAGGGTTAGGGTTAGGAGACATGGACGGTTTAGGGTCCAGGTGAGGTTACGACAACGCTTTAGGGTGAGTGTACGTGTGAGGGTGAGGGTTAGTGTTAGCGTACGGGTTAGGATTAGGTGACAGGTGAGGGTAAGGCTTAGGGGAAGGGTTAGGGTTAGGGTTCGGGCTAGGGTTAGGGTTAGGGGATGGGGACGGTTTAGGGTCTAGGTGAGGGTACGACAATACTTTAGGGTGAGCGTACGTGTGAGCGCGCGGGTTAGTGTTAGCTTACGGGTTAGGAGTACGGGACGGGTGAGGGTAAGGCTTCGGGGAAGGGTTAGGGTTAGGGTTCGGGCTAGGGTTAGGGTTAGGGGACGGGGACGGTTTAGGGTCCAGGTGAGGGTACCACAACGCTTTAGGGTTAGCGTACGTGTGAGGGCGCGTGTTAGTGTTAGCGTACGGGTTAGGAGTAGGGGACGGGTGAGGGTAAGGCTTTGGGGAAGGGTTAGGGTTAGGGTTCGGGCTAGGGTTAGGGTTAGGGGACGGGGACGGTTTAGGGTCCAGGTGAAGGTATGACAACGTTTTAGGGTGAGCGTACGTGTGAGGGCACGGGTTAGTGTTAGCGTACGGGTTAGGATTAGCTGACGGGTGAGGGTAAGGCTTCGGGGAAGTGTTAGAGTTAGGGTTAGGCCTAGGGTTAGGGTTAGGGGATGGGGACGGTTTAGGGTCCAGGTGAGGGTACAACAACGCTTTAGGGTGAGCGTATGTGTGAGGCCGCGGGTTAGTGTTAGCGTACTGGTTAGGATTAGGGGACGGGTGAGGGTAAGGCTTCGGGGAAGGGTTAGTGTTAGGGTTTGGGCTAGGGTTAGGGTTAGGGGACGGAGACGGTTTAGGGTCCAGGTGAAGGTACGCCAACGCTTTAGGGTGAGCGTACGTGTGAGGGCGCGGGTTAGTGTTAGCGTACTGGTTAGGATTAGGGGACGGGTGAGGATAAGGGTTCGGGGAAGGGTTAGGGTTAGGGTTTCGGCTAGGGTTAGGGTTAGGGGACAGGGACGGTTTAGGGTCCAGGTGAGGGTACGACGACGCTTTAGGGTGAGCGTACGTGTGAGGGCGCGGGTTCGTGTTAGCATACGGGTTAGGATTAGGGGACGGGTGAGGGTAAGGCTTCGGGGAAGGGTTAGGGTTAGGGTTGGGGTAGGGTTAGGGTTAGGAGACATGGACCGTTTAGGGTCCAGGTGAGGGTACGACAACGTTTAGGGTGAGCGTACGTGTAAGGGCGCGGGTTAGTGTTAGCGTACGGGTTAGGATTAGGGGCTTGTTGAGGGTAAGGGTTCGGGGAAGGGTTAGGGTTAGGGTTCGGGCTAGGGTTAGGGTTAGGGTACGGGGACGGTTTAGGGTCCAGGTGAGGGTACGACAACGCTTTAGGGTGAGTGTACGTGTGAGGGCGCGGGTTACTGTTAGCGTACCGGTTCGGATTAGGGGACGGGTGAGGGTAAGGCTTCGGGGAATGTTTAGGGTTAGGGTTCGGGCTAGGGTTAGGGTTAGCGGACGGGTACGGTTTAGGGTTCAGGTGAGGATACGACTACGCTTTAGGGTGAGCGTACGTGTGAGGGCGCGGGTTAGTCTTAGCGTACGGCTTAGGCTTATGGGACGGGTGAGAGTAAGGGTTCGGGGAAGGGTTAGGGTTAGCGTTCGGGCTAGGGTTAGGGTTAGGGTATGGGGACTGTTTAGGTTCCACGTGAGGGTATGAAAACGCTTTAGGGTGAGTGTACCTGTTAGGGCGCGGGTTAGTGTTAGCGTACGCGTTAGGATTAGGGGACGGGTGAGGGTATGGCTTCGGGGCAGGGTTAGGGTTAGGGTTCGGGCTAGGGTTACGGTTAAGGGACGGGGACGGTTTACGGTCCAGGTGAGCGTACGACAACGGTTTAGGGTGAGCGTACGTGTGAGGGCACGGGTTAGTGTTAGCATACGGTTTAGGATGAGGGGACGGGTGAGGGTAAGGCTTCGGGGAAGGGTTAGGGTTAGGGTTCGGGGTAGGGTTAGGGTTAGGGGACGGGGACGGTTTAGGGTCCAGGTGAAGGTACGACAACGCTTTAGGGAGAGCGTACGTGTGAGGGCGCGGGTTAGTGTTAGCGTACGTTTTAGGATTAGGGGACGGGTGAGGGTAAGGCTTCGGGGAAGGGTTAGGGTTAGGGTTTGGGCTAGGGTTAGGGTTAGGGGACGGGGACGGTTTAGGGTCCAGGTGAAGGTACGACAACGCTTTAGGGTGAGCGTACGTGTGAGGGCGCGTATTTGTGTTAGCGTACGGTTTAGGATTAGGGGACGGGTGAGTGTAAGGGTTCGGGAAAGGGTTAGGGTTAGGGTTCGGGCTAGGGTTAGGGCTGGGGACGGGGACGGTTTAGGGTCCAGGTCCGCATACGACAACGCTTTAGGGTGAGCGTACATGTGAGGGCGCAGGTTAGTCTTCGCGTAGGGGTTAGGATTAGGTGATGGGTGAGGGTAAAGCTTCGGGGAAGGGTTAGGGTTAGGGTTAGGGCTAGGGTTAGGGTTAGGGGACGAGGACGGTTTAGTGTCCAGGTGAGGGTACGACAACGCTATAGCGTGAGCGTACGTGTGAGGGCGCGGGTTAGTGTTAGCGTACCGGTTCGGATAAGGGGACGGGTAAGGGTAAGGCTTCGGGGAAGGGTTAGGGTTAGGGTTCGGGCTAGGGTTAGGGTTAGGGAACGGGGACGGTTTAGGGTCCAGGTGAAGGTATGACAACGTCTTAGTGTGAGCGTACGTGTGAGAGCACGGGTTAGTGTTAGCGTACTGGTTAGGATTAGGGGACGGGTGACGGTAAGGTTTCGGGGAAGGGTTAGGGTTAGGGGACGGGGACGGTTTAGGGTCCAGGTGAGGGTACGACAACGCTTCAGGGTGAGCGTACGTGTGAGGGCGCGGGTTAGTGTTAGCGTATGGTTTAGGCTTATGTGACGGGTGAGGGTAAGGGTTCGGAGAAGGGTTAGTGTTAGCGTTCGGGCTAGGGTTAGGGTTAGGGTACGGGGACTGTTTAGGGTCCACTTGAGGGTATGACAACGCTTTAGGGTGAGTGTACCTGTGAGGGCGCGGGTTACTGTTAGCGTACGGGTTAGGATTAGGGGACGGGTGAGGGTAAGGCTTCGGGGAAGGTTAGGGTTAGGGTTCGGGCTAGGGTTACGGTTAAGGGAAGGAGACGGTTTACGGTCCAGGTGAGCGTACGAAAACGCTTTAGGGTGAGCGTACGTGTGAGGGCGCGGGTTAGTGTTAGCATTCGGTTTAGGATGAGGAGACGGGTGAGGGTAAGGCTTCGGGGAAGGTTTAGGGTTAGGGTTCGGGCTAGGGTTAGTGTTAGGGGACGGGGACGGTTTAGGGTCCAGGTGAGTGTATGACAACGCTTTAGGGTGAGCGTACGTGTGAGGGCGCGTGTTAGTGTTAGCGTACGGGTTAGGAGTAGGGGACGGGGAGGGTAAGGCTTCGGGGAAGTGTTAGGGTTAGGGTACGGGCTAGTGTTAGGGTTAGGGGACGGGGACGGTTTAGGGTCCAGGTGAGGGTATGACAACGTTTTAGGGTGAGCGTATGTGTGAGGGCGCGGGTTAGTGTTAGCGTACGGGTTAGGATTAGGGGACGGGTGAGGGTAAGGGTTCGGGGAAGGGTTAGGGTTAGGGTTCAGGCTAGAGTTAGGGTTAGGGGACGGTGACGGTTTGGGTCCAGGTGAGGGTACGACAACGCTTTAGGGTGAGTGTACTTGTGAGGGCGCGGGTTAGTGTTAGCGTACGGGTTAGGATTAGGGGACGGGTGAGGGTAAGGTTTCAGGGAAGGGTTAGGTTTAGGGTTCGGGCTAGGGTTAGGGTTAGGGGACGGGGACGGTGTAGGGTCCATGTGAGGGTACGACAATGCTTTAGGGTCAGCGTACGTGTGAGGGAGCTGGTTTGTGTTAGCGTACCGGTTAGGATTATGGGACGGGTGAGGGTAAGGCTTCGGGGAAGGGTTAGGGTTAGGGTTCGGGCTAGGGTTAAGGTTAGGGGACGGGGTCGGTTTAGGGTCCAGGTGAGGGTACGACAACGCCTTAAGGTGAGCGTACGTGTGAGGGCGCGTGTTAGTGTTAGCGTACGGCTTAGGCTTATAGGACGGGTGAGGGTAAGGGTTCGGGGAAGGGTTAGGGTTAGGGTTCGGGCTAGGGTTAGGGTTAGGTTACGGGGACTGTTTAGGGTCCACGTGAGGGTACGACAACGCTTTAGGGTGAGTGTACCTCTGAGGGCGTGGGTTAGTGTTAGCGTACGGGTTAGGATTAGGGGACGGGTGAGGGTAAGGCCACGGGGAAGGGTTAGGGTTAGGGTTCGGGCTAGGATTACGGTTAAGGGACGGGGACGGTTTACAGTCCAGGTGAGCGTACGACAACACTTTAGGGTGAGCGTACGTGTGAGGGAGCGGGTTAGTGCTAGCGTACGTGTTAGGATGAGCGGACGGGTGAGGGTAAGGCTTCGGGGAAGGGTTAGGATTAGGGTTCGGGTTAGGGTTAGGGTTAGGGGACGGAGACGGTTTAGGGTCCACGTGAGGGTACGACAACTCTTTAGGGTGAGCGTACGTGTGACGGCGCGGGTTAGTGTTAGCGTACCGGTTAGGATTAGGGGACGGGTGAGGGTAAGGCTTCGGGGAAGGGTTAGGGTTAGGGTTTGGGCTAGGGTTAGGGTTAGGGGAGGGGGACGGTTTAGGGTCCAGGTGAGGGTACGACAACGCTTTAGGGTGAGCGTACGTGTGAGGGCGCGGGTTAGTGTTAGCGTACGGGTTAGGATTAGGGGACGGGTGAGGGTAAGGCTTCGGGGAAGGGTTGTGGTTAGGGTTCAGGCTAGGGTTAGGGTTAGGAGACATTGACGGTTTAGGGTCCAGGTGAGGTTACGACAACGCTTTAGGGTGAGTGTACGTGTGAGGGTGAGGGTTAGTGTTAGCGTACGGGTTAGGATTAGGTGACAGGTGAGGGTAAGGCTTAGGGGAAGGGTTAGGGTTAGGGTTCGGGCTAGGGTTAGGGTTAGGGGATGGGGACGGTTTAGGTTCTAGGTGAGGGTACGACAATAGTTTAGGGTGAGCGTACGTGTGAGCGCGCGGGTTAGTGTTAGCGTACGGGTTAGGAGTAGGGGACGGGTGAGGGTAAGGCTTCGGGAAAGGGTTAGGGTTAGGGTTCGGGCTAGGGTTAGGGTTAGGGGACGGGGACGGTTTAGGGTCCAGGTGAAGGTATGACAACGTTTTAGGGTGAGCGTACGTGTGAGGGCGCGGGTTAGTGTTAGCGTACGGGTTAGGATTAGCTGACGGGTGAGGGTAAGGCTTCGGGGAAGGGTTAGAGTTAGGGTTAGGCCTAGGGTTAGGGTTAGGGGATGGGGACGGTTTAGGGTCCAGGTGAGGGTACAACAACGCTTTAGGGTGAGCGTATGTGTGAGGCCGCGGGTTAGTGTTAGCGTACGGGTTAGGATTAGGGGCTTGTTGAGGGTAAGGGTTCGGGGAAGGGTTAGGGTTAGGGTTCGGGCTAGGGTTAGGGTTAGGAGACATGGACGGTTTAGGGTCCAGGTGAGGGTACGACAACGTTTAGGGTGAGCGTACGTGTGAGGGCGCGGGTTAGTGTTAGCGTACGGGTTAGGATCAGGGGCTTGTTGAGGGTAAGGGTTCGGGGAAGGGTTAGGGTTAGGGTTCGGGCTAGGGTTAGGGTTAGGGGACGTGGACGGTTTAGGGTCCAGCTGAGGCTACGACAACGCTTTACGGTGAGCGTACGTGTGAGGGCGCGGGTTAGTGTTAGCGTACGGGTTAGGATTAGGGGACGGGTGAGGATAAGGGTTCGGGGAAGTTTTAGTGTTAGGGTTCGGGCTAGGGTTAGGGTTAGGAGACGGGGACGGTTTAGTGTCCAGGTGAAGGTACGACTACGTTTTAGGGTGAGCGTATGGGTGAGGGCGCGGGTTAGTGTTAGCGTACCGGTTAGGATTAGGGGACGGGTGAGGGTAAGGCTTCGGGGAAGGGATAGTGTTAGGGTTTCGGCTAGGATTAGGGTTAGGGGACGGGGACGGTTTAGGGTCCAGGTGAGGGTACGACAACGCTTTAGGGTGAGCGTACGTGTGAAGGCGTGGGTTCGTGTTAGCGTACGGGATAGGATTACGGGACGCGTGAGGGTAAGGCTTCGGGGAAGGGTTAGGGTTAGGGTTTGGGCTAGGGTTAGGGTTAAGAGACATGGACGGTTTAGGGTCCAGGTGAGGGTATGACAACGCTTTAGGGTGAGCGTATGTGTGAGGGCGCGGGTTAGTGTTAGCGTACGCGTTAGGATTAGGGGACGGGTGAGGGTAAGGCTTCGGGGAAGTGTTAGGGTTAGGGTTCGGGCTAGGGTTAGGGTTAGGGAACGGGGACGGTTTAGGGTCCAGGTGAAGGTATGACAACGTCTTAGTGTGAGCGTACGTGTGAGAGCGCGGGTTAGTGTTAGCGTACGGGTTACGATTAGGGGAAGGGTGAGGGTAAGGGTTCGGGGAAGGGTTAGGGTTAGGGTTCGAGCTAGGGTTAGGGTTAGGGGACGGGGACTGTTTAGGGTCCACGTGAGGGTACGACAACTATTTAGGGTGAGTGTACTTGTGAGGGCGCGGGTTAGTGTTAGCGTACGGGTTAGGATTAGGGGACGGGTGAGGGTAAGGCTTCGGGGAAGGGTTAGGGTTAGGGTTCGGGCTAGGGTTACGGTTAAGGGACGGGGACGGTTTATGGTCCAGGTGAGCGTACGACAACGCTTTAGGGGGAGCGTACGTGTGAGGGCGCAGGTTAGTGTTAGCATACGGGTTAGGATGAGGGGACGGGTGAGGGTAAGGCTTCGGGGAAGGTTTAGGGTTAGGGTTCGGGCTAGGGTTAGGGTTAGGGGACGGGGACGGTTTAGGGTCCAGGTGAGGGTACGACAACGCTTCAGGGTGAACGTACGTGTGAGGGCGCGGGTTAGTGTTAGCGTACGGTTTAGGCTTATGTGACGGGTGAGGGTAAGGGTTCGGAGAAGGGTTAGTGTTAGCGTTCGGGCTAGGGTTAGGGTTAGGGTACGGGGACTGTTTAGGGTCCACTTGAGGGTATGACAACGCTTTAGGGTGAGTGTACCTGTGAGGGCGCGGGTTACTGTTAGCGTACGGGTTAGGATTAGGGGACGGGTGAGGGTAAGGCTTCGGGGAAGGTTAGGGTTAGGGTTCGGGCTAGGGTTACGGTTAAGGGAAGGAGACGGTTTACGGTCCAGGTGAGCGTACGAAAACGCTTTAGGGTGAGCGTACGTGTGAGGGCGCGGGTTCGTGTTAGCATACGGGTTAGGATTAGGGGACGGGTGAGGGTAAGGCTTCGGGGAAGGGTTAGGGTTAGGGTTCAGGCTAGGGTTAGGGTTAGGGGACGGGGACGGTTTAGGGTCCAGGTGAGGGTACGACAACGCTTTAGGGTGAGTGTACGTGTGAGGGCGCGGGTTAGTGTTAGCGTACCGGTTCGGATTAGGGGACGGGTGAGGGTAAGGCTTCGGGGAAGGTTTAGGGTTAGGGTTCGGGCTAGGGTTAGGGTTAGCGGACGGGTACGGTTTAGGGTTCAGGTGAGGATACGACTACGCTTTAGGGTGAGCGTACGTGTGAGGGCGCGGGTTAGTCTTAGCGTACGGCTTAGGCTTATGGGACGGGTGAGGGTAAGGGTTCGGGGAAGGGTTAGGGTTAGCGTTCGGGCTAGGGTTAGGGTTAGGGTACGGGGACTGTTTAGGTTCCACGTGAGGGTATGAAAACGCTTTAGGGTGAGTGTACCTGTGAGGGCGCAGGTTAGTGTTAGCGTACGGGTTACGATTAGGGGACGTGTGAGAGTATGGGATCGGGGAAGGGTTAGGGTTAGGGTTCGGACTAGGGTTACGGTTAACGGACGGGGACGGTTTACGGTCCAGGTGAGCGTACGACAACGCTTTAGGGTGAGCTTTCGTTTGAGGGCCTTGGTTAGTGTTAGCGTACGGCTTAGGATTAGGGGACGGGTGAGAGTAAGGCTTCGGGGAACGGTTAGGGTTAGGGTTTGTGCTAGGGTTAGGGTTAGGGGACGGTGACGGTTTAGGGTCCAGGTGAGGGTACGACAACGCTTTAGGGTGAGCGTACTTGTGACGGCGGGGGTTAGTGTTAGCGTACGGGTTAGGATTAGGGGACGGGTGAGGGTAAGGCTTCGGGGAAGGGTTAGGGTTAGGGTTCGGGCTAGGGTTAGGGTTAGGAGACATGGACGGTTTAGGGTCCAGGTGAGGGTACGACAACGCTTCAGGGTGAGCGTACGTGTGAGGGCGCGGGTTAGTGTTAGCGTACGGTTTAGGATTAGGCGACGGGTGAGGGTAAGGTTTCGGGGAAGGGTTAGGGTTAGGGTTCGGGCTAGGGTTAGGGTTAGGGGACGGGGACGGTTTAGGGTCCAGCTGAGGGTACGACAACGCTTTAGGGTGAGCGTACGTGTGAGGGCGCGGGTTAGTGTTAGCGTACGGGTTAGGATTAGGGGACGGGTGAGGCTAAGGGTTCGGGGAATTGTTAGGGTTAGGGTTCGGGCTAGGGCTAGGGTTAGGGGACGGGGACGGTTTAGGGTTCAGGTGAGGGTACGACAAAGCTTTAGGGTGAGCGTACATGTGAGGGCGCGGGTTAGTGTTAGCGTACGTGTTAGGATTAGGGGACGGGTGAGGGTAAGGCTTTGGGGAGGGGTTAGGGTTAGGGTTTGGGCTAGGGTTAGGGTTAGGGGACGGGGACGGTTTAGGGTCCAGGTGAAGGTACGACAACGCTTTAGGGTGAGCGTACGTGTGAGGGCGCGTATTTGTGTTAGCGTACGGTTTAGGATTAGGGGACGGGTGAGTGTAAGGGTTCGGGGAAGGGTTAGGGTTAGGGTTCGGGCTAGGGTTAGGGCTGGGGACGGGGACGGTTTAGGGTCCAGGTCCGCATACGACAACGTTTTAGGGTGAGCTTACATGTGAGGGCGCGGGTTAGTCTTCACGTAGGGGTTAGGATTAGGTGATGGGTGAGGGTAAAGCTTCGGGGAAGGGTTAGGGTTAGGGTTAGGGCTAGGGTTAGGGTTAGGGGACGAGGACGGTTTAGTGTCCAGGTGAGGGTACGACAACGCTATAGCGTGAGCGTACGTGTGAGGGCGCGGGTTAGTGTTAGCGTACCGGTTCGGATAAGGGGACGGGTAAGGGTAAGGCTTCGGGGAAGGGTTAGGGTTAGGGTTCGGGCTAGGGTTAGGGTTAGGGAACGGGGACGGTTTAGGGTCCAGGTGAAGGTATGACAACGTCTTAGTGTGAGCGTACGTGTGAGAGCGCGGGTTAGTGTTAGCGTACGGGTTACGATTAGGGGACGGGTGAGGGTAAGGGTTCGGGGAAGGGTTAGGGTTAGGGTTCGGGCTAGGGTTAGGGTTAGGGGACGGGGACTGTGTAGGGTCCAGGTGAGGGTACGACAACGCTTTAGGGTGAGCGTACGTGTGAGGGCGCGGATTAGTGTTAGCGTACGGGTTAGGATTAGGGGACGGGTGAGGGTAAGGGTTCGGGGAAGGGTTAGGGTTAGGGTTAGGGCTAGGGATAGGGTTAGGGGACGGGGACGGTTTAGGGTCCAGGTGAGGGTACGACAACGCTTTAGGGTGAGTGTACGTGTGAGGGCGCGGGTTAGTGTTAGCGTACGGGTTAGGATTAGGGGACGGGTGAGGGTAAGGCTTCCGGGAAGGGTTGTGGTTAGGGTTCAGGCTAGGGTTAGGGTTAGGAGACATGGACGGTTTAGGGTCCAGGTGAGGTTACGACAACGCTTTAGGGTGAGTGTACGTGTGAGGGTGAGGGTTAGTGTTAGCGTACGGGTTAGGATTAGGTGACAGGTGAGGGTAAGGGTTAGGGGAAGGGTTAGGGTTAGGGTTCGGGCTAGGGTTAGGGTTAGGGGATGGGGACGGTTTAGGGTCTAGGTGAGGGTACGACAATACTTTAGGGTGAGCGTACGTGTGAGCGCGCGGGTTAGTGTTAGCGTACGCGTTAGGAGTACGGGACGGGTGAGGGTAAGGCTTCGGGGAAGGGTTAGGGTTAGGGTTCGGGCTAGGGTTAGGGTTAGGGGACGGGGACGGTTTAGGGTCCAGGTGAGGGTACCACAACGCTTTAGGGTTAGCGTACGTGTGAGGGCGCGTGTTAGTGTTAGCGTACGGGTTAGGAGTAGGGGACGGGTGAGGGTAAGGCTTTGGGGAAGGGTTAGGGTTAGGGTTCGGGCTAGGGTTAGGGTTAGGGGACGGGGACGGTTTAGGGTCCAGGTGAAGGTATGACAACGTTTTAGGGTGAGCGTACGTGTGAGGGCGCGGGTTAGTGTTAGCGTACGGGTTAGGATTAGCTGACGGGTGAGGGTAAGGCTTCGGGGAAGGGTTAGAGTTAGGGTTAGGCCTAGGGTTAGGGTTAGGGGATGGGGACGGTTTAGGGTCCAGGTGAGGGTACAACAACGCTTTAGGGTGAGCGTATGTGTGAGGCCGCGGGTTAGTGTTAGCGTACTGGTTAGGATTAGGGGACGGGTGAGGGTAAGGCTTCGGGGAAGGGTTAGTGTTAGGGTTTGGGCTAGGGTTAGGGTTAGGGAACGGAGACGGTTTAGGGTCCAGGTGAAGGTACGCCAACGCTTTAGGGTGAGCGTACGTGTGAGGGCGCGGGTTAGTGTTAGCGTACTGGTTAGGATTAGGGGACGGGTGAGGATAAGTGTTCGGGGAAGGGTTAGGGTTAGGGTTTCGGCTAGGGTTAGGGTTAGGGGACGGGGACGGTTTAGGGTCCAGGTGAGGGTACGACAACGCTTTAGGGTGAGCGTACGTGTGAGGGCGCGGGTTCGTGTTAGCATACGGGTTAGGATTAGGGGACGGGTGAGGGTAAGGCTTCGGGGAAGGGTTAGGGTTAGGGTTGGGGTAGGGTTAGGGTTAGGAGACATGGACCGTTTAGGGTCCAGGTGAAGGTACGACAACGTTTAGGGTGAGCGTACGTGTGAGGGCGCGGGTTAGTGTTAGCGTACGGGTTAGGATTAGGGGCTTGTTGAGGGTAAGGGTTCGGGGAAGGGTTAGGGTTAGGGTTCGGGCTAGGGTTAGGGTTAGGGTACGGGGACGGTTTAGGGTCCAGGTGAGGGTACGACAACGCTTTAGGGTGAGTGTACGTGTGAGGGCGCGGGTTACTGTTAGCGTACCGGTTCGGATTAGGGGACGGGTGAGGGTAAGGCTTCGGGGAATGTTTAGGGTTAGGGTTCGGGCTAGGGTTAGGGTTAGCGGACGGGTACGGTTTAGGGTTCAGGTGAGGATACGACTACGCTTTAGGGTGAGCGTACGTGTGAGGGCGCGGGTTAGTCTTAGCGTACGGCTTAGGCTTATGGGACGGGTGAGGGTAAGGCTTCGGGGAAGGGTTAGGGTTAGGGTTCGGGCTAGGGTTACGGTTAAGGGACGGGGACGGTTTACGGTCCAAGTGAGCATACGACAACGCTTTAGGGTGAGCGTACGTGTGAGGGTGCGGTTTAGTGTTAGCGTACGGGTTAGATTGAGGGGACGGGTGAGGTTAAGACTTCGGGGAAGGGTTAGGGTTAGGGTTCGGGGTAGGCTCACCGTTACGGGACGGGGACGGTTTAGGGTCCAGGTGAGTGTACGACAATGTTTTAGGGTGAGCGGACGTGTGAGGGCGCGGGTTAGTGTAAGCGTACAGGTTAGGATTAGGGGACGGGTGAGGGTAAGGCTTCGGGGAAGGGTTAGGGTGAGGGTTCGGGCTAGGGTTAGGGTTAGGGGACGGGGACGTTTTAGGGTCCAGGTGAGGGTATGACAACGCTTTAGTGTGAGTGTACGTGTGAGAGCTTGGGTTAGTGTTAGCGTACGGGTTAGGCTTAGGGGACGGGTGAGGGTAAGGGTTCGGGGAAGGTTTAGGGTTAGAGTTCGCGCTAGGGTTAGGGTTAGGGGATGGGGACGGTTTAGGGTCCAGGTGAGGGTACGACAACGCTTTAGGGTGAGCGTACGTGTGAGGGCGTGGGTTAGTGTTAGCGTACGGATTAGGATTAGGGGACGGGTGAGGGTAAGGCTTTGGGGCGGGGTTAGGGTTAGGGTTCGGGCTAGGGTTAGTGTTAGGGTTAGGGGACGGTTTAGGGTCCAGGTGAGGATATGACAACGCTTTAGGGTGAGCGTACGTGTGAGGGCGCGGGTTAGTGTTAGCGTACGGGTTAGGAGTAGGGGACGGGTGAGGGTAAGGCTTCGGGGAAGTGTTAGGGTTAGGGTTCGGGCTAGGGTTAGGGTTAGGGGACGGGTACAGTTTAGGGTCCAGGTGAGGGTACGACAATGCTTTAGGGTGAGCGTACATGTGTGGGCGCTGGTTAGTGTTAGCGTACGGGTTAGGATTAGGGGACGGGTGAGGGTAAGGCTTCGGGGAACGGTTAGGGTTAGGGTTTGTGCTAGGGTTAGGGTTAGGGGACGGTGACGGTTTAGGGTCCATGTGAGGGTAAGACAACGCTTTAGGGTGAGCGTACTTGTGAGGGCGCGGATTAGTGTTAGCGTACGGGTTAGGATTAGGGGACGGTTGAGGGTAAGGGTTGGGGGAAGGCTTAAGGTAAGGGTTCGGACTAGGGTTAGGGTTAGGGGACGAGGACGGTTTAGGGTCCAGGTCCGCATATGAAAACGATTTAGGGTGAGCGTACATGTGAGGGCGCGGA
Source organism: Leucopleurus acutus (assembly GCF_964270905.1). NCBI lineage: Eukaryota > Metazoa > Chordata > Mammalia > Artiodactyla > Delphinidae > Leucopleurus > Leucopleurus acutus. Next base: position 57,624,914 of record NC_139159.1, read on the forward strand.
TTAGTGTTAGCGTACGGGTTAGGATTAGGGGACGGGTGAGGGTAAGGCTTCGGGGAAGGGTTAGTGTTAGGGTTCGGGCTAGGGTTAGGGTTATGGGACGGGGACGGTTTAGGGTCCAGGTGAGGGTACGACAATGCTTTAGGGTGAGCGTACGTCTGAGTGCGCGGGTTAGTGTTAGCGTACGGTTTAGGATTAGGCGACGGGTGAGGGTAAGGGTTCGGGGAAGTGTTAGGGTTAGGGTTCAGGCTATGGTTAGGGTTACGGGATGGGGACGGTTTAGGGTCCAGGTCCGCATACGACAACGCTTTAGGGTGAGCGTACATGTGAGGGCACGGGTTAGTGTTAGTGTACGGGTTAGGATTAGGTGACGGGTGAGGGTAAGGCTTCGGGGAAGGGTTAGTGTTAGGGTTAGGTTTAGGGTTAGGGTAAGGGGACGAGGACGGTTTAGGGTCCAGGTGAGGGTACGACAACACTATAGGGTGAGCCTACGTGTGAGGGCGCGGGTTAGTGTTAGCGTACCGGTTCGGAAAAGGGGACGGGTAAGGGTAAGGCTTCCGGGAAGTGTTAGGGTTAGGGTTCGGGCTAGGGTTAGGGTTAGGGGACGGGGACGGTTTAGGGTCCAGGTGAAGGTATGACAACATCTAAGTGTGAGCATACGTGTGAGAGCGCGGGTTAGTGTTAGCGTACGGTATACGATTAGGGGACTGGTGAGGGTAAGGGTTCGGGGAAGGGTTAGGGTTAGGGTTCGGGCTAGGGTTAGGGTTAGGGGACGGGGACGGTTTAGGGTCCAGGTGAGATTATGACAATGCTTTAGGCTGAGCGTACGTGTGAGGGCGCGTGTTAGTGTTAGCGTATGGGTTAGGAGCAGGGGACGGGTGATGGTAAGGCTTCGGGGAAGGGTTAGGGTTAGGGTTCGGGCTAGGGTTAGGGTTAGGGGACGGGGACGGTTTAGGGTCCAGGTGAGGGTACGACAACCCTTTAGGGTGAGCGTACGTGTGAGGGCGTGGGTTAGTGTTAGCGTACGGGTTAGGATTAGGGGACGGGTGAGTGTAAGGGTTCGGGGAAGGCTTAGGGTTAGGATTCGGGCTAGGGTTACGGTTAGGGGACGGGGACGGTTTAGGGTCCAGGTCCGCATACGACAACGCTTTATGGTGACCGTACATGTGAGGGCGCAGGTTAGTGTTAGCGTAACGGTTAGGAGTAGGGGACGTGTGAGGGTAAGGCTTCGGGAAAGGTTTAGGGTTAGCGTTAGGGCTAGGGTTAGGGTTAGGGGACGGGGACGGTTTAGGGTCCAGGTGAGGGTACGACAACGCTTTAGTGTGAGCGTACGTGTGAGGGCGCGGGTTAGTGTTAGCGTACGGGTTAGGATTAGGGGACGGTTGAGGGTAAGGGTTAGGGGAAGGGTTAGGGTTAGGGTTCGTGGTAGGCTCACCGTTAGGGGACGGGGACGGTTTAGGGTCCATGTGAGTGTACGACAATGTTTTAGGGTGAGCGGACGTGTGAGGGCGCGGGTTAGTGTAAGCGTACAGGTTAGGATTAGGGGACGGGTGAGGGTAAGGCTTCGGGGAAGGGTTAGGGTGAGGGTTCGGGCTAGGGTTAGGGTTAGGGTACGGGGACGTTTTAGGGTCCAGGTGAGGGTATGACAACGCTTTAGTGTGAGTGTACGTGTGAGGGCTTGGGTTAGTGTTAGCGTACGGGTTAGGCTTAGGGGCGGGTGAGGGTAAGGGTTCGGGGAAGGATTAGGGTTAGGGTTCGGGCTAGAGTTAGGGTTAGATGACGGGAAAGGTTTAGGGTCCAGGTGAGGGTACGACAATGCTTTAGGGTGAGCGTTTGTGTGACGGCGCGGGTTAGTGTTAGCGTATGGGTTAGGATTAGGGGACGGGGGAGGGTAAGGCTTCAGGGAAGGGTTAGGGTTAGGGTTCGGGCTAGGGTTAGGGTTAGGGGACGGGGACGGGGACGGTTTAGGGTCCAGGTCCGCATACGACAACGCTTTAGGGTGAGCGTACATGTGAGGGCGCGGGTTAGTGTTAGCGTACGGGTTAGGATGAGGGGACGGGTGAGGTTAAGGCTTCGGGGAAGGGTTAGGGTTAGGTTTCGGGCTAGGGTTAGGGTTAGGGGACGGGGACGGTTTAGGGTCCAGGTGAGGGTACGACAACGCTTTAGGGTGAGCGTACATGTGAGGGCGCGGGTTACTGTTAGCGTACGGGTTAGGATGAGGGGACGGGTGAGGTTAAGGCTTCGGGGAAGGGTTAGGGTTAGGTTTCGGGCTAGGGTTAGGGTTAGAGGACGGGGACGGTTTAGGGTCCTGGTGAGGGTACGACAACGCTTTATGGTGAGCGTGCATGTGAGGGCGCGGGTTAGTGTTAGCGTACGGTTTAGGATTAGGGGACGGGTGAGGTTAAGGCTTCGGGGAAGGGTTAGGGTTAGGGTTCGGGCTAGGGTTAGGGTTAGGGGACGGGGACGGTTTAGGGTCCAGGTGAGGATACGACAACACTTTAGGGTGAGCGTACGTGTGAGGGCGCGGGTTAGTTTTGTGTACAGGTTAGGATTAGGTGACAGGTGAGGGTAAGGGTTCGGGGAAGGGTTAGGTTTAGGGTTCGGGGTAGGCTCACCGTTAGGGTACGGGGACGGTTTAGGGTCCAGGTGAGTGTACGACAATGTTTTAGGGTAAGCGGACGTGTGAGGGCGCGGGTTAGTGTAAGCGTACAGGTTAGGATTAGGGGAAGGGTGAGGGTAATGCTTCGGGGAAGGGTTAGGGTGCGGGTTCGGGCTAGGGTTAGGTTAGGGTACGGGGACGTTTTAGGGTCCAGGTGAGGGTATGACAACGCTTTACTGTGAGTGTACGTGTGAGGGCTTGGGTTAGTGTTAGCGTAAGGTTTAGGAGTAGGGCACGGGTGAGGGTAAGGCTTCGGGGAAGGTTTAGGGTTAGAGTTCGCGCTAGGGTTAGGGTTAGGGGATGGGGATGGTTTAGGGTCCAGGTGAGGGTACGACAACGCTTTAGGGTGAGCGTACGTGTGAGGGCGTGGGTTAGTGTTAGCGTACGGATTAGGATTAGGGGACGGGTGAGGGTAAGGCTTTGGGGAGGGGTTAGGGTTAGGGTTCCGGCTAGGGTTAGTGTTAGGGTTAGGGGACGGTTTAGGGTCCAGGTGAGGATACGACAACGCTTTAGGGTGAGCGTACGTGTGAGGGCGCAGGTTAGTGTTAGCGTACAGGTTAGGAGTAGGGGACGGGTGAGGGTAAGACTTCGGGGAAGTGTTAGGGTTAGGGTTCGGGCTAAGGTTAGGGTTAGGGGACGGGTACAGTTTAGGGTCCAGGTGAGGGTACGACAATGCTTTAGGGTGAGCGTACATGTGAGGGCGCTGGTTAGTGTTAGCGTACGGGTTAGGATTAGGGGAAGGGTGAGGGTAAGGCTTCGGGGAACGGTTAGGGTTAGGGTTTGTGCTAGGGTTAGGGTTAGGGGACGGTGACGGTTTAGGGTCCATGTGAATGTACGACAACGCTTTAGGGTGAGCGTACTTGTGAGGGCGGGGGTTAGTGTTAGGGTACGGGTTAGGATTAGGGGACAGGTGAGGGTAAGGCTTCGGGGAAGGGTTAGTGTTAGGGTTCGGGCTAGGGTTAGGGTTAGGGGACGGGGACGGTTTAGGGTCCAGGTGAGGGTACGACAATGCTTTAGGGTGAGCGTACGTGTGAGGGCGCGGGTTAGTGTTAGCGTACGGGTTAGGATTAGGGGACGGGTGAGGGTAAGGCTTCGGGGAAGTATTACAGTTAGGGTTCGGGCTAGGGTTAGGGTTAGGGGACGGGGAAGGTTTAAGGTCCAGGAGATGGTACGACAACGCTTTAGGGTGAGCGTACGTTTGAGGGCGCGGGTTAGTGTTAGCGTACGGTTTAGGATTAGGGGACGGGTGAGGGTAAGGCTTCGGGAAAGGGTTAGGGTTAGGGTTCGGGCTAGGGTTAGGGTTATGGGACGGGGACGGTTTAGGGTCCAGGTGAGGGTACGACAACGCTTTAGCGTGAGCGTACGTCTGAGGGCGCGGGTTAGTGTTAGCGTATGGGTTAGGAGCAGGGGACGGGTGATGGTAAGGCTTCGGGGAAGGGTTAGGGATAGGGTTCGGGCTAGGGTTAGGGTTAGGGGACGGGGACGGTTTAGGGTCCAGGTGAGGGTACGACAACCCTTTAGGGTGAGCGTACGTGTGAGGGCGTGGGTTAGTGTTAGCGTACGGGTTAGGATTAGGGGACGGGTGAGGGTAAGGCTTCGGGGAAGGGTTAGGGTTAGGGTTCGGGCTAGGGTTCGGGTTAGGGGACAGGGACGGTTTAGGGTCCAGGTGAGGGTACAACAACGCTTTAGGGTGAGCGTACGTGTGAGGGCGTGGATTAGTGTTAGCGTACGGGTTAGGATTAGGGGACGGTTGAGGGTAAGGATTCGGGGAAGGGTTAGGGTTAGGGTTCGGGCTAGGGTTACGGTTAGGGGACGAGGACGGTTTAGGGTCCAGGTCCGCATACGACAACGCTTTAGGGTGAGCGTAAATGTGAGGGCATGGGTTAGTGTTAGCGTCCGGATTAGGAGTAGGGGACGGGTGAGGGTAAGGCTTCGGGGAAGGGTTAGGGTTAGGGTTCGGGCTAGGGTTAGGGTTAGGGGACGGGGACGGTTTAGGGTCCAGGTGAGGGTACAACAACGCTTTAGGGTGAGCGTACGTGTGAGGGCGCGGGTTAGTGTTAGCGTACGGTTTAGGATTAGGCGACGGGTGAGGGTAAGGCTTAAGGGAAGGGTTACGGTTAGGGTTTGGGCTAGGGTTAGGGTTAGGCGACGGGGACGGTTTAGGGTCCAGGTTCGCATATGACAACGCTTTAGGGTGAGCGTACATGTGAGGGCGTGGGTTAGTGTTAGCGTACCGGTTCGGATTAGGGGACGGGTAAGGGTAAGGCTTCGGGGAAGGGTTACGGTTAAGGTTCGCGCTAGGGTTAGGGTTAGGGGACGGGGACGGTTTAGGGTCCAGGTGAGGGTACGACAACGTTTTAGTTAGAGCGTACGTGTGAGGGCGCGGGTTAGTTTTAGCGTACGGGTTACGATTAGGTGACAGGTGAGGGTAAGGCTTAGGGGAAGGGTTAGGGTTAGGGTTCGGGCTAGGGTTAGGGTTAGGGAATGGGGACGGTTTAGGGTCCAGGTGAGGGTACGACAATGCTTTAGGTTGAGCGTACGTGTGAGGGCACGGGATAGTGTTAGCGTACGGGTTAGGATTAGGGGACGGGTGAGGGTAAGGCTTCTGGGAAGTTTTAGGGTTAGGGTTCGGGCTAGGGTTAGGGTTAGGGGACGGGGATGGTTTAGGGTCCAGGTGAGGATACGACAACGCTTTAGAGTGAGCGTACGTGTGAGGGCGCGGGTTAGTGTTAGCGTACGGGTTAGGATTAGGGGACGGGTGAGTGTAAGGGTTCGGGGAAGGCTTAGGGTTAGGATTCGGGCTAGGGTTACGGTTAGGGGACGGGGACGGTTTAGGATCCAGGTCCGCATACGACAACGCTTTATGGTGACCGTACATGTGAGGGCGCGGGTTAGTGTTAGCGTAACGGTTAGGAGTAGGGGACGTGTGAGGGTAAGGCTTCGGGAAAGGTTTAGGGTTAGCGTTAGGGCTAAGGTTAGGGTTAGGGGACGGGGACGGTTTAGGGTCCAGGTGAGGGTACGACAACGCTTTAGTGTGAGCGTACGTGTGAGGGCGCGGGTTAGTGTTAGCGTACGGGTTAGGATTAGGGGACGGTTGAGGGTAAGTGTTCGGGGAAGGGTTAGGGTTAGGGTTCGGGCTAGGGTTAGGGTTAGGGAACGGGGACGGTTTAGGGTCCAGGTCCGCATATGACAATGCTTTAGGGTGAGCGTACATGTGAGGGCGCGGGTTAGTGTTAGCATAACGGTTAGGATTAGGGGACGGGTGAGGGTAAGGCTTCGGGGAAGGGTTAGGGTTAGGGTTCGGGCTAGGGTTAGGGTTATGGGACGGGGACGGTTTAGGGTCCAGGTGAGGGTACGACAACGCTTTAGGGTGAGCGTACGTTTGAGGGCACGGATTCGTGTTAGTGTACGGTTTAGGATTTGGGGACGGGTGAGGGTAAGGCTTCGGGGAAGGGTTAGGCTTAGGGTTCGGGCTAGGGTTAGGGTTAGGGGATGGGGACGGTTTAGGGTCCAGGTGACAGTACGACAATGCTTTAGGGTGAGTGTACGTGTGAGGGCACGGGTTAGTGTTAGCGTACGGGTTAGGATTAGGTGACGGGTGAGTGTAAGGCTTCCGGGAAGGGTTAGTGTTAGGGTTAGGGATAGGGTTAGGGTTAGGGGACGGGGACGGTTTAGGGTCCAGGTGAGGGTACGACAACGCTTTAGGGTGAGCGTACGTGTGAGGGCGCGGGTTAGTGTTAGCGTACGGGTTACGATTAGGCGACTGGTGAGGGTAAGGGTTCGGGGAAGGGTTAGGGTTAGGGTTCAGGCTATGGTTAGGGTTAGGGGACGGGGACGGTTTAGGGTCCAGGTCCGCATACGACAACGCTTTAGGGTGAGCGTACATGTGAGGGCGCGGGTTAGTGTTAGCGTACGGGTTAGGATTAGGTGACGGGTGAGGGTAAGGCTTCGGGGAAGGGTTAGGGTTAGGGTTAGGGCTAGGGTTAGGGTTAGGGGACGGGGACGGTTTAGGGTCCAGGTGAGATTATGACAATGCTTTAGGCTGAGCGTACGTGTGAGGGCGCGTGTTAGTGTTAGCGTATGGGTTAGGAACAGGGGACGGGTGATGGTAAGGCTTCGGGGAAGGGTTAGGGTTAGGGTTCGGGCTAGGGTTAGGGTTAGGGGACGGGGACGGTTTAGGGTCCAGGTGAGGGTACGACAACCCTTTAGGGTGAGCGTACGTGTGAGGGCGTGGGTTAGTGTTAGCGTACGGGTTAGGATTAGGGGACGGGTGAGGGTAAGGCTTCGGGGAAGGGTTAGGGTTAGGGTTCGGGCTAGGGTTCGGGTTAGGGGACAGGGACGGTTTAGGGTCCAGGTGAGGGTACAACAACGCTTTAGGGTGAGCGTACGTGTGAGGGCGTGGATTAGTGTTAGCGTACGGGTTAGGATTAGGGGACGGTTAAGGGTAAGGGTTCGGGGAAGGGTTAGGATTAGGGTTCGGGCTAGGGTTACGGTTAGGGGACGAGGACGGTTTAGGGTCCAGGTCCGCATACGACAACGCTTTAGGGTGAGCGTACATGTGAGGGCATGGGTTAGTGTTAGCGTACGGGTTAGGCTTAGGGGCGGGTGAGGGTAAGGGTTCGGGGAAGGATTAGGGTTAGGGTTCGGGCTAGAGTTAGGGTTAGATGACGGGAAAGGTTTAGGGTCCAGGTGAGGGTACGACAATGCTTTAGGGTGAGCGTTTGTGTGACGGCGCGGGTTAGTGTTAGCGTATGGGTTAGGATTAGGGGACGGGGGAGGGTAAGGCTTCAGGGAAGGGTTAGGGTTAGGGTTCGGGCTAGGGTTAGGGTTAGGGGACGGGGACGGGGACGGTTTAGGGTCCAGGTCCGCATACGACAACGCTTTAGGGTGAGCGTACATGTGAGGGCGCGGGTTAGTGTTAGCGTACGGGTTAGGATGAGGAGACGGGTGAGGTTAAGGCTTCGGGGAAGCGTTAGGGTTAGGTTTCGGGCTAGGGTTAGGGTTAGGGGACGGGGACGGTTTAGGGTCCAGGTGAGGGTACGACAACGCTTTATGGTGAGCGTGCATGTGAGGGCGCGGGTTACTGTTAGCGTACGGTTTAGGATTAGGGGACGCGTGAGGGTAAGGCTTTGGGGAGCGGTTAGGGTTAGGGTTCGGGCTAGGGTTAGGGTTAGGGGACGGGGACGGTTTAGGGTCCAGGTGAGGATACGACAACACTTTAGGGTGAGCGTACGTGTGAGGGCGCGGGTTAGTTTTGTGTACAGGTTAGGATTAGGTGACAGGTGAGGGTAAGGGTTCGGGGAAGGGTTAGGTTTAGGGTTCGGGTTAGGCTCACCGTTAGGGTTCGGGGACGGTTTAGGGTCCAGGTGAGTGTACGACAATGTTTTAGGTTGAGCGGACGTGTGAGGGCGCGGGTTAGTGTAAGCGTACAGGTTAGGATTAGGGGACGGGTGAGGGTAAGGCTTCGGGGAAGGGTTAGGGTGCGGGTTCGGGCTAGGGTTAGGGTTAGGGGACGGGGACGTTTTAGGGTCCAGGTGAGGGTATGACAACGCTTTAGTGTGAGTGTACGTGTGAGGGCATGGGTTAGTGTTAGCGTACGGGTTAGGCTTAGGGGACGGGTGAGGGTAAGGTTTCGGGGAAGGGTTAGGGTTAGGGTTCGGGCGAGAGATAGGGTTAGATGACGGGAAAGGTTTAGGGTCCAGGTGAGGGTACGACAATGCTTTAGGGTGAGCGTTTGTGTGACGGCGCGGGTTAGTGTTAGCGTAAGGTTTAGGAGTAGGGGACGGGTGAGGGTAAAGCTTCGGGGAAGGTTTAGGGTTAGAGTTCGCGCTAGGGTTAGGGTTAGGGGATGGGGACGGTTTAGGGTTCAGGTGAGGGTACGACAACGCTTTAGGGTGAGCGTACGTGTGAGGGCGTGGGTTAGTGTTAGCGTACGGATTAGGATTAGGGGACGGGTGAGGGTAAGGCTTTGGGGAGGGGTTAGGGTTAGGGTTCCGGCTAGGGTTAGTGTTAGGGTTAGGGTACAGTTTAGGGTCCAGGTGAGGATACGACAACGCTTTAGGGTGAGCGTACGTGTGAGGGCGCGGGTTAGTGTTAGCGTACAGGTTAGGAGTAGGGGACGGGTGAGGGTAAGGCTTCGGGGAAGTGTTAGGGTTAGGGTTCGGGCTAAGGTTAGGGTTAGGGGACGGGTACAGTTTAGGGTCCAGGTGAGGGTACGACAATGCTTTAGGGTGAGCGTACATGTGAGGGCGCTGTTTAGTGTTAGCGTACGGGTTAGGATTAGGGGAAGGGTGAGGGTAAGGCTTCGGGGAACGGTTAGGGTTAGGGTTTGTGCTAGGGTTAGGGTTAGGGGACGGTGACGGTTTAGGGTCCATGTGAATGTACGACAACGCTTTAGGGTGAGCGTACTTGTGAGGGCGGGGGTTAGTGTTAGGGTACGGGTTAGGATTAGGGGACAGGTGAGGGTAAGGCTTCGGGGAAGGGTTAGGGTTAGGGTTCGGGCTAGGGTTAGGGTTATGGGACGGGGACGGTTTAGGGTCCAGGTGAGGGTACGACAATGCTTTAGGGTGAGCGTACGTGTGAGGGCGTGGGTTAGTGTTAGCGTACGGGTTAGGATTAGGGGACGGGTGAGGGTAAGGCTTCGGGGAAGGGTTAGGGTTAGGGTTCGGGCTAGGGTTCGGGTTAGGGGACAGGGACGGTTTAGGGTCCAGGTGAGGGTACAACAACGCTTTAGGGTGAGCGTACGTGTGAGGGCGTGGATTAGTGTTAGCGTACGGGTTAGGATTAGGGGACGGTTAAGGGTAAGGGTTCGGGGAAGGGTTAGGATTAGGGTTCGGGCTAGGGTTACGGTTAGGGGACGAGGACGGTTTAGGGTCCAGGTCCGCATACGACAACGCTTTAGGGTGAGCGTACATGTGAGGGCACGGGTTAGTGTTAGCGTCCGGATTAGGAGTAGGGGACGGGTGAGGGTAAGGCTTCGGGGAAGGGTTAGGGTTAGGGTTCGGGCTAGGGTTAGGGTTAGGGGACGGGGACGGTTTAGGGTCCAGGTGAGGGTACAACAACGCTTTAGGGTGAGCGTACGTGTGAGGGCGCGGGTTAGTGTTAGCGTACGGTTTAGGATTAGGCGACGGGTGAGGGTAAGGCTTCAGGGAAGGGTTAGGGTTAGGGTTTGGGCTAGGGTTAGGGTTAGGCGACGGGGACGGTTTAGGATCCAGGTTCGCATATGACAACGCTTTAGGGTGAGCGTACATGTGAGGGCGTGGGTTAGTGTTAGCGTACCGGTTCGGATTAGGGTACGGGTAAGGATAAGTCTTCGGGGAAGGGTTACGGTTAAGGTTCGCGCTAGGGTTAGGGTTAGGGGACGGGGACAGTTTAGGGTCCAGGTGAGGGTTCGACAACGTTTTAGTGAGAGCGTACGTGTGAGGGCGCGGGTTAGTGTTAGCGTACGGGTTACGATTAGGTGACAGGTGAGGGTAAGGCTTAGGGGAAGGGTTAGGGTTAGGGTTCGGGCTAGGGTTAGGGTTAGGGAATGGGGACGGTTTAGGGTCCAGGTGAGGGTACGACAATGCTTTAGGTTGAGCGTACGTGTGAGGGCACGGGATAGTGTTAGCGTACGGGTTAGGATTAGGGGACGGGTGAGTGTAAGGGTTCGGGGAAGGCTTAGGGTTAGGATTCGGGCTAGGGTTACGGTTAGGGGACGGGGACGGTTTAGGGTCCAGGTCCGCATACGACAACGCTTTATGGTGACCGTACATGTGAGGGCGCAGGTTAGTGTTAGCGTAACGGTTAGGAGTAGGGGACGTGTGAGGGTAAGGCTTCGGGAAAGGTTTAGGGTTAGCGTTAGGGCTAGGGTTAGGGTTAGGGGACGGGGACGGTTTAGGGTCCAGGTGAGGGTACGACAACGCTTTAGTGTGAGCGTACGTGTGAGGGCGCGGGTTAGTGTTAGCGTACGGGTTAGGATTAGGGGACGGTTGAGGGTAAGGGTTAGGGGAAGGGTTAGGGTTAGGGTTCGGGGTAGGCTCACCGTTAGGAGACGGGGACGGTTTAGGGTCCAGGTGAGTGTACGACAATGTTTTAGCGTGAGCGGACGTGTGAGGGCGCGGGTTAGTGTAAGCGTACAGGTTAGGATTAGGGGACGGGTGAGGGTAAGGCTTCGGGGAAGGGTTAGGGTGAGGGTTCGGGCTAGGGTTAGGGTTAGGGGACGGGGACGTTTTAGGGTCCAGGTGAGGGTATGACAACGCTTTAGTGTGAGTGTACGTGTGAGGGCTTGGGTTAGTGTTAGCGTACGGGTTAGGCTTAGGGGCGGGTGAGGGTAAGGGTTCGGGGAAGGATTAGGGTTAGGGTTCGGGCTAGAGTTAGGGTTAGATGACGGGAAAGGTTTAGGGTCCAGGTGAGGGTACGACAATGCTTTAGGGTGAGCGTTTGTGTGACGGCGCGGGTTAGTGTTAGCGTATGGGTTAGGATTAGGGGACGGGGGAGGGTAAGGCTTCAGGGAAGGGTTAGGTTAGGGTTCGGGCTAGGGTTAGGGTTAGGGGACGGGGACGGGGACGGTTTAGGGTCCAGGTCCGCATACGACAACGCTTTAGGGTGAGCGTACATGTGAGGGCGCGGGTTAGTGTTAGCGTACGGGTTAGGATGAGGAGACGGGTGAGGTTAAGGCTTCGGGGAAGGGTTAGGGTTAGGTTTCGGGCTAGGGTTAGGGTTAGGGGACGGGGACGGTTTAGGGTCCAGGTGAGGGTACGACAACGCTTTATGGTGAGCGTGCATGTGAGGGCGCGGGTTACTGTTAGCGTACGGTTTAGGATTAGGGGACGCGTGAGGGTAAGGCTTTGGGGAGCGGTTAGGGTTAGGGTTCGGGCTAGGGTTAGGGTTAGGGGACGGGGACGGTTTAGGGTCCTGGTGAGGATACGACAACACTTTAGGGTGAGCGTACGTGTGAGGGCGCGGGTTAGTTTTGTGTACAGGTTAGGATTAGGTGACAGGTGAGGGTAAGGGTTCGGGGAAGGGTTAGGTTTAGGGTTCGGGTTAGGCTCACCGTTAGGGTACGGGGACGGTTTAGGGTCCAGGTGAGTGTACGACAATGTTTTAGGTTGAGCGGACGTGTGAGGGCGCGGGTTAGTGTAAGCGTACAGGTTAGGATTAGGGGACGGGTGAGGGTAAGGCTTCGGGGAAGGGTTAGGGTGCGGGTTCGGGCTAGGGTTAGGGTTAGGGGACGGGGACGTTTTAGGGTCCAGGTGAGGGTATGACAACGCTTTAGTGTGAGTGTACGTGTGAGGGCATGGGTTAGTGTTAGCGTACGGGTTAGGCTTAGGGGACGGGTGAGGGTAAGGTTTCGGGGAAGGGTTAGGGTTAGGGTTCGGGCGAGAGATAGGGTTAGATGACGGGAAAGGTTTAGGGTCCAGGTGAGGGTACGACAATGCTTTAGGGTGAGCGTTTGTGTGACGGCGCGGGTTAGTGTTAGCGTAAGGTTTAGGAGTAGGGGACGGGTGAGGGTAAAGCTTCGGGGAAGGTTTAGGGTTAGAGTTCGCGCTAGGGTTAGGGTTAGGGGATGGGGACGGTTTAGGGTTCAGGTGAGGGTACGACAACGCTTTAGGGTGAGCGTACGTGTGAGGGCGTGGGTTAGTGTTAGCGTACGGATTAGGATTAGGGGACGGGTGAGGGTAAGGCTTTGGGGAGGGGTTAGGGTTAGGGTTCCGGCTAGGGTTAGTGTTAGGGTTAGGGTACGGTTTAGGGTCCAGGTGAGGATACGACAACGCTTTAGGGTGAGCGTACGTGTGAGGGCGCGGGTTAGTGTTAGCGTACACGTTAGGAGTAGGGGACGGGTGAGGGTAAGGCTTCGGGGAAGTGTTAGGGTTAGGGTTCGGGCTAAGGTTAGGGTTAGGGGACGGGTACAGTTTAGGGTCCAGGTGAGGGTACGACAATGCTTTAGGGTGAGCGTACATGTGAGGGCGCTGTTTAGTGTTAGCGTACGGGTTAGGATTAGGGGAAGGGTGAGGGTAAGGCTTCGGGGAACGGTTAGGGTTAGGGTTTGTGCTAGGGTTAGGGTTAGGGGACGGTGACGGTTTAGGGTCCATGTGAATGTACGACAACGCTTTAGGGTGAGCGTACTTGTGAGGGCGGGGGTTAGTGTTAGGGTACGGGTTAGGATTAGGGGACAGGTGAGGGTAAGGCTTCAGGGAAGGGTTAGGGTTAGGGTTCGGGCTAGGGTTAGGGTTATGGGACGGGGACGGTTTAGGGTCCAGGTGAGGGTACAACAATGCTTTAGGGTGAGCGTACGTGTGAGGGCGCGGGTTAGTGTTAGCGTACGGGTTAGGATTAGGGGACGGGTAAGGGTAAGGCTTCGGGGAAGTATTACGGTTAGGGATCGGGCTAGGGTTAGGGTTAGGGGACGGGGAAGGTTTAAGGTCCAGGAGATGGTACGACAACGCTTTAGGGTGAGCGTACGTTTGAGGGCGCGGGTTAGTGTTAGCGTACGGTTTAGGATTAGGGGACGGGTGAGGGTAAGGCTTCGGGAAAGGGTTAGGGTTAGGGTTCGGGCTAGGGTTAGGGTTATGGGACGGGGACGGTTTAGGGTCCAGGTGAGGGTACGACAACGCTTTAGGGTGAGCGTACGTCTGAGGGCGAGGGTTAGTGTTAGCGTACGGTTTAGGATTAGGCGACGGGTGAGGGTAAGGTTTCGGGGAAGGGTTAGGGTTAGGGTTCAGGCTATGGTTAGGGTTAGGGGACGGGGACGGTTTAGGGTCCAGGTCCGCATACGACAACGCTTTAGGGTGAGCGTACGTGTGAGGGCGCAGGTTAGTGTTAGCGTACGGGTTAGGATTAGGTGACGGGTGAGGGTAAGGCTTCGGGGAAGGGTTAGGGTTAGGGTTAGGGCTAGGATTAGGGTTAGGGGACGGGGACGGTTTAGGGTCCAGGTGAGATTATGACAATGCTTTAGGCGGAGCGTACGTGTGAGGGCGCGTGTTAGTGTTAGCGTATGGGTTAGGAGCAGGGGACGGGTGATGGTAAGGCTTCGGGGAAGGGTTAGGGTTAGGGTTCGGGCTAGGGTTAGGGTTAGGGGACGGGGACGGTTTAGGGTCCAGGTGAGGGTACGACAACCCTTTAGGGTGAGCGTACGTGTGAGGGCGTGGGTTAGTGTTAGCGTACGGGTTAGGATTAGGGGACGGGTGAGGGTAAGACTTCGGGGAAGGGTTAGGGTTAGGGTTCGGGCTAGGGTTCGGGTTAGGGGACAGGGACGGTTTAGGGTCCAGGTGAGGGTACAACAACGCTTTATGGTGAGCGTACGTGTGAGGGCGTGGATTAGTGTTAGCGTACGGGTTAGGATTAGGGGACGGTTGAGGGTAAGGGTTCGGGGAAGGGTTAGGGTTAGGGTTCGGGCTAGGGTTACGGTTAGGGGACGAGGACGGTTTAGGGTCCAGGTCCGCATACGACAACGCTTTAGGGTGAGCGTACATGTGAGGGCATGGGTTAGTGTTAGCGTCCGGATTAGGAGTAGGGGACGGGTGAGGGTAAGGCTTCGGGGAAGGGTTAGGGTTAGGGTTCGGGCTAGGGTTAGGGTTAGGGGACGGGGACGGTTTAGGGTCCAGGTGAGGGTACAACAACGCTTTAGGGTGAGCGTACGTGTGAGGGCGCGGGTTAGTGTTAGCGTACGGTTTAGGATTAGGCGACGGGTGAGGGTAAGGCTTCAGGGAAGGGTTAGGGTTAGGGTTTGGGCTAGGGTTAGGGTTAGGCGACGGGGACGGTTTAGGGTCCAGGTTCGCATATGACAACGCTTTAGGGTGAGCGTACATGTGAGGGCGTGGGTTAGTGTTAGCGTACCGGTTCGGATTAGGGGACGGGTAAGGGTAAGGCTTCGGGGAAGGGTTACGGTTAAGGTTCGCGCTAGGGTTAGGGTTAGGGGACGGGGACGGTTTAGGGTCCAGGTGAGGGTACGACAACGTTTTAGTGAGAGCGTACGTGTGAGGGCGCGGGTTAGTGTTAGCGTACGGGTTACGATTCGGTGACAGGTGAGGGTAAGGCTTAGGGGAAGGGTTAGGGTTAGGGTTCGGGCTAGGGTTAGGGTTAGGGAATGGGGACGGTTTAGGGTCCAGGTGAGGGTACGACAATGCTTTAGGTTGAGCGTACGTGTGAGGGCACGGGATAGTGTTAGCGTACGGGTTAGGATTAGGGGACGGGTGAGGGTAAGGCTTCTGGGAAGTGTTAGGGTTAGGGTTCGGGCTAGGGTTAGGGTTAGGGGACGGGGATGGTTTAGGGTCCAGGTGAGGATACGACAACGCTTTAGAGTGAGCGTACGTGTGAGGGCGCGGGTTAGTGTTAGCGTACGGGTTAGGATTAGGGGATGGGTGAGTGTAAGGGTTCGGGGAAGGCTTAGGGTTAGGATTCGGGCTAGGGTTACGGTTAGGGGACGGGGACGGTTTAGGGTCCAGGTCCGCATACGACAACGCTTTATGGTGACCGTACATGTGAGGGCGCGGGTTAGTGTTAGCGTAACGGTGAGGAGTAGGGGACGTGTGAGGGTAAGGCTTCGGGAAAGGTTTAGGGTTAGCGTTAGGGCTAGGGTTAGGGTTAGGGGACGGGGACGATTTAGGGTCCAGGTCCGCATATGACAATGCTTTAGGGTGAGCGTACATGTGAGGGCGCGGGTTAGTGTTAGCGTAACGGTTAGGATTAGGGGACGGGTGAGGGTAAGGCTTCGGGGAAGGGTTAGGGTTAGGGTTCGGGCTAGGGTTAGGGTTATGGGACGGGGACGGTTTAGGGTCCAGGTGAGGGTACGACAACGCTTTAGGGTGAGCGTACGTTTGAGGGCACGGATTAGTGTTAGTGTACGGTTTAGGATTTGGGGACGGGTGAGGGTAAGGCTTCGGGGAAGGGTTAGAGTTAGGGTTAGGCCTAGGGTTAGGGTTAGGGGATGGGGACGGTTTAAGGTCCAGGTGAGGGTACGACAATGCTTTAGGGTGAGCGTACGTGTGAGGGTGCGGGTTAGTGTTATCGTACAGGTTAGGATTAGGGGACGGGTGAGGGTAAGGCTTCGGGGAACGGTTAGGGTTAGGGGACGGTGACGGCTTAGGGTCCAGGTGAGGGTACGACAACGCTTTAGGGTGAGCGTACTTGTGAGGGCGGGGGTTAGTGTTATCGTACAGGTTAGGATTAGGGGACGGGTGAGGGTAAGGTTTCGGGGAAGGTTTAGGGTTAGGGTTCGGGCTAGGGTTAGGGTTAGGGGATGGGGACGGTTAAGGGTCCAGGTGAGGTTATGACAACGCTTTCGGGTGAGCGTACGTGTGAGGGCGCGTGTTAGTGTTAGCGTACGGGTTAGGAGTAGGGGACGGGTGAGGGTAAGGCTTCGGGGAAGGGTTAGGGTTAGGGTTCGGGCTAGGGTTAGGGTTAGGGGACGGGGACGGTTTAGAGTCTAGGTGAGGGTACGACAACGCTTTAGGGTGAGCGTACGTGTGAGGGCGTGGGTTAGTGTTAGCGTACGGGTTAGGATTAGGGAACGGGTGAGGTTAAGGGTTCGGGGAAGGGTTAAGGTTAGGGTTCAGACTAGGGTTAGGGTTAGGGGACGGGGACGGTTTAGGGTCCAGGTCCGCATACGAAAACGCTTTAGGGAGAGCGCACATGTGAGGGCGCCGGTTAGTGTTAGCGTACGGTTTAGGATTAGGGGACGGGTGAGGGTAAGGTTTCGGGGAAGGGTTAGGGTTAGGGTTCGGGCTAGGGTTAGGGTTAGGGGACGGAGACGGTTTAGGGTCCAGGTGAGGATTCGACAACACTTTAGGGTGAGTGTACGTGTGAGGGCGCGGGTTAGTGTTAGTGTACAGGTTAGGATTAGGTGACGGGTGAGGGTAAGGGTTCGGGGAAGGGTTAGGGTTAGGGTTCGGGGTAGGCTCACCGTTAGGGGACGGGGACGGTTTAGGGTCCAGGTGAGTGTACAACAATGTTTTAGGGTGAGCGGACGTGTGAGGGCGCGGATTAGTGTAAGCGTTCAGGTTAGGATTAGGGGACGGGTGAGGGTAAGGCTTCGGGGAAGGTTTAGGGTGAGGGTTCGGGCTAGGGTTAGGGTTAGGGGACGGGGACGGTTTAGGGTCCAGGTGAGGGTATGACAACGCTTTAGTGTGAGTGTACGTGTGAGGGCTTGGGTTAGTGTTAGCGTACGGGTTAGGCTTCGGGGACGGGTGAAGGTAAGGGTTCGGGGAAGGGTTAGGGTTAGGGTTCGGGCTAGAGTTAGTGTTAGAGGACGGGAAAGGTTTAGGGTCCATGTGAGGGTACGACAATGCTTTAGGGTGAGTGTTTGTGTGACGGCGCAGGTTAGTGTTAGCGTACGGGTTAGGACTAGGTGACGGGGGAGGGTAAGGCTTCAGGGAAGGGTTAGGGTTAGGGTTCGGTCTAGGATTAGGGTTAGGGGACGGGGACGGTTTAGGGTCCAGGTCCGCATACGACAACGCTTTAGGGTGAGCGTACATGTGAGGGTGCGGGTTAGTGTTAGCGTACGGGTTAGGATTAGGTGACGGGTGAGGGTAAGGCTTCGGGGAAGGTTTAGGGTTAGGGTTAGGGCTAGGGTTAGGGTTAGGGGACGAGGACCGTTTAGGGTCCAGGTGAGGGTACGACAACGCTATAGGGTGAGCGTACGTGTGAGGGCGCGGGTTAGTGTTAGCGTACTGGTTCGGATAAGGGGACGGGTAATGGTAAGGCTTCCGCGAAGGGTTAGGGTTAGGGTTCGGGCTAGGGTTAGGGTTAGGGGACGGGGATGGTTTAGGGTCCAGGTGAAGGTATGATAACGTCTTAGTGTGAGCGTACGTGTGAGAGCGCGGGTTAGTGTTAGTGTACGGGTTACGATTAGGGGACTGGTGAGGGTAAGGGTTCGGGGAAGGGTTAGGGTTAGGGTTCGGGCTAGGGTTAGGGTTAGGGGATGGGGACGGTTTAGGATTTGGTGAGGGTACGACAATGCTTTAGGGTGAGCATACGTGTGAGGGCGCGGGTTAGTGTTAGCGTACGGGTTAGGAATAGGGGAAGGGTGAGGGTAAGGCTTCGGGGAGGGGTTAGGGTTAGGGTTCGCGCTAGGGTTAGGGTTAGGGGACGGGGACGGTTTAGGGTCCAGGTGAGGATACGACAACACTTTAGGGTGAGCGTACGTGTGAGGGCGCGGGTTAGTGTTAGCGTACGGGTTAGGATTAGGGGACGGGTGAGGGTAAGGCTTTGGGGAGGGGTTAGGGTTAGGGTTCGGGCTAGGGTTAGGGTTAGGGGACGGGGACGGTTTAGGGTTCAGGTGAGGATACGACAACACTTTAGGGTGAGCATACGTGTGAGGGCCCGGGTTAGTGTTAGTGTACAGGTTAGGATTAGGTGACGGGTGAGGGTAAGGGTTCGGGAAAGGGTTAGGGTTAGGGTTCGGGGTAGGCTCACCGTTAGGGGACGGGGACGGTTTAGGGTCCAGGTGAGTGTACGACAATGTTTTAGGGTGAGCGGACGTGTGAGGGCGCGGGTTAGTGTAAGCGTACAGGTTAGGATTAGGGGACAGGTGAGGGTAAGGCTTCGGGGAAGGTTTAGGGTTAGGGTTAGGGCTAGGGTTAGGGTTAGGGGACGGGGACGGTTTAGGGTCCAGGTGAGGGTACGACAACGCTTTAGGGTGAGCGTACGTGTGAGGGTTAGGGTTAGGGTTAGGGTTAGGGTTAGGGTTAGGGTTAGGGGATGGGGACCGTTTAGGGTCCAGGTGAGGGTATGACAACGCTTTAGGGTCAGCGTACGTGTGAGGGCGCGGGTTTGTGTTAGCGTACGGGTTAGGATTATGGGACGGGTGAGGGTAAGGCTTCGGGGAAGGGTTAGGGTTAGGGTTCGGGCTAGGGTTAAGGTTAGGGGACGGGGACGGTTTAGGGTCCAGGTGAGGGTACGACAACGCTTTAGGGTGAGCGTACGTGTGAGGCCGGGGTTTAGTGTTAGGGTACGGGTTAGGAATAGGGGACGGGTGAGGGTAAGGCCTCGGGGAAGGGTTAGGGTTAGGGTTCGGGCTAGGGTTAGGGTTAGGGGACGGGGATGGTTTAGGGTCCAGGTGAGGGTACGACAATGCTTTAGGGTGACCGTACGTGTGAGGGTGCGGGTTAGTGTTAGCGTACGGGTTAGGATTAAGGGACGGGTGAGGGTAAGGCTTCAGGGAAGTGTTAGTGTTAGGGTTCGGGCTAGGGTTAGGGTTAGGGGACGGGGACGGTTTAGGGTCCAGGTGAGGGTACGACAACGCTTTAGGGTGAGCGTACGTGTGAGGGCGCGGGTTAGTGTTAGCGTACGGGTTAGGATGAGGGGACGGGTGAGGTTAAGGCTTCGGGGAAGGGTTAGGGTTAGGGTTCAGGCTAGGGTTAGGGTTAGGGGACGGTGACGGTTTAGGGTCCAGGTGAGGGTACGACAACGCTTTAGGGTGAGCGTACTTGTGAGGGCGGGGGTTATTGTTAGCGTACGAGTTAGGATTAGGGGACGGGTGAGGGTAAGGCTTCGGGGAAAGGTTAGGGTTAGGGTTCGGGCTAGGGTTAGGGTTAGGGAACGGGGACGGTGTAGGGTCCATGTGAGGGTACGACAATGGTTTAGGGTCAGCGTAAGTGTGAGGGCGCGGGTTTGTGTTAGCGTACGGGTTAGGATTATGTGACGGGTGAGGGTAAGGCTTCGGGGAAGGGTTAGGGTTAGGGTTCGGGCTAGGGTTAAGGTTAGGGGACGGGATCGGTTTAGGGCCCAGGTGAGGGTACGACAGCGCTTTAAGGTGAGCGTGCGTGTGAGGGCGCGTGTTAGTGTTAGCGTACGGCTTAGGATTATAGGACTGGTGAGGGTAAGGGTTCGGGGAAGGGTTAGGGTTAGGGTTCGGGCTAGGGTTAGGGTTAGGGGACGGGGACTGTTTAGGGTCCACATGAGTATACGACAACGCTTTAGGGTGATTGTACCTGTGAGGGCGTGGGTTAGTGTTAGCGTACGGGTTAGGATTAAGGGGCGGGTGAGGGTAAGGCCCCGGGGAAGGGTTAGGGTTAGGGTTCGTGCTAGGGTTACGGTTAAGGGACGGGGACGGTTTACAATCCAGGTGAGCGTACGACAACGCTTTAGGGTGAGCGTACGTGTGAGGGCGCGGGTTAGTGTTAGCGTACCGGTTAGGATGAGGGGACGGGTGACGGTAAGGCTTCGGGGAAGGGTTAGGGTTAGGGTTTGGGCTAGGGTTAGGCTTAGGGGACGGGGATGGTTTATGGTCCAGGTGAAGGTACGACAACGCTTTAGGGTGAGCGTACGTGTGAGGGTGCGGATTAGTGTTAGTGTACGGGTTAGGATTAGGGGACGGTTGAGGGTAAGGGTTCGGGAAGGGTTAGGGTTAGGGTTCGGACTAGGGTTAGGGTTAGGGGACGGGGACGGTTTAGGGTCCAGGTCCGCATATGACAACGCTTTAGGGTGAGCGTACGTGTGAGGGCGCGGGTTAGTGTTAGCGTACGGGTTAGGATTAGGGGACGCGTGAGGGTAAGGCTTCGGGGAAGGGTTAGGGTTAGGGTTCGGGCTAGGGTTAGGGTTATTGGACGGGGACGGTTTAGGGTCCAGGTGAGGGTACGACAACCCTTTAGGGTGAGCGTACGTGTGAGGGCGCGGGTTAGTGTTAGCGTACGGTTTAGGATTAGGCGACGGGTGAGGGTAAGGGTTCGGGGAAGGGTTAGGGTTAGGGTTCGGGCTAGGGGTAGGGTTAGGGGACGGGGACGGTTTAGGGTCCAGGTCCGCATATGACAACGCTTTAGGGTGAGCGTACGTGTGAGGGCGCGGGTTAGTTTTAGCGTACGGTTTGGGCTATGGGACGGGTAAGGGTAAGGGTTCGGGGAAGGGTTAGGGTTAGCGTTCGGGCTAGGGTTAGGGTTAGGGTACGGGGACTGTTTAGGGTCCACGTGACGGTATGACAACGCTTTAGGGTGAGTGTACCTGTGAGGGCGCGGGTTAGTGTTAGCGTACGGGTTAGGATTAGGGGACGGGTGAGGGTAAGGCTTCGGGGAAGGGTTAGCGTTAGGGTTCGGGCTAGGGTTACGGTTAAGGGACGGGGACGGTTTACGGTCCAGGTGAGCGTACGAAAACGCTTTAGGGTGAGAGTACGTGTGAGGGCACGGGTTAGTGTTAGCATTCGGTTTAGGATGAGGAGACGGGTGAGGGTAAGGCTTCGGGGAAGGTTTAGGGTTAGGGTTCGGGCTAGGGTTAGGGTTAGGGGACGGGGACGGTTTAGTGTCCAGGTGAGGGTATGACAACGCTTTACGGTGAGCGTACGTGTGAGGGCGCGTGTTAGTGTTAGCGTAGGGCTTAGTATTAGGGGACGGGTGAGGGTAAGGCTTCGGGGAAGGGTTAGGGTTAGGGTTCAGGCTAGGGTTAGGGTTAGGGGACGGGGACAGTGTAGGGTCCATGTGAGGGTACGACAATGCTTTAGGATCAGCGTACGTGTGAGGGCGCGGGTTTGTGTTAGCGTACGGGTTAGGATTGTGGGACGGGTGAGGGTAAGGCTTCGGGGAAGGGTTAGGGTTAGGGTTCGGGCTAGGGTTAAGGTTAGGGGACGGGGTCGGTTTAGGGTCCAGGTGAGGGTACGACAACGCTTTAAGGTGAGCGTACGTGTGAGGGCGCGTGTTAGTGTTAGCGTACGGCTTAGGCTTATAGGACGGGTGAGGGTAAGGGTTCGGGGCAGGGTTAGGGTTAGGGTTCGGGCTAGGGTTAGGGTTAGGGTACGGGAACTGTTTAGGGTCCACGTGAGGGTACGACAACGCTTTAGGGTGAGTGTACCTGTGAGGGCGTGGGTTAGTGTTAGCGTACTGGTTAAGATTAGGGGACGGGTGAGGATAAGGTTTCGGGGAAGGGTTAGGGTTAGGGTTTCCGCTAGGGTTAGGGTTAGGGGACAGGGACGGTTTAGGGTCCAGTTGAGGGTACGACAACGCTTTAGGGTGAGCGTACGTGTCAGGGCGCGGGTTCGTGTTAGCATATGGGTTAGGATTAGGGGACGGGTGAGGGTAAGGCTTCGGGGAAGGGTTAGGGTTAGGGTTCGGGCTAGGGTTCGGGTTAGGGGACTGGGACGGTTTAGGGTCCAGGTGAAGGTATGACAACATTTTAGTGTGAGCGTACGTGTGAGGGCGTGGGTTAGTGTTAGCGTACGGGTTACGATTAGGGAACGTGTGAGAGTATGAGATCGGGGAAGGGTTAGGGTTAGGGTTCGGACTAGGGTTACGGTTAAGGGACGGGGACGGTTTACGGTCCAGATGAGCGTACGACAACGCTTTAGGGTGAGCTTACGTTTGAGGGCGTTGGTTAGTGTTAGCGTACGCTTTAGGATTAGGGGACGGGTGAGGGTAAGGCTTCGGGGAACAGTTAGGGTTAGGGTTTGTGCTAGGGTTAGGGTTAGGGGACGGTGACGGTTTAGGGTCCAGGTGAGGGTACGACAACGCTTATGGGTGAGCGTACTTGTGAGGGCGGGGGTTAGTGTTAGCGTACGGTTTAGGATTAAGGGACGGTTGAGGGTAAGGCTTCGGGGAAGGGTTAGGGTTAGGGTTCGGGCTAGGGTTAGGGTTAGGGGACGGGGACGGTTTAGGGTCCAGGTGAGGGTACGACAATGCTTTAGGGTGAGCGGACGTGTGAGGGTGCGGGTTAGTGTTAGCGTACGGGTTAGGATTAGGGGACGGGTGAGGGTAAGGCTTCGGGGAAGTGTTAGGGTTAGGGTTTGGGCTAGGGTTAGGGTTAGGGGACGAGGACGGTTTAAGGTCCAGGAGATGGTACGACAACGCTATAGGGTGAGCATACGTTTCAGGGCGCGGGTTAGTGTTAGCGTACGGTTTAGGATTAGGGGACGGGTGAGGGTAAGGCTTCGGGGAAGGTTTAGGGTTAGGGTTCGGGCTAGGGTTAGGGTTAGGGGATGGGGACGGTTAAGCGTCCAGGTGAGGTTATGACAACGCTTTAGGGTGAGCGTACGTGTGAGGGGGCGTGTTAGTGTTAGCGTACGGGTTAGGAGTAGGGGACGGGTGAGGGTAAGGCTTCGGGGAAGGGTTAGGTTTAGGGTTCGGGCTAGGGTTAGGGTTAGGGGATGGGGACGGTTTAGGGTCCAGGTGAGGGTACGACAACGCTTTAGGGTGAGCGTACGTGTGAGGGCGTCGGTTAGTGTTAGTGTACGGGGTAGGATTAGGGGACGGTTGAGGGTAAGGGTTCGGGGAAGGGTTAGAGTTAGGGTTCGGACTAGGGTTAGGGTTAGGGGACGAGGACGGTTTAGGGTCCAGGTCCGCATACGAAAACGCTTTAGGGTGAGCGTACATGTGAGGGGGCGGGTTAGTGTTAGCATATGGGTTAGGATTAGGGGACGGGTGAGGGTAAGGCTTCGGGGAAGGGTTAGAGTTAGGGTTCGGGTTAGGGTTAGGGTTAGGGGACGGGGACGGTGTAGGGTCCATGTGAGGGTACGACAATGATTTAGGGTCAGCGTACGTGTTAGGGCACGGGTTTGTGTTAGCGTACGGGTTAGGATTATGGGACGGGTGAGGGTAAGGCTTCGGCGAAGGGTTTGGGTTAGGGTTCGGGCTAGGGTTAAGGTTAGGGGACGGGGTCGGTTTAGGGTCCAGGTGAGGGTACGACAATGCTTTAAGGTGAGCGTACGTGTGAGGGCGCGTGTTACTGTTAGCGTACGGCTTAGGCTTATAGGACGGGTGAGGGTAAGGGTTCGGTGAAGGGTTAGGGTTAGGGTTCGGGCTAGGGTTAGGGTTAGTGTACGGGGACTGTTTAGGGTCCACGTGAGGGTACGACAACGCTTTAGGGTGAGCGTATGTGTGAGGGCGCGGGTTAGTGTTAGCGTACGGGTTAGGATGAGGGTCCGGGTGAGGTTAAGGATTCGGGGAAGGGTTAGGGTTAGGTTTCGGGCTAGGGTTAGGGTTAGGCGACGGGGACGGTTTAGGGTCCAGGTGAGGGTACGACAACGCTTTAGGGTGAGCGTACATGTGAGGGCGCGGGTTAGTGTTAGCGTATGGCTTAGGCTTATGGGACGGGTGAGGGTAAGGGTTCGGGGAAGGGTTAGGGTTAGGGTTCGGGCTAGAGTTAGGGTTAGATGACGGGAAAGGTTTAGGGTCCAGGTGAGGGTACGACAATGCTTTAGGGTGAGCGTGCATGTGACGGCGCGGGTTAGTGTTAGCGTACCGGTTATGAGTAGGGGACGGGTGAGGGTAAGGCTTCGGGGAAGGTTTAGGGTTAGAGTTCGCGCTAGGGTTAGGTTTAGGGGATGGGAACGGTTTAGGGTCCAGGTGAGGTTGTGACAACGCTTAAGGGTGAGCGTACGTGTGAGGGCGTGTGTTAGTGTTAGCGTACGGGTTAGGAGTAGGGGACGGGTGAGGGTAAGGCTTCGGGGAAGGGTTAGGGTTAGGTTTCAGGCTAGGGTTAGGGTTAGGGGACGGTGACGGTTTAGGGTCGAGGTGAGGGTACGACAACGCTTTAGGGTGAGCGTACTTGTGAGGGCGGGGGTTATTGTTAGCGTACGGGTTAGGATTAGGGGACGGGTGAGGGTAAGGCTTCGGGGAAAGGTTAGGGTTAGGGTTCGGGCTAGGGTTAGGGTTAGGGAACGGGGACGGTTTAGGGTCCATGTGAGGGTACGACAATGCTTTAGGGTCAGCGTACGTGTGAGGGCGCGGGTTTGTGTTAGCGTACGGGTTAGGATTATGGGACGGGTGAGGGTAAGGCTTCGGGGAAGGATTAGGGTTAGGGTTCGGGCTAGGGTTAAGGTTAGGGGACGGGATCGGTTTAGGGCCCAGGTGAGGGTACGACAGCGCTTTAAGGTGAGCGTACGTGTGAGGGCGCGTGTTAGTGTTAGCGTACGGCTTAGGCTTATAGGACGGGTGAGGGTAAGGGTGCGGGGAAGGGTTAGGGTTAGGGTTCGGGCTAGGGTTAGGGTTAGGG
Organism: Leucopleurus acutus; assembly: GCF_964270905.1. Classification (NCBI taxonomy): domain Eukaryota; kingdom Metazoa; phylum Chordata; class Mammalia; order Artiodactyla; family Delphinidae; genus Leucopleurus; species Leucopleurus acutus. The sequence continues at coordinate 57,649,461 of NC_139159.1, forward strand.
TATGGGGACTCTTTAGGGTCCACATGAGGGTACGACAACGCTTTAGGGTGAGTGTACCTGTGAGGGCGTGGGTTACTGTTAGCGTACGGGTTAGGATTAAGGGACGGGTGAGGGTAAGGCCCCGGGGAAGGGTTAGGGTTAGGGTTCGGGCTAGGGTTACGGTTAAGGGACGGGGACGGTTTACAGTCCAGGTGAGCGTACGACAACACTTTAGGGTGAGCGTACGTGTGAGGGCGCGGGTTAGTGCTAGCGTACGGGTTAGGATGAGGGGACGTGTGAGGGTAAGGCTTCGGGGAAGGGTTAGGGTTAGGGTTCGGGTTAGGGTTAGGGTTAGGGGACGGGGACGGTTTAGGGTCCAAGTGAGGGTACGACAACGCTTTTGGTGAGCGTACGTGTGAGGGCGCGGGTTAGTGTTAGCGTACCGGTTAGGATTAGGGGACGGGTGAGGGTAAGGGTTCGGGGAAGGGTTAGGGTTAGGGTTTGGGCTACGGATAGGGTTAGGGGACGGGGACGGTTTAGGGTCCAGGTGAGGGTACGACAACGCTTTAGGGTGAGCTTACGTATGAGGGCGCGGGTTCGTGTTAGCGTACGGGTTAGGATAAGGGGACGGGTGAGGGTAAGGCTTCGGGGAAGGGTTATGGTTAGGGTTCAGGCTAGGGTTAGGGTTAGGAGACATGGACGGTTTAGGGTCCAGGTGAGATTACGACAATGCTTTAGGGTGAGTGTACGTGTGAGGGTGAGGGTTAGTGTTAGCGTACGGGTAAGGATTAGGGGACGGGTGAGGGTAAGGCTTCGGGGAAGGGTGAGGGTTAGGCTTTGGGCTAGGGTTAGGGTTAGGGGGCGGGGACGGTTTAGGGTCCAGGTGAAGGTACGACAACGCTTTAGGATGAGCGTACGTGTGAGGGCGCGGATTAGTGTTAGCGTACGGGTTAGGATTAGGGGACGGGTGAGGGTAAGGGTTCGGGGAAGGGTTAGGGTTAGGGTTCGGGCTAGGGATAGGGTTAGGGGACGGGGACAGTTTAGGGTCCAGGTGAGGGTACGACAAAGCTTTAGGGTGAGCGTATGTGTGAGGGAGCGGGTTAGTGTTAGCGTACTGGTTAGGATTAGGGGACGGGTGAGGGTAAGACTTTGCGGAAGGGTTAGAGTTAGGGTTAGGGCTAGGGTTAGGGTTAGGTGATGGGGACGGTTTAGGGTCCAGGTGAGGGTACAACAACCCTTTAGGGTGAGCGTATGTGTGAGGGCGCGGGTTAGTGTTAGTGTACTGGTTAGGATTAGGGGACGGGTGACGGTAAGGCTTCGGGGAAGTGTTAGGGTTAGGGTTCGGGCTTGGTTTAGGGTTAGGAGACATGGACGGTTTAGGGTCCAGGTGAGGGTACGACAACGTTTTAGGGTCAGCGTACGTGTGAGGGCGCGGGTTAGTGTTAGCGTACAGGTTACGATTAGGGGACGTGTGAGGGTATGGGATCGGGGAAGGGTTAGGGTTAGGGTTCGGGATAGGGTTACGGTTAAGGGACGGGGACGTTTTAGGGTCCAGGTGAAGGTACGACAACGCTTTAGGGTGAGCGTACGTGTGAGGGCGCGGATTAGTGTTAGCGTACGGGTTAGGATTAGGGGACGGGTGAGTGTAAGGGTTCGGGGAAGGGTTAGGGTTAGGGTTCGGGCTAGGGATAGGGTTAGGGGACGGGGACGGTTTAGGGTCCAGGTGAGGTTATGACAACGCTTTAGGTGAGCGTACGTGTGAGGGCGCGTGTTAGTGTTAGCGTACGGGTTAGGAGTAGGGGACGGGTGATGGTAAGGCTTCGGGGAAGGGTTAGGGTTAGGGTTCGGGCTAGGGTTAGGGTTAGCGGACGGGGACGGTTTAGGGTCCAGGTGAGGGTACGACAACGCTTTAGGGTGAGCGTACGTGTGAGGGCGTGGGTTAGTGTTATCATACGGGTTAGGATTAGGTGACGGGTGAGGGTAAGGCTTCGGGGAAGGGTTAGGGTTAGGTTTAGGGCTAGGGTTAGGGTTAGGGGACGGGGACGGTTTAGGGTCCAGGTGAGGGTACGACAACGCTTTAGGGTGAGCGTACGTGTGAGGGCGCGGGTTAGTGTTAGCGTACCGGTTCGGATTAGGGGACGGGTAAGGATAAGGCTTCGGGGAAGGGTTACGGTTAAGGTTCGCGCTAGGGTTAGGATTAGGGGACGGGGACGGTTTAGGGTCCAGGTGAAGGTATGACAACGTTTTAGGGTGAGCGTACGTGTGAGGTCGCGGGTTAGTGTTAGCGTACGGGTTAGGATTAGCTGACGGGTGAGGGTAAGGCTTCGGGGAAGGGTTAGAGTTAGGGTTAGGCCTAGGGGTAGGGTTAGGGGATGGGGACGGTTTAGGGTCCAGGTGAGGGTACAACAACGCTTTAGGGTGAGCGTATGTGTGAGGGAGTGGGTTAGTGTTAGCGTACTGGTTAGGATTAGGGGACGGGTGAGGGTAAGGCTTCGGGGAAGGTTTAGGGTTAGGGTTCGGGCTAGGGTTAGGGTTAGGGGATGGGGACGGTTTAGGGTCCAGGTGAGGGTACGACAACGCTTTAGGGTGAGCGTAAGTGTGAGGGCGCGGGTTAGTGTTAGCGTACGGTTTAGGCTTATGGGACAGGTGAGGGTAAGGGTTCGGGGAAGGGTTAGGTTTAGCGTTCGGGCTAGGGTTAGGGTTAGGGTACGGGGACTGTTTAGGGTCCACGTGAGTGTATGACAACGCTTTAGGGTGATCTTACGTATGAGGGCGCGGGTTCGTGTTAGCGTACGGGTTAGGATAAGGGGACGGGTGAGGGTAAGGCTTCGCGGAAGTGTTATGGTTAGGGTTCGGGCTAGGGTTAGGGTTAGGAGACATGGACGGTTTAGGGTCCAGGTGAGGTTACGACAACGCTTTAGGGTGAGTGTACGTGTGAGGGTGAGGGTTAGAGTTAGAGTACCGGTTAGGATTAGGTGACAGGTGAGGGTAAGGCTTAGGGGAAGGGTTAGAGTTAGGGTTCGGGCTAGGGTTAGGGTTAGGGGATGGGGATGGTTTAGGGTCTAGGTGAGGGTACGACAATGCTTTATGGTGAGCGTACGTGTGAGCGTGCGGGTTAGTGTTATCGTACGGGTTAGGATTAGTGGACGGGTGAGGGTAAGGCTTCGGGGAAGGGTTAGGGTTAGGGTTCGGGCTAGGGTTACGGTTAGGGGACGGGGACGGTTTAGGGTCCAGGTGAGGGTACGACAACGCTTGAGGGTGAGCGTACGTGTGAGGGCGCAGGTTAGTGTTAGCGTACGGGTTAGGATTAGGGGACGGGTGAGGGTAAGGGTTCGGGGAAGTGTTAGGGTTAGGGTTCGGGCTAGGGTTAGGGTTAGGGGACGGGGACGGTTTAGGGTCCAGGTAAGGGTACGACAACGCTTTAGGGTGAGCGTACGTGTGAGGGCGCGGGTTAGTGTTAGCGTACGGGTTACGATTAGGGGACGGGTGAGGGTAAGGGTTCGGGGAATTGTTAGGGTTACGGTTCGGGCTAGGGTTAGGGTTAGGGGACGGGGACGGTTTAGGGTCCAGGTGAGGATACGACAACACTTTAGGGTGAGCGTACGTGTGAGGGCGCGGGTTAGTGTTAGTGTACAGGTTAGGATTAGGTGACGGGTGAGGGTAAGGGTTCGGGGAAGCGTTAGGGTTAGGGTTAGGGGTAGGCTCACCGTTAGGGGACGGGGACGGTTTAGGGTCCAGGTGAGTATACGACAATGTTTTAGGGTGAGCGGACGTGTGAGGGCGCGGGTTAGTGTAAGCGTACAGGTTAGGATTAGGGGACGGGTGAGGGTAAGGCTTCGGGGAAGGGTTAGGGTGAGGGTTCGGGCTAGGGTTAGGATTAGGGGATGGGGACGTTTTAGGGTCCAGGTGAGGGTATGACAACGTTTTATTGTGAGTGTACGTGTGAGGGCTTGGGTTAGTGTTAGCGTACGGGTTAGGCTTAGGGGACGGGTGAGTGTAAGGGTTCGGGGAAGGGTTAGGGTTAGGGTTTGGGCTAGAGTAAGGGTTAGATGACAGGAAAGGTTTAGGGTCCAGGTGAGGGTACGACAATGCTTTAGGGTGAGCGTTTGTGTGACGGCGCGGGTTAGTGTTAGCGTATGGGTTAGGATTAGGGGACGGGGGAGGGTAAGGCTTCAGGGAAGGGTTAGGGTTAGGGTTCGGGCTAGGGTTAGGATTAGGGGACGGGGACGGTTTAGGGTCCAGGTCCGCATACGACAACGCTTTAGGGTGAGCGTACATGTGAGGGCGCGGGTTAGTGTTAGCGTACGGGTTAGGATTAGGTGACGGGTGAGGGTAAGGCTTCGGGGAAGGGTTAGGGTTAGGGTTAGGGCTAGGTCTAGGGTTAGGGTTAGGGGACGGGGACGGTTTAGGGTCCAGGTGAGGGTACGAAAACGCTTTAGGGTGAGCGTACGTGTGAGGGCGCGGGTTAGTGTTAGCGTACCAGTTCGGATTAGGGGACGGGTAAGGGTAAGGCTTCGGGGAAGGGTTACGGTTAAGGTTCGCGCTAGGGTTAGGGTTAGGGGACGGGGACGGTTTAGGGTCCAGGTGAAGGTATGACAACGTTTTAGGGTGAGCGTACGTGTGAGGGCGCGGGTTAGTGTTAGCGTACGGGTTAGGATTAGGGGACGGGAGAGGGTAAGGGTTCGGGGAAGGGTTAGGGTTAGGGTTCGGGCAAGGGTTATGGTTAGGGGACGGGGACGGTTTAGGGTCCAGGTCCACATACGACAACGCTTTAGGGTGAGCGTACATGTGAGGGCGCGGGTTAGTGTTAGTGTACGGGTTAGGATTAGCTGACGGGTGAGGGTAAGGCTTCGGGGAAGGGTTAGAGTTAGGGTTAGGATTAGGGTTAGGGGATGGGGACGGTTTAGGGTCCAGGTGAGGGTATGACAACGCTTTAGGGTCTGCGTACATGTGAGGGCGCGTGTTAGTGTTAGCGTACGGGTTAGGAGTAGGGGACGGGTGAGGGTAAGGCTTCGGGGAAGTGTTAGGGTTAGGGTTCGGGCTGGGGTTAGGGTTAGGGGACGGGGACGGTTTAGGGTCCAGGTGAGGGTACGACAACGCTTTAGGGTGAGCGTACGTGTCAGGGCGCGGGTTAGTGTTAGCGTACGGGTTAGGATTAGGGGACGGTTGAGGGTAAGGGTTCGGGGAAGGGTTAGGGTTAGGGTTCGGTATAGGGTTAGGATTAGGGGACGGGGACGGTTTAGGGTCCAGGTGAAGGTACGACAACGCTTTAGGGTGAGGGTACGTGTGAGGGCGGGGGTTAGTGTTAGAGTACGGGTTAGGATTAGGGGACGGGTGAGGATAAGGGTTCGGGGAAGGGTTAGGGTTAGGGTTCGGGCTAGGGTTAGGGTTAGGGGACGGGGACGGTTTAGGGTCCAGGTGAAGGTATGACAACATTTTAGGGTGAGCGTACGTGTGAGGGCGCGGGTTAGTGTTAGCGTACGGGTTAGGATTAGGGGTCGGGTGAGGGTAATGTTTCGGGGAAGGGTTAGGGTTAGGGTTCGGGATCGGGTTAGGGTTAGGGGACGGGGATGGTTTAGGGTCCAGGTTCGCATACGACAACGCTTTAGGGTGAGCGTACATGTTAGGGCGCGGGTTAGTGTTAGTGTACGGGTTAGGATTAGGGGACGGGTGAGGGTAAGGCTTCGGGGAAGGGTTAGGGTTAGGGGACCGGGACGGTTTAGGGTCCAGGTGAGGGTACGACAACGCTTTAGGTTGAGCATATGTGTGAGGGCGCGTGTTAGTGTTAGCGTACGGGTTAGGATGAGGGGACGGGTGAGGGTAAGGCTTCGGGGAAGGGTTAGTGTTATGGTTCGGGCTAGGGTTAGGCTTAGGGGACGGGGACGGTTTAGGCTCCAGATGAGGGTACGACAACGCTTTAGGGTGAGCGTACATGTGAGGGCGCGGGTTAGTGTTAGCGTACGGTTTAGGATTAGGGAACGGGTGAGGGTAAGGCTTCGGGGAAGCCTTAGGGTTAGGGTTCGGGCTAGGTTAGGATTAGGGGACGGGGACGGTTTAGGGTCCACGTGAGGGTATGACAACGCTTTAGGGTGAGCGTACGTGTGAGGGCGCGTGTTAGTGTTAGCGTACGGGTTAGGAGTAGGGGACGGGTGAGGGTAAGGCTTCGGGGAAGTGTTAGGGTTAGGGTTCGGGCTAGGGTTAGGGTTAGGGGACGGGCACGGTTTAGGGTCCAGGTGAGGGTACGACAACTCTTTAGGTTGAGCGTACGTGTGAGGGCGCGGGTTAGTGTTAGCGTACGGGTTAGGATTAGGGGACGGGTGAGGGTAAGGTTTCGGGGAAGGGTTAGGGTTAGGGTTCGGGCTAGGGTTCGGGTTAGGGGACGGTGACGGTTTAGGGTCCAGGTGAGGGTACGACAATGCTTTAGGGTGAGCGTACGTGTGAGGGCGCGGGTTAGTGTTAGCGTACGAGTTAGGATTAGGGGACGGGTGAGGGTAAGGCATCGGGGAAGGGTTAGGGTTAGGGTGCGGGCTAGGGTTAGGGTTAGGGGACGGGGACGGTTTAGGGTCCAGGTGAGGGTACGACAACGCTTTAAGGTGAGCGTTCGTGTGAGGGCGCGGGTTCGTGTTAGCGTACGGGTTAGGATGAGGGGACGGGTGATGGTAAGGCTTCGGGGAAGGGTTGGGGTTAGGGTTCGGGCTAGGGTTAGGGTTAGGGGACGGGGACGTTTCAGGGTCCAGGTGAGGGTACGGCAACTCTTTAGGGTGAGCGTACGTGTGAAGGCGCGGGTTAGTGTTAGCGTACAGGTTAGGATTAGGGGACGGGTGAGGGTAAGGTTTCGGGGAAGGGTTAGGGTTAGTGTTCGGGCTAGGGTTAGGTTTAGGGGACGGGGACGGTTTAGGGTCCAGGTGAGGGTACGACAACGCTTTAGGGTGAGGGTACGTGTGAGGGCGCAGGTTAGTGTTAGTGTACCGGTTCGGATTAGGGGACGGGTAAGGGTAAGGCTTCGGGGAAGGGTTAGGGTTAGGGTTCGGGCTAGGGTTAGGGTTAGGGAACGGGGACGGTTTAGGGTCCAGGTGAAGGTATGACAACGTTTTAGTGTGAGCGTACGTGTGAGGGCGCGGGTTAGTGTTAGTGTACGGGTTACGATTAGAGGACGGGTGAGGGTAAGGTTTTGGGGAAGGGTTAGGGTTAGGGTTCGGGCTAGGGTTAGGGTTAGGGGACGGGGACGGTTTAGGGTCCAGGTTCGCATACGACAATGCTTTAGGGTGAGCGTACATGTGAGGGCGCGGTTTAGTGTTAGCGTACGGGTTAGGATTAGGGGACGGGTGAGGGTAAGGCTTCGGGGAAGGGTTAGGGTTAGGGGACCGGGACGGTTTAGGGTCCAGGTGAGGGTACGACAATGCTTTAGGGTGAGCATATGTGTGAGGGCGCGTGTTAGTGTTAGCGTACGGGTTAGGATGAGGGGACGGGTGAGGGTAAGGCTTCGGGGAAGGGTTAGTGTTATGGTTCGGGCTAGGGTTAGGGTTAGGGGACGGGGACGGTTTAGGCTCCAGATGAGGGTACGACAACGCTTTAGGATGAGCGTACATGTGAGGGCGCGGGTTAGTGTTAGCGTACGGTTTAGGATTAGGGAACGGGTGAGGGTAAGGCTTCGGGGAAGCCTTAGGGTTAGGGTTCGGGCTAGGGTTAGGATTAGGGGACGGGGACGGTTTAGGGTCCAGGTGAAGGTACGACAACGCTTTAGGGTGAGGGTACGTGTGAGGGCGGGGGTTAGTGTTAGAGTACGGGTTAGGATTAGGGGACGGGTGAGGATAAGGGTTCGGGGAAGGGTTAGGGTTAGGGTTCGGGCTAGGGTTAGGGTTAGGGGACGGGGACGGTTTAGGGTCCAGGTGAAGGTATGACAACATTTTAGGGTGAGCGTACGTGTGAGGGCGCGGGTTAGTGTTAGCGTACGGGTTAGGATTAGGGGTCGGGTGAGGGTAATGTTTCGGGGAAGGGTTAGGGTTAGGGTTCGGGATCGGGTTAGGGTTAGGGGACGGGGATGGTTTAGGGTCCAGGTTCGCATACGACAACGCTTTAGGGTGAGCGTACATGTTAGGGCGCGGGTTAGTGTTAGTGTACGGGTTAGGATTAGGGGACGGGTGAGGGTAAGGCTTCGGGGAAGGGTTAGGGTTAGGGGACCGGGACGGTTTAGGGTCCAGGTGAGGGTACGACAACGCTTTAGGTTGAGCATATGTGTGAGGGCGCGTGTTAGTGTTAGCGTACGGGTTAGGATGAGGGGACGGGTGAGGGTAAGGCTTCGGGGAAGGGTTAGTGTTATGGTTCGGGCTAGGGTTAGGCTTAGGGGACGGGGACGGTTTAGGCTCCAGATGAGGGTACGACAACGCTTTAGGGTGAGCGTACATGTGAGGGCGCGGGTTAGTGTTAGCGTACGGTTTAGGATTAGGGAACGGGTGAGGGTAAGGCTTCGGGGAAGCCTTAGGGTTAGGGTTCGGGCTAGGTTAGGATTAGGGGACGGGGACGGTTTAGGGTCCACGTGAGGGTATGACAACGCTTTAGGGTGAGCGTACGTGTGAGGGCGCGTGTTAGTGTTAGCGTACGGGTTAGGAGTAGGGGACGAGTGAGGGTAAGGCTTCGGGGAAGTGTTAGGGTTAGGGTTCGGGCTAGGGTTAGGGTTAGGGGACGGGCACGGTTTAGGGTCCAGGTGAGGGTACGACAACTCTTTAGGTTGAGCGTACGTGTGAGGGCGCGGGTTAGTGTTAGCGTACGGGTTAGGATTAGGGGACGGGTGAGGGTAAGGTTTCGGGGAAGGGTTAGGGTTAGGGTTCGGGCTAGGGTTCGGGTTAGGGGACGGTGACGGTTTAGGGTCCAGGTGAGGGTACGACAATGCTTTAGGGTGAGCGTACGTGTGAGGGCGCGGGTTAGTGTTAGCGTACGAGTTAGGATTAGGGGACGGGTGAGGGTAAGGCATCGGGGAAGGGTTAGGGTTAGGGTGCGGGCTAGGGTTAGGGTTAGGGGACGGGGACGGTTTAGGGTCCAGGTGAGGGTACGACAACGCTTTAAGGTGAGCGTTCGTGTGAGGGCGCGGGTTCGTGTTAGCGTACGGGTTAGGATGAGGGGACGGGTGATGGTAAGGCTTCGGGGAAGGGTTGGGGTTAGGGTTCGGGCTAGGGTTAGGGTTAGGGGACGGGGACGTTTCAGGGTCCAGGTGAGGGTACGGCAACTCTTTAGGGTGAGCGTACGTGTGAAGGCGCGGGTTAGTGTTAGCGTACAGGTTAGGATTAGGGGACGGGTGAGGGTAAGGTTTCGGGGAAGGGTTAGGGTTAGTGTTCGGGCTAGGGTTAGGTTTAGGGGACGGGGACGGTTTAGGGTCCAGGTGAGGGTACGACAACGCTTTAGGGTGAGGGTACGTGTGAGGGCGCAGGTTAGTGTTAGTGTACCGGTTCGGATTAGGGGACGGGTAAGGGTAAGGCTTCGGGGAAGGGTTAGGGTTAGGGTTCGGGCTAGGGTTAGGGTTAGGGAACGGGGACGGTTTAGGGTCCAGGTGAAGGTATGACAACGTTTTAGTGTGAGCGTACGTGTGAGGGCGCGGGTTAGTGTTAGTGTACGGGTTACGATTAGAGGACGGGTGAGGGTAAGGTTTTGGGGAAGGGTTAGGGTTAGGGTTCGGGCTAGGGTTAGGGTTAGGGGACGGGGACGGTTTAGGGTCCAGGTCCGCATACGACAATGCTTTAGGGTGAGCGTACATGTGAGGGCGCGGTTTAGTGTTAGCGTACGGGTTAGGATTAGGGGACGGGTGAGGGTAAGGCTTCGGGGAAGGGTTAGGGTTAGGGGACCGGGACGGTTTAGGGTCCAGGTGAGGGTACGACAATGCTTTAGGGTGAGCATATGTGTGAGGGCGCGTGTTAGTGTTAGCGTCCGGGTTAGGATGAGGGGACGGGTGAGGGTAAGGCTTCGGGGAAGGGTTAGTGTTATGGTTCGGGCTAGGGTTAGGGTTAGGGGACGGGGACGGTTTAGGCTCCAGATGAGGGTACGACAACGCTTTAGGATGAGCGTACATGTGAGGGCGCGGGTTAGTGTTAGCGTACGGTTTAGGATTAGGGAACGGGTGAGGGTAAGGCTTCGGGGAAGCCTTAGTGTTAGGGTTCGGGCTAGGGTTAGGATTAGGGGACGGGGACGGTTTAGGGTCCAGGTGAGGGTACGACAACGCTTTAGGGTGAGCGTACGTGTGAGGGCTGGGTTAGTGTTAGCGTATGGGTTAGGATTAGAGGACGGGTGAGGGTAAGGCTTCGGGGAAGGGTTAGGGTTAGGGTTCGGGCTAGGGTTAGGGTTAGGGGACGGGGACGGTTTAGGGTCCAGGTGATAGTAAAACAACGCTTTAGGGTGAGCGTATGTGTGAGGGCGCGGGGTAGTGTTAGCGTACCGGTTAGGATTAGGGGACGGGTGAGGATAAGGTTTCTGGGAAGGGTTAGGGTTAGAGTTCGGGCTAGGGTTAGGGTTAGGGGACGGGGACGGTTTAGGGTCCAGGTGAGGGTACGACAACGCTTTAGGGTGAGCTTACGTGTGAGGGCGCGGGTTAGTGTTAGTGTACCGGTTCGGATTAGGGGACGGGTAAGGGTAAGGCTTCGGGGAAGGGTTAGGGTTAGAGTTCGGGCTAGGGTTAGGGTTAGGGGACGGGGACGGTTTAAGGTCCAGGTGAAGGTATGACAACGTTTTAGTGTGAGCGTACGTGTGAGGGCACGGTTTAGTGTTAGTGTACAGGTTACGATTAGAGGACGGGTGAGGGTAAGGGTTCGGGGAAGTGTTAGGGTTAGGGTTCGGGCTAGGGTTAGGGTTAGGGGACGGGGACGGTTTAGGGTCCAGGTCCGCATACGACAATGCTTTAGGGTGAGCGTACATGTGAGGGTGCGGGTTAGTGTTAGCATACGGGTTAGGATTAGGGGACGGGTGAGGGTAAGGCTTCGGGGAAGGGTTAGGGTTAGGGTTCGTGCTAGGGTTAGGGTTAGGGGACGGGGACGGTTTAGGGTCCAGGTGAGGGTACGACAATGCTTTAGGGTGAGCGTACTTGTGAGGGCGCGGGTTAGTGTTAGCGTACGGGTTAGGATTAGGGGACGGGTGAGGGAAAGGTTTTGGGGAAGGGTTAGGGTTAGGGTTCGGGCTAGTGTTAGGGTTAGGGGACGGGGACGGTTTAGGGTCCAGGTGACTGTACGACAACGCTTTAGGGTGAGCGTATATGTGAGGGCGTGGGTTAGTGTTAGCGTACTGGTTCAGATTAGGGGACGGGTAAGGGTACGGCTTCGGGTAAGTGTTAGGGATAGGGTTCATGGCTAGGGTTACGGTTAGGGCACGGGGACGGTTTAGGGTCCAGGTGAGGGTACGACAAGGCTTTAGGGTGAGCGTACGTATGAGCGCGCGTGTTAGTGTTAGCGTACGGGTTAGGAGTATGGGACGGGTGAGGGTAAGTCTTCGGGGAAGGGTTAGGGTTAGGGTTCGTTCTAGGTTTAGGGTTAGGGGATGGGGACGGTTTAGGGTCCAGGTGAGGGTATGACAACGCATTAGGGTGAGCGTACATGTGAGGGCGCGGGTTAGTGTTAGCGTACGGGTTAGCATTAGGTGATGGGTGAGGGTAAGGCTTCGGGGAAGGGTTAGAGTTAGGGTTAGGGCTAGGGTTAGGGTTAGGGGACGGGGACGGTTTAGGGTCCAGGTGAGAGTAAAACAACGCTTTAGGGTGAGCGTATGTGTGAGGGCGCGGGGTAGTGTTAGCGTACCGGTTAGGATTAGGGGACGGGTGAGGGTAAGGCTTCAGGGAAGGGTTAGGGTTAGGGTTCGGGCTAGGGTTAGGGTTAGGGGACGGGGACGGTTTAGGGTCCAGGTGAAGGTACGACAACGCTTTAGGGTGAGGGTACGTGTGAGGGCGGGGGTTAGTGTTAGAGTACGGGTTAGGATTAGGGGACGGGTGAGGATAAGGGTTCGGGGAAGGGTTAGGGTTAGGGTTCGGGCTAGGGTTAGGGTTAGGGGACGGGGACGGTATAGGGTCCAGGTGAAGGTATGACAACATTTTAGGGTGAGCGTACGTGTGAGGGCGCGGGTTAGTGTTAGCGTACGGGTTAGGAGTAGGGGACGGGTGAGGGTAAGGCTTCGGGGAAGGGTTAGGGTTAGGGGACCGGGACGGTTTAGGGTCCAGGTTCGCATACGACAACGCTTTAGGGTGAGCGTACATGTTAGGGCGCGGGTTAGTGTTAGTGTACGGGTTAGGATTAGGGGACGGGTGAGGGTAAGGCTTCGGGGAAGGGTTAGTGTTATGGTTCGGGCTAGGGTTAGGCTTAGGTGACGGGGACGGTTTAGGCTCCAGATGAGGGTACGACAACGCTTTAGGGTGAGCGTACATGTGAGGGCGCGGGTTAGTGTTAGCGTACGGTTTAGGATTAGGGAACGTGTGAGGGTAAGGCTTCGGGGAAGCCTTAGGGTTAGGGTTCGGGCTAGGGTTAGGATTAGGGGACGGGGACGGTTTAGGGTCCACGTGAGGGTATGACAACGCTTTAGGGTGAGCGTACGTGTGAGAGCGCGTGTTAGTGTTAGCGTACGGGTTAGGAGTAGGGGACGGGTGAGGGTAAGGCTTCGGGGAAGTGTTAGGGTTAGGGTTCGGGCTAGGGTTAGGGTTAGGGGACGGGCACGGTTTAGGGTCCAGGTGAGGGTACGACAACTCTTTAGGGTGAGCGTACGTGTGAGGGCGCGGGTTAGTGTTAGCGTACGAGTTAGGATTAGGGGACGGGTGAGGGTAAGGCTTCGGGGAAGGGTTAGGGTTAGGGTGCGGGCTAGGGTTAGGGTTAGGGGACGGGGACGGTTTAGGGTCCAGGTGAGGGTACGACAACGCTTTAAGGTGAGCGTTCGTCTGAGGGCGCGGGTACGTGTTAGCGTACGGGTTAGGATGAGGGGACGGGTGATGATAAGTCTTCGGGGAAGGGTTGGGGTTAGGGTTCGGGCTAGGGTTAGGGTTAGGGGACGGGGACGTTTCAGGGTCCAGGTGAGGGTACGGCAACTCTTTAGGGTGAGCGTACGTGTGAAGGCGCGGGTTAGTGTTAGCGTACAGGTTAGGATTAGGGGACGGGTGAGGGTAAGGTTTCGGGGAAGGGTTAGGGTTAGTGTTCGGGCTAGGGTTAGGGTTAGGGGACGGGGACGGTTTAGGGTCCAGGTGAGGGTACGACAACGCTTTAGGGTGAGGGTACGTGTGAGGGCGCAGGTTAGTGTTAGTGTACCGGTTCGGATTAGGGGACGGGTAAGGGTAAGGCTTCGGGGAAGGGTTAGGGTTAGGGGACCGGGACGGTTTAGGGTCCAGGTGAGGGTACGACAATGCTTTAGGGTGAGCATATGTGTGAGGGCGCGTGTTAGTGTTAGTGTACGGGTTAGGATGAGGGGACGGGTGAGGGTAAGGCTTCTGGGAAGGGTTAGTGTTATGGTTCGGGCTAGGGTTAGGGTTAGGGGACGGGGACGGTTTAGGCTCCAGATGAGGGTACGACAACGCTTTAGGGTGAGCGTACATGTGAGGGCGCGGGTTAGTGTTAGCCTACGGTTTAGGATTAGGGGACGGGTGAGGGTAAGGGTTCGGGGAAGCGTTAGGGTTAGGGTTCGGGGTAGGGTTAGGGTTAGGGGACGGGGACGGTTTAGGGTCCAGGTGAGGGTACGACAATGCTTTAGGGTGAGCGTACGTGTGAGGGTGCGGGTTAGTGTTAGCGTACGGGTTAGGATTAGGGGTCGGGTGAGGGTAAGGCTTCGGGGAAGGGTTAGGGTTACGGTTCGTGCTAGGGTTAGGGTTAGGGGATGGTGACAGTTTAGGGTCCGGGTGAGGGTACCACAACGCTTTAGGGTGAGCGTACTTGTGAGGGCGCGGATTAGTGTTAGCGTAAGGCTTAGGATTAGGGGACGGGTGAGGGTAAGGCTTCGGGGAAGGGTTAGGGTTACGGTTCGGGCTAGGGTTAGGGTTAGGGGACGGGGACGTTTAGGGTACAGGTGAGGGTACGACAATGCTTTAGGGTGAGCGTACGTGTGAGGGCGCGGCTTAGTGTTAGCGTACGGGTTAGGATTAGGGGACGGGTGAGGGTAAGGCTTCGGGGAAGGGTTAGGGTTAGGGCTCGGGCTAGGGTTAGGGTTAGGGGACGGGGACGGTTTAGGATCCAGGAGACGGTACGACAATGCTTTAGGGTGAGCGTACGTGTGAGGGCACGTGTTATTGTTAGCGTACCGGTTCGTATTAGGGGAGGAGTAGGGGTAAGGCTTCGGGGAAGGGTTAGGGTTAGGGTTCGGGCTAGGGTTAGGGTTAGGGGACGGGGACGTTTAGGGTCCAGGTGAAGGTATGACAACGTCTTAGTGTGAGCGTACGTGTGAGGGCGCGGGTTAGTGTTAGCGTACGGGTTACGATTACTGGACGGGTGAGGGTAAGGGTTCGGGGAAGGGTTAGGGTTAGGGTTCGGGCTAGGGTTAGGGTTAGGTGACGGGGACAGTTTATGGGCTAGGTGAGGGTACGACAACGCTTTAGGGTGAGCGTACGTGTGAGGGCACGGGTTAGTTTTAGCGTACGGCTTAGGCTTATGGGACAGGTGAGGGTAAGGCTTCCGGGAAGGGTTAGGGTTAGGGTTCGGGCTAGGGTTAGGATTAGGGTACGGGGACTGTTTATGATCCACGTGAGGGTACGACAACGATTTAGGGTGAGCGTACGTGTGAGGGCGCGGGTTAGTGTTAGGGTACGGGTTAGGATTAGGGGACGGGTGAGGGTAAGGGTTCGGGGAAGGGTTATGGTTAGGGTTCGGGCTAGGGTTAGGGTTAGGGGACGGGGACGGTTTAGGGTCCAGGTGACGGTACGACAACGCTTTAGGGTGAGCTTATGTTTAAGGGCGCAAGTTAGTGTTAGCGTACGGTTTAGGATTAGGGGACGGGTGAGGGTAAGGCTTTGGGGAAGGGTTAGGGTTAGGGTTCGGGCTAGGGTTACGGTTAGGGGACGGGGACGGTTTAGGGTATAGGTGAGGGTACGACAAGGCTTTAGGGTGAGCGTATGTATGAGCGCGCGAGTTAGTGTTAGCGTACGGGTTAGGAGTAGGGGACGGGTGAGGGTAAGTCTTCGGGGAAGGGTTAGGGTTAGGGTTCAGGCTAGGGTTAGGGTTAGGGGATGGGGACGGTTTAGGGTCCAGGTGATGGTATGACAACGCATTAGGGTGAGCGTACATGTGAGGGCGCGGGTTAGTGTTAGCGTACGGGTTAGCATTAGGTGATGGGTGAGGGTAAGGCTTCGGGGAAGGGTTAGGGTTAGGGTTCGGGCTAGGGTTAGGGTTAGGCGACGGGGACGGTTTAGGGTCCAGGTGAGGGTAAGACAACGCTTTAGGGTGAGCGTACGTGTGAGGGCTGGGTTAGTGTTAGCGTATGGGTTAGGATTAGAGGACGGGTGAGGGTAAGGCTTCGGGGAAGGGTTAGGGTTAGGGTTCGGGCTATGGGTTAGGGTTCGGGGACGGGGACAGTTTAGGGTCCAGGTGACGGTACGACAACGCTTTAGGGTGAGCGTACGTTTGAGGGCGCGGGTTAGTGTTAGCGTACGGTTTAGGATTAGGGGACGGGTGAGGGTAAGGCTTCGGGGAAGGGTTAGGTTTAGTGTTCGGGCTAGGGTTAGGGTTAGAGGACGGGGACGGTTTAGGGTCCAGGTGAGGGTACGACAACGCTTTAGGGTGAGCGTACGTGTGAGGGCGCGGGTTAGTGTTAGCGTACGGGTTAGGATCAGGGGACGGGTAATGGTAAGGTTTCGGGGAAGGGTTAGGGTTAGTGTTCGGGCTAGGGTTAGGGTTAGGGGACGGGGACGGTTTAGGGTCAAGGTGAGGGTATGACAATGCTTTAGGGTGAGCGTACGTGTGAGGGCGTGGGTTAGTGTTAGTGTACCGGTTCGGATTAGGGGACGGGTAAGGGTAAGGCTTCGGTGAAGGGTTAGGGTTAGGGTTCGGGCTAGGGTTAGGGTTAGGGGACGGGGATGGTTTAGGGTCCAGCTGAAGGTATGACAACGTTTTAGTGGGAGCGTACGTGTGAGGGCGCGGGTTAGTGTTAGTGTACGGGTTACGATTAGAGGACGGGTGAGGGTAAGGTTTCGGGGAAGGGTTAGGGTTAGTGTTCGGGCTAGTGTTAGGGGTCGGGGACGGTTTAGGGTCCAGGTGACTGTACGACAACGTTTTAGGGTGAGCGTACGTGTGAGGGCGCGGGTTAGTGTTAGCGCATGGGTTAGGAGTAGGGGACGGGTGAGGGTAAGTCTTCGGGGAAGGGTTAGGGTTAGGGTTCGGGCTAGGGTTAGGGTTAGGTGACGGGGACGGTTTGGGGTCCATGTGAGGGTATGACAACGCTTTAGGGTGAGCTTTTGTGTCAGGGCACGGGTTAGTGTTAGCGTACCGGTTAGGATTAGGGGACGGGTGAGGGTAAGGCTTCGGGGAAGGGTTAGGGTTAGGGTTCGGTCTAGGGTTAGGGTTAGGGGACGGGGACGGTTTAGGGTCCAGGTGAAGGTATGACAACATTTCAGTGTGAGCGTACCTGTGAGGGCGTGGGTTAGTGTTAGTGTACGGGTTAGGATTAGGGGACGGGTGAGGGTAATGGTTCGGGGAAGGGTTAGGTTTAGGGTTCGGGATAGGGTTAGGGTTAGGGGACGGGGATGGTTTAGGGTCCAGGTTCGCATACGACAACGCTTTAGTGTGAGCGTACATGATAGGGCGCGGGTTAGTGTTAGTGTACGGGTTAGGATTAGGGGACGGGTGAGGGTAAGGCTTCGGGGAAGGGTTAGGGTTAGGGGACGGGGATGGTTTAGGGTCCAGGTGAGGGTACGACAACGCTTTAGGGTGAGCGTACATGTGAGGGCGCGGGTTAGTGTTAGCGTACGGTTTAGGATTAGGGGATGTGTGAGGGTAAGTCTTCGGGGAAGGCTTAGGGTTAGGGTTCGGGCTAGGGTTAGGATTAGGGGATGGGGACGGTTTAGGGTCCAGGTTAGGGTACGACAATGCTTTAGGGCGAGCGTACGTGTGAGGGCGGGGGTTAGTGTTAGAGTACGGGTTAGGATTAGGGGACGGGTGAGGGTAAGGCTTCGGGGAAGTGTTAGGGTTTGGGTTCGGGCTAGGGTTAGGGTTAGGGGACGGGCACGGTTTAGGGTCCAGGTGAGGGTACGACAACTCTTTAGGGTGAGCGTACGTGTGAGGGCGCGGGTTAGTGTTAGCGTACGGGTTAGGATTAGGGGACGGGTGAGGGTAAGGCTTCGGGGAAGGGTTAGGGTTAGGGCTCGGGCTAGGGTGAGGGTTAGGGGACGGGGACGGTTTAGGATCCAGGAGACGGTACGACAATGCTTTAGGGTGAGCGTACGTGTGAGGGCACGTGTTATTGTTAGCGTACCGGTTCGTATTAGGGGAGGAGTAAGGGTAAGGCTTCGGGGAAGGGTTAGGGTTAGGGTTCGGGCTAGGGTTAGGGTTAGGGGACGGGGACGGTTTAGGGTCCAGGTGAAGGTATGACAACGTCTTAGTGTGAGCGTACGTGTGAGGGCGCGGGTTAGTGTTAGCGTACGGGTTACGATTAGTGGACGGGTGAGGGTAAGGGTTCGGGGAAGGGTTAGGGTTAGGGTTCGGGCTAGGGTTAGGGTTAGGGGACGGGGACAGTTTATGGGCTAGGTGAGGGTACGACAACGCTTTAGCGTGAGCGTACGTGTGAGGGCGCGGGTTAGTTTTAGCGTACGGCTTAGGCTTATGGGACGGGTGAGGGTAAGGCTTCCGGGAAGGGTTAGGGTTAGGGTTCGGGCTAGGGTTAGGATTAGGGTACGGGGACTGTTTATGGTCCACGTGAGGGTACGACAACGCTTTAGGGTGAGCGTACGTGTGAGGGCGCGGGTTAGTGTTAGGGTACGGGTTAGGATTAGGGGACGGGTGAGGGTAAGGGTTCGGGGAAGGGTTATGGTTAGGGTTCGGGCTAGGGTTAGGGTTAGGAGACGGGGACGGTTTAGGGTCCAGGTGACGGTACGACAACGCTTTAGGGTGAGCTTATGTTTAAGGGCGCAAGTTAGTGTTAGCGTACGGTTTAGGATTAGGGGAGGGGTGAGGGTAAGGCTTTGGAGAAGGGTTAGGGTTAGGGTTCGGGCTAGGGTTACGGTTTGGGGACGGGGACGGTTTAGGGTATAGGTGAGGGTACGACAAGGCTTTAGGGTGAGCGTATGTATGAGCACGCGAGTTAGTGTTAGCGTACGGGTTAGGAGTAGGGGACGGGTGAGGGTAAGTCTTCGGGGAAGGGTTTGGGTTAGGGTTCAGGCTAGGGTTAGGGTAAGGGGATGGGGACGGTTTAGGGTCCAGGTGAGGGTATGACAACGCATTAGGGTGAGCGTACATGTGAGGGCGCGGGTTAGTGTTAGCGTACGGGTTAGCATTAGGTGATGGGTGAGGGTAAGGCTTCGGGGAAGGGTTAGGGTTAGGGTTCGGGCTAGGGTTAGGGTTAGGCGACGGGGACGGTTTAGGGTCCAGGTGAGGGTACGACAACGCTTTAGGGTGAGCGTACGTGTGAGGGCTGGGTTAGTGTTAGCGTACGGGTTAGGATTAGAGGACGGGTGAGGGTAAGGCTTCGGGGAAGGGTTAGGGTTAGGGTTCGGGCTAGGGTTAGGGTTCGGGGACGGGGACAGTTTAGGGTCCAGGTGACGGTACGACAACGCTTTAGGGTGAGCGTACGTTTGAGGGCGCGGGTTAGTGTTAGCGTACGGTTTAGGATTAGGGGACGGGTGAGGGTAAGGCTTCGGGGAAGGGTTAGGTTTAGGGTTCGGGCTAGGGTTAGGGTTAGAGGACGGAGACGGTTTAGGGTCCAGGTGAGGGTACGACAACGCTTTAGGGTGAGCATACGTGTGAGGGCGCGGGTTAGTGTTAGCGTACGGGTTAGGATCAGGGGACGGGTAATGGTAAGGTTTCCGGGAAGGGTTAGGGTTAGTGTTCGGGCTAGGGTTAGGGTTAGGGGACGGGGACGGTTTAGGGTCCAGGTGAGGGTACGACAATACTTTAGGGTGAGCGTACGTGTGAGGGCGCGGGTTAGTGTTAGTGTACCGGTTCGGATTAGGGGACGGGTAAGGGTAAGGCTTCGGGGAAGGGTTAGGGTTAGGGTTCGGGCTAGGGTTAGGGTTAGGGGACGGGGATGGTTTAGGGTCCAGCTGAAGGTATGACAACGTTTTAGTGTGAGCGTACATGTGAGGGCGCGGGTTAGTGTTAGTGTACGGGTTACGATTAGAGGACGGGTGAGGGTAAGGTTTCGGGGAAGGGTTAGGGTTAGTGTTCGGGCTAGTGTTAGGGGTCGGAGACGGTTTAGGGTCCAGGTGACTGTACGACAACGTTTTAGGGTGAGCGTATGTGTGAGGGTGCGGGTTAGTGTTAGCGCATGGGTTAGGAGTAGGGGACGGGTGAGGGTAAGTCTTCGGGGAAGGGTTAGGGTTAGGGTTCGGGCTAGGGTTAGGGTTAGGTGACGGGGACGGTTTGGGGTCCATGTGAGGGTATGACAACGCTTTAGGGTGAGCTTTTGTGTCAGGGCTCGGGTTAGTGTTAGCGTACCGGTTAGGATTAGGGGACGGGTGAGGGTAAGGCTTCGGGGAAGGGTTAGGGTTAGGGTTCGGTCTAGGGTTAGGGTTAGGGGACGGGGACGGTTTAGGGTCCAGGTGAAGGTATGACAACATTTTAGTGTGAGCGTACCTGTGAGGGCGTGGGTTAGTGTTAGTGTACGGGTTAGGATTAGGGGACGGGTGAGGGTAATGGTTCGGGGAAGGGTTAGGTTTAGGGTTCGGGATAGGGTTAGGGTTAGGGGACGGGGATGGTTTAGGGTCCAGGTTCGCATACGACAACGCTTTAGTGTGAGCGTACATGTTAGGGCGTGGGTTAGTGTTAGTGTACGGGTTAGGATTAGGGGACGGGTGAGGGTAAGGCTTCGGGGAAGGGTTAGGGTTAGGGGACGGGGACGGTTTAGGGTCCAGGTGATGGTACGACAACGCTTTAGGGTGAGCGTACATGTGAGGGCGCGGGTTAGTGTTAGCGTACGGTTTAGGATTAGGGGATGTGTGAGGGTAAGTCTTCGGGGAAGGCTTAGGGTTAGGGTTCGGGCTAAGGTTAGGATTAGGGGATGGGGACGGTTTAGGGTCCAGGTTAGGGTACGACAATGCTTTAGGGCGAGCGTACGTGTGAGGGCGCGGGTTATTGTTAGCGTACGGGTTAGGATCAGGGGCTGGGTGATGGTAAGGTTTCGGGGAAGGGTTACGGTTAGTGTTCGGGCTAGGGTTAGGGTTTGGGGACGGGGACGGTTTAGGGTCCATGTGAGGGTACGACAACGCTTTAGGGTGAGCGTACGTGTGAGGGCGCGGGTTAGTGTTAGTGTACCGGTTCGGATTAGGGGACGGGTAAGGGTAAGGCTTCGGGGAAGGGTTAGGGTTAGGGTTCGGGCTAGGGTTAGGGTTAGGGGACGGGGACAGTGTAGGGTCCAGGTGAAGGTATGACAACGTTTTATTGTGAGCGTACGTGTGAGGGCACGGGTTAGTGTTAGTGTACGGGTTACGATTAGAGGACGGGTGAGGGTAAGGGTTCGGGGAAGGGTTAGGGTTAGGGTTCGGGCTAGGGTTAGGGTTAGGGGACGGGGACGGTTTAGGGTCTAGGTCCGCATACGACAATGCTTTAGGGTGAGCGTACATGTGAGGGTGCGGGTTAGTGTTAGCGTACGGGTTAGGAGTAGGGGACGGGAGAGGGTAAGGCTTCGGGGAAGGGTTAGTGTTAGGGTTCGTGCTAGGGTTAGGGTTAGGGGACGGGGACGGTTTAGGGTCCAGGTGAAGGTATGACAACTTCTTAGTGTGAGCGTACGTGTGAGGGCGCGGGTTAGTGTTAGCGTACGGGTTACTATTAGGGGACGGGTGAGGGTAAGGGTTCGGGGAAGGGTTAGGGTTAGGGTTCGGGATAGGGTTAGGGTTAGGGGACGGGGACGGTTTAGGGTCCAGGTGAGGGTACGACAACGCTTTAGGGTGAGCGTACATGTGAGGGCGTTGGTTAGTGTTAGTGTACGGGTTAGGATTACGTGACGGGTGTGTGTAAGGCTTCGGGGAAGTGTTAGTGTTAGGGTTCGGGCTAGGGTTAGGGTTAGGGGACAGGGACGGTTTAGGGTCCAGGTGAGGGTACGACAATGCTTTAGGGTGAGTGTACCTGTGAGGGCGTGGGTTAGTGTTAGCGTACGGGTTAGGATTAGGGGACTGGTGAGGTTAAGGCCTCAGGGAAGGGTTAGGGTTAGGGTTCGGGCTAGGGTTACGGTTAAGGGACGGGGACGGTTTAAGGTCCATGTGAGCGTACGACAACTCTTTAGGGTGAGCACACGTGTGAGGGCGCGGGTTAGTGTTAGCGTACGGGTTAGGATGAGGGGACGTGTGAGGGTAAGGCTTCGGGGAAGGGTTAGGGTTAGGGTTCGGGCTAGGGTTAGGATTAGGGGGCGGGGACGGTTTAGGGTCCAGGTGAGGGTACGACAACGCTTTAGGGTGAGCGTACGTGTGAGGGCGTGGGTTATTGTTAGCGTAACAGTTAGGATTAGGGGACGGGCGAGGGTAAGGCTTCGGGGAAGTGTTAGGGTTACGGTTCGGGCTAAGGTTAGGGTTAGGGGACGGGGACGGTTTAGGGTCCAGGTCCGCATACGACAACACTTTAGGGTGAGCGTACATGTGAGGGCGCGGATTAGTGTTAGCGTACGGGTTAGGATTAGGTGACGGGTGAGGGTAAGGCTTCGGGGAAGGTTTAGGGTTAGCGTTAGGGCTAGGGTTAGTGTTAGGGGACGGGGACAGTTTAGGATCCAGGTGAGGGTACGACAACGCTTTAGGGTGAGCGTATGTGTGAGGGCGGGGGTTAGTGTTAGCGTAACGGTTAGGATTAGGGGACGGGTGAGGGTAGGGCTTCGGGGAAGGGTTAGGGTTAGGGTTAGGGGACGGGGACGGTTTAGGGTCCAGGTGAGGGTACGACAACGCTTTAGGGTGAGCGTACGTGTGAGGGCGCGGGTTACTGTTAGCATACGGGTTAGGATTAGGGGACGGTTGAGGGTAAGTGTTCGGGGAAGTGTTAGGGTTAGGGTTCGGGCTAGGGTTAGGTTTAGGGTATGGGGACGGTTTAGGGTCCAGGTCCGCATACGACAACGCTTTAGGGTGAGCGTAAATGTGAGGGCGCGGGTTAGTGTTAGCGAACGGGTTAACATTAGGTGACGGGTGAGAGTAAGGCTTCGGGGAAGGGTTAGGGTTAGGGGACGGGGACGGTTTAGGGTCCAGGTCAAGGTACGACAACGCTTTAGGGTGAGCGTACGTGTGAGGGCGCGTGTTAGTGTTAGCGTACGGGTTAGGAGTAGGGGACGGGTTAAGGTAAGGCTTCGGGGAAGGGTTAGGGTTAGGATTCGGGCTAGGGTTAGGGGACGGGGAAGGTTTAGCGTCCAGGTGAGGGTATGACAACTCTTTAGGGTGAGCGTACGTGTGAGGGCGTGGGTTAGTGTTAGCGTACGGGTTAGGCTTATGGGACGGGTGAGGGTAAGGGTTCGGGGAAGGGTTAGGGTTAGGGTTCGGGCGAGAGTTAGGGTTAGGGTACGCGGACTGTTTAGGGTCCACGTGAGTGTACGACAACGCTTTAGGTTGAGTGTACCTGTGAGGGCGCGGGTTAGTGTTAGCGTACGGGTTAGGATTAGGGGACGTGTGAGGGTAAGGCTTCGGGGAAGTGTTACGGTTAGGGATCGGGCTAGGGTTAGGGTTAGGGGACGAGGACGGTTTAGGGTCCAGGTGAGGGTACGACAACGCTTTAGGGTGAGCGTACTTGTGAGGGCGCGGGTTAGTGTTAGCGTACCGGATCGGATTAGGGGACGGGTAAGTGTAAGGCTTCGGGGAAGGGTTAGGATTAGGGTTTCATCTAGGGTTAGGGTTAGGGGACGGGGACGGTTTAGGGTCCAGGTGAGGGTACGACAACGCTTTAGTGTGAACGTATGTGTGAGGGCGCGGGTTCGTGTTACCGTTCGGGTTAGGATTAGGGGACGGGTGAGGGTAAGGCTTCGGGGAAGGGTTAGGGTTAGTGTTCGGGCTAGGGTTAGGGTTAGGAGACATGGACGGTTTAGGGTACAGGTGAGGGTACGATAACGCTTTAGGGTGAGCGTACGTGTGAGGGTGTGGGTTAGTGTTAGCGTACGGGTTAGGATTAGGTGACAGGTGAGGGTAAGGCTTAGGGGAAGGGTTAGGGTTAGGGTTCGGGCTAGGGTTAACATTAGGGAATGGGGACGGTTTAGGGTCTATCTGAGGGTACGACAATGCTTTAGGGTGAGCGTACGTGTGAGGTCGCGGGTTAGTTTTAGCGTACGGGTTAGGATTAGGGGACGGGTGAGGGTAAGGGTTCGGGGAGGGGTTACGGTTAGGATACGGGCTAGGGTTAGGGTTAGGGGACGGGAACGGTTTAGGGTCCAGGTGATGGTACGACAACGCTTTAGGGTGAGCGTACGTGTGAGGGCGCGGGTTCGTGTTAGCGTACTGGTTCGGATTAGAGGACGGGTAAGGGTAAGGCTTCGGGGAAGGTTTAGGGTTAGGGTTCGGGCTAGGGTTAGGGTTAGGGGACGGGGACGGATTAGGGTCCAGGTGAAGGTATGACAACGTTTTAGTGTGAGCGTACGAGTGAGGGCGCGGGTTAGTGTTAGCGTACGGATTACGATTAGGGGACGGGTGAGGGTAAGGCTTCGGTGAAGAGTTTGGGTTAGGGGACGGGGACGGTTTACGGTACAGGTGAGGGTACGACAGTGCTTTAGGGTGAGCGTTTGTGGGACGGAGCGGGTTAGTGTTAGCGTAGGCGTTAGGATTAGGGTTCGGGTGAGGGTAAGGCTTCGGGGAAGTGTTAGTGTTAGGGCTCGGGCTACGGTTAGGGTTAGGGGACGAGGATGGTTCAGGGTCCAGGTGAGGGTACGACAACACTTTAGGGTGAGTGTACGTGTGAGGGTGCGGGTTAGTGTTAGCGTACGGGTTAGGATTAGGTTACGGATGAGGGTAAGTCTTCGGGGAAGGGTTAGGGTTCGGGCTAGGGTTAGGGTTAGGGAACGGGGAGGGTTTAGGTTCCAGGTGAAGGTACGACAACGTTTTAGGGTGAGCGTACGTGTGAGGGCGCGGGTTAGTGTTAGCGTACGGTTTAGGATTAGGGGACGGGTGAAGGTAAAGCTTCGGGGAAGGGTTAGGGTTAGGGTTCGGGCTAGGTTTTGGGTTAGGGGACGGGGACTGTTTAGTGTCCAGGTGAGGTTACGACAACGCTTTAGGGTGAGCGTACGTGTGAGGGCTGGGTTAGTGTTAGCGTACGGGTTAGGATTAGAGGACGGGTGAGGGTAAGGCTTCGGGGAAGGGTTAGGGTTAGGGTTCGGGCTAGGGTTAGGGTTCGGGGACGGGGACAGTTTAGGGTCCAGGTGACGGTACGACAACGCTTTAGGGTGAGCGTACGTTTGAGGGCGCGGGTTAGTGTTAGCGTACGGTTTAGGATTAGGGGACGGGTGAGGGTAAGGCTTCGGGGAAGGGTTAGGTTTAGGGTTCGGGCTATGGTTAGGGTTAGAGGACGGGGACGGTTTAGGGTCCAGGTGAGGGTACGACAACGCTTTAGGGTGAGCATACGTGTGAGGGCGCGGGTTAGTGTTAGCGTACGGGTTAGGATCAGGGGACGGGTAATGGTAAGGTTTCGGGGAAGGGTTAGGGTTAGTGTTCGGGCTAGGGTTAGGGTTAGGGGACGGGGACGGTTTAGGGTCCAGGTGAGGGTACGACAATACTTTAGGGTGAGCGTACGTGTGAGGGCGCGGGTTAGTGTTAGTGTACCGGTTCGGATTAGGGGACGGGTAAGGGTAAGGCTTCGGGGAAGGGTTAGGGTTAGGGTTCGGGCTAGGGTTAGGGTTAGGGGACGGGGATCGTTTAGGGTCCAGCTGAAGGTATGACAACGTTTTAGTGTGAGCGTACATGTGAGGGCGCGGGTTAGTGTTAGTGTACAGGTTACGATTAGAGGACGGGTGAGGGTAAGGTTTCGGGGAAGGGTTAGGGTTAGTGTTCGGGCTAGTGTTAGGGGTCGGAGACGGTTTAGGGTCCAGGTGACTGTACGACAACGTTTTAGGGTGAGCGTACGTGTGAGGGTGCGGGTTAGTCTTAGCGCATGGGTTAGGAGTAGGGGACGGGTGAGGGTAAGTCTTCGGGGAAGGGTTATGGTTAGGGTTCGGGCTAGGGTTAGGGTTAGGTGACGGGGACGGTTTGGGGTCCATGTGAGGGTATGACAACGCTTTAGGGTGAGCTTTTGTGTCAGGGCTCGGGTTAGTGTTAGCGTACCGGTTAGGATTAGGGGACGGGTGAGGGTAAGGCTTTGGGGAAGGGTTAGGGTTAGGGTTCGGTCTAGGGTTAGGGTTAGGGGACGGGGACGGTTTAGGGTCCAGGTGAAGGTATGACAACATTTTAGTGTGAGCGTACCTGTGAGGGCGTGGGTTAGTGTTAGTGTACGGGTTAGGATTAGGTGACGGGTGAGGGTAAGGCTTCGGGGAAGGGTTAGGGTTAGGGTTAGGGCTAGGGTTAGGGTTAGGGGACGGGGACGGTTTAGGGTCCAGGTGAGGGTACGACAACGCTTTAGGGTGAGCGTACGTGTGAGGGCGTGGGTTAGTGTTAGCGTACCGGTTCGGATTAGGGGACGGGTAAGGGTAAGGCTTCGGGGAAGGGTTAGGGTTAGGGTTCGGGTAGGGTTAGGATTAGGGGACGGGGACGGTTTAGGGTCCAGGTGAGGGTATGACAACGCTTTAGGGTCTGCATACGTGTGAGGGCGCGTGTTAGTGTTAGCGTACGGGTTAGGAGTAGGGGACGGTTGAGGGTAAGGCTTCGGGGAAGTGTTAGGGTTAGGGTTCGGGCTAGGGTTACGGTTAGGGGACGGGGACGGTTTAGGGTCCAGGTGAGGGTACGACAACGCTTTAGGGTGAGCGTATGTGTGAGGGCGCGGGTTAGTGTTAGCGTACCGGTTAGGATTAGGGTACGGGTGAGGGTAAGGGTTCGGGGAAGGGTTAGGGTTACGGTTCGGGCTAGGGTTAGGGTTAGGGCACGGGGACGGTTTATGGTCCAGTTGAGGGTACGACAACACTTTAGGGTGAGCGTACGTGTGAGGGTGCGTGTTAGTGTTAGCGTACGGGTTAGGAGTAGGGGACGGGTGAGGGTAAGACTTCTGGGAAGGGTTACGGTTAGTGTTCAGGCTAGGGTTAGGGTTAGGGTTAGGGGACGGGGACGGTTTACGGTCCATGTGAGGGTATGACAACGCTTTACGGTGAGCGTATGTGTGAGGGCGCGGGTTAGTGTTAGCGTAGTGGTTAGGATTAGGGGACGGGTGAGGGTAAGGCTTCGGGGAAGGGTTAGGGTTAGGGTTCGGGCTAGGGTTAGGGTTAGGGGATGGGGACGGTTTAGGATCCAGGTGAAGGTACGACAACGCTTTAGGGTGAGCGTACGTGTGAGGGCGGGGGTTAGTGTTAGCGTACGGGTTAGGATTAGGGGACGGGTGAGGATAAGGGTTCGGAGAAGTGTTAAGGTTAGGTTTCGGGCTAGGGTTAGGGTTAGGGAACGGGGATGGTTTAGGGTCCAGGTGAAGGTATGACAACGTTTTAGAGTGAGAGTACGTGTGAGGGCGCGGGTTAGGGTTAGCGTACGGTTTAGGATTAGGCGACGGGTGAGGGTAAGGCTTCGGGGAAGGGTTAGGGTTAGGGTTCGGGCTAGGGTTGGGGTTAGGCGACGGGGACGGTTTAGGGTCCAGGTTCACATACGACAACGTTTTTGGGTGAGCGTACATGTGAGGGCGCGGGTTAGTGTTAGCATACGGGTTAGGATTAGGGGACGGGTGAGGGTAAGGTTTCGGGGAAGGGTTAGGGTTAGGGTTCGGGCTAGGGTTAGGGTTAGGGGACG
The DNA here is from genome assembly GCF_964270905.1 of Leucopleurus acutus. Classification (NCBI taxonomy): domain Eukaryota; kingdom Metazoa; phylum Chordata; class Mammalia; order Artiodactyla; family Delphinidae; genus Leucopleurus; species Leucopleurus acutus. Next base: position 57,676,390 of record NC_139159.1, read on the forward strand.
GGGACGGTTTAGGGTCCAGGTCCGCATACGACAACGCTTTAGGGTGAGCGTACGTGTGAGGGCACGGATTAGTGTTAGCGTACTGGTTAGGATTAGGTGACGGGTGAGGGTAAGGCTTCTGGGAAGGGTTAGGGTTAGGGTTAGGGCTAGGGTTAGGATTAGGGGACGGGGACGGTTTAGGGTCCAGGAGAGGGTACGACAACGCTTTAGGGTGAGCGTACGTGTGAGGGCGCGGGTTAGTGTTAGCGTACCGGTTCGGATTATGGGACGGGTAAGGGTAAGGCTTCGGGGAAGGGTTACGGTTAAGGTTCTCGCTAGGGTTAGGGTTAGGGGACGGGGCCGGTATAGGGTTCAGGTGAAGGTATGACAACGTTTTAGGGTGAGCGTACGTGTGAGGGCGCGGGTTAGTGTTAGCGTACGGGTTAGAATTAGGGGACGGGTGAGGGTAAGGTTTCGGGGAAGGGTTAGGGTTAGGGGACGGGGCCGGTTTAGGGTCCAGGTGAGGGTACAACAACGGTTTAGGGTGAGCGTATGTGTGAGGGCGCGGGTTAGTGTTAGCGTACGGGTTAGGATTAGGGGACGGGTGAGGGTAAAGCTTCGGGGAAGGGTTAGGGTTTGGGGACGGGGATGGTTTAGGGTCCAGGTGAGGGTACGACAACGCTTTAGGGTGAGCGTACGTGTGAGCGCGTGGGTTAGTGTTAGCGTACCGGTTCGGATTAGGGGACGGGTAAGGGTAAGGCTTCGGGGAAGGGTTATGGTTAAGGTTCGCGCTAGCGTTAGGGTTAGGGGACGGGGACGGTTTAGGGTCCAGGTTCGCATACGACAACGCTTTAGGGTGAGCGTACATGTGAGGGCGTGGGTTAGTGTTAGCGTACGGGTTAGGATTAGGAGACGGGTGAGGGTAAGGCTTCGGGGAAGTGTTAGGGTTAGGGTTAGGGCTAGGGTTAGGATTAGGGTTAGGGGACGGGGACGGTTTAGGGATCAGGTCCACATACGACAACGCCTTAGGGTGAGCGTACGTGTCAGGGCGCGGGTTAGTGTTAGCGTAAACTTTCGGATTAGGGGACGGTTAGGGTAAGGCTTCGGGGAAGCGTTAGGGTTAGGGTTCGGGCTAGGGTTAGGGTTAGGGGACGGGGACGGTTTAGGGTCCAGGTGAAGGTATGACAACATTTTAGTGTGAGCGTACGGGTGAGGGCGCGGGTCAGTGTTAGCATACGGGTTACGATTAGGGGACGGGTGAGGGTATGGGATTGGGGATGGGTTAGGGTTAGGGTTCGGGATAGGGTTACGGTTAAGGGACGGGGACGGGTTACGCTCCAGGTGAGCATACGGCAACGCTTTAGGGTGAGCGTACGTGTGAGGGTGCGGGTTAGTGTTAGCGTACGGGTTAGGATTAGGGCACGGGTGAGGGTAAGGCTTCGGGGAAGGGTTAGGGTTAGGGTTCGGGCTAGGTTTCGGGTTAGGGGACGGTGATGGTTTAGGGTTCAGGTGAGGGTTCGACAACGCTTTAGGGTGAGTGTACTTGTGAGGGCGCGGGTTAGTGTTAGCGTACGGTTTAGGATTAGGGGACGGGTGAGGGTAAGGCTTCGGGGAAGTGTTAGGGTTAGGGTTCGGGCTAGGGTTAGGGTTAGGGGACGGGGACGGTTTAGGGTCCAGGTGAGGGTACAACAACGCTTTAGGGCGAGCGTACGTGTGAGGGCGCGGGTTAGTGTTAGCGTACGGGTTAGGATCAGGGGCTGGGTGATGGTAAGGTTTCGGGGAAGGGTTACGGTTAGTGTTCGGGCTAGGGTTAGGGTTTCGGGATGGGGACGGTTTAGGGTCCAGGTGAGGGTACGACAACGCTTTAGGGTGAGCGTACGTGTGAGGGCGCGGGTTAGTGTTAGTGTACCGGTTCGGATTAGGGGACGGGTAAGGGTAAGGCTTCGGGGAAGGGTTAGGGTTAGGGTTCGGGCTAGGGTTAGGGTTAGGGGACGGGGACAGTTTAGGGTCCAGGTGAAGGTATGACAACGTTTTAGTGTGAGCGTACGTGTGAGGGCGCGGGTTAGTGTTAGCGTACGGGTTACGATTAGAGGACGAGTGAGGGTAAGGGTTCGGGGAAGGGTTAGGGTTAGGGTTCGGGCTAGTGTTAGGGTTAGGGGACGGGGACGGTTTAGGGTCTAGGTCCGCATACGACAATGCTTTAGGGTGAGCGTACATGTGAGGGTGCGGGTTAGTGTTAGCGTACGGGTTAGGAGTAGGGGACGGGAGAGGGTAAGGCTTCGGGGAAGGGTTAGGGTTAGGGTTCGTGCTAGGGTTAGGGTTAGGGGACGGGGACGGTTTAGGGTCCAGGTGAGGGTACGACAATGCTTTAGGGTGAGCGTACTTGTGAGGGCGCGGGTTAGTGTTAGCGTACGGGTTAGGATTAGGGGACGGGTGAGGGAAAGGTTTTGGGGAAGGGTTAGGGTTAGGGTTCGGGCTAGTGTTAGGGTTAGGGGACGGGGACGGTTTAGGGTCCAGGTGACTGTACGACAACGCTTTAGGGTGAGCGTATATGTGAGGGCGTGGGTTAGTGTTAGCGTACCGGTTCAGATTAGGGGACGGGTAAGGGTACGGCTTCGGGTAAGTGTTAGGGATAGGGTTCATGGCTAGGGTTACGGTTAGGGCACGGGGACGGTTTAGGGTCCAGGTGAGGGTACGACAAGGCTTTAGGGTGAGCGTACGTATGAGCGCGCGTGTTAGTGTTAGCGTACGGGTTAGGAGTATGGGACGGGTGAGGGTAAGTCTTCGGGGAAGGGTTAGGGTTAGGGTTCGGTCTAGGTTTAGGGTTAGGGGATGGGGACGGTTTAGGGTCCAGGTGAGGGTATGACAACGCATTAGGGTGAGCGTACATGTGAGGGCGCGGGTTAGTGTTAGCGTACGGGTTAGCATTAGGTGATGGGTGAGGGTAAGGCTTCGGGGAAGGGTTAGAGTTAGGGTTAGGGCTAGGGTTAGGGTTAGGGGACGGGGACGGTTTAGGGTCCAGGTGAGAGTAAAACAACGCTTTAGGGTGAGCGTATGTGTGAGGGCGCGGGGTAGTGTTAGCGTACCGGTTAGGATTAGGGGACGGGTGAGGGTAAGGCTTCAGGGAAGGGTTAGGGTTAGGGTTCGGGCTAGGGTTAGGGTTAGGGGACAGGGACGGTTTAGGGTCCAGGTGAAGGTACGACAACGCTTTAGGGTGAGGGTACGTGTGAGGGCGGGGGTTAGTGTTAGAGTACGGGTTAGGATTAGGGGACGGGTGAGGATAAGGGTTCGGGGAAGGGTTAGGGTTAGGGTTCGGGCTAGGGTTAGGGTTAGGGGACGGGGACGGTATAGGGTCCAGGTGAAGGTATGACAACATTTTAGGGTGAGCGTACGTGTGAGGGCGCGGGTTAGTGTTAGCGTACGGGTTAGGAGTAGGGGACGGGTGAGGGTAAGGCTTCGGGGAAGGGTTAGGGTTAGGGGACCGGGACGGTTTAGGGTCCAGGTTCGCATACGACAACGCTTTAGGGTGAGCGTACATGTTAGGGCGCGGGTTAGTTTTAGTGTACGGGTTAGGATTAGGGGACGGGTGAGGGTAAGGCTTCGGGGAAGGGTTAGGGTTAGGGTTCGGGCTAGGGTTAGGGTTAGGGGACGGGGATGGTTTAGGGTCCAGCTGAAGGTATGACAACGTTTTAGTGGGAGCGTACGTGTGAGGGCGCGGGTTAGTGTTAGTGTACGGGTTACGATTAGAGGACGGGTGAGGGTAAGGTTTCGGGGAAGGGTTAGGGTTAGTGTTCGGGCTAGTGTTAGGGGTCGGGGACGGTTTAGGGTCCAGATGACTGTACGACAACGTTTTAGGGTGAGCGTACGTGTGAGGGCGCGGGTTAGTGTTAGCGCATGGGTTAGGAGTAGGGGACGGGTGAGGGTAAGTCTTCGGGGAAGGGTTAGGGTTAGGGTTCGGGCTAGGGTTAGGGTTAGGTGACGGGGACGGTTTGGGGTCCATGTGAGGGTATGACAACGCTTTAGGGTGAGCTTTTGTGTCAGGGCACGGGTTAGTGTTAGCGTACCGGTTAGGATTAGGGGACGGGTGAGGGTAAGGCTTCGGGGAAGGGTTAGGGTTAGGGTTCGGTCTAGGGTTAGGGTTAGGGGACGGGGACGGTTTAGGGTCCAGGTGAAGGTATGACAACATTTTAGTGTGAGCGTACCTGTGAGGGCGTGGGTTAGTGTTAGTGTACGGGTTAGGATTAGGGGACGGGTGAGGGTAATGGTTCGGGGAAGGGTTAGGTTTAGGGTTCGGGATAGGGTTAGGGTTAGGGGACGGGGATGGTTTAGGGTCCAGGTTCGCATACGACAACGCTTTAGTGTGAGCGTACATGTTAGGGCGCGGGTTAGTGTTAGTGTACGGGTTAGGATTAGGGGACGGGTGAGGGTAAGGCTTCGGGGAAGGGTTAGGGTTAGGGGACGGGGATGGTTTAGGGTCCAGGTGAGGGTACGACAACGCTTTAGGGTGAGCGTACATGTGAGGGCGCGGGTTAGTGTTAGCGTACGGTTTAGGATTAGGGGATGTGTGAGGGTAAGTCTTCGGGGAAGGCTTAGGGTTAGGGTTCGGGCTAGGGTTAGGATTAGGGGATGGGGACGGTTTAGGGTCCAGGTTAGGGTACGACAATGCTTTAGGGCGAGCGTACGTGTGAGGGCGGGGGTTAGTGTTAGAGTACGGGTTAGGATTAGGGGACGGGTGAGGATAAGGGTTCGGGGAAGGGTTAGGGTTAGGGTTCGGGCTAGGGTTAGGGTTAGGGGATGGGGACGGTTTAGGGTCCAGGTGAAGGTATGACAACATTTTAGGGTGAGCGTACGTGTGAGGGCGCGGGTTAGTGTTAGCGTATGGGTTAGGATTAGGGGTCGGGTGAGGGTAATGTTTCGGGGAAGGGTTAGGGTTAGGGTTCGGGATCGGGTTAGGGTTAGGGGACGGGGATGGTTTAGGGTCCAGGTTCGCATACGACAACGCTTTAGGGTGAGCGTACATGTTAGGGCGCGGGTTAGTGTTAGTGTACGGGTTAGGATTAGGGGACGGGTGAGGGTAAGGCTTCGGGGAAGGGTTAGGGTTAGGGGACCGGGACGGTTTAGGGTCCAGGTGAGGGTACGACAACGCTTTAGGGTGACCATATGTGTGAGGGCGCGTGTTAGTGTTAGCGTACGGGTTATTATGAGGGGACGGGTGAGGGTAAGGCTTCGGGGAAGGGCTAGGGTTAGGGTTTGGGCTAGGGTTAGGGTTATTGGACGGGGACGGTTTAGGGTCCAGGTGAAGGTACGACAACGCTTTAGGGTGAGCGTACGTGTGAGGGCGTGGATTAGTGTTAGCGTACGGGTTAGGATTAGGGGACGGATGAGTGTAAGGGTTCGGGGAAGGTTTAGGGTTAGGGTTCGGGCTAGGGATAGGGTTAGGGGACGGGGACGGTTTAGGGTCCAGGTGAGGGTACGACAACGCTTTAGGGTGAGCTTACGTGTGAGGGCGCGGGTTCGTGTTAGCGTACGGGTTAGGATAAGGGGACGGGTGAGGGTAAGGCTTCGGGGAAGGGTTAGGGTTAGGTTTCGGGCTAGGGTTAGGGTTAGGAGACATGGACGGTTTAGGGTCCAGGTGAGGGTACGACAACGCTTTAGGATGAGCGTACGTGTGAGGGTGCGGGTTAGTGTTAGCGTACGGATTAGGATTAGGTGACAGGTGAAGGTAAGGCTTAGGGGAATGGTTAGGGTTAGGGTTCTTGTTAGGGTTAGGGTTAGGGGATGCGGACGGTTTAGGGTCCAGGTGAGGGTATGACAATGCTTTAGGGTGAGCGTACGTGTGAGCGCGCGGGTTATTGTTAGCGTACGGGTTAGGATTAGTGGATGGTTGAGGGTAAGGCTTTGGGGAAGGGTTAGGGTTAGGGTTCGGGATAGGGTTAGGGTTAGGGGACGGGGACGGTTTAGGGTCCAGGTGAGGGTACGACAACGCTTTAGGGTGAGCGTACGTGTGAGAGCGCGGGTTAGTGTTAGCGTACGGGTTACCATTAGGGAACGGGTGAGGGTAAGGGTTCGGGGAAGGGTTAGGTTTAGGGTTCGGGCTAGGGTTAGGGTTAGGGGACGGGGACGGTTTAGGGTCCAGGTGAGGGTACGACAACGCTTTGGGGTGAGCGTACGTGTGAGGGCGCGCATTAGTGTTAGCGTACGGGTTTGGATTAGGGGACGTTTGAGGGTAAGGGTTCGGGGAAAGTTAAGGGTTAGGGTTTGGGCTAGGATTAGGGTTAGGGGACGAGGACGGTTTAGGGTCCAGGTCCGCATATGACAACGCTTTAGGGTGAGCGTACATGTGAGGGCGCGGGTTAGTGTTAGCGTACCGGTTCGGATTAGGGGACGGGTCAGGGTAAGGCTTCGGGGAAGGGTTACGGTTAAGGTTCGCGCTAGGGTTAGGGTTAGGGGGCGGGGACGGGTTCGGGTCCAGGTGAAGGTATGACAACGTTTTAGGGTGAGCGTACGTGTGAGGGCACGGGTTAGTGTTAGCTTACGGGTTAGGATTAGGGGACGGGTGAGGGTAAGGTTTCGGGGAAGGGTTAGGGTTAGGGTTCGGGCAAGGGTTAGGGTTAGGGGACGGGGACGGTTTAGGGTCCAGGTCCACATACGACAACGCTTTAGGGTGAGCATACATGTGAGGGCGCGTGTTAGTGTTAGCGTACGGGTTAGGATTAGCTGACGGGTGAGGGTAAGGCTTCGGGGAAGGGTTAGAGTTAGGGTTAGGGCTAGGGTTAGGGTTAGGGGACGGGGACGGTTTAGGGTCCAGGTGAGGGTACAACAACGCTTTAGGGTGAGCGTATGTGTGAGGGCGCGGGTTAGTGTTAGCTTACTGGTTAGGATTAGGGGACGGGTGACGGTAAGGCTTCGGGGAATTGTTAGGGTTAGGGTTCGGGATAGGGTTACGGTTAAGGGACGGGGACGGTTTACGGTCCAGGTGAGCGTACGACAACACTTTAGGGTGAGCGTACGTCTGGGGGCGTGGGTTAGTGTTAGAGTACGGGTTAGGATAAGGGCACGGGTGAGGGTAAGGCTTCGGGGAAGGGTTAGTGTTAGGGTTCGGGCTAGGGTTAGGGTTAGGGGACGGGGAAGGTTTAGTGTCCAGGTCCGCATACGACAACGCTTTAGGGTAAGCGTACATGTGAGGGCGCGGGTTAGTGTTAGCGTACGGGTTAGGATTAGGTGACGGGTGAGGGTAAGGCTTCGGGGAAGGGTTAGAGTTAGGGTTAGGGCTAGGGTTAGAGTTAGGGGATGGGGACGGTTTATGGTGCAGGTGAGGGTACGACAACGCTTTAGGGTGAGCGTACGCGTGAGGGCGTGGGTTAGTGTTAGCGTACGGGTTAGGCTTATGGGACGGGTGAGGGTAAGGGTTCGGGGAAGGGTTAGGGTTAGGGTTCGAGCTAGGGTTAGGGTTAGGGTACACGGACTGTTTAGGGTTCACGTGAGGGTACGACAACGCTTTAGGGTGAGTGTACCTGTGAGGGCGCGGGTTAGTGTTAGCGTACGGTTTACGATTAGGGGACGGGTGAGGGTATGGCTTCGGGGAAGGGTTAGGGTTAGAGTTCGGGCTAGGGTTACGGTTAAGGGACGGGGACTGTTTACGGTCCAGGTGAGCGTACGACAACGCTTTAGGGTGAGCGTACGTGTGAGGGCGAGGGTTAGTGTTAGCATACGGGTTAGGATGAGGGGACGGGTGAGGGTAAGGCTTCAGGGAAGGGTTAGGGTTAGGGTTCGGGCTAGGGTTAGGGTTAGGGGACGGGGACGGTTTAGGGTCCAGGTGACGGTACGACAACGCTTTAGGCTGAGCTTACGTTTGAGGGCGTTGGTTTGTGTTATCGTACGGTTCAGGATTAGGGGACGGGTGAGGGTAAGGCTTCGTGGAAGGCTTAGGGTTAGGGTTCGGGCTAGGGTTAGGGTTAGGGGATGGAGACGGTTTAGGGTCCAGGTGAAGGTATGACAACATTTTACTGTGAGCGTACGTGTGAGGGCGCGGGTTAGTGTTAGCGTACGGGTTACGATTAGGTGACGTGTGAGGGTATGGGATCAGGGAAGGGTTAGGGTTAGGGTTCGGGATAGGGTTACGGTTAAGGGACAGGGACGGTTTACGGTCCAGGTGAGCGTACGACAACGCTTTAGGGTGAGCGTACGTGTGAGGTCGTGGGTTAGTGTTAGCGTACGGGTTAGGATGAGGGCACGGGTGAGGGTAAGGCTTCGGGGAAGGGTTAGGGTTAGGGTTCGGGGTAGGGTTAGGGTTAGGGGACGGGGACGGTTTAGGGTCCAGGTGAGGTTATGACAACGCTTTAGGGTGAGCGTACGAGTGAGGGCGCGTGTTAGTGTTAGCGTACGGGTTAGGAGTAGGGGACGGGTGAGGGTAAGGCTTCGGGGAAGGGTTAGGGTTAGGGTTCGGGCTAGGGTTAGGGTTAGGGGACGGGGACGGTTTAGGGTCCAGGTGAGGGTACAACAACGCTTTAGGGTGAGCGTGCGTGTGAGGGCGCGGGTTAGTGTTTGCGTACGGTTTAGGATTAGGCGACGGGTGAAGGTAAGGCTTCGGGGAAGGGTTAGGGTTAGGGTTTGGGCTAGGGTTAGGGTTAGGCGACGGGGACGGTTTAGGGTCCAGGTCCGCATACGACAACGCTTTAGGGTGAGCGTACATGTGAGGGCGTGGGTTAGTGTTAGCGTACGGGTTAGGATTAGGTGACGGGTGAGAGTAAGGCCTCGGGGAAGGGTTAGGGTTAGGGTTAGTGCTAGGGTTAGGGTTAGGGTTAGGGGACGGTTTAGGGTCAAGGTGAGGGTACGACAACGCTTTAGGGTGAGAGTACGTGTGAGGGCGTGGGTTAGTGTTAGCGTACCGGTTCGGATTAGGGGACGGGTAAGAGTAAGGCTTCGGGGAAGTGTTACGGTTAAGGTTCGCGCTAGGGTTAGGGTTAGGGGACGGGGAAGGTTTAGAGTCCAGGTGAAGGTATGACAACGTTTTAGGGTGAGCGTACGTGTGAGGGTGCGGGTTAGTGTTAGCGTACGGGTTAGGATTAGGGCACGGTTGAGGGTAAGGTTTCAGGGAAGGGTTAGGGTTAGGGTTCGGGCAAGGGTTAGGGTTAGGGGACGGGGACGGTTTAGGGTCCAGGTCCACATACAAAAACGCTTTAGGGTGAGCACACATGTGAGTGTGCGGGTTAGTGTTAGCGTACGGGTTAGGATTAGCTGACGGGTGAGGGTAAGGCTTCGGGGAAGGGTTAGAGTTAGGGTTAGGCCTAGGGTTAGGGTTAGGGGATGGGGACGGTTTATGGTGCAGGTGAGGGTACGACAACGCTTTAGGTTGAGCGTACGTGTGAGGGCGTGGGTTAGTGTTAGCGTACGGGTTAGGCTTATGGGACGGGTGAGGGTAAGGGTTCGTGTAAGGGTTAGGGTTAGGGTTCGAGCTAGGGTTAGGGTTAGGGTACACGGACTGTTTAGGGTTCACGTGAGGGTACGACAACGCTTTAGGGTGAGCGTATGTGTGAGGGCGCGGGTTAGTGTTAGCTTACTGGTTAGGATTAGGGGACGGGTGACGGTAAGGCTTCGGGGAATTGTTAGGGTTAGGGTTCGGGATAGGGTTAGGTTTAGGAGACATGGACGGTTTAGGGTCCAGGTGAAGGTATGACAACATTTTACAGTGAGCGTACGTGTGAGGGCGCGGGTTAGTGTTAGCGTACGGGTTACGATTAGGGGACGTGTGAGGGTATGGGATCGGGGAAGGTTTAGGGTTAGGGTTCGGGAAAGGGTTCCGGTTAAGGGACGGGGACGGTTTACGGTCCAGGTGAGCGTACGACAACGCTTTAGGGTGAGCGTACGTCTGAGGGTGCGGGTTAGTGTTAGCGTACGGGTTAGGATTAGGGCACGGGTGAGGGTAAGGCTTCGGGGAAGGGTTAGGGTTAGGGTTCGGGCTAGGGTTAGGGTTAGGGGACGGGGACGGTTTAGGGTCCAGGTGAGGGTACAACAACGCTTTAGGGTGAGCGTGCGTGTGAGGGCGCGGGTTAGTGTTTGCGTACGGTTTAGGATTAGGCGACGGGTGAGGGTAAGGCTTCGGGGAAGGGTTAGGGTTAGGGTTTGGGCTAGGGTTAGGGTTAGGCGACGGGGACGGTTTAGAGTCCAGGTTCGCATACGACAACGCTTTCGGGTGAGCGTACATGTGAGGGCGCGGGTTAGTGTTAGCGTACGGGTTAGGATTAGGGGACGGGTGAGGGTAAGGGTTCGGGGAAGGGTTAGTGTTAGGGTTCGGGCTAGGGTTAGGGTTAGGGGACGGGGACGGTTCAGGGTCCAGGTCCGCATACGACAACGCTTTAGGGTGAGCGTACATGTGAGGGCGCGGGTTAGTGTTAGCGTACGGGTTAGGATTAGCTGACGGGTGAGGGTAAGGCTTCGGGGAAGGGTTAGAGTTAGGGTTAGGGCTAGGGTTAGGGTTAGGGGATGGGGACGGTTTATGGTGCAGGTGAGGGTACGACAACGCTTTAGGGTGAGCGTACGTGTGAGGGCGTGGGTTAGTGTTAGCGTACGGGTTAGGCTTATGGGACGGGTGAGGGTAAGGGTTCGTGTAAGGGTTAGGGTTAGGGTTCGAGCTAGGGTTAGGGTTAGGGTACACGGACTGTTTAGGGTTCACGTGAGGGTACGACAACGCTTTAGGGTGAGTGTACCTGTGAGGGTGCGGGTTAGTGTTAGCGTACGGTTTACGATTAGGGGACCGGTGAGGGTATGGCTTCGGGGAAGGGTTAGGGTTAGGGTTCGAGCTAGGGTTAGGGTTAGGGTACACGGACTGTTTAGGGTTCACGTGAGGGTACGACAACGCTTTAGGGTGAGTGTGCCTGTGAGGGCGCGGGTTAGTGTTAGCGTACGGTTTACGATTAGGGGACGGGTGAGGGTATGGCTTCGGGGAAGGGTTAGGGTTAGGGTTCGGGCTAGGGTTACGGTTAAGGGACGGGGACTGTTTACGGTCCAGGTGAGCGTACGACAACATTTTACTGTGAGCGTACGTGTGAGGGCGCGGGTTAGTGTTAGCGTACGGGTTACGATTAGGTGACGTGTGAGGGTATGGGATCGGGGAAGGGTTAGGGTTAGGGTTCGGGCTAGGGTTAGGGTTAGGCGACGGGGACGGTTTAGGGTCCAGGTGAGGTTATGACAACGCTTTAGGGTGAGCGTACGTGTGAGGGCGTGTGTTAGTGTTAGCGTACGGGTTAGGAGTAGGGGACGGGTGAGGGTAAGGCTTCGGGGAAGGGTTAGGGTTAGGGTTCGGGCTAGGGTTAGGGTTAGGCGACGGGGACGGTTTAGGGTCCAGGTTCGCATACGACAACGCTTTCGGGTGAGCGTACATGTGAGGGCGCGGGTTAGTGTTAGCGTACGGGTTAGGATTAGGGGACGGGTGAGGGTAAGGGTTCGGGGAAGGGTTAGTGTTAGGGTTCGGGCTAGGGTTAGGGTTAGGGGACGGGGACGTTTTAGGGTCCAGGTCCGCATACGACAACGCTTTAGGGTGAGCGTACATGTGAGGGCGTGGGTTAGTGTTAGCGTACGGTTTAGGATTAGGTGACGGGTGAGAGTAAGGCCTCGGGGAAGGGTTAGGGTTAGGGTTAGTGCTAGGGTTAGGGTTAGGGGACGGGGACGGTTTACGGTCCAGGTGAGGGTACGACAACACCTTAGGGTGAGAGTACGGGTGAGGGCGTTGGTTAGTGTTAGCGTACCGGTTCGGATTAGGGGACGGGTAAGGGTAAGGCTTCGGGGAAGGGTTACGGTTAAGGTTCGCGCTAGGGTTAGGGTTAGGGGATGGGGAAGGTTTAGAGTCCAGGTGAAGGTATGACAACGTTTTAGGGTGAGCGTACGTGTGAGGGCACGGGTTAGTGTTAGCGTACGGGTTAGGATTAGGGGACGGGTGAGGGTAAGGTTTCAGGGAAGGGTTAGGGTTAGGGTTCGGGCAAGGGTTAGGGTTAGGGGACGGGGACGGTTTAGGGTCCAGGTCCACATACGACAACGCTTTAGGGTGAGCATACATGTGAGGGCGCGGGTTAGTGTTAGCGTCCGGGTTAGGATTAGCTGACGGGTGAGGGTAAGGCTTCGGGGAAGGGTTAGAGTTAGGGTTAGGGCTAGGGTTAGAGTTAGGGGATGGGGACGGTTTATGGTGCAGGTGAGGGTACGACAACGCTTTAGGGTGAGCGTACGTGTGAGGGCGTGGGTTAGTGTTAGCGTACGGGTTAGGCTTATGGGACGGGTGAGGGTAAGGGTTCGGGGAAGGGTTAGGGTTAGGGTTCGAGCTAGGGTTAGGGTTAGGGTACACGGACTGTTTAGGGTTCATGTGAGGGTACGACAACGCTTTAGGGTGAGTGTACCTGTGAGGGCGCGGGTTAGTGTTAGCGTACGGTTTACTATTAGGGGACGGGTGAGGGTATGGCTTCGGGGAAGGGTTAGGGTTAGGGTTCGGGCTAGGGTTACAGTTAAGGGACGGGGACTGTTTACGGTCCAGGTGAGCGTACGACAACGCTTTAGGGTGAGCGTACGTGTGAGGGCGAGTGTTAGTGCTAGCATACGGGTTAGGATGAGGGGACGGGTGAGGGTAAGGCTTCAGGGAAGGGTTAGGGTTAGGGTTAGGTTTCGGGCTAGGGTTAGGGTTAGGGGACGGGGACGGTTTAGGGTCCAGGTGACGGTACGACAACGCTTTAGGCTGAGCTTACGTTTGAGGGCATTGGTTAGTGTTAGCGTACGGTTCAGGATTAGGGGGCGGGTGAGGGTAAGGCTTCGTGGAAGGCTTAGGGTTAGGGTTCGGGCTAGGGTTAGGGTTAGGGGATGGGGACGGTTTAGGGTCCAGGTGAAGGTATGACAACATTTTACTGTGAGCCTACGTGTGAGGGCGCGCGTTAGTGTTAGCGTACAGGTTACGATTAGGGGACGTGTGAGGGTATGGGATCGGGGAAGGGTTAGGGTTAGGGTTCGGGATAGGGTTACGGTTAAGGGACGGGGACGGTTTACGGTCCAGTTGAGCGTACGACAACGCTTTAGGGTGAGCGTACGTGTGAGGGCGCGGGTTAGTGTTAGCGTACGGGTTAGGATGAGGGCACGGGTGAGGGTAAGGCTTCGGGGAAGGGTTAGGGTTAGGGTTCGGGCTAGGGTTAGGGTTAGGGGACGGGGACGGTTTAGGGTCCAGGTGAGGTTATGACAACGCTTTAGGGTGAGCGTACATGTGAAGGCGCGTGTTAGTGTTAGCGTACGAGTTAGGATTAGCTGACGGGTGAGAGTAAGGCCTCGGGGAAGGGTTAGGGTTAGGGTTAGGGCTAGGGTTAGGGTTAGGGTGCGGGGATGGTTTAGGGTCCAGGTGAGGGTACGACAACGCTTTAGGGTGAGCGTACGTGTGAGGGCGTGGGTTAGTGTTAGCGTACCGTTTCGGATTAGGGGACGGGTAAGGGTAAGGCTTCGGGGAAGGGTTACGGTTAAGGTTCGCGCTAGGGTTAGGGTTAGGGGACGGGGACGGTTTAGAGTCCAGGTGAAGGTATGACAACGTTTTAGGGTGAGCGTACGTGTGAGGGTGCGGGTTAGTGTTAGCGTACGGGTTAGGATTAGGGGACGGTTGAGGGTAAGGGTTCAGGGAAGGGTTAGGGTTAGGGTTCGGGCAAGGGTTAGGGTTAGGGGACGGGGACGGTTTAGGGTCCAGGTCCACATACAAAAACGCTTTAGGGTGAGCACACATGTGAGTGCGCGGGTTAGTGTTAGCGTACGGGTTAGGATTAGCTGACGGGTGAGGGTAAGGCTTCGGGGAAGGGTTAGAGTTAGGGTTAGGGCTAGGGTTAGGGTTAGGGGATGGGGACGGTTTATGGTGCAGTTGAGGGTACGACAACGCTTTAGGTTGAGCGTACGTGTGAGGGCGTGGGTTAGTGTTAGCGTACGGGTTAGGCTTATGGGACGGGTGAGGGTAAGGGTTCGGGTAAGGGTTAGGGTTAGGGTTCGAGCTAGGGTTACGGTTAGGGTACACGGACTGTTTAGGGTTCATGTGAGGGTACGACAACGATTTAGGGTGAGTGTACCTGTGAGGGCGCGGGTTAGTGTTAGCGTACGGTTTACGATTAGGTGTCGGGTGAGGGTATGGCTTCGGGGAAGGGTTAGGGTTAGGGTTCTGGCTAGGGTTACGGTTAATGGACGGGGACTGTTTACGGTCCAGGTGAGCGTACGACAACGCTTTAGGGTGAGCGTACGTGTGAGGGCGAGGGTTAGTGTTAGCATACGGGTTAGGATGAGGAGACGGGTGAGGGTAAGGCTTCGGGGAAGGGTTAGGGTTAGGGTTCGGGCTAGGGTTAGGGTTAGGGAACGGGGACGGTTTAGGGTCCAGGTGAGGGTATGACAATGCTTTAGGGTGAGCGTACGTGTGAGCGCGCGGTTTAGTGTTAGCGTACGGGTTAGGATTAGTGGACGGTTGAGGGTAAGGCTTCGGGGAAGGGTTAGGGTTAGGGTTCGGGATAGGGTTATGGTTAGGGGACGGGGACGGTTTAGGGTCCAGGTGAGGGTACGACAACGCTTTAGGGTGAGCGTACGTGTGAGGGCGCGGGTTAGTGTTAGCGTACGGGTTACCATTAGGGAATGGGTGAGGGTAAGGCTTCGGGGAAGGGTTAGGCTTAGGGTTCGGGCTAGGGTTAGGGTTAGGGGACGGGGACGGTTTAGGGTCCAGGTGACGGTACGACAACGCTTTGGGGTGAGCGTACGTGTGAGGGCGCGTATTAGTGTTAGCGTACGGGTTTGGATTAGGGGACGGTTGAGGGTTAGGGTTCGGGGAAGGGTAAGGGTTAGGGTTCGGGCTAGGATTAGGGTTAGGGGATGAGGAGGGTTTAGGGTCCAGGTCCGCATACGACAACGCTTTAGGGTGAGCGTACATGTGAGGGCGCGGGTTAGTGTTAGCGTACGGGTTAGGATTAGGGGACGTGTAAGGGTAAGGCTTCGGGGAAGGGTTACGTTTAAGGTTCGCGCTAGGGTTAGGGTTAGGGGGCGGGGACGGTTTCGGGTCCAGGTGAAGGTATGACAACGTTTTAGGGTGAGCGTACTTGTGAGGGCACGGGTTAGTGTTAGCGTACGGGTTAGGATTAGGGGACGGCTGAGTGTAAGGTTTCGGGGAAGGGTTAGGGTTAGGGTTCGGGCAAGGGTTAGGGTTAGGGGAAGGGGACGGTTTAGGGTCCAGGTCCACATACGACAACGCTTTAGGGTGAGCGTACATGTGAGGGCGCGGGTTAGTGTTAGCGTACGTGTCAGCATTAGCTGACGGGTGAGGGTAAGGCTTCGGGGAAGGGTTAGAGTTAGGGTTAGGGCTAGGGTTAGGGTTAGGGGATGGGGACGGTTTAGGGTCCAGGTGAGGGTACAACAACGCTTTAGGGTGAGCGTATGTGTGAGGGCGCGGGTTAGTGTTAGCGTACTGGTTAGGATTAGGGAACGGGTGAGGGTAAGGCTTCGGGGAAGTGTTAGTGTTAGGTTTCGGGCTAGGGTTAGGGTTAGGAAACATGGACGGTTTAGGGTCCAGGTGAAGGTATGACAACATTTTACTGTGAGCGTACGTGTGAGGGCGTGGGTTAGTGTTAGCGTACGGGTTAGGATGAGGGCACGGGTGAGGGTAAGGCTTCGGGGAAGGGCTAGGTTTAGGGTTCGGGCTACGGTTAGGGTTAGGGGACGGGGATGGTTTAGGGTCCAGGTGAGGTTACGACAACGCTTTAGGGTGAGCGTACGTGTGAGGGCGTGGGTTAGTGTTATCGTACGGGTTAGAATTAGGGGACGGGTGAGGGTAAGGCTTCGGGGAAGGGTTAGGTTTAGGGTTCGGGCTAGGGTTAGGGTTAGGGGACGGGGACGGTTTAGGGTCCTGGTGAGGGTACAACAACGCTTTAGGGTGAGCTTGCGTTTGAGGGCGCGGGTTAGTGTTTGCGTACGGTTTAGGATTAGGCGACGGGTGAGGGTAAGGCTTCGGGGAAGGGTTAGGGTTAGGGTTTGGGCTAGGGTTAGGGTTAGGCGACGGGGACGGTTTAGGGTCCAGGTTCGCATACGACAACGCTTTCGAGTGAGCGTACATGTGAGCGCGCGGGTTAGTGTTAGCGTACGGGTTAGTATTAGGGGACGGGTGAGGGTAAGGGTTCGGGGAAGGGTTAGTGTTAGGGTTCAGGCTATGGTTAGGGTTAGGGGACGGGGACGGTTTAGGGTCCAGGTCCGCATACGACAACGCTTTAGGGTGAGCGTACATGTGAGGGCGCGGGTTAGTGTTAACGTACGGGTTAGGATTAGGTGACGGGTGAGAGTAAGGCCTCGGGGAAGGGTTAGGGTTAGGGTTAGGGCTAGGGTTAGGGTTAGGGGACGGGTACGGTTTAGGGTCCAGGTGAGGGTACGACAACGCTTTAGGGTGAGCGTACGTGTGAGGGCGTGGGTTAGTGTTAGCGTACCGGTTCGGATTAGTGGACGGGTAAGGGTAAGGCTTCGGGGAAGGGTTACGGTTAAGGTTCGCACTAGGGTTAGGGTTAGGGGACGGGGACGGTTTAGAGTCCAGGTGAAGGTATGACAACGTTTTAGGGTGAGCGTACGTGTGAGGGTGCGGGTTAGTGTTAGCGTACGGGTTACGATTAGGGGACGGTTGAGTGTAAGGGTTCAAGGAAGGGTTAGGGTTAGGGTTCGGGCAAGGGTTAGGGTTAGGAGACGGGGACGGTTTAGGGTCCAGGTCCACATACAAAAACGCTTTAAGGTGAGCACACATGTGAGTGCACGGGTTAGTGTTAGCGTACGGGTTAGGATTAGCTGACGGGTGAGGGTAAGGCTTCGGGGAAGGGTTAGAGTTAGGGTTACGGCTAGGGTTAGGGATAGGGGATGGGGACGGTTTATGGTGCAGGTGAGGGTACGACAACGCTTTAGGGTGAGCGTACGTGTGAGGGCGTGGGTTAGTGTTAGCGTACGGGTTAGGCTTATGGGACGGGTGAGGGTAAGGGTTCGGGGAAGGGTTAGGGTTAGGGTTCGAGCTAGGGTTAGGGTTAGGGTACACGGACTGTTTAGGGTTCACGTGAGGGTACGACAACGCTTTAGGGTGAATGTACCTGTGAGGGCGAGGGTTAGTGTTAGCGTACGGTTTACGATTAGGTGTCGGGTGCGGGCATGGCTTCGGGGAAGGGTTAGGGTTAGGGTTCGGGCTAGGGTTACGGTTAAGGGACGGGGACTGTTTACGGTCCAGGTGAGCGTACAACAACGCTTTAGGGTGAGCGTACGTGTGAGGGCGAGGGTCAGTGTTAGCCTACGGGTTAGGATGAGGGGACGGGTGAGGGTAAGGCTTCGGGGAAGGGTTAGGGTTAGGGTTCGGGCTAGGGTTAGGGTTAGGGGACGGGGACGGTTTAGGGTCCAGGTGACGGTACGACAACGCTTTAGGGTCAGCGTACGTGTGAGGGTGAGGGATTGTGTTAGCGTACGGGTTAGGATTATGGGACGGGTGAGGGTAAGGCTTCGGGGAAGGGTTAGGGTTAGGCTTTGGGCTAGGGTTAGGGTTAGGGGACGGGGACGGTGTAGGGTCCAGGTGAAGGTACGACAACGCTTTTGGGTGAGCGTACGTTTGAGGGCGCAGATTAGTGTTAGCGTACGGGTTAGGATTAGGGGACGGGTGAGTGTAAGGGTTCGGGGAAGTGTTAGGGTTAGGTTTCGGGCTAGGGATAGGGTTAGCGGACGGGGACAGTTTAGGGTCCAGGTGAGGGTTCGACAACGCTTTAGGGTGAGCTTACGTGTGAGGGCACAGGTTCGTGTTAGCGTACGTGTTAGGATAAGGGGACGGGTGAGGGTAAGGCTTCGGGGAAGGGTTAGGGTTAGGGTTTGGGCTAGGGTTAGGGTTAGGAGACATGGACGGTTTAGGGTCCAGGTGAGGGTACGACAACGCTTTAGGATGAGCGTACGTGTGAGGGTGCGGGTTAGTGTTAGCGTACGGGTTAGGATTAGGTGACAGGTGAGGGTAAGGCTTAGGGGAATGGTTATGGTTAGGGTTCTGGCTATGGTTAGGGTTAGGGGATGGGGACGGTTTAGGGTCCAGGTGAGGGTATGACAATGCTTTAGGGTGAGCGTACGTGTGAGCGCGCGGGTTAGTGTTAGCGTACGGGTTAGGATTAGGGGACGGTTGAGGGTAAGGCTTCGGGGAAGGGTTAGGGTTAGGGTTCGGGATAGGGTTAGGGTTAGGGGACGGGGACGGTTTAGGGTCCAGGTGAGGGTACGACAACGCTTTAGGGTGAGCGTGCGTGTGAGGGCGCGGGTTAATGTTAGCGTACGGGTTACGATTAGGGAACGGGTGAGGGTAAGGGTTCGGGGAAGGGTTAGGGTTAGGGTTCAGGCTAGGGTTAGGGTTAGGGGACGGGGACGGTTTAGGGTCCAGGTGAGGGTACGACAACGCTTTGGGGTGAGCATACGTGTGAGGGCGCGGATTCGTGTTAGCGTACGGGTTTGGATTAGGGGACGGTTGAGGGTAAGGGTTCGGGAAAGGGTAAGTGTTAGGGTTCGGGCTAGGGTTAGGGTTAGGGGACGAGGACGGTTTAGGGTCCAGGTCCGCATACGACAACGCTTTAGGGTGAGCGTACGTGTGAAGGCGCGGGTTAGTGTTAGCGTACGTGTTAGGATTAGGGGAGGGGTGAGGGTAAGGGTTCGGGGAAGGGTTAGGGTTAGGGTTCGGGCTTGGGTTAGGGTTAGGGGACGGGGACGGTTTAGAGTCCAGGTCCGCATACGATAACGCTTTAGGGTGAGCGTACATGTGAGGTCGCGGGCTAGTGTTAGCGTACGGGTTTGGATTAGGTGACGGGTGAGGGTAAGGTTTCGGGGAAGGGTTAGGGTTAGGGTTAGGGCTAGGGCTAGGATTAGGGGACGGGGACGGTTTAGAGTCCAGGTGAGGGTACGACAATGCTTTAGGGTGAGCGTACATGTGAGGGCGCGGGTTAGTGTTAGCATACCGGTTCGGATTAGGGGACGGGTAAGGGTAAGGCTTCGGGGAAGTGTTACGGTTAAGGTTCGCGCTAGGGTTAGGGTTAGGGGGCGGGGACGGTTTCGGGTCAGGTGAAGGTATGACAACGTTTTAGGGTGAGCGTACGTGTGAGGGCACGGGTTAGTGTTAGCGTACGGGTTAGGATTAGGGGACGGGTGAGTGTAAGGTTTCGGGGAAGGGTTAGGGTTAGGGTTCGGGCAAGGGTTAGGGTTAGGGGACGGGGACGGTTTAGGGTCCAGGTCCACATACGACAACGCTTTAGGGTGAGCGTACATGTGAGGGCGCAGGTTAGTGTTAGCGTATGGGTTAGGATTAGCTGACGGGTGAGGGTAAGGCTTCGGGGAAGGGTTAGAGTTAGGTTTAGGGCTAGGGTTAGGGTTAGGGGATGGGGACAGTTTACGGTCCAGGTTAGGGTACGACAACGCTTTAGGGTCAGCGTACGTGTGAGGGCGCGGGTTAGTGTTAGCGTACGGGTTACGATTAGGGGACGTGTGAGGGTATGGGATTGGGGAAGGGTTAGGGTTAGGGTTCGGGATAGGGTTACGGTTAAGGGACGGGGACGGTTTAGGGTCCAGGTGAAGGTACGACAACGCTTTAGGGTGAGCGTACGTGTGAGGGCGCGGATTATTGTTAGCGTACGGGTTAGGATTAGGGGACGGGTGAACGTAAGGGTTCGGGGAAGGGTTAGGGTTAGGGTTCGGGCTAGGGATATGGTTAGGGGACGGGGACGGTTTAGGGTCCAGGTGAGGTTATGACAACACTTTAGGGTGAGCGTACGTGTGAGTGCGCGTGTTAGTGTTAGCGTACGGGTTAGGAGTAGGGGACGGGTGATGGTAAGGCTTCGGGGAAGGGTTAGGGTTAGGGTTCGGGCTAGGGTTAGGCTTAGGCGACGGGGACGGTTTAGGGTCCAGGTGAGGGTACGACAACGCTTTAGGGTGAGCGTACGTGGGAGGGCGTGGGTTAGTGTTATCGTACGGGTTAGGATTAGGGGACAGGTGAGGGTAAGGCTTCGGGTAAGGGTTAGGGTTAGGGTTCGTGCTGGGGTTAGGGTTAGGGGACAGGGACGGTTTAGGGTCCAGGTGAGGGTACAACAACGCTTTAGGGTGAGCGTGCGTGTGAGGGCGCGGGTTAGTGTTTGCGTACGCTTTAGGATTAGGCGACGGTTGAGGGTAAGGCTTCGGGGAAGGGTTAGGGTTAGGGTTTGGGCTAGGGTTAGGGTTAGGCGACGGGGACGGTTTAGGGTCCAGGTTCGCATACGACAACGCTTTAGGGTGAGCGTACGTGTGAGGGCGTGGGTTAGTGTTAGCGTACCGGTTCGGATTAGGGGACGGGTGAGGGAAAGGCTTCGGGGAAGGGTTACGGTTAAGGTTCGCGCTAGGGTTAGGGTTAGGGGACGGGGACGGTTTAGAGTCCAGGTGAAGGTATGACAACGTTTTAGGGTGAGCGTACGTGTGAGGGTGCGGGTTAGTGTTAGCGTACGGGTTAGGATTAGGGGACGGTTGAGTGTAAGGGTTCAGGGAAGGGTTAGGGTTAGGGTTCGGGAAAGGGTTAGGGTTAGGGGACGGGGACGGTTTAGGGTCCAGGTCCACATACAAAGACGCTTTAGGGTGACCATACATGTGAGTGCGCGGGTTAGTGTTAGCGTACGGGTTAGGATTAGCTGACGGGTGAGGGTAAGGCTTCGGGGAAGGGTTAGAGTTAGGGTTAGGGCTAGGGTTAGGGTTAGGGGACGGGGACGGTTTAGGGTCCAGGTGAGGGTACGACAATGCTTTAGGGTGAGCGTACGTGTGAGGGTGCGGGTTAATGTTAGTGTACGGGTTAGGATTATGTGACAGGTGAGGGTAAGGCTTAGGGGAAGGGTTAGGGTTAGGGTTCGGGCTAGGTTTAGGGTTAGGGGATGAGGACGGTTTAGGGTCCAGGTGAGGGTACGACAATGCTTTAGGGTGAGCGTACGTGTGAGGGCGCGGGATTGTGTTAGCGTACGGGTTAGGATTAGGGGACGGGTGAGGGTAAGGCTTCTCGGAAGGGTTAGGGTTAGGGTTCGGGCTAGGGTTAGGGTTAGGGGACGGGGACGGTTTAGGGTCCATGTGAGGTTACGACAATGCTTTAGGGTGAGTGTACGTGTGAGGGCGCGGTTTAGTGTTAGCATACCGGTTCGGATTAGGGGACGGGTAAGGGTAAGGCTTCGGGGAAGGGTTACGGTTAAGGTTCGCGCTAGGGTTAGGGTTAGGGGACGGGGACGGTTTAGAGTCCAGGTGAAGGTATGACAACGTTTTAGGGTGAGCGTACGTGTGAGGGCGCGGGTTAGTGTTAGCGTACGGTTTAGGATTAGGGGACGGGTGAAGGTAAGGGTTCGGGGAATGGTTAGGGTTAGGGTTCGGGCAAGGGTTAGGGTTAGGGGACGGGGACGGTTTAGGGTCCAGGTGAGGGTACAACAACACTTTAGGATGAGCGTATGCGTGAGGGCGCGGGTTACTGTTAGCATACTGCTTAGTATTAGGGGACGGGTGACAGTAAGGCTTCGGGGAAGGGTTAGGGTTAGGGGACGGGGACAGTTTAGGGTCCAGGTGAAGGTACGACAACGCTTTAGGGTGAGCGTACGTGTGAGGGCGCGGGTTAGTGTTAGCGTACGGGTTACGATTAGGGGACGTGTGAGGGTTTGGGATCTGGGAAGGGTTAGGGTTAGGGTTCAGGCTAGGGTTACGCTTAAGGGACGGGGACGGTTTACGGTCCAGGTGAGCGTACGACAGTGTTTGAGGGTGAGCGTACGTGTGAGGGTGCGGGTTAGTGTTAGCGTACGGGTTAGGATTAGGGCACGGGTGAGGGTAAGGCTTCGGGGAAGGGTTAGTGTTAGGGTTCGGGCTAGGGTTCGGGTTAGGGGACTGGGACGGTTTAGGGTCCAGGTGAGGGTACGACAACGCTTTAGGGTGACCGTACTTCTGAGAGAGGGGGTTAGTGTTAGCTTACGGATTAGGATTAGGGGACGGGTGAGGGTAAGGCTTCGGGGAAGGGTTAGGGTTAGGGTTCGGGCTAGGGTTAGGGTTAGGGGACGGGGACGGTTTAGGGTCCAGGTGAGGGTACGACAATGCTTTAGGGTGAGCGTACGTGTGAGGGCGCGGGTTAGTGTTAGCGTACGGGTTAGGATTAGGGGACGGGTGAGGGTAAGGCTTCGGGGAAGGGTTAGGGTTAGGGTTCGGGCTAGGGTTAGGGTTAGGGGACGCGGACGGTTTAAGGTCCAGGTGATGGTACGACAACGCTTTAGGGTGAGCGTACGTTTGAGGGCGCGGGTTAGTGTTAGCGTACGGTTTAGGATTAGGGGACGGGTGAGGGTAAGGCTTCGGGGAAGGTTTAGTGTTAGGGTTAGGGCTAGGGTTAGGTTTATGGGACGGGGTCGGTTTAGAGTCCAGGTGAGGTTATGACAACGCTTTAGGGTGAGCGTACGTGTGAGGGCGCGTGTTAGTGTTAGCGTACGGTTTAGGATTAGGGGACGGGTGAGGGTAAGGCTTCGGGGAAGGGTTAGGGTTAGGGTTTGGGCTAGGGTTAGGGTTAGGGGACGGGGACGGTTTAGGGTCCAGGTGAGGGTACGACAACGCTTTGGGGTGAGCGTACGTGTGAGGGCGCGGGTTAGTGTTAGTGTTCGGTTTAGGATTAGGCGACGGGTGAGGGTAAGGCTTCGGGGAAGGGTTAGGGTTAGGGTTCGTGCTAGGGTTAGGCTTAGGTGACGGGGACGGTTTAGGGTCCAGGTGAAGGTATGACAACGTTTTAGGGTGAGCGTACATGTGAGGCCGCGGGTTAGTGTTAGCGTACGGGTTAGGATTAGCTGACGGGTGAGGGTAAGGCTTCGGGGAAGGGTTAGAGTTAGGGTTAGGCCTAGGGTTAGGGTTAGGGGATGGGGACGGTTTAGGGTCCAGGTGAGGGTACAACAACGCTTTAGTGTGAGCGTATGTGTGAGGGAGCGGGTTAGTGTTAGCGTACTTGTTAGGATTAGGGGACGGGTGAGGGTAAGGCTTCGGGGAAGGGTTAGGGTTAGGGTTAGGGCTAGGTTTAGGGTTAGGGGACGGGGACGGTTTACGGTCCAGGTGAGCGTACGACAACGCTTTAGGGTGAGCGTACGTCTGAGGGCGCGGGTTAGTGTTAGCGTACGGGTTAGGATTAGGGCACGGGTGAGGGTAAGGCTTCGGGGAAGGGTTAGGGTGAGGGTTCGGGCTAGGGTTAGGGTTAGGAAACATGGACGGTTTAGGGTCCAGTTGAAGGTATGACAACATTTTACTGTGAGCGTACGTGTGAGGGCGCGGGTTAGTGTTAGCGTACGGGTTACGATTAGGGGACGTGTGAGGGTATGGGATCGGGGAAGGGTTAGGGTTAGTGTTCGGGATAGGGTTACGGTTAAGGGACGGGGACGGTTTACGGTCCAGGTGAGCGTACGACAACGCTTTAGGGTGAGCGTACGTCTGAGGGCGCGGGTTAGTGTTAGCGTACGGGTTAGGATTAGGGCACGGGTGAGGGTAAGGCTTCGGGGAAGGGTTAGGGTTAGGGTTCGGGCTAGGGTTAGGGTTAGGAAACATGGACGGTTTAGGGTCCAGGTGAAGGTATGACAACATTTTACTGTGAGCGTACGTGTGAGGGCGCGGGTTAGTGTTAGCGTACGGGTTAGGATTAGGGGACGGGTGAGGGTAAGGCTTCGGTGAAGGGTTAGGGTTAGGGTTCGGGCTAGGGTTAGGGTCAGGGGACGGGGACGGTTTAGGGTCCTGGTGAGGGTACAACAACGCTTTAGGGTGAGCGTGCGTGTGAGGGCGATGGTTAGTGTTTGCGTACGGTTTAGGATTAGGCGACGGGTGAGGGTAAGGTTTCGGGGAAGGGTTAGGGTTAGGGTTCGGGGTAGGCTCTCCGTTAGGGGACGGGGACGGTTTAGGGTCCAGGCGAGTGTACGACAATGTTTTAGGGTGAGCGGACGTGTGAGGGCGCGGGTTAGTGTAAGCGTACAGGTTAGGATTAGGGGACGGGTGAGGGTAAGGCTTCGGGGAAGGGTTAGGGTGAGGGTTCGGGCTAGGGTTAGGGTTAGGGGACGGGAACGTTTTAGGGTCAAGGTGAGGGTATGATAACGCTTTAGTGTGAGTGTACGTGTGAGGGCTTGGGTTAGTGTGAGCGTACGGGTTAGGCTTCGGGGACGGGTGAAGGTAAGGTTTCGGGGAAGGGTTAGGGTTAGGGTTCGGGCTAGAGTTAGTTTTAGAGGACAGGAAAGGTTTAGGGTCTAGGTGAGGGTACGTCAATGCTTTAGGGTGAGCGATTGTGTGACGGCGCGGGTTAGTGTTAGCGTATGGGTTAGGATTAGGTGACAGGGGAGGGTAAGGCTTCAGGGAAGGGTTAGGGTTAGGGTTCGGGTTAGGATTAGGGTTAGGGGACGGGGATGGTTTAGGGTCCAGGTCCGCATACGACAACGCTTTAGGGTGAGCGTACATGTGAGGGCGCGGGTTAGTGTTAGCGTACGGGTTAGGCTTAGGTGACGGGTGAGGGTAAGGCTTCGGGGAAGGGTTAGGGTTAGGGTTAGGGCTAGGGTTAGGGTTACGGGATGGGGACGGTTTAGGGTCCAGGTGAGGGTACGACAACGCTTTAGGGTGAGCGTACGTGTGAGGGCGTGGGTTAGTGTTAGTGTACCAGTTCGGATTAGGGGACGGGTAAGGGTAAGGCTTCGGGGAAGGGTTACGGTTAAGGTTCGCGCTAGGGTTAGGGTTAGGCGACGGGGACGGTTTAGGGTCCAGGTGAAGGTATGACAACGTTTTAGGGTGAGCGTACTTGTGAGCGCGCGGGTTAGTGTTAGCGTACGGGTTAGGATTAGGGGACGGGAGAGGGTAAGTGTTCGGGGAAGGGTTAGGGTTAGGGTTCGGGCAAGGGTTATGATTAGGGGACGGGGACGGTTTAGGGTCCAGGTCCACATACGACAACGCTTTAGGGTGAGCGTACATGTGAGGGCGCGGGTTAGTGTTAGTGTACGGGTTAGGATTAGCTGACGGGTGAGGATAAGGCTTCGGGGAAGGGTTAGAGTTAGGGTTAGGGTTAGGGTTAGGGGATGGGGACGGTTTAGGGTCCAGGTGAGGGTATGACAACGCTTTAGTGTCTGCGTACGTGTGAGGGCGCGTGTTAGTGTTAGCGTACTGGTTAGGATTAGGGGACGGGTGAGGGTAAGGCTTCGGGGAAGGGTTTGGGTTAGGGTTCGGGCTAGGGTTAGGGTTAGGGGACGGGGACGGTTTAGGGTCCAGGTGAGGGTACGACAATGCTTTAGGGTGAGCGTACGTGTGAGGGCGCGGGTTAGTGTTAGCGTACGGGTTAGGATTAGGGGACGGGTGAGGGTAAGGCTTCGGGGAAGTGTTAGGGTTCGGGTTCGGGCTAGGGTTAGGGTTAGGGTACGGGGACGGTTTAGGGTCCAGGTGAGGGTATGACAACGCTTTAGGGTCTGCGTACGTTTGAGGGCACGGGTTAGTGTTAGCGTACGGTTTAGGATTAGGGGACGGGTGAGGTTAAGGGTTCGGGGAAGGGTTAGGGTTAGGGTTCGGGCTAGGGTTAGGGTTAGGGGACGGGGACGGTTTAGGGTCCAGGTGAGGGTACGACAATGCTTTAGGGTGAGCGTACGTGTGAGGGCGCGGGTTAGTGTTAGCGTACGGGTTAGGATTAGGGGACGGGTGAGGGTAAGGCTTCGGGGAAGTGTTAGGGTTAGGGTTCGGGCTAGGGTTAGGGTTAGGGGACGGGGACGGTTTAAGGTCCAGGAGATGGAACGACAACGCTTTAGGGTGAGCGTACGTTTGAGGGCGCGGGTTAGTGTTAGCGTACGGTTTAGGATTAGGGGACGGGTGAGTGTAAGGCTTCGGGGAAGGTTTAGGGTTAGGGTTCGGCCTAGGGTTAGGGTTAGGGGATGGGGACGGTTTAGGGTCCAGGTGTGGTTATGACAATGCTTTAGGGTGAGTGTACGTGTGAGGGCGCATGTTAGTGTGAGCGTACGGGTTAGGATTAGGGGACGGGTGAGGGTAAGGCTTCGGGGAAGGGTTAGGTTTAGGGTTCGGGCTAGGTTTAGGGTTAGGGTACGGGGACGGATTAGGGTCCAGGTGAGGGTACGACAACGCTTTAGGGTGAGCGTACGTGTGAGGGCGTGGGTTAGTGTTAGCGTACGGGTTAGGATTAGGGGACGGGTGAGGTTAAGCGTTCGGGGAAGGGTTAGGGTTAGGGTTCGGGCTAGGGTTAGGGTTAGGGGACGGGGACGGTTTAGGGTCCAGGTGAGGGTACAACAACGCTTTTGGGTGAGCGTACGTGTGAGGGCGCGGATTAGTGTTATCGTACGGGTTAGGATTAGGGGACGGTTGAGGGTAAGGGTTCGGGGAAGGGTTAGGGTTAGGGTTCTGACTAGGGTTAGGGTTAGGGGACGAGGGCGGTTTACGGTCCAGGTCCGCATACGAAAACGCTTTAGGTTGAGCGCACATGTGAGGGCGCGGGTTAGTGTTAGCGTACGGGTTAGGATTAGGGGACGGGTGAGGGTAAGGCATCGGGGAAGTGTTAGGGTTAGGGTTCGGGCTAGGGTTAGGGTTATGGGACGGGGACGGTTTAGGGTCCAGGTCCACATACAAAAACGCTTTAGGGTGAGCACACATGTGAGTGCGCGGGTTAGTGTTAGCGTACGGGTTAGGATTAGCTGACGGGTGAGGGTAAGGCTTCGGGGAAGGGTTAGAGTTAGGGTTAGGGCTAGGGTTAGGGTTAGGGGATGGGGACGGTTTATGGTGCAGTTGAGGGTACGACAACGCTTTAGGTTGAGCGTACGTGTGAGGGCGTGGGTTAGTGTTAGCGTACGGGTTAGGCTTATGGGACGGGTGAGGGTAAGGGTTCGGGTAAGGGTTAGGGTTAGGGTTCGAGCTAGGGTTACGGTTAGGGTACACGGACTGTTTAGGGTTCATGTGAGGGTACGACAACGATTTAGGGTGAGTGTACCTGTGAGGGCGCGGGTTAGTGTTAGCGTACGGTTTACGATTAGGTGTCGGGTGAGGGTATGGCTTCGGGGAAGGGTTAGGGTTAGGGTTCTGGCTAGGGTTACGGTTAATGGACGGGGACTGTTTACGGTCCAGGTGAGCGTACGACAACGCTTTAGGGTGAGCGTACGTGTGAGGGCGAGGGTTAGTGTTAGCATACGGGTTAGGATGAGGAGACGGGTGAGGGTAAGGCTTCGGGGAAGGGTTAGGGTTAGGGTTCGGGCTAGGGTTAGGGTTAGGGAACGGGGACGGTTTAGGGTCCAGGTGAGGGTATGACAATGCTTTAGGGTGAGCGTACGTGTGAGCGCGCGGTTTAGTGTTAGCGTACGGGTTAGGATTAGTGGACGGTTGAGGGTAAGGCTTCGGGGAAGGGTTAGGGTTAGGGTTCGGGATAGGGTTATGGTTAGGGGACGGGGACGGTTTAGGGTCCAGGTGAGGGTACGACAACGCTTTAGGGTGAGCGTACGTGTGAGGGCGCGGGTTAGTGTTAGCGTACGGGTTACCATTAGGGAATGGGTGAGGGTAAGGCTTCGGGGAAGGGTTAGGCTTAGGGTTCGGGCTAGGGTTAGGGTTAGGGGACGGGGACGGTTTAGGGTCCAGGTGACGGTACGACAACGCTTTGGGGTGAGCGTACGTGTGAGGGCGCGTATTAGTGTTAGCGTACGGGTTTGGATTAGGGGACGGTTGAGGGTTAGGGTTCGGGGAAGGGTAAGGGTTAGGGTTCGGGCTAGGATTAGGGTTAGGGGATGAGGAGGGTTTAGGGTCCAGGTCCGCATACGACAACGCTTTAGGGTGAGCGTACATGTGAGGGCGCGGGTTAGTGTTAGCGTACGGGTTAGGATTAGGGGACGTGTAAGGGTAAGGCTTCGGGGAAGGGTTACGTTTAAGGTTCGCGCTAGGGTTAGGGTTAGGGGGCGGGGACGGTTTCGGGTCCAGGTGAAGGTATGACAACGTTTTAGGGTGAGCGTACTTGTGAGGGCACGGGTTAGTGTTAGCGTACGGGTTAGGATTAGGGGACGGCTGAGTGTAAGGTTTCGGGGAAGGGTTAGGGTTAGGGTTCGGGCAAGGGTTAGGGTTAGGGGAAGGGGACGGTTTAGGGTCCAGGTCCACATACGACAACGCTTTAGGGTGAGCGTACATGTGAGGGCGCGGGTTAGTGTTAGCGTACGTGTCAGCATTAGCTGACGGGTGAGGGTAAGGCTTCGGGGAAGGGTTAGAGTTAGGGTTAGGGCTAGGGTTAGGGTTAGGGGATGGGGACGGTTTAGGGTCCAGGTGAGGGTACAACAACGCTTTAGGGTGAGCGTATGTGTGAGGGCGCGGGTTAGTGTTAGCGTACTGGTTAGGATTAGGGAACGGGTGAGGGTAAGGCTTCGGGGAAGTGTTAGTGTTAGGTTTCGGGCTAGGGTTAGGGTTAGGAAACATGGACGGTTTAGGGTCCAGGTGAAGGTATGACAACATTTTACTGTGAGCGTACGTGTGAGGGCGTGGGTTAGTGTTAGCGTACGGGTTAGGATGAGGGCACGGGTGAGGGTAAGGCTTCGGGGAAGGGCTAGGTTTAGGGTTCGGGCTACGGTTAGGGTTAGGGGACGGGGATGGTTTAGGGTCCAGGTGAGGTTACGACAACGCTTTAGGGTGAGCGTACGTGTGAGGGCGTGGGTTAGTGTTATCGTACGGGTTAGAATTAGGGGACGGGTGAGGGTAAGGCTTCGGGGAAGGGTTAGGTTTAGGGTTCGGGCTAGGGTTAGGGTTAGGGGACGGGGACGGTTTAGGGTCCTGGTGAGGGTACAACAACGCTTTAGGGTGAGCTTGCGTTTGAGGGCGCGGGTTAGTGTTTGCGTACGGTTTAGGATTAGGCGACGGGTGAGGGTAAGGCTTCGGGGAAGGGTTAGGGTTAGGGTTTGGGCTAGGGTTAGGGTTAGGCGACGGGGACGGTTTAGGGTCCAGGTTCGCATACGACAACGCTTTCGAGTGAGCGTACATGTGAGCGCGCGGGTTAGTGTTAGCGTACGGGTTAGTATTAGGGGACGGGTGAGGGTAAGGGTTCGGGGAAGGGTTAGTGTTAGGGTTCAGGCTATGGTTAGGGTTAGGGGACGGGGACGGTTTAGGGTCCAGGTCCGCATACGACAACGCTTTAGGGTGAGCGTACATGTGAGGGCGCGGGTTAGTGTTAACGTACGGGTTAGGATTAGGTGACGGGTGAGAGTAAGGCCTCGGGGAAGGGTTAGGGTTAGGGTTAGGGCTAGGGTTAGGGTTAGGGGACGGGTACGGTTTAGGGTCCAGGTGAGGGTACGACAACGCTTTAGGGTGAGCGTACGTGTGAGGGCGTGGGTTAGTGTTAGCGTACCGGTTCGGATTAGTGGACGGGTAAGGGTAAGGCTTCGGGGAAGGGTTACGGTTAAGGTTCGCACTAGGGTTAGGGTTAGGGGACGGGGACGGTTTAGAGTCCAGGTGAAGGTATGACAACGTTTTAGGGTGAGCGTACGTGTGAGGGTGCGGGTTAGTGTTAGCGTACGGGTTACGATTAGGGGACGGTTGAGTGTAAGGGTTCAAGGAAGGGTTAGGGTTAGGGTTCGGGCAAGGGTTAGGGTTAGGAGACGGGGACGGTTTAGGGTCCAGGTCCACATACAAAAACGCTTTAAGGTGAGCACACATGTGAGTGCACGGGTTAGTGTTAGCGTACGGGTTAGGATTAGCTGACGGGTGAGGGTAAGGCTTCGGGGAAGGGTTAGAGTTAGGGTTACGGCTAGGGTTAGGGATAGGGGATGGGGACGGTTTATGGTGCAGGTGAGGGTACGACAACGCTTTAGGGTGAGCGTACGTGTGAGGGCGTGGGTTAGTGTTAGCGTACGGGTTAGGCTTATGGGACGGGTGAGGGTAAGGGTTCGGGGAAGGGTTAGGGTTAGGGTTCGAGCTAGGGTTAGGGTTAGGGTACACGGACTGTTTAGGGTTCACGTGAGGGTACGACAACGCTTTAGGGTGAATGTACCTGTGAGGGCGAGGGTTAGTGTTAGCGTACGGTTTACGATTAGGTGTCGGGTGCGGGCATGGCTTCGGGGAAGGGTTAGGGTTAGGGTTCGGGCTAGGGTTACGGTTAAGGGACGGGGACTGTTTACGGTCCAGGTGAGCGTACAACAACGCTTTAGGGTGAGCGTACGTGTGAGGGCGAGGGTCAGTGTTAGCCTACGGGTTAGGATGAGGGGACGGGTGAGGGTAAGGCTTCGGGGAAGGGTTAGGGTTAGGGTTCGGGCTAGGGTTAGGGTTAGGGGACGGGGACGGTTTAGGGTCCAGGTGACGGTACGACAACGCTTTAGGGTCAGCGTACGTGTGAGGGTGAGGGATTGTGTTAGCGTACGGGTTAGGATTATGGGACGGGTGAGGGTAAGGCTTCGGGGAAGGGTTAGGGTTAGGCTTTGGGCTAGGGTTAGGGTTAGGGGACGGGGACGGTGTAGGGTCCAGGTGAAGGTACGACAACGCTTTTGGGTGAGCGTACGTTTGAGGGCGCAGATTAGTGTTAGCGTACGGGTTAGGATTAGGGGACGGGTGAGGGTAAGGGTTCGGGGAAGTGTTAGGGTTAGGTTTCGGGCTAGGGATAGGGTTAGCGGACGGGGACAGTTTAGGGTCCAGGTGAGGGTTCGACAACGCTTTAGGGTGAGCTTACGTGTGAGGGCACAGGTTCGTGTTAGCGTACGTGTTAGGATAAGGGGACGGGTGAGGGTAAGGCTTCGGGGAAGGGTTAGGGTTAGGGTTTGGGCTAGGGTTAGGGTTAGGAGACATGGACGGTTTAGGGTCCAGGTGAGGGTACGACAACGCTTTAGGATGAGCGTACGTGTGAGGGTGCGGGTTAGTGTTAGCGTACGGGTTAGGATTAGGTGACAGGTGAGGGTAAGGCTTAGGGGAATGGTTATGGTTAGGGTTCTGGCTATGGTTAGGGTTAGGGGATGGGGACGGTTTAGGGTCCAGGTGAGGGTATGACAATGCTTTAGGGTGAGCGTACGTGTGAGCGCGCGGGTTAGTGTTAGCGTACGGGTTAGGATTAGGGGACGGTTGAGGGTAAGGCTTCGGGGAAGGGTTAGGGTTAGGGTTCGGGATAGGGTTAGGGTTAGGGGACGGGGACGGTTTAGGGTCCAGGTGAGGGTACGACAACGCTTTAGGGTGAGCGTGCGTGTGAGGGCGCGGGTTAATGTTAGCGTACGGGTTACGATTAGGGAACGGGTGAGGGTAAGGGTTCGGGGAAGGGTTAGGGTTAGGGTTCAGGCTAGGGTTAGGGTTAGGGGACGGGGACGGTTTAGGGTCCAGGTGAGGGTACGACAACGCTTTGGGGTGAGCATACGTGTGAGGGCGCGGATTCGTGTTAGCGTACGGGTTTGGATTAGGGGACGGTTGAGGGTAAGGGTTCGGGAAAGGGTAAGTGTTAGGGTTCGGGCTAGGGTTAGGGTTAGGGGACGAGGACGGTTTAGGGTCCAGGTCCGCATACGACAACGCTTTAGGGTGAGCGTACATGTGAAGGCGCGGGTTAGTGTTAGCGTACGTGTTAGGATTAGGGGAGGGGTGAGGGTAAGGGTTCGGGGAAGGGTTAGGGTTAGGGTTCGGGCTTGGGTTAGGGTTAGGGGACGGGGACGGTTTAGAGTCCAGGTCCGCATACGATAACGCTTTAGGGTGAGCGTACATGTGAGGTCGCGGGCTAGTGTTAGCGTACGGGTTTGGATTAGGTGACGGGTGAGGGTAAGGTTTCGGGGAAGGGTTAGGGTTAGGGTTAGGGCTAGGGCTAGGATTAGGGGACGGGGACAGTTTAGAGTCCAGGTGAGGGTACGACAATGCTTTAGGGTGAGCGTACATGTGAGGGCGCGGGTTAGTGTTAGCATACCGGTTCGGATTAGGGGACGGGTAAGGGTAAGGCTTCGGGGAAGTGTTACGGTTAAGGTTCGCGCTAGGGTTAGGGTTAGGGGGCGGGGACGGTTTCGGGTCAGGTGAAGGTATGACAACGTTTTAGGGTGAGCGTACGTGTGAGGGCACGGGTTAGTGTTAGCGTACGGGTTAGGATTAGGGGACGGGTGAGTGTAAGGTTTCGGGGAAGGGTTAGGGTTAGGGTTCGGGCAAGGGTTAGGGTTAGGGGACGGGGACGGTTTAGGGTCCAGGTCCACATACGACAACGCTTTAGGGTGAGCGTACATGTGAGGGCGCAGGTTAGTGTTAGCGTATGGGTTAGGATTAGCTGACGGGTGAGGGTAAGGCTTCGGGGAAGGGTTAGAGTTAGGTTTAGGGCTAGGGTTAGGGTTAGGGGATGGGGACAGTTTACGGTCCAGGTTAGGGTACGACAACGCTTTAGGGTCAGCGTACGTGTGAGGGCGCGGGTTAGTGTTAGCGTACGGGTTACGATTAGGGGACGTGTGAGGGTATGGGATTGGGGAAGGGTTAGGGTTAGGGTTCGGGATAGGGTTACGGTTAAGGGACGGGGACGGTTTAGGGTCCAGGTGAAGGTACGACAACGCTTTAGGGTGAGCGTACGTGTGAGGGCGCGGATTATTGTTAGCGTACGGGTTAGGATTAGGGGACGGGTGAACGTAAGGGTTCGGGGAAGGGTTAGGGTTAGGGTTCGGGCTAGGGATATGGTTAGGGGACGGGGACGGTTTAGGGTCCAGGTGAGGTTATGACAACACTTTAGGGTGAGCGTACGTGTGAGTGCGCGTGTTAGTGTTAGCGTACGGGTTAGGAGTAGGGGACGGGTGATGGTAAGGCTTCGGGGAAGGGTTAGGGTTAGGGTTCGGGCTAGGGTTAGGCTTAGGCGACGGGGACGGTTTAGGGTCCAGGTGAGGGTACGACAACGCTTTAGGGTGAGCGTACGTGGGAGGGCGTGGGTTAGTGTTATCGTACGGGTTAGGATTAGGGGACAGGTGAGGGTAAGGCTTCGGGTAAGGGTTAGGGTTAGGGTTCGTGCTGGGGTTAGGGTTAGGGGACAGGGACGGTTTAGGGTCCAGGTGAGGGTACAACAACGCTTTAGGGTGAGCGTGCGTGTGAGGGCGCGGGTTAGTGTTTGCGTACGCTTTAGGATTAGGCGACGGTTGAGGGTAAGGCTTCGGGGAAGTGTTAGGGTTAGGGTTTGGGCTAGGGTTAGGGTTAGGCGACGGGGACGGTTTAGGGTCCAGGTTCGCATACGACAACGCTTTAGGGTGAGCGTACGTGTGAGGGCGTGGGTTAGTGTTAGCGTACCGGTTCGGATTAGGGGACGGGTGAGGGAAAGGCTTCGGGGAAGGGTTACGGTTAAGGTTCGCGCTAGGGTTAGGGTTAGGGGACGGGGACGGTTTAGAGTCCAGGTGAAGGTATGACAACGTTTTAGGGTGAGCGTACGTGTGAGGGTGCGGGTTAGTGTTAGCGTACGGGTTAGGATTAGGGGACGGTTGAGTGTAAGGGTTCAGGGAAGGGTTAGGGTTAGGGTTCGGGAAAGGGTTAGGGTTAGGGGACGGGGACGGTTTAGGGTCCAGGTCCACATACAAAGACGCTTTAGGGTGACCATACATGTGAGTGCGCGGGTTAGTGTTAGCGTACGGGTTAGGATTAGCTGACGGGTGAGGGTAAGGCTTCGGGGAAGGGTTAGAGTTAGGGTTAGGGCTAGGGTTAGGGTTAGGGGACGGGGACGGTTTAGGGTCCAGGTGAGGGTACGACAATGCTTTAGGGTGAGCGTACGTGTGAGGGTGCGGGTTAATGTTAGTGTACGGGTTAGGATTATGTGACAGGTGAGGGTAAGGCTTAGGGGAAGGGTTAGGGTTAGGGTTCGGGCTAGGTTTAGGGTTAGGGGATGAGGACGGTTTAGGGTCCAGGTGAGGGTACGACAATGCTTTAGGGTGAGCGTACGTGTGAGGGCGCGGGATTGTGTTAGCGTACGGGTTAGGATTAGGGGACAGGTGAGGGTAAGGCTTCTCGGAAGGGTTAGGGTTAGGGTTCGGGCTAGGGTTAGGGTTAGGGGACGGGGACGGTTTAGGGTCCATGTGAGGTTACGACAATGCTTTAGGGTGAGTGTACGTGTGAGGGCGCGGTTTAGTGTTAGCATACCGGTTCGGATTAGGGGACGGGTAAGGGTAAGGCTTCGGGGAAGGGTTACGGTTAAGGTTCGCGCTAGGGTTAGGGTTAGGGGACGGGGACGGTTTAGAGTCCAGGTGAAGGTATGACAACGTTTTAGGGTGAGCGTACGTGTGAGGGCGCGGGTTAGTGTTAGCGTACGGTTTAGGATTAGGGGACGGGTGAAGGTAAGGGTTCGGGGAATGGTTAGGGTTAGGGTTCGGGCAAGGGTTAGGGTTAGGGGACGGGGACGGTTTAGGGTCCAGGTGAGGGTACAACAACACTTTAGGATGAGCGTATGCGTGAGGGCGCGGGTTACTGTTAGCATACTGCTTAGTATTAGGGGACGGGTGACAGTAAGGCTTCGGGGAAGGGTTAGGGTTAGGGGACGGGGACAGTTTAGGGTCCAGGTGAAGGTACGACAACGCTTTAGGGTGAGCGTACGTGTGAGGGCGCGGGTTAGTGTTAGCGTACGGGTTACGATTAGGGGACGTGTGAGGGTTTGGGATCTGGGAAGGGTTAGGGTTAGGGTTCAGGCTAGGGTTACGCTTAAGGGACGGGGACGGTTTACGGTCCAGGTGAGCGTACGACAGTGTTTGAGGGTGAGCGTACGTGTGAGGGTGCGGGTTAGTGTTAGCGTACGGGTTAGGATTAGGGCACGGGTGAGGGTAAGGCTTCGGGGAAGGGTTAGTGTTAGGGTTCGGGCTAGGGTTCGGGTTAGGGGACTGGGACGGTTTAGGGTCCAGGTGAGGGTACGACAACGCTTTAGGGTGACCGTACTTCTGAGAGAGGGGGTTAGTGTTAGCTTACGGATTAGGATTAGGGGACGGGTGAGGGTAAGGCTTCGGGGAAGGGTTAGGGTTAGGGTTCGGGCTAGGGTTAGGGTTAGGGGACGGGGACGGTTTAGGGTCCAGGTGAGGGTACGACAATGCTTTAGGGTGAGCGTACGTGTGAGGGCGCGGGTTAGTGTTAGCGTACGGGTTAGGATTAGGGGACGGGTGAGGGTAAGGCTTCGGGGAAGGGTTAGGGTTAGGGTTCGGGCTAGGGTTAGGGTTAGGGGACGCGGACGGTTTAAGGTCCAGGTGATGGTACGACAACGCTTTAGGGTGAGCGTACGTTTGAGGGCGCGGGTTAGTGTTAGCGTACGGTTTAGGATTAGGGGACGGGTGAGGGTAAGGCTTCGGGGAAGGTTTAGTGTTAGGGTTAGGGCTAGGGTTAGGTTTATGGGACGGGGTCGGTTTAGAGTCCAGGTGAGGTTATGAC
Organism: Leucopleurus acutus; assembly: GCF_964270905.1. NCBI lineage: Eukaryota > Metazoa > Chordata > Mammalia > Artiodactyla > Delphinidae > Leucopleurus > Leucopleurus acutus. The sequence goes on from NC_139159.1 coordinate 57,711,700, forward strand.
AACGCTTTAGGGTGAGCGTACGTGTGAGGGCGCGTGTTAGTGTTAGCGTACGGTTTAGGATTAGGGGACGGGTGAGGGTAAGGCTTCGGGGAAGGGTTAGGGTTAGGGTTTGGGCTAGGGTTAGGGTTAGGGGACGGGGACGGTTTAGGGTCCAGGTGAGGGTACGACAACGCTTTGGGGTGAGCGTACGTGTGAGGGCGCGGGTTAGTGTTAGTGTTCGGTTTAGGATTAGGCGACGGGTGAGGGTAAGGCTTCGGGGAAGGGTTAGGGTTAGGGTTCGTGCTAGGGTTAGGCTTAGGTGACGGGGACGGTTTAGGGTCCAGGTGAAGGTATGACAACGTTTTAGGGTGAGCGTACATGTGAGGCCGCGGGTTAGTGTTAGCGTACGGGTTAGGATTAGCTGACGGGTGAGGGTAAGGCTTCGGGGAAGGGTTAGAGTTAGGGTTAGGCCTAGGGTTAGGGTTAGGGGATGGGGACGGTTTAGGGTCCAGGTGAGGGTACAACAACGCTTTAGTGTGAGCGTATGTGTGAGGGAGCGGGTTAGTGTTAGCGTACTTGTTAGGATTAGGGGACGGGTGAGGGTAAGGCTTCGGGGAAGGGTTAGGGTTAGGGTTAGGGCTAGGTTTAGGGTTAGGGGACGGGGACGGTTTACGGTCCAGGTGAGCGTACGACAACGCTTTAGGGTGAGCGTACGTCTGAGGGCGCGGGTTAGTGTTAGCGTACGGGTTAGGATTAGGGCACGGGTGAGGGTAAGGCTTCGGGGAAGGGTTAGGGTGAGGGTTCGGGCTAGGGTTAGGGTTAGGAAACATGGACGGTTTAGGGTCCAGTTGAAGGTATGACAACATTTTACTGTGAGCGTACGTGTGAGGGCGCGGGTTAGTGTTAGCGTACGGGTTACGATTAGGGGACGTGTGAGGGTATGGGATCGGGGAAGGGTTAGGGTTAGTGTTCGGGATAGGGTTACGGTTAAGGGACGGGGACGGTTTACGGTCCAGGTGAGCGTACGACAACGCTTTAGGGTGAGCGTACGTCTGAGGGCGCGGGTTAGTGTTAGCGTACGGGTTAGGATTAGGGCACGGGTGAGGGTAAGGCTTCGGGGAAGGGTTAGGGTTAGGGTTCGGGCTAGGGTTAGGGTTAGGAAACATGGACGGTTTAGGGTCCAGGTGAAGGTATGACAACATTTTACTGTGAGCGTACGTGTGAGGGCGCGGGTTAGTGTTAGCGTACGGGTTAGGATTAGGGGACGGGTGAGGGTAAGGCTTCGGTGAAGGGTTAGGGTTAGGGTTCGGGCTAGGGTTAGGGTCAGGGGACGGGGACGGTTTAGGGTCCTGGTGAGGGTACAACAACGCTTTAGGGTGAGCGTGCGTGTGAGGGCGATGGTTAGTGTTTGCGTACGGTTTAGGATTAGGCGACGGGTGAGGGTAAGGTTTCGGGGAAGGCTTAGGGTTAGGGTTCGGGGTAGGCTCTCCGTTAGGGGACGGGGACGGTTTAGGGTCCAGGCGAGTGTACGACAATGTTTTAGGGTGAGCGGACGTGTGAGGGCGCGGGTTAGTGTAAGCGTACAGGTTAGGATTAGGGGACGGGTGAGGGTAAGGCTTCGGGGAAGGGTTAGGGTGAGGGTTCGGGCTAGGGTTAGGGTTAGGGGACGGGAACGTTTTAGGGTCAAGGTGAGGGTATGATAACGCTTTAGTGTGAGTGTACGTGTGAGGGCTTGGGTTAGTGTGAGCGTACGGGTTAGGCTTCGGGGACGGGTGAAGGTAAGGTTTCGGGGAAGGGTTAGGGTTAGGGTTCGGGCTAGAGTTAGTTTTAGAGGACAGGAAAGGTTTAGGGTCTAGGTGAGGGTACGTCAATGCTTTAGGGTGAGCGATTGTGTGACGGCGCGGGTTAGTGTTAGCGTATGGGTTAGGATTAGGTGACAGGGGAGGGTAAGGCTTCAGGGAAGGGTTAGGGTTAGGGTTCGGGTTAGGATTAGGGTTAGGGGACGGGGATGGTTTAGGGTCCAGGTCCGCATACGACAACGCTTTAGGGTGAGCGTACATGTGAGGGCGCGGGTTAGTGTTAGCGTACGGGTTAGGCTTAGGTGACGGGTGAGGGTAAGGCTTCGGGGAAGGGTTAGGGTTAGGGTTAGGGCTAGGGTTAGGGTTACGGGATGGGGACGGTTTAGGGTCCAGGTGAGGGTACGACAACGCTTTAGGGTGAGCGTACGTGTGAGGGCGTGGGTTAGTGTTAGTGTACCAGTTCGGATTAGGGGACGGGTAAGGGTAAGGCTTCGGGGAAGGGTTACGGTTAAGGTTCGCGCTAGGGTTAGGGTTAGGCGACGGGGACGGTTTAGGGTCCAGGTGAAGGTATGACAACGTTTTAGGGTGAGCGTACTTGTGAGCGCGCGGGTTAGTGTTAGCGTACGGGTTAGGATTAGGGGACGGGAGAGGGTAAGTGTTCGGGGAAGGGTTAGGGTTAGGGTTCGGGCAAGGGTTATGATTAGGGGACGGGGACGGTTTAGGGTCCAGGTCCACATACGACAACGCTTTAGGGTGAGCGTACATGTGAGGGCGCGGGTTAGTGTTAGTGTACGGGTTAGGATTAGCTGACGGGTGAGGATAAGGCTTCGGGGAAGGGTTAGAGTTAGGGTTAGGGTTAGGGTTAGGGGATGGGGACGGTTTAGGGTCCAGGTGAGGGTATGACAACGCTTTAGTGTCTGCGTACGTGTGAGGGCGCGTGTTAGTGTTAGCGTACTGGTTAGGATTAGGGGACGGGTGAGGGTAAGGCTTCGGGGAAGGGTTTGGGTTAGGGTTCGGGCTAGGGTTAGGGTTAGGGGACGGGGACGGTTTAGGGTCCAGGTGAGGGTACGACAATGCTTTAGGGTGAGCGTACGTGTGAGGGCGCGGGTTAGTGTTAGCGTACGGGTTAGGATTAGGGGACGGGTGAGGGTAAGGCTTCGGGGAAGTGTTAGGGTTCGGGTTGGGGCTAGGGTTAGGGTTAGGGTACGGGGACGGTTTAGGGTCCAGGTGAGGGTATGACAACGCTTTAGGGTCTGCGTACGTTTGAGGGCACGGGTTAGTGTTAGCGTACGGTTTAGGATTAGGGGACGGGTGAGGTTAAGGGTTCGGGGAAGGGTTAGGGTTAGGGTTCGGGCTAGGGTTAGGGTTAGGGGACGGGGACGGTTTAGGGTCCAGGTGAGGGTACGACAATGCTTTAGGGTGAGCGTACGTGTGAGGGCGCGGGTTAGTGTTAGCGTACGGGTTAGGATTAGGGGACGGGTGAGGGTAAGGCTTCGGGGAAGTGTTAGGGTTAGGGTTCGGGCTAGGGTTAGGGTTAGGGGACGGGGACGGTTTAAGGTCCAGGAGATGGAACGACAACGCTTTAGGGTGAGCGTACGTTTGAGGGCGCGGGTTAGTGTTAGCGTACGGTTTAGGATTAGGGGACGGGTGAATGTAAGGCTTCGGGGAAGGTTTAGGGTTAGGGTTCGGCCTAGGGTTAGGGTTAGGGGATGGGGACGGTTTAGGGTCCAGGTGTGGTTATGACAATGCTTTAGGGTGAGTGTACGTGTGAGGGCGCATGTTAGTGTGAGCGTACGGGTTAGGATTAGGGGACGGGTGAGGGTAAGGCTTCGGGGAAGGGTTAGGTTTAGGGTTCGGGCTAGGTTTAGGGTTAGGGTACGGGGACGGATTAGGGTCCAGGTGAGGGTACGACAACGCTTTAGGGTGAGCGTACGTGTGAGGGCGTGGGTTAGTGTTAGCGTACGGGTTAGGATTAGGGGACGGGTGAGGTTAAGCGTTCGGGGAAGGGTTAGGGTTAGGGTTCGGGCTAGGGTTAGGGTTAGGGGACGGGGACGGTTTAGGGTCCAGGTGAGGGTACAACAACGCTTTTGGGTGAGCGTACGTGTGAGGGCGCGGATTAGTGTTATCGTACGGGTTAGGATTAGGGGACGGTTGAGGGTAAGGGTTCGGGGAAGGGTTAGGGTTAGGGTTCTGACTAGGGTTAGGGTTAGGGGACGAGGGCGGTTTACGGTCCAGGTCCGCATACGAAAACGCTTTAGGTTGAGCGCACATGTGAGGGCGCGGGTTAGTGTTAGCGTACGGGTTAGGATTAGGGGACGGGTGAGGGTAAGGCATCGGGGAAGTGTTAGGGTTAGGGTTCGGGCTAGGGTTAGGGTTATGGGACGGGGACGGTTTAGGGTCCAGGTGAGGGTACGACAACGCTTTACGGTGAGCGTACGTCTGAGGGCGTGGGTTAGTGTTAGCGTACGGTTTAGGATTAGGCAACGGGTGAGGGTAAGGGTTCGGGGAAGGGTTAGGGTTAGGGTTCGGGCTAGGGTTAGGGTTAGGGAATGGGGACGGTTTAGGGTCCAGGTGAGGATACGACAACACTTTAGGGTGAGCGTACGTGTGAGGGCGCGGGTTAGTGTTAGTGTACAGGTTAGGATTAGGTGACGGGTGAGGGTAAGGGTTCGGGGAAGGGTTAGGGTTAGGGTTCGGGGTAGGCTCACCGTTAGGGGACGGGGACGGTTTAGGGTCCAGGCGAATGTACGACAATGTTTTAGGGTGAGCGGACGTGTGAGGGTGCGGGTTAGTGTAAGCGTACAGGTTAGGATTAGGGGACGGGTGAGGGTAAGGCTTTGGGGAAGGGTTAGGGTGAGGGTTCGGGCTAGGGTTAGGGATAGGGGACGGGAACGTTTTAGGGTCAAGGTGAGGGTATGATAACGCTTTAGTGTGAGTGTACGTGTGAGGGCTTGGGTTAGTGTTAGCGTACGGGTTAGGCTTCGGGGACGGGTGAAGGTAAGGTTTAGGGGTAGGGTTAGGGTTAGGGTTCGGGCTAGAGTTAGTTTTAGAGGACGGGAAAGGTTTAGGGTCCAGGTGAGGGTACGACAATGCTTTAGGGTGAGCGTTTGTGTGACGGCGCGGGTTAGTGTTAGCGTATGGGTTAGGATTAGGTGACAGGGGAGGGTAAGGCTTCAGGGAAGGGTTAGGGTTAGGGTTCGGGTTAGGATTAGGGTTAGGGGATGGGGACGGTTTAGGGTCCAGGTCCGCATACGACAACGCTTTAGGGTGAGTGTACGTGTGAGGGCGCGTGTTAGTGTGAGCGTACGGGTTAGGAGTAGGGGACGGGTGAGGGTAAGGCTTTGGGGAAGGGTTAGGGTTAGGGTTCGGGCTAGGTTTAGGGTTAGGGTACGGGGACGGATTAGGGTCCAGGTGAGGGTACGACAATGCTTTAGGGTGAGCGTACGTGTGAGGGCGTGGGTTAGTGTTAGCGTACGGGTTAGGATTAGGCGACGGGTGAGGGTAAGGTTTCGGGGAAGGGTTAGGGTTAGGGTTCTGACTAGGGTTAGGGTTAGGGGACGAGGGCGGTTTAGGGTCCAGGTCCGCATACGAAAACGCTTTAGGGTGAGCGCACATGTGAGGGCGCGGGTTAGTTTTAGCGTACGGTTTAGGATTAGGCGACGGGTGAGGGTAAGGTTTCGGGGAAGGGTTAGGGTTAGGGTTCGGGCTAGGGTTAGGGTTAGGGGATGGGGACGGTTTAGGGTCCAGGTGAGGATACGACAACACTTTAGGGTGAGCGTACGTGTGAGGGCGCGGGTTAGTGTTAGTGTACAGGTTAGAATTACGTGACGGGTGAGGGTAAGGGTTCGGGGAAGGGTTAGGGTTCGGGGTAGGCTCACCGTTAGGGGACGGGGAAGGTTTAGGGTCCAGGCGAGTGTACGACAATGTTTTAGGGTGAGCGGACGTGTGAGGGCGCGGTTTAGTGTAAGCGTACAGGTTAGGATTATGGGACGGGTGAGGGTAAGGCTTCGGGGAAGGGTTAGGGTGAGGGTTCGGGCTAGGGTTAGGGTTAGGGGACAGGAACGTTTTAGGGTCAAGGTGAGTGTATGATAACGCTTTAGTGTGAGTGTACGTGTGAGGGCTTGGGTTAGTGTTAGCGTACGGGTTAGGCTTCGGGGACGGGTGAAGGTAAGGTTTCGGGGAAGGGTTAGGGTTAGGGTTCGGGCTAGAGTTAGTTTTAGAGGACGGGAAAGGTTTAGTGTCCAGGTGAGGGTACGACAATGCTTTAGGGTGAGCGTTTGTGTGACGGCGCGGGTTAGTGTTAGCGTATGGGTTAGGATTAGGTGACAGGGGAGGGTAAGGCTTCAGGGAAGGGTTAGGGTTAGGGTTCGGGTTAGGATTAGGGTTAGGGGACGGGGAAGGTTTAGGGTCCAGGTCCGCATACGACAACGCTTTAGGGTGAGCGTACATGTGAGGGCGCGGGTTAGTTTTAGCGAACGGGTTAGGCTTAGGTGACGGGTGAGGGTAAGGCTTCGGGGAAGGGTTAGGGTTAGGGTTAGGGCTAGGGTTAGGGTTACGGGACGGGGACGGTTTAGGGTCCAGGTGAGGGTACGACAACGCTTTAGGGTGAGCGTACGTGTGAGGGCGTGGGTTAGTGTTAGTGTACCAGTTCGGATTAGGGGACGGGTAAGGGTAAGGCTTCGGGGAAGGGTTACGGTTAAGGTTCGCGCTAGGGTTAGGGTTAGGCGACGGGGACGGTTTAGGGTCCAGGTGAAGGTATGACAACGTTTTAGGGTGAGCGTACGTGTTAGGGCGCGGGTTAGTGTTAGCGTACGGGTTAGGATTAGGGGACGGGAGAGGTTAAGGTTTCGGGGAAGGGTTAGGGTTAGGGTTCGGGCAAGGGTTATGGTTAGGGGACGGGGACGGTTTAGGGTCCAGGTCCACATACGACAACGCTTTAGGGTGAGCGTACATGTGAGGGCGCGGGTTAGTATTAGTGTACGGGTTAGGATTAGCTGACGGGTGAGGGTAAGGCTTCGGGGAAGGGTTAGAGTTAGGGTTAGGGTTAGGGTTAGGGGATGGGGACGGTTTAGGGTCCAGGTGAGGGTATGACAATGCTTTAGGTTCTGCGTACGTGTGAGGGCGCGTGTTAGTGTTAGCTTACGGGTTAGGAGTAGGGGACGGGTGAGTGTAAGGCTTCGGGGAAGTGTTAGGGTTAGGGATCGGGCTAGGGTTAGGGTTAGGGGACGGGGACAGTTTAGGGTCCAGGTGAGGGTACGACAACGCTTTAGGGTGAGCGTACTTGTGAGGGCGGTGGTTAGTGTTAGCGTACGGGTTAGGATTAGGGGACGGGTGAGGGTAAGGCTTCGGGGAAGGGTTAGGGTTAGGGTTCGGGCTAGGGTTAGGGTTAGGGGACGGGGACGGTTTAGGGTCCAGGTGAGGGTACGACAACGCTTTAGGGTGAGCGTACGTGTGAGGGCGCGGGTTAGTGTTAGCGTACGGGTTAGGATTAGGGGACGGGTGAGGGTAAGGCTTTGGGGAAGGGTTAGGGTGAGGGTTCGGGCTAGGGTTAGGGATAGGGGACGGGAACGTTTTAGGGTCAAGGTGAGGGTATGATAACGCTTTAGTGTGAGTGTACGTGTGAGGGCTTGGGTTAGTGTTAGCGTACGGGTTAGGCTTCGGGGACGGGTGAAGGTAAGGTTTAGGGGAAGGGTTAGGGTTAGGGTTCGGGCTAGAGTTAGTTTTAGAGGACGGGAAAGGTTTAGGGTCCAGGTGAGGGTACGACAATGCTTTAGGGTGAGCGTTTGTGTGACGGCGCGGGTTAGTGTTAGCGTATGGGTTAGGATTAGGTGACAGGGGAGGGTAAGGCTTCAGGGAAGGGTTAGGGTTAGGGTTCGGGTTAGGATTAGGGTTAGGGGATGGGGACGGTTTAGGGTCCAGGTCCGCATACGACAACGCTTTAGGGTGAGTGTACGTGTGAGGGCGCGTGTTAGTGTGAGCGTACGGGTTAGGAGTAGGGGACGGGTGAGGGTAAGGCTTCGGGGAAGGGTTAGGGTTAGGGTTCGGGCTAGGTTTAGGGTTAGGGTACGGGGACGGATTAGGGTCCAGGTGAGTGTACGACAATGCTTTAGGGTGAGCGTACGTGTGAGGGCGTGGGTTAGTGTTAGCGTACGGGTTAGGATTAGCTGACGGGTGAGGTTAAGCGTTCGGGGAAGGGTTAGGGTTAGGGTTCGGGCTAGGGTTAGGGTTAGGGGACGGGGACGGTTTAGGGTCCAGGTGATGGTACAACAACGCTTTTGGGTGAGCGTACGTGTGAGGGCGCGGATTAGTGTTAGCGTACAGGTTAGGATTAGGGGACGGTTGAGGGTAAGGGTTCGGGGAAGGGTTAGGGTTAGGGTTCTGACTAGGGTTAGGGTTAGGGGACGAGGGCGGTTTAGGGTCCAGGTCCGCATACGAAAACGCTTTAGGGTGAGCGCACATGTGAGGGCGCGGGTTAGTGTTAGCGCACGGTTTAGGATTAGGCGACGGGTGAGGGTAAGGCTTCGGGGAAGGGTTAGAGTTAGGGTTAGGGTTAGGGTTAGGGGATGGGGACGGTTTAGGGTCCAGGTGAGGGTATGACAACGCTTTAGGGTCTGCGTACGTGTGAGGGCGCGTGTTAGTGTTAGCGTACGGGTTAGGAGTAGGGGACGGGTGAGTGTAAGGCTTCGGGGAAGTGTTAGGGTTAGGGTTCGGGCTAGGGTTAGGGTTAGGGGACGGGGACGGTTTAGGGTCCAGGTGAGGGTACGACAACGCTTTAGGGTGAGCGTACTTGTGAGGGCGGCGGTTAGTGTTAGCGTACGGGTTAGGATTAGGGGACGGGTGAGGGTAAGGCTTCGGGGAAGGGTTAGGGTTAGGGTTCGGGCTAGGGTTAGGGTTAGGGGACGGGGACGGTTTAGGGTCCAGGTGAGGGTACGACAACGCTTTAGGGTGAGCGTACGTGTGAGGGCGCGGGTTAGTGTTAGCGTACGGGTTAGGATTAGGGGACGGGTGAGGGTAAGGCTTCGGGGAAGTGTTAGGGTTAGGGTTCGTGCTAGCGTTAGGGTTAGGGGACGGGGACGGTTTTGGGTCCAGGTGAGGGAATGACAACGCTTTAGGGTCTGCGTACGTTTGAGGGCACGGGTTAGTGTTAGCGTACGGTTTAGGATTAGGGGACGGGTGAGGTTAAGGGTTCGGGGAAGGGTTAGGGTTAGGGTTCGGGCTAGGGTTAGGGTTAGGGGACGGGGACGGCTTAGGGTCCAGGTGAGTGTACGACAACGCTTTAGGGTGAGCGTACGTGTGAGAGCGCGGATTAGTGTTAGCGTACGGGTTAGGATTAGGGGATGGTTGAGGGGAAGGTTTCGGGGAATGGTTAGGGTTAGGGTTCGGACTAGGGTTAGGGTTAGGGGACAAGGACGGTTTAGGGTCCAGGTGAGGGTACGACAACGTTTTAAGGTGAGCATACGTGTGAGGGCGCATGTTAGTGTTAGCGTATGGCTTAGGCTTATAGGACGGGTGAGGGTAAGGGTTCGGTGAAGGGTTAGGGTTAGGGTTCGGGCTAGGGTTAGGGTTAGTGTACGGGGACTGTTTAGGGTCCACGTGAGGGTACGACAACGCTTTAGGGTGAGCGTATGTGTGAGGGCGCGGGTTAGTGTTAGCGTACGGTTTAGGATGAGGGAACGGGTGAGGTTAAGGCTTCGGGGAAGGGTTAGGGTTAGGTTTCGGGCTAGGGTTAGGGTTAGGGGACGGGGACGGTTTAGGGTCCAGGTGAGGGTACGACAACGCTTTAGGGTGAGCGTACGTGTGAGGGCGTGGGTTAGTGTTAGCGTACGGATTAGGATTAGGGGACGGGTGAGGGTAAGGCTTTGGGGAGGGGTTAGGGTTAGGGTTCGGGCTAGGGTTAGTGTTAGGGTTAGGGGACGGTTTAGGGTCCAGGTGAGGATACGACAACGCTTTAGGGTGAGCGTACGTGTGAGGGCGCGGGTTAGTGTTAGCGTACGGGTTAGGAGTAGGGGACGGGTGAGGGTAAGGCTTCGGGTAAGTGTTAGGGTTAGGGTTCGGGCTAGGGTTAGGGTTAGGGGACGGGTACAGTTTAGGGTCCAGGTGAGGGTACGACAATGCTTTAGGGTGAGCGTACATGTGTGGGCGCTGGTTAGTGTTAGCGTACGGGTTAGGATTAGGGGACGGGTGAGGGTAAGGCTTCGGGGAACGGTTAGGGTTAGGGTTTGTGCTAGGGTTAGGGTTAGGGGACGGTGACGGTTTAGGGTCCATGTGAGGGTAAGACAACGCTTTACGGTGAGCGTACTTGTGAGGGCGCGGATTAGTGTTAGGGTACGGGTTAGGATTAGGGGACGGTTGAGGGTAAGGTTTCGGGGAAGGCTTAAGGTAAGGGTTCGGACTAGGGTTAGGGTTAGGGGACGAGGACGGTTTAGGGTCCAGGTCCGCATATGAAAACGATTTAGGGTGAGCGTACATGTGAGGGCGCGGGTTAGTGTTAGCGTACGGGTTAGGATTAGGGGAAGGGTGAGGGTAAGGCTTCGGGGAAGGGTTAGTGTTAGGGTTCGGGCTAGGGTTAGGGTTATGGGACGGGGACGGTTTAGGGTCCAGGTGAGGGTACGACAATGCTTTAGGGTGAGCGTACGTCTGAGGGGGCGGGTTAGTGTTAGCGTACGGTTTAGGATTAGGCGACGGGTGAGGGTAAGGGTTCGGGGAAGTGTTAGGGTTAGGGTTCAGGCTATGGTTAGGGTTACGGGACGGGGACGGTTTAGGGTCCAGGTCCGCATACGACAACGCTTTAGGGTGAGCGTACATGTGAGGGCGCGGGTTAGTGTTAGTGTACGGGTTAGGATTAGGTGACGGGTGAGGGTAAGGCTTCGGGGAAGGGTTAGTGTTAGGGTTAGGGTTAGGGTTAGGGTAAGGGGACGAGGACGGTTTAGGGTCCAGGTGAGGGTACGACAACGCTATAGGGTGAGCCTACGTGTGAGGGCGCGGGTTAGTGTTAGCGTACCGGTTCGGAAAAGGGGACGGGTAAGGGTAAGGCTTCCGGGAAGGGTTAGGGTTAGGGTTCGGGCTAGGGTTAGGGTTAGGGGACGGGGACGGTTTAGGGTCCAGGTGAAGGTATGACAACATCTAAGTGTGAGCATACGTGTGAGAGCGCGGGTTAGTGTTAGCGTACGGGATACGATTTGGGGACTGGTGAGGGTAAGGGTTCCGGGAAGGGTTAGGGTTAGGGTTCGGGCTAGGGTTAGGGTTAGGGGATGGGGACGGTTTAGGGTCCAGGTGAGGGTACGACAACACTTTAGGGTGAGCGTACGTGTGAGGGCGCGGGTTAGTGTTAGTGTACAGGTTAGGATTAGGTGACGGGTGAGGGTAAGGGTTAGGGGAAGGGTTAGGGTTAGGGTTCGGGGTAGGCTCACCGTTAGGGGACGGGGACGGTTTAGGGTCCAGTTGAGTGTACGACAATGTTTTAGGGTGAGCGGACGTGTGAGGGCGCTGGTTAGTGTAAGCGTACAGGTTAGGATTAGGGGACGGGTGAGGGTAAGGCTTCGGTGAAGGGTTAGGGTGAGGGTTCGGGCTAGGGTTAGGGTTAGGGGACGGGGACGTTTTAGGGTGCAGGTGAGGGTATGACAACGCTTTAGTGTGAGTGTACGTGTGAGGGCTTGGGTTAGTGTTAGCGTACGGGTTAGGCTTAGGGGCGGGTGAGGGTAAGGGTTCGGGGAAGGATTAGGGTTAGGGTTCGGGCTAGAGTTAGGGTTAGATGACGGGAAAGGTTTAGGGTCCAGGTGAGGGTACGACAATGCTTTAGGGTGAGCGTTTGTGTGACGGCGCGGGTTAGTGTTAGCGTATGGGTTAGGATTAGGTGACGGGGGAGGGTAAGGCTTCAGGGAAGGGTTAGGGTTAGGGTTCGGGCTAGGGTTAGGGTTAGGGGACGGGGACGGTTTAGGGTCCAGGTCCGCATACGACAACGCTTTAGGGTGAGCGTACATGTGAGGGCGCGGGTTAGTGTTAGCGTACGGGTTAGGATGAGGGGACGGGTGAGGTTAAGGCTTCGGGGAAGGGTTAGGGTTAGGTTTCGGGCTAGGGTTAGGGTTAGGGGACGGGGACGGTTTAGGGTCCAGGTGAGGGTACGACAACGCTTTAGGGTGAGCGTACATGTGAGGGCGCGGGTTACTGTTAGCGTACGGGTTAGGATGAGGGGACGGGTGAGGTTAAGGCTTCGGGGAAGGGTTAGGGTTAGGTTTCGGGCTAGGGTTAGGGTTAGAGGACGGGGACGGTTTAGGGTCCAGGTGAGTGTACGACAACGCTTTATGGTGAGCGTGCATGTGAGGGCGCGGGTTAGTGTTAGCGTACGGTTTAGGATTAGGGGACGCGTGAGGGTAAGGCTTTGGGGAGCGGTTAGGGTTAGGGTTCGGGCTAGGGTTAGGGTTAGGGGACGGGGACGGTTTAGGGTCCAGGTGAGGATACGACAACACTTTAGGGTGAGCGTACGTGTGAGGGCGCGGGTTAGTTTTGTGTACAGGTTAGGATTAGGTGACAGGTGAGGGTAAGGGTTCGGGGAAGGGTTAGGTTTAGGGTTCGGGGTAGGCTCACCGTTAGGGTACGGGGACGGTTTAGGGTCCAGGTGAGTGTACGACAATGTTTTAGGGTGAGCGGACGTGTGAGGGCGCGGGTTAGTGTAAGCGTACAGGTTAGGATTAGGGGACGGGTGAGGGTAAGGCTTCGGGGAAGGGTTAGGGTGCGGGTTCGGGCTAGGGTTAGGGTTAGGGGACGGGAACGTTTTAGGGTCCAGGTGAGGGTATGACAACGCTTTAGTGTGAGTGTACGTGTGAGGGCTTGGGTTAGTGTTAGCGTACGGGTTAGGCTTAGGGGACGGGTGAGGGTAAGGTTTCGGGGAAGGGTTAGGGTTAGGGTTCGGGCGAGAGTTAGGGTTAGATGACGGGAAAGGTTTAGGGTCCAGGTGAGGGTACGACAATGCTTTAGGGTGAGCGTTTGTGTGACGGCGCGGGTTAGTGTTAGCGTAAGGTTTAGGAGTAGGGGACGGGTGAGGGTAAGGTTTCGGGGAAGGTTTAGGGTTAGAGTTCGCGCTAGGGTTAGGGTTAGGGGATGGGGACGGTTTAGGGTCCAGGTGATGGTACGACAACGCTTTAGGGTGAGCGTACTTGTGAGGGCGTGGGTTAGTGTTAGCGTATGGATTAGGATTAGGGGACGGGTGAGGGTAAGGCTTTGGGGAGGGGTTAGTGTTAGGGTTCCGGCTAGGGTTAGTGTTAGGGTTAGGGGACGGTTTAGGGTCCAGGTGAGGATACGACAACGCTTTAGGGTGAGCGTACGTGTGAGGGCGCGGGTTAGTGTTAGCGTACAGGTTAGGAGTAGGGGACGGGTGAGGGTAAGGCTTCGGGGAAGTGTTAGGGTTAGGGTTCGGGCTAAGGTTAGGGTTAGGCGACGGGGACGGTTTAGGGTCCAGGTGAAGGTATGACACGTTTTAGGGTGAGCGTACGTGTTAGGGCGCGGGTTAGTGTTAGCGTACGGGTTAGGATTAGGGGACGGGAGAGGTTAAGGTTTCGGGGAAGGGTTAGGGTTAGGGTTCGGGCAAGGGTTATGGTTAGGGGACGGGGACGGTTTAGGGTCCAGGTCCACATACGACAACGCTTTAGGGTGAGCGTACATGTGAGGGCGCGGGTTAGTATTAGTGTACGGGTTAGGATTAGCTGACGGGTGAGGGTAAGGCTTCGGGGAAGGGTTAGAGTTAGGGTTAGGGTTAGGGTTAGGGGATGGGGACGGTTTAGGGTCCAGGTGAGGGTATGACAATGCTTTAGGTTCTGCGTACGTGTGAGGGCGCGTGTTAGTGTTAGCTTACGGGTTAGGAGTAGGGGACGGGTGAGTGTAAGGCTTCGGGGAAGTGTTAGGGTTAGGGATCGGGCTAGGGTTAGGGTTAGGGGACGGGGACGGTTTAGGGTCCAGGTGAGGGTACGACAACGCTTTAGGGTGAGCGTACTTGTGAGGGCGGTGGTTAGTGTTAGCGTACGGGTTAGGATTAGGGGACGGGTGAGGGTAAGGCTTCGGGGAAGGGTTAGGGTTAGGGTTCGGGCTAGGGTTAGGGTTAGGGGACGGGGACGGTTTAGGGTCCAGGTGAGGGTACGACAACGCTTTAGGGTGAGCGTACGTGTGAGGGCGCGGGTTAGTGTTAGCGTACGGGTTAGGATTAGGGGACGGGTGAGGGTAAGGCTTTGGGGAAGGGTTAGGGTGAGGGTTCGGGCTAGGGTTAGGGATAGGGGACGGGAACGTTTTAGGGTCAAGGTGAGGGTATGATAACGCTTTAGTGTGAGTGTACGTGTGAGGGCTTGGGTTAGTGTTAGCGTACGGGTTAGGCTTCGGGGACGGGTGAAGGTAAGGTTTAGGGGAAGGGTTAGGGTTAGGGTTCGGGCTAGAGTTAGTTTTAGAGGACGGGAAAGGTTTAGGGTCCAGGTGAGGGTACGACAATGCTTTAGGGTGAGCGTTTGTGTGACGGCGCGGGTTAGTGTTAGCGTATGGGTTAGGATTAGGTGACAGGGGAGGGTAAGGCTTCAGGGAAGGGTTAGGGTTAGGGTTCGGGTTAGGATTAGGGTTAGGGGATGGGGACGGTTTAGGGTCCAGGTCCGCATACGACAACGCTTTAGGGTGAGTGTACGTGTGAGGGCGCGTGTTAGTGTGAGCGTACGGGTTAGGAGTAGGGGACGGGTGAGGGTAAGGCTTCGGGGAAGGGTTAGGGTTAGGGTTCGGGCTAGGTTTAGGGTTAGGGTACGGGGACGGATTAGGGTCCAGGTGAGTGTACGACAATGCTTTAGGGTGAGCGTACGTGTGAGGGCGTGGGTTAGTGTTAGCGTACGGGTTAGGATTAGCTGACGGGTGAGGTTAAGCGTTCGGGGAAGGGTTAGGGTTAGGGTTCGGGCTAGGGTTAGGGTTAGGGGACGGGGACGGTTTAGGGTCCAGGTGATGGTACAACAACGCTTTTGGGTGAGCGTACGTGTGAGGGCGCGGATTAGTGTTAGCGTACAGGTTAGGATTAGGGGACGGTTGAGGGTAAGGGTTCGGGGAAGGGTTAGGGTTAGGGTTCTGACTAGGGTTAGGGTTAGGGGACGAGGGCGGTTTAGGGTCCAGGTCCGCATACGAAAACGCTTTAGGGTGAGCGCACATGTGAGGGCGCGGGTTAGTGTTAGCGCACGGTTTAGGATTAGGCGACGGGTGAGGGTAAGGCTTCGGGGAAGGGTTAGAGTTAGGGTTAGGGTTAGGGTTAGGGGATGGGGACGGTTTAGGGTCCAGGTGAGGGTATGACAACGCTTTAGGGTCTGCGTACGTGTGAGGGCGCGTGTTAGTGTTAGCGTACGGGTTAGGAGTAGGGGACGGGTGAGTGTAAGGCTTCGGGGAAGTGTTAGGGTTAGGGTTCGGGCTAGGGTTAGGGTTAGGGGACGGGGACGGTTTAGGGTCCAGGTGAGGGTACGACAACGCTTTAGGGTGAGCGTACTTGTGAGGGCGGCGGTTAGTGTTAGCGTACGGGTTAGGATTAGGGGACGGGTGAGGGTAAGGCTTCGGGGAAGGGTTAGGGTTAGGGTTCGGGCTAGGGTTAGGGTTAGGGGACGGGGACGGTTTAGGGTCCAGGTGAGGGTACGACAACGCTTTAGGGTGAGCGTACGTGTGAGGGCGCGGGTTAGTGTTAGCGTACGGGTTAGGATTAGGGGACGGGTGAGGGTAAGGCTTCGGGGAAGTGTTAGGGTTAGGGTTCGTGCTAGCGTTAGGGTTAGGGGACGGGGACGGTTTTGGGTCCAGGTGAGGGTATGACAACGCTTTAGGGTCTGCGTACGTTTGAGGGCACGGGTTAGTGTTAGCGTACGGTTTAGGATTAGGGGACGGGTGAGGTTAAGGGTTCGGGGAAGGGTTAGGGTTAGGGTTCGGGCTAGGGTTAGGGTTAGGGGACGGGGACGGCTTAGGGTCCAGGTGAGGGTACGACAACGCTTTAGGGTGAGCGTACGTGTGAGAGCGCGGATTAGTGTTAGCGTACGGGTTAGGATTAGGGGATGGTTGAGGGGAAGGTTTCGGGGAATGGTTAGGGTTAGGGTTCGGACTAGGGTTAGGGTTAGGGGACAAGGACGGTTTAGGGTCCAGGTCTGCATACGAAAACGCTTTAGGGTGAGTGTACATGTGAGGGCGCGGGTTAGTGTTAGCGTACGGGTTAGGATTAGGGGACGGGTGAGGGTAAGGCTTTGGGGAAGGGTTAGGGTTAGGGTTCGGGCTAGGGTTAGGGTCAGGGGACGGGGACGGTTTAGGGTCCAGTTGAGGGTACGACAACGCTTTAGGGTGAGCGTACGTGTGAGGGCGCGGGTTAGTGTTAGCGTATGGGTTAGATTAGGGGACGGGTGAGGGTAAGGCTTTGGGGAAGTGTTAGTGTTAGGGTTCGGGCTAGGGTTAGGGTTAGGGGACGGGGACGGCTTAGGGTCCAGGTGAGGGTACAACAACGCTTTAGGGTGAGCGTATGTGTGAGGGCGCGGTTTCGTGTTAGCGTACGGGTTAGGATGAGGGGACGGGTGAGGTTAAGGCTTCGGGGAAGGGTTAGGGTTAGGTTTCGGGCTAGGGTTAGGGTTAGGGGACGGGGACGGTTTAGGGTCCAGGTGAGGGTACGACAACGATTTACGGTGAGCGTACATGTGAGGGCGCAGGTTAGTGTTAGCGTACGGGTTAGGATTAGGGAACGGGTGAGGGTAAGGCTTTGGGGAGGGGTTACGGTTAGGGTTCGGGCTAGGGTTAGGGTTAGGGGACGGAGACGGTTTAGGGTCCAGGTGAGTATACGACAACGCTTTAGGGTGAGCGTACGTGTGAGGGCGTGGGTTAGTGTTAGCGTACCGGTTGGGATTAGGGGACGGTTAAGGGTAAGGCTTCGGGGAAGGGTTACGGTTAAGGTTCGCGCTAGGGTTAGGGTTAGGGGACGGGGACAGTTTCGAGTCCAGGTGAAGGTATGACAACGTTTTAGGGTGAGTGTTTGTGTGAGGGCGCGGGTTCGTGTTAGCGTAAGGGTTAGGATTAGGGGACGGGTGAGGGTAAGGCTTCGGGGAAGGGTTAGGGTTAGGGTTCGGGCTAGGGTTAGGGTTAGGGAACGGGGTCGGTTTAGGGTCCAGGTGAGGGTACGACAACGCTTTAGGGTGAGCGTACGTGTGAGGGTGCGGGTTAATGTTAGCATACGGGTTAGGATGAGGGGACGGGTGAGGGTAAGGCTTCGGGGAAGGGTTAGGGTGAGGGTTCGGGCTAGGGTTAGGGTTAGGGGACGGGGACATTTTAGGGTCCAGGTGAGGGTATGACAACGCTTTAGTGTGAGTGTACGTGTGAGGGCTTGGGTTAGTGTTAGCGTACGGGTTAGGCTTAGGGGCGGGTGAGGGTAAGGGTTCGGGGAAGGGTTAGGGTTAGGGTTCGGGCTAGAGTTAGGGTTAGATGACGGGAAAGGTTTAGGGTCCAGGTGAGGGTATGACAATGCTTTAGGATGAGCGTTTGTGTGACGGCGCGGGTTAGTGTTAGCGTATGGGTTAGGATTAGGGGACGGGGGAGGGTAAGGCTTCAGGGAAGGGTTAGGGTTAGGGTTCGAGCTAGGGTTAGGGTTAGGGGACGGGGACGGTTTAGGGTCCAGGTCCACATACGACAACGCTTTAGGGTGAGCGTACATATGAGGGCGCGGGTTAGTGTTAGCGTACGGGTTAGGATTAGGTGACGGGTGAGGGTAAGGCTTCGGGGAAGGGTTAGGGTTAGGGTTAGGGCTAGGGTTAGGGTTAGGGGACGGGGACGGTTTAGGGTCCAGGTGAGGGTACGACAACGCTTTAGGGTGAGCGTATGTGTGAGGGCGCAGGTTAGTGTTAGCGTACGGGTTAGGATTAGGGGACGGGTGAGGGTAAGGCTTCGGGGAAGGGTTAGGGTTAGGGTTCGGGCTACGGTTAGGGTTAGCGGACGGGGACGGTGTAGGGTCCATGTGAGGGTACGACAATGATTTAGGGTCAGCGTACGTGTGAGGGCGCGGGTTTGTGTTAGCGTACGGGTTAGGATTATGGGAAGGGTGAGGGTAAGGCTTCGGGGAAGGGTTAGGGTTAGGGTTCGGGCTAGGGTTAAGGTTAAGGGACGGGGTCGGTTTAGGGTCCAGGTGAGGGTACGACAACGTTTTAAGGTGAGCATACGTGTGAGGGCGCATGTTAGTGTTAGCGTATGGCTTAGGCTTATAGGACGGGTGAGGGTAAGGGTTCGGTGAAGGGTTAGGGTTAGGGTTCGGGCTAGGGTTAGGGTTAGTGTACGGGGACTGTTTAGGGTCCACGTGAGGGTACGACAACGCTTTAGGGTGAGCGTATGTGTGAGGGCGCGGGTTAGTGTTAGCGTACGGTTTAGGATGAGGGAACGGGTGAGGTTAAGGCTTCGGGGAAGGGTTAGGGTTAGGTTTCGGGCTAGGGTTAGGGTTAGGGGACGGGGACGGTTTAGGGTCCAGGTGAGGGTACGACAACGCTTTAGGGTGAGCGTACGTGTGAGGGCGTGGGTTAGTGTTAGCGTACGGATTAGGATTAGGGGACGGGTGAGGGTAAGGCTTTGGGGAGGGGTTAGGGTTAGGGTTCGGGCTAGGGTTAGTGTTAGGGTTAGGGGACGGTTTAGGGTCCAGGTGAGGATACGACAACGCTTTAGGGTGAGCGTACGTGTGAGGGCGCGGGTTAGTGTTAGCGTACGGGTTAGGAGTAGGGGACGGGTGAGGGTAAGGCTTCGGGTAAGTGTTAGGGTTAGGGTTCGGGCTAGGGTTAGGGTTAGGGGACGGGTACAGTTTAGGGTCCAGGTGAGGGTACGACAATGCTTTAGGGTGAGCGTACATGTGTGGGCGCTGGTTAGTGTTAGCGTACGGGTTAGGATTAGGGGACGGGTGAGGGTAAGGCTTCGGGGAACGGTTAGGGTTAGGGTTTGTGCTAGGGTTAGGGTTAGGGGACGGTGACGGTTTAGGGTCCATGTGAGGGTAAGACAACGCTTTAGGGTGAGCGTACTTGTGAGGGCGCGGATTAGTGTTAGGGTACGGGTTAGGATTAGGGGACGGTTGAGGGTAAGGGTTCGGGGAAGGCTTAAGGTAAGGGTTCGGACTAGCGTTAGGGTTAGGGGACGAGGACGGTTTAGGGTCCAGGTCCGCATATGAAAACGATTTAGGGTGAGCGTACATGTGAGGGCGCGGGTTAGTGTTAGCGTACGGGTTAGGATTAGGGGAAGGGTGAGGGTAAGGCTTCGGGGAAGGGTTAGTGTTAGGGTTCGGGCTAGGGTTAGGGTTATGGGACGGGGACGGTTTAGGGTCCAGGTGAGGGTACGACAATGCTTTAGGGTGAGCGTACGTCTGAGGGGGCGGGTTAGTGTTAGCGTACGGTTTAGGATTAGGCGACGGGTGAGGGTAAGGGTTCGGGGAAGTGTTAGGGTTAGGGTTCAGGCTATGGTTAGGGTTACGGGACGGGGACGGTTTAGGGTCCAGGTCCGCATACGACAACGCTTTAGGGTGAGCGTACATGTGAGGGCGCGGGTTAGTGTTAGTGTACGGGTTAGGATTAGGTGACGGGTGAGGGTAAGGCTTCGGGGAAGGGTTAGTGTTAGGGTTAGGGTTAGGGTTAGGGTAAGGGGACGAGGACGGTTTAGGGTCCAGGTGAGGGTACGACAACGCTATAGGGTGAGCCTACGTGTGAGGGCGCGGGTTAGTGTTAGCGTACCGGTTCGGAAAAGGGGACGGGTAAGGGTAAGGCTTCCGGGAAGGGTTAGGGTTAGGGTTCGGGCTAGGGTTAGGGTTAGGGGACGGGGACGGTTTAGGGTCCAGGTGAAGGTATGACAACATCTAAGTGTGAGCATACGTGTGAGAGCGCGGGTTAGTGTTAGCGTACGGGATACGATTTGGGGACTGGTGAGGGTAAGGGTTCCGGGAAGGGTTAGGGTTAGGGTTCGGGCTAGGGTTAGGGTTAGGGGATGGGGACGGTTTAGGGTCCAGGTGAGGGTACGACAACACTTTAGGGTGAGCGTACGTGTGAGGGCGCGGGTTAGTGTTAGTGTACAGGTTAGGATTAGGTGACGGGTGAGGGTAAGGGTTAGGGGAAGGGTTAGGGTTAGGGTTCGGGGTAGGCTCACCGTTAGGGGACGGGGACGGTTTAGGGTCCAGTTGAGTGTACGACAATGTTTTAGGGTGAGCGGACGTGTGAGGGCGCTGGTTAGTGTAAGCGTACAGGTTAGGATTAGGGGACGGGTGAGGGTAAGGCTTCGGGGAAGGGTTAGGGTGAGGGTTCGGGCTAGGGTTAGGGTTAGGGGACGGGGACGTTTTAGGGTGCAGGTGAGGGTATGACAACGCTTTAGTGTGAGTGTACGTGTGAGGGCTTGGGTTAGTGTTAGCGTACGGGTTAGGCTTAGGGGCGGGTGAGGGTAAGGGTTCGGGGAAGGATTAGGGTTAGGGTTCAGGCTAGAGTTAGGGTTAGATGACGGGAAAGGTTTAGGGTCCAGGTGAGGGTACGACAATGCTTTAGGGTGAGCGTTTGTGTGACGGCGCGGGTTAGTGTTAGCGTATGGGTTAGGATTAGGTGACGGGGGAGGGTAAGGCTTCAGGGAAGGGTTAGGGTTAGGGTTCGGGCTAGGGTTAGGGTTAGGGGACGGGGACGGTTTAGGGTCCAGGTCCGCATACGACAACGCTTTAGGGTGAGCGTACATGTGAGGGCGCGGGTTAGTGTTAGCGTACGGGTTAGGATGAGGGGACGGGTGAGGTTAAGGCTTCGGGGAAGGGTTAGGGTTAGGTTTCGGGCTAGGGTTAGGGTTAGGGGACGGGGACGGTTTAGGGTCCAGGTGAGGGTACGACAACGCTTTAGGGTGAGCGTACATGTGAGGGCGCGGGTTACTGTTAGCGTACGGGTTAGGATGAGGGGACGGGTGAGGTTAAGGCTTCGGGGAAGGGTTAGGGTTAGGTTTCGGGCTAGGGTTAGGGTTAGAGGACGGGGACGGTTTAGGGTCCAGGTGAGGGTACGACAACGCTTTATGGTGAGCGTGCATGTGAGGGCGCGGGTTAGTGTTAGCGTACGGTTTAGGATTAGGGGACGCGTGAGGGTAAGGCTTTGGGGAGCGGTTAGGGTTAGGGTTCGGGCTAGGGTTAGGGTTAGGGGACGGGGACGGTTTAGGGTCCAGGTGAGGATACGACAACACTTTAGGGTGAGCGTACGTGTGAGGGCGCGGGTTAGTTTTGTGTACAGGTTAGGATTAGGTGACAGGTGAGGGTAAGGGTTCGGGGAAGGGTTAGGTTTAGGGTTCGGGGTAGGCTCACCGTTAGGGTACGGGGACGGTTTAGGGTCCAGGTGAGTGTACGACAATGTTTTAGGGTGAGCGGACGTGTGAGGGCGCGGGTTAGTGTAAGCGTACAGGTTAGGATTAGGGGACGGGTGAGGGTAAGGCTTCGGGGAAGGGTTAGGGTGCGGGTTCGGGCTAGGGTTAGGGTTAGGGGACGGGAACGTTTTAGGGTCCAGGTGAGGGTATGACAACGCTTTAGTGTGAGTGTACGTGTGAGGGCTTGGGTTAGTGTTAGCGTACGGGTTAGGCTTAGGGGACGGGTGAGGGTAAGGTTTCGGGGAAGGGTTAGGGTTAGGGTTCGGGCGAGAGTTAGGGTTAGATGACGGGAAAGGTTTAGGGTCCAGGTGAGGGTACGACAATGCTTTAGGGTGAGCGTTTGTGTGACGGCGCGGGTTAGTGTTAGCGTAAGGTTTAGGAGTAGGGGACGGGTGAGGGTAAGGTTTCGGGGAAGGTTTAGGGTTAGAGTTCGCGCTAGGGTTAGGGTTAGGGGATGGGGACGGTTTAGGGTCCAGGTGATGGTACGACAACGCTTTAGGGTGAGCGTACTTGTGAGGGCGTGGGTTAGTGTTAGCGTATGGATTAGGATTAGGGGACGGGTGAGGGTAAGGCTTTGGGGAGGGGTTAGGGTTAGGGTTCCGGCTAGGGTTAGTGTTAGGGTTAGGGGACGGTTTAGGGTCCAGGTGAGGATACGACAACGCTTTAGGGTGAGCGTACGTGTGAGGGCGCGGGTTAGTGTTAGCGTACAGGTTAGGAGTAGGGGACGGGTGAGGGTAAGGCTTCGGGGAAGTGTTAGGGTTAGGGTTCGGGCTAAGGTTAGGGTTAGGGGACGGGTACAGTTTAGGGTCCAGGTGAGGGTACGACAATGCTTTAGGGTGGGCGTACATGTGAGGGCGCTGGTTAGTGTTAGCGTACGGGTTAGGATTAGGGGACGGGTGAGGGTAAGGCTTCGGGGAACGGTTAGGGTTAGGGTTTGTGCTAGGGTTAGGGTTAGGGGACGGTGACGGTTTAGGGTCCATGTGAATGTACGACAACGCTTTAGGGTGAGCGTACTTGTGAGGGCGGGGGTTAGTGTTAGGGTACGGGTTAGGATTAGGGGACGGGTGAGTGTAAGGGTTCGGGGAAGGGTTAGGGATAGGGTTCGGGCTAGGGTTAGGGTTAGGGGACGGGGACGGTTTAGGGTCCAGGTGAGGGTACAACAACGCTTTAGGGTGAGCGTACGTGTGAGGGCGCGGGTTAGTGTTAGCGTACGGTTTAGGATTAGGCGACGGGTGAGGGTAAGGCTTCAGGGAAGGGTTAGGGTTAGGGTTTGGGCTAGGGTTAGGGTTAGGCGACGGGGACGGTTTAGGGTCCAGGTGAGGGTACGACAACGCTTTAGTGTGAGCGTACGTGTGAGGGCGCGGGTTAGTGTTAGCGTACGGGTTAGGATTAGGGGACGGTTGAGGGTAAGGGTTAGGGGAAGGGTTAGGGTTAGGGTTCGGGGTAGGCTCACCGTTAGGGGACGGGGACGGTTTAGGGTCCAGGTGAGTGTACGACAATGTTTTAGGGTGAGCGGACGTGTGAGGGCGCGGGTTAGTGTAAGCGTACAGGTTAGGATTAGGGGACGGGTGAGGGTAAGGCTTCGGGGAAGGGTTAGGGTGAGGCTTCGGGCTAGGGTTAGGGTTAGGGGACGGGGACGTTTTAGGGTCCAGGTGAGGGTATGACAACGCTTTAGTGTGAGTGTACGTGTGAGGGCTTGGGTTAGTGTTAGCGTACGGGTTAGGCTTAGGGGCGGGTGAGGGTAAGGGTTCGGGGAAGGATTAGGGTTAGGGTTCGGGCTAGAGTTAGGGTTAGATGACGGGAAAGGTTTAGGGTCCAGGTGAGGGTACGACAATGCTTTAGGGTGAGCGTTTGTGTGACGGCGCGGGTTAGTGTTAGCGTATGGGTTAGGATTAGGGGACGGGGGAGGGTAAGGCTTCAGGGAAGGGTTAGGGTTAGGGTTCGGGCTAGGGTTAGGGTTAGGGGACGGGGACGGGGACGGTTTAGGGTCCAGGTCCGCATACGACAACGCTTTAGGGTGAGCGTACATGTGAGGGCGCGGGTTAGTGTTAGCGTACGGGTTAGGATTAGGGGACGGGTGAGGTTAAGGCTTCGGGGAAGGGTTAGGGTTAGGTTTCGGGCTAGGGTTAGGGTTAGGGGACGGGGACGGTTTAGGGTCCAGGTGAGGGTACGACAACGCTTTAGGGTGAGCGTACATGTGAGGGCGCGGGTTACTGTTAGCGTACGGGTTAGGATGAGGGGACGGGTGAGGTTAAGGCTTCGGGGAAGGGTTAGGGTTAGGTTTCGGGCTAGGGTTAGGGTTAGAGGACGGGGACGGTTTAGGGTCCAGGTGAGGGTACGACAACGCTTTATGGTGAGCGTGCATGTGAGGGCGCGGGTTAGTGTTAGCGTACGGTTTAGGATTAGGGGACGCGTGAGGGTAAGGCTTTGGGGAGCGGTTAGGGTTAGGGTTCGGGCTAGGGTTAGGGTTAGGGGACGGGGACGGTTTAAGGTCCAGGTGAGGATACGACAACACTTTAGGGTGAGCGTACGTGTGAGGGCGCGGGTTAGTTTTGTGTACAGGTTAGGATTAGGTGACAGGTGAGGGAAAGGGTTCGGGGAAGGGTTAGGTTTAGGGTTCGGGGTAGGCTCACCGTTAGGGTACGGGGACGGTTTAGGGTCCAGGTGAGTGTACGACAATGTTTTAGGGTGAGCGGACGTGTGAGGGCGCGGGTTAGTGTAAGCGTACAGGTTAGGATTAGGGGACGGGTGAGGGTAAGGCTTCGGGGAAGGGTTAGGGTGAGGGTTCGGGCTAGGGTTAGGGTTAGGGGACGGGGACGTTTTAGGGTCCAGGTGAGGGTATGACAACGCTTTAGTGTGAGTGTACGTGTGAGGGCTTGGGTTAGTGTTAGCGTACGGGTTAGGCTTAGGGGACGGGTGAGGGTAAGGTTTCGGGGAAGGGTTAGGGTTAGGGTTCGGGCGAGAGTTAGGGTTAGATGACGGGAAAGGTTTAGGGTCCAGGTTAGGGTACGACAATGCTTTAGGGTGAGCGTTTGTGTGACGGCGCGGGTTAGTGTTAGCGTAAGGTTTAGGAGTAGGGGACGGGTGAGTGTAAGGCTTCGGGGAAGGTTTAGGGTTAGAGTTCGCGCTAGGGTTAGGGTTAGGGGATGGGGACGGTTTAGGGTCCAGGTAAGGGTACGACAACGCTTTAGGGTGAGCGTACGTGTGAGGGCGTGGGTTAGTGTTAGCGTACGGATTAGGATTAGGGGACGGTTGAGGGTAAGGCTTTGGGGAGGGGTTAGGGTTAGGGTTCCGGCTAGGGTTAGTGTTAGGGTTAGGGGACGGTTTAGGGTCCAGGTGAGGATACGACAACGCTTTAGGGTGAGCGTACGTGTGAGGGCGCGGGTTAGTGTTAGCGTACAGGTTAGGAGTAGGGGACGGGTGAGGGTAAGGCTTCGGGGAAGTGTTAGGGTTAGGGTTCGGGCTAAGGTTAGGGTTAGGGGACGGGTACAGTTTAGGGTCCAGGTGAGGGTACGACAATGCTTTAGGGTGAGCGTACATGTGAGGGCGCTGGTTAGTGTTAGCGTACGGGTTAGGATTAGGGGAAGGGTGAGGGTAAGGCTTCGGGGAACGGTTAGGGTTAGGGTTTGTGCTAGGGTTAGGGTTAGGGGACGGTGACGGTTTAGGGTCCATGTGAATGTACGACAACGCTTTAGGGTGAGCGTACTTGTGAGGGCGGGGGTTAGTGTTAGGGTACGGGTTAGGATTAGGGGACAGGTGAGGGTAAGGCTTCGGGGAAGGGTTAGGGTTAGGGTTCGGGCTAGGGTTAGGGTTAGGGGACGGGGACGGTTTAGGGTCCAGGTGAGGGTACGACAATGTTTTAGGGTGAGCGTACGTGTGAGGGCGCGGGTTAGTGTTAGCGTACGGGTTAGGATTAGGGGACGGGTGAGGGTAAGGCTTCGGGGAAGTATTACGGTTAGGGTTCGGGCTAGGGTTAGGGTTAGGGGACGGGGAAGGTTTAAGGTCCAGGAGATGGTACGACAACGCTTTAGGGTGAGCGTACGTTTGAGGGCGCGGGTTAGTGTTAGCGTACGGTTTAGGATTAGGGGACGGGTGAGGGTAAGGCTTCGGGGAAGGGTTAGGGTTAGGGTTCGGGCTAGGGTTAGGGTTATGGGACGAGGACGGTTTAGGGTCCAGGTGAGGGTACGACAACGCTTTAGGGTGAGCGTACGTCTGAGGGCGCGGGTTAGTGTTAGCGTACGATTTAGGATTAGGCGACGGGTGAGGGTAAGGGTTCGGGGAAGGGTTAGGGTTAGGGTTCAGGCTATGGTTAGGGTTAGGGGACGGGGACGGTTTAGGGTCCAGGTCCGCATACGACAACGCTTTAGGGTGAGCGTACGTGTGAGGGCGCGGGTTAGTGTTAGCGTACGGGTTAGGATTAGGTGACGGGTGAGGGTAAGGCTTCGGGGAAGGGTTAGGGTTAGGGTTAGGGCTAGGGTTAGGGTTAGGGGACGGGGACGGTTTAGGGTCCAGGTGAGATTATGACAATGCTTTAGGCTGAGCGTACGTGTGAGGGCGCGTGTTAGTGTTAGCGTATGGGTTAGGAGCAGGGGACGGGTGATGGTAAGGCTTCGGGGAAGGGTTAGGGTTAGGGTTCGGGCTAGGGTTAGGGTTAGGGGACGGGGACGGTTTAGGGTCCAGGTGAGGGTACGACAACCCTTTAGGGTGAGCGTACGTGTGAGGGCGTGGGTTAGTGTTAGCGTACGGGTTAGGATTAGGGGACGGGTGAGGGTAAGGCTTCGGGGAAGGGTTAGGGTTAGGGTTCGGGCTAGGGTTCGGGTTAGGGGACAGGGACGGTTTAGGGTCCAGGTGAGGGTACAACAACGCTTTAGGGTGAGCGTACGTGTGAGGGCGTGGATTAGTGTTAGCGTACGGGTTAGGATTAGGGGACGGTTGAGGGTAAGGGTTCGGGGAAGGGTTAGGGTTAGGGTTCGGGCTAGGGTTACGGTTAGGGGACGAGGACGGTTTAGGGTCCAGGTCCGCATACGACAACGCTTTAGGGTGAGCGTACATGTGAGGGCATGGGTTAGTGTTAGCGTCCGGATTAGGAGTAGGGGACGGGTGAGGGTAAGGCTTCGGGGAAGGGTTAGGGTTAGGGTTCGGGCTAGGGTTAGGGTTAGGGGACGGGGACGGTTTAGGGTCCAGGTGAGGGTACAACAACGCTTTAGGGTGAGCGTACGTGTGAGGGCGCGGGTTAGTGTTAGCGTACGGTTTAGGATTAGGCGACGGGTGAGGGTAAGGCTTAGGGGAAGGGTTAGGGTTAGGGTTCGGGCTAGGGTTAGGGTTAGGGAATGGTGACGGTTTAGGGTCCAGGTGAGGGTACGACAATGCTTTAGGTTGAGCGTACGTGTGAGGGCACGGGATAGTGTTAGCGTACGGGTTACGATTAGGGAACGGGTGAGGGTAAGGCTTCTGGGAAGTGTTAGGGTTAGGGTTCGGGCTAGGGTTAGGGTTAGGGGACGGGGCTGGTTTAGGGTCCAGGTGAGGATACGACAACGCTTTAGAGTGAGCGTACGTGTGAGGGCGCGGGTTAGTGTTAGCGTACGGGTTAGGATTAGGGGACGGTTGAGGGTAAGTGTTCGGGGAAGGGTTAGGGTTAGGGTTCGGGCTAGGGTTAGGGTTAGGGGACGGGGACGGTTTAGGGTCCAGGTCCGCATATGACAATGCTTTAGGGTGAGCGTACATGTGAGGGCGCGGGTTAGTGTTAGCGTAACGGTTAGGATTAGGGGACGGGTGAGGGTAAGGCTTCGGGGAAGGGTTAGGGTTAGGGTTCGGGCTAGGGTTAGGGTTATGGGACAGGGACGGTTTAGGGTCCAGGTGAGGGTACGACAACGCTTTAGGGTGAGCGTACGTTTGAGGGCACGGATTAGTGTTAGTGTACGGTTTAGGATTTGGGGTCGGGTGAGGGTAAGGCTTCGGGTAAGGGTTAGGCTTAGGGTTCGGGCTAGGGTTAGGGTTAGGGGATGGGGACGGTTTAGGGTCCAGGTGACAGTACGACAATGTTTTAGGGTGAGTGTACGTGTGAGGGCACGGGTTAGTGTTAGCGTACGGGTTAGGATTAGGTGACGGGTGAGTGTAAGGCTTCCGGGAAGGGTTAGTGTTAGGGTTAGGGATAGGGTTAGGGTTAGGGGACGGGGACGGTTTAGGGTCCATGTGAGGGTATGACAATGCTTTAGGGTGAGCGTATGTGTGAGGGCGCGGGTTAGTGTTAGCGTAGCGATTAGGATTAGGGGATGGGTGAGGGTAAGGCTTCGGGGAAGGGTTAGGGATAGGGTTCGGGCTAGGGTTAGGGTTAGGGGATGGGGACGGTTTAGGATCCAGATGAAGGTACGACAACGCTTTAGGGTGAGCGTACGTGTGAGGGCGGGGGTTAGTGTTAGCGTACGGGTTAGGATTAGGGGACGGGTGAGGATAAGGGTTCGGGGAAGGGTTAGGGTTAGGGTTCGGGCTAGAGTTAGGGTTAGGGGACGGGGACGGTTTAGGGTCCAGGTGATGGTATGACAACGTTTTAGGGTGAGAGTACGTGTGAGGGCGCGGGTTAGTGTTAGCGTACGGGTTAGGATTAGGGGACGGGTGAGGGTAAGGCTTCGGGGAATGGTTAGGGTTTGGGGACTGGGATGGTTTAGGGTCCAGGTGAGGGTACGACAACGCTTTAGGGTCAGCGTACGTGTGAGGGCGCGGGTTAGTGTTAGCGTACAGTTTAGGATTAGGGGACGGGTGAGGGTAAGGCTTCGGGGAAGGGTTAGGGTTAAGGTTCGGGTTAGGGTTAGGGTTAGGGGATGGAGACGGTTTAAGGTCCAGGTGAGGGTACGACAACGCTTTAGGGTGAGCGTACGTGTGAGGGCGCAGGTTAATGTTAGCGTACCGGTTAGGATTAGGGGACAGGTGAGGGTAAGGCTTCGGGGAAGGGTTAGAGTTAGGGTTCTGACTACGGTTAGGGTTAGGGGACGGGGACGGTTTAGGGTCCAGGTGAGGGTACGACAATGCTTTAGGGTGAGCGTACATGTGAGGGCGCGGGTTAGTGTTAGCGTAACGGTTAGGATTAGGGGACGGGTGAGGATAAGGGTTTGGGGAAGGGTTAGGGTTAGGGTTAGGGCTAGGGTTAGGGTTAGGAGACGGGGACGGTTTAGGGTCCAGGTGAAGATATGACTACGTTTTAAGGTGAGCGTACGTATGAGGGCGCAGGTTAGTGTTAGCGTACCGGTTAGGATTAGGGGACGGGTGAGGGTAAGGCTTCGGGGAAGGGTTAGGGTTAGGGTTTCGGCTAGGGTTAGGGTTAGGGGACGGGGACGGTTTAGGGTCCAGGTCAGGGTACGACAACGCTTTAGGGTGAGCGTACGTGTGAGGGCGCGGGTTTGTGTTAGCATACGGGTTAGGATTAGGGAACAGGTGAGGGTAAGGTTTCGGGGAAGTGTTAGGGTTAGGTTCCGGGCTAGGGTTAGGGTTAGGAGACATGGACGGTTTAGGGTCCAGGTAAAGGTATGACAACATTTTACTGTGAGGGTAAGTGTGAGGGCGCGGGTTAGTGTTAGCGTACGGGTTACGATTAGGGGACGTGTGAGGGTATGGGATCAGGGAAGGGTTAGGGTTAGGGTTCGGGCTAGGGTTACGGTTAAGGGACGGGGACGGTTTACGGTCCAGGTGAGCGTACGACAACGCTTTAGGGTGAGCGTACGTGTGAGGGCGCTGGTTAGTGTTAGCGTACGGGTTAGGATTAGGGCACGGGTGAGGGTAAGGCTTCGGGGAAGTGTTAGGGTTAGGGTTCGGGCTAGGGTTAGGGTTAGGGGACGCGGACGGTTTAGGGTCCAGGTGAGGTTATGACAACGCTTTAGGCTGAGCGTACGTGTGAGGGCGCGTGTTAGTGTTAGCGTACGGGTTAGGAGTAGGGGATGGGTGATGGTAAGGCTTCGGGGAAGGGTTAGGGTTAGGGTTCGGGCTAGGGTTAGGGTTAGGGGACGGGGACGGTTTAGGGTCCAGGTTCGCATACGACAACGCTTTAGGGTGAGCGTACATGTGAGGACGCGGGTTAGTGTTAGCGTACGGGTTAGGATTAGGGGACGGGTAAGGGTAAGGGTTCGGGTAAGGGTTAGTGTTAGGGTTTGGGCTAGGGTTAGGGTTAGCGGACGGGGACGGTTTAGGGTCCAGGTCCGCATACGACAACACTTTAGGGTGAGTGTACATCTGAGGGCGCGGGTTAGTGTTAGCGTACTGGTTAGGATTAGGTGACGGGTGAGAGTAAGGCCTCGGGGAAGGGTCAGGGTTAGGGATAGGGTTAGGATTAGGGTTAGGGGACGGGGACGGTTTAGGGTCCAGGTGAGGGTACGACAATGCTTTAGGGTGAGCGTACGTGTGAGGGCGTGGGTTAGTGTTAGCGTACCGGTTCGGATTAGGGGACGGGTAAGGGTAAGGCTTCGGGGAAGGGTTACGGTTAAGCTTCGCGCTAGGGTTAGGGTTAGGGGACGGGGACGGTTTAGGGTCCAGGTGAGGGTACGACAACGTTTTAGTGTGAGCGTACGTGTGAGGGCGCGGGTTAGTGTTAGCGTACGGGTTACGATTAGGTGACAGGTGAGGGTAAGGCTTAGGGGAAGGGTTAGGGTTAGGGTTCAGGCTAGGGTTCGGGTTAGGGGATGGGGATGGTTTAGGGTCCAGGTGAGGGTACGACAATGCTTTAGGTTGAGCGTACGTGTGAGGGCGCGGGATAGTGTTAGCGTACGGGTTAGGATTAGGGGACGGGTGAGGGTAAGGCTTCTGGGAAGTGTTAGAGTTAGGGTTCGGGCTAGGGTTAGGGTTAGGGGACGGGGACGGTTTAGGGTCCAGGTGAGGGTACGACAACGCTTTAGGGTGAGCGTACGTCTGAGGGCGCGGGTTAGTGTTAGCGTACGGGTTACGATTAGGGGACGGGTGAGGGTGAGGGTAAGGGTTCGGGGAAATGTTAGGGTTAGGGTTCGGGCTAGGGTTAGGGTTAGGGGACGGGGACGGTTTAGGGTCCAGGTGAGGGTACAACAACGCTTTTGGGTGAGCGTACGTGTGAGGGCGCGGATTAGTGTTAGCGTACGGGTTAGGATTAGGGGACGGTTGAGGGTAAGGCTTCGGGGAAGGGTTAGGGTTAGGGTTCGGACTAGGGTTAGGGTTAGGGGACGAGGACGGTTTAGGGTCCAGGTCCGCATACGAAAACGGTTTAGGGAGAGCGCACATGTGAGGGCGCCGGTTAGTGTTAGCGTACGGTTTAGGATTAGGGGACGGGTGAGGGTAAGGCTTCGGGGAAGGTTTAGGGTGAGGGTTCGGGCTAGGGTTAGGGTTAGGGGACGGGGACGGTTTAGGGTCCAGGTGAGGGTATGACAACGCTTTAGTGTGAGTGTACGTGTGAGGGCTTGGGTTAGTGTTAGCGTACGGGTTAGGCTTCGGGGACGGGTGAAGGTAAGGGTTCGGGGAAGGGTTAGGGTTAGGGTTCGGGCTAGAGTTAGTGTTAGAGGACGGGAAAGGTTTAGGGTCCAGGTGAGGGTACGACAATGCTTTAGGGTGAGTGTTTGTGTGACGGCGCGGGTTAGTGTTAGCGTACGGGTTAGGACTAGGTGACGGGGGAGGGTAAGGCTTCTGGGAAGGGTTAGGGTTAGGGTTCGGGCTAGGGTTAGGGTTAGGGGACGGGGACGGTTTAGGGTCCATGTGAGGTTACGACAATGCTTTAGGGTGAGCGTACGTGTGAGGGCGCGGTTTAGTGTTAGCATACCGGTTCGGATTAGGGGACGGGTAAGGGTAAGGCTTCGGGGAAGGGTTACGGTTAAGGTTCGCGCTAGGGTTAGGGTTAGGGGACGGGGACGGTTTAGAGTCCAGGTGAAGGTATGACAACGTTTTAGTGTGAGCGTACGTGTGAGGGCACGGGTTAGTGTTAGCGTACGGGTTAGGATTAGGGGACGGGTGAGGGTAAGGGTTCGGGGAAGGGTTAGGGTTAGGGTTCGGGCAAGGGTTAGGGTTAGGGGACGGGGACGGTTTAGGGTCCAGGTGAGGGTACAACAACGCTTTAGGATGAGCGTATGTGTGCGGGCGCGGGTTAGTGTTAGCGTACTGCTTAGTATTAGGGGACGGGTGACGGTAAGGCTTCGGGGAAGGGTTAGGGTTAGGGGACGGGGACAGTTAAGGGTCCAGGTGAAGGTACGACAACGCTTTAGGGTGAGCGTACGTGTGAGGGCGCGGGTTAGTGTTAGCGTACGGGTTACGATTAGGGGACGTGTGAGGGTATGGGATCTGGGAAGGGTTAGGGTTAGGGTTCGGGTTAGGGTTACGGTTAAGGGACGGGGACGGTTTAAGGTCCAGGAGATGGTACGACAACGCTATACGGTGAACGTACGTTTGAGGGCGCGGGTTAGCGTTAGCGTACGGTTTAGGATCAGGGGACGGGTTAGGGTAAGGCTTCTGGGAAGGTTTAGGGTTAGGGTTCGGGCTAGGGTTAGGGTTAGGGGATGGGGACGGTTAAGGGTCCAGGTGAGGTTATGACAACGCTTTAGGGTGAGCGTACGTGTGAGGGCGCGTGTTAGTGTTAGTGTACGGGTTAGGAGTAGGGGATGGGTGAGGGTAAGGCTTCGGGGAAGGGTTAGGGTTAGGGTTCGGGCTAGGGTTAGGGTGAGGGGACGGGGACGGTTTAGGGTCTATGTGAGGGTACGACAACGCTTTAGGGTGAGCGTACGTGTGAGGGCGTGGGTTAGTGTTAGCGTACGGGTTAGGATTAGGGGACGGGTGAGGTTAAGGCTTCGGGGAAGGGTTAGGGTTAGGGTTCGGGCTAGGGTTAGGGTTAGGGGATGGGGACGGTTTAGGGCCCAGGTGAGGGTACAACAACGCTTTTGGGTGAGCGTACGTGTGAGGGCACGGATTAGTGTTAGCGTACGGGTTAGGATTAGGGGACGGTTGAGTGTAAGGGTTCGGGGAAGGGTTAGGGTTAGGGTTCTGACTAGGGTTAGGGTTAGGGGACGAGGACGGTTTAGGGTCCAGGTCCGCATACGAAAATGCTTTAGGATGAGCGCACATGTGAGGGCGCGGGTTAGTGTTAGCGTACGGGTTAGGATTAGGGGACGGGTGAGGGTAAGGCTTCGGGGAAGGGTTAGGGTTAGGGTTAGGGCTAGGGCTAGGGTTATGGGACGGGGACGGTTTAGGGTCCAGGTGAGGGTACGACAACGCTTTACGGTGAGCGTACGTCTGAGGGCGCGGGTTAGTGTTAGCGTACGGGATAGGATTAGGGGTCGGGTGAGAGTAAGGCTTTGGGGAGGGGTTAGGGATAGGGTTCAGGCTATGGTTAGGGTTAGGGGACGGAGACGGTTTAGGGTCCAGGTGAGGATACGACAACGCTTTAGGGTGAGCGTACGTGTGAGGGCGCGGGTTAGTGTTAGTGTACGGGTTAGGATTAGCTGACGGGTGAGGATAAGGCTTCGGGGAAGGGTTAGAGTTAGGGTTAGGGTTAGGGTTAGGGGATGGGGACGTTTTAGGGTCCAGGTGTGGTTATGACAATGCTTTAGGGTGAGTGTACGTGTGAGGGCGCATGTTAGTGTGAGCGTACGGGTTAGGATTAGGGGACGGGTGAGGGTAAGGCTTCGGGGAAGGGTTAGGTTTAGGGTTCGGGCTAGGTTTAGGGTTAGGGTACGGGGACGTATTAGGGTCCACGTGAGGGTACGACAACGCTTTAGGGTGAGCGTACGTGTGAGGGCGTGGGTTAGTGTTAGCGTACGGGTTAGGATTAGGGGACGGGTGAGGTTAAGCGTTCGGGGAAGGGTTAGGGTTAGGGTTCGGGCTAGGGTTAGGGTTAGGGGACGGGGATGGTTTAGGGTCCAGGTGAGGGTACAACAACGCTTTTGGGTGAGCGTACGTGTGAGGGCGCGGATTAGTGTTAGCGTACGGGTTAGGATTAGGGGACGGTTGAGGGTAAGGGTTCGGGGAAGGGTTAGGGTTAGGGTTCTGACTAGGGTTAGGGTTAGGGGACGAGGGCGGTTTACGGTCCAGGTCCGCATACGAAAACGCTTTACGTTGAGCGCACATGTGAGGGCGCGGGTTAGTGTTAGCGTACGGGTTAGGATTAGGGGACGGGTGAGGGTAAGGCATCGGGGAAGTGTTAGGGTTAGGGTTCGGGCTAGGGTTAGGGTTATGGGACGGGGACGGTTTAGGGTCCAGGTGAGGGTACGACAACGCTTTACGGTGAGCGTACGTCTGAGGGCGCGGGTTAGTGTTAGCGTACGGTTTACGATTAGGCAACGGGTGAGGGTAAGGGTTCGGGGAAGGGTTAGGGTTAGGGTTCGGGCTAGGGTTAGGGTTAGGGAATGGGGACGGTTTAGGGTCCAGGTGAGGATACGACAACACTTTAGGGTGAGCGTACGTGTGAGGGCGCGGGTTAGTGTTAGTGTACAGGTTAGGATTAGGTGACGGGTGAGGGTAAGGGTTCGGGGAAGGGTTAGGGTTAGGGTTCGGGGTAGGCTCACCGTTAGGGGACGGGGACGGTTTAGGCTCCAGGCGAATGTACGACAATGTTTTAGGGTGAGCGGACGTGTGAGGGCGCGGGTTAGTGTAAGCGTACAGGTTAGGATTAGGGGACGGGTGAGGGTAAGGCTTTGGGGAAGGGTTAGGGTGAGGGTTCGGGCTAGGGTTAGGGATAGGGGACGGGAACGTTTTAGGATCAAGGTGAGGGTATGATAACGCTTTAGTGTGAGTGTACGTGTGAGGGCTTGGGTTAGTGTTAGCGTACGGGTTAGGCTTCGGGGACGGGTGAAGGTAAGGTTTAGGGGAAGGGTTAGGGTTAGGGTTCGGGCTAGAGTTAGTTTTAGAGGACGGGAAAGGTTTAGGTCCAGGTGAGGGTACGACAATGCTTTAGGGTGAGCGTTTGTGTGACGGCGCGGGTTAGTGTTAGCGTATGGGTTAGGATTAGGTGACAGGGGAGGGTTAGGCTTCAGGGAAGGGTTAGGGTTAGGGTTCGGGTTAGGATTAGGGTTAGGGGATGGGGACGGTTTAGGGTCCAGGTCCGCATACGACAACGCTTTAGGGTGAGTGTACGTGTGAGGGCGCGTGTTAGTGTGAGCGTACGGGTTAGGAGTAGGGGACGGGTGAGGGTAAGGCTTCGGGGAAGGGTTAGGGTTAGGGTTCGGGCTAGGTTTAGGGTTAGGTTACGGGGACGGATTAGGGTCCAGGTGAGGGTACGACAATGCTTTAGGGTGAGCGTACGTGTGAGGGCGTGGGTTAGTGTTAGCGTACGGGTTAGGATTAGCTGACGGGTGAGGTTAAGCGTTCGGGGAAGGGTTAGGGTTAGGGTTCGGGCTAGGGTTAGGGTTAGGGGACGGGGACGGTTTAGGGTCCAGGTGATGGTACAACAACGCTTTTGGGTGAGCGTACGTGTGAGGGCGCGGATTAGTGTTAGCGTACAGGTTAGGATTAGGGGACGGTTGAGGGTAAGGGTTCGGGGAAGGGTTAGGGTTAGGGTTCTGACTAGGGTTAGGGTTAGGGGACGAGGGCGGTTTAGGGTCCAGGTCCGCATACGAAAACGCTTTAGGGTGAGCGTACGTGTGAGGGCGCGGGTTAGTGTTAGCGTACGGGTTAGAATTAGGTGACGGGTGAGGGTAAGGGTTCGGGGAAGGGTTAGGGTTCGGGGTAGGCTCACCGTTAGGGGACGGGGAAGGTTTAGGGTCCAGGCGAGTGTACGACAATGTTTTAGGGTGAGCAGACGTGTGAGGGCGCGGGTTAGTGTAAGCGTACAGGTTAGGATTAGGGGACGGGTGAGGGTAAGGCTTCGGGGAAGGGTTAGGGTGAGGGTTCGGGCTAGGGTTAGGGTTAGGGGACGGGAACGTTTTAGGGTCAAAGTGAGTGTATGATAACGCTTTAGTGTGAGTGTACGTGTGAGGGCTTGGGTTAGTGTTAGCGTACGGGTTAGGCTTCGGGGACGGGTGAAGGTAAGGTTTCGGGGAAGGGTTAGGGTTAGGGTTCGGGCTAGAGTTAGTTTTAGAGGACGGGAAAGGTTTAGGGTCCAGGTGAGGGTACGACAATGCTTTAGGGTGCGCGTTTTTGTGACGGCGCGGGTTAGTGTTAGCGTATGGGTTAGGATTAGGTGACAGGGGAGGGTAAGGCTTCGGGGAAGGGTTAGGGTTAGGGTTAGGGCTAGGGTTAGGGTTACGGGACGGGGACGGTTTAGGGTCCAGGTGAGGGTACGACAACGCTTTAGGGTGAGCGTACGTGTGAGGGCGTGGGTTAGTGTTAGTGTACCAGTTCGGATTAGGGGACGGGTAAGGGTAAGGCTTCGGGGAAGGGTTACGGTTAAGGTTCGCGCTAGGGTTTGGGTTAGGCGACGGGGACGGTTTAGGGTCCAGGTGAAGGTATGACAACGTTTTAGTGTTAGCGTTCGTGTGAGGGCGCGGGTTAGTGTTAGCGTACGGGTTAGGATTAGGGGACGGGAGAGGTTAAGGGTTCGGGGAAGGGTTAGGGTTAGGGTTCGGGCAAGGGTTATGGTTAGGGGACGGGGACGGTTTAGGGTCCAGGTCCACATACGACAACACTTTAGGGTGAGCGTACATGTGAGGGCGCGGGTTAGTGTTAGCGTACGGGTTAGGATTAGGGGACGGGTGAGGGTAAGGCTTCGGGGAAGTGTTAGGGTTAGGGTTCGTGCTAGCGTTAGGGTTAGGGGACGGGGACGGTTTAGGGTCCAGGTGAGGGTACGACAACGCTTTAGGGTGAGCGTACGTGTGAGGGCGCGGGTTAGTGTTAGCGTACGGGTTAGGATTAGGGGACGGGTGAGGGTAAGGCTTCGGGGAAGTGTTAGGGTTAGGGTTCGTGCTAGCGTTAGGGTTAGGGGACGGGGACGGTTTAGGGTCCAGGTGAGGGTATGACAACGCTTTAGGGTCTGCATACGTTTGAGGGCACGGGTTAGTGTTAGCGTACGGTTTAGGATTAGGGGACGGGTGAGGTTAAGGGTTCGGGGAAGGGTTAGGGTTAGGGTTCGGGCTAGGGTTAGGGTTAGGGGACGGGGACGGCTTAGGGTCCAGGTGAGGGTACGACAACGCTTTAGGGTGAGCGTACGTGTGAGAGCGCGGATTAGTGTTAGCGTACGGGTTAGGATTAGGGGATGGTTGAGGGTAAGGTTTCGGGGAATGGTTAGGGTTAGGGTTCGGACTAGGGTTAGTGTTAGGGGACAAGGACGGTTTAGGGTCCAGGTCCGCATACGAAAACGCTTTAGGGTGAGCGTACATGTGAGGGCGCGGGTTAGTGTTAGCGTACGGGTTAGGATTAGGGAACGGGTGAGGGTAAGGCTTTGGGGAGGGGTTACGGTTAGGGTTCGGGCTAGGGTTAGGGTTAGGGGACGGAGACGGTTTAGGGTCCAGGTGAGTATACGACAACGCTTTAGGGTGAGCGTACGTGTGAGGGCGTGGGTTAGTGTTAGCGTAACGGTTGGGATTAGGGGACGGTTAAGGGTAACGCTTCGGGGAAGGGTTACGGTTAAGGTTCGCGCTAGGGTTAGGGTTAGGGGACGGGGACAGTTTCGAGTCCAGGTGAAGGTATGACAACGTTTTAGGGTGAGTGTTCGTGTGAGGGCGCGGGTTCGTGTTAGCGTAAGGGTTAGGATTAGGGGACGGGTGAGGGTAAGGCTTCGGGGAAGGGTTAGGGTTAGGGTTCGGGCTAGGGTTAGGGTTAGGGGACGGGGACGGTTTAGGGTCCAGGTGAGGGTACGACAACGCTTTAGGGTGAGCGTACGTGTGAGGGTGCGGGTTAATGTTAGCATACGGGTTAGGATGAGGGGACGGGTGAGGGTAAGGCTTCGGGGAAGGGTTAAAGTTAGGGTACGGGCTAGGGTTAGGGTTAGGGGACGGGGACGGTTTAGGGTCCAGGTGAGGGTACGAGAACGCTTTAGGGTGAGCGTACGTGTGAGGGCGCGGGTTAGTGTTAGCGTACCGGTTAGGATTAGGCGACGGGTGAGGGTAAGGCTTTGGGGAAGGGTTAGGGTTAGGGTTTCGGCTAGGGTTAGGGTTAGGGGACGGGGACGGTTTAGGGTACAGGTGAGGGTACGACAACTCTTTAGGGTGAGTGTTCGTGTGAGGGCGCGGGTTCGTGTTAGCGTAAGGGTTAGGATTAGGGGACGGGTGAGGGTAAGGCTTCGGGGAAGGGTTAGGGTTAGGGTTCGGGCTAGGGTTAGGGTTAGGGGACGGGGACGGTTTAGGGTCCAGGTGAGGGTACGACAACGCTTTAGGGTGAGCGTACGTGTGAGGGTGCGGGTTAATGTTAGCATACGGGTTAGGATTATGTGACAGGTGAGGGTAAGGATTAGGGGAAGGGTTAGGGTTAGAGTTCGGGCTAGGGTTAGGGTTAGGGGATGGGGACGGTTTAGGGTCCAGGTGAGGGTACGACAATGCTTTAGGGTGAGCATACGTGTGAGGGCGCGGGATAGTGTTAGCGTACGGGTTAGGATTAGGGGACGGGTGAGGGTAAGGCTTTTGGGAAGGGTTAGGGTTAGGGTTCGGGCTAGGGTTAGGGTTAGGGGACGGGGACGGTTTAGGGTCCATGTGAGGTTACGACAATGCTTTAGGGTGAGCGTACGTGTGAGAGCGCGGTTTAGTGTTAGCATACCGGTTCGGATTAGGGGACGGGTAAGGGTAAGGCTTCGGGGAAGGGTTACGGTTAAGGTTCGCGCTAGGGTTAGGGTTAGGGGACGGGGACGGTTTAGAGTCCAGGTGAAGGTATGACAACGTTTTAGTGTGAGCGTACGTGTGAGGGCACGGGTTAGTGTTAGCGTACGGGTTAGGATTAGGGGACGGGTGAGGGTAAGGGTTCGGGGAAGGGTTAGGGTTAGGGTTCGGGCAAGGGTTAGGGTTAGGGGACGGGGACGGTTTAGGGTCCAGGTGAGGGTACAACAACGCTTTAGGATGAGCGTATGTGTGCGGGCGCGGGTTAGTGTTAGCGTACTGCTTAGTATTAGGGGACGGGTGACGGTAAGGCTTCGGGGAAGGGTTAGGGTTAGGGGACGGGGACAGTTAAGGGTCCAGGTGAAGGTACGACAACGCTTTAGGGTGAGCGTACGTGTGAGGGCGCGGGTTAGTGTTAGCGTACGGGTTACGATTAGGGGACGTGTGAGGGTATGGGATCTGGGAAGGGTTAGGGTTAGGGTTCGGGTTAGGGTTACGGTTAAGGGACGGGGACGGTTTAAGGTCCAGGAGATGGTACGACAACGCTATACGGTGAACGTACGTTTGAGGGCGCGGGTTAGTGTTAGCGTACGGGTTAGGATTAGGGGACGGGTGAGAGTAAGGCTTTGGGGAGGGGTTAGGGTTAGGGTTCAGGCTATGGTTAGGGTTAGGGGACGGAGACGGTTTAGGGTCCAGGTGAGGATACGACAACGCTTTAGGGTGA
The DNA here is from genome assembly GCF_964270905.1 of Leucopleurus acutus. Classification (NCBI taxonomy): domain Eukaryota; kingdom Metazoa; phylum Chordata; class Mammalia; order Artiodactyla; family Delphinidae; genus Leucopleurus; species Leucopleurus acutus. Next base: position 57,750,237 of record NC_139159.1, read on the forward strand.
GCGTACGTGTGAGGGCGCGGGTTAGTGTTAGCGTACGGGTTAGGAGTAGGGGACGGGTGAGGGTAAGGCTTCGGGGAAGCGTTAGGGTTAGGGTTCGGGCTAGGGTTAGGGTTAGGGGACGGGAACAGTTTAGGGTCCAGGTGAGGGTACGACAATGCTTCAGGGTGAGCGTACATGTGAGGGCGCTGGTTAGTGTTAGCGTACGGGTTAGGATTAGGGGACGGGTGAGGGTAAGGTTTCGGGGAACGGTTAGGGTTAGGGTTTGTGCTAGTTTTAGGGTTAGGGGACGGTGACGGTTTAGGGTCCAGGAGATGGTACGACAACGCTTTAGGGTGAGCGTATGTTTGAGGGCGCGGGTTAGTTTTAGCGTACGGTTTAGGATTAGGGGACGGGTGAGAGTAAGGTTTCGGGGAAGGTTTAGGGTTAGAGTTCGGGCTAGGGTTAGGGTTAGGGGATGGGGACGGTTTAGTGTCCAGGTGAGGGTACAACAACGCTTTACGGTGAGCGTACGTGTGAGGGCGCGGATAAGTGTTAGCGTACGGGTTAGGATTAGGGGACGGTCGAGGGTAAGGGTTCGGGGAAGGGTTAGGGTTAGGGTTCGGACTAGGGTTAGGGTTAGGGGACAAGGACGGTTTAGGGTCCAGGTCCGCATACGAAAACGCTTTAGGGTGAGCGTACGTGTGAGGACGCGGGTTAGTGTTAGCGTACGGGTTAGGATTAGGGGATGGGTGAGGGTAAGGCTTCGGGGAAGGGTTAGGGTTAGGGTTCGGGCTAGGGTTAGGGTTATTGGACGGGGACGGTTTAGGGTCCAGGTGAGGGTACGACAACGCTTTAGGGTGAGCGTACATGTGAGGGCGCGGGTTAGTGTTAGCGTATGGTTTAGGATTAGGCGACGGGTGAGGGTAAGGGTTCGGGGAAGGGTTAGGGTTAGGGTTCGGGATAGGGTTAGGGTTAGGGGACGGGGACGTTTAAGGGTCCAGGTCCGCATACGACAACGCTTTAGGATGAGCGTACATGTGAGGGCGCGAGTTAGTGTTAGCGTACGGGTTAGGATTAGGTGACGGGTGAGGGTAAGGCTTCGGGGAAGGGTTAGGGTTAGGGTTAGGGCTAGGGTTAGGGTTAGGGGACGAGGACGGTTTAGGGTCCAGGTGAGGGTACGACAACGCTATAGGGTGAGCGTACGTGTGAGGGCGCGGGTTAGTGTTAGCGTACCGGTTCGGATAAGGGGACGGGTAAGGGTAAGGCTTCGGGGAAGGGTTAGGGTTAGGGTTCGTCCTAGGGTTAGGGTTAGGGGACGGGGACGGTTTAGGGTCCAGGTGAAGGTATGACAACGTCTTTGTGTGAGCGTACGTGTGAGAGCGCGGGTTAGTGTTAGCGTACGGGTTACGATTAGGGGACGGGTGAGGGTAAGGTTTCGGGGAAGGGTTACGGTTAGGGTTCGGGCTAGGGTTAGGGTTAGGAGACGGGGACTGTTTAGGGTCCACGTGAGGGTACGACAACTCTTTAGGGTGAGTGTACCTGTGAGGGCGCGGGTTAGTATTAGCGTACGGGTTAGGATTAGGGGATGGGTGAGGGTAAGGCTTCGGGGAAGGGTTAGGATTAGGGTTCGGGCTAGGGTTACGGTTAAGGGACGGGGACGGTTTACGGTCCAGGTGAGCGTACGACAACGTTTTAGGGTGAGCGTACGTGTGAGGGCGCGGGTTAGTCTTAGCATACGGGTTAGGATGAGGGGACGTGTGAGGGTAAGGCTTCGGGGAAGGTTTAGGGTTAGGGTTCGGGCTAGGGTTAGGGTTAGGGGATGGGGACGGTTTAGGGTCCAGGTGAGTGTACGGCAACGCTTTAGGGTGAGCGTACGTGTGAGGGCGCGGGTTAGTTTTAGCATACGGTTTAGGCTTATGGGACGGGTGACGGTAAGGTTTCGGGGAAGGGTTAGGGTTAGCGTTCGGGCTAGGGTTAGGGTTAGGGTACGGGGACTGTTTAGGGTCCACGTGAGTGTATGACAACGCTTTAGGGTGAGTGTACCTGTGAGGGCGCGGGTTAGTGTTAGCGTACGGGTTAGGATTACGGGACGGGTGAGGGTAAGGCTTCGGGGAAGGGTTAGGGTTAGGGTTCGGGCTAGGGTTACGGTCAAAGGACGGGGACGGTTTACGGTCCAGGTGAGCATACGAAAACGCTTTAGAGTGAGCGTACGTGTGAGGGCGCGGGTTAGTGTTAGCATTCGGTTTAGGATGAGGAGACGGGTGAGGGTAAGGCTTCGGGGAAGGTTTAGGGTTAGGGTTAGGGCTAGGGTTAGGGTTAGGGGACGGGGACAGTTTAGGGTCCAGGTGAGGGTATGACAACGCTTTACGGTGAGCGTACGTGTGAGGGCCCGTGTTAGTGTTAGCGTAGGGGTTAGCATTAGGGGACGGGTGAGGGTAAGGCTTCGGGGAAGGGTTAGGGTTAGGGTTCGGGCTAGGGTTAGGGTTAGGGGACAGGGACGGTGTAGGGTCCATGTGAGGGTACGACAATGCTTTAGGGTCAGCGTACGTGTGAGGGCGCGGGTTTGTGTTAGCGTACGGGTTAGGATTGTGGGACGGGTGAGGGTAAGGCTTCGGGGAAGGGTTAGGGTTAGGGTTCGGGCTAGGGTTAAGGTTAGGGGACGGGGTCGGTTTAGGGTCCAGGTGAGGGTACGACAACGCTTTAAGGTGAGCGTACGTGTGAGGGCGCGTGTTAGTGTTAGCGTACGGCTTAGGCTTATAGGACGGGTGAGGGTAAGGGTTCGGGGCAGGGTTAGTGTTAGGGTTCGGGCTAGGTTTAGGGTTAGGGTACGGGGACTATTTAGGGTCCACGTGAGGGTACGACAACGCTTTAGGGTGAGTGTACCTGTGAGGGCATGGGTTAGTGTTAGCGTACTGGTTAGGATTAGGGGACGGGTGAGGATAAGGTTTCGGGGAAGGGTTAGGGTTAGGGTTTCGGCTAGGCTTAGGGTTAGGGGACAGGGACGGTTTAGGGTCCAGGTGAGGGTACGACAACGCTTTAGGGTGAGCGTACGTGTCAGGGCGCGGGTTCGTGTTAGCATACGGGTTAGGATTAGGGGACGGGTGAGGGTAAGGCTTCGGGGAAGGGTTAGGGTTAGGGTTTGGTCTAGGGATAGGGTTAGGGGACGGGGACGGTTTAGGGTCCAGGTGAAGGTATGACAACATTTTAGTGTGAGCGTACGTGTGAGGGCGTGGGTTAGTGTTAGCATACGGGTTACGATTAGGGGACGTCTGAGAGTATGGGATCGGGGAAGGGTTAGGGTTAGGGTTCGGACTAGGGTTACGGTTAAGGGACGGGGACGGTTTACGGTCCAGGTGAGCGTACGACAACGCTTTAGGGTGAGCTTACGTTTGAGGGCGTTGGTTAGTGTTAGCGTACGCTTTAGGATTAGGGGACGGGTGAGGGTAAGGCTTCGCGGAACAGTTAGGGTTAGGGTTTGTGCTAGGGTTAGGGTTAGGGGACGGTGACGGTTTAGGGTCCAGGTGAGGGTACGACAACGTTTTAGGGTGAGCGTACTTGTGAGGGCGGGGGTTAGTTTTAGCGTACGGGTTAGGATTAGGGGACGGGTGAGGGTAAGGCTTCTGGGAAGGGTTAGGGTTAGGGTTCGGGCTAGGGTTAGGGTTATGGGACGGTGACGGTTTAGGGTCCAGGTGAGGGCACGACAACGCTTTAGGGTGAGCGTACGGAGAGGGTGCGGGTTAGTGTTAGCGTACGGTTTAGGATTAGGCGACGGGTGAGGGTAAGGCTTCGGGGAAGGGTTAGGGTTAGGGTTCGGGCTAGGGTTAGGGTTAGGGGATGAGGACGGTTTAGGGTCCAGGTGAGGGTACGACAACGCTTTAGGGTGAGCGTACGAGTGAGGGCGCGGGTTAGTGTTAGCGTACGGGTTAGGATTAGGGGTCGGGTGAGGATAAGGGTTCGGGGAAGGTTTAGGGTTAGGGTTCGGGCTAGGGTTAGGGTTAGGGGACGGGGACGGTTTAGGGTCCAGGTGAGGTTACGACAACGCTTTAGGGTGAGCGTACGTGTGAGGGCGCGGGTTAGTGTTAGCGTACGGGTTACGATTAGGGGACGGGTGAGGGCAAGGGTTCGGGGAATTGTTAGGTTTAGGGTTCGGGCTAGGGTTAGGGTTAGGGGACGGGGACGGTTTAGGGTCCAGGTGAGTGTACGACAAAGCTTTAGGGTGAGTGTACGTGTGAGGGCGCGGGTTAGTGTTAGCGTATGGGTTAGATTAGGGGACGGGTGAGGGTAAGGCTTCGGGGAAGTGTTAGTGTTAGGGTTCGGGCTAGGCTTAGGGTTAGGGGACGGGGACGGTTTAGGGTCCAGGTGAGGGTACGAAAACGCTTTAGGGTGAGCGTATGTGTGAGGGCGCGGGTTAGTGTTAGCGTACGGGTTAGGATGAGGGGACGGGTGAGGTTAAGGGTTCGGAGAGGGGTTAGGGTTAGTTTTCGGGATAGGGTTAGGGTTAGGGGACGGGGACGGTTTAGGGTCCAGGTGAGGGTACGACAACGCTTTAGGGTGAGCGTACATGTGAGGGCGCGGGTTAGTGTTAGCGTACGGATTAGGATTAGTGGACGGGTGAGTGTAAGGCTTTGGGGAGGGGTTAGTGTTAGGGTTCGGGCTAGGTTTAGGGTTAGGGTTAGGGGACGGTTTAGGGTCCAGGTGAGGATACGACAACGCTTTAGGGTGAGCGTACGTGTGAGGGCGCGGGTTAGTGTTAGCGTACGGGTTAGGAGTAGGGGACGGGTGAGGGTAAGGCTTCGGGGAAGTGTTAGGGTTAGGGTTCGGGCTAGGGTTAGGGTTAGGGGACGGGTACAGTTTAGGGTCCAGGTGAGGGTACGACAATGCTTTAGGGTGAGCGTACATGTTAGGGCGCTAGTTAGTGTTAGCGTACGGGTTAGGATTAGGGGACGGGTGAGGGTAAGGCTTCGGGGAACGGTTAGGGTTAGTGTTTGTGCTAGGGTTAGGGTTAGGGGACGGTGACGGTTTAGGGTCCAGGTGAGGGTACGACAACGCTTTAGGGTGAGCGTATGTGTGAGGGCGCGGGTTAGTGTTAGCGTACGTGTTAGGATGAGGGGACGGGTGAGGTTTAGGCTTCGGAGAAGGGTTAGGGTTAGGTTTCAGGCTAGGGTTAGGATTAGGGGACTGGGACGGTTTAGGGTCCAGGTGAGGGTACGACAACGCTTTAGGGTGACCTACATGTGACGGCGCGGGTTAGTGTTAGCGTACGGATTAGGATTAGGGGACGGGTGAGGGTAAGGCTTTGGGGAGGGGTTAGGGTTAGGGTTCGGGCTAGGGTTAGGGTTAGGGTTAGGGGACGGTTTAGGGTCCAGGTGAGGATACGACAACGCTTTAGGGTGAGCGTACGTGTGAGGACGCAGGTTAGTGTTAGCGTACGGGTTAGGATTAGGGGACGGGTGAGGGTAAGGCTTCGGGGAAGTGTTAGTGTTAGGGTTCGGGCTAGGGTTAGGGTTAGGGGACGGGTACATTTTAGGGTCCAGGTGAGGGTACGACAATGCTTTAGGGTGAGCGTACATGTGAGGGCGCTGGTTAGTGTTAGCGTACGGGTTAGGATTAGGGGACGGGTGTGGGTAAGGCTTCGGGGAACGGTTAGGGTTAGGGTTTCTGCTAGGGTTAGGGTTAGGGGACGGTGACGGTTTAGGGTCCAGGTGAGGGTACGACAACGCTTTAGGGTGAGCGTACTTGTGAGGGCGGGGGTTAGTGTTAGGGTACGGGTTAGGATTAGGGGACGGGTGAGGGTAAGGCTTCGGGGAAGGGTTAGGGTTAGGGTTCGGGCTATGGTTAGGATTAGGGGACGGGGACGGTTTAGGGTCCAGGTGAGGGTACGACAATGCTTTAGGGTGAGCGTACGTGTGAGGGCGCGGCTTAGTGTTAGTGTACGGGTTAGGATTAGGGGACGGGTGAGGGTAAGGGTTCGGGGAAGGGTTAGGGTTAGGGTTCGGGCTAGGGTTAGGGTTAGGGGACGGGGACGGTTTAAGGTCCAGGAGATGGTACGACAACGCTTTAGGGTGAGCGTACGTGTGAGGGCGCGGGTTAGTGTTAGCGTACGGTTTAGGATTAGGTGACGGGTGAGGGTAAGGCTTCGGGGAAGGGTTAGGGTTAGGGTTAGGGCTAGGGTTAGGGTTAGGGGACGGGGACGGTTTAGGGTCCAGGTGAGATTATGACAATGCTTTAGGCTGAGCGTACGTGTGAGGGCGCGTGTTAGTGTTAGCGTATGGGTTAGGAGCAGGGGACGGGTGATGGTAAGGCTTCGGGGAAGGGTTAGGGTTAGGGTTCGGGCTAGGGTTAGGGTTAGGGGACGGGGACGGTTTAGGGTCCAGGTGAGGGTACGACAACCCTTTAGGGTGAGCGTACGTGTGAGGGCGTGGGTTAGTGTTAGCGTACGGGTTAGGATTAGGGGACGGGTGAGGGTAAGGCTTCGGGGAAGGGTTAGGGTTAGGGTTCGGGCTAGGGTTCGGGTTAGGGGACAGGGACGGTTTAGGGTCCAGGTGAGGGTACAACAACGCTTTAGGGTGAGCGTACGTGTGAGGGCGTGGATTAGTGTTAGCGTACGGGTTAGGATTAGGGGACGGTTGAGGGTAAGGGTTCGGGGAAGGGTTAGGGTTAGGGTTCGGGCTAGGGTTACGGTTAGGGGACGAGGACGGTTTAGGGTCCAGGTCCGCATACGACAACGCTTTAGGGTGAGCGTACATGTGAGGGCATGGGTTAGTGTTAGCGTCCGGATTAGGAGTAGGGGATGGGTGAGGGTAAGGCTTCGGGGAAGGGTTAGGGTTAGGGTTCGGGCTAGGGTTAGGGTTAGGGGACGGGGACGGTTTAGGGTCCAGGTGAGGGTACAACAACGCTTTAGGGTGAGCGTACGTGTGAGGGCGCGGGTTAGTGTTAGCGTACGGTTTAGGATTAGGCGACGGGTGAGGGTAAGGCTTAGGGGAAGGGTTAGGGTTAGGGTTCGGGCTAGGGTTAGGGTTAGGGAATGGTGACGGTTTAGGGTCCAGGTGAGGGTACGACAATGCTTTAGGTTGAGCGTACGTGTGAGGGCACGGGATAGTGTTAGCGTACGGGTTACGATTAGGGAACGGGTGAGGGTAAGGCTTCTGGGAAGTGTTAGGGTTAGGGTTCGGGCTAGGGTTAGGGTTAGGGGACGGGGCTGGTTTAGGGTCCAGGTGAGGATACGACAACGCTTTAGAGTGAGCGTACGTGTGAGGGCGCGGGTTAGTGTTAGCGTACGGGTTAGGATTAGGGGACGGTTGAGGGTAAGTGTTCGGGGAAGGGTTAGGGTTAGGGTTCGGGCTAGGGTTAGGGTTAGGGGACGGGGACGGTTTAGGGTCCAGGTCCGCATATGACAATGCTTTAGGGTGAGCGTACATGTGAGGGCGCGGGTTAGTGTTAGCGTAACGGTTAGGATTAGGGGACGGGTGAGGGTAAGGCTTCGGGGAAGGGTTAGGGTTAGGGTTCGGGCTAGGGTTAGGGTTATGGGACAGGGACGGTTTAGGGTCCAGGTGAGGGTACGACAACGCTTTAGGGTGAGCGTACGTTTGAGGGCACGGATTAGTGTTAGTGTACGGTTTAGGATTTGGGGTCGGGTGAGGGTAAGGCTTCGGGTAAGGGTTAGGCTTAGGGTTCGGGCTAGGGTTAGGGTTAGGGGATGGGGACGGTTTAGGGTCCAGGTGACAGTACGACAATGTTTTAGGGTGAGTGTACGTGTGAGGGCACGGGTTAGTGTTAGCGTACGGGTTAGGATTAGGTGACGGGTGAGTGTAAGGCTTCCGGGAAGGGTTAGTGTTAGGGTTAGGGATAGGGTTAGGGTTAGGGGACGGGGACGGTTTAGGGTCCATGTGAGGGTATGACAATGCTTTAGGGTGAGCGTATGTGTGAGGGCGCGGGTTAGTGTTAGCGTAGCGATTAGGATTAGGGGATGGGTGAGGGTAAGGCTTCGGGGAAGGGTTAGGGATAGGGTTCGGGCTAGGGTTAGGGTTAGGGGATGGGGACGGTTTAGGATCCAGATGAAGGTACGACAACGCTTTAGGGTGAGCGTACGTGTGAGGGCGGGGGTTAGTGTTAGCGTACGGGTTAGGATTAGGGGACGGGTGAGGATAAGGGTTCGGGGAAGGGTTAGGGTTAGGGTTCGGGCTAGAGTTAGGGTTAGGGGACGGGGACGGTTTAGGGTCCAGGTGATGGTATGACAACGTTTTAGGGTGAGAGTACGTGTGAGGGCGCGGGTTAGTGTTAGCGTACGGGTTAGGATTAGGGGACGGGTGAGGGTAAGGCTTCGGGGAATGGTTAGGGTTTGGGGACTGGGATGGTTTAGGGTCCAGGTGAGGGTACGACAACGCTTTAGGGTCAGCGTACGTGTGAGGGCGCGGGTTAGTGTTAGCGTACAGTTTAGGATTAGGGGACGGGTGAGGGTAAGGCTTCGGGGAAGGGTTAGGGTTAAGGTTCGGGTTAGGGTTAGGGTTAGGGGATGGAGACGGTTTAAGGTCCAGGTGAGGGTACGACAACGCTTTAGGGTGAGCGTACGTGTGAGGGCGCAGGTTAATGTTAGCGTACCGGTTAGGATTAGGGGACAGGTGAGGGTAAGGCTTCGGGGAAGGGTTAGAGTTAGGGTTCTGACTACGGTTAGGGTTAGGGGACGGGGACGGTTTAGGGTCCAGGTGAGGGTACGACAATGCTTTAGGGTGAGCGTACATGTGAGGGCGCGGGTTAGTGTTAGCGTAACGGTTAGGATTAGGGGACGGGTGAGGATAAGGGTTTGGGGAAGGGTTAGGGTTAGGGTTAGGGCTAGGGTTAGGGTTAGGAGACGGGGACGGTTTAGGGTCCAGGTGAAGATATGACTACGTTTTAAGGTGAGCGTACGTATGAGGGCGCAGGTTAGTGTTAGCGTACCGGTTAGGATTAGGGGACGGGTGAGGGTAAGGCTTCGGGGAAGGGTTAGGGTTAGGGTTTCGGCTAGGGTTAGGGTTAGGGGACGGGGACGGTTTAGGGTCCAGGTCAGGGTACGACAACGCTTTAGGGTGAGCGTACGTGTGAGGGCGCGGGTTTGTGTTAGCATACGGGTTAGGATTAGGGAACAGGTGAGGGTAAGGTTTCGGGGAAGTGTTAGGCTTAGGTTCCGGGCTAGGGTTAGGGTTAGGAGACATGGACGGTTTAGGGTCCAGGTAAAGGTATGACAACATTTTACTGTGAGGGTAAGTGTGAGGGCGCGGGTTAGTGTTAGCGTACGGGTTACGATTAGGGGACGTGTGAGGGTATGGGATCAGGGAAGGGTTAGGGTTAGGGTTCGGGCTAGGGTTACGGTTAAGGGACGGGGACGGTTTACGGTCCAGGTGAGCGTACGACAACGCTTTAGGGTGAGCGTACGTGTGAGGGCGCTGGTTAGTGTTAGCGTACGGGTTAGGATTAGGGCACGGGTGAGGGTAAGGCTTCGGGGAAGTGTTAGGGTTAGGGTTCGGGCTAGGGTTAGGGTTAGGGGACGCGGACGGTTTAGGGTCCAGGTGAGGTTATGACAACGCTTTAGGCTGAGCGTACGTGTGAGGGCGCGTGTTAGTGTTAGCGTACGGGTTAGGAGTAGGGGATGGGTGATGGTAAGGCTTCGGGGAAGGGTTAGGGTTAGGGTTCGGGCTAGGGTTAGGGTTAGGGGACGGGGACGGTTTAGGGTCCAGGTTCGCATACGACAACGCTTTAGGGTGAGCGTACATGTGAGGACGCGGGTTAGTGTTAGCGTACGGGTTAGGATTAGGGGACGGGTAAGGGTAAGGGTTCGGGTAAGGGTTAGTGTTAGGGTTTGGGCTAGGGTTAGGGTTAGCGGACGGGGACGGTTTAGGGTCCAGGTCCGCATACGACAACACTTTAGGGTGAGTGTACATCTGAGGGCGCGGGTTAGTGTTAGCGTACTGGTTAGGATTAGGTGACGGGTGAGAGTAAGGCCTCGGGGAAGGGTCAGGGTTAGGGATAGGGTTAGGATTAGGGTTAGGGGACGGGGACGGTTTAGGGTCCAGGTGAGGGTACGACAATGCTTTAGGGTGAGCGTACGTGTGAGGGCGTGGGTTAGTGTTAGCGTACCGGTTCGGATTAGGGGACGGGTAAGGGTAAGGCTTCGGGGAAGGGTTACGGTTAAGCTTCGCGCTAGGGTTAGGGTTAGGGGACGGGGACGGTTTAGGGTCCAGGTGAGGGTACGACAACGTTTTAGTGTGAGCGTACGTGTGAGGGCGCGGGTTAGTGTTAGCGTACGGGTTACGATTAGGTGACAGGTGAGGGTAAGGCTTAGGGGAAGGGTTAGGGTTAGGGTTCAGGCTAGGGTTCGGGTTAGGGGATGGGGATGGTTTAGGGTCCAGGTGAGGGTACGACAATGCTTTAGGTTGAGCGTACGTGTGAGGGCGCGGGATAGTGTTAGCGTACGGGTTAGGATTAGGGGACGGGTGAGGGTAAGGCTTCTGGGAAGTGTTAGAGTTAGGGTTCGGGCTAGGGTTAGGGTTAGGGGACGGGGACGGTTTAGGGTCCAGGTGAGGGTACGACAACGCTTTAGGGTGAGCGTACGTCTGAGGGCGCGGGTTAGTGTTAGCGTACGGGTTACGATTAGGGGACGGGTGAGGGTGAGGGTAAGGGTTCGGGGAAATGTTAGGGTTAGGGTTCGGGCTAGGGTTAGGGTTAGGGGACGGGGACGGTTTAGGGTCCAGGTGAGGGTACAACAACGCTTTTGGGTGAGCGTACGTGTGAGGGCGCGGATTAGTGTTAGCGTACGGGTTAGGATTAGGGGACGGTTGAGGGTAAGGCTTCGGGGAAGGGTTAGGGTTAGGGTTCGGACTAGGGTTAGGGTTAGGGGACGAGGACGGTTTAGGGTCCAGGTCCGCATACGAAAACGGTTTAGGGAGAGCGCACATGTGAGGGCGCCGGTTAGTGTTAGCGTACGGTTTAGGATTAGGGGACGGGTGAGGGTAAGGCTTCGGGGAAGGTTTAGGGTGAGGGTTCGGGCTAGGGTTAGGGTTAGGGGACGGGGACGGTTTAGGGTCCAGGTGAGGGTATGACAACGCTTTAGTGTGAGTGTACGTGTGAGGGCTTGGGTTAGTGTTAGCGTACGGGTTAGGCTTCGGGGACGGGTGAAGGTAAGGGTTCGGGGAAGGGTTAGGGTTAGGGTTCGGGCTAGAGTTAGTGTTAGAGGACGGGAAAGGTTTAGGGTCCAGGTGAGGGTACGACAATGCTTTAGGGTGAGTGTTTGTGTGACGGCGCGGGTTAGTGTTAGCGTACGGGTTAGGACTAGGTGACGGGGGAGGGTAAGGCTTCTGGGAAGGGTTAGGGTTAGGGTTCGGGCTAGGGTTAGGGTTAGGGGACGGGGACGGTTTAGGGTCCATGTGAGGTTACGACAATGCTTTAGGGTGAGCGTACGTGTGAGGGCGCGGTTTAGTGTTAGCATACCGGTTCGGATTAGGGGACGGGTAAGGGTAAGGCTTCGGGGAAGGGTTACGGTTAAGGTTCGCGCTAGGGTTAGGGTTAGGGGACGGGGACGGTTTAGAGTCCAGGTGAAGGTATGACAACGTTTTAGTGTGAGCGTACGTGTGAGGGCACGGGTTAGTGTTAGCGTACGGGTTAGGATTAGGGGACGGGTGAGGGTAAGGGTTCGGGGAAGGGTTAGGGTTAGGGTTCGGGCAAGGGTTAGGGTTAGGGGACGGGGACGGTTTAGGGTCCAGGTGAGGGTACAACAACGCTTTAGGATGAGCGTATGTGTGCGGGCGCGGGTTAGTGTTAGCGTACTGCTTAGTATTAGGGGACGGGTGACGGTAAGGCTTCGGGGAAGGGTTAGGGTTAGGGGACGGGGACAGTTAAGGGTCCAGGTGAAGGTACGACAACGCTTTAGGGTGAGCGTACGTGTGAGGGCGCGGGTTAGTGTTAGCGTACGGGTTACGATTAGGGGACGTGTGAGGGTATGGGATCTGGGAAGGGTTAGGGTTAGGGTTCGGGTTAGGGTTACGGTTAAGGGACGGGGACGGTTTAAGGTCCAGGAGATGGTACGACAACGCTATACGGTGAACGTACGTTTGAGGGCGCGGGTTAGCGTTAGCGTACGGTTTAGGATCAGGGGACGGGTTAGGGTAAGGCTTCTGGGAAGGTTTAGGGTTAGGGTTCGGGCTAGGGTTAGGGTTAGGGGATGGGGACGGTTAAGGGTCCAGGTGAGGTTATGACAACGCTTTAGGGTGAGCGTACGTGTGAGGGCGCGTGTTAGTGTTAGTGTACGGGTTAGGAGTAGGGGATGGGTGAGGGTAAGGCTTCGGGGAAGGGTTAGGGTTAGGGTTCGGGCTAGGGTTAGGGTGAGGGGACGGGGACGGTTTAGGGTCTATGTGAGGGTACGACAACGCTTTAGGGTGAGCGTACGTGTGAGGGCGTGGGTTAGTGTTAGCGTACGGGTTAGGATTAGGGGACGGGTGAGGTTAAGGCTTCGGGGAAGGGTTAGGGTTAGGGTTCGGGCTAGGGTTAGGGTTAGGGGATGGGGACGGTTTAGGGCCCAGGTGAGGGTACAACAACGCTTTTGGGTGAGCGTACGTGTGAGGGCACGGATTAGTGTTAGCGTACGGGTTAGGATTAGGGGACGGTTGAGTGTAAGGGTTCGGGGAAGGGTTAGGGTTAGGGTTCTGACTAGGGTTAGGGTTAGGGGACGAGGACGGTTTAGGGTCCAGGTCCGCATACGAAAATGCTTTAGGATGAGCGCACATGTGAGGGCGCGGGTTAGTGTTAGCGTACGGGTTAGGATTAGGGGACGGGTGAGGGTAAGGCTTCGGGGAAGGGTTAGGGTTAGGGTTAGGGCTAGGGCTAGGGTTATGGGACGGGGACGGTTTAGGGTCCAGGTGAGGGTACGACAACGCTTTACGGTGAGCGTACGTCTGAGGGCGCGGGTTAGTGTTAGCGTACGGGATAGGATTAGGGGTCGGGTGAGAGTAAGGCTTTGGGGAGGGGTTAGGGATAGGGTTCAGGCTATGGTTAGGGTTAGGGGACGGAGACGGTTTAGGGTCCAGGTGAGGATACGACAACGCTTTAGGGTGAGCGTACGTGTGAGGGCGCGGGTTAGTGTTAGTGTACGGGTTAGGATTAGCTGACGGGTGAGGATAAGGCTTCGGGGAAGGGTTAGAGTTAGGGTTAGGGTTAGGGTTAGGGGATGGGGACGTTTTAGGGTCCAGGTGTGGTTATGACAATGCTTTAGGGTGAGTGTACGTGTGAGGGCGCATGTTAGTGTGAGCGTACGGGTTAGGATTAGGGGACGGGTGAGGGTAAGGCTTCGGGGAAGGGTTAGGTTTAGGGTTCGGGCTAGGTTTAGGGTTAGGGTACGGGGACGTATTAGGGTCCACGTGAGGGTACGACAACGCTTTAGGGTGAGCGTACGTGTGAGGGCGTGGGTTAGTGTTAGCGTACGGGTTAGGATTAGGGGACGGGTGAGGTTAAGCGTTCGGGGAAGGGTTAGGGTTAGGGTTCGGGCTAGGGTTAGGGTTAGGGGACGGGGATGGTTTAGGGTCCAGGTGAGGGTACAACAACGCTTTTGGGTGAGCGTACGTGTGAGGGCGCGGATTAGTGTTAGCGTACGGGTTAGGATTAGGGGACGGTTGAGGGTAAGGGTTCGGGGAAGGGTTAGGGTTAGGGTTCTGACTAGGGTTAGGGTTAGGGGACGAGGGCGGTTTACGGTCCAGGTCCGCATACGAAAACGCTTTACGTTGAGCGCACATGTGAGGGCGCGGGTTAGTGTTAGCGTACGGGTTAGGATTAGGGGACGGGTGAGGGTAAGGCATCGGGGAAGTGTTAGGGTTAGGGTTCGGGCTAGGGTTAGGGTTATGGGACGGGGACGGTTTAGGGTCCAGGTGAGGGTACGACAACGCTTTACGGTGAGCGTACGTCTGAGGGCGCGGGTTAGTGTTAGCGTACGGTTTACGATTAGGCAACGGGTGAGGGTAAGGGTTCGGGGAAGGGTTAGGGTTAGGGTTCGGGCTAGGGTTAGGGTTAGGGAATGGGGACGGTTTAGGGTCCAGGTGAGGATACGACAACACTTTAGGGTGAGCGTACGTGTGAGGGCGCGGGTTAGTGTTAGTGTACAGGTTAGGATTAGGTGACGGGTGAGGGTAAGGGTTCGGGGAAGGGTTAGGGTTAGGGTTCGGGGTAGGCTCACCGTTAGGGGACGGGGACGGTTTAGGCTCCAGGCGAATGTACGACAATGTTTTAGGGTGAGCGGACGTGTGAGGGCGCGGGTTAGTGTAAGCGTACAGGTTAGGATTAGGGGACGGGTGAGGGTAAGGCTTTGGGGAAGGGTTAGGGTGAGGGTTCGGGCTAGGGTTAGGGATAGGGGACGGGAACGTTTTAGGATCAAGGTGAGGGTATGATAACGCTTTAGTGTGAGTGTACGTGTGAGGGCTTGGGTTAGTGTTAGCGTACGGGTTAGGCTTCGGGGACGGGTGAAGGTAAGGTTTAGGGGAAGGGTTAGGGTTAGGGTTCGGGCTAGAGTTAGTTTTAGAGGACGGGAAAGGTTTAGGTCCAGGTGAGGGTACGACAATGCTTTAGGGTGAGCGTTTGTGTGACGGCGCGGGTTAGTGTTAGCGTATGGGTTAGGATTAGGTGACAGGGGAGGGTTAGGCTTCAGGGAAGGGTTAGGGTTAGGGTTCGGGTTAGGATTAGGGTTAGGGGATGGGGACGGTTTAGGGTCCAGGTCCGCATACGACAACGCTTTAGGGTGAGTGTACGTGTGAGGGCGCGTGTTAGTGTGAGCGTACGGGTTAGGAGTAGGGGACGGGTGAGGGTAAGGCTTCGGGGAAGGGTTAGGGTTAGGGTTCGGGCTAGGTTTAGGGTTAGGTTACGGGGACGGATTAGGGTCCAGGTGAGGGTACGACAATGCTTTAGGGTGAGCGTACGTGTGAGGGCGTGGGTTAGTGTTAGCGTACGGGTTAGGATTAGCTGACGGGTGAGGTTAAGCGTTCGGGGAAGGGTTAGGGTTAGGGTTCGGGCTAGGGTTAGGGTTAGGGGACGGGGACGGTTTAGGGTCCAGGTGATGGTACAACAACGCTTTTGGGTGAGCGTACGTGTGAGGGCGCGGATTAGTGTTAGCGTACAGGTTAGGATTAGGGGACGGTTGAGGGTAAGGGTTCGGGGAAGGGTTAGGGTTAGGGTTCTGACTAGGGTTAGGGTTAGGGGACGAGGGCGGTTTAGGGTCCAGGTCCGCATACGAAAACGCTTTAGGGTGAGCGTACGTGTGAGGGCGCGGGTTAGTGTTAGCGTACGGGTTAGAATTAGGTGACGGGTGAGGGTAAGGGTTCGGGGAAGGGTTAGGGTTCGGGGTAGGCTCACCGTTAGGGGACGGGGAAGGTTTAGGGTCCAGGCGAGTGTACGACAATGTTTTAGGGTGAGCAGACGTGTGAGGGCGCGGGTTAGTGTAAGCGTACAGGTTAGGATTAGGGGACGGGTGAGGGTAAGGCTTCGGGGAAGGGTTAGGGTGAGGGTTCGGGCTAGGGTTAGGGTTAGGGGACGGGAACGTTTTAGGGTCAAAGTGAGTGTATGATAACGCTTTAGTGTGAGTGTACGTGTGAGGGCTTGGGTTAGTGTTAGCGTACGGGTTAGGCTTCGGGGACGGGTGAAGGTAAGGTTTCGGGGAAGGGTTAGGGTTAGGGTTCGGGCTAGAGTTAGTTTTAGAGGACGGGAAAGGTTTAGGGTCCAGGTGAGGGTACGACAATGCTTTAGGGTGCGCGTTTTTGTGACGGCGCGGGTTAGTGTTAGCGTATGGGTTAGGATTAGGTGACAGGGGAGGGTAAGGCTTCGGGGAAGGGTTAGGGTTAGGGTTAGGGCTAGGGTTAGGGTTACGGGACGGGGACGGTTTAGGGTCCAGGTGAGGGTACGACAACGCTTTAGGGTGAGCGTACGTGTGAGGGCGTGGGTTAGTGTTAGTGTACCAGTTCGGATTAGGGGACGGGTAAGGGTAAGGCTTCGGGGAAGGGTTACGGTTAAGGTTCGCGCTAGGGTTTGGGTTAGGCGACGGGGACGGTTTAGGGTCCAGGTGAAGGTATGACAACGTTTTAGTGTTAGCGTTCGTGTGAGGGCGCGGGTTAGTGTTAGCGTACGGGTTAGGATTAGGGGACGGGAGAGGTTAAGGGTTCGGGGAAGGGTTAGGGTTAGGGTTCGGGCAAGGGTTATGGTTAGGGGACGGGGACGGTTTAGGGTCCAGGTCCACATACGACAACACTTTAGGGTGAGCGTACATGTGAGGGCGCGGGTTAGTGTTAGCGTACGGGTTAGGATTAGGGGACGGGTGAGGGTAAGGCTTCGGGGAAGTGTTAGGGTTAGGGTTCGTGCTAGCGTTAGGGTTAGGGGACGGGGACGGTTTAGGGTCCAGGTGAGGGTACGACAACGCTTTAGGGTGAGCGTACGTGTGAGGGCGCGGGTTAGTGTTAGCGTACGGGTTAGGATTAGGGGACGGGTGAGGGTAAGGCTTCGGGGAAGTGTTAGGGTTAGGGTTCGTGCTAGCGTTAGGGTTAGGGGACGGGGACGGTTTAGGGTCCAGGTGAGGGTATGACAACGCTTTAGGGTCTGCATACGTTTGAGGGCACGGGTTAGTGTTAGCGTACGGTTTAGGATTAGGGGACGGGTGAGGTTAAGGGTTCGGGGAAGGGTTAGGGTTAGGGTTCGGGCTAGGGTTAGGGTTAGGGGACGGGGACGGCTTAGGGTCCAGGTGAGGGTACGACAACGCTTTAGGGTGAGCGTACGTGTGAGAGCGCGGATTAGTGTTAGCGTACGGGTTAGGATTAGGGGATGGTTGAGGGTAAGGTTTCGGGGAATGGTTAGGGTTAGGGTTCGGACTAGGGTTAGTGTTAGGGGACAAGGACGGTTTAGGGTCCAGGTCCGCATACGAAAACGCTTTAGGGTGAGCGTACATGTGAGGGCGCGGGTTAGTGTTAGCGTACGGGTTAGGATTAGGGAACGGGTGAGGGTAAGGCTTTGGGGAGGGGTTACGGTTAGGGTTCGGGCTAGGGTTAGGGTTAGGGGACGGAGACGGTTTAGGGTCCAGGTGAGTATACGACAACGCTTTAGGGTGAGCGTACGTGTGAGGGCGTGGGTTAGTGTTAGCGTAACGGTTGGGATTAGGGGACGGTTAAGGGTAACGCTTCGGGGAAGGGTTACGGTTAAGGTTCGCGCTAGGGTTAGGGTTAGGGGACGGGGACAGTTTCGAGTCCAGGTGAAGGTATGACAACGTTTTAGGGTGAGTGTTCGTGTGAGGGCGCGGGTTCGTGTTAGCGTAAGGGTTAGGATTAGGGGACGGGTGAGGGTAAGGCTTCGGGGAAGGGTTAGGGTTAGGGTTCGGGCTAGGGTTAGGGTTAGGGGACGGGGACGGTTTAGGGTCCAGGTGAGGGTACGACAACGCTTTAGGGTGAGCGTACGTGTGAGGGTGCGGGTTAATGTTAGCATACGGGTTAGGATGAGGGGACGGGTGAGGGTAAGGCTTCGGGGAAGGGTTAAAGTTAGGGTACGGGCTAGGGTTAGGGTTAGGGGACGGGGACGGTTTAGGGTCCAGGTGAGGGTACGAGAACGCTTTAGGGTGAGCGTACGTGTGAGGGCGCGGGTTAGTGTTAGCGTACCGGTTAGGATTAGGCGACGGGTGAGGGTAAGGCTTTGGGGAAGGGTTAGGGTTAGGGTTTCGGCTAGGGTTAGGGTTAGGGGACGGGGACGGTTTAGGGTACAGGTGAGGGTACGACAACTCTTTAGGGTGAGTGTTCGTGTGAGGGCGCGGGTTCGTGTTAGCGTAAGGGTTAGGATTAGGGGACGGGTGAGGGTAAGGCTTCGGGGAAGGGTTAGGGTTAGGGTTCGGGCTAGGGTTAGGGTTAGGGGACGGGGACGGTTTAGGGTCCAGGTGAGGGTACGACAACGCTTTAGGGTGAGCGTACGTGTGAGGGTGCGGGTTAATGTTAGCATACGGGTTAGGATTATGTGACAGGTGAGGGTAAGGATTAGGGGAAGGGTTAGGGTTAGAGTTCGGGCTAGGGTTAGGGTTAGGGGATGGGGACGGTTTAGGGTCCAGGTGAGGGTACGACAATGCTTTAGGGTGAGCATACGTGTGAGGGCGCGGGATAGTGTTAGCGTACGGGTTAGGATTAGGGGACGGGTGAGGGTAAGGCTTTTGGGAAGGGTTAGGGTTAGGGTTCGGGCTAGGGTTAGGGTTAGGGGACGGGGACGGTTTAGGGTCCATGTGAGGTTACGACAATGCTTTAGGGTGAGCGTACGTGTGAGAGCGCGGTTTAGTGTTAGCATACCGGTTCGGATTAGGGGACGGGTAAGGGTAAGGCTTCGGGGAAGGGTTACGGTTAAGGTTCGCGCTAGGGTTAGGGTTAGGGGACGGGGACGGTTTAGAGTCCAGGTGAAGGTATGACAACGTTTTAGTGTGAGCGTACGTGTGAGGGCACGGGTTAGTGTTAGCGTACGGGTTAGGATTAGGGGACGTGTGAGGGTAAGGGTTCGGGGAAGGGTTAGGGTTAGGGTTCGGGCAAGGGTTAGGGTTAGGGGACGGGGACGGTTTAGGGTCCAGGTGAGGGTACAACAACGCTTTAGGATGAGCGTATGTGTGCGGGCGCGGGTTAGTGTTAGCGTACTGCTTAGTATTAGGGGACGGGTGACGGTAAGGCTTCGGGGAAGGGTTAGGGTTAGGGGACGGGGACAGTTAAGGGTCCAGGTGAAGGTACGACAACGCTTTAGGGTGAGCGTACGTGTGAGGGCGCGGGTTAGTGTTAGCGTACGGGTTACGATTAGGGGACGTGTGAGGGTATGGGATCTGGGAAGGGTTAGGGTTAGGGTTCGGGTTAGGGTTACGGTTAAGGGACGGGGACGGTTTAAGGTCCAGGAGATGGTACGACAACGCTATACGGTGAACGTACGTTTGAGGGCGCGGGTTAGTGTTAGCGTACGGGTTAGGATTAGGGGACGGGTGAGAGTAAGGCTTTGGGGAGGGGTTAGGGTTAGGGTTCAGGCTATGGTTAGGGTTAGGGGACGGAGACGGTTTAGGGTCCAGGTGAGGATACGACAACGCTTTAGGGTGAGCGTACGTGTGAGGGCGCGGGTTAGTGTTAGCGTACGGGTTAGGAGTAGGGGACGGGTGAGGGTAAGGCTTCGGGGAAGCGTTAGGGTTAGGGTTCGGGCTAGGGTTAGGGTTAGGGGACGGGAACAGTTTAGGGTCCAGGTGAGGGTACGACAATGCTTCAGGGTGAGCGTACATGTGAGGGCGCTGGTTAGTGTTAGCGTACGGGTTAGGATTAGGGGACGGGTGAGGGTAAGGTTTCGGGGAACGGTTAGGGTTAGGGTTTGTGCTAGTTTTAGGGTTAGGGGACGGTGACGGTTTAGGGTCCAGGAGATGGTACGACAACGCTTTAGGGTGAGCGTATGTTTGAGGGCGCGGGTTAGTTTTAGCGTACGGTTTAGGATTAGGGGACGGGTGAGAGTAAGGTTTCGGGGAAGGTTTAGGGTTAGAGTTCGGGCTAGGGTTAGGGTTAGGGGATGGGGACGGTTTAGTGTCCAGGTGAGGGTACAACAACGCTTTACGGTGAGCGTACGTGTGAGGGCGCGGATAAGTGTTAGCGTACGGGTTAGGATTAGGGGACGGTCGAGGGTAAGGGTTCGGGGAAGGGTTAGGGTTAGGGTTCGGACTAGGGTTAGGGTTAGGGGACAAGGACGGTTTAGGGTCCAGGTCCGCATACGAAAACGCTTTAGGGTGAGCGTACGTGTGAGGACGCGGGTTAGTGTTAGCGTACGGGTTAGGATTAGGGGATGGGTGAGGGTAAGGCTTCGGGGAAGGGTTAGGGTTAGGGTTCGGGCTAGGGTTAGGGTTATTGGACGGGGACGGTTTAGGGTCCAGGTGAGGGTACGACAACGCTTTAGGGTGAGCGTACATGTGAGGGCGCGGGTTAGTGTTAGCGTATGGTTTAGGATTAGGCGACGGGTGAGGGTAAGGGTTCGGGGAAGGGTTAGGGTTAGGGTTCGGGATAGGGTTAGGGTTAGGGGACGGGGACGTTTAAGGGTCCAGGTCCGCATACGACAACGCTTTAGGATGAGCGTACATGTGAGGGCGCGAGTTAGTGTTAGCGTACGGGTTAGGATTAGGTGACGGGTGAGGGTAAGGCTTCGGGGAAGGGTTAGGGTTAGGGTTAGGGCTAGGGTTAGGGTTAGGGGACGAGGACGGTTTAGGGTCCAGGTGAGGGTACGACAACGCTATAGGGTGAGCGTACGTGTGAGGGCGCGGGTTAGTGTTAGCGTACCGGTTCGGATAAGGGGACGGGTAAGGGTAAGGCTTCGGGGAAGGGTTAGGGTTAGGGTTCGTCCTAGGGTTAGGGTTAGGGGACGGGGACGGTTTAGGGTCCAGGTGAAGGTATGACAACGTCTTTGTGTGAGCGTACGTGTGAGAGCGCGGGTTAGTGTTAGCGTACGGGTTACGATTAGGGGACGGGTGAGGGTAAGGTTTCGGGGAAGGGTTACGGTTAGGGTTCGGGCTAGGGTTAGGGTTAGGAGACGGGGACTGTTTAGGGTCCACGTGAGGGTACGACAACTCTTTAGGGTGAGTGTACCTGTGAGGGCGCGGGTTAGTATTAGCGTACGGGTTAGGATTAGGGGATGGGTGAGGGTAAGGCTTCGGGGAAGGGTTAGGATTAGGGTTCGGGCTAGGGTTACGGTTAAGGGACGGGGACGGTTTACGGTCCAGGTGAGCGTACGACAACGTTTTAGGGTGAGCGTACGTGTGAGGGCGCGGGTTAGTCTTAGCATACGGGTTAGGATGAGGGGACGTGTGAGGGTAAGGCTTCGGGGAAGGTTTAGGGTTAGGGTTCGGGCTAGGGTTAGGGTTAGGGGATGGGGACGGTTTAGGGTCCAGGTGAGTGTACGGCAACGCTTTAGGGTGAGCGTACGTGTGAGGGCGCGGGTTAGTTTTAGCATACGGTTTAGGCTTATGGGACGGGTGACGGTAAGGTTTCGGGGAAGGGTTAGGGTTAGCGTTCGGGCTAGGGTTAGGGTTAGGGTACGGGGACTGTTTAGGGTCCACGTGAGTGTATGACAACGCTTTAGGGTGAGTGTACCTGTGAGGGCGCGGGTTAGTGTTAGCGTACGGGTTAGGATTACGGGACGGGTGAGGGTAAGGCTTCGGGGAAGGGTTAGGGTTAGGGTTCGGGCTAGGGTTACGGTCAAAGGACGGGGACGGTTTACGGTCCAGGTGAGCATACGAAAACGCTTTAGAGTGAGCGTACGTGTGAGGGCGCGGGTTAGTGTTAGCATTCGGTTTAGGATGAGGAGACGGGTGAGGGTAAGGCTTCGGGGAAGGTTTAGGGTTAGGGTTAGGGCTAGGGTTAGGGTTAGGGGACGGGGACAGTTTAGGGTCCAGGTGAGGGTATGACAACGCTTTACGGTGAGCGTACGTGTGAGGGCCCGTGTTAGTGTTAGCGTAGGGGTTAGCATTAGGGGACGGGTGAGGGTAAGGCTTCGGGGAAGGGTTAGGGTTAGGGTTCGGGCTAGGGTTAGGGTTAGGGGACAGGGACGGTGTAGGGTCCATGTGAGGGTACGACAATGCTTTAGGGTCAGCGTACGTGTGAGGGCGCGGGTTTGTGTTAGCGTACGGGTTAGGATTGTGGGACGGGTGAGGGTAAGGCTTCGGGGAAGGGTTAGGGTTAGGGTTCGGGCTAGGGTTAAGGTTAGGGGACGGGGTCGGTTTAGGGTCCAGGTGAGGGTACGACAACGCTTTAAGGTGAGCGTACGTGTGAGGGCGCGTGTTAGTGTTAGCGTACGGCTTAGGCTTATAGGACGGGTGAGGGTAAGGGTTCGGGGCAGGGTTAGTGTTAGGGTTCGGGCTAGGTTTAGGGTTAGGGTACGGGGACTATTTAGGGTCCACGTGAGGGTACGACAACGCTTTAGGGTGAGTGTACCTGTGAGGGCATGGGTTAGTGTTAGCGTACTGGTTAGGATTAGGGGACGGGTGAGGATAAGGTTTCGGGGAAGGGTTAGGGTTAGGGTTTCGGCTAGGCTTAGGGTTAGGGGACAGGGACGGTTTAGGGTCCAGGTGAGGGTACGACAACGCTTTAGGGTGAGCGTACGTGTCAGGGCGCGGGTTCGTGTTAGCATACGGGTTAGGATTAGGGGACGGGTGAGGGTAAGGCTTCGGGGAAGGGTTAGGGTTAGGGTTTGGTCTAGGGATAGGGTTAGGGGACGGGGACGGTTTAGGGTCCAGGTGAAGGTATGACAACATTTTAGTGTGAGCGTACGTGTGAGGGCGTGGGTTAGTGTTAGCATACGGGTTACGATTAGGGGACGTCTGAGAGTATGGGATCGGGGAAGGGTTAGGGTTAGGGTTCGGACTAGGGTCACGGTTAAGGGACGGGGACGGTTTACGGTCCAGGTGAGCGTACGACAACGCTTTAGGGTGAGCTTACGTTTGAGGGCGTTGGTTAGTGTTAGCGTACGCTTTAGGATTAGGGGACGGGTGAGGGTAAGGCTTCGCGGAACAGTTAGGGTTAGGGTTTGTGCTAGGGTTCGGGTTAGGGGATGGGGACGGTTTAGGGTCCAGGTGAGGGTACGACAATGCTTTAGGTTGAGCGTACGTGTGAGGGCGCGGGATAGTGTTAGCGTACGGGTTAGGATTAGGGGACGGTTGAGGGTAAGGGTTCGGGGAAGGGTGAAGGTAAGGGTTCGGACTAGAGTGAGGGTTAGGGGACGAGGACGGTTTAGGGTCCAGGTCCGCATACGAAAACGCTTTAGGGTGAGCGTACATGTGAGGGCGCGGGTTAGTGTTAGCGTACGGGTTAGGATTAGGGGACGGGTGAGGGTAAGGCTTCGGGGAAGTGTTAGGGTTAGGGTTCGGGCTAGGGTTAGGGTTATGGGACGGGGACGGTTTAGGGTCCAGGTGAGGGTTAGACAACGCTTTAGGGTGAGCGTATGTGTGAGGGCGCGGGCTAGTGTTAGCGTACGGGTTAGGATTAGGTGACGGGTGAGGGTAAGGCTTCGGGGAAGGGTTAGGGTTAGGGTTCGGGGTAGGCTCACCGTTAGGGGACGGGGACGGTTTAGGGTCCAGGTGAGTGTACGACAATGTTTTAGGGTGAGCGAACGTGTCAGGGCGTGGGTTAGTGTAAGCGTACAGGTTAGGATTAGGGGACAGGTGAGGGTAAGGCTTCGGGGAAGGGTTAGGGTGAGGGTTCGGGCTAGGGTTAGGGTTAGGGGACGGGGACGTTTTAGGGTCCAGGTGAGGGTATGACAACGCTTTAGTGTGAGTGTACGTGTGAGGGCTTGGGTTAGTGTTAGCGTACGGGTTAGGATTAGGCGACGGGTGAGGGTAAGGGTTCGGGGAAGGGTTAGGGTTAGGGTTCGGGCTAGGGTTAGGGTTAGGGGATGAGGACGGTTTAGGGTCCAGGTGAGGGTACGACAACGCTTTAGGGTGAGCGTACCTGTGAGGGCGCGGGTTAGTGTTAGCGTACGGGTTAGGATTAGGGGACGGGTGAGTGTAAGGGTTCGGGGAAGGGTTAGGGTTAGGGTTCGGGCTAGGGTTAGGGTTAGGGGACGGGGACGGTTTAGGGTCCAGGTGAGGGTACGACAACGCTTTAGGGTGAGCGTACGTGTGAGGGTGTGGGTTAGTGTTAGCGTACGGGTTACGATTAGGGGACGGGTGAGGGTAAGGGTTCGGGGAATTGATAGGGTTAGGGTTCGGGCTAGGGTTAGGGTTAGGGGACGGGGACGGTTTAGGGTCCAGGTGAGGGTACGACAAAGCTTTAGGGTGAGCGTACGTGTGAGGGCGCGGGTTAGTGTTAGCGTATGGGTTAGATGAGGGGACGGGTGAGGGTAAGGCTTCGGGGAAGTATTAGGGTTAGGGTTCGGGCTAGGGTTAGGGTTACGGTACGGGGACTGTTTAGGGTCCACATGAGGGTACGACAACGCTTTAGGGTGAGTGTACCTGTGAGGGCGTGGGTTAGTGTTAGCGTACGGGTTAGGATTAAGGGACGGGTGAGGGTAAGGCCTCGGGGAAAGGTTAGGGTTAGGGTTCGGGCTAGGGTTACGGTTAAGGGACGGGGACGGTTTACAGTCCAGGTGAGCGTACGACAACACTTTAGGGTGAGCGTACGTGTGAGGGCGCAGGTTAGTGCTAGCGTACGGTTTAGGATGAGGGGACGGGTGAGGGTAAGGCTTCGGGGAAGGGTTAGAGTTAGGGTTCGGGTTAGGGTTAGGGTTAGGGGACGGGGACGGTTTAGGGTCCAGGTGAGGGTACGACAACGCTTTAGGGTGAGCGTACGTGTGAGGGCGCGGGTTAGTGCTAGCGTACCGGTTAGGATTAGGGGACGGGTGAGGGTAAGGCTTCGGGGAAGGGTTATGGATAGGGTTCGGGCTAGGGTTAGGGTTAGGAGACATGGACGGTTTAGGGTCCAGGTGAGGTTACGACAACGCTTTAGGGTGAGCGTACGTGTGAGGGCGCGGGTTAGTGTTAGTGTACCGGTTCGGAAAAGGGGACGGGTAAGGGTAAGGCTTCCGGGAAGGGTTAGGGTTAGGGTTCGGGCTAGGGTTAGGGTTAGGGGACGGGGACGCTTTAGGGTCCAGGTGAAGGTATGACAACGTCTAAGTGTGAGCGTACTTGTGAGAGCGCGGGTTAGTGTTAGCGTACGGATTACGATTAGGGGACTGGTGAGGGTAAGGGTTCGGGGAAGGGATAGGGTTAGGGTTCGGGATAGGGTTACGGTTAGGGGATGGGGACGGTTTAGGGTCTAGGTGAGGGTACTACTATGCTTTAGGGTGAGCGTATGTGTGAGCACGCGGGTTAGTGTTAGGGTACGGGTTAGGAGTAGGGGACGGGTGAGGGTAAGGCTTCGGGGAAGGGTTAGGGTTAGGGTTCGGGCTAGGGTTAGGGTTAGGGGACGGGGACGGTTTAGGGTCCAGGTGAGGGTACGACAATGCTTTAGGGTGAGCGTACGTGTGAGGGCGCGGGTTAGTGTTAGCGTACGGGTTAGGATTAGGGGACGGGTGAGGGTAAGGCTTCGGGGAAGTATTAGGGTTAGGGTTCGGGCTAGGGTTAGGGTTAGGGGACGGGGAAGGTTTAAGGTCCAGGAGATGGTACGACAACGCTTTAGGGTGAGCGTACGTTTGAGGGCGCGGGTTAGTGTTAGCGTACGGTTTAGGATTAGGGGACGGGTGAGGGTAAGGCTTCGGGGAAGGTTTAGGGTTAGGGTTCGGCCTACGGTTAGGTTTAGGGGATGGGGACGGTTTAGGTTCCAGGTGAGGTTATGACAACGCTTTAGGGTGAGTGTACGTGTGAGGGCGCGTGTTAGTGTTAGCGTACGGGTTAGGAGTAGGGGACGGGTGAGGGTAAGGCTTCGGGGAAGGTTTAGGGTTAGGGTTCGGGCTAGGGTTAGGGTTAGGGGACGGGGACGGTTTAGGGTCCAGGTGAGGGTACGACAACGCTTTAGGATGAGCGTATGTGTGAGGGCGTGGGTTAGTGTTAGCGTACGGGTTAGGATTAGGGGACGGGTGAGGTTAAGGGTTCGAGGAAGGGTTAGGGTTAGGGCTCGGGCTAGGGTTCGGGTTAGGGGACGGGGACGGTTTAGGGTCCAGGTGAGGGTACAACAACGCTTTAGGGTGAGCGTACGTGTGAGGGCGCGGATTAGTGTTAGCGTACGGGTTAGGATTAGGGGACGGTTGAGGGTAAGGGTTCGGGGAAGGGTTAAGGTAAGGGTTCGGACTAGAGTGAGGGTTAGGGGACGAGGACGGTTTAGGGTCCAGGTCCGCATACGAAAACGCTTTAGGGTGAGCGTACATGTGAGGGCGCGGGTTAGTGTTAGCGTACGGGTTAGGATTAGGGGACGGGTGAGGGTAAGGCTTCGAAGAAGGGTTAGGGTTAGGGTTCGGGCTAGGGTTAGGGTTATGGGACGGGGACGGTTTAGGGTCCAGGTGAGGGTTAGACAACGCTTTAGGGTGAGCGTATGTGTGAGGGCGCGGGCTAGTGTTAGCGTACGGGTTAGGATTAGGTGACGGGTGAGGGTAAGGCTTCGGGGAAGGGTTAGGGTTAGGGTTCGGGGTAGGCTCACCGTTAGGGGACGGGGACGGTTTAGGGTCCAGGTGAGTGTACGACAATGTTTTAGGGTGAGCGAACGTGTCAGGGCGTGGGTTAGTGTAAGCGTACAGGTTAGGATTAGGGGACAGGTGAGGGTAAGGCTTCGGGGAAGGGTTAGGGTGAGGGTTCGGGCTAGGGTTAGGGTTAGGGGACGGGGACGTTTTAGGGTCCAGGTGAGGGTATGACAACGCTTTAGTGTGAGTGTACGTGTGAGGGCTTGGGTTAGTGTTAGCGTACGGGTTAGGCTTAGGGGCGGGTGAGGGTAAGGGTTTGGGGAAGGGTTAGGGTTAGGGTTCGGGCTAGGGTTAGGGTTAGATGACGGGAAAGGTTTAGGGTCCAGGTGAGGGTACGACAATGCTTTAGGGTGAGCGTTTGTGTGACGGCGCGGGTTAGTGTTAGCGTATGGGTTAGGATTAGGGGACGGGGGAGGGTAAGGCTTCAGGGAAGGGTTAGGGTTAGGGTTCGAGCTAGGGTTAGGGTTAGGGGACGGGGACGGTTTAGGGTCCAGGTCCGCATACGACAACGCTTTAGGGTGAGCGTACATGTGAGGGCGCGGGTTAGTGTTAGCGTACGGGTTAGGATTAGGAGACGGGTGAGGGTAAGGCTTCGGGGAAGGGTTAGGGTTAGGGTTAGGGCTAGGGTTAGGGTTAGGGTTAGGGGACGGGGACGGTTTAGGGTCCAGGTGAGGGTACGACAACGCTTTAGGGTGAGCGTATGTGTGAGGGCGCAGGTTAGTGTTAGCGTACGGTTTAGGATTAGGGGACGGGTGAGGGTAAGGGTTCGGGGAATTGTTAGGGTTACGGTTCGGGCTAGGGTTAGGGTTAGGGGACGGGGACGGTTTAGGGTCCAGGTGAGGGTACGACAACGCTTTAGGGTGAGCGTACGTGTGAGGGCGCGGGTTAGTGTTAGCGTACGGGTTACGATTAGGGGACTGGTGAGGGTAAGGGTTCGGGGAAGGGTTAGGGTTAGGGTTCGGGCTAGGGTTAGTGTTAGGGGATGGGGACGGTTTAGGGTCTAGGTGAGGGTACGACAATGATTTAGGGTGAGCGTACGTGTGAGGGTGCAGGTTAGTGTTAGCGTACGGGTTAGGATTAGGGGACGGGTGAGGGTAAGGCTTCGGGGAGGGGTTAGGGTTAGGGTTCGGGCTAGGGTTAGGGTTAGGGGACGGGGACGGTTTAGGGTCCAGGTGACGATACGACAACACTTTAGGGTGAGCGTACGTGTGAGGGCGCGGGTTAGTGTTAGCGTACGGGTCAGGATTAGGGGACGGGTAAGGGTAAGGCTTTGGGGAGGGGTTAGGGTTAGGGTTCGGGCTAGGGTTAGGGTTAGGGGACGGGGACGGTTTAGGGTCCAGGTGAGGATACGACAACACTTTAGGGTGAGCGTACGTGTGAGGGCGCGGGTTAGTGTTAGTGTACAGGTTAGGATTAGGTGACGGGTGAGGGTAAGGGTTCGGGGAAGCGTTAGGGTTAGGGTTAGGGGTAGGCTCACCGTTAGGGGACGGGGACGGTTTAGGGTCCAGGTGAGTGTACGACAATGTTTTAGGGTGAGCGGACGTGTGAGGGCGCGGGTTAGTGTAAGCGTACAGGTTAGGATTAGGGGACGGGTGAGGGTAAGGCTTCGGGGAAGGGTTAGGGTGAGGGTTCGGGCTAGGGTTAGGATTAGGGGATGGGGACGTTTTAGGGTCCAGGTGAGGGTATGACAACGCTTTATTGTGAGTGTACGTGTGAGGGCTTGGGTTAGTGTTAGCGTACGGGTTAGGCTTAGGGGACGGGTGAGTGTAAGGGTTCGGGGAAGGGTTAGGGTTAGGGTTCGGGCTAGAGTAAGGGTTAGATGACGGGAAAGGTTTAGGGTCCAGGTGAGGGTACGACAATGCTTTAGGGTGAGCGTTTGTGTGACGGCGCGGGTTAGTGTTAGCGTATGGGTTAGGATTAGGGGACGGGGGAGGGTAAGGCTTCAGGGAAGGGTTAGGGTTAGGGTTCAGGCTAGGGTTAGGATTAGGGGACGGGGACGGTTTAGGGTCCAGGTCCGCATACGACAACGCTTTAGGGTGAGCGTACATGTGAGGGCGCGGGTTAGTGTTAGCGTACGGGTTAGGATTAGGTGACGGGTGAGGGTAAGGCTTCGGGGAAGGGTTAGGGTTAGGGTTAGGGCTAGGGTTAGGGTTAGGGGACGGGGACCGTTTAGGGTCCAGGTGAGGGTACGACAACGCTTTAGGGTGAGCGTACGTGTGAGGGCGCGGGTTAGTGTTAGCGTACCAGTTCGGATTAGGGGACGGGTAAGGGTAAGGCTTCGGGGAAGGGTTACGGTTAAGGTTCGCGCTAGGGTTAGGGTTAGGGGACGGGGACGGTTTAGGGTCCAGGTGAGGGTATGACAACGCTTTAGGGTCTGCGTACATGTGAGGGCGCGTGTTAGTGTTAGCGTACGGGTTAGGAGTAGGGGACGGGTGAGGGTAAGGCTTCGGGGAAGTGTTAGGGTTAGGGTTCGGGCTGGGGTTAGGGTTAGGGGACGGGGACGGTTTAGGGTCCAGGTGAGGGTACGACAACGCTTTAGGGTGAGCGTATGTGTGAGGGCGCGGGTTAGTGTTAGCGTACGGGTTATGATTAGGGGACTGGTGAGGGTAAAGTTTCGGGGAAGGGTTAGGGTTAGGGTTCGGGCTAGGGTTAGGGTTAGGGGATGGGGACGGATTAGGGTCTAGGTGAGGGTACGACAATGCTTTAGGGTGAGCGTACGTGTGAGGGCGCGGGTTAGTGTTAGCGTACGGGTTAGGATTAGGGGACGGGTGAGGGTAAGGCTTCGGGGATGGGTTAGGGTTAGGGTTCGGGCTAGGGTTAGGGTTAGGGGACGGGGACGGTTTAGGGTCCAGGTGAGGATACGACAACACTTTAGGGTGAGCGTACGTGTGAGGGCGCGGGTTAGTGTTAGCGTACGGGTTAGGATTAGGGGACGGGTGAGGTTAAGGCTTTGGGGAGGGGTTAGGGTTAGGGTTCGGGCTAGGGTTAGGGTTAGGGGACGGGGACGGTTTAGGGTCCAGGTGAGGATACGACAACACTTTAGGGTGAGCGTACGTGTGAGGGCGCGGGTTAGTGTTAGTGTACAGGTTAGGATTAGGTGACGGGTGAGGGTAAGGGTTCGGGGAAGCGTTAGGGTTAGGGTTCGGGGTAGGCTCACCGTTAGGGGACGGGGACGGTTTAGGGTCCAGGTGAGTGTACGACAATGTTTTAGGGTGAGCGGACGTGTGAGGGCGCGGCTTACTGTAAGCGTACAGTTTAGGATTAGGGGACGGGGGAGGGTAAGGCTTCAGGGAAGGGTTAGGGTTAGGGTTCGAGCTAGGGTTAGGGTTAGGGGACGGGGACGGTTTAGGGTCCAGGTCCGCATACGACAACGCTTTAGGGTGAGCGTACATGTGAGGGCGCGGGTTAGTGTTAGCGTACGGGTTAGGATTAGGAGACGGGTGAGGGTAAGGCTTCGGGGAAGGGTTAGGGTTAGGGTTAGGGCTAGGGTTAGGGTTAGGGTTAGGGGACGGGGACGGTTTAGGGTCCAGGTGAGGGTACGACAACGCTTTAGGGTGAGCGTATGTGTGAGGGCGCAGGTTAGTGTTAGCGTACGGTTTAGGATTAGGGGACGGGTGAGGGTAAGGGTTCGGGGAATTGTTAGGGTTACGGTTCGGGCTAGGGTTAGGGTTAGGGGACGGGGACGGTTTAGGGTCCAGGTGAGGGTACGACAACGCTTTAGGGTGAGCGTACGTGTGAGGGCGCGGGTTAGTGTTAGCGTACGGGTTACGATTAGGGGACTGGTGAGGGTAAGGGTTCGGGGAAGGGTTAGGGTTAGGGTTCGGGCTAGGGTTAGTGTTAGGGGATGGGGACGGTTTAGGGTCTAGGTGAGGGTACGACAATGATTTAGGGTGAGCGTACGTGTGAGGGTGCAGGTTAGTGTTAGCGTACGGGTTAGGATTAGGGGACGGGTGAGGGTAAGGCTTCGGGGAGGGGTTAGGGTTAGGGTTCGGGCTAGGGTTAGGGTTAGGGGACGGGGACGGTTTAGGGTCCAGGTGACGATACGACAACACTTTAGGGTGAGCGTACGTGTGAGGGCGCGGGTTAGTGTTAGCGTACGGGTCAGGATTAGGGGACGGGTAAGGGTAAGGCTTTGGGGAGGGGTTAGGGTTAGGGTTCGGGCTAGGGTTAGGGTTAGGGGACGGGGACGGTTTAGGGTCCAGGTGAGGATACGACAACACTTTAGGGTGAGCGTACGTGTGAGGGCGCGGGTTAGTGTTAGTGTACAGGTTAGGATTAGGTGACGGGTGAGGGTAAGGGTTCGGGGAAGCGTTAGGGTTAGGGTTAGGGGTAGGCTCACCGTTAGGGGACGGGGACGGTTTAGGGTCCAGGTGAGTGTACGACAATGTTTTAGGGTGAGCGGACGTGTGAGGGCGCGGGTTAGTGTAAGCGTACAGGTTAGGATTAGGGGACGGGTGAGGGTAAGGCTTCGGGGAAGGGTTAGGGTGAGGGTTCGGGCTAGGGTTAGGATTAGGGGATGGGGACGTTTTAGGGTCCAGGTGAGGGTATGACAACGCTTTATTGTGAGTGTACGTGTGAGGGCTTGGGTTAGTGTTAGCGTACGGGTTAGGCTTAGGGGACGGGTGAGTGTAAGGGTTCGGGGAAGGGTTAGGGTTAGGGTTCGGGCTAGAGTAAGGGTTAGATGACGGGAAAGGTTTAGGGTCCAGGTGAGGGTACGACAATGCTTTAGGGTGAGCGTTTGTGTGACGGCGCGGGTTAGTGTTAGCGTATGGGTTAGGATTAGGGGACGGGGGAGGGTAAGGCTTCAGGGAAGGGTTAGGGTTAGGGTTCAGGCTAGGGTTAGGATTAGGGGACGGGGACGGTTTAGGGTCCAGGTCCGCATACGACAACGCTTTAGGGTGAGCGTACATGTGAGGGCGCGGGTTAGTGTTAGCGTACGGGTTAGGATTAGGTGACGGGTGAGGGTAAGGCTTCGGGGAAGGGTTAGGGTTAGGGTTAGGGCTAGGGTTAGGGTTAGGGGACGGGGACCGTTTAGGGTCCAGGTGAGGGTACGACAACGCTTTAGGGTGAGCGTACGTGTGAGGGCGCGGGTTAGTGTTAGCGTACCAGTTCGGATTAGGGGACGGGTAAGGGTAAGGCTTCGGGGAAGGGTTACGGTTAAGGTTCGCGCTAGGGTTAGGGTTAGGGGACGGGGACGGTTTAGGGTCCAGGTGAGGGTATGACAACGCTTTAGGGTCTGCGTACATGTGAGGGCGCGTGTTAGTGTTAGCGTACGGGTTAGGAGTAGGGGACGGGTGAGGGTAAGGCTTCGGGGAAGTGTTAGGGTTAGGGTTCGGGCTGGGGTTAGGGTTAGGGGACGGGGACGGTTTAGGGTCCAGGTGAGGGTACGACAACGCTTTAGGGTGAGCGTACGTGTGAGGGCGCGGGTTAGTGTTAGCGTACGGGTTATGATTAGGGGACTGGTGAGGGTAAAGTTTCGGGGAAGGGTTAGGGTTAGGGTTCGGGCTAGGGTTAGGGTTAGGGGATGGGGACGGATTAGGGTCTAGGTGAGGGTACGACAATGCTTTAGGGTGAGCGTACGTGTGAGGGCGCGGGTTAGTGTTAGCGTACGGGTTAGGATTAGGGGACGGGTGAGGGTAAGGCTTCGGGGATGGGTTAGGGTTAGGGTTCGGGCTAGGGTTAGGGTTAGGGGACGGGGACGGTTTAGGGTCCAGGTGAGGATACGACAACACTTTAGGGTGAGCGTACGTGTGAGGGCGCGGGTTAGTGTTAGCGTACGGGTTAGGATTAGGGGACGGGTGAGGTTAAGGCTTTGGGGAGGGGTTAGGGTTAGGGTTCGGGCTAGGGTTAGGGTTAGGGGACGGGGACGGTTTAGGGTCCAGGTGAGGATACGACAACACTTTAGGGTGAGCGTACGTGTGAGGGCGCGGGTTAGTGTTAGTGTACAGGTTAGGATTAGGTGACGGGTGAGGGTAAGGGTTCGGGGAAGCGTTAGGGTTAGGGTTCGGGGTAGGCTCACCGTTAGGGGACGGGGACGGTTTAGGGTCCAGGTGAGTGTACGACAATGTTTTAGGGTGAGCGGACGTGTGAGGGCGCGGGTTAGTGTAAGCGTACAGGTTAGGATTAGGGGACGGGTGAAGATAAGGCTTCGGGGAAGGGTTAGGGTGAGGGTTCGGGCTAGGGTTAGGGTTAGGGGATGGGGACGTTTTAGGGTCCAGGTGAGGGTATGACAACGCTTTAGTGTGAGTGTACGTGTGAGGGCTTGGGTTAGTGTTAGCGTACGGGTTAGGCTTAGGGGACGGGTGAGGGTAAGGTTTCGGGGAAGGGTTAGGGTTAGGGTTCGGGCTACAGTAAGGGTTAGATGACGGGAAAGGTTTAGGGTCCAGGTGAGGGTACGACAATGCTTTAGGGTGAGCGTTTGTGTGACGGCGCGCGTTAGTGTTAGCGTATGGGTTAGGATTAGGGGATGGGGGAGGGTAAGGCTTCAGGGAAGGGTTAGGGTTAGGGTTCGGGCTAGGGTTAGGGTTAGGGGACGGGGACGGTTTAGGGTCCAGGTCCGCATACGACAACGCTTTAGGGTGAGCGTACATGTGAGGGCGCGGGTTAGTGTTAGTGTACGGGTTAGGATTAGCTGACGGGTTAGGGTAAGGCTTCGGAGAAGGGTTAGAGTTACGGTTAGGGTTAGGGTTAGGGGATGGGGACGGTTTAGGGTCCAGGTCCACATACGACAACGCTTTAGGGTGAGCGTACATGTGAGGGCGCGGGTTAGTGTTAGTGTACGGGTTAGGATTAGCTGACGGGTTAGGGTAAGGCTTCGGAGAAGGGTTAGAGTTACGGTTAGGGTTAGGGTTAGGGGATGGGGACGGTTTAGGGTCCAGGTGAGGGTATGACAACGCTTTAGGGTCTGCGTACGTGTGAGGGCGCGTGTTAGTGTTAGCGTACGGGTTAGGAGTAGGGGACGGGTGAGGGTAAGGCTTCGGGGAAGTGTTAGGGTTAGGATTCGGGCTGGGGTTAGGGTTAGGGGACGGGGACGGTTTAGGGTCCAGTTGAGGGTACGACAACGCTTTAGGGTGAGCGTACTTGTGAGGGCGGGGTTTAGTGTTAGCGTACGGGTTAGGAATAGGGAACGGGTGAGGGTAAGGCTTCGGGGAAGGGTTAGGGTTAGGGTTCGGGCTAGGGTTAGGGTTAGGGGACGGGGACGGTTTAGGGTCCAGGTGAGGGTACGACAATGCTTTAGGGTGAGCGTACGTGTGAGGGCGCGGGTTAGTGTTAGCGTACGGGTTAGGATTAGGGGACGGGTGAGGGTAAGGCTTCGGGGAAGTGTTAGGGTTAGGGTTCGGGCTAGGGTTAGGGTTAGGGGACGGGGACGGTTTAAGGTCCAGGAGATGGTACGAAAACGCTTTAGGGTGAGCGTACGTTTGAGGGCGTGGGTTAGTGTTAGCGTACGGTTTAGGATTAGGGGACGGGTGAGGGTAAGGCTTCGGGGAAGGTTTAGGGTTAGGGTTCGGGCTAGGGTTAGGGTTAGGGGATGGGGACGGTTTAGGGTCCAGGTGAGGTTATGACAACGCTTTAGTGTGAGCGTACGTGTGAGGGCGCGTGTTAGTGTTAGCGTACGGGTTAGTAGTAGGGGACGGGTGAGGGTAAGGCTTCGGGGAAGGGTTAATGTTAGGGTTCAGGCTAGGGTTAGGTTTCGGGGACGGTGACGGTTTAGGGTCCAGGTGAGGGTACGACAACGCTTTAGGGTGAGCGTACTTGTGAGGGCGGGGGTTATTGTTTGCGTACGGGTTAGGATTAGGGGACGGGTGAGAGTAAGGCTTCGGGGAAAGGTTACGGTTAGGGTTCTGGCTAGGGTTAGGGTTAGGGAACGGGGACGGTGTGGGGTCCATGTGAGGGTACGACAATGCTTTAGGGTCAGCGTACGTGTGAGGGCGCGGGTTTGTGTTAGCGTACAGGTTAGGATTATGGGACGGTTGAGGGTAAGGCTTCGGGGAAGGGTTAGGGTTAGGGTTCGGGCTAGGGTTAGGTTAGG
Source organism: Leucopleurus acutus (assembly GCF_964270905.1). Taxonomy (NCBI): domain Eukaryota; kingdom Metazoa; phylum Chordata; class Mammalia; order Artiodactyla; family Delphinidae; genus Leucopleurus; species Leucopleurus acutus. Next base: position 57,784,372 of record NC_139159.1, read on the forward strand.
GGACGGGGACGGTTTAGGGTCCAGGTGAGGGTACGACAACGCTTTAGGGTGAGCGTACATGTGAGAGCGGGGGTTAGTGTTAGCGTACGGGTTAGGAATAGGGGACGGATGAGGGTAAGGCTTCGGGGAAGGGTTAGGGTTAGGGTTCGGGCTAGGGTTAGGGTTAGGGGATGGGGACGGTTTAGGGTCCATGTGAGGGTACGACAATGCTTTAGGGTGACCATACGTGTGAGGGCGCGGGTTAGTGTTAGCGTACGGGTTAGGATTAGGGGACGGGTGAGGGTAAGGCTTCAGGGACGTGTTAGTGTTAGGGTTCGGGTTAGGGTTAGGGGACGGGGACGGTTTAGGGTCCAGGTGAGGGTACGACAACGCTTTAGGCTGAGCGTATGTGTGAGGGCGCGGGTTAGTGTTAGCGTACGGGTTAGGATGAGGGGACGGGTGAGGTTAAGGCTTCGGGGAAGGGTTAGGGTTAGGTTTCGGGCTAGGGTTAGGGTTAGGGGACGGGGACGGTTTAGGGTCCAGGTGAGGATACGACAACACTTTAGGGTGAGCGTACGTGTGAGGGCGCGGGTTAGTGTTAGTGTACAGGTTAGGATTAGGTGACGGGTAAGGGTAAGGGTTCGGGGAAGGGTTAGGGTTAGGGTTCGGGGTAGGCTCACCGTTAGGGGACGGGGACGGTTTAGGGTCCAGGTGAATGTACGACAATGTTTTAGGGTGAGCGGACGTGTGAGGGCGCGGGTTAGTGTAAGCGTACAGGTTAGGATTAGGGGACGGGTGAGGGTAAGGCTTCGGGGAAGGGTTAGGGTGAGGGTTCGGGCTAGGGTTAGTGTTAGGGGACGGGGACGTTTTAGGGTCCAGGTGAGGGTATGACAGCGCTTTAGTGTGAGTGTAGGTGTGAGGGCTTGGGTTAGTGTTAGCGTACGGGTTAGGCTTAGGGGACGGGTGAGGGTAAGGGTTCGGGGAAGGGTTAGGGTTAGGGTTCGGGCTACAGTTAGGGTTAGATGACGGGAAAGGTTTAGGGTCCAGGTGAGGGTACGACAATGCTTTAGGGTGAGCGTTTGTGTGACGGCGCGGGTTAGTGTTAGCGTATGGGTTAGGATTAGGGGACGGGGGAGGGTAAGGCTTCAGGGAAGGGTTAGGGTTAGGGTTCGGGCTAGGGTTAGGGTTAGGGGACGGGGACGGTTTAGGGTCCAGGTCCGCATACGACAACAATTTAGGGTGAGCGTACATGTGAGGGCGCGGGTTAGTGTTAGCGTACGGGTTAGGATTAGGTGACGGGTGAGGGTAAGGCTTCGGGGAAGGGTTAGGGTTAGGGTTAGGGCTAGGGTTAGGGTTAGGGGACGAGGACGGTTTAGGATCCAGGTGAGCCTACGACAACGCTTTAGGGTGAACGTACGTGTGAGGGCGCGGGTTAGTGTTAGCTTACCAGTTCGGATTAGGGGACGGGTAAGGGTAAGGCTTCGGGGAAGGGTTACGGTTAAGGTTCGCGCTAGGGTTAGGGTTAGGGGACGGGGACGGTTTAGGGTCCAGGTGAAGGTATGACAACGTTTTAGGGTGAGCATACGTGTGAGGGCGCGGGTTAGTGTTAGCGTACGGGTTAGGTTTAGGGGACGGGAGAGGGTAAGGGTTCGGGGAAGGGTTAGGGTTAGGGTTCAGGCTAGGGTTAGGTTTAGGGGACGGTGACGGTTTAGGGTCCAGGTGAGGGTACCACAACGCTTTAGGGTGAGCGTACTTGTGAGGGCGGGGGTTATTGTTAGAGTACGGGTTAGGATTAGGGGACGTGTGAGGGTAAGGCTTCGGGGAAAGGTTAGGGTTAGGTTTCGGGCTAGGGTTAGGGTTAGGGAACGGGGACGGTGTAGGGTCCATGTGAGGGTACGACAATGCTTTAGGGTCAGCGTACGTGTGAGGGCGCGGGTTTGTGTTATCGTACGGGTTAGGATTATGGGACGGGTGAGGGTAAGGCTTCGGGGAAGGGTTAGGGTTAGGGTTCGGGCTAGGGTTAAGGTTAGGGGACGGGATCGGTTTAGGGCCCAGGTGAGGGTACGACAGTGCTTTAAGGTGAGCGTACGTGTGAGGGCGCGTGTTAGTGTTAGCATACGGCTTAGGCTTATAGGACGGGTGAGGGTAAGGGTTTGGGGAAGGGTTAGGGTTAGGGTTCGGGCTAGGGTTAGGGTTAGGGTACGGGGACTGTTTAGGGTCCACATGAGGGTTCGACAACGCTTTTGGGTGAGTGTACCTGTGACGGCGTGGGTTAGTGTTAGCGTACGGGTTAGTATTAAGGGACGGGTGAGGGTAAGGCCCCGGGGAAGGGTTAGGGTTAGGGTTCGTGCTAGGGTTACGGTTAAGGGACGGGGACGGTTTACAGTCCAGGTGAGCATACGACAACACTTTAGGGTGAGCGTACGTGTGAGGGCGCGGGTTAGTGCTAGCGTACGGGTTAGGATGAGGGGACGGGTGAGGGTAAGGCTTCGGGGAAGTGTTAGGGTTAGGGTTTGGGCTACGGTTACGGTTAGGGGACGGGGACGGTTTAGGGTCCAGGTGAAGGTACGACAACGCTTTAGGTTGAGCGTACATGTGAGGGCGCGGATTAGTGTTAGCGTACGGGTTAGGATTAGGGGACGGGTGAGGGTAAGGGTTCGGGGAAGGGTTAGGGTTAGGGTTTGGGCTAGGGATAGGGTTAGGGGACGGGGACGGTTTAGGGTCCAGGTGAGGGTACGACAACGCTTTAGGGTGAGCGTACGTGTGAGGGCGTAGGTTAGTGTTACCGTACGGGTTAGGATTAGCGGACGGGTGAGGTTAAGGTTTCGGGGAAGGGTTAAGTTTAGGGTTCGGGCTAGGGTTAGGGTTAGGGGACGGGGAAGGTTTAGGGTCCAGGTGAGGGTAAAACAACGCTTTAGGGTGAGCGTACGTGTGAGGGTGCGGATTAGTGTTAGCGTACGGGTTAGGATTAGCGGACGGTTGAGGGTAAGGGTTCGGGAAGGGTTAGGGTTAGGGTTCGGACTAGGGTTAGGGTTAGGGGACAAGGACGGTTTAGGGTCCAGGTCCGCATACGAAAACGCTTTAAGGTGAGCGTACATGTGAGGGCGCGGATTAGTGTTAGCGTACGGTTTAGGATTAGGCGACGTGTGAGGGTAAGGGTTCGGGGAAGGGTTAGGGTTAGGGTTCGGGCTAGGGTTAGGGTTAGGGGACGGGGACGGTTTAGGGTCCAGGTCCGCATATGACAACGCTTTAGGGTGAGCGTACATGTGAGGGCGCGGGTTAGTGTTAGCGTACGGGTTAGGATTAGGTGACAGTTGTGGGTAAGGCTTAGGGGAAAGGTTAAGGTTAGGGTTCGGGCTAGGGTTACGGTTAGGGGATGGGGACGGTTTAGGGTCTAGGTGAGGGTGGGACAATGCTTTAAGGTGAGCGCACGTGTGAGGGCGCGGGTTAGTGTTAGTGTACAGGTTAGGATTAGGTGACGGGTGAGGGTAAGGGTTCGGGGAAGGGTTAGGGTTAGGGTTCGGGGTAGGCTCACCGTTAGGGGACGGGGACGGTTTAGGGTCCAGGTGAGTGTACGACAATGTTTTAGGGTGAGCGGACGTGTGAGGGCGCGGGTTAGTTTAAGCGTACAGGTTAGGATTAGGGGACGGGTGAGGGTAAGGCTTCGGGGAAGGGTTAGGGTGAGGGTTAAGGTTAGGGTTAGGGTTAGGGGACGGGGACGTTTTAGGGTCCAGGTGAGGGTATGACAACGCTTTAGTGTGAGTGTACGTGTGAGGGATTGGGTTAGTGTTAGCGTACAGGTTAGGCTTAGGGGACGGGTGAGGGTAAGGGTTCGGGGAAGGTTTAGGGTTAGGGTTCGGGCTAGAGTTAGGGTTAGATGACGGGAAAGGTTTAGGGTCCACGTGAGGGTACGACAATGCTTTAGGGTGAGCGTTTGTGTGAGGGCGCGGGTTAGTGTTAGCGTATGGGTTATGACTGGGGACGGGGGAGGGTAAGGCTTCGGGGAAGGGTTAGGGTTAGGGTTCGGGCTAGGGTTAGGGTTAGGGGACGGGGACGGTTTAGGGTCCAGGTCCGCATACGACAACACTTTAGGGTGAGCGTACATGTGAGGGCGCGGGTTAGTGTTAGCGTACGGGTTAGGATTAGGTGACGGGTGAGGGTAAGGCTTCGGGTAAGGGTTAGGGTTAGGGTTAGGGTTAGGGTTAGGGTTAGGGGATGGGGACGGTTTAGGGTCCAGGTGAGGGTATGACAACGCTTTAGGGTCTGCGTACGTGTGAGGGCACGTGTTAGTGTTAGCGTACTGGTTAGGAGTAGGGGACGGGTGAGGATAAGGCTTCGGGGAAGTGTTAGGGTTAGGGTTCGGGCTAGGGTTAGGGTTAGGGGACGGGGACGGTTTAGGGTCCAGGTGAGGGTACGACAACACTTTAGGGTGAGCGTACTTGTGAGGGCGGGGGTTAGTGTTAGCGTACGGGTTAGGAATAGGGGACGGGTGAGGGTAAGGCTTCGGGGAAGGGTTAGGGTTAGGGTTCGGGCTAGGGTTAGGGTTAGGGGACGGGGACGGTTTAGGGTCCAGGTGAGGGTACGACAACGCTTTAGGGTGAGCGTACGTGTGAGGGCGCGGGTTAGTGTTAGCGTACGGGTTAGGATTAGGGGACGGGTGAGGGTAAGGCTTCGGGGAAGTGTTAGGGTTAGGGTTCGGGGTAGGGTTAGGGTTAGGGGATGGGGACGGTTTAAGGTCCAGGAGATGGTACAACAACGCTTTAGGGTGAGCGTACGTTTGAGGGCGCGGGTTAGTGTTAGCGTACGGTTTAGGATTAGGGGACGGGTGAGGGTAAGGCTTCGGGGAAGGTTTAAGGTTAGGGTTCGGGCTAGGGTTAGGGTTAGGGGATGGGGACGGTTTAGGGTCCAGGTGAGGTTATGACAACGCTTTAGGGTGAGCGTACGTGTGAGGGCGCGTGTTAGTGTTAGCGTACGGGTTAGGAGTAGGGGACGGGTGAGGGTAAGGCTTCGGGGAAGGGTTAGGGTTAGGGTTCAGGCTAGGGTTAGGGTTAGCGGACGGTGACGGTTTAGGGTCCAGGTGAGGGTACGACAACGCTTTAGGGTGAGCGTACTTGTGAGGGCGGGGGTTATTGTTAGCGTACGGGTTAGGATTAGGGGACGGGTGAGGGTAAGGCTTCGGGGAAAGGTTAGGGTTAGGGTTCGGGCTAGGGTTAGGGTTAGGGAATGGGGACGGTGTAGGGTCCATGTGAGGGTACGACAATGCTTTAGGGTCAGCGTACGTGTGAGGGCGCGGGTTTGTGTTGGGGAACGGTTTAGGATTATGGGACGGTTGAGGGTAAGGCTTCGGGGAAGGGTTAGGGTTAGTGTTCGGGCTAGGGTTAAGGTTAGGGGACGGGGACGGTTTAGGGTCCAGGTGAGGGTACGACAACACTTTAGGGTGAGCGTACGTGTGAGGGCGCGGGTTAGTGTTAGCGTACGGGTTAGGATTAGGGGACGGGTGAGGGTAAGGCTTTGGGGAGGGGTTAGGGTTAGGGTTCGGGCTAGGGTTAGGGTTAGGGGACGGGGACGGTTTAGGGTCCAGTTGAGGATACGACAACACTTTAGGGTGAGCGTACGTGTGAGGGCGCGGGTTAGTGTTAGTGTACAGGTTAGGATTAGGTGACGGGTGAGGGTAAGGGTTCGGGGAAGCGTTAGGGTTAGGGTTCGGGCTAGGCTCACCGTTAGGGGACGGGGACGGTTTAAGGTCCAGGTGAGTGTACGACAATGTTTTAGGGTGAGCGGACGTGTGAGGGCGCGGCTTAGTGTAAGCGTACAGGTTAGGATTAGGGGACGGGTGAGGGTAAGGCTTCGGGGAAGGGTTAGGATGAGGGTTCGGGCTAGTGTTAGGGTTAGGGGATGGGGACGTTTTAGGGTCCAGATGTGGGTATGACAACGCTTTAGTGTGAGTGTACGTGTGAGGGCTTGGGTTAGTGTTAGCGTACGGGTTAGGATTAGGGGACGGGTGAGGGTAAGGGTTCGGGGAAGGGTTAGGGTTAGGGTTCGGGCTAGAGTAAGGGTTAGATGACGGGAAAGGTTTAGGGTCCAGGTGAGGGTACGACAATGCTTTAGGGTGAGCGTTTGTGTGACAGCGCGGGTTAGTGTTAGCGTATGGGTTAGGATTAGGGGACGGGGGAGGGTAAGGCTTCAGGGAAGGGTTAGGGTTAGGGTTTGGGCTAGGGTTAGGGTTAGGGGACGGGGACGGTTTAGGGTCCGGGTCCGCATACGACAACGCTTTAGGGTGAGCGTACATGTGAGGGCGCGGGTTAGTGTTAGCGTACGGGTTAGGATTAGGTGACGGGTGAGGGTAAGGCTTCGCGGAAGGGTTAGGGTTAGGGTTAGGGCTAGGGTTACGGTTAGGGGACGGGGACGGTTTAGGGTCCAGGTGAAGGTATGACAACGTTTTAGGGTGAGCGTACGTGTGAGGGCGCGGGTTAGTGTTAGCGTACGGGTTAGGATTAGGGGACGGGAGAGGGTAAGGGTTCGGGGAAGGGTTAGGGTTAGGGTTCGGGCAAGGGTTATGGTTAGGGGACGGGGACGGTTTAGGGTCCAGGTCCACATACGACAACGCTTTAGGGTGAGCGTACATGTGAGGGCGCGGGTTAGTGTTAGTGTATGGGTTAGGATTAGCTGACGGGTGAGGGTAAGGCTTCGGAGAAGGGTTAGAGTTAGGGTTAGGGTTAGGGTTAGGGGATGGGGACGGTGTAGGGTCCAGGTGAGGGTATGACAACGCTTTAGGGTCTGCGTACGTGTGAGGGCGCGTGTTAGTGTTAGCGTACGGGTTAGGACTAGGGGACGGGTGAGGGTAAGGCTTCGGGGAAGTGTTAGGTTTCGGGTTCGGGCTAGGGTTAGGGTTAGGGGACGGGGACGGTTTAGGGTCCAGGTGAGGGTACGACAACGCTTTAGGGTGAGCGTACTTGTGAGGGCGGGGGTTAGTGTTAGCGTACGGGTTAGGAATAGGGGACGGGTGAGGGTAAGGCTTCGGGGAAGGGTTAGGGTTAGGGTTCGGGCTAGGGATAGGGTTAGGGTACGGGGAATGTTTAGGGTCCACATGAGTGTACGACAACGCTTTAGGGTGAGTGTACCTGTGAGTGCGTGGGTTAGTGTTATCGTACGGGTTAGGATTAAGGGACGGGTGAGGGTAAGGCCCCGGAGAAGGGTTAGGGTTAGGGTTCGTGCTAGGGTTACGGTTAAGGGACGGGGACGGTTTCCAGTCCAGGTGAGCGTACGACAACACTTTAGGGTGAGCGTACGTGTGAGGGCGCGCGTTAGTGCTAGCGTACGGGTTAGGATGAGGGGACGGGTGAGGGTAAGGCTTCGGGGAAGGGTTAGGGTTAGGGTTCGGGTTAGGGTTAGGGTTAGGGGACGGGGACGGTTTAGGGTCCAGGTGAGGGTACGACAATGCTTTAGGGTGAGCGTACGTGTGAGGGCGCGGGTTAGTGTTAGCGTACCGGTTAAGATTAGGGGACGGGTGAGGGTAAGGCTTCGGGGAAGGGTTAGGGTTAGGGTTTGGGCTAGGGTTAGGGTTAGGGGACGGGGACGGTTTAGGGTCCAGGTGAAGGTACGACAAAGCTTTAGGGTGAGCGTACGTGTGAGGGCGCGGATTAGTGTTAGCGTACGGGTTAGGAGTAGGGGACGGGTGAGGGTAAGGGTTCAGGGAAGGGTTAGGGTTAGGGTTTGGGCTAGGGATAGGGTTAGGGGACGGGGACGGTTTAGGGTCCAGGTGAGGGTACGACAACGCTTTAGGGTGAGCGTACGTGTGAAGGCGTGGGTTAGTGTTACCGTACGGGTTAGGATTAGGGGACGGGTGAGGTTAAGGGTTCGGGGAAGGGTTAGGTTTAGGGTTCGGGCTAGGGTTAGGGTTAGGGGACGGGGACGGTTTAGGGTCCAGGTGAGGGTAAAACAACGCTTTAGGGTGAGCGTACGTGTGAGGGTGCGGATTAGTGTTAGCGTACGGGTTAGGATTAGGGGACGGTTGAGGGTAAGGGTTCGGGAAGGGTTAGGGTTAGGGTTCGGACTAGGGTTAGGTTTAGGGGACAAGGACGGTTTAGGGTCCAGGTCCGCATACGAAAACGCTTTAGGGTGAGCGTACATGTGAGGGCGCAGGTGAGTGTTAGCGTACGGTTTAGGATTAGGCGACGTGTGAGGGTAAGGATTCGGGGAAGGTTTAGGGTTAGGGTTCGGGCTAGGGTTAGGGTTAGGGGACGGGGACGGTTTAGGGTCCAGGTCCGCATATGACAACGCTTTAGGGTGAGCATACATGTGAGGGCGCGGGTTAGTGTTAGCGTACGGGTTAGGATTAGGTGACGGGTGAGGGTAAGGCTTCGGGGAAGGGTTAAGGTTAGGGTTAGGGCTAGGGTTAGGGTTAGGGGACGAGGACGGTTTAGGGTCCAGGTGAGGGTACGACAACGCTATAGGGTGAGCGTACGTGTGAGGGCGCGTGTTAGTGTTAGCGTACTGTTTCGGATAAGGGGACGGGTAAGGGTAAGGCTTCGGGGAAGGGTTAGGGTTAGGGTTCGGGCTAGGGTTAGGGATAGGGGACGGGGACGGTTTAGGGTCCAGGTGAAGGTATGACAACGTCTTTTTGTGAGCGTACGTGTGAGAGCGCGGGTTAGTGTTAGCGTACGGGTTACGATTAGGGGACGGGTGAGGGTAAGGGTTCGGGGAAGGGTTACGGTTAGGGTTCGGGCTAGGGTTAGGGTTAGGGGACGGGGACTGTTTAGGGTCCACGTGAGGGTACGACAACTCTTTAGGGTGAGTGTACCTGTGAGGGTGCGGGTTAGTGTTAGCGTACGGGTTAGGATTAGAGGACGGGTGAGGGTAAGGCTTCGGGGAAGGGTTAGGGTTAGGGTTCGGGCTAGCGTTACGGTTAAGGGATGGGGACGGTTTAGGGTCCAGGTGAGCGTACGACAACGCTTTAGGGTGAGCGTACGTGTGAGGGCGCGGGAAAGTGTTAGCATACGGGTTAGGATGAGGGGACGGGTGAGGGTAAGGCTTCGGGGAAGGTTTAGGGTTAGGGTTCGGGCTAGGGTTAGGGTTAGGGGACGGGGACGGTTTAGGGTCCACGTGAGGGTATGACAACGCTTTAGGTTGAGTGTACCTGTGAGGGTGCGGGTTAGTGTTAGCGTACGGGTTAGGATTAGGAGACGGGTGAGGGTAAGGCTTTGGGGAAGGGTTAGGGTTAGGGTTCGGGCTAGGGTTATGGTTAAGGGACGGGGACGGTTTACGGTCCAGGTGAGCGTACGAAAACGCTTTAGGGTAAGCGTACGTGTGAGGGCACGGGTTAGTGTTAGCATTCGGTTTAGGATGAGGAGACAGGTGAGGGTAAGGCTTCGGGGAAGGTTTAGGGTTAGGGTTCAGGCTAGGGTTAGGGTTAGGGGACGGGGATGGTTTAGGGTCCAGGTGAGGGTATGACAACGCTTTACGGTGAGCGTACGTGTGAGGGCGTGGGTTCGTGTTAGCGTACGGGTTAGGATAAAGGGACGGGTGAGGGTAAGGCTTCGGGGAAGGGTTATGGTTAGGGTTCGGGCTAGGGTTAGGGTTAGGAGATATGGACGGTTTAGGGTCCAGGTGAGGGTACGACAACGCTTTAGGGTGAGCGTACGTGTGAGAGCGTGGGTTAGTGTTAGCGTACGGGTTAGGATTAGGGGACGGGTGAGGGTAAGGTTTCGGGGAAGGGTTAGGGTTAGGGTTCGGGCTAGGGTTAGGGTTAGGGGACGGGGACGGTTTAGGGTCCAGGTGAGGGTACGACAACGCTTTAGGGTGAGCATACGTGTGAGGGCGCCGGTTAGTGTTAGCGTACGGGTTACGATTAGGTGACGGGTGAGGGTAAGGGTTCGGGGAATTGTTAGGGTTAGGGTTCGGGCTAGGGTTAGGGTTAGGGGACGGGGACGGTTTAGGGTCCAGGTGAAGGTATGACAACGTCTTAGTGTGAGCGTACGTGTGAGGGCGCGTGTTATTGTTAGCGTACGGTTACGATTAGGGGACTGGTGAGGGTAAGGCTTCGGGGAAGGTTTAGGGTTAGGGTTCAGGCTAGGGTTAGGGTTAGGAGACATGGACGGTTTAGGGTCCAGGTGAGGGTACTGCAACGCTTTAGTGTTAGCGTACGTGTGAGGGCGCGGGTTAGTGTTAGCGTACCGGTTAGGATTAGGGGACGGGTGAGGGTAAGGCTTCGGGGAAGGGTTAGGGTTAGGGTTCGGGCTAGGGTTAGGGTTAGGGGACGGGTACGTTTTAGGGTCCAGGTGAGGGTATGACAACGCTTTAGTGTGAGTGTACGTGTGAGAGCTTGGGTTAGTGTTAGCGTACGGGTTAGACTTAGGGGACGGGTGAGGGTAAGGATTAGGGGAAGGGTTAGCGTTAGGGTTCGGGCTAGGGTTAGGGTTAGGGTTAGGGTTAGGGTTAGGGTTAGGGTTAGGGTTAGGGGACGGGGACGGTTTAGGGTCCAGGTCCACATACGACAACGCTTTAGGGTGAGCGTACATGTGAGGGCGCGGTTTAGTGTTAGCGTACGGGTTAGGATTAGGTGACTGGTGACGGTAAGGCTTTGGGGAAGGGTTGGGGTTAGGGTTAGGTCTAGGGTTAGGGTTAGGGGATGGGGACGGTTTAGGGTCCAGGTGAGGGTACGACAACGCTTTAGGGTGAGCGTACATGTGAGGGCGCGGGTTAGTGTTAGAGTACCGGTTCGGATTAGGGGACGGGTAAGGGTAAGGCTTCGGGGAAGGGTTACAGTTAAGGTTTGCGCTAGGGTTAGGGTTAGGGGACGGGGACGATTTAGGGTCCAGGTGAAGGTATGACAACGTTTTAGGGTGAGCGTACATGTGAGGGCACGGGTTAGTGTTAGCGTACGGGTTAGGATTAGGGGACGGGTGAGGGTAAGGGTTCGGGGAAGGGTTAGGGTTAGGGTTCGGGCAAGGGTTAGGGTTAGGGTATGGGGACGGTTTAGGGTCCAGGTCCACATACGACAACGCTTTAGGGTGAGAGTACATGTGAGGGCACGGGTTAGTGTTAGCGTACGGGTTAGGATTAGCTGACGGGTGAGCGTACGGCCTCGGGGAAGGGTTAGAGTTAGGGTTAGGGCTACGGTTAGGGTTAGGGAATGGGGACGGTTTAGGGTCCAGGTGAAGGTACGACAACGCTTTAGGGTGAGCATACGTGTGAGGGCGCGGGTTAGTGTTAGCGTACTGGTTAGGATTAGGGGACGGGTGAGAATAAGGGTTCGGGGAAGGGTTAGGGTTAGGGTTTCGACTAGGGTTAGGGTTAGGGTACGGGGACGGTTTAGGGTCCAGGTGAGGGTACGACAACGCTTTAGGGTGAGCGTACGTGTGAGGGCGTGGGCTAGTGTGAGCGTACGGTTAGGATTGGGGGATGGGTGAGAGTATGGGTTGGGGGAAGGGTCAGGGTTAGGGTTCGGGCTAGGGTTAGGGTTAGGGTACGGGGACGGTTTAGGGTCCAGGTGAGTTTACGACAACGTTATAGGGTGAGCGTACGTGTGAGGGCGCGGGTTAGTGTTAGCGTACCGGTTCGGATAAGGGGACGGGTAAGGGTAAGGCTTCGGGGAAGGGTTAGGGTTAGGGTTCGGGCTAGGGTTAGGTTTAGGGTTCAGGTGAAAGTATGACAACGTCTTAGTGTGAGCGTACGTGTGAGGGCGCGGGTTAGTGTTAGCGTACGGGTTACGATTAGGGGACGGGTGAGAGTAAGGGTTCGGGGAAGGGTTAGGGTTAGGGTTCGGGCTAGGGTTAGGGTTAGGGGACGGGGACGGTTTAGGGTCCAGATGAGGGTACGACAACGCTTTAGGGTGACCGTACGTGTGAGGGCGCGGGTTAGTGTTCGCATTCGGTTTAGGATGAGGAGACGGGTGAGGGTAAGGCTTCGGGGAAGGTTTAGGGTTAGGGTTCAGGCTAGGGTTAGGGTTAGGGGACGGGGACGGTTTAGGGTCCAGGGGAGGGTATGACAACACTTTACGGTGAGCGTACGTGTGAGGGCGCGTGTTCCTGTTAGCGTACGGGTTAGGATTAGGGGACGGGTGAGGGTAAGGGTTCGGTGAAGGGTTAGGGTTAGGCTTCGGGCTAGGGTTAGGGTTAAGGGACGGGGACGGTTTAGGGTCAAGGTGAGGGTACGACAACGCTTTAGGGTGAGCGTACGTGTGAGGGCGCGGGTTCGTGTTAGCGTACGGGTTACGATTAGGGGACGGGTGAGGGTAAGGGTTCGGGGAATTGTTAGGGTTAGGGTTCGGGCTAGGGTTAGGGTTAGGGGACAGGGACGGTTTAGGGTCCAGGTGAGGGTACGCTAATGCTTTAGGGTGAGCGTACGTGTGAGGGCGCAGGTTAGTGTTAGCGTACGGGTTAGGATTAGGGGACGGGTGAGGGTAAGGCTTCGGGGAAGTGTTAGTGTTAGGGTTCGGGCTAGGGTTAGGGTTAGGCGACGGGGACGGTTTAGTGTCCAGGTGAGGGTACGACAACGCTTTAGGGTGAGCGTACATGTGAGGGCGCGGGTTAGTGTTAGCATACGGGTTAGGATGAGGGGACGGGTGAGGGTAAGGCTTCGGGGAAGGTTTAGTGTTAGGGTTAGGGCTAGGGTTAGGGTTAGGGGATGGGGACGGTTTAGGGTCCAGGTGAGGGTATGACAACGCTTTAGGGTGAGTGTACCTGTGAGGGCGCGGGTTAGTGTTAGCGTACGGTTAGGATTAGGGGACGGGTGAGAGTAAGGGTTGGGGGAAGGGTTAGGGTTAGGGTTCGGGCTAGGGTTAGGGTTAGGGGACGGGGACGGTTTAGGGTCCAGATGAGGGTACGACAACGCTATAGGGTGAGGGTACATGTGAGGGCGTGGGTTAGTGTTAGAGTACCGGTTCAGATAAGGGGACGGGTAAGGGTAAGGCTTCGGGGAAGGTTTAGGGTTAGGGTTCGGGCTAGGGTTAGGGGACGGGGACGGTTTAGGGTCCAGGTGAAGGTATGACAACGTCTTAGTGTGAGCGTACGTGTGAGGGCGCGGTTTATTGTTAGCGTACGGGTTACGATGAGGGGACGGGTGAGGGTAAGGCTTCGGGGAAGGGTTAGGGTTAGGGTTCGGGCTAGGGTTAGTGTTAGGAGACATGGACGGTTTAGAGTCCAGGTGAGGGTACGACAACGCTTTAGGGTGAGCGTACGTGTGAGGGCGCGGGTTAGTGTTAGCGTACCGGTTAGGATTAGGGGACGGGTGAGGGTAAGGCTTCGGGGAAGGGTTAGGATTAGGGTTCGGGCTAGGGTTAGGGTTAGGGGACGGGGACGTTTTAGGGTCCAGGTGAGGGTATGACAACGCTTTAGTGTGAGTGTACGTGTGAGGGCTTGGGTTAGTGTTAGCGTACGGGATAGACTTAGGTGACGGGTGAGGGTAAGGGTTAGGGAAAGGGTTAGGGTAAGGGTTCGGGCTAGGGTTAGGGTTAGAGGACGGGAAAGGTTTAGGGTCCAGGTGAGGGTACGACAATGCTTTAGGGTGAGCGTTTGTGTGACGGCGCGGGTTAGTATTAGCGTACGGGTTAGGACTAGGGGACGGGTGAGGGTAAGGCTTCAGGGAAGGGTTAGGGTTAGGGTTCGGGCTAGGGTTAGGGTTAGGGGACGGGGACGGTTTAGGGTCCAGTTCCGCATACGACAACGCTTTAGGGTGAGCGTACATGTGAGGGCGCGGTTTAGTGTTAGCATACGGGTTAGGATTAGGTGACGGGTGACGGTAAGGCTTCGGGGAAGGGTTGGGGTTAGGGTTAGGTCTAGGGTTAGGGTTAGGGGACGGGGACGGTTTAGGGTCCAGGTGAAGGTATGACAACGTTTTAGGGTTAGTGTATGTGTGAGGGCGCGGGTTAGTGTTAGCGTACCAGTTCGGATTAGGGGACGGGTAAGGGTAAGGCTTCGGGGAAGGGTTACGGTTAAGGTTCGCGCTAGGGTTAGGGTTAGGGGACGGGGACGGTTTAGGGTCCAGGTGAAGGTATGACGACGTTTTAGGGTGAGCGTACGTGTGAGGGCGCGTGTTAGTGTTAGCGTACGACTTAGGCTTATAGGACGGGTGAGGGTAAGGGTTCGGGGAAGGGTTAGGGTTAGGGTTCGGGCTAGGGTTAGGGTTAGGGTACGGGGACTGTTTAGGGTCCACATGAGGGTACGACAACGCTTTAGGGTGAGTGTACCTGTGAGGGCGTGGGTTAGTTTTAGCGTACGGGTTAGGATTAAGGGACGGGTGAGGGTAAGGCCCCGGGGAAGGGTTAGGGTTAGGGTTCGGGCTAGGGTTACGGTTAAGGGACGGGGACGGTTTACAGTCCAGGTGAGCCTATGACAACATTTTAGGATGAGCGTACGTTTGAAGGCGCGGGTTAGTGCTAGCGTACGGGTTAGGATTAGGGGACGGGTGAGGGTAAGGGTTCGGGGAAGCGTTAGGGTTAGGGTTTCGGCTAGGGATAGGGTTAGGGTACGGGGACGGTTTAGGGTCCAGGTGAGGGTACGACAACGCTTTAGGGTGAGCTTACGTATGAGGGCGTGGGTTCGTGTTAGCGTACGGGTTAGGATAAGGGGACGGGTGAGGGTAAGGCTTCGGGGAAGGGTTAAGGTTAGGGTTCGGGCTAGGGTTAGGGTTAGGAGACATGGACGGTTTAGGGTCCAGGTGAGGTTACGACAACGCTTTAGGGTAAGTGTACGTGTGAGGGTGAGGGTTAGTGTTAGCGTACGGGTTAGGATTATGTGACAGGTGAGGGTAAAGCTTAGGGGAAGGGTTAGGGTTAGGGTTCGGGCTAGGGTTAGGGTTAGGGGATGGGGACGGTTTAGGGTCTAGGTGAGGGTACGACAACGCTTTAGGGTGAGCGTACGTGTGAGGGCGCAGGTTAGTGTTAGCGTACGGGTTAGGATTAGGGGACGGGTGAGGGTAAGGCTTCGGGGAAGTGTTAGTGTTAGGGTTCGGGCTAGGGTTAGGGTTAGCGGACGGGGACGGTTTAGGGTCCAGGTGAGGGTACGACAACGCTTTAGGGTGAGCGTACATGTGAGGACGCGGGTTAGTGTTAACGTACGGGTTAGGATTAGGGGACGGGTGAGGGTAAGGCTTTGGGGAGGGGTTAGGGTTAAGGTTTGGGCTAGGGTTAGGGTTAGGGGACGGGGACGGTTTAGGGTCCAGGTGAGGATACGACAACACTTTAGGGTGAGCGTACGTGTGAGGGCGCGGGTTAGTGTTAGCGTACGGGTTAGGATTAGGGGACGGGTGAGGCTAAGGCTTTGGGGAGGGTTTAGGGTTAGGGTTCGGGCTAGGGTTAGGGTTAGGGGACGGGGACGGTTTAGGGTCCAGGTGAGGATACGACAACACTTTAGGGTGAGCGTACATGTGAGGGCGCGGGTTAGTGTTAGTGTACAGGTTAGGATTATGTGACGGGTGAGGGTAAGGGTTCGGGGAAGGGTTAGGGTTAGGGTTCGGGGTAGGCTCACCGTTAGGGGACGGGGACGGTTTAGGGTCCAGGTGAGTGTACGACAATGTTTTAGGGTGAGCGGACGTGTGAGGGCGCGGGTTAGTTTAAGCATACAGGTTAGGATTAGGGGACGGGTGAGGGTAAGGCTTCAGGGAAGGGTTAGGGTGAGGGTTCGGGCTAGGGTTAGGGTTAGGGGACGGGGACGTTTTAGGGTCCAGGTGAGGGTATGACAACGCTTTAGTGTGAGTGTACGTGTGAGGGCTTGGGTTAGTGTTAGCGTACGGGTTAGGCTTAGAAGACGGGTGAGGGTAAGGGTTCGGGGAAGGGTTAGGGTTAGGGTTCGGGCTAGAGTTAGGGTTAGATGACGGGAAAGGTTTAGGGTCCAGGTGATGGTACGACAATGCTTTAGGGTGAGCGTTTGTGTGACGGCGCGGGTTAGTGTTAGCGTATGGGTTAGGATTAGGGGACGGGGGAGGGTAAGGCTTCAGGGAAGGGTTAGGGTTAGGGTTCGGGCTAGGGTTAGGTTTAGGGGACGGGGACGGTTTAGGGTCCAGGTCCGCATATGACAACGCTTTAGGGTGAGCGTACATGTGAGGGCGCGGGTTAGTGTTAGCGTACGGGTTAGGATTAGGTGACGGGTGAAGGTAAGGCTTCGGGGAAGGGTTAGGGTTAGGGTTAGGGCTAGGGTTAGGGTTAGGGGACGGGGACGGTTTAGGGTCCAGGTGAGGGTACGACAACGCTTTAGGGTTAGCGTACGTGTGAGGGCGCGGGTTAGTGTTAGCGTACCAGTTAGGATTAGGGGACGGGTTAGGGTAAGGCTTCGGGGAAGGGTTACGGTTAAGGTTCGCGCTAGGGTTAGGGTTAGGGGACGGGGACGGTTTAGGGTCCAGGTGAAGGTATGACAACGTTTTAGGGTGAGCGTACGTGTGAGGGCGCGGGTTAGTGTTAGCGTACGGGTTACGATTAGGGGACGGGTGAGGGTAAGGGTTCGGGGAAGGGTTAGGGTTAGGGTTCGGGCTAGGGTTAGGGTTAGGGGACGGGGACTGTTTAGGGTCCACGTGAGGGTACGACAAAAATTTAGGGTGAGTGTACCTGTTAGGGCGCGGGTTAGTGTTAGCGTACGGGTTAGGATTAGGGGACGGGTGAGGGTAAGGCTTCGGGGAAGGGTTAGGGTTAGGTTTCGGGCTAGGGTTACGGTTAAGGGACGGGGACGGTTTATGGTCCAGGTGAGCGTACGACAACGGTTTAGGGTGAGCGTACGTGTGAGGGCACGGGTTACTGTTAGCATACGGGTTAGGATGAGGGGACGGGTGAGGGTAAGGCTTCGGGGAAGGTTCAGGGTTAGGGTTCAGGCTAGGGTTAGGGTTAGGGGACGGGGACGGTTTAGGGTCCAGGTGAGGGTACGACAACGCTTTACGGTGAGCGTACATGTAAGGGCGCGGGTTAGTGTTAGCGTACGGTTTAGGCTTATGGGACGGGTGAGGGTAAGGGTTCGGGGAAGGGTTAGGGTTAGGGTTCGGGCTAGGGTTAGGGTTAGGGGACGCGGACGGTTTAGGGTCCAGGTGAGGGTACGACAACGCTTTAGGGTGAGCGTACGTGTGAGGGCGCGTGTTAGTGTTAGCGTACGGCTTAGGCTTATAGGACGGGTGACGGTAAGGTTTCGGGAAAGGGTTAGGGTTAGGGTTCGGGCTAGGGTTAGGGTTAGGGTACGGGGACTGTTTAGGGTCCACATGAGTGTACGACAACGCTTTAGGGTGAGTGTACCTGTGAGGGCGTGGGTTAGTGTTAGCGTACGGGTTAGGATTAAGGGACGGGTGAGGGTAAGGCCCCGGGGAAGGGTTAGGGTTAGGGTTCGGGCTAGGGTTACGGTTAAGGGACGGAGACGGTTTAGAGTCCAGGTGAGCGTACGACAACACTTTAGGGTGAGCGTACGTGTGAGGGCGCGGGTTAGTGCTAGCGTACGGGTTAGGATGAGGGGACGGGTGAGGGTAAGGCTTCGGGGAAGGGTTAGGTTTAGGGTTCGGGTTAGGGTTAGGGTTAGGGGACGGGGACGGTTTAGGGTCCAGGTGAAGGTACGACAACGCTTTAGGGTGAGCGTACGTGTGAGGGCGCGGGTTAGTGTTAGCGTACCGGTTAGGATTAGGGGACGGGTGAGGGTAAGGCTTCGGGGAAGGGTTAGGGTTAGGGTTTGGGCTAGGGTTAGGGTTAGGGGACGGGGACGGTTTAGGGTCCAGGTGAAGGTACGACAACGCTTTAGGGTGAGCGTACGTGTGAGGGCGCGGATTAGTGTTAGCGTACGGGTTAGGATTAGGGGACGGGTGAGGGTAAGGGTTCGGGGAAGGGTTAGGGTTAGGGTTTGGGCTAGGGATAGGGTTAGGGGACGGGGACGGTTTAGGGTCCAGGTGAGGGTACGACAACGCTTTAGGGTGAGCTTACGTATGAGGGCGCGGGTTCGTGTTAGCGTACGGGTTAGGATAAGGGGACGGGTGAGGGTAAGGCTTCGAGGAAGGGTTATGGTTAGGGTTCGGGCTAGGGTTAGGGTTAGGAGACATGGACGGTTTAGGGTCCAGGTGAGGTTACGACAACGCTTTAGGGTGAGTGTACGTGTGAGGGTGAGGGTTAGTGTTAACGTACGGGTTAGGATTATGTGACAGGTGAGGGTAAGGCTTAGGGGAAGGGTTAGGGTTAGGGGATGGGGACGGTTTAGGGTCCAGGTGAGGATAAGACAACACTTTAGGGTGAGCATACGTGTGAGGGCGCGGGTTAGTGTTATTGTACAGGTTAGGATTAGGTGACGCGTGAGGGTAAGGGTTCCGGGAAGGGTTAGGGTTAGGGTTCGGGGTAGGCTCACCGTTAGGGGACGGGGACGGTTTAGGGTCCAGGTGAGGGTACGACAACACTTTAGGGTGAGCGTACGTGTGAGGGCGCGGGTTAGTGTTAGCGTACCAGTTCGGATTAGGGGACGGGTAAGGTTAAGGCTTCGGGGAAGGGTTACGGTTAAGGTTCGCGCTAGGGTTAGGGTTAGGGGACGGGGACGGTTTAGGGTCCAGGTGAAGGTATGGCAACGTTTTAGGGTGAGCGTACGTGTGAGGGCGCGGTTTAGTGTTAGCGTACGGGTTAGGATTAGGGGACGGGAGAGGGTAAGGTTTCGGGGAAGGGTTAGGGTTAGGGTTCAGGCAAGGGTTATGGTTAGGGGACGGGGACGGTTTAGGGTCCAGGTCCACATACGACAACGCTTTAGGGTGAGCGTACATGTGAGGGCGCGGGTTAGTGTTAGTGTACGGGTTAGGATTAGCTGACGGGTGAGGGTAAGGCTTCGGAGAAGGGTTAGGGTTCGGGCTAGGGTTAGGGTTAGGGGACGGGGACGGTTTAGGGTCCAGGTGAGGGTACGACAACGCTTTAGGGTGAGCGTACTTGTGAGGGCGGGGGTAAGTGTTAGCGTACGGGTTAGGATTAGGGGTCGGGTGAGGGTAAGGCTTCTGGGAAGTGTTAGGGTTAGGGCTCGGGATAGGGTTAGGGTTAGGGGATGGGGACGGTTTAGGGTCCAGGTGAGGGTACGACAATGCTTTACGGTGAGCGTACGTGTGAGGGCGCGGGTTAGTGTTAGCGTACGGGTTAGGATTAGGGGACGGGTGAGGGTAAGGCTTCGGGGAAGTGTTAGGGTTAGGGTTCGGGCTAGGGTTAGGGTTAGGGGACGGGGACGGTTTAAGGTCCAGGAGATGGTACGACAACGCTTTAGGGTGAGCGTACGTTGGAGGGCGCGGGTTAGTGTTAGCGTACGGTTTAGGATTAGGGGACGGGTGAGGGTAAGGCTTCGGGGAAGTTTTAGGGTTAGGGTTCGGACTAGGGTTAGGGTTAGAGGATGGGGACGGTTTAGGGTCCAGGTGAGGTTATGACAACGCTTTAGGGTGAGCGTACGTGTGAGGGCGCGTGTTAGTGTTAGCGTACGGGTTAGGAGTAGGGGACGGGTGAGGGTAAGGCTTCGGGGAAGGGTTAGGGTTAGGGTTCGGGCTAGGGTTAGGGTTAGGGGACGCGGACGGTTTAGGGTCCAGGTGAGGGTACGACAACGCTTTAGGGTGAGTGTACGTGTGAGGGCGTGGGTTAGTGTTACCGTACGGGTTAGGATTAGGGTTCGGGTGAGGTTAAGGTTTCGTGGAAGGCTTAGGTTTAGGGTTCGGGCTAGGGTTAGGGTTAGGGGACGGGGACGGTTTAGGGTCCAGGTGAGGGTACAACAACGCTTAAGGGTGAGCGTACGTGTGAGGGTGCGGATTAGTGTTAGCGTACGGGTTAGGATTAGGGGACGGTTGAGGGTAAGGGTTCGGGAAGGGTTAGGGTTAGGGTTCGGACTAGGGTTAGGGTTAGGGGACAAGGACGGTTTAGGGTCCAGGTCCCCATACGAAAACGCTTTAGGGTGAGCGTACATGTGAGGGCGTGGGATAGTGTTAGCGTACGGTTTAGGATTAGGCGACGTGTGAGGTTAAGGGTTCGGGGAAGGGTTAGGGTTAGGGTTCGGGCTAGGGTTAGGGTTAGGGGACGGGGACGGTTTAGGGTCCAGGTGAGGGTACGACAACGCTTTAGGGTGAGCGTACTTGTGAGGGCGGGGGTAAGTGTTAGCGTACGGGTTAGGATTAGGGGACGGGTGAGGGTAAGGCTTCGGGGAAGTGTTAGGGTTAGGGCTCGGGATAGTGTTAGGGTTAGGGGACGGGGACGGTTTAGGGTCCAGGTGAGGGTACGACAATGCTTTACGGTGAGCGTATGTGTGAGGGTGCGGGTTAGTGTTAGCGTACGGGTTAGGATTAGGGGACGGGTGAGGGTAAGGCTTCGGGGAAGTGTTAGGGTTAGGGTTCGGGCTAGGGTTAGGGTTAGGGGACGGGGACGGTTTAAGGTCCAGGAGATGGTACGACAACGCTTTAGGGTGAGCGTACGTTTGAGGGCGCGGGTTAGTGTTAGCGTACGGTTTAGGATTAGGGGACGGGTGAGGGTAAGGCTTCGGGGAAGGTTTAGGGTTAGGGTTCGGGCTAGGGTTAGGGTTAGAGGATGGGGACGGTTTAGGGTCCAGGTGAGGTTATGACAACGCTTTAGGGTGAGCGTACGTGTGAGGGCGCGTGTTAGTGTTAGCGTACGGTTTAGGAGTAGGGGACGGGTGAGGGTTAGGCTTCCGGGAAGGGTTAGGGTTAGGGTTCGGGCTAGGGTTAGGGTTAGGGGACGCGGACGGTTTAGGGTCCAGGTGAGGGTACGACAACGCTTTAGGGTGAGTGTACCTGTGAGGGCGTGGGTTAATGTTAGCGTACGGGTTAGGATTAAGGGACGGGTGAGGGTAAGGCCCCGGGGAAGGGTTAGGGTTAGGGTTCGGGCTAGGGTTACGGTTAAGGGACGGGGACGGTTTAGAGTCCAGGTGAGCGTACGACAACACTTTAGGGTGAGCGTACGTGTGAGGGCGCGGGTTAGTGCTAGCGTACGGTTTAGGATGAGGGGACGGGTGAGGGTAAGGCTTCGGGGAAGGGTTAGGGTTAGGGTTCGGGTTAGGGTTAGGGTTAGGGGACGGGGACGGTTTAGGGTCCAGGTGAAGGTACGACAACGCTTTAGGGTGAGCGTACGTGTGAGGGCGCGGGTTAGTGTTAGCGTACCGGTTAGGATTAGGGGACGGGTGAGGGTAAGGCTTCGGGGAAGGGTTAGGGTTAGGGTTTGGGCTAGGGTTAGGGTTAGGGGACGGGGACGGTTTAGGGTCCAGGTGAAGGTACGACAACGCTTTAGGGTGAGCGTACGTGTGAGGGCGCGGATTAGTGTTAGCGTACGGGTTAGGATTAGGGGACGGGTGAGGGTAAGGGTTCGGGGAAGGGTTAGGGTTAGGGTTTGGGCTAGGGATAGGGTTAGGGGACGGGGACGGTTTAGGGTCCAGATGAGGGTACGACTACGCTTTAGGGTGAGCTTACGTATGAGGGCGCGGGTTCGTGTTAGCGTACGGGTTAGGATAAGGGGACGGGTGAGGGTAAGGCTTCGAGGAAGGGTTATGGTTAGGGTTCGGGCTAGGGTTAGGGTTAGGAGACATGGACGGTTTAGCGTCCAGGTGAGGTTACGACAACGCTTTAGGGTGAGTGTACGTGTGAGGGTGAGGGTTAGTGTTAGCGTACGGGTTAGGATTATGTGACAGGTGAGGGTAAGGCTTAGGGGAAGGGTTAGGGTTAGGGGATGGGGACGGTTTAGGGTCCAGGTGAGGATAAGACAACACTTTAGGGTTAGCATACGTGTGAGGGCGTGGGTTAGTGTTATTGTACAGGTTAGGATTAGGTGACGGGTGAGGGTAAGGGTTCCGGGAAGGGTTAGGGTTAGGGTTCGGGGTAGGCTCACCGTTAGGGGACGGGGACGGTTTAGGGTCCAGGTGAGGGTACGACAACACTTTAGGGTGAGCGTACGTGTGAGGGCGCGGGTTAGTGTTAGCGTACCAGTTCGGATTAGGGGACGGGTAAGGTTAAGGCTTCGGGGAAGGGTTACGGTTAAGGTTCGCGCTAGGGTTAGGGTTAGGGGACGGGGACGGTTTAGGGTCCAGGTGAAGGTATGGCAACGTTTTAGGGTGAGCGTACGTGTGAGGGCGCGGTTTAGTGTTAGCGTACGGGTTAGGATTAGGGGACGGGAGAGGGTAAGGTTTCGGGGAAGGGTTAGGGTTAGGGTTCAGGCAAGGGTTATGGTTAGGGGACGGGGACGGTTTAGGATCCAGGTCCACATACGACAACGCTTTAGGGTGAGCGTACATGTGAGGGCGCGGGTTAGTGTTAGTGTACGGGTTAGGATTAGCTGACGGGTGAGGGTAAGGCTTCGGAGAAGGGTTAGGGTTCGGGCTAGGGTTAGGGTTAGGGGACGGGGACGGTTTAGGGTCCAGGTGAGGGTACGACAACGCTTTAGGGTGAGCGTACTTGTGAGGGCGGGGGTAAGTGTTAGCGTACGGGTTAGGATTAGGGGTCGGGTGAGGGTAAGGCTTCGGGGAAGTGTTAGGGTTAGGGCTCGGGATTGGGTTAGGGTTAGGGGACGGGGACGGTTTAGGGTCCAGGTGAGGGTACGACAATGCTTTACGGTGAGCGTACGTGTGAGGGCGCGGGTTAGTGTTAGCGTACGGGTTAGGATTAGGGGACGGGTGAGGGTAAGGCTTCGGGGAAGTGTTAGGGTTAGGGTTCGGGCTAGGGTTAGGGTTAGGGGACGGGGACGGTTTAAGGTCCAGGAGATGGTACGACAACGCTTTAGGGTGAGCGTACGTTGGAGGGCGCGGGTTAGTGTTAGCGTACGGTTTAGGATTAGGGGACGGGTGAGGGTAAGGCTTCGGGGAAGGGTTAGGGTTAGGGTTCGGGCTAGGGTTAGGGTTAGGGGACGCGGACGGTTTAGGGTCCAGGTGAGGGTACGACAACGCTTTAGGGTGAGCGTACGTGTGAGGGCGTGGGTTAGTGTTACCGTACGGGTTAGGATTAGGGGACGGGTGAGGTTAAGGTTTCGGGGAAGGCTTAGGTTTAGGGTTCGGGCTAGGGTTAGGGTTAGGGGACGGGGACGGTTTAGGGTCCAGGTGAGGGTACAACAACGCTTAAGGGTGAGCGTACGTGTGAGGGTGCGGATTAGTGTTAGCGTACGGGTTAGGATTAGGGGACGGTTGAGGGTAAGGGTTCGGGAAGGGTTAGGGTTAGGGTTCGGACTAGGGTTAGGGTTAGGGGACAAGGACGGTTTAGGGTCCAGGTCAGCATACGAAAACGCTTTAGGGTGAGCGTACATGTGAGGGCGTGGGATAGTGTTCGCGTACGGTTTAGGATTAGGCGACGTGTGAGGTTAAGGGTTCGGGGAAGGGTTAGGGTTAGGGTTCGGGCTAGGGTTAGGGTTAGGGTTAGGGGACGGGGACGGTTTAGGGTCCAGGTCCGCATATGACAACGCTTTAGGGTGAGCGTACATGTGAGGGCGCGGGTTAGTGTTAGCGTACGGGTTAGGATTAGGTGAGGGGTGAGGGTAAGGCTTCGGGGAAGGGTTAGGGTTAGGGTTAGGGCTAGGGTTAGGGTGAGGGGACGAGGACGGTTTAGGGTCTAGGTGAGGGTACGACAACGCTATAGGGTGAGCGTACGTGTGAGGGCGCGGGTTAGTGTTAGCGTACCGGTTCGGATAATGGGACGGGTAAGGGTAAGGTTTCGGGGAAGGGTTAGGTTTAGCGTTCGGGCTAGGGTTAGGGTTAGGGTACGGGGACTGTTTAGGGTCCACGTGAGGGTACGACAACGCTTTAGGGTGAGTGTACCTGTGAGGGCGCGGGTTAGTGTTAGCGTACGGGTTACGATTAGGGGACGGGTGAGGGTAAGGGTTCGGGGAAGGGTTAGGGTTAGGGTTCGGGCTAGGGTTACGGTTAAGGGACGGGGACGGTTTACGGTCCAGGTGAGCATACGAAAACGCTTTAGGGTGAGCGTACGTGTGAGGGCGCAGGTTAGTGTTAGCATTCGGTTTAGGATGAGGAGACGGGTGAGGGTAAGGCTTCAGGGAAGGTTTAGGGTTAGGGTTCGGGCTAGGGTTAGGGTTAGGGGACGGGGACGGTTTAGGGTCCAGTTGAGGGTATGACAACGCTTTACGGTGAGCGTACGTGTTAGGGCGAGTGTTCGTGTTAGCGTACGGGTTAGGATAACGGGACGGGTGAGGGTAAGGCTTCGGGGAAGGGTTATGGTTAGGGTTCGGGCTAGGGTTAGGGTTAGGAGACATGGACGGTTTAGGGTCCAGGTGAGGGTACGACAACGCTTTAGGGTGAGCGTACGTGTGAGGGCGCGGGTTAGTGTTAGCGTACGGGTTACGATTAGGGGACGGGTGAGGGTAAGGGATCGGGGAATTGTTAGGGTTAGGGTTCGGGCTAGGGTTAGGGTTAGGGGACGGGGACGGTTTAGGGTCCAGGTGAGGGTACAAAAACGCTTTAGGGTGAGCGTACGTGTGAGGGTGCGGATTAGTGTTAGCGTACGGGTTAGGATTAGGTGACGGTTGAGGGTAAGGGTTCGGGAAGGGTTAGGGTTAGGGTTCGGACTAGGGTTAGGGTTAGGGGACAAGGACGGTTTAGGGTCCAGGTCCGCATACGAAAACGGTTTAGGGTGAGCGTACATGTGAGGGCGCGGGTTAGTGTTAGCGTACGGTTTAGGATTAGGCGACGTGTGAGGTTAAGGTTTCGGGGAAGGTTTAGGGTTAGGGTTCGGGCTAGGGTTAGGGTTAGGGGACGGGGACGGTTTAGGGTCCAGGTCCGCATATGACAACTCTTTCGGGTGAGCGTACATGTGAGGGCGCGGGTTAGTGTTAGCGTACGGGTTAGGATTAGTTGTCGGGTGAGGGTAAGGCTTCGGGGAAGGGTTAGGGTTGGGGTTAGGGCTAGGGTTAGGGTTAGGGGACGAGGACGGTTTAGGGTCCAGGTGAAGGTATGACAACGTCTTTGTGTGAGCGTACGTGTGAGAGCGCGGGTTAGTGTTAGCGTACGGGTTACGATTAGGGGACGGGTGAGGGTAAGGGTTCGGGGAAGGGTTACGGTTAGGGTTTGGGCTAGGGTTAGGGTTAGGGGACGGGGACTGTTTAGGGTCCATGTGAGGGTACGACAACCCTTTAGGGTGAGTGTACCTGTGAGGGCGCGGGTTAGTGTTAGCGTACGGGTTAGGATTAGGGGACGGGTGAGGGTAAGGCTTCGAGGAAGGGTTAGGGTTAGGGTTCGGGCTAGGGTTACGGTTAAGGGATGGGGACCTTTTACGGTCCAGGTGAGCGTACGACAACGCTTTAGGGTGAGCGTACGTGTGAGGGCGAGGGTTAGTGTTAGCATACGGGTTAGGATGAGGGGACGGTTGAGGGTAAGGCTTCGGGGAAGGTTTAGGGTTAGGGTTCGGGCTAGGGTTAGGGTTAGGGGACGGGGACGGTTTAGGGTCCAGGTGAGGGTACGACAACGCTTTAGGGTGAGCGTACGTGTGAGGGCGCGGGTTAGTGTTAGCGTACGGTTTAGGCTTATGGGACGGGTGAGGGTAAGGTTTCGGGGAAGGGTTAGAGTTAGCGTTCGGGCTAGGGTTAGGGTTAGGGTACGGGGACTGTTTAGGGTCCACGTGAGGGTATGACAACGTTTTAGGGTGAGTGTACCTGTGAGGGCGCGGGTTAGTTTTAGCGTACGGGTTAGGATTAGGGGACGGGGGAGGGTAAGGCTTCGGGGAAGGGTTATGGTTAGGGTTCGGGCTAGGGTTAGGGTTAGGAGACATGGACGGTTTAGGGTCCAGGTGAGGTTACGACAACGCTTTAGGGTAAGTGTACGTGTGAGGGTCAGGGTTAGTGTTAGCGTACGGGTTACGATTTGGGGACGGGTGAGGTTAAGGGTTCGGGGAATTGTTAGGTTTAGGGTTCGGGCTAGGGTTAGGGTTAGGGGACGGGGACGGTTTAGGGTCCAGGTGAGGGTACGACAACGCTTTAGGGTGAGCGTACATGTGAGGGCGCGGGTTAGTGTTAGCGTACGGGTTAGGATTAGGGGACGGGTGAGGGTAAGGCTTCGGGGAAGTGTTAGTGTTAGGGTTCGGGCTAGGGTTAGGGTTAGCGGACGGGGACGGTTTAGGGTCCAGGTGAGGGTACGACAACGCTTTAGGGTGAGCGTACATGTGAGGACGCGGGTTAGTGTTAGCGTACGGGTTAGAATTAGGGGACGGGTGAGGGTAAGGCTTTGGGGAGGGGTTAGGGTTAGGGTTCGGGCTAGGGTTAGGGTTAGGGGACGGGGACGGTTTAGGGTCCAGGTGAGGATACGCCAACACTTTAGGGTGAGCGTACGTGTGAGGGCGCGGGTTAGTGTTAGTGTACAGGTTAGGATTATGTGACGGGTGAGGGTAAGGGTTCGGGGAAGGGTTAGGGTTAGGGTTCGGGGTAAGCTCACCGTTAGGGGACGGGGACGGTTTAGGGTCCAGGTTAGTGTACGACAATGTTTTAGGGTGAGCGGACGTGTGAGGGAGCGGGTTAGTTTAAGCGTACAGGTTAGGATTAGGGGACGGGTGAGGGTAAGGCTTCAGGGAAGGGTTAGGGTGAGGGTTCGGGCTAGGGTTAGGGATAGGGGACGGGGACGTTTTAGGGTCCAGGTGAGGGTATGACAACGCTTTAGTGTGAGTGTACGTGTGAGGGCTTGGGTTAGTGTTAGCGTACGGGTTAGGCTTAGAAGACGGGTGAGGGTAAGGGTTCGGGGAAGGGTTAGGGTTAGGGTTCGGGCTAGAGTTAGGGTTAGATGACGGGAAAGGTTTAGGGTCCAGGTGATGGTACGACAATGCTTTAGGATGAGCGTTTGTGTGACGGCGCGGGTTAGTGTTAGCGTATGGGTTAGGATTAGGGGACGGGTGAGGGTAAGGCTTCAGGGAAGGGTTAGGGTTAGGGTTCGGGCTAGGGTTAGGGTTAGGGGACGGGGACGGTTTAGGGTCCAGGTCCGCATACGACAACGCTTTAGGGTGAGTGTACATGTGAGGGCGCGGGTTAGTGTTAGCGTACGGGTTAGGATTAGGTGACGGGTGAGGGTAAGGCTTCGGGGAAGGGTTAGGGTTAGGGTTAGGGCTAGGGTTAGGGTTAGGGGACGGGGACGGTTTAGGGTCCAGGTGAGGGTACGACAACGCTTTAGGGTTAGCGTACGTGTGAGGGCGCGGGTTAGTGTTAGCGTACCAGTTCGGATTAGGGGACGGGTAAGGGTAAGGCTTCGGGGAAGTGTTACCGTTCAGGTTCGCGCTAGGGTTAGGGTTAGGGGACGGGGACAGTTTAGGGTCCAGGTGAAGGTATGACAACGTTTTAGGGTGAGCGTACATGTGAGGGCGCGGGTTAGTGTTAGCGTACGGGTTACGATTAGGGGACGGGTGAGGGTAAGGGTTCGGGGAAGGGTTAGGGTTAGGGTTCGGGCTAGGGTTAGGGTTAGGGGACGGGGACTGTTTAGGGTCCACGTGAGGGTACGACAACGCTTTAGGGTGAGTGTACCTGTTAGGGCGCGGGTTAGTGTTAGCGTACGGGTTAGGATTAGGGGACGGGTGAGGGTAAAGCTTCGGGGAAGGGTTAGGGTTAGGGTTCGGGCTAGGGTTACGGTTAAGGGACGGGGACGGTTTATGGTCCAGGTGAGCATACGACAACGGTTTAGGGTGAGCGTACGTGTGAGGGCACGGGTTAGTGTTAGCATACGGGTTAGGATGAGGGGATGGGTGAGGGTAAGGCTTCGGGGAAGGTTTAGGGTTAGGGTTCAGGCTAAGGTTAGGGTTAGGGGACGGGGACGGTTTAGGGTCCAGGTGAGGGTACGACAACGATTTAGGGTGAGCGTACATGTGAGGGCGCGGGTTAGTGTTAGCGTACGGTTTAGGCTTATGGGACGGGTGAGGGTAAGGGTTCGGGGAAGGGTTAGGGTTAGCGTTCGGGCTAGGGTTAGGGTTAGGGTACGGGGAGTGTTTAGGGTCCACGTGAGGGTATGACAATGCTTTAGGGTGAGTGTACCTGTGAGGGCGCGGGTTAGTGTTAGCGTACGGGTTAGGATTAGGGGACGGGTGAGGGTAAGGATTCGGGGAAGGGTTAGGGTTACGGTTCGGGCTAGGGTTAGGGTTAGGGGACGGGGACGGTTTAGGGTCCAGGTGAGGCTACGACAACGCTTTAGGGTGAGCGTACGTTTGAGGGAGCGGATTAGTGTTAGCGTACGGTTTTGGATTAGGGGACGGGTGAGGGTTAGGCTTCGGGGAAGGTTTAGGGTTAGGGTTCAGGCTAGGGTTAGGGTTTGGGGATGGGGACGGTTTAGGGTCCAGGTGAGGTTATGACAACGCTTTAGGGTGAGCGTACGTGAGAGGGCGCGTGTTAGTGTTAGCGTACGGGTTAGGAGTAGGGGACGGGTGAAGGTAAGGCTTCGGGGAAGGGTTAGGGTTAGGGTTCAGGCTAGGGTTAGTGTTAGGTGACGGTGACGGTTTAGGGTCCAGGTGAGTGTACGACAACGCTTTAGGGTGAGCGTACTTGTGAGGGCGGGGGTTATTGTTAGCGTACGGGTTAGGATTAGGGGACGGGTGAGGGTAAGGCTTCGGGGAAAGGTTAGGGTTAGGGTTCGGGCTAGGTTTAGGGTTAGGGAACGGGGACGGTGTAGGGTCCAAGTGAGGGTACGACAATGCTTTAGGGTAAGCGTACGTGTGAGGGCGCGGGTTTGTGTTAGTGTACGGGTTAGGATTATGGGACGGTTGAGGGTAAGGCTTCGGGGAAGGGTTAGGGTTAGGGTTCGGGCTAGGGTTAAGGTTAGGGGACCGGATCGGTTTAGGGCCCAGGTGAGGGTACGACAGCGCTTTAAGGTGAGTGTACGTGTGAGGGCGCGTGTTAGTGTTAGCGTACAGCTTAGGCTTATAGGACGGGTGACGGTAAGGTTTCGGGGAAGGGTTAGGGTTAGGGTTCGGGCTAGGGTTAGGGTTAGGGTACGGGGACTGTTTAGGGTCCACATGAGTGTACGACAACGCTTTAGGGTGAGTGTACCTGTGAGGGCGTGGGTTAGTGTTAGCGTACGGGTTAGGAGTAGGGGACGGGTGAGGGTAAGGCTTCGGGGAAGTGTTAGGGTTAGTGTTCGGGCTAGGGTTAAGGTTAGGGGACGGGGACGGTTTAGGGTCCAGGTGAGCGTACGACAACACTTTAGGGTGAGCGTACGTGTGAGGGCGCGGGTTAGTGCTAGCGTACGGGTTAGGAAGAGGGGACGGGTGAGGGTAAGGCTTCGGGGAAGGTTTAGGGTTAGGGTTCGGGTTAGGTTTAGGGTTAGGGGACGGGGACGGTTTAGGGTCCAGGTGAGGGTACGACAACGCTTTAGGGTGAGCGTACATGTGAGGGCGCGGGTTAGTGTTAGCGTACCGGTTAGGATTAGGGGACGGGTGAGGGTAAGGTTTCGGGGAAGGGTTAGGGTTAGGGTTTGGGCTAGGGTTAGGGTTAGGGGACGGGGACGGTTTAGGGTCCAGGTGAACGTACGACAACGCTTTAGGGTGAGCGTACGTGTGAGGGCGCGGATTAGTGTTAGCGTACGGGTTAGGATGAGGGGACGGGTGAGGGTAAGGCTTCGGGGAAGGTTTAGGGTTAGGGTTCGGGCTAGGGTTAGGGTTAGGGGTCGGGGACGGTTTAGGGTCCAGGTGAGGGTATGACAACGCTTTACAGTGAGCGTACGTGTGAGGGCGCGTGTTCGTGTTAGCGTACGGGTTAGGATAACGGGACGGGTGAGGGTAAGGCTTCGGGGAAGTGTTATGGTGAGGGTTCGGGCTAGGGTTAGGGTTAGGAGACATGGACGGTTTAGGGTCCAGGTGAGAGTACGACAACGCTTTAGGGTGAGCGTACGTGTGAGGGCGCGGGTTAGTGTTAGCGTACGGGTTAGGATTAGGGGACGGGTGAGGGTAAGGGTTTGAGGAAGGGTTAGGGTTAGGGTTTGGGCTAGGGATAGGGTTAGGGGACAGGGACGGTTTAGGGTCCAGGTGAGGGTACGACAACGCTTTAGGGTGAGTGTACCTGTGAGGGCGCGGGTTAGTGTTAGCGTACGGGTTAGGATTAGGGGACGGGTGAGGGTAAGGCTTCGGGGAAGGGTTAGGGTTAGGGTTCGGGCTTGGGTTACGGTTAAGGGATGGGGACGGTTTACGGTCCAGGTGAGCGTACGACAACGCTTTAGGGTGAGCATACGTGTGAGGGCGCGGGTTAGTGTTAGCATACGGGTTAGGATGAGGGGACGGGTGAGGGTAAGGCTTCGGGGAAGGTTTAGGGTTAGGGTTCGGGCTAGGGTTAGGGTTAGGGGACGGGGACGGTTTAGGGTCCAGGTGAGGGTACGACAACGCTTTACGGTGAGCGTACGTGTGAGGGAGCGGGTTAGTGTTAGCGTACGGTTTAGGCTTATGGGACCGGTGAGGGTAAGGTTTCGGGGAAGGGTTAGGGTTAGCGTTCGGGCTAGGGTTAGGGTTAGGGTACGGGGACTGTTTAGGGTCCACGTGAGGGTATGACAACGTTTTAGGGTGAGTGTACCTGTGAGGGCGCGGGTTAGTGTTAGCGTACGGGTTAGGATTAGGGGACGGGTGAGGGTAAGGCTTCGGGGAAGGGTTAGGGTTAGGGTTCGGGCTAGGGTTACGGTTAAGGGATGGGGACGGTTTACGGTCCAGGTGAGCGTACGAAAACGCTTTAGGGTGAGCGTACGTGTGAGGGCGCGGGTTAGTGTTACCATACGGGTTAGGATGAGGGGACGGGTGAGGGTAAGGCTTCGGGGAAGGTTTAGGGTTAGGGTTCGGGCTAGGGTTAGGGTTAGGGGTCGGGGACGGTTTAGGGTCCAGGTGAGTGTATGACAACGCTTTACAGTGAGCGTACGTGTGAGGGCGCGTGTTCGTGTTAGCGTACGGGTTAGGATAACGGGACGGGTGAGGGTAAGGCTTCGGGGAAGTGTTATGGTGAGGGTTCGGGCTAGGGTTAGGGTTAGGAGACATGGACGGTTTAGGGTCCAGGTGAGAGTACGACAACGCTTTAGGGTGAGCGTACGTGTGAGGGCGCGGGTTAGTGTTAGCGTACGGGTTACGATTAGGGGACGGGTGAGGGTAAGGGTTCGGGGAATTGTTAGGGTTAGGGTTCGGGCTAGGGTTAGGGTTAGGGGACGGGGACGGTTTAGGGTCCAGGTGAGGGTACGACAATGCTTTAGGGTGAGCGTACGTGTGAGGGCGCAGGTTAGTGTTAGCGTACGGGTTAGGATTAGGGGACGAGTGAGGGTAAGGCTTCGGGGAAGTGTTAGTGTTAGGGTTCGGGCTAGGGTTACGGTTAGGGGACGGGGACGGTTTAGGGTCCAGGTGAGGGTACGACAACGCTTTAGGGTGAGCGTATGTGTGAGGGCGCGGGTTAGTGTTAGCGTACGGGTTAGGATGAGGGGACGGGTGAGGTTAAAGCTTCGGGGAAGAGTTAGGGTTAGGTTTCGGGCTAGGGTTAGGGTTAGGCGACGGGGACGGTTTAGGGTCCAGGTGAGGGTACGACAACGCTTTAGGGTGAGCATACATGTGAGGGCGCGGGTTAGTGTTAGCATACGGGTTAGGATGAGGGGACGGGTGAGGGTTAGGCTTCGGGGAAGGTTTAGGGTTAGGGTTCGGGCTAGGGTTAGGGTTTGGGGATGGGGACGGTTTAGGGTCCAGGTGAGGGTACAACAACGCTTTAGGGTGAGCGTACGTGTGAGGGCGCGGGTTAGTGTTAGCGTACGGTTTAGGCTTATGGGACGGGTGAGGGTAAGGGTTCGGGGAAGGGTTAGGTTTAGCGTTCGGGCTAGGGTTAGGGTTAGGGTTCGGGGACTGTTTAGGGTCCACGTGAGGGTATGACAACGCTTTAGAGTGAGTGTACCTGTGAGGGCGCGGGTTAGTGTTAGCGTACGGGTTAGGATTAGGTGACGGGTGAGGGTAAGGTTTCGGGGAAGGGTTAGGGTTAGGGTTCGGGCTAGGGTTACGGTTAAGGGACGGGGACGGTTTACGGTCCAAGTGAGCATACGACAACGCTTTAGGGTGAGCGTACGTGTGAGGGTGCGGTTTAGTGTTAGCGTACGGGTTAGGATTAGGGCACGCGTGAGGGTAAGGCTTCGGGGAAGGGTTAGGGATAGGGTTCGGGCTAGGGTTCGGGTTAGGGGACGGTGACGGTTTAGGGTCTAGGTGAGGGTATGACAACGCTTTAGTGTGAGTGTACGTCTGAGGGCTTGGGTTAGTGTTAGCGTACGGGTTAGACTTAGGGGACGGGTGAGGGTAAGGGTTAGGGGAAGGGTTAGGGTTAGGGTTCGGGCTAGGATTAGGGTTAGAGGACGGGAAAGGTTTAGGGTCCAGGTGAGGGTACGATAATGCTTTAGGGTGTGCGTTTGTGTGACGGCGCGGGTTAGTATTAGCGTACGGTTTAGGATTAGGGGACGGGTGAGGGTGAGGCTTCAGGGAAGGGTTAGGGTTAGGGTTCGGGCTAGGGTTAGGGTTAGGGGACGGGGACGGTTTAGGGTCCAGGTCCGCATACGACAACGCTTTAGGGTGAGCGTACATGTGAGGGCGCGGTTTAGTGTTAGCGAACGGGTTAGGATTAGGTGACGGGTGACGGTAAGGCTTCGGGGAAGGGTTGGGGTTAGGGTTAGGTCTAGGGTTAGGGTTAGGGGACGGGGACGGTTTAGGGTCCAGGTGAGGGTACGACAACGCTTTAGGGTGAGCGTACATGTGAGGGCGCGGGTTAGTGTTAGCGTACCGGTTCGGATTAGGGGACGGGTAAGGGTAAGGCTTCGGGGAAGGGTTAGGGTTAGGGTTTGGGCTAGGGTTAGGGTTAGGGGACGGGGACGGTTTAGGGTCCGGGTCCGCATACGACAACGCTTTAGGGTGAGCGTACATGTGAGGGCGCGGGTTAGTGTTAGCGTACGGGTTAGGATTAGGTGACGGGTGAGGGTAAGGCTTCGCGGAAGGGTTAGGGTTAGGGTTAGGGCTAGGGTTACGGTTAGGGGACGGGGACGGTTTAGGGTCCAGGTGAAGGTATGACAACGTTTTAGGGTGAGCGTACGTGTGAGGGCGCGGGTTAGTGTTAGCGTACGGGTTAGGATTAGGGGACGGGAGAGGGTAAGGGTTCGGGGAAGGGTTAGGGTTAGGGTTCGGGCAAGGGTTATGGTTAGGGGACGGGGACGGTTTAGGGTCCAGGTCCACATACGACAACGCTTTAGGGTGAGCGTACATGTGAGGGCGCGGGTTAGTGTTAGTGTACGGGTTAGGATTAGCTGACGGGTGAGGGTAAGGCTTCGGAGAAGGGTTACAGTTAGGGTTAGGGTTAGGGTTAGGGGATGGGGACGGTTTAGGGTACAGGTGAGGGTATGACAACGCTTTAGGGTCTGCGTACGTGTGAGGGCGCGTGTTAGTGTTAGCGTACGGGTTAGGACTAGGGGACGGGTGAGGGTAAGGCTTCGGGGAAGTGTTAGGTTTCGGGTTCGGGCTAGGGTTAGGGTTAGGGGACGGGGACGGTTTAGGGTCCAGGTGAGGGTACGACAACGCTTTAGGGTGAGTGTACTTGTGAGGGCGGGGGTTAGTGTTAGCGTACGGGTTAGGAATAGGGGATGGGTGAGGGTAAGGCTTCGGGGAAGGGTTAGGGTTAGGGTTCGGGCTAGGGATAGGGTTAGGGTACGGGGAATGTTTAGGGTCCACATGAGTGTACGACAACGCTTTAGGGTGAGTGTACCTGTGAGTGCGTGGGTTAGTGTTATCGTACGGGTTAGGATTAAGGGACGGGTGAGGGTAAGGCCCCGGAGAAGGGTTAGGGTTAGGGTTCGTGCTAGGGTTACGGTTAAGGGACGGGGACGGTTTCCAGTCCAGGTGAGCGTACGACAACACTTTAGGGTGAGCGTACGTGTGAGGGCGCGCGTTAGTGCTAGCGTACGGGTTAGGATGAGGGGACGGGTGAGGGTAAGGCTTCGGGGAAGGGTTAGGGTTAGGGTTCGGGTTAGGGTTAGGGTTAGGGGACGGGGACGGTTTAGGGTCCAGGTGAGGGTACGACAATGCTTTAGGGTGAGCGTACGTGTGAGGGCGCGGGTTAGTGTTAGCGTACCGGTTAAGATTAGGGGACGGGTGAGGGTAAGGCTTCGGGGAAGGGTTAGGGTTAGGGTTTGGGCTAGGGTTAGGGTTAGGGGACGGGGACGGTTTAGGGTCCAGGTGAAGGTACGACAAAGCTTTAGGGTGAGCGTACGTGTGAGGGCGCGGAATAGTGTTAGCGTACGGGTTAGGAGTAGGGGACGGGTGAGGGTAAGGGTTCAGGGAAGGGTTAGGGTTAGGGTTTGGGCTAGGGATAGGGTTAGGGGACGGGGACGGTTTAGGGTCCAGGTGAGGGTACGACAACGCTTTAGGGTGAGCGTACGTGTGAAGGCGTGGGTTAGTGTTACCGTACGGGTTAGGATTAGGGGACGGGTGAGGTTAAGGGTTCGGGGAAGGGTTAGGTTTAGGGTTCGGGCTAGGGTTAGGGTTAGGGGACGGGGACGGTTTAGGGTCCAGGTGAGGGTAAAACAACGCTTTAGGGTGAGCGTACGTGTGAGGGTGCGGATTAGTGTTAGCGTACGGGTTAGGATTAGGGGACGGTTGAGGGTAAGGGTTCGGGAAGGGTTAGGGTTAGGGTTCGGACTAGGGTTAGGTTTAGGGGACAAGGACGGTTTAGGGTCCAGGTCCGCATACGAAAACGATTTAGGGTGAGCGTACATGTGAGGGCGCAGGTGAGTGTTAGCGTACGGTTTAGGATTAGGCGACGTGTGAGGGTAAGGATTCGGGGAAGGGTTAGGGTTAGGGTTCGGGCTAGGGTTAGGGTTAGGGGACGGGGACGGTTTAGGGTCCAGGTCCGCATATGACAACGCTTTAGGGTGAGCATACATGTGAGGGCGCGGGTTAGTGTTAGCGTACGGGTTAGGATTAGGTGACGGGTGAGGGTAAGGCTTCGGGGAAGGGTTAAGGTTAGGGTTAGGGCTAGGGTTAGGGTTAGGGGACGAGGACGGTTTAGGGTCCAGGTGAGGGTACGACAACGCTATAGGGTGAGCGTACGTGTGAGGGCGCGTGTTAGTGTTAGCGTACTGTTTCGGATAAGGGGACGGGTAAGGGTAAGGCTTCGGGGAAGGGTTAGGGTTAGGGTTCGGGCTAGGGTTAGGGATAGGGGACGGGGACGGTTTAGGGTCCAGGTGAAGGTATGACAACGTCTTTTTGTGAGCGTACGTGTGAGAGCGCGGGTTAGTGTTAGCGTACGGGTTACGATTAGGGGACGGGTGAGGGTAAGGGTTCGGGGAAGGGTTACGGTTAGGGTTCGGGCTAGGGTTAGGGTTAGGGGACGGGGACTGTTTAGGGTCCACGTGAGGGTACGACAACTCTTTAGGGTGAGTGTACCTGTGAGGGTACGGGTTAGTGTTAGCGTACGGGTTAGGATTAGAGGACGGGTGAGGGTAAGGCTTCGGGGAAGGGTTAGGGTTAGGGTTCGGGCTAGCGTTACGGTTAAGGGATGGGGACGGTTTACGGTCCAGGTGAGCGTACGACAACGCTTTAGGGTGAGCGTACGTGTGAGGGCGCGGGAAAGTGTTAGCATACGGGTTAGGATGAGGGGACGGGTGAGGGTAAGGCTTCGGGGAAGGTTTAGGGTTAGGGTTCAGGCTAGGGTTAGGGTTAGGGGACGGGGATGGTTTAGGGTCCAGGTGAGGGTATGACAACGCTTTACGGTGAGCATACGTGTGAGGGCGTGGGTTCCTGTTAGCGTACGGGTTAGGATAAAGGGACGGGTGAGGGTAAGGCTTCGGGGAAGGGTTATGGTTAGGGTTCGGGCTAGGGTTAGGGTTAGGAGATATGGACGGTTTAGGGTCCAGGTGCGGGTACGACAACGCTTTAGGGTGAGCGTACGTGTGAGCGCGCGGATTAGTGTTAGCGTACGGGTTAGGAGTAGGGGACGGGTGAGGGTAAGGCTTCGGGGAAGGGTTAGGGTTAGGGTTCGGGCTAGGATTAGGGTTAGGGGACGGGGACGGTTTATGGTCCAGGTGAGGGTACGACAACGCTTTAGGGTGAGCGTACGTGTGAGAGCGTGGGTTAGTGTTAGCGTACGGGTTAGGATTAGGGGACGGGTGAGGGTAAGGTTTCGGGGAAGGGTTAGGGTTAGGGTTCGGGCTAGGGTTAGGGTTAGGGGACGGGGACGGTTTAGGGTCCAGGTGAGGGTACGACAACGCTTTAGGGTGAGCATACGTGTGAGGGCGCCGGTTAGTGTTAGCGTACGGGTTACGATTAGGTGACGGGTGAGGGTAAGGGTTCGGGGAATTGTTAGGGTTAGGGTTCGGGCTAGGGTTAGGGTTAGGGGACGGGGACGGTTTAGGGTCCAGGTGAAGGTATGACAACGTCTTAGTGTGAGCGTACGTGTGAGGGCGCGTGTTATTGTTAGCGTACGGTTACGATTAGGGGACTGGTGAGGGTAAGGCTTCGGGGAAGGGTTAGGGTTAGGATTCAGGCTAGGGTTAGGGTTAGGAGACATGGACGGTTTAGGGTCCAGGTGAGGGTACTGCAACGCTTTAGTGTGAGCGTACGTGTGAGGGCGCGGGTTAGTGTTAGCGTACCGGTTAGGATTAGGGGACGGGTGAGGGTAAGGCTTCGGGGAAGGGTTAGGGTTAGGGTTCGGGCTAGGGTTAGGGTTAGGGGACGGGTACGTTTCAGGGTCCAGGTGAGGGTATGACAACGCTTTAGTGTGAGTGTACGTGTGAGAGCTTGGGTTAGTGTTAGCGTACGGGTTAGATTTAGGGGACGGGTGAGGGTAAGGGTTAGGGGAAGGGTTAGCGTTAGGGTTCGGGCTAGGGTTAGGGTTAGGGTTAGGGTTAGGGTTAGGGTTAGGGTTAGGGGACGGGGATGGTTTAGGGTCCAGGTCCACATACGACAACGCTTTAGGGTGAGCGTACATGTGAGGGCGCGGTTTAGTGTTAGCGTACGGGTTAGGATTAGGTGACTGGTGACGGTAAGGCTTTGGGGAAGGGTTGGGGTTAGGGTTAGGTCTAGGGTTAGGGTTAGGTGATGGGGACGGTTTAGGGTCCAGGTGAGGGTACGACAACGCTTTAGGGTGAGCGTACATGTGAGGGCGCGGGTTAGTGTTAGAGTACCGGTTCGGATTAGGGGACGGGTAAGGGTAAGGCTTCGGGGAAGGGTTACAGTTAAGGTTTGCGCTAGGGTTAGGGTTAGGGGACGGGGACGATTTAGGGTCCAGGTGAAGGTATGACAACGTTTTAGGGTGAGCGTACATGTGAGGGCGCGGGTTAGTGTTAGCGTACGGGTTAGGATTAGGGGACGGGTGAGGGTAAGGGTTCGGGGAAGGGTTAGGGTTAGGGTTCGGGCAAGTGTTAGGGTTAGGGTATGGGGACGGTTTAGGGTCCAGGTCCACATACGACAACGCTTTAGGGTGAGAGTACATGTGAGGGCACGGGTTAGTGTTAGCGTACGGGTTAGGATTAGCTGACGGGTGAGCGTACGGCCTCGGGGAAGGGTTAGAGTTAGGGTTAGGGCTACGGTTAGGGTTAGGGAATGGGGACGGTTTAGGGTCCAGGTGAAGGTACGACAACGCTTTAGGGTGAGCATACGTGTGAGGGCGCGGGTTAGTGTTAGCGTACTGGTTAGGATTAGGGGACGGGTGAGAATAAGGGTTCGGGGAAGGGTTAGGGTTAGGGTTTCGACTAGGGTTAGGGTTAGGGTACGGGGACGGTTTAGGGTCCAGGTGAGGGTACGACAACGCTTTAGGGTGAGCGTACGTGTGAGGGCGTGGGCTAGTGTGAGCGTACGGTTAGGATTGGGGGATGGGTGAGAGTATGGGTTGGGGGAAGGGTTAGGGTTAGGGTTCGGGCTAGGGTTAGGGTTAGGGTACGGGGACGGTTTAGGGTCCAGGTGAGTTTACAACAACGTTATAGGGTGAGCGTACGTGTGAGGGCGCGGGTTAGTGTTAGCGTACCGGTTCGGATAAGGGGACGGGTAAGGGTAAGGCTTCGGGGAAGGGTTAGGGTTAGGGTTCGGGCTAGGGTTAGGTTTAGGGTTCAGGTGAAAGTATGACAACGTCTTAGTGTGAGCGTACGTGTGAGGGCGCGGGTTAGTGTTAGCGTACGGGTTACGATTAGGGGACGGGTGAGAGTAAGGGTTCGGGGAAGGGTTAGGGTTAGGGTTCGGGCTAGGGTTAGGGTTAGGGGACGGGGACGGTTTAGGGTCCAGATGAGGGTACGACAACGCTTTAGGGTGAGCGTACGTGTGAGGGCGCGGGTTAGTGTTCGCATTCGGTTTAGGATGAGGAGACGGGTGAGGGTAAGGCTTCGGGGAAGGTTTAGGGTTAGGGTTCAGGCTAGGGTTAGGGTTAGGGGACGGGGACGGTTTAGGGTCCAGGTGAGGGTATGACAACACTTTACGGTGAGCGTACGTGTGAGGGCGCGTGTTCCTGTTAGCGTACGGGTTAGGATTAGGGGACGGGTGAGGGTAAGGGTTCGGTGAAGGGTTAGGGTTAGGCTTCGGGCTAGGGTTAGGGTTAAGGGACGGGGACGGTTTAGGGTCAAGGTGAGGGTACGACAACGCTTTAGGGTGAGCGTACGTGTGAGGGCGCGGGTTCGTGTTAGCGTACGGGTTACGATTAGGGGACGGGTGAGGGTAAGGGTTCGGGGAATTGTTAGGGTTAGGGTTCGGGCTAGGGTTAGGGTTAGGGGACAGGGACGGTTTAGGGTCCAGGTGAGGGTACGCTAATGCTTTAGGGTGAGCGTACGTGTGAGGGCGCAGGTTAGTGTTAGCGTACGGGTTAGGATTAGGGGACGGGTGAGGGTAAGGCTTCGGGGAAGTGTTAGTGTTAGGGTTCGGGCTAGGGTTAGGGTTAGGCGACGGGGACGGTTTAGTGTCCAGGTGAGGGTACGACAACGCTTTAGGGTGAGCGTACATGTGAGGGCGCGGGTTAGTGTTAGCATACGGGTTAGGATGAGGGGACGGGTGAGGGTAAGGCTTCGGGGAAGGTTTAGTGTTAGGGTTAGGGCTAGGGTTAGGGTTAGGGGATGGGGACGGTTTAGGGTCCAGGTGAGGGTATGACAACGCTTTAGGGTGAGTGTACCTGTGAGGGCGCGGGTTAGTGTTAGCGTACGGTTAGGATTAGGGGACGGGTGAGAGTAAGGGTTGGGGGAAGGGTTAGCGTTATGGTTCGGGCTAGGGTTAGGGTTAGGGGACGGGGACGGTTTAGGGTCCAGATGAGGGTACGACAACGCTATAGGGTGAGGGTACATGTGAGGGCGTGGGTTAGTGTTAGAGTACCGGTTCAGATAAGGGGACGGGTAAGGGTAAGGCTTCGGGGAAGGTTTAGGGTTAGGGTTCGGGCTAGGGTTAGGGGACGGGGACGGTTTAGGGTCCAGGTGAAGGTATGACAACGTCTTAGTGTGAGCGTACGTGTGAGGGCGCGGTTTATTGTTAGCGTACGGGTTACGATGAGGGGACGGGTGAGGGTAAGGCTTCGGGGAAGGGTTAGGGTTAGGGTTCGGGCTAGGGTTAGTGTTAGGAGACATGGACGGTTTAGAGTCCAGGTGAGGGTACGACAACGCTTTAGGGTGAGCGTACGTGTGAGGGCGCGGGTTAGTGTTAGCGTACCGGTTAGGATTAGGGGACGGGTGAAGGTAAGGCTTCGGGGAAGGGTTAGGATTAGGGTTCGGGCTAGGGTTAGGGTTAGGGGACGGGGACGTTTTAGGGTCCAGGTGAGGGTATGACAACGCTTTAGTGTGAGTGTACGTGTGAGGGCTTGGGTTAGTGTTAGCGTACGGGATAGACTTAGGGGACGGGTGAGGGTAAGGGTTAGGGAAAGGGTTAGGGTAAGGGTTCGGGCTAGGGTTAGGGTTAGAGGACGGGAAAGGTTTAGGGTCCAGGTGAGGGTACGACAATGCTTTAGGGTGAGCGTTTGTGTGACGGCGCGGGTTAGTATTAGCGTACGGGTTAGGATTAGGGGACGGGTGAGGGTAAGGCTTCAGGGAAGGGTTAGGGTTAGGGTTCGGGCTAGGGTTAGGGTTAGGGGACGGGGACGGTTTAGGGTCCAGTTCCGCATACGACAACGCTTTAGGGTGAGCGTACATGTGAGGGCGCGGTTTAGTGTTAGCGTACGGGTTAGGATTAGGTGACGGGTGACGGTAAGGCTTCGGGGAAGGGTTGGGGTTAGGGTTAGGTCTAGGGCTAGGGTTAGGGGACGGGGACGGTTTAGGGTCCAGGTGAAGGTATGACAACGTTTTAGGGTTAGTGTATGTGTGAGGGCGCGGGTTAGTGTTAGCGTACCAGTTCGGATTAGGGGACGGGTAAGGGTAAGGCTTCGGGGAAGGGTTACGGTTAAGGTTCGCGCTAGGGTTAGGGTTAGGGGACGGGGACGGTTTAGGGTCCAGGTGAAGGTATGACGACGTTTTAGGGTGAGCGTACGTGTGAGGGCGCGTGTTAGTGTTAGCGTACGACTTAGGCTTATAGGACGGGTGAGGGTAAGGGTTCGGGGAAGGGTTAGGGTTAGGGTTCGGGCTAGGGTTAGGGTTAGGGTACAGGGACTGTTTAGGGTCCACATGAGGGTACGACAACGCTTTAGGGTGAGTGTACCTGTGAGGGCGTGGGTTAGTTTTAGCGTACGGGTTAGGATTAAGGGACGGGTGAGGGTAAGGCCCCGGGGAAGGGTTAGGGTTAGGGTTCGGGCTAGGGTTACGGTTAAGGGACGGGGACGGTTTACAGTCCAGGTGAGCCTATGACAACATTTTAGGATGAGCGTACGTTTGAAGGCGCGGGTTAGTGCTAGCGTACGGGTTAGGATTAGGGGACGGGTGAGGGTAAGGGTTCGGGGAAGCGTTAGGGTTAGGGTTTCGGCTAGGGATAGGGTTAGGGTACGGGGACGGTTTAGGGTCCAGGTGAGGGTACGACAACGCTTTAGGGTGAGCTTACGTATGAGGGCGTGGGTTCGTGTTAGCGTACGGGTTAGGATAAGGGGACGGGTGAGGGTAAGGCTTCGGGGAAGGGTTAAGGTTAGGGTTCGGGCTAGGGTTAGGGTTAGGAGACATGGCCGTTTTGGGTCCAGGTGAGGTTACGACAACGCTTTAGGGTAAGTGTACGTGTGAGGGTGAGGGTTAGTGTTAGCGTACGGGTTAGGATTATGTGACAGGTGAGGGTAAAGCTTAGGGGAAGGGTTAGGGTTAGGGTTCGGGCTAGGGTTAGGGTTAGGGGATGGGGACGGTTTAGGGTCTAGGTGAGGGTACGACAACGCTTTAGGGTGAGCGTACGTGTGAGGGCGCGGGTTAGTGTTAGCGTACGGGTTAGGATTAGGGGACGGGTGAGGGTAAGGCTTCGGGGAAGTGTTAGTGTTAGGGT
The DNA here is from genome assembly GCF_964270905.1 of Leucopleurus acutus. NCBI lineage: Eukaryota > Metazoa > Chordata > Mammalia > Artiodactyla > Delphinidae > Leucopleurus > Leucopleurus acutus. The sequence continues at coordinate 57,825,610 of NC_139159.1, forward strand.
TCGGGCTAGGGTTAGGGTTAGCGGACGGGGACGGTTTAGGGTCCAGGTGAGGGTACGACAACGCTTTAGGGTGAGCGTACATGTGAGGACGCGGGTTAGTGTTAACGTACGGGTTAGGATTAGGGGACGGGTGAGGGTAAGGCTTTGGGGAGGGGTTAGGGTTAAGGTTCGGGCTAGGGTTAGGGTTAGGGGACGGGGACGGTTTAGGGTCCAGGTGAGGATACGACAACACTTTAGGGTGAGCGTACGTGTGAGGGCGCGGGTTAGTGTTAGCGTACGGGTTAGGATTAGGGGACGGGTGAGGCTAAGGCTTTGGGGAGGGTTTAGGGTTAGGGTTCGGGCTAGGGTTAGGGTTAGGGGACGGGGACGGTTTAGGGTCCAGGTGAGGATACGACAACACTTTAGGGTGAGCGTACATGTGAGGGCGCGGGTTAGTGTTAGTGTACAGGTTAGGATTATGTGACGGGTGAGGGTAAGGGTTCGGGGAAGGGTTAGGGTTAGGGTTCGGGGTAGGCTCACCGTTAGGGGACGGGGACGGTTTAGGGTCCAGGTGAGTGTACGACAATGTTTTAGGGTGAGCGGACGTGTGAGGGCGCGGGTTAGTTTAAGCATACAGGTTAGGATTAGGGGACGGGTGAGGGTAAGGCTTCAGGGAAGGGTTAGGGTGAGGGTTCGGGCTAGGGTTAGGGTTAGGGGACGGGGACGTTTTAGGGTCCAGGTGAGGGTATGACAACGCTTTAGTGTGAGTGTACGTGTGAGGGCTTGGGTTAGTGTTAGCGTACGGGTTAGGCTTAGAAGACGGGTGAGGGTAAGGGTTCGGGGAAGGGTTAGGGTTAGGGTTCGGGCTAGAGTTAGGGTTAGATGACGGGAAAGGTTTAGGGTCCAGGTGATGGTACGACAATGCTTTAGGGTGAGCGTTTGTGTGACGGCGCGGGTTAGTGTTAGCGTATGGGTTAGGATTAGGGGACGGGGGAGGGTAAGGCTTCAGGGAAGGGTTAGGGTTAGGGTTCGGGCTAGGGTTAGGTTTAGGGGACGGGGACGGTTTAGGGTCCAGGTCCGCATATGACAACGCTTTAGGGTGAGCGTACATGTGAGGGCGCGGGTTAGTGTTAGCGTACGGGTTAGGATTAGGTGACGGGTGAGGGTAAGGCTTCGGGGAAGGGTTAGGGTTAGGGTTAGGGCTAGGGTTAGGGTTAGGGGACGGGGACGGTTTAGGGTCCAGGTGAGGGTACGACAACGCTTTAGGGTTAGCGTACGTGTGAGGGCGCGGGTTAGTGTTAGCGTACCAGTTAGGATTAGGGGACGGGTTAGGGTAAGGCTTCGGGGAAGGGTTACGGTTAAGGTTCGCGCTAGGGTTAGGGTTAGGGGACGGGGACGGTTTAGGGTCCAGGTGAAGGTATGACAACGTTTTAGGGTGAGCGTACGTGTGAGGGCGCGGGTTAGTGTTAGCGTACGGGTTACGATTAGGGGACGGGTGAGGGTAAGGGTTCGGGGAAGGGTTAGGGTTAGGGTTCGGGCTAGGGTTAGGGTTAGGGGACGGGGACTGTTTAGGGTCCACGTGAGGGTACGACAAAAATTTAGGGTGAGTGTACCTGTTAGGGCGCGGGTTAGTGTTAGCGTACGGGTTAGGATTAGGGGACGGGTGAGGGTAAGGCTTCGGGGAAGGGTTAGGGTTAGGTTTCGGGCTAAGGTTACGGTTAAGGGACGGGGACGGTTTATGGTCCAGGTGAGCGTACGACAACGGTTTAGGGTGAGCGTACGTGTGAGGGCACGGGTTACTGTTAGCATACGGGTTAGGATGAGGGGACGGGTGAGGGTAAGGCTTCGGGGAAGGTTCAGGGTTAGGGTTCAGGCTAGGGTTAGGGTTAGGGGACGGGGACGGTTTAGGGTCCAGGTGAGGGTACGACAACGCTTTACGGTGAGCGTACATGTAAGGGCGCGGGTTAGTGTTAGCGTACGGTTTAGGCTTATGGGACGGGTGAGGGTAAGGGTTCGGGGAAGGGTTAGGGTTAGGGTTCGGGCTAGGGTTAGGGTTAGGGGACGCGGACGGTTTAGGGTCCAGGTGAGGGTACGACAACGCTTTAGGGTGAGCGTACGTGTGAGGGCGCGTGTTAGTGTTAGCGTACGGCTTAGGCTTATAGGACGGGTGACGGTAAGGTTTCGGGAAAGGGTTAGGGTTAGGGTTCGGGCTAGGGTTAGGGTTAGGGTACGGGGACTGTTTAGGGTCCACATGAGTGTACGACAACGCTTTAGGGTGAGTGTACCTGTGAGGGCGTGGGTTAGTGTTAGCGTACGGGTTAGGATTAAGGGACGGGTGAGGGTAAGGCCCCGGGGAAGGGTTAGGGTTAGGGTTCGGGCTAGGGTTACGGTTAAGGGACGGAGACGGTTTAGAGTCCAGGTGAGCGTACGACAACACTTTAGGGTGAGCGTACGTGTGAGGGCGCGGGTTAGTGCTAGCGTACGGGTTAGGATGAGGGGACGGGTGAGGGTAAGGCTTCGGGGAAGGGTTAGGGTTAGGGTTCAGGTTAGGGTTAGGGTTAGGGGACGGGGATGGTTTAGGGTCCAGGTGAAGGTACGACAACGCTTTAGGGTGAGCGTACGTGTGAGGGCGCGGGTTAGTGTTAGCGTACCGGTTAGGATTAGGGGACGGGTGAGGGTAAGGCTTCGGGGAAGGGTTAGGGTTAGGGTTTGGGCTAGGGTTAGGGTTAGGGGACGGGGACGGTTTAGGGTCCAGGTGAAGGTACGACAACGCTTTAGGGTGAGCGTACGTGTGAGGGCGCGGATTAGTGTTAGCGTACGGGTTAGGATTAGGGGACGGGTGAGGGTAAGGGTTCGGGGAAGGGTTAGGGTTAGGGTTTGGGCTAGGGATAGGGTTAGGGGACGGGGACGGTTTAGGGTCCAGGTGAGGGTACGACAACGCTTTAGGGTGAGCTTACGTATGAGGGCGCGGGTTCGTGTTAGCGTACGGGTTAGGATAAGGGGACGGGTGAGGGTAAGGCTTCGAGGAAGGGTTATGGTTAGGGTTCGGGCTAGGGTTAGGGTTAGGAGACATGGACGGTTTAGGGTCCAGGTGAGGTTACGACAACGCTTTAGGGTGAGTGTACGTGTGAGGGTGAGGGTTAGTGTTAGCGTACGGGTTAGGATTATGTGACAGGTGAGGGTAAGGCTTAGGGGAAGGGTTAGGGTTAGGGGATGGGGACGGTTTAGGGTCCAGGTGAGGATAAGACAACACTTTAGGGTGAGCATACGTGTGAGGGCGCGGGTTAGTGTTATTGTACAGGTTAGGATTAGGTGACGCGTGAGGGTAAGGGTTCCGGGAAGGGTTAGGGTTAGGGTTCGGGGTAGGCTCACCGTTAGGGGACGGGGACGGTTTAGGGTCCAGGTGAGGGTACGACAACACTTTAGGGTGAGCGTACGTGTGAGGGCGCGGGTTAGTGTTAGCGTACCAGTTCGGATTAGGGGACGGGTAAGGTTAAGGCTTCGGGGAAGGGTTACGGTTAAGGTTCGCGCTAGGGTTAGGGTTAGGGGACGGGGACGGTTTAGGGTCCAGGTGAAGGTATGGCAACGTTTTAGGGTGAGCGTACGTGTGAGGGCGCGGTTTAGTGTTAGCGTACGGGTTAGGATTAGGGGACGGGAGAGGGTAAGGTTTCGGGGAAGGGTTAGGGTTAGGGTTCAGGCAAGGGTTATGGTTAGGGGACGGGGACGGTTTAGGGTCCAGGTCCACATACGACAACGCTTTAGGGTGAGCGTACATGTGAGGGCGCGGGTTAGTGTTAGTGTACGGGTTAGGATTAGCTGACGGGTGAGGGTAAGGCTTCGGAGAAGGGTTAGGGTTCGGGCTAGGGTTAGGGTTAGGGGACGGGGACGGTTTAGGGTCCAGGTGAGGGTACGACAACGCTTTAGGGTGAGCGTACTTGTGAGGGCGGGGGTAAGTGTTAGCGTACGGGTTAGGATTAGGGGTCGGGTGAGGGTAAGGCTTCGGGGAAGTGTTAGGGTTAGGGCTCGGGATAGGGTTAGGGTTAGGGGACGGGGACGGTTTAGGGTCCAGGTGAGGGTACGACAATGCTTTAGGGTGAGCGTACGTTGGAGGGCGCGGGTTAGTGTTAGCGTACGGTTTAGGATTAGGGGACGGGTGAGGGTAAGGCTTCGGGGAAGGTTTAGGGTTAGGGTTCGGACTAGGGTTAGGGTTAGAGGATGGGGACGGTTTAGGGTCCAGGTGAGGTTATGACAACGCTTTAGGGTGAGCGTACGTGTGAGGGCGCGTGTTAGTGTTAGCGTACGGGTTAGGAGTAGGGGACGGGTGAGGGTAAGGCTTCGGGGAAGGGTTAGGGTTAGGGTTCGGGCTAGGGTTAGGGTTAGGGGACGCGGACGGTTTAGGGTCCAGGTGAGGGTACGACAACGCTTTAGGGTGAGCGTACGTGTGAGGGCGTGGGTTAGTGTTACCGTACGGGTTAGGATTAGGGTTCGGGTGAGGTTAAGGTTTCGTGGAAGGCTTAGGTTTAGGGTTCGGGCTAGGGTTAGGGTTAGGGGACGGGGACGGTTTAGGGTCCAGGTGAGGGTACAACAACGCTTAAGGGTGAGCGTACGTGTGAGGGTGCGGATTAGTGTTAGCGTACGGGTTAGGATTAGGGGACGGTTGAGGGTAAGGGTTCGGGAAGGGTTAGGGTTAGGGTTCGGACTAGGGTTAGGGTTAGGGGACAAGGACGGTTTAGGGTCCAGGTCCGCATACGAAAACGCTTTAGGGTGAGCGTACATGTGAGGGCGTGGGATAGTGTTAGCGTACGGTTTAGGATTAGGCGACGTGTGAGGTTAAGGGTTCGGGGAAGGGTTAGGGTTAGGGTTCGGGCTAGGGTTAGGGTTAGGGGACGGGGACGGTTTAGGGTCCAGGTGAGGGTACGACAACGCTTTAGGGTGAGCGTACTTGTGAGGGCGGGGGTAAGTGTTAGCGTACGGGTTAGGATTAGGGGACGGGTGAGGGTAAGGCTTCGGGGAAGTGTTAGGGTTAGGGCTCGGGATAGTGTTAGGGTTAGGGGACGGGGACGGTTTAGGGTCCAGGTGAGGGTACGACAATGCTTTACGGTGAGCGTATGTGTGAGGGTGCGGGTTAGTGTTAGCGTACGGGTTAGGATTAGGGGACGGGTGAGGGTAAGGCTTCGGGGAAGTGTTAGGGTTAGGGTTCGGGCTAGGGTTAGGGTTAGGGGACGGGGACGGTTTAAGGTCCAGGAGATGGTACGACAACGCTTTAGGGTGAGCGTACGTTTGAGGGCGCGGGTTAGTGTTAGCGTACGGTTTAGGATTAGGGGACGGGTGAGGGTAAGGCTTCGGGGAAGGTTTAGGGTTAGGGTTCGGGCTAGGGTTAGGGTTAGAGGATGGGGACGGTTTAGGGTCCAGGTGAGGTTATGACAACGCTTTAGGGTGAGCGTACGTGTGAGGGCGCGTGTTAGTGTTAGCGTACGGTTTAGGAGTAGGGGACGGGTGAGGGTTAGGCTTCCGGGAAGGGTTAGGGTTAGGGTTCGGGCTAGGGTTAGGGTTAGGGGACGCGGACGGTTTAGGGTCCAGGTGAGGGTACGACAACGCTTTAGGGTGAGCGTACGTGTGAGGGCGCGTGTTAGTGTTAGCGTACGGCTTAGGCTTATAGGACGGGTGACGGTAAGGTTTCGGGAAAGGGTTAGGGTTAGGGTTCGGGCTAGGGTTAGGGTTAGGGTACGGGGACTGTTTAGGGTCCACATGAGTGTACGACAACGCTTTAGGGTGAGTGTACCTGTGAGGGCGTGGGTTAATGTTAGCGTACGGGTTAGGATTAAGGGACGGGTGAGGGTAAGGCCCCGGGGAAGGGTTAGGGTTAGGGTTCGGGCTAGGGTTACGGTTAAGGGACGGGGACGGTTTAGAGTCCAGGTGAGCGTACGACAACACTTTAGGGTGAGCGTACGTGTGAGGGCGCGGGTTAGTGCTAGCGTACGGGTTAGGATGAGGGGACGGGTGAGGGTAAGGCTTCGGGGAAGGGTTAGGGTTAGGGTTCGGGTTAGGGTTAGGGTTAGGGGACGGGGACGGTTTAGGGTCCAGGTGAAGGTACGACAACGCTTTAGGGTGAGCGTACGTGTGAGGGCGCGGGTTAGTGTTAGCGTACCGGTTAGGATTAGGGGACGGGTGAGGGTAAGGCTTCGGGGAAGGGTTAGGGTTAGGGTTTGGGCTAGGGTTAGGGTTAGGGGACGGGGACGGTTTAGGGTCCAGGTGAAGGTACGACAACGCTTTAGGGTGAGCGTACGTGTGAGGGCGCGGATTAGTGTTAGCGTACGGGTTAGGATTAGGGGACGGGTGAGGGTAAGGGTTCGGGGAAGGGTTAGGGTTAGGGTTTGGGCTAGGGATAGGGTTAGGGGACGGGCACGGTTTAGGGTCCAGGTGAGGGTACGACAACGCTTTAGGGTGAGCTTACGTATGAGAGCGCGGGTTCGTGTTAGCGTACGGGTTAGGATAAGGGGACGGGTGAGGGTAAGGCTTCGAGGAAGGGTTATGGTTAGGGTTCGGGCTAGGGTTAGGGTTAGGAGACATGGACGGTTTAGGGTCCAGGTGAGGTTACGACAACGCTTTAGGGTGAGTGTACGTGTGAGGGTGAGGGTTAGTGTTAGCGTACGGGTTAGGATTATGTGACAGGTGAGGGTAAGGCTTAGGGGAAGGGTTAGGGTTAGGGGATGGGGACGGTTTAGGGTCCAGGTGAGGATAAGACAACACTTTAGGGTGAGCATACGTGTGAGGGCGCGGGTTAGTGTTATTGTACAGGTTAGGATTAGGTGACGGGTGAGGGTAAGGGTTCCGGGAAGGGTTAGGGTTAGGGTTCGGGGTAGGCTCACCGTTAGGGGACGGGGACGGTTTAGGGTCCAGGTGAGGGTACGACAACACTTTAGGGTGAGCGTACGTGTGAGGGCGCGGGTTAGTGTTAGCGTACCAGTTCGGATTAGGGGACGGGTAAGGTTAAGGCTTCGGGGAAGGGTTACGGTTAAGGTTCGCGCTAGGGTTAGGGTTAGGGGACGGGGACGGTTTAGGGTCCAGGTGAAGGTATGGCAACGTTTTAGGGTGAGCGTACGTGTGAGGGCGCGGTTTAGTGTTAGCGTACGGGTTAGGATTAGGGGACGGGAGAGGGTAAGGTTTCGGGGAAGGGTTAGGGTTAGGGTTCAGGCAAGGGTTATGGTTAGGGGACGGGGACGGTTTAGGGTCCAGGTCCACATACGACAACGCTTTAGGGTGAGCGTACATGTGAGGGCGCGGGTTAGTGTTAGTGTACGGGTTAGGATTAGCTGACGGGTGAGGGTAAGGCTTCGGAGAAGGGTTAGGGTTCGGGCTAGGGTTAGTGTTAGGAGACATGGACGGTTTAGAGTCCAGGTGAGGGTACGACAACGCTTTAGGGTGAGCGTACGTGTGAGGGCGCGGGTTAGTGTTAGCGTACCGGTTAGGATTAGGGGACGGGTGAGGGTAAGGCTTCGGGGAAGGGTTAGGATTAGGGTTCGGGCTAGGGTTAGGGTTAGGGGACGGGGACGTTTTAGGGTCCAGGTGAGGGTATGACAACGCTTTAGTGTGAGTGTACGTGTGAGGGCTTGGGTTAGTGTTAGCGTACGGGATAGACTTAGGGGACGGGTGAGGGTAAGGGTTAGGGAAAGGGTTAGGGTAAGGGTTCGGGCTAGGGTTAGGGTTAGAGGACGGGAAAGGTTTAGGGTCCAGGTGAGGGTACGACAATGCTTTAGGGTGAGTGTTTGTGTGACGGCGCGGGTTAGTATTAGCGTACGGGTTAGGATTAGGGGACGGGTGAGGGTAAGGCTTCAGGGAAGGGTTAGGGTTAGGGTTCGGGCTAGGGTTAGGGTTAGGGGACGGGGACGGTTTAGGGTCCAGTTCCGCATACGACAACGCTTTAGGGTGAGCGTACATGTGAGGGCGCGGTTTAGTGTTAGCGTACGGGTTAGGTTTAGGTGACGGGTGACGGTAAGGCTTCGGGGAAGGGTTGGGGTTAGGGTTAGGTCTAGGGTTAGGGTTAGGGGACGGGGACGGTTTAGGGTCCAGGTGAAGGTATGGCAACGTTTTAGGGTGAGCGTACGTGTGAGGGCGCGGTTTAGTGTTAGCGTACGGGTTAGGATTAGGGGACGGGAGAGGGTAAGGTTTCGGGGAAGGGTTAGGGTTAGGGTTCAGGCAAGGGTTATGGTTAGGGGACGGGGACGGTTTAGGGTCCAGGTCCACATACGACAACGCTTTAGGGTGAGCGTACATGTGAGGGCGCGGGTTAGTGTTAGTGTACGGGTTAGGATTAGCTGACGGGTGAGGGTAAGGCTTCGGAGAAGGGTTAGGGTTCGGGCTAGGGTTAGGGTTAGGGGACGGGGACGGTTTAGGGTCCAGGTGAGGGTACGACAACGCTTTAGGGTGAGCGTACTTGTGAGGGCGGGGGTAAGTGTTAGCGTACGGGTTAGGATTAGGGGTCGGGTGAGGGTAAGGCTTCGGGGAAGTGTTAGGGTTAGGGCTCGGGATAGGGTTAGGGTTAGGGGACGGGGACGGTTTAGGGTCCAGGTGAGGGTACGACAATGCTTTAGGGTGAGCGTACGTTGGAGGGCGCGGGTTAGTGTTAGCGTACGGTTTAGGATTAGGGGACGGGTGAGGGTAAGGCTTCGGGGAAGGTTTAGGGTTAGGGTTCGGACTAGGGTTAGGGTTAGAGGATGGGGACGGTTTAGGGTCCAGGTGAGGTTATGACAACGCTTTAGGGTGAGCGTACGTGTGAGGGCGCGTGTTAGTGTTAGCGTACGGGTTAGGAGTAGGGGACGGGTGAGGGTAAGGCTTCGGGGAAGGGTTAGGGTTAGGGTTCGAGCTAGGGTTAGGGTTAGGGGACGCGGACGGTTTAGGGTCCAGGTGAGGGTACGACAACGCTTTAGGGTGAGCGTACGTGTGAGGGCGTGGGTTAGTGTTACCGTACGGGTTAGGATTAGGGTTCGGGTGAGGTTAAGGTTTCGTGGAAGGCTTAGGTTTAGGGTTCGGGCTAGGGTTAGGGTTAGGGGACGGGGACGGTTTAGGGTCCAGGTGAGGGTACAACAACGCTTAAGGGTGAGCGTACGTGTGAGGGTGCGGATTAGTGTTAGCGTACGGGTTAGGATTAGGGGACGGTTGAGGGTAAGGGTTCGGGAAGGGTTAGGGTTAGGGTTCGGACTAGGGTTAGGGTTAGGGGACAAGGACGGTTTAGGGTCCAGGTCCGCATACGAAAACGCTTTAGGGTGAGCGTACATGTGAGGGCGTGGGATAGTGTTAGCGTACGGTTTAGGATTAGGCGACGTGTGAGGTTAAGGGTTCGGGGAAGGGTTAGGGTTAGGGTTCGGGCTAGGGTTAGGGTTAGGGGACGGGGACGGTTTAGGGTCCAGGTGAGGGTACGACAACGCTTTAGGGTGAGCGTACTTGTGAGGGCGGGGGTAAGTGTTAGCGTACGGGTTAGGATTAGGGGACGGGTGAGGGTAAGGCTTCGGGGAAGTGTTAGGGTTAGGGCTCGCGATAGTGTTAGGGTTAGGGGACGGGGACGGTTTAGGGTCCAGGTGAGGGTACGACAATGCTTTACGGTGAGCGTATGTGTGAGGGTGCGGGTTAGTGTTAGCGTACGGGTTAGGATTAGGGGACGGGTGAGGGTAAGGCTTCGGGGAAGTGTTAGGGTTAGGGTTCGGGCTAGGGTTAGGGTTAGGGGACGGGGACGGTTTAAGGTCCAGGAGATGGTACGACAACGCTTTAGGGTGAGCGTACGTTTGAGGGCGCGGGTTAGTGTTAGCGTACGGTTTAGGATTAGGGGACGGGTGAGGGTAAGGCTTCGGGGAAGGTTTAGGGTTAGGGTTCGGGCTAGGGTTAGGGTTAGAGGATGGGGACGGTTTAGGGTCCAGGTGAGGTTATGACAACGCTTTAGGGTGAGCGTACGTGTGAGGGCGCGTGTTAGTGTTAGCGTACGGTTTAGGAGTAGGGGACGGGTGAGGGTTAGGCTTCCGGGAAGGGTTAGGGTTAGGGTTCGGGCTAGGGTTAGGGTTAGGGGACGCGGACGGTTTAGGGTCCAGGTGAGGGTACGACAACGCTTTAGGGTGAGCGTACGTGTGAGGGCGCGTGTTAGTGTTAGCGTACGGCTTAGGCTTATAGGACGGGTGACGGTAAGGTTTCGGGAAAGGGTTAGGGTTAGGGTTCGGGCTAGGGTTAGGGTTAGGGTACGGGGACTGTTTAGGGTCCACATGAGTGTACGACAACGCTTTAGGGTGAGTGTACCTGTGAGGGCGTGGGTTAATGTTAGCGTACGGGTTAGGATTAAGGGACGGGTGAGGGTAAGGCCCCGGGGAAGGGTTAGGGTTAGGGTTCGGGCTAGGGTTACGGTTAAGGGACGGGGACGGTTTAGAGTCCAGGTGAGCGTACGACAACACTTTAGGGTGAGCGTACGTGTGAGGGCGCGGGTTAGTGCTAGCGTACGGGTTAGGATGAGGGGACGGGTGAGGGTAAGGCTTCGGGGAAGGGTTAGGGTTAGGGTTCGGGTTAGGGTTAGGGTTAGGGGACGGGGACGGTTTAGGGTCCAGGTGAAGGTACGACAACGCTTTAGGGTGAGCGTACGTGTGAGGGCGCGGGTTAGTGTTAGCGTACCGGTTAGGATTAGGGGACGGGTGAGGGTAAGGCTTCGGGGAAGGGTTAGGGTTAGGGTTTGGGCTAGGGTTAGGGTTAGGGGACGGGGACGGTTTAGGGTCCAGGTGAAGGTACGACAACGCTTTAGGGTGAGCGTACGTGTGAGGGCGCGGATTAGTGTTAGCGTACGGGTTAGGATTAGGGGACGGGTGAGGGTAAGGGTTCGGGGAAGGGTTAGGGTTAGGGTTTGGGCTAGGGATAGGGTTAGGGGACGGGCACGGTTTAGGGTCCAGGTGAGGGTACGACAACGCTTTAGGGTGAGCTTACGTATGAGAGCGCGGGTTCGTGTTAGCGTACGGGTTAGGATAAGGGGACGGGTGAGGGTAAGGCTTCGAGGAAGGGTTATGGTTAGGGTTCGGGCTAGGGTTAGGGTTAGGAGACATGGACGGTTTAGGGTCCAGGTGAGGTTACGACAACGCTTTAGGGTGAGTGTACGTGTGAGGGTGAGGGTTAGTGTTAGCGTACGGGTTAGGATTATGTGACAGGTGAGGGTAAGGCTTAGGGGAAGGGTTAGGGTTAGGGGATGGGGACGGTTTAGGGTCCAGGTGAGGATAAGACAACACTTTAGGGTGAGCATACGTGTGAGGGCGCGGGTTAGTGTTATTGTACAGGTTAGGATTAGGTGACGGGTGAGGGTAAGGGTTCCGGGAAGGGTTAGGGTTAGGGTTCGGGGTAGGCTCACCGTTAGGGGACGGGGACGGTTTAGGGTCCAGGTGAGGGTACGACAACACTTTAGGGTGAGCGTACGTGTGAGGGCGCGGGTTAGTGTTAGCGTACCAGTTCGGATTAGGGGACGGGTAAGGTTAAGGCTTCGGGGAAGGGTTACGGTTAAGGTTCGCGCTAGGGTTAGGGTTAGGGGACGGGGACGGTTTAGGGTCCAGGTGAAGGTATGGCAACGTTTTAGGGTGAGCGTACGTGTGAGGGCGCGGTTTAGTGTTAGCGTACGGGTTAGGATTAGGGGACGGGAGAGGGTAAGGTTTCGGGGAAGGGTTAGGGTTAGGGTTCAGGCAAGGGTTATGGTTAGGGGACGGGGACGGTTTAGGGTCCAGGTCCACATACGACAACGCTTTAGGGTGAGCGTACATGTGAGGGCGCGGGTTAGTGTTAGTGTACGGGTTAGGATTAGCTGACGGGTGAGGGTAAGGCTTCGGAGAAGGGTTAGGGTTCGGGCTAGGGTTAGTGTTAGGAGACATGGACGGTTTAGAGTCCAGGTGAGGGTACGACAACGCTTTAGGGTGAGCGTACGTGTGAGGGCGCGGGTTAGTGTTAGCGTACCGGTTAGGATTAGGGGACGGGTGAGGGTAAGGCTTCGGGGAAGGGTTAGGATTAGGGTTCGGGCTAGGGTTAGGGTTAGGGGACGGGGACGTTTTAGGGTCCAGGTGAGGGTATGACAACGCTTTAGTGTGAGTGTACGTGTGAGGGCTTGGGTTAGTGTTAGCGTACGGGATAGACTTAGGGGACGGGTGAGGGTAAGGGTTAGGGAAAGGGTTAGGGTAAGGGTTCGGGCTAGGGTTAGGGTTAGAGGACGGGAAAGGTTTAGGGTCCAGGTGAGGGTACGACAATGCTTTAGGGTGAGTGTTTGTGTGACTGCGCGGGTTAGTATTAGCGTACGGGTTAGGATTAGGGGACGGGTGAGGGTAAGGCTTCAGGGAAGGGTTAGGGTTAGGGTTCGGGCTAGGGTTAGGGTTAGGGGACGGGGACGGTTTAGGGTCCAGTTCCGCATACGACAACGCTTTAGGGTGAGCGTACATGTGAGGGCGCGGTTTAGTGTTAGCGTACGGGTTAGGTTTAGGTGACGGGTGACGGTAAGGCTTCGGGGAAGGGTTGGGGTTAGGGTTAGGTCTAGGGTTAGGGTTAGGGGACGGGGACGGTTTAGGGTACAGGTGAAGGTATGACAACGTTTTAGGGTTAGTGTATGTGTGAGGGCGCGGGTTAGTGTTAGCGTACCAGTTCGGATTAGGGGACGGGTAAGGGTAAGGCTTCGGGGAAGGGTTACGGTTAAGGTTCGCGCTAGGGTTAGGGTTAGGGGACGGGGACGGTTTAGGGTCCAGGTGAAGGTATGACGACGTTTTAGGGTGAGCGTACGTGTGAGGGCGCGTGTTAGTGTTAGCGTACGACTTAGGCTTATAGGACGGGTGAGGGTAAGGGTTCGGGGAAGGGTTAGGGTTAGGGTTCGGGCTAGGGTTAGGGTTAGGGTACGGGGACTGTTTAGGGTCCACATGAGGGTACGACAACGCTTTAGGGTGAGTGTACCTGTGAGGGCGTGGGTTAGTTTTAGCGTACGGGTTAGGATTAAGGGACGGGTGAGGGTAAGGCCCCGGGGAAGGGTTAGGGTTAGGGTTCGGGCTAGGGTTACGGTTAAGGGACGGGGACGGTTTACAGTCCAGGTGAGCCTATGACAACATTTTAGGATGAGCGTACGTTTGAAGGCGCGTGTTAGTGCTAGCGTACGGGTTAGGATTAGGGGACGGGTGAGGGTAAGGGTTCGGGGAAGCGTTAGGGTTAGGGTTTCGGCTAGGGATAGGGTTAGGGTACGGGGACGGTTTAGGGTCCAGGTGAGGGTACGACAACGCTTTAGGGTGAGCTTACGTATGAGGGCGTGGGTTCGTGTTAGCGTACGGGTTAGGATAAGGGGACGGGTGAGGGTAAGGCTTCGGGGAAGGGTTAAGGTTAGGGTTCGGGCTAGGGTTAGGGTTAGGAGACATGGACGGTTTAGGGTCCAGGTGAGGTTACGACAACGCTTTAGGGTAAGTGTACGTGTGAGGGTGAGGGTTAGTGTTAGCGTACGGGTTAGGATTATGTGACAGGTGAGGGTAAAGCTTAGGGGAAGGGTTAGGGTTAGGGTTCGGGCTAGGGTTAGGGTTAGGGGATGGGGACGGTTTAGGGTCTAGGTGAGGGTACGACAACGCTTTAGGGTGAGCGTACGTGTGAGGGCGCGGGTTAGTGTTAGCGTACGGGTTAGGATTAGGGGACGGGTGAGGGTAAGGCTTCGGGGAAGTGTTAGTGTTAGGGTTCGGGCTAGGGTTAGGGTTAGCGGACGGGGACGGTTTAGGGTCCAGGTGAGGGTACGACAACGCTTTAGGGTGAGCGTACATGTGAGGACGCGGGTTAGTGTTAACGTACGGGTTAGGATTAGGGGACGGGTGAGGGTAAGGCTTTGGGGAGGGGTTAGGGTTAAGGTTCGGGCTAGGGTTAGGGTTAGGGGACGGGGACGGTTTAGGGTCCAGGTGAGGATACGACAACACTTTAGGGTGAGCGTACGTGTGAGGGCGCGGGTTAGTGTTAGCGTACGGGTTAGGATTAGGGGACGGGTGAGGCTAAGGCTTTGGGGAGGGTTTAGGGTTAGGGTTCGGGCTAGGGTTAGGGTTAGGGGACGGGGACGGTTTAGGGTCCAGGTGAGGATACGACAACACTTTAGGGTGAGCGTACATGTGAGGGCGCGGGTTAGTGTTAGTGTACAGGTTAGGATTATGTCACGGGTGAGGGTAAGGGTTCGGGGAAGGGTTAGGGTTAGGGTTCGGGGTAGGCTCACCGTTAGGGGACGGGGACGGTTTAGGGTCCAGGTGAGTGTACGACAATGTTTTAGGGTGAGCGGACGTGTGAGGGCACGGGTTAGTTTAAGCATACAGGTTAGGATTAGGGGACGGGTGAGGGTAAGGCTTCAGGGAAGGGTTAGGGTGAGGGTTCGGGCTAGGGTTAGGGTTAGGGGACGGGGACGTTTTAGGGTCCAGGTGAGGGTATGACAACGCTTTAGTGTGAGTGTACGTGTGAGGGCTTGGGTTAGTGTTAGCGTACGGGTTAGGCTTAGAAGACGGGTGAGGGTAAGGGTTCGGGGAAGGGTTAGGGTTAGGGTTCGGGCTAGAGTTAGGGTTAGATGACGGGAAAGGTTTAGGGTCCAGGTGATGGTACGACAATGCTTTAGGGTGAGCGTTTGTGTGACGGCGCGGGTTAGTGTTAGCGTATGGGTTAGGATTAGGGGACGGGGGAGGGTAAGGCTTCAGGGAAGGGTTAGGGTTAGGGTTCGGGCTAGGGTTAGGTTTAGGGGACGGGGACGGTTTAGGGTCCAGGTCCGCATATGACAACGCTTTAGGGTGAGCGTACATGTGAGGGCGCGGGTTAGTGTTAGCGTACGGGTTAGGATTAGGTGACGGGTGAGGGTAAGGCTTCGGGGAAGGGTTAGGGTTAGGGTTAGGGCTAGGGTTAGGGTTAGGGGACGGGGACGGTTTAGGGTCCAGGTGAGGGTACGACAACGCTTTAGGGTTAGCGTACGTGTGAGGGCGCGGGTTAGTGTTAGCGTACCAGTTAGGATTAGGGGACGGGTTAGGGTAAGGCTTCGGGGAAGGGTTACGGTTAAGGTTCGCGCTAGGGTTAGGGTTAGGGGACGGGGACGGTTTAGGGTCCAGGTGAAGGTATGACAACGTTTTAGGGTGAGCGTACGTGTGAGGGCGCGGGTTAGTGTTAGCGTACGGGTTACGATTAGGGGACGGGTGAGGGTAAGGGTTCGGGGAAGGGTTAGGGTTAGGGTTCGGGCTAGGGTTATGGTTAGGGGACGGGGACTGTTTAGGGTCCACGTGAGGGTACGACAAAAATTTAGGGTGAGTGTACCTGTTAGGGCGCGGGTTAGTGTTAGCGTACGGGTTAGGATTAGGGGACGGGTGAGGGTAAGGCTTCGGGGAAGGGTTAGGGTTAGGTTTCGGGCTAGGGTTACGGTTAAGGGACGGGGACGGTTTATGGTCCAGGTGAGCGTACGACAACGGTTTAGGGTGAGCGTACGTGTGAAGGCACGGGTTACTGTTAGCATACGGGTTAGGATGAGGGGACGGGTGAGGGTAAGGCTTCGGGGAAGGTTCAGGGTTAGGGTTCAGGCTAGGGTTAGGGTTAGGGGACGGGGACGGTTTAGGGTCCAGGTGAGGGTACGACAACGCTTTACGGTGAGCGTACATGTAAGGGCGCGGGTTAGTGTTAGCGTACGGTTTAGGCTTATGGGACGGGTGAGGGTAAGGGTTCGGGGAAGGGTTAGGGTTAGGGTTCGGGCTAGGGTTAGGGTTAGGGGACGCGGACGGTTTAGGGTCCAGGTGAGGGTACGACAACGCTTTAGGGTGAGCGTACGTGTGAGGGCGCGTGTTAGTGTTAGCGTACGGCTTAGGCTTATAGGACGGGTGACGGTAAGGTTTCGGGAAAGGGTTAGGGTTAGGGTTCGGGCTAGGGTTAGGGTTAGGGTACGGGGACTGTTTAGGGTCCACATGAGTGTACGACAACGCTTTAGGGTGAGTGTACCTGTGAGGGCGTGGGTTAGTGTTAGCGTACGGGTTAGGATTAAGGGACGGGTGAGGGTAAGGCCCCGGGGAAGGGTTAGGGTTAGGGTTCGGGCTAGGGTTACGGTTAAGGGACGGAGACGGTTTAGAGTCCAGGTGAGCGTACGACAACACTTTAGGGTGAGCGTACGTGTGAGGGCGCGGGTTAGTGCTAGCGTACGGGTTAGGATGAGGGGACGGGTGAGGGTAAGGCTTCGGGGAAGGGTTAGGGTTAGGGTTCGGGTTAGGGTTAGGGTTAGGGGACGGGGACGGTTTAGGGTCCAGGTGAAGGTACGACAACGCTTTAGGGTGAGCGTACGTGTGAGGGCGCGGGTTAGTGTTAGCGTACCGGTTAGGATTAGGGGACGGGTGAGGGTAAGGCTTCGGGGAAGGGTTAGGGTTAGGGTTTGGGCTAGGGTTAGGGTTAGGGGACGGGGACGGTTTAGGGTCCAGGTGAAGGTACGACAACGCTTTAGGGTGAGCGTACGTGTGAGGGCGCGGATTAGTGTTAGCGTACGGGTTAGGATTAGGGGACGGGTGAGGGTAAGGGTTCGGGGAAGGGTTAGGGTTAGGGTTTGGGCTAGGGATAGGGTTAGGGGACGGGCACGGTTTAGGGTCCAGGTGAGGGTACGACAACGCTTTAGGGTGAGCTTACGTATGAGGGCGCGGGTTCGTGTTAGCGTACGGGTTAGGATAAGGGGACGGGTGAGGGTAAGGCTTCGAGGAAGGGTTATGGTTAGGGTTCGGGCTAGGGTTAGGGTTAGGAGACATGGACGGTTTAGGGTCCAGGTGAGGTTACGACAACGCTTTAGGGTGAGTGTACGTGTGAGGGTGAGGGTTAGTGTTAGCGTACGGGTTAGGATTATGTGACAGGTGAGGGTAAGGCTTAGGGGAAGGGTTAGGGTTAGGGGATGGGGACGGTTTAGGGTCCAGGTGAGGATAAGACAACACTTTAGGGTGAGCATACGTGTGAGGGCGCGGGTTAGTGTTATTGTACAGGTTAGGATTAGGTGACGCGTGAGGGTAAGGGTTCCGGGAAGGGTTAGGGTTAGGGTTCGGGGTAGGCTCACCGTTAGGGGACGGGGACGGTTTAGGGTCCAGGTGAGGGTACGACAACACTTTAGGGTGAGCGTACGTGTGAGGGCGCGGGTTAGTGTTAGCGTACCAGTTCGGATTAGGGGACGGGTAAGGTTAAGGCTTCGGGGAAGGGTTACGGTTAAGGTTCGCGCTAGGGTTAGGGTTAGGGGACGGGGACGGTTTAGGGTCCAGGTGAAGGTATGGCAACGTTTTAGGGTGAGCGTACGTGTGAGGGCGCGGTTTAGTGTTAGCGTACGGGTTAGGATTAGGGGACGGGAGAGGGTAAGGTTTCGGGGAAGGGTTAGGGTTAGGGTTCAGGCAAGGGTTATGGTTAGGGGACGGGGACGGTTTAGGGTCCAGGTCCACATACGACAACGCTTTAGGGTGAGCGTACATGTGAGGGCGCGGGTTAGTGTTAGTGTACGGGTTAGGATTAGCTGACGGGTGAGGGTAAGGCTTCGGAGAAGGGTTAGGGTTCGGGCTAGGGTTAGGGTTAGGGGACGGGGACGGTTTAGGGTCCAGGTGAGGGTACGACAACGCTTTAGGGTGAGCGTACTTGTGAGGGCAGGGGTAAGTGTTAGCGTACGGGTTAGGATTAGGGGTCGGGTGAGGGTAAGGCTTCGGGGAAGTGTTAGGGTTAGGGCTCGGGATAGGGTTAGGGTTAGGGGACGGGGACGGTTTAGGGTCCAGGTGAGGGTACGACAATGCTTTAGGGTGAGCGTACGTTGGAGGGCGCGGGTTAGTGTTAGCGTACGGTTTAGGATTAGGGGACGGGTGAGGGTAAGGCTTCGGGGAAGGTTTAGGGTTAGGGTTCGGACTAGGGTTAGGGTTAGAGGATGGGGACGGTTTAGGGTCCAGGTGAGGTTATGACAACGCTTTAGGGTGAGCGTACGTGTGAGGGCGCGTGTTAGTGTTAGCGTACGGGTTAGGAGTAGGGGACGGGTGAGGGTAAGGCTTCGGGGAAGGGTTAGGGTTAGGGTTCGGGCTAGGGTTAGGGTTAGGGGACGCGGACGGTTTAGGGTCCAGGTGAGGGTACGACAACGCTTTAGGGTGAGCGTACGTGTGAGGGCGTGGGTTAGTGTTACCGTACGGGTTAGGATTAGGGTTCGGGTGAGGTTAAGGTTTCGTGGAAGGCTTAGGTTTAGGGTTCGGGCTAGGGTTAGGGTTAGGGGACGGGGACGGTTTAGGGTCCAGGTGAGGGTACAACAACGCTTAAGGGTGAGCGTACGTGTGAGGGTGCGGATTAGTGTTAGCGTACGGGTTAGGATTAGGGGACGGTTGAGGGTAAGGGTTCGGGAAGGGTTAGGGTTAGGGTTCGGACTAGGGTTAGGGTTAGGGGACAAGGACGGTTTAGGGTCCAGGTCCGCATACGAAAACGCTTTAGGGTGAGCGTACATGTGAGGGCGTGGGATAGTGTTAGCGTACGGTTTAGGATTAGGCGACGTGTGAGGTTAAGGGTTCGGGGAAGGGTTAGGGTTAGGGTTCGGGCTAGGGTTAGGGTTAGGGGACGGGGACGGTTTAGGGTCCAGGTGAGGGTACGACAACGCTTTAGGGTGAGCGTACTTGTGAGGGCGGGGGTAAGTGTTAGCGTACGGGTTAGGATTAGGGGACGGGTGAGGGTAAGGCTTCGGGGAAGTGTTAGGGTTAGGGCTCGGGATAGTGTTAGGGTTAGGGGACGGGGACGGTTTAGGGTCCAGGTGAGGTTATGACAACGCTTTAGGGTGAGCGTACGTGTGAGGGCGCGTGTTAGTGTTAGCGTACGGTTTAGGAGTAGGGGACGGGTGAGGGTTAGGCTTCCGGGAAGGGTTAGGGTTAGGGTTCGGGCTAGGGTTAGGGTTAGGGGACGCGGACGGTTTAGGGTCCAGGTGAGGGTACGACAACGCTTTAGGGTGAGCGTACGTGTGAGGGCGCGTGTTAGTGTTAGCGTACGGCTTAGGCTTATAGGACGGGTGACGGTAAGGTTTCGGGAAAGGGTTAGGGTTAGGGTTCGGGCTAGGGTTAGGGTTAGGGTACGGGGACTGTTTAGGGTCCACATGAGTGTACGACAACGCTTTAGGGTGAGTGTACCTGTGAGGGCGTGGGTTAATGTTAGCGTACGGGTTAGGATTAAGGGACGGGTGAGGGTAAGGCCCCGGGGAAGGGTTAGGGTTAGGGTTCGGGCTAGGGTTACGGTTAAGGGACGGGGACGGTTTAGAGTCCAGGTGAGCGTACGACAACACTTTAGGGTGAGCGTACGTGTGAGGGCGCGGGTTAGTGCTAGCGTACGGGTTAGGATGAGGGGACGGGTGAGGGTAAGGCTTCGGGGAAGGGTTAGGGTTAGGGTTCGGGTTAGGGTTAGGGTTAGGGGACGGGGACGGTTTAGGGTCCAGGTGAAGGTACGACAACGCTTTAGGGTGAGCGTACGTGTGAGGGCGCGGGTTAGTGTTAGCGTACCGGTTAGGATTAGGGGACGGGTGAGGGTAAGGCTTCGGGGAAGGGTTAGGGTTAGGGTTTGGGCTAGGGTTAGGGTTAGGGGACGGGGACGGTTTAGGGTCCAGGTGAAGGTACGACAACGCTTTAGGGTGAGCGTACGTGTGAGGGCGCGGATTAGTGTTAGCGTACGGGTTAGGATTAGGGGACGGGTGAGGGTAAGGGTTCGGGGAAGGGTTAGGGTTAGGGTTTGGGCTAGGGATAGGGTTAGGGGACGGGCACGGTTTAGGGTCCAGGTGAGGGTACGACAACGCTTTAGGGTGAGCTTACGTATGAGAGCGCGGGTTCGTGTTAGCGTACGGGTTAGGATAAGGGGACGGGTGAGGGTAAGGCTTCGAGGAAGGGTTATGGTTAGGGTTCGGGCTAGGGTTAGGGTTAGGAGACATGGACGGTTTAGGGTCCAGGTGAGGTTACGACAACGCTTTAGGGTGAGTGTACGTGTGAGGGTGAGGGTTAGTGTTAGCGTACGGGTTAGGATTATGTGACAGGTGAGGGTAAGGCTTAGGGGAAGGGTTAGGGTTAGGGGATGGGGACGGTTTAGGGTCCAGGTGAGGATAAGACAACACTTTAGGGTGAGCATACGTGTGAGGGCGCGGGTTAGTGTTATTGTACAGGTTAGGATTAGGTGACGGGTGAGGGTAAGGGTTCCGGGAAGGGTTAGGGTTAGGGTTCGGGGTAGGCTCACCGTTAGGGGACGGGGACGGTTTAGGGTCCAGGTGAGGGTACGACAACACTTTAGGGTGAGCGTACGTGTGAGGGCGCGGGTTAGTGTTAGCGTACCAGTTCGGATTAGGGGACGGGTAAGGTTAAGGCTTCGGGGAAGGGTTACGGTTAAGGTTCGCGCTAGGGTTAGGGTTAGGGGACGGGGACGGTTTAGGGTCCAGGTGAAGGTATGGCAACGTTTTAGGGTGAGCGTACGTGTGAGGGCGCGGTTTAGTGTTAGCGTACGGGTTAGGATTAGGGGACGGGAGAGGGTAAGGTTTCGGGGAAGGGTTAGGGTTAGGGTTCAGGCAAGGGTTATGGTTAGGGGACGGGGACGGTTTAGGGTCCAGGTCCACATACGACAACGCTTTAGGGTGAGCGTACATGTGAGGGCGCGGGTTAGTGTTAGTGTACGGGTTAGGATTAGCTGACGGGTGAGGGTAAGGCTTCGGAGAAGGGTTAGGGTTCGGGCTAGGGTTAGGGTTAGGGGACGGGGACGGTTTAGGGTCCAGGTGAGGGTACGACAACGCTTTAGGGTGAGCGTACTTGTGAGGGCGGGGGTAAGTGTTAGCGTACGGGTTAGGATTAGGGGTCGGGTGAGGGTAAGGCTTCGGGGAAGTGTTAGGGTTAGGGCTCGGGATTGGGTTAGGGTTAGGGGACGGGGACGGTTTAGGGTCCAGGTGAGGGTACGACAATGCTTTACGGTGAGCGTACGTGTGAGGGCGCGGGTTAGTGTTAGCGTACGGGTTAGGATTAGGGGACGGGTGAGGGTAAGGCTTCGGGGAAGTGTTAGGGTTAGGGTTCGGGCTAGGGTTAGGGTTAGGGGACGGGGACGGTTTAAGGTCCAGGAGATGGTACGACAACGCTTTAGGGTGAGCGTACGTTGGAGGGCGCGGGTTAGTGTTAGCGTACGGTTTAGGATTAGGGGACGGGTGAGGGTAAGGCTTCGGGGAAGGGTTAGGGTTAGGGTTCGGGCTAGGGTTAGGGTTAGGGGACGCGGACGGTTTAGGGTCCAGGTGAGGGTACGACAACGCTTTAGGGTGAGCGTACGTGTGAGGGCGTGGGTTAGTGTTACCGTACGGGTTAGGATTAGGGGACGGGTGAGGTTAAGGTTTCGGGGAAGGCTTAGGTTTAGGGTTCGGGCTAGGGTTAGGGTTAGGGGACGGGGACGGTTTAGGGTCCAGGTGAGGGTACAACAACGCTTAAGGGTGAGCGTACGTGTGAGGGTGCGGATTAGTGTTAGCGTACGGGTTAGGATTAGGGGACGGTTGAGGGTAAGGGTTCGGGAAGGGTTAGGGTTAGGGTTCGGACTAGGGTTAGGGTTAGGGGACAAGGACGGTTTAGGGTCCAGGTCCGCATACGAAAACGCTTTAGGGTGAGCGTACATGTGAGGGCGTGGGATAGTGTTAGCGTACGGTTTAGGATTAGGCGACGTGTGAGGTTAAGGGTTCGGGGAAGGGTTAGGGTTAGGGTTCGGGCTAGGGTTAGGGTTAGGGTTAGGGGACGGGGACGGTTTAGGGTCCAGGTCCGCATATGACAACGCTTTAGGGTGAGCGTACATGTGAGGGCGCGGGTTAGTGTTAGCGTACGGGTTAGGATTAGGTGACGGGTGAGGGTAAGGCTTCGGGGAAGGGTTAGGGTTAGGGTTAGGGCTAGGGTTAGGGTTAGGGGACGAGGACGGTTTAGGGTCTAGGTGAGGGTACGACAACGCTATAGGGTGAGCGTACGTGTGAGGGCGCGGGTTAGTGTTAGCGTACCGGTTCGGATAATGGGACGGGTAAGGGTAAGGTTTCGGGGAAGGGTTAGGGTTAGCGTTCGGGCTAGGGTTAGGGTTAGGGTACGGGGACTGTTTAGGGTCCACGTGAGGGTACGACAACGCTTTAGGGTGAGTGTACCTGTGAGGGCGCGGGTTAGTGTTAGCGTACGGGTTACGATTAGGGGACGGGTGAGGGTAAGGGTTCGGGGAAGGGTTAGGGTTAGGGTTCGGGCTAGGGTTACGGTTAAGGGACGGGGACGGTTTACGGTCCAGGTGAGCATACGAAAACGCTTTAGGGTGAGCGTACGTGTGAGGGCGCAGGTTAGTGTTAGCATTCGGTTTAGGATGAGGAGACGGGTGAGGGTAAGGCTTCAGGGAAGGTTTAGGGTTAGGGTTCGGGCTAGGGTTAGGGTTAGGGGACGGGGACGGTTTAGGGTCCAGTTGAGGGTATGACAACGCTTTACGGTGAGCGTACGTGTGAGGGCGAGTGTTCATGTTAGCGTACGGGTTAGGATAACGGGACGGGTGAGGGTAAGGCTTCGGGGAAGGGTTATGGTTAGGGTTCGGGCTAGGGTTAGGGTTAGGAGACATGGACGGTTTAGGGTCCAGGTGAGGGTACGACAACGCTTTAGGGTGAGCGTACGTGTGAGGGCGCGGGTTAGTGTTAGCGTACGGGTTACGATTAGGGGACGGGTGAGGGTAAGGGATCGGGGAATTGTTAGGGTTAGGGTTCGGGCTAGGGTTAGGGTTAGGGGACGGGGACGGTTTAGGGTCCAGGTGAGGGTACAACAACGCTTTAGGGTGAGCGTACGTGTGAGGGTGCGGATTAGTGTTAGCGTACGGGTTAGGATTAGGTGACGGTTGAGGGTAAGGGTTCGGGAAGGGTTAGGGTTAGGGTTCGGACTAGGGTTAGGGTTAGGGGACAAGGACGGTTTAGGGTCCAGGTCCGCATACGAAAACGCTTTAGGGTGAGCGTACATGTGAGGGCGCGTGTTAGTGTTAGCGTACGGCTTAGGCTTATAGGACGGGTGACGGTAAGGTTTCGGGAAAGGGTTAGGGTTAGGGTTCGGGCTAGGGTTAGGGTTAGGGTACGGGGACTGTTTAGGGTCCACATGAGTGTACGACAACGCTTTAGGGTGAGTGTACCTGTGAGGGCGTGGGTTAATGTTAGCGTACGGGTTAGGATTAAGGGACGGGTGAGGGTAAGGCCCCGGGGAAGGGTTAGGGTTAGGGTTCGGGCTAGGGTTACGGTTAAGGGACGGGGACGGTTTAGAGTCCAGGTGAGCGTACGACAACACTTTAGGGTGAGCGTACGTGTGAGGGCGCGGGTTAGTGCTAGCGTACGGGTTAGGATGAGGGGACGGGTGAGGGTAAGGCTTCGGGGAAGGGTTAGGGTTAGGGTTCGGGTTAGGGTTAGGGTTAGGGGACGGGGACGGTTTAGGGTCCAGGTGAAGGTACGACAACGCTTTAGGGTGAGCGTACGTGTGAGGGCGCGGGTTAGTGTTAGCGTACCGGTTAGGATTAGGGGACGGGTGAGGGTAAGGCTTCGGGGAAGGGTTAGGGTTAGGGTTTGGGCTAGGGTTAGGGTTAGGGGACGGGGACGGTTTAGGGTCCAGGTGAAGGTACGACAACGCTTTAGGGTGAGCGTACGTGTGAGGGCGCGGATTAGTGTTAGCGTACGGGTTAGGATTAGGGGACGGGTGAGGGTAAGGGTTCGGGGAAGGGTTAGGGTTAGGGTTTGGGCTAGGGATAGGGTTAGGGGACGGGCACGGTTTAGGGTCCAGGTGAGGGTACGACAACGCTTTAGGGTGAGCTTACGTATGAGAGCGCGGGTTCGTGTTAGCGTACGGGTTAGGATAAGGGGACGGGTGAGGGTAAGGCTTCGAGGAAGGGTTATGGTTAGGGTTCGGGCTAGGGTTAGGGTTAGGAGACATGGACGGTTTAGGGTCCAGGTGAGGTTACGACAACGCTTTAGGGTGAGTGTACGTGTGAGGGTGAGGGTTAGTGTTAGCGTACGGGTTAGGATTATGTGACAGGTGAGGGTAAGGCTTAGGGGAAGGGTTAGGGTTAGGGGATGGGGACGGTTTAGGGTCCAGGTGAGGATAAGACAACACTTTAGGGTGAGCATACGTGTGAGGGCGCGGGTTAGTGTTATTGTACAGGTTAGGATTAGGTGACGGGTGAGGGTAAGGGTTCCGGGAAGGGTTAGGGTTAGGGTTCGGGGTAGGCTCACCGTTAGGGGACGGGGACGGTTTAGGGTCCAGGTGAGGGTACGACAACACTTTAGGGTGAGCGTACGTGTGAGGGCGCGGGTTAGTGTTAGCGTACCAGTTCGGATTAGGGGACGGGTAAGGTTAAGGCTTCGGGGAAGGGTTACGGTTAAGGTTCGCGCTAGGGTTAGGGTTAGGGGACGGGGACGGTTTAGGGTCCAGGTGAAGGTATGGCAACGTTTTAGGGTGAGCGTACGTGTGAGGGCGCGGTTTAGTGTTAGCGTACGGGTTAGGATTAGGGGACGGGAGAGGGTAAGGTTTCGGGGAAGGGTTAGGGTTAGGGTTCAGGCAAGGGTTATGGTTAGGGGACGGGGACGGTTTAGGGTCCAGGTCCACATACGACAACGCTTTAGGGTGAGCGTACATGTGAGGGCGCGGGTTAGTGTTAGTGTACGGGTTAGGATTAGCTGACGGGTGAGGGTAAGGCTTCGGAGAAGGGTTAGGGTTCGGGCTAGGGTTAGGGTTAGGGGACGGGGACGGTTTAGGGTCCAGGTGAGGGTACGACAACGCTTTAGGGTGAGCGTACTTGTGAGGGCGGGGGTAAGTGTTAGCGTACGGGTTAGGATTAGGGGTCGGGTGAGGGTAAGGCTTCGGGGAAGTGTTAGGGTTAGGGCTCGGGATAGGGTTAGGGTTAGGGGACGGGGACGGTTTAGGGTCCAGGTGAGGGTACGACAATGCTTTAGGGTGAGCGTACGTTGGAGGGCGCGGGTTAGTGTTAGCGTACGGTTTAGGATTAGGGGACGGGTGAGGGTAAGGCTTCGGGGAAGGTTTAGGGTTAGGGTTCGGACTAGGGTTAGGGTTAGAGGATGGGGACGGTTTAGGGTCCAGTTGAGGTTATGACAACGCTTTAGGGTGAGCGTACGTGTGAGGGCGCGTGTTAGTGTTAGCGTACGGGTTAGGAGTAGGGGACGGGTGAGGGTAAGGCTTCGGGGAAGGGTTAGGGTTAGGGTTCGGGCTAGGGTTAGGGTTAGGGGACGCGGACGGTTTAGGGTCCAGGTGAGGGTACGACAACGCTTTAGGGTGAGCGTACGTGTGAGGGCGTGGGTTAGTGTTACCGTACGGGTTAGGATTAGGGTTCGGGTGAGGTTAAGGTTTCGTGGAAGGCTTAGGTTTAGGGTTCGGGCTAGGGTTAGGGTTAGGGGACGGGGACGGTTTAGGGTCCAGGTGAGGGTACAACAACGCTTAAGGGTGAGCGTACGTGTGAGGGTGCGGATTAGTGTTAGCGTACGGGTTAGGATTAGGGGACGGTTGAGGGTAAGGGTTCGGGAAGGGTTAGGGTTAGGGTTCGGACTAGGGTTAGGGTTAGGGGACAAGGACGGTTTAGGGTCCAGGTCCGCATACGAAAACGCTTTAGGGTGAGCGTACATGTGAGGGCGTGGGATAGTGTTAGCGTACGGTTTAGGATTAGGCGACGTGTGAGGTTAAGGGTTCGGGGAAGGGTTAGGGTTAGGGTTCGGGCTAGGGTTAGGGTTAGGGGACGGGGACGGTTTAGGGTCCAGGTGAGGGTACGACAACGCTTTAGGGTGAGCGTACTTGTGAGGGCGGGGGTAAGTGTTAGCGTACGGGTTAGGATTAGGGGACGGGTGAGGGTAAGGCTTCGGGGAAGTGTTAGGGTTAGGGCTCGGGATAGTGTTAGGGTTAGGGGACGGGGACGGTTTAGGGTCCAGGTGAGGGTACGACAATGCTTTACGGTGAGCGTATGTGTGAGGGTGCGGGTTAGTGTTAGCGTACGGGTTAGGATTAGGGGACGGGTGAGGGTAAGGCTTCGGGGAAGTGTTAGGGTTAGGGTTCGGGCTAGGGTTAGGGTTAGGGGACGGGGACGGTTTAAGGTCCAGGAGATGGTACGACAACGCTTTAGGGTGAGCGTACGTTTGAGGGCGCGGGTTAGTGTTAGCGTACGGTTTAGGATTAGGGGACGGGTGAGGGTAAGGCTTCGGGGAAGGTTTAGGGTTAGGGTTCGGGCTAGGGTTAGGGTTAGAGGATGGGGACGGTTTAGGGTCCAGGTGAGGTTATGACAACGCTTTAGGGTGAGCGTACGTGTGAGGGCGCGTGTTAGTGTTAGCGTACGGTTTAGGAGTAGGGGACGGGTGAGGGTTAGGCTTCCGGGAAGGGTTAGGGTTAGGGTTCGGGCTAGGGTTAGGGTTAGGGGACGCGGACGGTTTAGGGTCCAGGTGAGGGTACGACAACGCTTTAGGGTGAGCGTACGTGTGAGGGCGCGTGTTAGTGTTAGCGTACGGCTTAGGCTTATAGGACGGGTGACGGTAAGGTTTCGGGAAAGGGTTAGGGTTAGGGTTCGGGCTAGGGTTAGGGTTAGGGTACGGGGACTGTTTAGGGTCCACATGAGTGTACGACAACGCTTTAGGGTGAGTGTACCTGTGAGGGCGTGGGTTAATGTTAGCGTACGGGTTAGGATTAAGGGACGGGTGAGGGTAAGGCCCCGGGGAAGGGTTAGGGTTAGGGTTCGGGCTAGGGTTACGGTTAAGGGACGGGGACGGTTTAGAGTCCAGGTGAGCGTACGACAACACTTTAGGGTGAGCGTACGTGTGAGGGCGCGGGTTAGTGCTAGCGTACGGGTTAGGATGAGGGGACGGGTGAGGGTAAGGCTTCGGGGAAGGGTTAGGGTTAGGGTTCGGGTTAGGGTTAGGGTTAGGGGACGGGGACGGTTTAGGGTCCAGGTGAAGGTACGACAACGCTTTAGGGTGAGCGTACGTGTGAGGGCGCGGGTTAGTGTTAGCGTACCGGTTAGGATTAGGGGACGGGTGAGGGTAAGGCTTCGGGGAAGGGTTAGGGTTAGGGTTTGGGCTAGGGTTAGGGTTAGGGGACGGGGACGGTTTAGGGTCCAGGTGAAGGTACGACAACGCTTTAGGGTGAGCGTACGTGTGAGGGCGCGGATTAGTGTTAGCGTACGGGTTAGGATTAGGGGACGGGTGAGGGTAAGGGTTCAGGGAAGGGTTAGGGTTAGGGTTTGGGCTAGGGATAGGGTTAGGGGACGGGCACGGTTTAGGGTCCAGGTGAGGGTACGACAACGCTTTAGGGTGAGCTTACGTATGAGAGCGCGGGTTCGTGTTAGCGTACGGGTTAGGATAAGGGGACGGGTGAGGGTAAGGCTTCGAGGAAGGGTTATGGTTAGGGTTCGGGCTAGGGTTAGGGTTAGGAGACATGGACGGTTTAGGGTCCAGGTGAGGTTACGACAACGCTTTAGGGTGAGTGTACGTGTGAGGGTGAGGGTTAGTGTTAGCGTACGGGTTAGGATTATGTGACAGGTGAGGGTAAGGCTTAGGGGAAGGGTTAGGGTTAGGGGATGGGGACGGTTTAGGGTCCAGGTGAGGATAAGACAACACTTTAGGGTGAGCATACGTGTGAGGGCGCGGGTTAGTGTTATTGTACAGGTTAGGATTAGGTGACGGGTGAGGGTAAGGGTTCCGGGAAGGGTTAGGGTTAGGGTTCGGGGTAGGCTCACCGTTAGGGGACGGGGACGGTTTAGGGTCCAGGTGAGGGTACGACAACACTTTAGGGTGAGCGTACGTGTGAGGGCGCGGGTTAGTGTTAGCGTACCAGTTCGGATTAGGGGACGGGTAAGGTTAAGGCTTCGGGGAAGGGTTACGGTTAAGGTTCGCGCTAGGGTTAGGGTTAGGGGACGGGGACGGTTTAGGGTCCAGGTGAAGGTATGGCAACGTTTTAGGGTGAGCGTACGTGTGAGGGCGCGGTTTAGTGTTAGCGTACGGGTTAGGATTAGGGGACGGGAGAGGGTAAGGTTTCGGGGAAGGGTTAGGGTTAGGGTTCAGGCAAGGGTTATGGTTAGGGGACGGGGACGGTTTAGGGTCCAGGTCCACATACGACAACGCTTTAGGGTGAGCGTACATGTGAGGGCGCGGGTTAGTGTTAGTGTACGGGTTAGGATTAGCTGACGGGTGAGGGTAAGGCTTCGGAGAAGGGTTAGGGTTCGGGCTAGGGTTAGGGTTAGGGGACGGGGACGGTTTAGGGTCCAGGTGAGGGTACGACAACGCTTTAGGGTGAGCGTACTTGTGAGGGCGGGGGTAAGTGTTAGCGTACGGGTTAGGATTAGGGGTCGGGTGAGGGTAAGGCTTCGGGGAAGTGTTAGGGTTAGGGCTCGGGATTGGGTTAGGGTTAGGGGACGGGGACGGTTTAGGGTCCAGGTGAGGGTACGACAATGCTTTACGGTGAGCGTACGTGTGAGGGCGCGGGTTAGTGTTAGCGTACGGGTTAGGATTAGGGGACGGGTGAGGGTAAGGCTTCGGGGAAGTGTTAGGGTTAGGGTTCGGGCTAGGGTTAGGGTTAGGGGACGGGGACGGTTTAAGGTCCAGGAGATGGTACGACAACGCTTTAGGGTGAGCGTACGTTGGAGGGCGCGGGTTAGTGTTAGCGTACGGTTTAGGATTAGGGGACGGGTGAGGGTAAGGCTTCGGGGAAGGGTTAGGGTTAGGGTTCGGGCTAGGGTTAGGGTTAGGGGACGCGGACGGTTTAGGGTCCAGGTGAGGGTACGACAACGCTTTAGGGTGAGCGTACGTGTGAGGGCGTGGGTTAGTGTTACCGTACGGGTTAGGATTAGGGGACGGGTGAGGTTAAGGTTTCGGGGAAGGCTTAGGTTTAGGGTTCGGGCTAGGGTTAGGGTTAGGGGACGGGGACGGTTTAGGGTCCAGGTGAGGGTACAACAACCCTTAAGGGTGAGCGTACGTGTGAGGGTGCGGATTAGTGTTAGCGTACGGGTTAGGATTAGGGGACGGTTGAGGGTAAGGGTTCGGGAAGGGTTAGGGTTAGGGTTCGGACTAGGGTTAGGGTTAGGGGACAAGGACGGTTTAGGGTCCAGGTCCGCATACGAAAACGCTTTAGGGTGAGCGTACATGTGAGGGCGTGGGATAGTGTTAGCGTACGGTTTAGGATTAGGCGACGTGTGAGGTTAAGGGTTCGGGGAAGGGTTAGGGTTAGGGTTCGGGCTAGGGTTAGGGTTAGGGTTAGGGGACGGGGACGGTTTAGGGTCCAGGTCCGCATATGACAACGCTTTAGGGTGAGCGTACATGTGAGGGCGCGGGTTAGTGTTAGCGTACGGGTTAGGATTAGGTGACGGGTGAGGGTAAGGCTTCGGGGAAGGGTTAGGGTTAGCGTTCGGGCTAGGGTTAGGGTTAGGGTACGGGGACTGTTTAGGGTCCACGTGAGGGTACGACAACGCTTTAGGGTGAGTGTACCTGTGAGGGCGCGGGTTAGTGTTAGCGTACGGGTTACGATTAGGGGACGGGTGAGGGTAAGGGTTCGGGGAAGGGTTAGGGTTAGGGTTCGGGCTAGGGTTACGGTTAAGGGACGGGGACGGTTTACGGTCCAGGTGAGCATACGAAAACGCTTTAGGGTGAGCGTACGTGTGAGGGCGCAGGTTAGTGTTAGCATTCGGTTTAGGATGAGGAGACGGGTGAGGGTAAGGCTTCAGGGAAGGTTTAGGGTTAGGGTTCGGGCTAGGGTTAGGGTTAGGGGACGGGGACGGTTTAGGGTCCAGTTGAGGGTATGACAACGCTTTACGGTGAGCGTACGTGTGAGGGCGAGTGTTCGTGTTAGCGTACGGGTTAGGATAACGGGACGGGTGAGGGTAAGGCTTCGGGGAAGGGTTATGGTTAGGGTTCGGGCTAGGGTTAGGGTTAGGAGACATGGACGGTTTAGGGTCCAGGTGAGGGTACGACAACGCTTTAGGGTGAGCGTACGTGTGAGGGCGCGGGTTAGTGTTAGCGTACGGGTTACGATTAGGGGACGGGTGAGGGTAAGGGATCGGGGAATTGTTAGGGTTAGGGTTCGGGCTAGGGTTAGGGTTAGGGGACGGGGACGGTTTAGGGTCCAGGTGAGGGTACAACAACGCTTTAGGGTGAGCGTACGTGTGAGGGTGCGGATTAGTGTTAGCGTACGGGTTAGGATTAGGTGACGGTTGAGGGTAAGGGTTCGGGAAGGGTTAGGGTTAGGGTTCGGACTAGGGTTAGGGTTAGGGGACAAGGACGGTTTAGGGTCCAGGTCCGCATACGAAAACGCTTTAGGGTGAGCGTACATGTGAGGGCGCGGGTTAGTGTTAGCGTACGGTTTAGGATTAGGCGACGTGTGAGGTTAAGGGTTCGGGGAAGGTTTAGGGTTAGGGTTCGGGCTAGGGTTAGGGTTAGGGGACGGGGACGGTTTAGGGTCCAGGTCCGCATATGACAACTCTTTCGGGTGAGCGTACATGTGAGGGCGCGGGTTAGTGTTAGCGTACGGGTTAGGATTAGTTGTCGGGTGAGGGTAAGGCTTCGGGGAAGGGTTAGGGTTGGGGTTAGGGCTAGGGTTAGGGTTAGGGGACGAGGACGGTTTAGGGTCCAGGTGAAGGTATGACAACGTCTTTGTGTGAGCGTACGTGTGAGAGCGCGGGTTAGTGTTAGCGTACGGGTTACGATTAGGGGACGGGTGAGGGTAAGGGTTCGGGGAAGGGTTACGGTTAGGGTTCGGGCTAGGGTTAGGGTTAGGGGACGGGGACTGTTTAGGGTCTATGTGAGGGTACGACAACCCTTTAGGGTGAGTGTACCTGTGAGGGCGCGGGTTAGTGTTAGCGTACGGGTTAGGATTAGGGGACGGGTGAGGGTAAGGCTTCGAGGAAGGGTTAGGGTTAGGGTTCGGGCTAGGGTTACGGTTAAGGGATGGGGACGGTTTACGGTCCAGGTGAGCGTACGACAACGCTTTAGGGTGAGCGTACGTGTGAGTGCGAGGGTTAGTGTTAGCATACGGGTTAGGATGAGGGGACGGTTGAGGGTAAGGCTTCGGGGAAGGTTTAGGGTTAGGGTTCGGGCTAGGGTTAGGGTTAGGGGACGGGGACGGTTTAGGGTCCAGGTGAGGGTACGACAACGCTTTAGGGTGAGCGTACGTGTGAGGGCGCGGGTTAGTGTTAGCGTACGGTTTAGGCTTATGGGACGGGTGAGGGTAAGGTTTCGGGGAAGGGTTAGAGTTAGCGTTCGGGCTAGGGTTAGGGTTAGGGTACGGGGACTGTTTAGGGTCCACGTGAGGGTATGACAACGTTTTAGGGTGAGTGTACCTGTGAGGGCGCGGGTTAGTTTTAGCGTACGGGTTAGGATTAGGGGACGGGGGAGGGTAAGGCTTCGGGGAAGGGTTATGGTTAGGGTTCGGGCTAGGGTTAGGGTTAGGAGACATGGACGGTTTAGGGTCCAGGTGAGGTTACGACAACGCTTTAGGGTAAGTGTACGTGTGAGGGTCAGGGTTAGTGTTAGCGTACGGGTTACGATTTGGGGACGGGTGAGGGTAAGGGTTCGGGGAATTGTTAGGTTTAGGGTTCGGGCTAGGGTTAGGGTTAGGGGACGGGGACGGTTTAGGGTCCAGGTGAGGGTACGACAACGCTTTAGGGTGAGCGTACGTGTGAGGGCGCGGGTTAGTGTTAGCGTACGGGTTAGGATTAGGGGACGGGTGAGGGTAAGGCTTCGGGGAAGTGTTAGTGTTAGGGTTCGGGCTAGGGTTAGGGTTAGCGGACGGGGACGGTTTAGGGTCCAGGTGAGGGTACGACAACGCTTTAGGGTGAGCGTACATGTGAGGACGCGGGTTAGTGTTAGCGTACGGGTTAGAATTAGGGGACGGGTGAGGGTAAGGCTTTGGGGAGGGGTTAGGGTTAGGGTTCGGGCTAGGGTTAGGGTTAGGGGACGGGGACGGTTTAGGGTCCAGGTGAGGATACGACAACACTTTAGGGTGAGCGTACGTGTGAGGGCGCGGGTTAGTGTTAGCGTACGGGTTAGGATTAGGGGACGGGTGAGGGTAAGGCTTTGGGGAGGGTTTAGGGTTAGGGTTCGGGCTAGGGTTAGGGTTAGGGGACGGGGACGGTTTAGGGTCCAGGTGAGGATACGCCAACACTTTAGGGTGAGCGTACGTGTGAGGGCGCGGGTTAGTGTTAGTGTACAGGTTAGGATTATGTGACGGGTGAGGGTAAGGGTTCGGGGAAGGGTTAGGGTTAGGGTTCGGGGTAAGCTCACCGTTAGGGGACGGGGACGGTTTAGGGTCCAGGTGAGTGTACGACAATGTTTTAGGGTGAGCGGACGTGTGAGGGAGCGGGTTAGTTTAAGCGTACAGGTTAGGATTAGGGGACGGGTGAGGGTAAGGCTTCAGGGAAGGGTTAGGGTGAGGGTTCGGGCTAGGGTTAGGGATAGGGGACGGGGACGTTTTAGGGTCCAGGTGAGGGTATGACAACGCTTTAGTGTGAGTGTACGTGTGAGGGCTTGGGTTAGTGTTAGCGTACGGGTTAGGCTTAGAAGACGGGTGAGGGTAAGGGTTCGGGGAAGGGTTAGGGTTAGGGTTCGGGCTAGAGTTAGGGTTAGATGACGGGAAAGGTTTAGGGTCCAGGTGATGGTACGACAATGCTTTAGGATGAGCGTTTGTGTGACGGCGCGGGTTAGTGTTAGCGTATGGGTTAGGATTAGGGGACGGGGGAGGGTAAGGCTTCAGGGAAGGGTTAGGGTTAGGGTTCGGGCTAGGGTTAGGGTTAGGGGACGGGGACGGTTTAGGGTCCAGGTCCGCATACGACAACGCTTTAGGGTGAGCGTACATGTGAGGGCGCGGGTTAGTGTTAGCGTACGGGTTAGGATTAGGTGACGGATGAGGGTAAGCCTTCGGGGAAGGGTTAGGGTTAGGGTTAGGGCTAGGGTTAGGGTTAGGGGACGGGGACGGTTTAGGGTCCAGGTGAGGGTACGACAACGCTTTAGGGTTAGCGTACGTGTGAGGGCGCGGGTTAGTGTTAGCGTACCAGTTCGGATTAGGGGACGGGTAAGGGTAAGGCTTCGGGGAAGTGTTACCGTTCAGGTTCGCGCTAGGGTTAGGGTTAGGGGACGGGGACAGTTTAGGGTCCAGGTGAAGGTATGACAACGTTTTAGGGTGAGCGTACATGTGAGGGCGCGGGTTAGTGTTAGCGTACGGGTTACGATTAGGGGACGGGTGAGGGTAAGGGTTCGGGGAAGGGTTAGGGTTAGGGTTCGGGCTAGGGTTAGGGTTAGGGGACGGGGACTGTTTAGGGTCCACGTGAGGGTACGACAACGCTTTAGGGTGAGTGTACCTGTTAGGGCGTGGGTTAGTGTTAGCGTACGGGTTAGGATTAGGGGACGGGTGAGGGTAAAGCTTCGGGTAAGGGTTAGGGTTAGGGTTCGGGCTAGGGTTACGGTTAAGGGACGGGGACGGTTTATGGTCCAGGTGAGCATACGACAACGGTTTAGGGTGAGCGTACGTGTGAGGGCACGGGTTAGTGTTAGCATACGGGTTAGGATGAGGGGATGGGTGAGGGTAAGGCTTCGGGGAAGGTTTAGGGTTAGGGTTCAGGCTAAGGTTAGGGTTAGGGGACGGGGACGGTTTAGGGTCCAGGTGAGGGTACGACAACGATTTAGGGTGAGCGTACATGTGAGGGCGCGGGTTAGTGTTAGCGTACGGTTTAGGCTTATGGGACGGGTGAGGGTAAGGGTTCGGGGAAGGGTTAGGGTTAGCGTTCGGGCTAGGGTTAGGGTTAGGGTACGGGGAGTGTTTAGGGTCCACGTGAGGGTATGACAATGCTTTAGGGTGAGTGTACCTGTGAGGGCGCGGGTTAGTGTTAGCGTACGGGTTAGGATTAGGGGACGGGTGAGGGTAAGGCTTCGGGGAAGGGTTAGGGTTACGGTTCGGGCTAGGGTTAGGGTTAGGGGACGGGGACGGTTTAGGGTCCAGGTGAGGCTACGACAACGCTTTAGGGTGAGCGTACGTTTGAGGGAGCGGATTAGTGTTAGCGTACGGTTTTGGATTAGGGGACGGGTGAGGGTTAGGCTTCGGGGAAGGTTTAGGGTTAGGGTTCAGGCTAGGGTTAGGGTTTGGGGATGGGGACGGTTTAGGGTCCAGGTGAGGTTATGAAAACGCTTTAGGGTGAGCGTACGTGAGAGGGCGCGTGTTAGTGTTAGCGTACGGGTTAGGAGTAGGGGACGGGTGAAGGTAAGGCTTCGGGGAAGGGTTAGGGTTAGGGTTCAGGCTAGGGTTAGTGTTAGGTGACGGTGACGGTTTAGGGTCCAGGTGAGTGTACGACAACGCTTTAGGGTGAGCGTACTTGTGAGGGCGGGGGTTATTGTTAGCGTACGGGTTAGGATTAGGGGACGGGTGAGGGTAAGGCTTCGGGGAAAGGTTAGGGTTAGGGTTCGGGCTAGGTTTAGGGTTAGGGAACGGGGACGGTGTAGGGTCCAAGTGAGGGTACGACAATGCTTTAGGGTAAGCGTACGTGTGAGGGCGCGGGTTTGTGTTAGTGTACGGGTTAGGATTATGGGACGGTTGAGGGTAAGGCTTCGGGGAAGGGTTAGGGTTAGGGTTCGGGCTAGGGTTAAGGTTAGGGGACCGGATCGGTTTAGGGCCCAGGTGAGGGTACGACAGCGCTTTAAGGTGAGCGTACGTGTGAGGGCGCGTGTTAGTGTTAGCGTACAGCTTAGGCTTATAGGACGGGTGACGGTAAGGTTTCGGGGAAGGGTTAGGGTTAGGGTTCGGGCTAGGGTTAGGGTTAGGGTACGGGGACTGTTTAGGGTCCACATGAGTGTACGACAACGCTTTAGGGTGAGTGTACCTGTGAGGGCGTGGGTTAGTGTTAGCGTACGGGTTAGGAGTAGGGGACGGGTGAGGGTAAGGCTTCGGGGAAGTGTTAGGGTTAGGGTTCGGGCTAGGGTTAAGGTTAGGGGACGGGGACGGTTTAGGGTCCAGGTGAGCGTACGACAACACTTTAGGGTGAGCGTACGTGTGAGGGCGCGGGTTAGTGCTAGCGTACGGGTTAGGAAGAGGGGACGGGTGAGGGTAAGGCTTCGGGGAAGGTTTAGGGTTAGGGTTCGGGTTAGGGTTAGGGTTAGGGGACGGGGACGGTTTAGGGTCCAGGTGAGGGTACGACAACGCTTTAGGGTGAGCGTACGTGTGAGGGCGCGGGTTAGTGTTAGCGTACCGGTTAGGATTAGGGGACGGGTGAGGGTAAGGCTTCGGGGAAGGGTTAAGGTTAGGGTTTGGGCTAGGGTTAGGGTTAGGGGACGGGGACGGTTTAGGGTCCAGGTGAACGTACGACAACGCTTTAGTGTGAGCGTACGTGTGAGGGCGCGGATTAGTGTTAGCGTACGGGTTAGGATTAGGGGACGGGTGAGGGTAAGGGTTTGAGGAAGGGTTAGGGTTAGGGTTTGGGCTAGGGATAGGGTTAGGGGACAGGGACGGTTTAGGGTCCAGGTGAGGGTACGACAACGCTTTAGGGTGAGTGTACCTGTGAGGGCGCGGGTTAGTGTTAGCGTACGGGTTAGGATTAGGGGACGGGTGAGGGTAAGGCTTCGGGGAAGGGTTAGGGTTAGGGTTCGGGCTAGGGTTACGGTTAAGGGACGGGGACGGTTTACGGTCCAGGTGAGCATACGAAAACGCTTTAGGGTGAGCGTACGTGTGAGGGCGCAGGTTAGTGTTAGCATTCGGTTTAGGATGAGGAGACGGGTGAGGGTAAGGCTTCAGGGAAGGTTTAGGGTTAGGGTTCGGGCTAGGGTTAGGGTTAGGGGACGGGGACGGTTTAGGGTCCAGTTGAGGGTATGACAACGCTTTACGGTGAGCGTACGTGTGAGGGCGAGTGTTCATGTTAGCGTACGGGTTAGGATAACGTGACGGGTGAGGGTAAGGCTTCGGGGAAGGGTTATGGTTAGGGTTCGGGCTAGGGTTAGGGTTAGGAGACATGGACGGTTTAGGGTCCAGGTGAGGGTACGACAACGCTTTAGGGTGAGCGTACGTGTGAGGGCGCGGGTTAGTGTTAGCGTACGGGTTACGATTAGGGGACGGGTGAGGGTAAGGGATCGGGGAATTGTTAGGGTTAGGGTTCGGGCTAGGGTTAGGGTTAGGGGACGGGGACGGTTTAGGGTCCAGGTGAGGGTACAACAACGCTTTAGGGTGAGCGTACGTGTGAGGGTGCGGATTAGTGTTAGCGTACGGGTTAGGATTAGGTGACGGTTGAGGGTAAGGGTTCGGGAAGGGTTAGGGTTAGGGTTCGGACTAGGGTTAGGGTTAGGGGACAAGGACGGTTTAGGGTCCAGGTCCGCATACGAAAACGCTTTAGGGTGAGCGTACATGTGAGGGCGCGTGTTAGTGTTAGCGTACGGCTTAGGCTTATAGGACGGGTGACGGTAAGGTTTCGGGAAAGGGTTAGGGTTAGGGTTCGGGCTAGGGTTAGGGTTAGGGTACGGGGACTGTTTAGGGTCCACATGAGTGTACGACAACGCTTTAGGGTGAGTGTACCTGTGAGGGCGTGGGTTAATGTTAGCGTACGGGTTAGGATTAAGGGACGGGTGAGGGTAAGGCCCCGGGGAAGGGTTAGGGTTAGGGTTCGGGCTAGGGTTACGGTTAAGGGACGGGGACGGTTTAGAGTCCAGGTGAGCGTACGACAACACTTTAGGGTGAGCGTACGTGTGAGGGCGCGGGTTAGTGCTAGCGTACGGGTTAGGATGAGGGGACGGGTGAGGGTAAGGCTTCGGGGAAGGGTTAGGGTTAGGGTTCGGGTTAGGGTTAGGGTTAGGGGACGGGGACGGTTTAGGGTCCAGGTGAAGGTACGACAACGCTTTAGGGTGAGCGTACGTGTGAGGGCGCGGGTTAGTGTTAGCGTACCGGTTAGGATTAGGGGACGGGTGAGGGTAAGGCTTCGGGGAAGGGTTAGGGTTAGGGTTTGGGCTAGGGTTAGGGTTAGGGGACGGGGACGGTTTAGGGTCCAGGTGAAGGTACGACAACGCTTTAGGGTGAGCGTACGTGTGAGGGCGCGGATTAGTGTTAGCGTACGGGTTAGGATTAGGGGACGGGTGAGGGTAAGGGTTCGGGGAAGGGTTAGGGTTAGGGTTTGGGCTAGGGATAGGGTTAGGGGACGGGCACGGTTTAGGGTCCAGGTGAGGGTACGACAACGCTTTAGGGTGAGCTTACGTATGAGAGCGCGGGTTCGTGTTAGCGTACGGGGTAGGATAAGGGGACGGGTGAGGGTAAGGCTTCGAGGAAGGGTTATGGTTAGGGTTCGGGCTAGGGTTAGGGTTAGGAGACATGGACGGTTTAGGGTCCAGGTGAGGTTACGACAACGCTTTAGGGTGAGTGTACGTGTGAGGGTGAGGGTTAGTGTTAGCGTACGGGTTAGGATTATGTGACAGGTGAGGGTAAGGCTTAGGGGAAGGGTTAGGGTTAGGGGATGGGGACGGTTTAGGGTCCAGGTGAGGATAAGACAACACTTTAGGGTGAGCATACGTGTGAGGGCGCGGGTTAGTGTTATTGTACAGGTTAGGATTAGGTGACGGGTGAGGGTAAGGGTTCCGGGAAGGGTTAGGGTTAGGGTTCGGGGTAGGCTCACCGTTAGGGGACGGGGACGGTTTAGGGTCCAGGTGAGGGTACGACAACACTTTAGGGTGAGCGTACGTGTGAGGGCGCGGGTTAGTGTTAGCGTACCAGTTCGGATTAGGGGACGGGTAAGGTTAAGGCTTCGGGGAAGGGTTACGGTTAAGGTTCGCGCTAGGGTTAGGGTTAGGGGACGGGGACGGTTTAGGGTCCAGGTGAAGGTATGGCAACGTTTTAGGGTGAGCGTACGTGTGAGGGCGCGGTTTAGTGTTAGCGTACGGGTTAGGATTAGGGGACGGGAGAGGGTAAGGTTTCGGGGAAGGGTTAGGGTTAGGGTTCAGGCAAGGGTTATGGTTAGGGGACGGGGACGGTTTAGGGTCCAGGTCCACATACGACAACGCTTTAGGGTGAGCGTACATGTGAGGGCGCGGGTTAGTGTTAGTGTACGGGTTAGGATTAGCTGACGGGTGAGGGTAAGGCTTCGGAGAAGGGTTAGGGTTCGGGCTAGGGTTAGGGTTAGGGGACGGGGACGGTTTAGGGTCCAGGTGAGGGTACGACAACGCTTTAGGGTGAGCGTACTTGTGAGGGCGGGGGTAAGTGTTAGCGTACGGGTTAGGATTAGGGGTCGGGTGAGGGTAAGGCTTCGGGGAAGTGTTAGGGTTAGGGCTCGGGATAGGGTTAGGGTTAGGGGACGGGGACGGTTTAGGGTCCAGGTGAGGGTACGACAATGCTTTAGGGTGAGCGTACGTTGGAGGGCGCGGGTTAGTGTTAGCGTACGGTTTAGGATTAGGGGACGGGTGAGGGTAAGGCTTCGGGGAAGGTTTAGGGTTAGGGTTCGGACTAGGGTTAGGGTTAGAGGATGGGGACGGTTTAGGGTCCAGGTGAGGTTATGACAACGCTTTAGGGTGAGCGTACGTGTGAGGGCGCGTGTTAGTGTTAGCGTACGGGTTAGGAGTAGGGGACGGGTGAGGGTAAGGCTTCGGGGAAGGGTTAGGGTTAGGGTTCGGGCTAGGGTTAGGGTTAGGGGACGCGGACGGTTTAGGGTCCAGGTGAGGGTACAACAACGCTTTAGGGTGAGCGTACGTGTGAGGGCGTGGGTTAGTGTTACCGTACGGGTTAGGATTAGGGTTCGGGTGAGGTTAAGGTTTCGTGGAAGGCTTAGGTTTAGGGTTCGGGCTAGGGTTAGGGTTAGGGGACGGGGACGGTTTAGGGTCCAGGTGAGGGTACAACAACGCTTAAGGGTGAGCGTACGTGTGAGGGTGCGGATTAGTGTTAGCGTACGGGTTAGGATTAGGGGACGGTTGAGGGTAAGGGTTCGGGAAGGGTTAGGGTTAGGGTTCGGACTAGGGTTAGGGTTAGGGGACAAGGACGGTTTAGGGTCCAGGTCCGCATACGAAAACGCTTTAGGGTGAGCGTACATGTGAGGGCGTGGGATAGTGTTAGCGTACGGTTTAGGATTAGGCGACGTGTGAGGTTAAGGGTTCGGGGAAGGGTTAGGGTTAGGGTTCGGGCTAGGGTTAGGGTTAGGGGACGGGGACGGTTTAGGGTCCAGGTGAGGGTACGACAACGCTTTAGGGTGAGCGTACTTGTGAGGGCGGGGGTAAGTGTTAGCGTACGGGTTAGGATTAGGGGACGGGTGAGGGTAAGGCTTCGGGGAAGTGTTAGGGTTAGGGCTCGGGATAGTGTTAGGGTTAGGGGACGGGGACGGTTTAGGGTCCAGGTGAGGGTACGACAATGCTTTACGGTGAGCGTATGTGTGAGGGTGCGGGTTAGTGTTAGCGTACGGGTTAGGATTAGGGGACGGGTGAGGGTAAGGCTTCGGGGAAGTGTTAGGGTTAGGGTTCGGGCTAGGGTTAGGGTTAGGGGACGGGGACGGTTTAAGGTCCAGGAGATGGTACGACAACGCTTTAGGGTGAGCGTACGTTTGAGGGCGCGGGTTAGTGTTAGCGTACGGTTTAGGATTAGGGGACGGGTGAGGGTAAGGCTTCGGGGAAGGTTTAGGGTTAGGGTTCGGGCTAGGGTTAGGGTTAGAGGATGGGGACGGTTTAGGGTCCAGGTGAGGTTATGACAACGCTTTAGGGTGAGCGTACGTGTGAGGGCGCGTGTTAGTGTTAGCGTACGGTTTAGGAGTAGGGGACGGGTGAGGGTTAGGCTTCCGGGAAGGGTTAGGGTTAGGGTTCGGGCTAGGGTTAGGGTTAGGGGACGCGGACGGTTTAGGGTCCAGGTGAGGGTACGACAACGCTTTAGGGTGAGCGTACGTGTGAGGGCGCGTGTTAGTGTTAGCGTACGGCTTAGGCTTATAGGACGGGTGACGGTAAGGTTTCGGGAAAGGGTTAGGGTTAGGGTTCGGGCTAGGGTTAGGGTTAGGGTACGGGGACTGTTTAGGGTCCACATGAGTGTACGACAACGCTTTAGGGTGAGTGTACCTGTGAGGGCGTGGGTTAATGTTAGCGTACGGGTTAGGATTAAGGGACGGGTGAGGGTAAGGCCCCGGGGAAGGGTTAGGGTTAGGGTTCGGGCTAGGGTTACGGTTAAGGGACGGGGACGGTTTAGAGTCCAGGTGAGCGTACGACAACACTTTAGGGTGAGCGTACGTGTGAGGGCGCGGGTTAGTGCTAGCGTACGGGTTAGGATGAGGGGACGGGTGAGGGTAAGGCTTCGGGGAAGGGTTAGGGTTAGGGTTCGGGTTAGGGTTAGGGTTAGGGGACGGGGACGGTTTAGGGTCCAGGTGAAGGTACGACAACGCTTTAGGGTGAGCGTACGTGTGAGGGCGCGGGTTAGTGTTAGCGTACCGGTTAGGATTAGGGGACGGGTGAGGGTAAGGCTTCGGGGAAGGGTTAGGGTTAGGGTTTGGGCTAGGGTTAGGGTTAGGGGACGGGGACGGTTTAGGGTCCAGGTGAAGGTACGACAACGCTTTAGGGTGAGCGTACGTGTGAGGGCGCGGATTAGTGTTAGCGTACGGGTTAGGATTAGGGGACGGGTGAGGGTAAGGGTTCGGGGAAGGGTTAGGGTTAGGGTTTGGGCTAGGGATAGGGTTAGGGGACGGGCACGGTTTAGGGTCCAGGTGAGGGTACGACAACGCTTTAGGGTGAGCTTACGTATGAGAGCGCGGGTTCGTGTTAGCGTACGGGTTAGGATAAGGGGACGGGTGAGGGTAAGGCTTCGAGGAAGGGTTATGGTTAGGGTTCGGGCTAGGGTTAGGGTTAGGAGACATGGACGGTTTAGGGTCCAGGTGAGGTTACGACAACGCTTTAGGGTGAGTGTACGTGTGAGGGTGAGGGTTAGTGTTAGCGTACGGGTTAGGATTATGTGACAGGTGAGGGTAAGGCTTAGGGGAAGGGTTAGGGTTAGGGGATGGGGACGGTTTAGGGTCCAGGTGAGGATAAGACAACACTTTAGGGTGAGCATACGTGTGAGGGCGCGGGTTAGTGTTATTGTACAGGTTAGGATTAGGTGACGGGTGAGGGTAAGGGTTCCGGGAAGGGTTAGGGTTAGGGTTCGGGGTAGGCTCACCGTTAGGGGACGGGGACGGTTTAGGGTCCAGGTGAGGGTACGACAACACTTTAGGGTGAGCGTACGTGTGAGGGCGCGGGTTAGTGTTAGCGTACCAGTTCGGATTAGGGGACGGGTAAGGTTAAGGCTTCGGGGAAGGGTTACGGTTAAGGTTCGCGCTAGGGTTAGGGTTAGGGGACGGGGACGGTTTAGGGTCCAGGTGAAGGTATGGCAACGTTTTAGGGTGAGCGTACGTGTGAGGGCGCGGTTTAGTGTTAGCGTACGGGTTAGGATTAGGGGACGGGAGAGGGTAAGGTTTCGGGGAAGGGTTAGGGTTAGGGTTCAGGCAAGGGTTATGGTTAGGGGACGGGGACGGTTTAGGGTCCAGGTCCACATACGACAACGCTTTAGGGTGAGCGTACATGTGAGGGCGCGGGTTAGTGTTAGTGTACGGGTTAGGATTAGCTGACGGGTGAGGGTAAGGCTTCGGAGAAGGGTTAGGGTTCGGGCTAGGGTTAGGGTTAGGGGACGGGGACGGTTTAGGGTCCAAGTGAGGGTACGACAACGCTTTAGGGTGAGCGTACTTGTGAGGGCGGGGGTAAGTGTTAGCGTACGGGTTAGGATTAGGGGTCGGGTGAGGGTAAGGCTTCGGGGAAGTGTTAGGGTTAGGGCTCGGGATTGGGTTAGGGTTAGGGGACGGGGACGGTTTAGGGTCCAGGTGAGGGTACGACAATGCTTTACGGTGAGCGTACGTGTGAGGGCGCGGGTTAGTGTTAGCGTACGGGTTAGGATTAGGGGACGGGTGAGGGTAAGGCTTCGGGGAAGTGTTAGGGTTAGGGTTCGGGCTAGGGTTAGGGTTAGGGGACGGGGACGGTTTAAGGTCCAGGAGATGGTACGACAACGCTTTAGGGTGAGCGTACGTTGGAGGGCGCGGGTTAGTGTTAGCGTACGGTTTAGGATTAGGGGACGGGTGAGGGTAAGGCTTCGGGGAAGGGTTAGGGTTAGGGTTCGGGCTAGGGTTAGGGTTAGGGGACGCGGACGGTTTAGGGTCCAGGTGAGGGTACGACAACGCTTTAGGGTGAGCGTACGTGTGAGGGCGTGGGTTAGTGTTACCGTACGGGTTAGGATTAGGGGACGGGTGAGGTTAAGGTTTCGGGGAAGGCTTAGGTTTAGGGTTCGGGCTAGGGTTAGGGTTAGGGGACGGGGACGGTTTAGGGTCCAGGTGAGGGTACAACAACCCTTAAGGGTGAGCGTACGTGTGAGGGTGCGGATTAGTGTTAGCGTACGGGTTAGGATTAGGGGACGGTTGAGGGTAAGGGTTCGGGAAGGGTTAGGGTTAGGGTTCGGACTAGGGTTAGGGTTAGGGGACAAGGACGGTTTAGGGTCCAGGTCCGCATACGAAAACGCTTTAGGGTGAGCGTACATGTGAGGGCGTGGGATAGTGTTAGCGTACGGTTTAGGATTAGGCGACGTGTGAGGTTAAGGGTTCGGGGAAGGGTTAGGGTTAGGGTTCGGGCTAGGGTTAGGGTTAGGGTTAGGGGACGGGGACGGTTTAGGGTCCAGGTCCGCATATGACAACGCTTTAGGGTGAGCGTACATGTGAGGGCGCGGGTTAGTGTTAGCGTACGGGTTAGGATTAGGTGACGGGTGAGGGTAAGGC
This sequence comes from Leucopleurus acutus, assembly GCF_964270905.1. Taxonomy (NCBI): domain Eukaryota; kingdom Metazoa; phylum Chordata; class Mammalia; order Artiodactyla; family Delphinidae; genus Leucopleurus; species Leucopleurus acutus. The sequence goes on from NC_139159.1 coordinate 57,868,324, forward strand.
TTCGGGGAAGGGTTAGGGTTAGCGTTCGGGCTAGGGTTAGGGTTAGGGTACGGGGACTGTTTAGGGTCCACGTGAGGGTACGACAACGCTTTAGGGTGAGTGTACCTGTGAGGGCGCGGGTTAGTGTTAGCGTACGGGTTACGATTAGGGGACGGGTGAGGGTAAGGGTTCGGGGAAGGGTTAGGGTTAGGGTTCGGGCTAGGGTTACGGTTAAGGGACGGGGACGGTTTACGGTCCAGGTGAGCATACGAAAACGCTTTAGGGTGAGCGTACGTGTGAGGGCGCAGGTTAGTGTTAGCATTCGGTTTAGGATGAGGAGACGGGTGAGGGTAAGGCTTCAGGGAAGGTTTAGGGTTAGGGTTCGGGCTAGGGTTAGGGTTAGGGGACGGGGACGGTTTAGGGTCCAGTTGAGGGTATGACAACGCTTTACGGTGAGCGTACGTGTGAGGGCGAGTGTTCGTGTTAGCGTACGGGTTAGGATAACGGGACGGGTGGGGGTAAGGCTTCGGGGAAGGGTTATGGTTAGGGTTCGGGCTAGGGTTAGGGTTAGGAGACATGGACGGTTTAGGGTCCAGGTGAGGGTACGACAACGCTTTAGGGTGAGCGTACGTGTGAGGGCGCGGGTTAGTGTTAGCGTACGGGTTACGATTAGGGGACGGGTGAGGGTAAGGGATCGGGGAATTGTTAGGGTTAGGGTTCGGGCTAGGGTTAGGGTTAGGGGACGGGGACGGTTTAGGGTCCAGGTGAGGGTACAACAACGCTTTAGGGTGAGCGTACGTGTGAGGGTGCGGATTAGTGTTAGCGTACGGGTTAGGATTAGGTGACGGTTGAGGGTAAGGGTTCGGGAAGGGTTAGGGTTAGTGTTCGGACTAGGGTTAGGGTTAGGGGACAAGGACGGTTTAGGGTCCAGGTCCGCATACGAAAACGCTTTAGGGTGAGCGTACATGTGAGGGCGCGGGTTAGTGTTAGCGTACGGTTTAGGATTAGGCGACGTGTGAGGTTAAGGGTTCGGGGAAGGTTTAGGGTTAGGGTTCGGGCTAGGGTTAGGGTTAGGGGACGGGGACGGTTTAGGGTCCAGGTCCGCATATGACAACTCTTTCGGGTGAGCGTACATGTGAGGGCGCGGGTTAGTGTTAGCGTACGGGTTAGGATTAGTTGTCGGGTGAGGGTAAGGCTTCGGGGAAGGGTTAGGGTTGGGGTTAGGGCTAGGGTTAGGGTTAGGGGACGAGGACGGTTTAGGGTCCAGGTGAAGGTATGACAACGTCTTTGTGTGAGCGTACGTGTGAGAGCGCGGGTTAGTGTTAGCGTACGGGTTACGATTAGGGGACGGGTGAGGGTAAGGGTTCGGGGAAGGGTTACGGTTAGGGTTCGGGCTAGGGTTAGGGTTAGGGGACGGGGACTGTTTAGGGTCCATGTGAGGGTACGACAACCCTTTAGGGTGAGTGTACCTGTGAGGGCGCGGGTTAGTGTTAGCGTACGGGTTAGGATTAGGGGACGGGTGAGGGTAAGGCTTCGAGGAAGGGTTAGGGTTAGGGTTCGGGCTAGGGTTACGGTTAAGGGATGGGGACGGTTTACGGTCCAGGTGAGCGTACGACAACGCTTTAGGGTGAGCGTACGTGTGAGTGCGAGGGTTAGTGTTAGCATACGGGTTAGGATGAGGGGACGGTTGAGGGTAAGGCTTCGGGGAAGGTTTAGGGTTAGGGTTCGGGCTAGGGTTAGGGTTAGGGGACGGGGACGGTTTAGGGTCCAGGTGAGGGTACGACAACGCTTTAGGGTGAGCGTACGTGTGAGGGCGCGGGTTAGTGTTAGCGTACGGTTTAGGCTTATGGGACGGGTGAGGGTAAGGTTTCGGGGAAGGGTTAGAGTTAGCGTTCGGGCTAGGGTTAGGGTTAGGGTACGGGGACTGTTTAGGGTCCACGTGAGGGTATGACAACGTTTTAGGGTGAGTGTACCTGTGAGGGCGCGGGTTAGTTTTAGCGTACGGGTTAGGATTAGGGGACGGGGGAGGGTAAGGCTTCGGGGAAGGGTTATGGTTAGGGTTCGGGCTAGGGTTAGGGTTAGGAGACATGGACGGTTTAGGGTCCAGGTGAGGTTACGACAACGCTTTAGGGTAAGTGTACGTGTGAGGGTCAGGGTTAGTGTTAGCGTACGGGTTACGATTTGGGGACGGGTGAGGGTAAGGGTTCGGGGAATTGTTAGGTTTAGGGTTCGGGCTAGGGTTAGGGTTAGGGGACGGGGACGGTTTAGGGTCCAGGTGAGGGTACGACAACGCTTTAGGGTGAGCGTACGTGTGAGGGCGCGGGTTAGTGTTAGCGTACGGGTTAGGATTAGGGGACGGGTGAGGGTAAGGCTTCGGGGAAGTGTTAGTGTTAGGGTTCGGGCTAGGGTTAGGGTTAGCGGACGGGGACGGTTTAGGGTCCAGGTGAGGGTACGACAACGCTTTAGGGTGAGCGTACATGTGAGGACGCGGGTTAGTGTTAGCGTACGGGTTAGAATTAGGGGACGGGTGAGGGTAAGGCTTTGGGGAGGGGTTAGGGTTAGGGTTCGGGCTAGGGTTAGGGTTAGGGGACGGGGACGGTTTAGGGTCCAGGTGAGGATACGACAACACTTTAGGGTGAGCGTACGTGTGAGGGCGCGGGTTAGTGTTAGCGTACGGGTTAGGATTAGGGGACGGGTGAGGGTAAGGCTTTGGGGAGGGTTTAGGGTTAGGGTTCGGGCTAGGGTTAGGGTTAGGGGACGGGGACGGTTTAGGGTCCAGGTGAGGATACGCCAACACTTTAGGGTGAGCGTACGTGTGAGGGCGCGGGTTAGTGTTAGTGTACAGGTTAGGATTATGTGACGGGTGAGGGTAAGGGTTCGGGGAAGGGTTAGGGTTAGGGTTCGGGGTAAGCTCACCGTTAGGGGACGGGGACGGTTTAGGGTCCAGGTGAGTGTACGACAATGTTTTAGGGTGAGCGGACGTGTGAGGGAGCGGGTTAGTTTAAGCGTACAGGTTAGGATTAGGGGACGGGTGAGGGTAAGGCTTCAGGGAAGGGTTAGGGTGAGGGTTCGGGCTAGGGTTAGGGATAGGGGACGGGGACGTTTTAGGGTCCAGGTGAGGGTATGACAACGCTTTAGTGTGAGTGTACGTGTGAGGGCTTGGGTTAGTGTTAGCGTACGGGTTAGGCTTAGAAGACGGGTGAGGGTAAGGGTTCGGGGAAGGGTTAGGGTTAGGGTTCGGGCTAGAGTTAGGGTTAGATGACGGGAAAGGTTTAGGGTCCAGGTGATGGTACGACAATGCTTTAGGATGAGCGTTTGTGTGACGGCGCGGGTTAGTGTTAGCGTATGGGTTAGGATTAGGGGACGGGGGAGGGTAAGGCTTCAGGGAAGGGTTAGGGTTAGGGTTCGGGCTAGGGTTAGGGTTAGGGGACGGGGACGGTTTAGGGTCCAGGTCCGCATACGACAACGCTTTAGGGTGAGCGTACATGTGAGGGCGCGGGTTAGTGTTAGCGTACGGGTTAGGATTAGGTGACGGATGAGGGTAAGGCTTCGGGGAAGGGTTAGGGTTAGGGTTAGGGCTAGGGTTAGGGTTAGGGGACGGGGACGGTTTAGGGTCCAGGTGAGGGTACGACAACGCTTTAGGGTTAGCGTACGTGTGAGGGCGCGGGTTAGTGTTAGCGTACCAGTTCGGATTAGGGGACGGGTAAGGGTAAGGCTTCGGGGAAGTGTTACCGTTCAGGTTCGCGCTAGGGTTAGGGTTAGGGGACGGGGACAGTTTAGGGTCCAGGTGAAGGTATGACAACGTTTTAGGGTGAGCGTACATGTGAGGGCGCGGGTTAGTGTTAGCGTACGGGTTACGATTAGGGGACGGGTGAGGGTAAGGGTTCGGGGAAGGGTTAGGGTTAGGGTTCGGGCTAGGGTTAGGGTTAGGGGACGGGGACTGTTTAGGGTCCACGTGAGGGTACGACAACGCTTTAGGGTGAGTGTACCTGTTAGGGCGCGGGTTAGTGTTAGCGTACGGGTTAGGATTAGGGGACGGGTGAGGGTAAAGCTTCGGGGAAGGGTTAGGGTTAGGGTTCGGGCTAGGGTTACGGTTAAGGGACGGGGACGGTTTATGGTCCAGGTGAGCATACGACAACGGTTTAGGGTGAGCGTACGTGTGAGGGCACGGGTTAGTGTTAGCATACGGGTTAGGATGAGGGGATGGGTGAGGGTAAGGCTTCGGGGAAGGTTTAGGGTTAGGGTTCAGGCTAAGGTTAGGGTTAGGGGACGGGGACGGTTTAGGGTCCAGGTGAGGGTACGACAACGATTTAGGGTGAGCGTACATGTGAGGGCGCGGGTTAGTGTTAGCGTACGGTTTAGGCTTATGGGACGGGTGAGGGTAAGGGTTCGGGGAAGGGTTAGGGTTAGCGTTCGGGCTAGGGTTAGGGTTAGGGTACGGGGAGTGTTTAGGGTCCACGTGAGGGTATGACAATGCTTTAGGGTGAGTGTACCTGTGAGGGCGCGGGTTAGTGTTAGCGTACGGGTTAGGATTAGGGGACGGGTGAGGGTAAGGCTTCGGGGAAGGGTTAGGGTTACGGTTCAGGCTAGGGTTAGGGTTAGGGGACGGGGACGGTTTAGGGTCCAGGTGAGGCTACGACAACGCTTTAGGGTGAGCGTACGTTTGAGGGAGCGGATTAGTGTTAGCGTACGGTTTTGGATTAGGGGACGGGTGAGGGTTAGGCTTCGGGGAAGGTTTAGGGTTAGGGTTCAGGCTAGGGTTAGGGTTTGGGGATGGGGACGGTTTAGGGTCCAGGTGAGGTTATGAAAACGCTTTAGGGTGAGCGTACGTGAGAGGGCGCGTGTTAGTGTTAGCGTACGGGTTAGGAGTAGGGGACGGGTGAAGGTAAGGCTTCGGGGAAGGGTTAGGGTTAGGGTTCAGGCTAGGGTTAGTGTTAGGTGACGGTGACGGTTTAGGGTCCAGGTGAGTGTACGACAACGCTTTAGGGTGAGCGTACTTGTGAGGGCGGGGGTTATTGTTAGCGTACGGGTTAGGATTAGGGGACGGGTGAGGGTAAGGCTTCGGGGAAAGGTTAGGGTTAGGGTTCGGGCTAGGTTTAGGGTTAGGGAACGGGGACGGTGTAGGGTCCAAGTGAGGGTACGACAATGCTTTAGGGTAAGCGTACGTGTGAGGGCGCGGGTTTGTGTTAGTGTACGGGTTAGGATTATGGGACGGTTGAGGGTAAGGCTTCGGGGAAGGGTTAGGGTTAGGGTTCGGGCTAGGGTTAAGGTTAGGGGACCGGATCGGTTTAGGGCCCAGGTGAGGGTACGACAGCGCTTTAAGGTGAGCGTACGTGTGAGGGCGCGTGTTAGTGTTAGCGTACAGCTTAGGCTTATAGGACGGGTGACGGTAAGGTTTCGGGGAAGGGTTAGGGTTAGGGTTCGGGCTAGGGTTAGGGTTAGGGTACGGGGACTGTTTAGGGTCCACATGAGTGTACGACAACGCTTTAGGGTGAGTGTACCTGTGAGGGCGTGGGTTAGTGTTAGCGTACGGGTTAGGAGTAGGGGACGGGTGAGGGTAAGGCTTCGGGGAAGTGTTAGGGTTAGGGTTCGGGCTAGGGTTAAGGTTAGGGGACGGGGACGGTTTAGGGTCCAGGTGAGCGTACGACAACACTTTAGGGTGAGCGTACGTGTGAGGGCGCGGGTTAGTGCTAGCGTACGGGTTAGGAAGAGGGGACGGGTGAGGGTAAGGCTTCGGGGAAGGTTTAGGGTTAGGGTTCGGGTTAGGGTTAGGGTTAGGGGACGGGGACGGTTTAGGGTCCAGGTGAGGGTACGACAACGCTTTAGGGTGAGCGTACGTGTGAGGGCGCGGGTTAGTGTTAGCGTACCGGTTAGGATTAGGGGACGGGTGAGGGTAAGGCTTCGGGGAAGGGTTAGGGTTAGGGTTTGGGCTAGGGTTAGGGTTAGGGGACGGGGACGGTTTAGGGTCCAGGTGAACGTACGACAACGCTTTAGTGTGAGCGTACGTGTGAGGGCGCGGATTAGTGTTAGCGTACGGGTTAGGATTAGGGGACGGGTGAGGGTAAGGGTTTGAGGAAGGGTTAGGGTTAGGGTTTGGGCTAGGGATAGGGTTAGGGGACAGGGACGGTTTAGGGTCCAGGTGAGGGTACGACAACGCTTTAGGGTGAGTGTACCTGTGAGGGCGCGGGTTAGTGTTAGCGTACGGGTTAGGATTAGGGGACGGGTGAGGGTAAGGCTTCGGGGAAGGGTTAGGGTTAGGGTTCGGGCTTGGGTTACGGTTAAGGGATGGGGAAGGTTTACGGTCCAGGTGAGCGTACGACAACGCTTTAGGGTGAGCATACGTGTGAGGGCGCGGGTTAGTGTTAGCATACGGGTTAGGATGAGGGGACGGGTGAGGGTAAGGCTTCGGGGAAGGTTTAGGGTTAGGGTTCGGGCTAGGGTTAGGGTTAGGGGACGGGGACGGTTTAGGGTCCAGGTGAGGGTACGACAACGCTTTACGGTGAGCGTACGTGTGAGGGCGCGGGTTAGTGTTAGCGTACGGTTTAGGCTTATGGGACCGGTGAGGGTAAGGTTTCGGGGAAGGGTTAGGGTTAGCGTTCGGGCTAGGGTTAGGGTTAGGGTACGGGGACTGTTTAGGGTCCACGTGAGGGTATGACAACGTTTTAGGGTGAGTGTACCTGTGAGGGCGCGGGTTAGTGTTAGCGTACGGGTTAGGATTAGGGGACGGGTGAGGGTAAGGCTTCGGGGAAGGGTTAGGGTTAGGGTTCGGGCTAGGGTTACGGTTAAGGGACGGGGACGGTTTACGGTCCAGGTGAGCGTACGAAAACGCTTTAGGGTGAGCGTACGTGTGAGGGCGCGGGTTAGTGTTACCATACGGGTTAGGATGAGGGGACGGGTGAGGGTAAGGCTTCGGGGAAGGTTTAGGGTTAGGGTTCGGGCTATGGTTAGGGTTAGGGGTCGGGGACGGTTTAGGGTCCAGGTGAGGGTATGACAACGCTTTACGGTGAGCGTACGTGTGAGGGCGCGTGTTCGTGTTAGCGTACGGGTTAGGATAACGGGACGGGTGAGGGTAAGGCTTCGGGGAAGTGTTATGGTGAGGGTTCGGGCTAGGGTTAGGGTTAGGAGACATGGACGGTTTAGGGTCCAGGTGAGAGTACGACAACGCTTTAGGGTGAGCATACGTGTGAGGGCGCGGGTTAGTGTTAGCGTACGGGTTACGATTAGGGGACGGGTGAGGGTAAGGGTTCGGGGAATTGTTAGGGTTAGGGTTCGGGCTAGGGTTAGGGTTAGGGGACGGGGACGGTTTAGGGTCCAGGTGAGGGTACGACAATGCTTTAGGGTGAGCGTACGTGTGAGGGCGCAGGTTAGTGTTAGCGTACGGGTTAGGATTAGGGGACGGGTGAGGGTAAGGCTTCGGGGAAGTGTTAGTGTTAGGGTTCGGGCTAGGGTTACGGTTAGGGGACGGGGACGGTTTAGGGTCCAGGTGAGGGTACGACAACGCTTTAGGGTGAGCGTATGTGTGAGGGCGCGGGTTAGTGTTAGCGTACGGGTTAGGATGAGGGGACGGGTGAGGTTAAAGCTTCGGGGAAGAGTTAGGGTTAGGTTTCGGGCTAGGGTTAGGGTTAGGCGACGGGGACGGTTTAGGGTCCAGGTGAGGGTACGACAACGCTTTAGGGTGAGCATACATGTGAGGGCGCGGGTTAGTGTTAGCATACGGGTTAGGATGAGGGGACGGGTGAGGGTTAGGCTTCGGGGAAGGTTTAGGGTTAGGGTTCGGGCTAGGGTTAGGGTTTGGGGATGGGGACGGTTTAGGGTCCAGGTGAGGGTACAACAACGCTTTAGGGTGAGCGTACGTGTGAGGGCGCGGGTTAGTGTTAGCGTACGGTTTAGGCTTATGGGACGGGTGAGGGTAAGGGTTCGGGGAAGGGTTAGGGTTAGGGTTTAGGCAAGGGTTAGGGTTAGGGTACGGGGACGGTTTAGGGTCCAGGTGAGGGTACGACAACGCTATAGGGTGAGCGTACGTGTGAGGGCGCGGGTTTGTGTTAGCGTACCGTTTCGGATAAGGGGACGGGTAAGGGTAAGGTTTCGGGGAATGGTTAGGATTAGGGTTCGGTCTAGGGTTAGGTTTAGGGTCCAGGTGAAAGTATGACAACGTCTTAGTGTGAGCGTACGTGTGAGGGCGCGGGTTAGTGTTAGCGTACGGGTTACGATTAGGGGACGGGTGAGGGTAAGGGTTCGGGGAAGTGTTAGTGTTAGGGCTCGGGCTAGGGTTAGGGTTAGGGGACGGGGACTGTTTAGGGTCCACGTGAAGGTACGACAACGCTTTAGGGTGAGTGTACCTGTAAGGGCGCGGGTTAGTGTTAGCGTACGCGTTAGGATTAGGGGACGGGTGAGGGTATGGCTTCGGGGCAGGGTTAGGGTTAGGGTTCGGGCTAGGGTTACGGTTAAGGGATGGGGACGGTTTACGGTCCAGGTGAGCGTACGACAAGGCTTTAGGGTGAGCGTACGTGTGAGGGCGCGGGTTAGTGTTAGCGTACGGGTTAGGATTAGGACACGGGTGAGGGTAAGGCTTCGGGGAAGGGTCAGGGTTAGGGTTCGGGTTAGGGGACGGTGACGGTTTAGTGTCCAGGTGAGTGTACGACAATGCTTTAGGGTCAGCGTACGTGTGAGGGCGCGGGTTAGTGTTAGCGTACGGGTTAGGATTAGGGGACGGGTGAGGGTAAGGCTTCGGGGAAGGGTTAGGGTTAGGTTTCGGGCTAGGGTTAGGGTTAGGGGACGGGGACGGTGTAGGGTCCATGTGAGGGTACGACAATGCTTTAGGGTCAGCGTACGTGTGAGGGCGCGGGTTTGTGTTAGCGTACTGGTTAGGATTATGGGACGGGTGAGGGTAAGGCTTCGGGGAAGGGTTAGGGTTAGGGTTTGGGCTAGAGATAGGGTTAGGGGACGGGGACGGTTTAGGGTCCAGGTGAAGGTACGACAACGCTTTAGGGTGAGCGTACGTGTGAGGGCGCGTATTTGTGTTAGCGTACGGTTTAGGATTAGGGGACGGGTGAGTGTAAGGGTTCGGGGAAGTGTTAGGGTTAGAGTTCGGGCTAGGGTTAGGGCTGGGGACGGGGACGGTTTAGGGTCCAGGTCCGCATACGACAACGCTTTAGGGTGAGCGTATATGTGAGGGCGCGGGTTAGTCTTCGCGTAGGGGTTAGGATTAGGTGATGGGTGAGGGTAAAGCTTCGGGGAAGGGTTAGGGTTAGGGTTAGGGCTAGGGTTAGGGTTAGGGGACGAGGACGGTTTAGTGTCCAGGTGAGGGTACGACAACGCTATAGCGTGAGCGTACGTGTGAGGGCGCGGGTTAGTGTTAGCGTACCGGTTCGGATAAGGGGACCGGTAAGGGTAAGGCTTCGGGGAAGGGTTAGGGTTAGGGTTCGGGCTAGGGTTAGGGTTAGGGAACGGGGACGGTTTAGGGTCCAGGTGAAGGTATGACAACGTCTTAGTGTGAGCGTACGTGTGAGAGCGCGGGTTAGTGTTAGCGTACGGGTTACGATTAGGGGACGGGTGAGGGTAAGGGTTCGGGGAAGGGTTAGGGTTAGGGTTCGGGCTAGGGTTAGGGTTAGGGGACGGGGACTGTTTAGGGTCCATGTGAGGGTACGACAAATATTTAGGGTGAGTGTACTGGTGAGGGCGCGGGTTAGTGTTAGCGTACGGGTTAGGATTAGGGGACGGGTGAGGGTAAGGCTTCGGGGAAGGGTTAGGGTTAGGGTTCGGGCTAGGGTTACGGTTAAGGGACGGGGACGGTTTATGGTCCAGGTGAGCGTACGACAACGCTTTAGGGTGAGCGTATGTGTGAGGGCGCAGGTTAGTGTTAGCATACGGGTTAGGATGAGGGGACGGGTGAGGGTAAGGATTCGGGGAAGGTTTAGGGTTAGGGTTCGGGCTAGGGTTAGGGTTAGGGGACGGGGACGGTTTAGGGTCCAGGTGAGGGTACGACAACGCTTCAGGGTGAGCGTACGTGTGAGGGCGCGGGTTAGTGTTAGCGTACGGTTTAGGCTTATGTGACGGGTGAGGGTAAGGGTTCGGAGAAGGGTTAGTGTTAGCGTTCGGGCTAGGGTTAGGGTTAGGGTACGGGGACTGTTTAGGGTCGACTTGAGGGTATGACAACGCTTTAGGGTGAGTGTACCTGTGAGGGCGCGGGTTACTGTTAGCGTACGGGTTAGGATTAGGGGACGGGTGAGGGTAAGGCTTCGGGGAAGGTTAGGGTTAGGGTTCGGGCTAGGGTTACGGTTAAGGGACGGTGACGGTTTACGGTCCAGGTGAGCGTACGAAAACGCTTTAGGGTGAGCGTACGTGTGAGGGCGCGGGTTAGTGTTAGCATTCGGTTTAGGATGAGGAGACGGGTGAGGGTAAGGCTTCGGGGAAGGTTTAGGGTTAGGGTTCGGGCTAGGTTTAGTGTTAGGGGACGGGGACGGTTTAGGGTCCAGGTGAGTGTATGACAACGCTTTAGGGTGAGCGTACGTGTGAGGGCGCGTGTTAGTGTTAGCGTACGGGTTAGGAGTAGGGGACGGGGAGGGTAAGGCTTCGGGGAAGTGTTAGGCTTAGGGTTCGGGCTAGTGTTAGGGTTAGGGGACGGGGACGGTTTAGGGTCCAGGTGAGGGTATGACAACGTTTTAGGGTGAGCGTACGTGTGAGGGCGCGGGTTAGTGTTAGCGTACGGGTTAGGATTAGGGGACGGGTGAGGGTAAGGGTTCGGGGAAGGGTTTGGGTTAGGGTTCGGGCTAGAGTTAGGGTTAGGGGACGGTGACGGTTTAGGGTCCAGGTGAGGGTACGACAACGCTTTAGGGTGAGTGTACTTGTGAGGGCGCGGGTTAGTGTTAGCGTACGGGTTAGGATTAGGGGACGGGTGAGGGTAAGGCTTCGGGGAAGGGTTAGGTTTAGGGTTTGGGCTAGGGTTAGGGTTAGGGGACGGGGACGGTGTAGGGTCCATGTGAGGGTACGACAATGCTTTAGGGTCAGCGTACGTGTGAGGGCGCTGGTTTGTGTTAGCGTACCGGTTAGGATTATGGGACGGGTGAGGGTAAGGCTTCGGGGAAGGGTTAGGGTTAGGGTTCGGGCTAGGGTTAAGGTTAGGGGACGGGGTCGGTTTAGGGTCCAGGTGAGGGTACGACAACGCCTTAAGGTGAGCGTACGTGTGAGGGCGCGTGTTAGTGTTAGCGTACGGGTTAGGCTTATAGGACGGGTGAGGATAAGGGTTCGGGGAAGGGTTAGGGTTAGGGTTCGGGCTAGGGTTAGGGTTAGGGTACGGGGACTGTTTAGGGTCCACGTGAGGGTACGACAACGCTTTAGGGTGAGTGTACCTGTGAGGGCGTGGGTTAGTGTTAGCGTACGGGTTAGGATTAGGGGACGGGTGAGGGTAAGGCCACGGGGAAGGGTTAGGGTTAGGGTTCGGGCTAGGGTTACGGTTAAGGGACGGGGATGGTTTACAGTCCAGGTGAGCGTACGACAACACTTTAGGGTGAGCGTACGTGTGAGGGCGCGTGTTAGTGCTAGCGTACGGGTTAGGATGAGCGGACGGGTGAGGGTAAGGCTTCGGGGAAGGGTTAGGATTAGGGTTCGGGTTAGGATTAGGGTTAGGGGACGGGGACGGTTTAGGGTCCACGTGAGGGTACGACAACGCTTTAGGGTGAGCGTACGTGTGACGGCGCGGGTTAGTGTTAGCGTACCGGTTAGGATGAGGGGACGGGTGAGGGTAAGGCTTCAGGGAAGGGTTAGGGTTAGGGTTTGGGCTAGGGTTAGGGTTAGGGGAGGGGGATGGTTTAGGGTCCAGGTGAAGGTACGACAACGCTTTAGGGTGAGCGTACGTGTGAGGGCGCGGATTAGTGTTAGCGTACGGGTTAGGATTAGGGGACGGGTGAGGGTAAGGGTTCAGGGAAGGGTTAGGGTTAGGGTTCGGGCTAGGGATAGGGTTAGGGGACGGGGACGGTTTAGGGTCCAGGTGAGGGTACGACAACGCTTTAGGGTGAGCGTACGTGTGAGGGCGCGGGTGAGTGTTAGCGTACGGGTTAGGATTAGGGGACGGGTGAGGGTAAGGCTTCGGGGAAGGGTTGTGGTTAGGGTTCAGGCTAGGGTTAGGGTTAGGACACATGGAAGGTTTAGGGTCCAGGTGAGGTTACGACAACGCTTTAGGGTGAGTGTACGTGTGAGGGTGAGGGTTAGTGTTAGCGTACGGGTTAGGATTAGGTGACAGGTGAGGGTAGGCTTAGGGGAAGGGTTAGGGTTAGGGTTCGGGCTAGGGTTAGGGTTAGGGGATGGGGACGGTTTAGGGTCTAGGTGAGGGTACGACAATACTTTAGGGTGAGCGTACGTGTGAGCGCGCGGGTTAGTGTTAGCGTACGGGTTAGGAGTAGGGGACGGGTGAGGGTAAGGCTTCGGGGAAGGGTTAGGGTTAGGGTTCGGGCTAGGGTTAGGGTTAGGGGACGGGGACGGTTTAGGGTCCAGGTGAGGGTACGACAACACTTAAGGGTTAGCGTACGTGTGAGGGCGCGTGTTAGTGTTAGCGTACGGGTTAGGAGTAGGGGACGGGTGAGGGTAAGGCTTTGGGGAAGGGTTAGGGTTAGGGTTCGGGCTAGGGTTAGGGTTAGGGGACGGGGACGGTTTAGGGTCCAGGTGAAGGTATGACAACGTTTTAGGGTGAGCGTACGTGTGAGGGCGCGGGTTAGTGTTAGCGTACGGGTTAGGATTAGCTGACGGGTGAGGGTAAGGCTTCGGGGAAGGGTTAGAGTTAGGGTTAGGCCTAGGGTTAGGGTTAGGGGATGGGGACGGTTTAGGGTCCAGGTGAGGGTACAACAACGCTTTAGGGTGAGCGTATGTGTGAGGCCGCGGGTTAGTGTTAGCGTACTGGTTAGGATTAGGGGACGGGTGAGGGTAAGGCTTCGGGGAAGGGTTAGTGTTAGGGTTCGGGCTAGGGTTAGGGTTAGGGGACGGAGACGGTTTAGGGTTCAGGTGAAGGTACACCAACGCTTTAGGGTGAGCGTACGTGTGAGGGCGCGGGTTAGTGTTAGCGTACTGGTTAGGATTAGGGGACGGGTGAGGATAAGGTTTCGGGGAAGGGTTAGGGTTAGGGTTTCGGCTAGGGTTAGGGTTAGGGGACGGGGACGGTTTAGGTTCCACGTGAGGGTATGAAAACGCTTTAGGGTGAGTGTACCTGTGAGGGCGCAGGTTAGTGTTAGCGTACGGGTTACGATTAGGGGACGTGTGAGAGTATGGGATCGGGGAAGGGTTAGGGTTAGGGTTCGGACTAGGGTTACGGTTAACGGACGGGGACGGTTTACGGTCCAGGTGAGCGTACGACAACGCTTTAGGGTGAGCTTTCGTTTGAGGGCCTTGGTTAGTGTTAGCGTACGGTTTAGGATTAGGGGACGGGTGAGAGTAAGGCTTCGGGGAACGGTTAGGGTTAGGGTTTGTGCTAGGGTTAGGGTTAGGGGATGGTGACGGTTTAGGGTCCAGGTGAGGGTACGACAATGCTTTAGGGTGAGCGTACTTGTGACGGCGGGGGTTAGTGTTAGCGTACGGGTTAGGATAACGGGACGGGTGAGGGTAAGGCTTCGGGTAAGGGTTAGGGTTAGGGTTCGGGCTAGGGTTAGGGTTAGGAGACATGGACGGTTTAGGGTCCAGGTGAGGGTACGACAACGCTTCAGGGTGAGCGTACGTGTGAGGGCGCGGGTTAGTGTTAGCGTACGGTTTAGGATTAGGCGACGGGTGAGGGTAAGGGTTCGGGGAAGGGTTAGGGTTAGGGTTCGGGCTAGGGTTAGGGTTAGGGGACGGGGACGGTTTAGGGTCCAGCTGAGGGTACGACAACGCTTTAGGGTGAGCGTACGTGTGAGGGCGCGGGTTAGTGTTAGCGTACGGGTTAAGATTAGGGGACGGGTGAGGGTAAGGGTTCGGGGAATTGTTAGGGTTAGGGTTCGGGCTAGGGTTAGGGTTAGGGGACGGGGACGGTTTAGGGTTCAGGTGAGGGTACGACAAAGCTTTAGGGTGAGCGTACATGTGAGGGCGCGGGTTAGTGTTAGCGTACGGGTTAGGATTAGGGGACGGGTGAGGGTAAGGCTTTGGGGAGGGGTTAGGGTTAGTGTTTGGGCTAGGGTTAGGGTTAGGGGACGGGGACGGTTTAGGGTCCAGGTGAAGGTACGACAACGATTTAGGGTGAGCGTACGTGTGAGGGCGCGTATTTGTGTTAGCGTACGGTTTAGGATTAGGGGACGGGTGAGTGTAAGGGTTCGGGGAAGGGTTAGGGTTAGGGTTCGGGCTAGGGTTAGGGCTGGGGACGGGGACGGTTTAGGGTCCAGGTCCGCATACGACAACGCTTTAGGGTGAGTGTACTTGTGAGGGCGCGGGTTAGTGTTAGCGTACGGCTTAGGATTAGGGGACGGGTGAGTGTAAGGCTTCGGGGAAGGGTTAGGGTTAGGGTTCGGGCTAGGGTTATGGTTAGGGGACGTGGACATTTTAGGGTCCAGGTGAGGGTACGACAACGCTTTAGGGTGAGCGTACGTGTGAAGGCGTGGGTTCGTGTTAGCGTACGGGATAGGATTACGGGACGCGTGAGGGTAAGGCTTCGGGGAAGGGTTAGGGTTAGGGTTTGGGCTAGGGTTAGGGTTAAGAGACATGGACGGTTTAGGGTCCAGGTGAGGGTATGACAACGCTTTAGGGTGAGCGTATGTGTGAGGGCGCGGGTTAGTGTTAGCGTACGCGTTAGGATTAGGGGACGGGTGAGGGTAAGGTTTCGAGGAAGGGTTAGGGTTAGGGTTCGGGCTAGGGTTAGGGTTAGGGAACGGGGACGGTTTAGGGTCCAGGTGAAGGTATGACAACGTCTTAGTGTGAGCGTACGTGTGAGAGCGCGGGTTAGTGTTAGCGTACGGGTTACGATTAGGGGACGGGTGAGGGTAAGGGTTCGGGGAAGTGTTAGGGTTAGGGTTCGGGCTAGGGTTAGGGTTAGGGGACGGGGACTGTTTAGGGTCCACGTGAGGGTACAACAACTATTTAGGGTGAGTGTACTTTTGAGGGCGCGGGTTAGTGTTAGCGTACGGGTTAGGATTAGGGGACGGGTGAGGGTAAGGCTTCGGGGAAGGGTTAGGGTTAGGGTTCGGGCTAGGGTTACGGTTAAGGGACGGGGACGGTTTATGGTCCAGGTGAGCGTACGACAACGCTTTAGGGTGAGCGTACGTGTGAGGGCGCAGGTTAGTGTTAGCATACGGGTTAGGATGAGGGGACGGGTGAGGGTAAGGCTTCGGGGAAGGTTTAGGGTTAGGGTTCGGGCTAGGGTTAGGGTTAGGGGACGGGGACGGTTAAGGGTCCAGGTGAGGGTACGACAACGCTTCAGGGTGAGCGTACGTGTGAGGGCGCGGGTTAGTGTTAGCGTACGGTTTAGGCTTATGTGACGGGTGAGGGTAAGGGTTCGGAGAAGGGTTAGTGTTAGCGTTCGGGCTAGGGTTAGGGTTAGGGTACGGGGACTGTTTAGGGTCCACTTGAGGGTATGACAACGCTTTAGGGTGAGTGTACCTGTGAGGGCGCGGGTTACTGTTAGCGTACGGGTTAGGATTAGGGGACGGGTGAGGGTAAGGCTTCGGGGAAGGTTAGGGTTAGGGTTCGGGCTAGGGTTACGGTTAAGGGACGGTGACGGTTTACGGTCCAGGTGAGCGTACGAAAACGCTTTAGGGTGAGCGTACGTGTGAGGGCGCGGGTTAGTGTTAGCATTCGGTTTAGGATGAGGAGACGGGTGAGGGTAAGGCCTCGGGGAAGGTTTAGGGTTAGGGTTCGGGCTAGGGTTAGTGTTAGGGGACGGGGACGGTTTAGGGTCCAGGTGAGTGTATGACAACGCTTTAGGGTGAGCGTACGTGTGAGGGCGCGTGTTAGTGTTAGCGTACGGGTTAGGAGTAAGGGACGGGGAGGGTAAGGCTTCGGGGAAGTGTTAGGGTTAGGGTTCGGTCTAGTGTTAGCGTTAGGGGACGGGGACGGTTTAGGGTCCAGGTGAGGGTATGACAACGTTTTAGGGTGAG
Source organism: Leucopleurus acutus (assembly GCF_964270905.1). Classification (NCBI taxonomy): domain Eukaryota; kingdom Metazoa; phylum Chordata; class Mammalia; order Artiodactyla; family Delphinidae; genus Leucopleurus; species Leucopleurus acutus. Next base: position 57,884,346 of record NC_139159.1, read on the forward strand.
CGTACGTGTGAGGGCGCGGGTTAGTGTTAGCGTACGGGTTAGGATTAGGGGACGGGTGAGGGTAAGGGTTCGGGGAAGGATTAGGTTTAGGGTTCGGGCTAGAGTTAGGGTTAGGGGACGGTGACGGTTTAGGGTCCAGGTGAGGGTACGACAACGCTTTAGGGTGAGTGTACTTGTGAGGGCGCGGGTTAGTGTTAGCGTACGGGTTAGGATTAGGGGACGGGTGAGGGTAAGGCTTCGGGGAAGGGTTAGGTTTAGGGTTCGGGCTAGGGTTAGGGTTAGGGGACGGGGACGGTGTAGGGTCCATGTGAGGGTACGACAATGCTTTAGGGTCAGCGTACGTGTGAGGTCGCTGGTTTGTGTTAGCGTACCGGTTAGGATTATGGGACGGGTGAGTGTAAGGCTTCGGGGAAGGGTTAGGGTTAGGGTTCGGGCTAGGGTTAAGGTTAGGGGACGGGGTCGGTTTAGGGTCCAGGTGAGGGTACGACAACGCCTTAAGGTGAGCGTACGTGTGAGGGCGCGTGTTAGGGTTAGCGTACGGCTTAGGCTTATAGGACGGGTGAGGGTAAGGGTTCGGGGAAGGGTTAGGGTTTGGGTTCGGGCTAGGATTAGGGTTAGGGTACGGGGACTGTTTAGGGTCCACGTGAGGGTACGACAACGCTTTAGGGTGAGTGTACCTGTGAGGGCGTGGGTTAGTGTTAGCGTACGGGTTAGGATTAGGGGACGGGTGAGGGTAAGGCCACGGGGAAGGGTTAGGGTTAGGGTTCGGGCTAAGGATACGGTTAAGGGACGGGGACGGTTTACAGTCCAGGTGAGCGTACGACAACACTTTAGGGTGAGCGTACGTGTGAGGGCGCGGGTTAGTGCTAGCGTACGGGTTAGGGTGAGCGGACGGGTGAGGGTAAGGCTTCGGGGAAGGGTTAGGATTAGGGTTCGGGTTAGGGTTAGGGTTAGGGGATGGGGACGGTTTAGGGTCCACGTGAGGGTACGACAACGCTTTAGGGTGAGTGTACGTGTGACGGCGCGGGTTAGTGTTAGCGTACCGGTTAGGATTAGGGGACGGGTGAGGGTAAGGCTTTGGGGAAGGGTTAGGGTTAGGGTTTGGGCTAGGGTTAGGGTTAGGGGAGGGGGATGGTTTAGGGTCCAGGTGAAGGTACGACAACGCTTTAGGGTGAGCGTACGTGTGAGGGCGCGGATTAGTGTTAGCGTACGGGTTAGGATTAGGGGACGGGTGAGGATAAGGGTTCAGGGAAGGGTTAGGGTTAGGGTTCGGGCTAGGGATAGGGTTAGGGGACGGGGACGGTTTAGGGTCTAGGTGAGTGTACGACCACGCTTTAGGGTGAGCGTACGTGTGAGGGCGCGGGTTAGTGTTAGCGTACGGGTTAGGATTAGGGGACGGGTGAGGGTAAGGCTTCCGGGAAGGGTTGTGGTTAGGGTTCAGGCTAGGGTTAGGGTTAGGAGACATGGACGGTTTAGGGTCCAGGTGAGGTTACGACAACGCTTTAGGGTGAGTGTACGTGTGAGGGTGAGGGTTAGTGTTAGCGAACGGGTTAGGATTAGGTGACAGGTGAGGGTAAGGCTTAGGGGAAGGGTTAGGGTTAGGGTTCGGGCTAGGGTTAGGGTTAGGGGATGGGGACGGTTTAGGGTCTAGGTGAGGGTACGACAATACTTTAGGGTGAGCGTACGTGTGAGCGCGCGGGTTAGTGTTAGCGTACGGGTTAGGAGTAGGGGAAGGGTGAGGGTAAGGCTTCGGGGAAGGGTTAGGGTTAGGGTTCGGGCTAGGGTTAGGGTTAGGGGACGGGGACGGTTTAGGGTCCAGGTGAGGGTACCACAACGCTTTAGGGTTAGCGTACGTGTGAGGGCGCATTTTAGTGTTAGCGTACGGGTTAGGAGTAGGGGACGGGTGAGGGTAAGGCTTTGGGGAAGGGTTAGGGTTAGGGTTCGGGCTAGGGTTAGGGTTAGGGGACGGGGACGGTTTAGGGTCCAGGTGAAGGTATGACAACGTTTTAGGGTGAGCGTACGTGTGAGGGCGCGGGTTAGTGTTAGCGTACGGGTTAGGATTAGTTGACGGGTGAGGGTAAGGCTTCGGGGAAGGGTTAGAGTTAGGGTTAGGCCTAGGGTTAGGGTTAGGGGATGGGGACGGTTTAGGGTCCAGGTGAGGGTACAACAACGCTTTAGGGTGAGCGTATGTGTGAGGCCGCGGGTTAGTGTTAGCGTACTGGTTAGGATTAGGGGACGGGTGAGGGTAAGGCTTCGGGGAAGGGTTAGTGTTAGGGTTCGGGCTAGGGTTAGGGTTAGGGGACGGAGACGGTTTAGGGTCCAGGTGAAGGTACGCCAACGCTTTAGGGTGAGCGTACGTGTGAGGGCGCGGGTTAGTGTTAGCGTACTGGTTAGGATTAGGGGACGGGTGAGGATAAGGGTTCGGGGAAGGGTTAGGGTTAGGGTTTCGGCTAGGGTTAGGGTTAGGGGACGGGGACGGTTTAGGGTCCAGGTGAGGGTACGACAACACTTTAGGGTGAGCGTACGTGTGAGGGCGTGGGTTCGTGTTAGCATACGGGTTAGGATTAGGGGACGGGTGAGTGTAAGGTTTCGGGGAAGGGTTAGGGTTAGGGTTCGGGCTAGGGTTAGGGTTAGGAGACATGGACGGTTTAGGGTCCAGGTGAGGGTACGACAACGTTTAGGGTGAGCGTACGTGTGAGGGCGCGGGTTAGTGTTAGCGTACGGGTTAGGATTAGGGGCTTGTTGAGGGTAAGGGTTCGGGGAAGGGTTAGGGTTAGGGTTCGGGCTAGGGTTAGGGTTAGGGGACGTGGACGGTTTAGGGTCCAGCTGAGGCTACGACAACGCTTTAACGTGAGCGTACGTGTGAGGGCGCGGGTTAGTGTTAACGTACTGGTTAGGATTAGGGGACGGGTGACGGTAAGGTTTCGGGGAAGGGTTAGGGTTAGGGGACGGGGACAGTTTAGGGTCCAGGTGAAGGTACGACAACACTTTAGGGTGAGCGTACGTGTGAGGGCGCGGGTTAGTGTTAGCGTACGGGTTAGGATTAGGGGACGGGTGAGGATAAGGGTTCGGGGAAGTTTTAGTGTTAGGGTTCGGGCTAGGGTTAGGGTTAGGAGACGGGGACGGTTTAGTGTCCAGGTGAAGGTACGACTACGTTTTAGGGTGAGCGTATGGGTGAGGGCGCGGGTTAGTGTTAGCGTACCGGTTAGGATTAGGGGACGGGTGAGGGTAAGGCTTCGGGGAAGGGATAGTGTTAGGGTTTCGGCTAGGATTAGGGTTAGGGGACGGGGACGGTTTAGGGTCCAGGTGAGGGTACGACAACGCTTTAGGGTGAGCGTACGTGTGAAGGCGTGGGTTCGTGTTAGCGTACGGGATAGGATTACGGGACGCGTGAGGGTAAGGCTTCGGGGAAGGGTTAGGGTTAGGGTTTGGGCTAGGGTTAGGGTTAAGAGACATGGACGGTTTAGGGTCCAGGTGAGGGTATGACAACGCTTTAGGGTGAGCGTATGTGTGAGGGCGCGGGTTAGTGTTAGCGTACGCGTTAGGATTAGGGGACGGGTGAGGGTAAGGCTTCAGGGAAGGGTTAGGGTTAGGGTTCGGGCTAGGGTTAGGGTTAGGGAACGGGGACGGTTTAGGGTCCAGGTGAAGGTATGACAACGTCTTAGTGTGAGCGTACGTGTGAGAGCGCGGGTTAGTGTTAGCGTACGGGTTACGATTAGGGGACGGGTGAGGGTAAGGGTTCGGGGAAGGGTTAGGGTTAGGGTTCGGGCAAGGGTTAGGGTTAGGGGACGGGGACTGTTTAGGGTCCACGTGAGGGTACGACAACTATTTAGGGTGAGTGTACTTGTGAGGGCGCGGGTTAGTGTTAGCGTACGGGTTAGGATTAGGGGACGGGTGAGGGTAAGGCTTCGGGGAAGGGTTAGGGTTAGGGTTCGGGCTAGGGTTACGGTTAAGGGACGGGGACGGTTTATGGTCCAGGTGAGCGTACGACAACGCTTTAGGGGGAGCGTACGTGTGAGGGCGCAGGTTAGTGTTAGCATACGGGTTAGGATGAGGGGACGGGTGAGGGTAAGGCTTCGGGGAAGGTTTAGGGTTAGGGTTCGGGCTAGGGTTAGGGTTAGGGGACGGGGACGGTTTAGGGTCCAGGTGAGGGTACGACAACGCTTCAGGGTGAGCGTACGTGTGAGGGCGTGGGTTAGTGTTAGCGTACGGTTTAGGCTTATGTGACGGGTGAGGGTAAGGGTTCGGAGAAGGGTTAGTGTTAGCGTTCGGGCTAGGGTTAGGGTTAGGGTACGGGGACTGTTTAGGGTCCACTTGAGGGTATGACAACGCTTTAGGGTGAGTGTACCTGTGAGGGCGCGGGTTACTGTTAGCGTACGGGTTAGGATTAGGGGACGGGTGAGGGTAAGGCTTCGGGGAAGGTTAGGGTTAGGGTTCGGGCTAGGGTTACGGTTAAGGGACGGTGACGGTTTACGGTCCAGGTGAGCGTACGAAAACGCTTTAGGGTGAGCGTACGTGTGAGGGCGCGGGTTAGTGTTAGCATTCGGTTTAGGATGAGGAGACGGGTGAGGGTAAGGCTTCGGGGAAGGTTTAGGGTTAGGGTTCGGGCTAGGGTTAGTGTTAGGGGACGGGGACGGTTTAGGGTCCAGGTGAGTGTATGACAACGCTTTAGGGTGAGCGTACGTGTGAGGGCGCGTGTTAGTGTTAGCGTACGGGTTAGGAGTAGGGGACGGGGAGGGTAAGGCTTCGGGGAAGTGTTAGGGTTAGGGTTCGGGCTAGTGTTAGGGTTAGGGGACGGGGACGGTTTAGGGTCCAGGTGAGGGTATGACAACGTTTTAGGGTGAGCGTACGTGTGAGGGCGCGGGTTAGTGTTAGCGTACGGGTTAGGATTAGGGGACGGGTGAGGGTAAGGGTTCGGGGAAGGGTTAGGTTTAGGGTTCGGGCTAGAGTTAGGGTTAGGGGACGGTGACGGTTTAGGGTCCAGGTGAGGGTACGACAACGCTTTAGGGTGAGTGTACTTGTGAGGGCGCGGGTTAGTGTTAGCGTACGGTTTAGGATTAGGGGACGGGTGAGGGTAAGGCCACGGGGAAGGGTTAGGGTTATGGTTCGGGCTAAGGATACGGTTAAGGGACGGGGACGGTTTACAGTCCAGGTGAGCGTACGACAACACTTTAGGGTGAGCGTACGTGTGAGGGCGCGGGTTAGTGCTAGCGTACGGGTTAGGATGAGCGGATGGGTGAGGGTAAGGCTTCGGGGAAGGGTTAGGTTTAGGGTTCGGGTTAGGGTTAGGGTTAGGGGATGGGGACGGTTTAGGGTCCACGTGAGGGTACGACAACGCTTTAGGGTGAGCGTACGTGTGACGGCGCGGGTTAGTGTTAGCGTACCGGTTAGGATTAGGGGACGGGTGAGGGTAAGGCTTCGGGGAAGGGTTAGGGTTAGGGTTTGGGCTAGGGTTAGGGTTAGGGGAGGGGGATGGTTTAGGGTCCAGGTGAAGGTACGACAACGCTTTAGGGTGAGCGTACGTGTGAGGGCGCGGATTAGTGTTAGCGTACGGGTTAGGATTAGGGGACGGGTGAGGATAAGGGTTCAGGGAAGGGTTAGGGTTCGGGCTAGGGATAGGGTTAGGGGACGGGGACGGTTTAGGGTCCAGGTGAGGGTACGACCACGCTTTAGGGTGAGCGTACGTGTGAGGGCGCGGGTTAGTGTTAGCGTACGGGTTAGGATTAGGGGACGGGTGAGGGTAAGGCTTCCGGGAAGGGTTGTGGTTAGGGTTCAGGCTAGGGTTAGGGTTAGGAGACATGGACGGTTTAGGGTCCAGGTGAGGTTACGACAACGCTTTAGGGTGAGTGTACGTGTGAGGGTGAGGGTTAGTGTTAGCGAACGGGTTAGGATTAGGTGACAGGTGAGGGTAAGGCTTAGGGGAAGGGTTAGGGTTAGGGTTCGGGCTAGGGTTAGGGTTAGGGGATGGGGACGGTTTAGGGTCTAGGTGAGGGTACGACAATACTTTAGGGTGAGCGTACGTGTGAGCGCGCGGGTTAGTGTTAGCGTACGGGTTAGGAGTAGGGGACGGGTGAGGGTAAGGCTTTGGGGAAGGGTTAGGGTTAGGGTTCGGGCTAGGGTTAGGGTTAGGGGACGGGGACGGTTTAGGGTCCAGGTGAAGGTATGACAACGTTTTAGGGTGAGCGTACGTGTGAGGGCGCGGGTTAGTGTTAGCGTACGGGTTAGGATTAGTTGACGGGTGAGGGTAAGGCTTCGGGGAAGGGTTAGAGTTAGGGTTAGGCCTAGGGTTAGGGTTAGGGGATGGGGACGGTTTAGGGTCCAGGTGAGGGTACAACAACGCTTTAGGGTGAGCGTATGTGTGAGGCCGCGGGTTAGTGTTAGCGTACTGGTTAGGATTAGGGGACGGGTGAGGGTAAGGCTTCGGGGAAGGGTTAGTGTTAGGGTTCGGGCTAGGGTTAGGGTTAGGGGACGGAGACGGTTTAGGGTCCAGGTGAAGGTACGCCAACGCTTTAGGGTGAGCGTACGTGTGAGGGCGCGGGTTAGTGTTAGCGTACTGGTTATGATTAGGGGACGGGTGAGGATAAGGGTTCGGGGAAGGGTTAGGGTTAGGGTTTCGGCTAGGGTTAGGGTTAGGGGACGGGGACGGTTTAGGGTCCAGGTGAGGGTACGACAACGCTTTAGGGTGAGCGTACGTGTGAGGGCGCGGGTTCGTGTTAGCATACGGGTTAGGATTAGGGGACGGGTGAGTGTAAGGTTTCGGGGAAGGGTTAGGGTTAGGGTTCGGGCTAGGGTTAGGGTGAGGAGACATGGACGGTTTAGGGTCCAGGTGAGAGTACGACAACGTTTAGGGTGAGTGTACGTGTGACGGCGCGGGTTAGTGTTAGCGTACGGGTTAGGATTAGGGGCTTGTTGAGGGTAAGGGTTCGGGGAAGGGTTAGGGTTAGGGTTCGGGCTAGGGATAGGGTTAGGGGACGTGGACGGTTTAGGGTCCAGCTGAGGCTACGACAACGCTTTAGGGTGAGCGTACGTGTGAGGGCGCGGGTTAGTGTTAGCGTACTGGTTAGGATTAGGGGACGGGTGACGGTAAGGTTTCGGGGAAGGGTTAGGGTTAGGGGACGGGGACAGTTTAGGGTCCAGGTGAAGGTACGACAACGCTTTAGGGTGAGCGTACGTGTGAGGGCGCGGGTTAGTGTTAGCGTACGGGTTAGGATTAGGGGACGGGTGAGGATAAGGGTTCGGGGAAGTTTTAGTGTTAGGGTTCGGGCTAGGGTTAGGGTTAGGAGACGGGGACGGTTTAGTGTCCAGGTGAAGGTACGACTACGTTTTAGGGTGAGCGTATGGGTGAGGGCGCGGGTTAGTGTTAGCGTACCGGTTAGGATTAGGGGACGGGTGAGGGTAAGGCTTCGGGGAAGGGATAGTGTTAGGGTTTCGGCTAGGATTAGGGTTAGGGGACGGGGACGGTTTAGGGTCCAGGTGAGGGTACGACAACGCTTTAGGGTGAGCGTACGTGTGAAGGCGTGGGTTCGTGTTAGCGTACGGGATAGGATTACGGGACGCGTGAGGGTAAGGCTTCGGGGAAGGGTTAGGGTTAGGGTTTGGGCTAGGGTTAGGGTTAAGAGACATGGACGGTTTAGGGTCCAGGTGAGGGTATGACAACGCTTTAGGGTGAGCGTATGTGTGAGGGCGCGGGTTAGTGTTAGCGTACGCGTTAGGATTAGGGGACGGGTGAGGGTAAGGCTTCGGGGAAGGGTTAGGGTTAGGGTTCGGGCTAGGGTTAGGGTTAGGGAACGGGGACGGTTTAGGGTCCAGGTGAAGGTATGACAACGTCTTAGTGTGAGCGTACGTGTGAGAGCGCGGGTTAGTGTTAGCGTACGGGTTACGATTAGGGGACGGGTGAGGGTAAGGCTTCGGGGAAGGTTAGGGTTAGGGTTCGGGCTAGGGTTACGGTTAAGGGACGGTGACGGTTTACGGTCCAGGTGAGCGTACGAAAACGCTTTAGGGTGAGCGTACGTGTGAGGGCGCGGGTTAGTGTTAGCATTCGGTTTAGGATGAGGAGACGGGTGAGGGTAAGGCTTCGGGGAATGTTTAGGGTTAGGGTTCGGGCTAGGGTTAGTGTTAGGGGACGGGGACGGTTTAGGGTCCAGGTGAGTGTATGACAACGCTTTAGGGTGAGCGTACGTGTGAGGGCGCGTGTTAGTGTTAGCGTACGGGTTAGGAGTAGGGGACGGGGAGGGTAAGGCTTCGGGGAAGTGTTAGGGTTAGGGTTCGGGCTAGTGTTAGGGTTAGGGGACGGGGACGGTTTAGGGTCCAGGTGAGGGTATGACAACGTTTTAGGGTGAGCGTACGTGTGAGGGCGCGGGTTAGTGTTAGCGTACGGGTTAGGATTAGGGGACGGGTGAGGGTAAGGGTTCGGGGAAGGGTTAGGGTTAGGGTTCAGGCTAGAGTTAGGGTTAGGGGACGGTGACGGTTTAGGGTCCAGGTGAGGGTACGACAACGCTTTAGGGTGAGTGTACTTGTGAGGGCGCGGGTTAGTGTTAGCGTACGGGTTAGGATTAGGGGACGGGTGAGGGTAAGGCTTCGGGGAAGGGTTAGGTTTAGGGTTCGGGCTAGGGTTAGGGTTAGGGGACGGGGACGGTGTAGGGTCCATGTGAGGGTACGACAATGCTTTAGGGTCAGCGTACGTGTGAGGGCGCTGGTTTGTGTTAGCGTACCGGTTAGGATTATGGGACGGGTGAGGGTAAGGCTTCGGGGAAGGGTTAGGGTTAGGGTTCGGGCTAGGGTTAAGGTTAGGGGACGGGGTCGGTTTAGGGTCCAGGTGAGGGTACGACAACGCCTTAAGGTGAGCGTACGTGTGAGGGCGCGTGTTAGTGTTAGCGTACGGCTTAGGCTTATAGGACGGGTGAGGGTAAGGGTTCGGGGAAGGGTTAGGGTTAGGGTTCGGGCTAGGGTTAGGGTTAGGTTACGGGGACTGTTTAGGGTCCACGTGAGGGTACGACAACGCTTTAGGGTGAGTGTACCTGTGAGGGCGTGGGTTAGTGTTAGCGTACGGGTTAGGATTAGGGGACGGGTGAGGGTAAGGCCACGGGGAAGGGTTAAGGTTAGGGTTCGGGCTAGGGTTACGGTTAAGGGACGGGGACGGTTTACAGTCCAGGTGAGCGTACGACAACACTTTAGGGTGAGCGTACGTGTGAGGGCGCGGGTTAGTGCTAGCGTACGGGTTAGGATGAGCGGACGGGTGAGGGTAAGGCTTCGGGGAAGGGTTAGGATTAGGGTTCGGGTTAGGGTTAGGGTTAGGGGACGGAGACGGTTTAGGGTCCACGTGAGGTTCCGACAACGCTTTAGGGTGAGCGTACGTGTGACGGCGCGGGTTAGTGTTAGCGTACCGGTTAGGATTAGGGGACGGGTGAGGGTAAGGCTTCGGGGAAGGGTTAGGGTTAGGTTTTGGGCTAGGGTTAGGGTTAGGGGAGGGGGATGGTTTAGGGTCCAGGTGAAGGTACGACAACGCTTTAGGGTGAGCGTACGTGTGAGGGCGCGGATTAGTGTTAGCGTACGGGTTAGGATTAGGGGACGGGTGAGGGTAAGGGTTCAGGGAAGGGTTAGGGTTAGGGTTCGGGCTAGGGATAGGGTTAGGGGACGGGGACGGTTTAGTGTCCAGGTGAGGGTACGACAACGCTTTAGGGTGAGCGTACGTGTGAGGGCGCGGGTTAGTGTTAGCGTACGGGTTAGGATTAGGGGACGGGTGAGGGTAAGGCTTCGGGGAAGGGTTGTGGTTAGGGTTCAGGCTAGGGTTAGGGTTAGGAGACATTGACGGTTTAGGGTCCAGGTGAGGTTACGACAACGCTTTAGGGTGAGTGTACGTGTGAGGGTGAGGGTTAGTGTTAGCGTACGGGTTAGGATTAGGGGCTTGTTGAGGGTAAGGGTTCGGGGAAGGGTTAGGGTTAGGGTTCGGGCTAGGGATAGGGTTAGGGGACGTGGACGGTTTAGGGTCCAGCTGAGGCTACGACAACGCTTTAGGGTGAGCGTACGTGTGAGGGCGCGGGTTAGTGTTAGCGTACTGGTTAGGATTAGGGGACGGGTGACGGTAAGGTTTCGGGGAAGGGTTAGGGTTAGGGGACGGGGACAGTTTAGGGTCCAGGTGAAGGTACGACAACGCTTTAGGGTGAGCGTACGTGTGAGGGCGCGGGTTAGTGTTAGCGTACGGGTTAGGATTAGGGGACGGGTGAGGATAAGGGTTCGGGGAAGTTTTAGTGTTAGGGTTCGGGCTAGGGTTAGGGTTAGGAGACGGGGACGGTTTAGTGTCCAGGTGAAGGTACGACTACGTTTTAGGGTGAGCGTATGGGTGAGGGCGCGGGTTAGTGTTAGCGTACCGGTTAGGATTAGGGGACGGGTGAGGGTAAGGCTTCGGGGAAGGGATAGTGTTAGGGTTTCGGCTAGGATTAGGGTTAGGGGACGGGGACGGTTTAGGGTCCAGGTGAGGGTACGACAACGCTTTAGGGTGAGCGTACGTGTGAAGGCGTGGGTTCGTGTTAGCGTACGGGATAGGATTACGGGACGCGTGAGGGTAAGGCTTCGGGGAAGGGTTAGGGTTAGGGTTTGGGCTAGGGTTAGGGTTAAGAGACATGGACGGTTTAGGGTCCAGGTGAGGGTATGACAACGCTTTAGGGTGAGCGTATGTGTGAGGGCGCGGGTTAGTGTTAGCGTACGCGTTAGGATTAGGGGACGGGTGAGGGTAAGGCTTCGGGGAAGGGTTAGGGTTAGGGTTCGGGCTAGGGTTAGGGTTAGGGAACGGGGACGGTTTAGGGTCCAGGTGAAGGTATGACAACGTCTTAGTGTGAGCGTACGTGTGAGAGCGCGGGTTAGTGTTAGCGTACGGGTTACGATTAGGGGACGGGTGAGGGTAAGGCTTCGGGGAAGGTTAGGGTTAGGGTTCGGGCTAGGGTTACGGTTAAGGGACGGTGACGGTTTACGGTCCAGGTGAGCGTACGAAAACGCTTTAGGGTGAGCGTACGTGTGAGGGCGCGGGTTAGTGTTAGCATTCGGTTTAGGATGAGGAGACGGGTGAGGGTAAGGCTTCGGGGAATGTTTAGGGTTAGGGTTCGGGCTAGGGTTAGTGTTAGGGGACGGGGACGGTTTAGGGTCCAGGTGAGTGTATGACAACGCTTTAGGGTGAGCGTACGTGTGAGGGCGCGTGTTAGTGTTAGCGTACGGGTTAGGAGTAGGGGACGGGGAGGGTAAGGCTTCGGGGAAGTGTTAGGGTTAGGGTTCGGGCTAGTGTTAGGGTTAGGGGACGGGGACGGTTTAGGGTCCAGGTGAGGGTATGACAACGTTTTAGGGTGAGCGTACGTGTGAGGGCGCGGGTTAGTGTTAGCGTACGGGTTAGGATTAGGGGACGGGTGAGGGTAAGGGTTCGGGGAAGGGTTAGGGTTAGGGTTCAGGCTAGAGTTAGGGTTAGGGGACGGTGACGGTTTAGGGTCCAGGTGAGGGTACGACAACGCTTTAGGGTGAGTGTACTTGTGAGGGCGCGGGTTAGTGTTAGCGTACGGGTTAGGATTAGGGGACGGGTGAGGGTAAGGCTTCGGGGAAGGGTTAGGTTTAGGGTTCGGGCTAGGGTTAGGGTTAGGGGACGGGGACGGTGTAGGGTCCATGTGAGGGTACGACAATGCTTTAGGGTCAGCGTACGTGTGAGGGCGCTGGTTTGTGTTAGCGTACCGGTTAGGATTATGGGACGGGTGAGGGTAAGGCTTCGGGGAAGGGTTAGGGTTAGGGTTCGGGCTAGGGTTAAGGTTAGGGGACGGGGTCGGTTTAGGGTCCAGGTGAGGGTACGACAACGCCTTAAGGTGAGCGTACGTGTGAGGGCGCGTGTTAGTGTTAGCGTACGGCTTAGGCTTATAGGACGGGTGAGGGTAAGGGTTCGGGGAAGGGTTAGGGTTAGGGTTCGGGCTAGGGTTAGGGTTAGGTTACGGGGACTGTTTAGGGTCCACGTGAGGGTACGACAACGCTTTAGGGTGAGTGTACCTGTGAGGGCGTGGGTTAGTGTTAGCGTACGGGTTAGGATTAGGGGACGGGTGAGGGTAAGGCCACGGGGAAGGGTTAAGGTTAGGGTTCGGGCTAGGGTTACGGTTAAGGGACGGGGACGGTTTACAGTCCAGGTGAGCGTACGACAACACTTTAGGGTGAGCGTACGTGTGAGGGCGCGGGTTAGTGCTAGCGTACGGGTTAGGATGAGCGGACGGGTGAGGGTAAGGCTTCGGGGAAGGGTTAGGATTAGGGTTCGGGTTAGGGTTAGGGTTAGGGGACGGAGACGGTTTAGGGTCCACGTGAGGTTCCGACAACGCTTTAGGGTGAGCGTACGTGTGACGGCGCGGGTTAGTGTTAGCGTACCGGTTAGGATTAGGGGACGGGTGAGGGTAAGGCTTCGGGGAAGGGTTAGGGTTAGGTTTTGGGCTAGGGTTAGGGTTAGGGGAGGGGGATGGTTTAGGGTCCAGGTGAAGGTACGACAACGCTTTAGGGTGAGCGTACGTGTGAGGGCGCGGATTAGTGTTAGCGTACGGGTTAGGATTAGGGGACGGGTGAGGGTAAGGGTTCAGGGAAGGGTTAGGGTTAGGGTTCGGGCTAGGGATAGGGTTAGGGGACGGGGACGGTTTAGTGTCCAGGTGAGGGTACGACAACGCTTTAGGGTGAGCGTACGTGTGAGGGCGCGGGTTAGTGTTAGCGTACGGGTTAGGATTAGGGGACGGGTGAGGGTAAGGCTTCGGGGAAGGGTTGTGGTTAGGGTTCAGGCTAGGGTTAGGGTTAGGAGACATTGACGGTTTAGGGTCCAGGTGAGGTTACGACAACGCTTTAGGGTGAGTGTACGTGTGAGGGTGAGGGTTAGTGTTAGCGTACGGGTTAGGATTAGGTGACAGGTGAGGGTAAGGCTTAGGGGAAGGGTTAGGGTTAGGGTTCGGGCTAGGGTTAGGGTTAGGGGATGGGGACGGTTTAGGGTCTAGGTGAGGGTACGACAATACTTTAGGGTGAGCGTACGTGTGAGCGCGCGGGTTAGTGTTAGCGTACGGGTTAGGAGTAGGGGACGGGTGAGGGTAAGGCTTCGGGGAAGGGTTAGGGTTAGGGTTCGGGCTAGGGTTAGGGTTAGGGGACGGGGACGGTTTAGGGTCCAGGTGAGGGTACCACAACGCTTTAGGGTTAGCGTACGTGTGAGGGCGCATGTTAGTGTTAGCGTACGGGTTAGGAGTAGGGGACGGGTGAGGGTAAGGCTTTGGGGAAGGGTTAGGGTTAGGGTTCGGGCTAGGGTTAGGGTTAGGGGACGGGGACGGTTTAGGGTCCAGGTGAAGGTATGACAACGTTTTAGGGTGAGCGTACGTGTGAGGGGGCGGGTTAGTGTTAGCGTACGGGTTAGGATTAGCTGACGGGTGAGGGTAAGGCTTCGGGGAAGGGTTAGAGTTAGGGTTAGGCCTAGGGTTAGGGTTAGGGGATGGGGACGGTTTAGGGTCCAGGTGAGGGTACAACAACGCTTTAGGGTGAGCGTATGTGTGAGGCCGCGGGTTAGTGTTAGCGTACTGGTTAGGATTAGGGGACGGGTGAGGGTAAGGCTTCGGGGAAGGGTTAGTGTTAGGGTTCGGGCTAGGGTTAGGGTTAGGGGACGGAGACGGTTTAGGGTCCAGGTGAAGGTACGCCAACGCTTTAGGGTGAGCGTACGTGTGAGGGCGCGGGTTAGTGTTAGCGTACTGGTTAGGATTAGGGGACGGGTGAGGATAAGGGTTCGGGGAAGGGTTAGGGTTAGGGTTTCGGCTAGGGTTAGGGTTAGGGGACGGGGACGGTTTAGGGTCCAGGTGAGGGTACGACAACGCTTTAGGGTGAGCGTACGTGTGAGGGCGCGGGTTCGTGTTAGCATACGGGTTAGGATTAGGGGACGGGTGAGTGTAAGGTTTCGAGGAAGGGTTAGGTTTAGGGTTCGGGCTAGGGTTAGGGTTAGGAAACATGGACGGTTTAGGGTCCAGGTGAGGGTACGACAACGTTTAGGGTGAGCGTACGTGTGAAGGCGCGGGTTAGTGTTCGCGTACGGGTTAGGATTAGGGGCTTGTTGAGGGTAAGGGTTCGGGGAAGGGTTAGGGTTAGGGTTCGGGCTAGGGTTAGGGTTAGGGGACGTGGACGGTTTAGGGTCCAGCTGAGGCTACGACAACGCTTTAGGGTGAGCGTATGTGTGAGGGCGCGGGTTAGTGTTAGCGTACTGGTTAGGATTAGGGGACGGGTGACGGTAAGGTTTCGGGGAAGGGTTAGGGTTAGGGGACGGGGACAGTTTAGGGTCCAGGTGAAGGTACGACAACGCTTTAGGGTGAGCGTATGTGTGAGGGCGCGGGTTAGTGTTAGCGTACGGGTTAGGATTAGGGGACGGGTGAGGATAAGGGTTCGGGGAAGTTTTAGTGTTAGGGTTCGGGCTAGGGTTAGGGTTAGGAGACGGGGACGGTTTAGTGTCCAGGTGAAGGTACGACTACGTTTTAGGGTGAGCGTATGGGTGAGGGCGCGGGTTAGTGTTAGCGTACCGGTTAGGATTAGGGGACGGGTGAGGGTAAGGCTTCGGGGAAGGGATAGTGTTAGGGTTTCGGCTAGGATTAGGGTTAGGGGACGGGGACGGTTTAGGGTCCAGGTGAGGGTACGACAACGCTTTAGGGTGAGCGTACGTGTGAAGGCGTGGGTTCGTGTTAGCGTACGGGATAGGATTACGGGACGCGTGAGGGTAAGGCTTCGGGGAAGGGTTAGGGTTAGGGTTTGGGCTAGGGTTAGGGTTAAGAGACATGGACGGTTTAGGGTCCAGGTGAGGGTATGACAACGCTTTAGGGTGAGCGTATGTGTGAGGGCGCGGGTTAGTGTTAGCATACGCGTTAGGATTAGGGGATGGGTGAGGGTAAGGCTACGGGGAAGGGTTAGGGTTAGGGTTCGGGCTAGGGTTAGTGTTAGGGGACGGGGACTGTTTAGGGTCCACGTGAGGGTACGACAACTATTTAGGGTGAGTGTACTTGTGAGGGCGCGGGTTAGTGTTAGCGTACGGGTTAGGATTAGGGGACGGGTGAGGGTAAGGCTTCGGGGAAGGTTAGGGTTAGGGTTCGGGCTAGGGTTACGGTTAAGGGACGGTGACGGTTTACGGTCCAGGTGAGCGTACGAAAACGCTTTAGGGTGAGCGTACGTGTGAGGGCGCGGGTTAGTGTTAGCATTCGGTTTAGGATGAGGAGACGGGTGAGGGTAAGGCTTCGGGGAAGGTTTAGGGTTAGGGTTCGGGCTAGGGTTAGTGTTAGGGGACGGGGACGGTTTAGGGTCCAGGTGAGTGTATGACAACGCTTTAGGGTGAGCGTACGTGTGAGGGCGCGTGTTAGTGTTAGCGTACGGGTTAGGAGTAGGGGACGGGGAGGGTAAGGCTTCGGGGAAGTGTTAGGGTTAGGGTTCGGGCTAGTGTTAGGGTTAGGGGACGGGGACGGTTTAGGGTCCAGGTGAGGGTATGACAACGTTTTAGGGTGAGCGTACGTGTGAGGGCGCGGGTTAGTGTTAGCGTACGGGTTAGGATTAGGGGACGGGTGAGGGTAAGGGTTCGGGGAAGGGTTAGGGTTAGGGTTCAGGCTAGAGTTAGGGTTAGGGGACGGTGACGGTTTAGGGTCCAGGTGAGGGTACGACAACGCTTTAGGGTGAGTGTACTTGTGAGGGCGCGGGTTAGTGTTAGCGTACGGGTTAGGATTAGGGGACGGGTGAGGGTAAGGCTTCGGGGAAGGGTTAGGTTTAGGGTTCGGGCTAGGGTTAGGGTTAGGGGACGGGGACGGTGTAGGGTCCATGTGAGGGTACGACAATGCTTTAGGGTCAGCGTACGTGTGAGGGCGCTGGTTTGTGTTAGCGTACCGGTTAGGATTATGGGACGGGTGAGGGTAAGGCTTCGGGGAAGGGTTAGGGTTAGGGTTCGGGCTAGGGTTAAGGTTAGGGGACGGGGTCGGTTTAGGGTCCAGGTGAGGGTACGACAACGCCTTAAGGTGAGCGTACGTGTGAGGGCGCGTGTTAGTGTTAGCGTACGGCTTAGGCTTATAGGACGGGTGAGGGTAAGGGTTCGGGGAAGGGTTAGGGTTAGGGTTCGGGCTAGGGTTAGGGTTAGGTTACGGGGACTGTTTAGGGTCCACGTGAGGGTACGACAACGCTTTAGGGTGAGTGTACCTGTGAGGGCGTGGGTTAGTGTTAGCGTACGGGTTAGGATTAGGGGACGGGTGAGGGTAAGGCCACGGGGAAGGGTTAAGGTTAGGGTTCGGGCTAGGGTTACGGTTAAGGGACGGGGACGGTTTACAGTCCAGGTGAGCGTACGACAACACTTTAGGGTGAGCGTACGTGTGAGGGCGCGGGTTAGTGCTAGCGTACGGGTTAGGATGAGCGGACGGGTGAGGGTAAGGCTTCGGGGAAGGGTTAGGATTAGGGTTCGGGTTAGGGTTAGGGTTAGGGGACGGAGACGGTTTAGGGTCCACGTGAGGTTCCGACAACGCTTTAGGGTGAGCGTACGTGTGACGGCGCGGGTTAGTGTTAGCGTACCGGTTAGGATTAGGGGACGGGTGAGGGTAAGGCTTCGGGGAAGGGTTAGGGTTAGGTTTTGGGCTAGGGTTAGGGTTAGGGGAGGGGGATGGTTTAGGGTCCAGGTGAAGGTACGACAACGCTTTAGGGTGAGCGTACGTGTGAGGGCGCGGATTAGTGTTAGCGTACGGGTTAGGATTAGGGGACGGGTGAGGGTAAGGGTTCAGGGAAGGGTTAGGGTTAGGGTTCGGGCTAGGGATAGGGTTAGGGGACGGGGACGGTTTAGTGTCCAGGTGAGGGTACGACAACGCTTTAGGGTGAGCGTACGTGTGAGGGCGCGGGTTAGTGTTAGCGTACGGGTTAGGATTAGGGGACGGGTGAGGGTAAGGCTTCGGGGAAGGGTTGTGGTTAGGGTTCAGGCTAGGGTTAGGGTTAGGAGACATTGACGGTTTAGGGTCCAGGTGAGGTTACGACAACGCTTTAGGGTGAGTGTACGTGTGAGGGTGAGGGTTAGTGTTAGCGTACGGGTTAGGATTAGGTGACAGGTGAGGGTAAGGCTTAGGGGAAGGGTTAGGGTTAGGGTTCGGGCTAGGGTTAGGGTTAGGGGATGGGGACGGTTTAGGGTCTAGGTGAGGGTACGACAATACTTTAGGGTGAGCGTACGTGTGAGCGCGCGGGTTAGTGTTAGCGTACGGGTTAGGAGTAGGGGACGGGTGAGGGTAAGGCTTCGGGGAAGGGTTAGGGTTAGGGTTCGGGCTAGGGTTAGGGTTAGGGGACGGGGACGGTTTAGGGTCCAGGTGAGGGTACCACAACGCTTTAGGGTTAGCGTACGTGTGAGGGCGCATGTTAGTGTTAGCGTACGGGTTAGGAGTAGGGGACGGGTGAGGGTAAGGCTTTGGGGAAGGGTTAGGGTTAGGGTTCGGGCTAGGGTTAGGGTTAGGGGACGGGGACGGTTTAGGGTCCAGGTGAAGGTATGACAACGTTTTAGGGTGAGCGTACGTGTGAGGGGGCGGGTTAGTGTTAGCGTACGGGTTAGGATTAGCTGACGGGTGAGGGTAAGGCTTCGGGGAAGGGTTAGAGTTAGGGTTAGGCCTAGGGTTAGGGTTAGGGGATGGGGACGGTTTAGGGTCCAGGTGAGGGTACAACAACGCTTTAGGGTGAGCGTATGTGTGAGGCCGCGGGTTAGTGTTAGCGTACTGGTTAGGATTAGGGGACGGGTGAGGGTAAGGCTTCGGGGAAGGGTTAGTGTTAGGGTTCGGGCTAGGGTTAGGGTTAGGGGACGGAGACGGTTTAGGGTCCAGGTGAAGGTACGCCAACGCTTTAGGGTGAGCGTACGTGTGAGGGCGCGGGTTAGTGTTAGCGTACTGGTTAGGATTAGGGGACGGGTGAGGATAAGGGTTCGGGGAAGGGTTAGGGTTAGGGTTTCGGCTAGGGTTAGGGTTAGGGGACGGGGACGGTTTAGGGTCCAGGTGAGGGTACGACAACGCTTTAGGGTGAGCGTACGTGTGAGGGCGCGGGTTCGTGTTAGCATACGGGTTAGGATTAGGGGACGGGTGAGTGTAAGGTTTCGAGGAAGGGTTAGGTTTAGGGTTCGGGCTAGGGTTAGGGTTAGGAAACATGGACGGTTTAGGGTCCAGGTGAGGGTACGACAACGTTTAGGGTGAGCGTACGTGTGAAGGCGCGGGTTAGTGTTCGCGTACGGGTTAGGATTAGGGGCTTGTTGAGGGTAAGGGTTCGGGGAAGGGTTAGGGTTAGGGTTCGGGCTAGGGTTAGGGTTAGGGGACGTGGACGGTTTAGGGTCCAGCTGAGGCTACGACAACGCTTTAGGGTGAGCGTATGTGTGAGGGCGCGGGTTAGTGTTAGCGTACTGGTTAGGATTAGGGGACGGGTGACGGTAAGGTTTCGGGGAAGGGTTAGGGTTAGGGGACGGGGACAGTTTAGGGTCCAGGTGAAGGTACGACAACGCTTTAGGGTGAGCGTATGTGTGAGGGCGCGGGTTAGTGTTAGCGTACGGGTTAGGATTAGGGGACGGGTGAGGATAAGGGTTCGGGGAAGTTTTAGTGTTAGGGTTCGGGCTAGGGTTAGGGTTAGGAGACGGGGACGGTTTAGTGTCCAGGTGAAGGTACGACTACGTTTTAGGGTGAGCGTATGGGTGAGGGCGCGGGTTAGTGTTAGCGTACCGGTTAGGATTAGGGGACGGGTGAGGGTAAGGCTTCGGGGAAGGGATAGTGTTAGGGTTTCGGCTAGGATTAGGGTTAGGGGACGGGGACGGTTTAGGGTCCAGGTGAGGGTACGACAACGCTTTAGGGTGAGCGTACGTGTGAAGGCGTGGGTTCGTGTTAGCGTACGGGATAGGATTACGGGACGCGTGAGGGTAAGGCTTCGGGGAAGGGTTAGGGTTAGGGTTTGGGCTAGGGTTAGGGTTAAGAGACATGGACGGTTTAGGGTCCAGGTGAGGGTATGACAACGCTTTAGGGTGAGCGTATGTGTGAGGGCGCGGGTTAGTGTTAGCATACGCGTTAGGATTAGGGGATGGGTGAGGGTAAGGCTACGGGGAAGGGTTAGGGTTAGGGTTCGGGCTAGGGTTAGTGTTAGGGGACGGGGACTGTTTAGGGTCCACGTGAGGGTACGACAACTATTTAGGGTGAGTGTACTTGTGAGGGCGCGGGTTAGTGTTAGCGTACGGGTTAGGATTAGGGGACGGGTGAGGGTAAGGCTTCGGGGAAGGTTAGGGTTAGGGTTCGGGCTAGGGTTACGGTTAAGGGACGGTGACGGTTTACGGTCCAGGTGAGCGTACGAAAACGCTTTAGGGTGAGCGTACGTGTGAGGGCGCGGGTTAGTGTTAGCATTCGGTTTAGGATGAGGAGACGGGTGAGGGTAAGGCTTCGGGGAAGGTTTAGGGTTAGGGTTCGGGCTAGGGTTAGTGTTAGGGGACGGGGACGGTTTAGGGTCCAGGTGAGTGTATGACAACGCTTTAGGGTGAGCGTACGTGTGAGGGCGCGTGTTAGTGTTAGCGTACGGGTTAGGAGTAGGGGACGGGGAGGGTAAGGCTTCGGGGAAGTGTTAGGGTTAGGGTTCGGGCTAGTGTTAGGGTTAGGGGACGGGGACGGTTTAGGGTCCAGGTGAGGGTATGACAACGTTTTAGGGTGAGCGTACATGTGAGGGCGCGGGTTAGTGTTAGCGTACGGGTTAGGATTAGGGGACGGGTGAGGGTAAGGGTTCGGGGAAGGGTTAGGGTTAGGGTTCAGGCTAGAGTTAGGGTTAGGGGACGGTGACGGTTTAGGGTCCAGGTGAGGGTACGACAACGCTTTAGGGTGAGTGTACTTGTGAGGGCGCGGGTTAGTGTTAGCGTACGGGTTAGGATTAGGGGAAGGGTGAGGGTAAGGCTTCAGGGAAGGGTTAGGTTTAGGGTTCGGGCTAGGGTTAGGGTTAGGGGACGGGGACGGTGTAGGGTCCATGTGAGGGTACGACAATGCTTTAGGGTCAGCGTACGTGTGAGGGAGCTGGTTTGTGTTAGCGTACCGGTTAGGATTATGGGACGGGTGAGGGTAAGGCTTCGGGGAAGGGTTAGGGTTAGGGTTCGGGCTAGGGTTAAGGTTAGGGGACGGGGTCGGTTTAGGGTCCAGGTGAGGGTACGACAACGCCTTAAGGTGAGCGTACGTGTGAGGGCGCGTGTTAGTGTTAGCGTACGGCTTAGGCTTATAGGACGGGTGAGGGTAAGGGTTCGGGGAAGGGTTAGGGTTAGGGTTCGGGCTAGGGTTAGGGTTAGGTTACGGGGACTGTTTAGGGTCCACGTGAGGGTACGACAACGCTTTAGGGTGAGTGTACCTGTGAGGGCGTGGGTTAGTGTTAGCGTACGGGTTAGGATTAGGGGACGGGTGAGGGTAAGGCCACGGGGAAGGGTTAGGGTTAGGGTTCGGGCTAGGGTTACGGTTAAGGGACGGGGACGGTTTACAGTCCAGGTGAGCGTACGATAACACTTTAGGGTGAGCGTACGTGTGAGGGCGCGGGTTAGTGCTAGCGTACGGGTTAGGATGAGCGGACGGGTGAGGGTAAGGCTTCGGGGAAGGGTTAGGATTAGGGTTCGGGTTAGGGTTAGGGTTAGGGGACGGAGACGGTTTAGGGTCCACGTGAGGGTACGACAACGCTTTAGGGTGAGCGTACGTGTGACGGCGCGGGTTAGTGTTAGCGTACCGGTTAGGATGAGGGGACGGGTGAGGGTAAGGCTTCGGGGAAGGTTTAGGGTTAGGGTTCGGGCTAGGGTTAGGGTTAGGGGACGGGGACGGTTTAGGGTCCAGGTGAGGGTACGACAACGCTTCAGGGTGAGCGTACGTGTGAGGGCGCGGGTTAGTGTTAGCGTACGGTTTAGGCTTATGTGACGGGTGAGGGTAAGGGTTCGGAGAAGGGTTAGTGTTAGCGTTCGGGCTAGGGTTAGGGTTAGGGTACGGGGACTGTTTAGGGTCCACTTGAGGGTATGACAACGCTTTAGGGTGAGTGTACCTGTGAGGGCGCGGGTTACTGTTATTGTCCGGGTTAAGATTAGGGGACGGGTGAGGGTAAGACTTCGGGGAAGGTTAGGGTTAGGGTTCGGGCTAGGGTTACGGTTAAGGGACGGTGACGGTTTACGGTCCAGGTGAGCGTACGAAAACGCTTTAGGGTGAGCGTACGTGTGAGGGCGCGGGTTAGTGTTAGCATTCGGTTTAGGATGAGGAGACGGGTGAGTGTAAGGCTTCGGGGAAGGTTTAGGGTTAGGGTTCGGGCTAGGGTTAGTGTTAGGGGACGGGGACGGTTTAGGGTCCAGGTGAGTGTATGACAACGCTTTAGGGTGAGCGTACGTGTGAGGGCGCGTGTTAGTGTTAGCGTACGGGTTAGGAGTAGGGGACGGGGAGGGTAAGGCTTCGGGGAAGTGTTAGGGTTAGGGTTCGGGCTAGTGTTAGGGTTAGGGGACGGGGACGGTTTAGGGTCCAGGTGAGGGTATGACAACGTTTTAGGGTGAGCGTATGTGTGAGGGCGCGGGTTAGTGTTAGCGTACGGGTTAGGATTAGGGGACGGGTGAGGGTAAGGGTTCGGGGAAGGGTTAGGGTTAGGGTTCAGGCTAGAGTTAGGGTTAGGGGACGGTGACGGTTTAGGGTCCAGGTGAGGGTACGACAACGCTTTAGGGTGAGTGGACTTGTGAGGGCGCGGGTTAGTGTTAGCATACGGGTTAGGATTAGGGGACGGGTGAGGGTAAGGCTTCAGGGAAGGGTTAGGTTTAGGGTTCGGGCTAGGGTTAGGGTTAGGGGACGGGGACGGTGTAGGGTCCATGTGAGGGTACGACAATGCTTTAGGGTCAGCGTACGTGTGAGGGAGCTGGTTTCTGTTAGCGTACCGGTTAGGATTATGGGACGGGTGAGGGTAAGGCTTCGGGGAAGGGTTAGGGTTAGGGTTCGGGCTAGGGTTAAGGTTAGGGGACGGGGTCGGTTTAGGGTCCAGGTGAGGGTACGACAACGCCTTAAGGTGAGCGTACGTGTGAGGGCGCGTGTTAGTGTTAGCGTACGGCTTAGGCTTATAGGACGGGTGAGGGTAAGGGTTCGGGGAAGGGTTAGGGTTAGGGATCGGGCTAGGGTTAGAGTTAGGTTACGGGGACTGTTTAGGGTCCACGTGAGGGTACGACAACGCTTTAGGGTGAGTGTACCTGTGAGGGCGTGGGTTAGTGTTAGCGTACGGGTTAGGATTAGGGGACGGGTGAGGGTAAGGCCACGGGGAAGTGTTAGGGTTAGGGTTCGGGCTAGGGTTACGGTTAAGGGACGGGGACGGTTTACAGTCCAGGTGAGCGTACGACAACACTTTAGGGTGAGCGTATGTGTGAGGGCGCGGGTTAGTGCTAGCGTACGGGTTAGGATGAGCGGACGGGTGAGGGTAAGGCTTCGGGGAAGGGTTAGGATTAGGGTTCGGGTTAGGGTTAGGGTTAGGGGACGGAGACGGTTTAGGGTCCACGTGAGGGTACGACAACGCTTTAGGGTGAGCGTACGTGTGACTGCGCGGGTTAGTGTTAGCGTACCGGTTAGGATTAGGGGATGGGTGAGGGTAAGGCTTCGGGGAAGGGTTAGGGTTAGGGTTTGGGCTAGGGTTAGGGTTAGGGGAAGGGGATGGTTTAGGGTCCAGGTGAAGGTACGACAACGCTTTAGGGTGAGCGTACGTGTGAGGGCGCGGATTAGTGTTAGCGTACGGGTTAGGATTAGGGGACGGGTGAGGGTAAGGGTTCAGGGAAGGGTTAGGGTTAGGGTTCAGGGTAGGGATAGGGTTAGGGGACGGCGACGGTTTAGGGTCCAGGTGAGGGTACGACAACGCTTTAGGGTGAGCGTACGTGTGAGGGCGCGGGTTAGTGTTAGCGTACGGGTTAGGATTAGGGGACGGGTGAGGGTAAGGCTTCGGGGAAGGGTTGTGGTTAGGGTTCAGGCTAGGGTTAGGGTTAGGAGACATTGACGGTTTAGGGTCCAGGTGAGGTTACGACAACGCTTTAGGTTGAGTGTACGTGTGAGGGTGAGGGTTAGTGTTAGCGTACGGGTTAGGATTAGGTGACAGGTGAGGGTAAGGCTTAGGGGAAGGGTTAGGGTTAGGGTTCGGGCTAGGGTTAGGGTTAGGGGATGGGGACGGTTTAGGGTCTAGGTGAGGGTACGACAATACTTTAGGGTGAGCGTACGTGTGAGCGCGCGGGTTAGTGTTAGCGTACGGGTTAGGAGTAGGGGACGGGTGAGGGTAAGGCTTCGGGGAAGGGTTAGGGTTAGGGTTCGGGCTAGGGTTAGGGTTAGGGGACGGGGACGGTTTAGGGTCCAGGTGAGGGTACGACAACGCTTTAGGGTTAGCGTACGTGTGAGGGCGCGTGTTAGTGTTAGCGTACGGGTTAGGAGTAGGGGACGGGTGAGGGTAAGGCTTTGGGGAAGGGTTAGGGTTAGGGGTCGGGCTAGGGTTAGGGTTAGGGGACGGGAACGGTTTAGGGTCCAGGTGAAGGTATGACAACGTTTCAGGGTGAGCGTACGTGTGAGGGCGCGGGTTAGTGTTAGCGTACGGGTTAGGATTAGCTGACGGGTGAGGGTAAGGCTTCGGGGAAGGGTTAGAGTTAGGGTTAGGCCTAGGGTTAGGGTTAGGGGATGGGGACGGTTTAGGGTCCAGGTGAGGGTACAACAACGCTTTAGGGTGAGCGTATGTGTGAGGCCGCGGGTTAGTGTTAGCGTACTGGTTAGGATTAGGGGACGGGTGAGGGTAAGGCTTCGGGGAAGGGTTAGTGTTAGGGTTCGGGCTAGGGTTAGGGTTAGGGGACGGAGACGGTTTAGGGTTCAGGTGAAGATACGCCAACGCTTTAGGGTGAGCGTACGTGTGAGGGCGCGGGTTAGTGTTAGCGTACTGGTTAGGATTAGGGGACGGGTGAGGATAAGGGTTCGGGGAAGGGTTAGGGTTAGGGTTTCGGCTAGGGTTAGGGTTAGGGGACGGGGACGGTTTAGGGTCCAGGTGAGGGTACGACAACGCTTTAGGGTGAGCGTACGTGTGAGGGCGTGGGTTCGTGTTAGCATACGGGTTAGGATTAGGGGACGGGTGAGGGTAAGGCTTCGGGGAAGGGTTAGGGTTAGGGTTCGGG
This sequence comes from Leucopleurus acutus, assembly GCF_964270905.1. Lineage (NCBI taxonomy): Eukaryota > Metazoa > Chordata > Mammalia > Artiodactyla > Delphinidae > Leucopleurus > Leucopleurus acutus. Next base: position 57,908,494 of record NC_139159.1, read on the forward strand.
CTAGGGTTAGGGTTAGGGAACGGGGACGGTTTAGGGTCCAGGTGAAGGTATGACAACGTCTTAGTGTGAGCGTACGTGTGAGAGCGCGGGTTAGTGTTAGCGTACGGGTTACGATTAGGGGACGGGTGAGGGTAAGGCTTCGGGGAAGGTTAGGGTTAGGGTTCGGGCTAGGGTTACGGTTAAGGGACGGTGACGGTTTACGGTCCAGGTGAGCGTACGAAAACGCTTTAGGGTGAGCGTACGTGTGAGGGCGCGGGTTAGTGTTAGCATTCGGTTTAGGATGAGGAGACGGGTGAGGGTAAGGCTTCGGGGAATGTTTAGGGTTAGGGTTCGGGCTAGGGTTAGTGTTAGGGGACGGGGACGGTTTAGGGTCCAGGTGAGTGTATGACAACGCTTTAGGGTGAGCGTACGTGTGAGGGCGCGTGTTAGTGTTAGCGTACGGGTTAGGAGTAGGGGACGGGGAGGGTAAGGCTTCGGGGAAGTGTTAGGGTTAGGGTTCGGGCTAGTGTTAGGGTTAGGGGACGGGGACGGTTTAGGGTCCAGGTGAGGGTATGACAACGTTTTAGGGTGAGCGTACGTGTGAGGGCGCGGGTTAGTGTTAGCGTACGGGTTAGGATTAGGGGACGGGTGAGGGTAAGGGTTCGGGGAAGGGTTAGGGTTAGGGTTCAGGCTAGAGTTAGGGTTAGGGGACGGTGACGGTTTAGGGTCCAGGTGAGGGTACGACAACGCTTTAGGGTGAGTGTACTTGTGAGGGCGCGGGTTAGTGTTAGCGTACGGGTTAGGATTAGGGGACGGGTGAGGGTAAGGCTTCGGGGAAGGGTTAGGTTTAGGGTTCGGGCTAGGGTTAGGGTTAGGGGACGGGGACGGTGTAGGGTCCATGTGAGGGTACGACAATGCTTTAGGGTCAGCGTACGTGTGAGGGCGCTGGTTTGTGTTAGCGTACCGGTTAGGATTATGGGACGGGTGAGGGTAAGGCTTCGGGGAAGGGTTAGGGTTAGGGTTCGGGCTAGGGTTAAGGTTAGGGGACGGGGTCGGTTTAGGGTCCAGGTGAGGGTACGACAACGCCTTAAGGTGAGCGTACGTGTGAGGGCGCGTGTTAGTGTTAGCGTACGGCTTAGGCTTATAGGACGGGTGAGGGTAAGGGTTCGGGGAAGGGTTAGGGTTAGGGTTCGGGCTAGGGTTAGGGTTAGGTTACGGGGACTGTTTAGGGTCCACGTGAGGGTACGACAACGCTTTAGGGTGAGTGTACCTGTGAGGGCGTGGGTTAGTGTTAGCGTACGGGTTAGGATTAGGGGACGGGTGAGGGTAAGGCCACGGGGAAGGGTTAGGGTTAGGGTTCGGGCTAGGGTTACGGTTAAGGGACGGGGACGGTTTACAGTCCAGGTGAGCGTACGACAACACTTTAGGGTGAGCGTACGTGTGAGGGCGCGGGTTAGTGCTAGCGTACGGGTTAGGATGAGCGGACGGGTGAGGGTAAGGCTTCGGGGAAGGGTTAGGATTAGGGTTCGGGTTAGGGTTAGGGTTAGGGGACGGAGACGGTTTAGGGTCCACGTGAGGTTCCGACAACGCTTTAGGGTGAGCGTACGTGTGACGGCGCGGGTTAGTGTTAGCGTACCGGTTAGGATTAGGGGACGGGTGAGGGTAAGGCTTCGGGGAAGGGTTAGGGTTAGGTTTTGGGCTAGGGTTAGGGTTAGGGGAGGGGGATGGTTTAGGGTCCAGGTGAAGGTACGACAACGCTTTAGGGTGAGCGTACGTGTGAGGGCGCGGATTAGTGTTAGCGTACGGGTTAGGATTAGGGGACGGGTGAGGGTAAGGGTTCAGGGAAGGGTTAGGGTTAGGGTTCGGGCTAGGGATAGGGTTAGGGGACGGGGACGGTTTAGTGTCCAGGTGAGGGTACGACAACGCTTTAGGGTGAGCGTACGTGTGAGGGCGCGGGTTAGTGTTAGCGTACGGGTTAGGATTAGGGGACGGGTGAGGGTAAGGCTTCGGGGAAGGGTTGTGGTTAGGGTTCAGGCTAGGGTTAGGGTTAGGAGACATTGACGGTTTAGGGTCCAGGTGAGGTTACGACAACGCTTTAGGGTGAGTGTACGTGTGAGGGTGAGGGTTAGTGTTAGCGTACGGGTTAGGATTAGGTGACAGGTGAGGGTAAGGCTTAGGGGAAGGGTTAGGGTTAGGGTTCGGGCTAGGGTTAGGGTTAGGGGATGGGGACGGTTTAGGGTCTAGGTGAGGGTACGACAATACTTTAGGGTGAGCGTACGTGTGAGCGCGCGGGTTAGTGTTAGCGTACGGGTTAGGAGTAGGGGACGGGTGAGGGTAAGGCTTCGGGGAAGGGTTAGGGTTAGGGTTCGGGCTAGGGTTAGGGTTAGGGGACGGGGACGGTTTAGGGTCCAGGTGAGGGTACCACAACGCTTTAGGGTTAGCGTACGTGTGAGGGCGCATGTTAGTGTTAGCGTACGGGTTAGGAGTAGGGGACGGGTGAGGGTAAGGCTTTGGGGAAGGGTTAGGGTTAGGGTTTCGGCTAGGGTTAGGGTTAGGGGACGGGGACGGTTTAGGGTCCAGGTGAGGGTACGACAACGCTTTAGGGTGAGCGTACGTGTGAGGGCGCGGGTTCGTGTTAGCATACGGGTTAGGATTAGGGGACGGGTGAGTGTAAGGTTTCGAGGAAGGGTTAGGGTTAGGGTTCGGGCTAGGGTTAGGGTTAGGAGACATGGACGGTTTAGGGTCCAGGTGAGGGTACGACAACGTTTAGGGTGAGCGTACGTGTGAAGGCGCGGGTTAGTGTTAGCGTACGGGTTAGGATTAGGGGCTTGTTGAGGGTAAGGGTTCGGGGAAGGGTTAGGGTTAGGGTTCGGGCTAGGGTTAGGGTTAGGGGACGTGGACGGTTTAGGGTCCAGCTGAGGCTACGACAACGCTTTAGGGTGAGCGTATGTGTGAGGGCGCGGGTTAGTGTTAGCGTACTGGTTAGGATTAGGGGACGGGTGACGGTAAGGTTTCGGGGAAGGGTTAGGGTTAGGGGACGGGGACAGTTTAGGGTCCAGGTGAAGGTACGACAACGCTTTAGGGTGAGCGTATGTGTGAGGGCGCGGGTTAGTGTTAGCGTACGGGTTAGGATTAGGGGACGGGTGAGGATAAGGGTTCGGGGAAGTTTTAGTGTTAGGGTTCGGGCTAGGGTTAGGGTTAGGAGACGGGGACGGTTTAGTGTCCAGGTGAAGGTACGACTATGTTTTAGGGTGAGCGTATGGGGTGCGGGTTAGTGTGAGCGTACGGGTGAGGAATAGGGGACGGGTGAGGGGAAGGCTTCGGGGAAGGGTTAAGGTTAGGGTTCGGGCTAGGGTTAGGGTTAGGGTTAGGGGACGGGGACGGTTTAGGGTCCAGGTGAGGGTACGACAACGCTTTAGGGGAGCGTACGTGTGAGGGCGCAGGTTAGTGTGAGCGTTCGGGTTAGGATTAGGGGACGCGTGAGGGTAAGGCTTCGGGGAAGGGTTAGGGTTAGGGTTTGGGCTAGGGTTAGGGTTAAGAGACATGGACGGTTTAGGGTCCAGGTGAGGGTATGACAACGCTTTAGGGTGAGCGTATGTGTGAGGGCGCGGGTTAGTGTTAGCGTACGCGTTAGGATTAGGGGACGGGTGAGGGTAAGGCTTCGGGGAAGGGTTAGGGTTAGGGTTCGGGCTAGGGTTAGTGTTAGGGGACGGGGACTGTTTAGGGTCCACGTGAGGGTACGACAACTATTTAGGGTGAGTGTACTTGTGAGGGCGCGGGTTAGTGTTAGCGTACGGGTTAGGATTAGGGGACGGGTGAGGGTAAGGCTTCGGGGAAGGTTAGGGTTAGGGTTCGGGCTAGGGTTACGGTTAAGGGACGGTGACGGTTTACGGTCCAGGTGAGCGTACGAAAACGCTTTAGGGTGAGCGTACGTGTGAGGGCGCGGGTTAGTGTTAGCATTCGGTTTAGGATGAGGAGACGGGTGAGGGTAAGGCTTCGGGGAAGGTTTAGGGTTAGGGTTCGGGCTAGGGTTAGTGTTAGGGGACGGGGACGGTTTAGGGTCCAGGTGAGTGTATGACAACGCTTTAGGGTGAGCGTACGTGTGAGGGCGCGTGTTAGTGTTAGCGTACGGGTTAGGAGTAGGGGACGGGGAGGGTAAGGCTTCGGGGAAGTGTTAGGGTTAGGGTTCGGGCTAGTGTTAGGGTTAGGGGACGGGGACGGTTTAGGGTCCAGGTGAGGGTATGACAACGTTTTAGGGTGAGCGTACATGTGAGGGCGCGGGTTAGTGTTAGCGTACGGGTTAGGATTAGGGGACGGGTGAGGGTAAGGGTTCGGGGAAGGGTTAGGGTTAGGGTTCAGGCTAGAGTTAGGGTTAGGGGACGGTGACGGTTTAGGGTCCAGGTGAGGGTACGACAACGCTTTAGGGTGAGTGTACTTGTGAGGGCGCGGGTTAGTGTTAGCGTACGGGTTAGGATTAGGGGAAGGGTGAGGGTAAGGCTTCAGGGAAGGGTTAGGTTTAGGGTTCGGGCTAGGGTTAGGGTTAGGGGACGGGGACGGTGTAGGGTCCATGTGAGGGTACGACAATGCTTTAGGGTCAGCGTACGTGTGAGGGAGCTGGTTTGTGTTAGCGTACCGGTTAGGATTATGGGACGGGTGAGGGTAAGGCTTCGGGGAAGGGTTAGGGTTAGGGTTCGGGCTAGGGTTAAGGTTAGGGGACGGGGTCGGTTTAGGGTCCAGGTGAGGGTACGACAACGCCTTAAGGTGAGCGTACGTGTGAGGGCGCGTGTTAGTGTTAGCGTACGGCTTAGGCTTATAGGACGGGTGAGGGTAAGGGTTCGGGGAAGGGTTAGGGTTAGGGTTCGGGCTAGGGTTAGGGTTAGGTTACGGGGACTGTTTAGGGTCCACGTGAGGGTACGACAACGCTTTAGGGTGAGTGTACCTGTGAGGGCGTGGGTTAGTGTTAGCGTACGGGTTAGGATTAGGGGACGGGTGAGGGTAAGGCCACGGGGAAGGGTTAGGGTTAGGGTTCGGGCTAGGGTTACGGTTAAGGGACGGGGACGGTTTAGAGTCCAGGTGAGCGTACGACAACACTTTAGGGTGAGCGTACGTGTGAGGGCGCGGGTTAGTGCTAGCGTACGGGTTAGGATGAGCGGACGGGTGAGGGTAAGGCTTCGGGGAAGGGTTAGGATTAGGGTTCGGGTTAGGGTTAGGGTTAGGGGACGGAGACGGTTTAGGGTCCACGTGAGGGTACGACAACGCTTTAGGGTGAGCGTACGTGTGACGGCGCGGGTTAGTGTTAGCGTACCGGTTAGGATGAGGGGACGGGTGAGGGTAAGGCTTCGGGGAAGGTTTAGGGTTAGGGTTCGGGCTAGGGTTAGGGTTAGGGGACGGGGACGGTTTAGGGTCCAGGTGAGGGTACGACAACGCTTCAGGGTGAGCGTACGTGTGAGGGCGCGGGTTAGTGTTAGCGTACGGTTTAGGCTTATGTGACGGGTGAGGGTAAGGGTTCGGAGAAGGGTTAGTGTTAGCGTTCGGGCTAGGGTTAGGGTTAGGGTACGGGGACTGTTTAGGGTCCACTTGAGGGTATGACAACGCTTTAGGGTGAGTGTACCTGTGAGGGCGCGGGTTACTGTTATTGTACGGGTTAAGATTAGGGGACGGGTGAGGGTAAGGCTTCGGGGAAGGTTAGGGTTAGGGTTCGGGCTAGGGTTACGGTTAAGGGACGGTGACGGTTTACGGTCCAGGTGAGCGTACGAAAACGCTTTAGGGTGAGCGTACGTGTGAGGGCGCGGGTTAGTGTTAGCATTCGGTTTAGGATGAGGAGACGGGTGAGGGTAAGGCTTCGGGGAAGGTTTAGGGTTAGGGTTCGGGCTAGGGTTAGTGTTAGGGGACGGGGACGGTTTAGGGTCCAGGTGAGTGTATGACAACGCTTTAGGGTGAGCGTACGTGTGAGGGCGCGTGTTAGTGTTAGCGTACGGGTTAGGAGTAGGGGACGGGGAGGGTAAGGCTTCGGGGAAGTGTTAGGGTTAGGGTTCGGGCTAGTGTTAGGGTTAGGGGACGGGGACGGTTTAGGGTCCAGGTGAGGGTATGACAACGTTTTAGGGTGAGCGTATGTGTGAGGGCGCGGGTTAGTGTTAGCGTACGGGTTAGGATTAGGGGACGGGTGAGGGTAAGGGTTCGGGGAAGGGTTAGGGTTAGGGTTCAGGCTAGAGTTAGGGTTAGGGGACGGTGACGGTTTAGGGTCCAGGTGAGGGTACGACAACGCTTTAGGGTGAGTGGACTTGTGAGGGCGCGGGTTAGTGTTAGCATACGGGTTAGGATTAGGGGACGGGTGAGGGTAAGGCTTCAGGGAAGGGTTAGGTTTAGGGTTCGGGCTAGGGTTAGGGTTAGGGGACGGGGACGGTGTAGGGTCCATGTGAGGGTACGACAATGCTTTAGGGTCAGCGTACGTGTGAGGGAGCTGGTTTGTGTTAGCGTACCGGTTAGGATTATGGGACGGGTGAGGGTAAGGCTTCGGGGAAGGTTTAGGGTTAGGGTTCGGGCTAGGGTTAAGGTTAGGGGACGGGGTCGGTTTAGGGTCCAGGTGAGGGTACGACAACGCCTTAAGGTGAGCGTACGTGTGAGGGCGCGTGTTAGTGTTAGCGTACGGCTTAGGCTTATAGGACGGGTGAGGGTAAGGGTTCGGGGAAGGGTTAGGGTTAGGGATCGGGCTAGGGTTAGTGTTAGGTTACGGGGACTGTTTAGGGTCCACGTGAGGGTACGACAACGCTTTAGGGTGAGTGTACCTGTGAGGGCGTGGGTTAGTGTTAGCGTACGGGTTAGGATTAGGGGACGGGTGAGGGTAAGGCCACGGGGAAGTGTTAGGGTTAGGGTTCGGGCTAGGGTTACGGTTAAGGGACGGGGACGGTTTACAGTCCAGGTGAGCGTACGACAACACTTTAGGGTGAGCGTACGTGTGAGGGCGCGGGTTAGTGCTAGCGTACGGGTTAGGATGAGCGGACGGGTGAGGGTAAGGCTTCGGGGAAGGGTTAGGATTAGGGTTCGGGTTAGGGTTAGGGTTAGGGGACGGAGACGGTTTAGGGTCCACGTGAGGGTACGACAACGCTTTAGGGTGAGCGTAAGTGTGACTGCGCGGGTTAGTGTTAGCGTACCGGTTAGGATTAGGGGACGGGTGAGGGTAAGGCTTCGGGGAAGGGTTAGGGTTAGGGTTTGGGCTAGGGTTAGGGTTAGGGGAAGGGGATGGTTTAGGGTCCAGGTGAAGGTACGACAACGCTTTAGGGTGAGCGTACGTGTGAGGGCGCGGATTAGTGTTAGCGTACGGGTTAGGATTAGGGGACGGGTGAGGGTAAGGGTTCAGGGAAGGGTTAGGGTTAGGGTTCGGGCTAGGGATAGGGTTAGGGGACGGCGACGGTTTAGGGTCCAGGTGAGGGTACGACAACGCTTTAGGGTGAGCGTACGTGTGAGGGCGCGGGTTAGTGTTAGCGTACGGGTTAGGATTAGGGGACAGGTGAGGGTAAGGCTTCGGGGAAGGGTTGTGGTTAGGGTTCAGGCTAGGGTTAGGGTTAGGAGACATTGACGGTTTAGGGTCCAGGTGAGGTTACGACAACGCTTTAGGTTGAGTGTACGTGTGAGGGTGAGGGTTAGTGTTAGCGTACGGGTTAGGATTAGGTGACAGGTGAGGGTAAGGCTTAGGGGAAGGGTTAGGGTTAGGGTTCGGGCTAGGGTTAGGGTTAGGGGATGGGGACGGTTTAGGGTCTAGGTGAGGGTACGACAATACTTTAGGGTGAGCGTACATGTGAGCGCGCGGGTTAGTGTTAGCGTACGGGTTAGGAGTAGGGGACGGGTGAGGGTAAGGCTTCGGGGAAGGGTTAGGGTTAGGGTTCGGGCTAGGGTTAGGGTTAGGGGACGGGGACGGTTTAGGGTCCAGGTGAGGGTACGACAACGCTTTAGGGTTAGCGTACGTGTGAGGGCGCGTGTTAGTGTTAGCGTATGGGTTAGGAGTAGGGGACGGGTGAGGATAAGGCTTTGGGGAAGGGTTAGGGTTAGGGGTCGGGCTAGGGTTAGGGTTAGGGGACGGGGACGGTTTAGGGTCCAGGTGAAGGTATGACAACGTTTCAGGGTGAGCGTACGTGTGAGGGCGCGGGTTAGTGTTAGCGTACGGGTTAGGATTAGCTGACGGGTGAGGGTAAGGCTTCGGGGAAGGGTTAGAGTTAGGGTTAGGCCTAGGGTTAGGGTTAGGGGATGGGGACGGTTTAGGGTCCAGGTGAGGGTACAACAACGCTTTAGGGTGAGCGTATGTGTGAGGCCGCGGGTTAGTGTTAGCGTACTGGTTAGGATTAGGGGACGGGTGAGGGTAAGGCTTCGGGGAAGGGTTAGTGTTAGGGTTCGAGCTAGGGTTAGGGTTAGGGGACGGAGACGGTTTAGGGTTCAGGTGAAGATACGCCAACGCTTTAGGGTGAGCGTACGTGTGAGGGCGCGGGTTAGTGTTAGCGTACTGGTTAGGATTAGGGGACGGGTGAGGATAAGGGTTCGGGGAAGGGTTAGGGTTAGGGTTTCGGCTAGGGTTAGGGTTAGGGGACGGGGACGGTTTAGGGTCCAGGTGAGGGTACGACAACGCTTTAGGGTGAGCGTACGTGTGAGGGCGCGGGTTCGTGTTAGCATACGGGTTAGGATTAGGGGACGGGTGAGGGTAAGGCTTCGGGGAAGGGTTAGGGTTAGGGTTCGGGCTAGGGTTAGGGTTAGGAGACATGGACAGTTTAGGGTCCAGGTGAGGGTACGACAACGTTTAGGGTGAGCGTACGTGTGAGGGCGCGGGTTAGTGTTAGCGTACGGGTTAGGATTAGGGGCTTGTTGAGGGTAAGGGTTCGGGGAAGGGTTAGGGTTAGGGTTCGGGCTAGGGTTAGGGTTAGGGGACGGGGACGGTTTAGGGTCCAGGTGAGGGTACGACAACGCTTTAGGGTGAGTGTACGTGTGAGGGCGCGGGTTAGTGTTAGCGTACCGGTTCGGATTAGGGGACGGGTGAGGGTAAGGCTTCGGGGAAGGTTTAGGGTTAGGGTTCGGGCTAGGGTTAGGGTTAGCGGACGGGTACGGTTTAGGGTTCAGGTGAGGATACGACTACGCTTTAGGGTGAGCGTACGTGTGAGGGCGCGGGTTAGTCTTAGCGTACGGCTTAGGCTTATGGGACGGGTGAGGGTAAGGGTTCGGGGAAGGGTTAGGGTTAGCGTTCGGGCTAGGGTTAGGGTTAGGGTACGGGGACTGTTTAGGTTCCACGTGAGGGTATGAAAACGCTTTAGGGTGAGTGTACCTGTGAGGGCGCAGGTTAGTGTTAGCGTACGGGTTACGATTAGGGGACGTGTGAGAGTATGGGATCGGGGAAGGGTTAGGGTTAGGGTTCGGACTAGGGTTACGGTTAACGGACGGGGACGGTTTAGGGTCCAGGTGAGCGTACGACAACGCTTTAGGGTGAGCTTTCGTTTGAGGGCCTTGGTTAGTGTTAGCGTACGGTTTAGGATTAGGGGACGGGTGAGTGTAAGGGTTCGGGGAAGGGTTAGGGTTAGGGTTCGGGCTAGGGTTAGGGCTGGGGACGGGGACGGTTTAGGGTCCAGGTCCGCATACGACAACGCTTTAGGGTGAGCGTACATGTGAGGGCGTGGGTTAGTCTTCACGTAGGGGTTAGGATTAGGTGATGGGTGAGGGTAAAGCTTCGGGGAAGGGTTAGGGTTAGGGTTAGGGCTAGGGTTAGGGTTAGGGGACGAGGACGGTTTAGTGTCCAGGTGAGGGTACGACAACGCTATAGCGTGAGCGTACGTGTGAGGGCGCGGGTTAGTGTTAGCGTACCGATTCGGATAAGGGGACGGGTAAGGGTAAGGATTCGGGGAAGGGTTAGGGTTAGGGTTCGGGCTAGGGTTAGGGTTAGGGAACGGGGACGGTTTAGGGTCCAGGTGAAGGTATGACAACGTCTTAGTGTGAGCGTACGTGTGAGAGCGCGGGTTAGTGTTAGCGTACGGGTTACGATTAGGGGACGGGTGAGGGTAAGGGTTCGGGGAAGGGTTAGGGTTAGGGTTCGGGCTAGGGTTAGGGTTAGGGGACGGGGACTGTGTAGGGTCCACGTGAGGGTACGACAACTATTTAGGGTGAGTGTACTTGTGAGGGCGCGGGTTAGTGTTAGCGTACGGGTTAGGATTAGGGGACGGGTGAGGGTAAGGCTTCGGGGAAGATTTAGGTTTAGGGTTCGGGCTAGGGTTACGGTTAAGGGACGGGGACGGTTTATGGTCCAGGTGAGCGTACGACAACGCTTTAGGGTGAGCGTACGTGTGAGGGCGCAGGTTAGTGTTAGCATACGGGTTAGGATGAGGGGACGGGTGAGGGTAAGGCTTCGGGGAAGGTTTAGTGTTAGGGTTCGGGCTAGGGTTAGGGTTAGGGGACGGGGACGGTTTAGGGTCCAGGTGAGGGTACGACAACGCTTCAGGGTGAGCGTACGTGTGAGGGCGCGGGTTAGTGTTAGCGTACGGTTTAGGCTTATGTGACGGGTGAGGGTAAGGGTTCGGAGAAGGGTTAGTGTTAGCGTTCGGGCTAGGGTTAGGGTTAGGGTACGGGGACTGTTTAGGGTCCACTTGAGGGTATGACAACGCTTTAGGGTGAGTGTACCTGTGAGGGCGCGGGTTACTGTTAGCGTACGGGTTAGGATTAGGGGACGGGTGAGGGTAAGGCTTCGGGGAAGGTTAGGGTTAGGGTTCGGGCTAGGGTTACGGTTAAGGGACGGTGACGGTTTACGGTCCAGGTGAGCGTACGAAAACGCTTTAGGGTGAGCGTACGTGTGAGGGCGCGGGTTAGTGTTAGCATTCGGTTTAGGATGAGGAGACGGGTGAGGGTAAGGCTTCGGGGAAGGTTTAGGGTTAGGGTTCGGGCTAGGGTTAGTGTTAGGGGACGGGGACGGTTTAGGGTCCAGGTGAGTGTATGACAACGCTTTAGGGTGAGCGTACGTGTGAGGGCGCGTGTTAGTGTTAGCGTACGGGTTAGGAGTAGGGGACGGGGAGGGTAAGGCTTCGGGGAAGTGTTAGGGTTAGGGTTCGGGCTAGTGTTAGGGTTAGGGGACGGGGACGGTTTAGGGTCCAGGTGAGGGTATGACAACGTTTTAGGGTGAGCGTACATGTGAGGGCGCGGGTTAGTGTTAGCGTACGGGTTAGGATTAGGGGACGGGTGAGGGTAAGGGTTCGGGGAAGGGTTAGGGTTAGGTTTCGGGCTAGAGTTAGGGTTAGGGGACGGTGACGGTTTAGGGTCCAGGTGAGGGTACGACAACGCTTTAGGGTGAGTGTACTTGTGAGGGCGCGGGTTACTGTTAGCGTACGGGTTAGGATTAGGGGACGGGTGAGGGTAAGGCTTCGGGGAAGGGTTAGGTTTAGGGTTCGGGCTAGGGTTAGGGTTAGGGGACGGGGACGGTGTACGGTCCATGTGAGGGTACGACAATGCTTTAGGGTCAGCGTACGTGTGAGGGCGCTGGTTTGTGTTAGCGTACCGGTTAGGATTATGGGACGGGTGAGGGTAAGGCTTCGGGGAAGGGTTAGGGTTAGGGTTCGGGCTAGGGTTAAGGTTAGGGGACGGGGTCGGTTTAGGGTCCAGGTGAGGGTACGACAACGCCTTAAGGTGAGCGTACGTGTGAGGGCGCGTGTTAGTGTTAGCGTACGGCTTAGGCTTATAGGACGGGTGAGGGTAAGGGTTTGGGGAAGGGTTAGGGTTAGGGTTCGGGCTAGGGTTAGGGTTAGGGTACGGGGACTGTTTAGGGTCCACGTGAGGGTACGACAACGCTTTAGGGTGAGTGTACCTGTGAGGGCGTGGGTTAGTGTTAGCGTACGGGTCAGGATTAGGGGACGGGTGAGGGTAAGGCCACGGGGAAGGGTTAGGGTTAGGGTTCGGGCTAGGGATACGGTTAAGGGACGGGGACGGTTTACAGTCCAGGTGAGCGTACGACAACACTTTAGGGTGAGCGTACGTGTGAGGGCGCGGGTTAGTGCTAGCGTACGGGTTAGGATTAGGTGACAGGTGAGGGTAAGGCTTAGGGGAAGGGTTAGGGTTAGGGTTCGGGCTAGGGTTAGGGTTAGGGGATGGGGACGGTTTAGGGTCTAGGTGAGGGTACGACAATACTTTAGGGTGAGCGTACGTGTGATCGCGCGGGTTAGTGTTAGCGTACGGGTTAGGAGTACGGGACGGGTGAGGGTAAGGCTTCGGGGAAGGGTTAGGGTTAGGGTTCGGGCTAGGGTTAGGGTTAGGGGACGGGGACGGTTTAGGGTCCAGGTGAGGGTACCACAACGCTTTAGGGTTAGCGTACGTGTGAGGGCGCGTGTTAGTGTTAGCGTACGGGTTAGGAGTAGGGGACGGGTGAGGGTAAGGCTTTGGGGAAGGGTTAGGGTTAGGGTTCGGGCTAGGGTTAGGGTTAGGGGACGGAGACGGTTTAGGGTCCAGGTGAAGGTACGCCAACGCTTTAGGGTGAGGGTACGTGTGAGGGCGCGGGTTAGTGTTAGCGTACTGGTTAGGATTAGGGGACGGGTGAGGATAAGGGTTCGGGGAAGGGTTAGGGTTAGGGTTTCGGCTAGGGTTAGGGTTAGGGGACGGGGACGGTTTAGGGTCCAGGTGAGGGTACGACAACGCTTTAGGGTGAGCGTACGTGTGAGGGCGTGGGTTCGTGTTAGCATACGGGTTAGGATTAGGGGACGGGTGAGGGTAAGGCTTCGGGGAAGGGTTAGGGTTAGGGTTGGGGTAGGGTTAGGGTTAGGAGACATGGACGGTTTAGGGTCCAGGTGAGGGTATGACAACGTTTAGGGTGAGCGTACGTGTGAGGGCGCGGGTTAGTGTTAGCGTACGGGTTAGGATTAGGGGCTTGTTGAGGGTAAGGGTTCGGGGAAGGGTTAGGGTTAGGGTTCGGGCTAGGGTTAGGGTTAGGGGACGGGGACGGTTTAGGGTCCAGGTGAGGGTACGACAACGCTTTAGGGTGAGTGTACGTGTGAGGGCGCGGGTTAGTGTTAGCGTACCGGTTCGGATTAGGGGACGGGTGAGGGTAAGGCTTCGGGGAAGGTTTAGGGTTAGGGTTCGGGCTAGGGTTAGGGTTAGCGGACGGGTACGGTTTAGGGTTCAGGTGAGGATACGACTACGCTTTAGGGTGAGCGTACGTGTGAGGGCGCGGGTTAGTCTTAGCGTACGGCTTAGGCTTATGGGACGGGTGAGGGTAAGGGTTCGGGGAAGGGTTAGGGTTAGCGTTCGGGCTAGGGTTAGGGTTAGTGTACGGGGACTGTTTAGGGTCCACGAGAGGTACGATAACGCTTTAGGGTGAGCGTATGTGTGAGGGCGCGGGTTAGTGTTAGCGTACGGGTTAGGATGAGGGGACGGGTGAGGTTAAGGCTTCGGGGAAGGGTTAGGGTTAGGTTTCGGGCTAGGGTTAGGGTTAGGGGACGGGGACGGTTTAGGGTCCAGGTGAGGGTACGACAACGCTTTAGGGTGAGCGTACATGTGAGGGCGCGGGTTACTGTTAGCGTACGGGTTAGATTGAGGGGACGGGTGAGGTTAAGGCTTCGGGGAAGGGTTAGGGTTAGGTTTCGGGCTAGGGTTAGGGTTAGAGGACGGGGACGGTTTAGGGTCCAGGTGAGGGTACGACAACGCTTTAGGGTGAGCGTGCATGTGAGGGCGCGGGTTAGTGTTAGCGTACGGTTTAGGATTAGGGGACGGGTGAGGGTAAGGCTTTGGGGAGGGGTTAGGGTTAGGGTTCGGGCTAGGGTTAAGGTTAGGGGACGGGGTCGGTTTAGGGTCCAGGTGAGGGTACGACAACGCCTTAAGGTGAGCGTACGTGTGAGGGCGCGTGTTAGTGTTAGCGTACGGCTTAGGCTTATAGGACGGGTGAGGGTAAGGGTTCGGGGAAGGGTTAGGGTTAGGGATCGGGCTAGGGTTAGTGTTAGGTTACGGGGACTGTTTAGGGTCCACGTGAGGGTACGACAACGCTTTAGGGTGAGTGTACCTGTGAGGGCGTGGGTTAGTGTTAGCGTACGGGTTAGGATTAGGGGACGGGTGAGGGTAAGGCCACGGGGAAGTGTTAGGGTTAGGGTTCGGGCTAGGGTTACGGTTAAGGGACGGGGACGGTTTACAGTCCAGGTGAGCGTACGACAACACTTTAGGGTGAGCGTACGTGTGAGGGCGCGGGTTAGTGCTAGCGTACGGGTTAGGATGAGCGGACGGGTGAGGGTAAGGCTTCGGGGAAGGGTTAGGATTAGGGTTCGGGTTAGGGTTAGGGTTAGGGGACGGAGACGGTTTAGGGTCCACGTGAGGGTACGACAACGCTTTAGGGTGAGCGTAAGTGTGACTGCGCGGGTTAGTGTTAGCGTACCGGTTAGGATTAGGGGACGGGTGAGGGTAAGGCTTCGGGGAAGGGTTAGGGTTAGGGTTTGGGCTAGGGTTAGGGTTAGGGGAAGGGGATGGTTTAGGGTCCAGGTGAAGGTACGACAACGCTTTAGGGTGAGCGTACGTGTGAGGGCGCGGATTAGTGTTAGCGTACGGGTTAGGATTAGGGGACGGGTGAGGGTAAGGGTTCAGGGAAGGGTTAGGGTTAGGGTTCGGGCTAGGGATAGGGTTAGGGGACGGCGACGGTTTAGGGTCCAGGTGAGGGTACGACAACGCTTTAGGGTGAGCGTACGTGTGAGGGCGCGGGTTAGTGTTAGCGTACGGGTTAGGATTAGGGGACAGGTGAGGGTAAGGCTTCGGGGAAGGGTTGTGGTTAGGGTTCAGGCTAGGGTTAGGGTTAGGAGACATTGACGGTTTAGGGTCCAGGTGAGGTTACGACAACGCTTTAGGTTGAGTGTACGTGTGAGGGTGAGGGTTAGTGTTAGCGTACGGGTTAGGATTAGGTGACAGGTGAGGGTAAGGCTTAGGGGAAGGGTTAGGGTTAGGGTTCGGGCTAGGGTTAGGGTTAGGGGATGGGGACGGTTTAGGGTCTAGGTGAGGGTACGACAATACTTTAGGGTGAGCGTACATGTGAGCGCGCGGGTTAGTGTTAGCGTACGGGTTAGGAGTAGGGGACGGGTGAGGGTAAGGCTTCGGGGAAGGGTTAGGGTTAGGGTTCGGGCTAGGGTTAGGGTTAGGGGACGGGGACGGTTTAGGGTCCAGGTGAGGGTACGACAACGCTTTAGGGTTAGCGTACGTGTGAGGGCGCGTGTTAGTGTTAGCGTATGGGTTAGGAGTAGGGGACGGGTGAGGATAAGGCTTTGGGGAAGGGTTAGGGTTAGGGGTCGGGCTAGGGTTAGGGTTAGGGGACGGGGACGGTTTAGGGTCCAGGTGAAGGTATGACAACGTTTCAGGGTGAGCGTACGTGTGAGGGCGCGGGTTAGTGTTAGCGTACGGGTTAGGATTAGCTGACGGGTGAGGGTAAGGCTTCGGGGAAGGGTTAGAGTTAGGGTTAGGCCTAGGGTTAGGGTTAGGGGATGGGGACGGTTTAGGGTCCAGGTGAGGGTACAACAACGCTTTAGGGTGAGCGTATGTGTGAGGCCGCGGGTTAGTGTTAGCGTACTGGTTAGGATTAGGGGACGGGTGAGGGTAAGGCTTCGGGGAAGGGTTAGTGTTAGGGTTCGAGCTAGGGTTAGGGTTAGGGGACGGAGACGGTTTAGGGTTCAGGTGAAGATACGCCAACGCTTTAGGGTGAGCGTACGTGTGAGGGCGCGGGTTAGTGTTAGCGTACTGGTTAGGATTAGGGGACGGGTGAGGATAAGGGTTCGGGGAAGGGTTAGGGTTAGGGTTTCGGCTAGGGTTAGGGTTAGGGGACGGGGACGGTTTAGGGTCCAGGTGAGGGTACGACAACGCTTTAGGGTGAGCGTACGTGTGAGGGCGCGGGTTCGTGTTAGCATACGGGTTAGGATTAGGGGACGGGTGAGGGTAAGGCTTCGGGGAAGGGTTAGGGTTAGGGTTCGGGCTAGGGTTAGGGTTAGGAGACATGGACAGTTTAGGGTCCAGGTGAGGGTACGACAACGTTTAGGGTGAGCGTACGTGTGAGGGCGCGGGTTAGTGTTAGCGTACGGGTTAGGATTAGGGGCTTGTTGAGGGTAAGGGTTCGGGGAAGGGTTAGGGTTAGGGTTCGGGCTAGGGTTAGGGTTAGGGGACGGGGACGGTTTAGGGTCCAGGTGAGGGTACGACAACGCTTTAGGGTGAGTGTACGTGTGAGGGCGCGGGTTAGTGTTAGCGTACCGGTTCGGATTAGGGGACGGGTGAGGGTAAGGCTTCGGGGAAGGTTTAGGGTTAGGGTTCGGGCTAGGGTTAGGGTTAGCGGACGGGTACGGTTTAGGGTTCAGGTGAGGATACGACTACGCTTTAGGGTGAGCGTACGTGTGAGGGCGCGGGTTAGTCTTAGCGTACGGCTTAGGCTTATGGGACGGGTGAGGGTAAGGGTTCGGGGAAGGGTTAGGGTTAGCGTTCGGGCTAGGGTTAGGGTTAGGGTACGGGGACTGTTTAGGTTCCACGTGAGGGTATGAAAACGCTTTAGGGTGAGTGTACCTGTGAGGGCGCAGGTTAGTGTTAGCGTACGGGTTACGATTAGGGGACGTGTGAGAGTATGGGATCGGGGAAGGGTTAGGGTTAGGGTTCGGACTAGGGTTACGGTTAACGGACGGGGACGGTTTAGGGTCCAGGTGAGCGTACGACAACGCTTTAGGGTGAGCTTTCGTTTGAGGGCCTTGGTTAGTGTTAGCGTACGGTTTAGGATTAGGGGACGGGTGAGTGTAAGGGTTCGGGGAAGGGTTAGGGTTAGGGTTCGGGCTAGGGTTAGGGCTGGGGACGGGGACGGTTTAGGGTCCAGGTCCGCATACGACAACGCTTTAGGGTGAGCGTACATGTGAGGGCGTGGGTTAGTCTTCACGTAGGGGTTAGGATTAGGTGATGGGTGAGGGTAAAGCTTCGGGGAAGGGTTAGGGTTAGGGTTAGGGCTAGGGTTAGGGTTAGGGGACGAGGACGGTTTAGTGTCCAGGTGAGGGTACGACAACGCTATAGCGTGAGCGTACGTGTGAGGGCGCGGGTTAGTGTTAGCGTACCGATTCGGATAAGGGGACGGGTAAGGGTAAGGATTCGGGGAAGGGTTAGGGTTAGGGTTCGGGCTAGGGTTAGGGTTAGGGAACGGGGACGGTTTAGGGTCCAGGTGAAGGTATGACAACGTCTTAGTGTGAGCGTACGTGTGAGAGCGCGGGTTAGTGTTAGCGTACGGGTTACGATTAGGGGACGGGTGAGGGTAAGGGTTCGGGGAAGGGTTAGGGTTAGGGTTCGGGCTAGGGTTAGGGTTAGGGGACGGGGACTGTGTAGGGTCCACGTGAGGGTACGACAACTATTTAGGGTGAGTGTACTTGTGAGGGCGCGGGTTAGTGTTAGCGTACGGGTTAGGATTAGGGGACGGGTGAGGGTAAGGCTTCGGGGAAGATTTAGGTTTAGGGTTCGGGCTAGGGTTACGGTTAAGGGACGGGGACGGTTTATGGTCCAGGTGAGCGTACGACAACGCTTTAGGGTGAGCGTACGTGTGAGGGCGCAGGTTAGTGTTAGCATACGGGTTAGGATGAGGGGACGGGTGAGGGTAAGGCTTCGGGGAAGGTTTAGTGTTAGGGTTCGGGCTAGGGTTAGGGTTAGGGGACGGGGACGGTTTAGGATCCAGGTGAGGGTACGACAACGCTTCAGGGTGAGCGTACGTGTGAGGGCGCGGGTTAGTGTTAGCGTACGGTTTAGGCTTATGTGACGGGTGAGGGTAAGGGTTCGGAGAAGGGTTAGTGTTAGCGTTCGGGCTAGGGTTAGGGTTAGGGTACGGGGACTGTTTAGGGTCCACTTGAGGGTATGACAACGCTTTAGGGTGAGTGTACCTGTGAGGGCGCGGGTTACTGTTAGCGTACGGGTTAGGATTAGGGGACGGGTGAGGGTAAGGCTTCGGGGAAGGTTAGGGTTAGGGTTCGGGCTAGGGTTACGGTTAAGGGACGGTGACGGTTTACGGTCCAGGTGAGCGTACGAAAACGCTTTAGGGTGAGCGTACGTGTGAGGGCGCGGGTTAGTGTTAGCATTCGGTTTAGGATGAGGAGACGGGTGAGGGTAAGGCTTCGGGGAAGGTTTAGGGTTAGGGTTCGGGCTAGGGTTAGTGTTAGGGGACGGGGACGGTTTAGGGTCCAGGTGAGTGTATGACAACGCTTTAGGGTGAGCGTACGTGTGAGGGCGCGTGTTAGTGTTAGCGTACGGGTTAGGAGTAGGGGACGGGGAGGGTAAGGCTTCGGGGAAGTGTTAGGGTTAGGGTTCGGGCTAGTGTTAGGGTTAGGGGACGGGGACGGTTTAGGGTCCAGGTGAGGGTATGACAACGTTTTAGGGTGAGCGTACATGTGAGGGCGCGGGTTAGTGTTAGCGTACGGGTTAGGATTAGGGGACGGGTGAGGGTAAGGGTTCGGGGAAGGGTTAGGGTTAGGTTTCGGGCTAGAGTTAGGGTTAGGGGACGGTGACGGTTTAGGGTCCAGGTGAGGGTACGACAACGCTTTAGGGTGAGTGTACTTGTGAGGGCGCGGGTTACTGTTAGCGTACGGGTTAGGATTAGGGGACGGGTGAGGGTAAGGCTTCGGGGAAGGGTTAGGTTTAGGGTTCGGGCTAGGGTTAGGGTTAGGGGACGGGGACGGTGTACGGTCCATGTGAGGGTACGACAATGCTTTAGGGTCAGCGTACGTGTGAGGGCGCTGGTTTGTGTTAGCGTACCGGTTAGGATTATGGGACGGGTGAGGGTAAGGCTTCGGGGAAGGGTTAGGGTTAGGGTTCGGGCTAGGGTTAAGGTTAGGGGACGGGGTCGGTTTAGGGTCCAGGTGAGGGTACGACAACGCCTTAAGGTGAGCGTACGTGTGAGGGCGCGTGTTAGTGTTAGCGTACGGCTTAGGCTTATAGGACGGGTGAGGGTAAGGGTTTGGGGAAGGGTTAGGGTTAGGGTTCGGGCTAGGGTTAGGGTTAGGGTACGGGGACTGTTTAGGGTCCACGTGAGGGTACGACAACGCTTTAGGGTGAGTGTACCTGTGAGGGCGTGGGTTAGTGTTAGCGTACGGGTCAGGATTAGGGGACGGGTGAGGGTAAGGCCACGGGGAAGGGTTAGGGTTAGGGTTCGGGCTAGGGATACGGTTAAGGGACGGGGACGGTTTACAGTCCAGGTGAGCGTACGACAACACTTTAGGGTGAGCGTACGTGTGAGGGCGCGGGTTAGTGCTAGCGTACGGGTTAGGATTAGGTGACAGGTGAGGGTAAGGCTTAGGGGAAGGGTTAGGGTTAGGGTTCGGGCTAGGGTTAGGGTTAGGGGATGGGGACGGTTTAGGGTCTAGGTGAGGGTACGACAATACTTTAGGGTGAGCGTACGTGTGATCGCGCGGGTTAGTGTTAGCGTACGGGTTAGGAGTACGGGACGGGTGAGGGTAAGGCTTCGGGGAAGGGTTAGGGTTAGGGTTCGGGCTAGGGTTAGGGTTAGGGGACGGGGACGGTTTAGGGTCCAGGTGAGGGTACCACAACGCTTTAGGGTTAGCGTACGTGTGAGGGCGCGTGTTAGTGTTAGCGTACGGGTTAGGAGTAGGGGACGGGTGAGGGTAAGGCTTTGGGGAAGGGTTAGGGTTAGGGTTCGGGCTAGGGTTAGGGTTAGGGGACGGAGACGGTTTAGGGTCCAGGTGAAGGTACGCCAACGCTTTAGGGTGAGGGTACGTGTGAGGGCGCGGGTTAGTGTTAGCGTACTGGTTAGGATTAGGGGACGGGTGAGGATAAGGGTTCGGGGAAGGGTTAGGGTTAGGGTTTCGGCTAGGGTTAGGGTTAGGGGACGGGGACGGTTTAGGGTCCAGGTGAGGGTACGACAACGCTTTAGGGTGAGCGTACGTGTGAGGGCGTGGGTTCGTGTTAGCATACGGGTTAGGATTAGGGGACGGGTGAGGGTAAGGCTTCGGGGAAGGGTTAGGGTTAGGGTTGGGGTAGGGTTAGGGTTAGGAGACATGGACGGTTTAGGGTCCAGGTGAGGGTATGACAACGTTTAGGGTGAGCGTACGTGTGAGGGCGCGGGTTAGTGTTAGCGTACGGGTTAGGATTAGGGGCTTGTTGAGGGTAAGGGTTCGGGGAAGGGTTAGGGTTAGGGTTCGGGCTAGGGTTAGGGTTAGGGGACGGGGACGGTTTAGGGTCCAGGTGAGGGTACGACAACGCTTTAGGGTGAGTGTACGTGTGAGGGCGCGGGTTAGTGTTAGCGTACCGGTTCGGATTAGGGGACGGGTGAGGGTAAGGCTTCGGGGAAGGTTTAGGGTTAGGGTTCGGGCTAGGGTTAGGGTTAGCGGACGGGTACGGTTTAGGGTTCAGGTGAGGATACGACTACGCTTTAGGGTGAGCGTACGTGTGAGGGCGCGGGTTAGTCTTAGCGTACGGCTTAGGCTTATGGGACGGGTGAGGGTAAGGGTTCGGGGAAGGGTTAGGGTTAGCGTTCGGGCTAGGGTTAGGGTTAGTGTACGGGGACTGTTTAGGGTCCACGAGAGGTACGATAACGCTTTAGGGTGAGCGTATGTGTGAGGGCGCGGGTTAGTGTTAGCGTACGGGTTAGGATGAGGGGACGGGTGAGGTTAAGGCTTCGGGGAAGGGTTAGGGTTAGGTTTCGGGCTAGGGTTAGGGTTAGGGGACGGGGACGGTTTAGGGTCCAGGTGAGGGTACGACAACGCTTTAGGGTGAGCGTACATGTGAGGGCGCGGGTTACTGTTAGCGTACGGGTTAGATTGAGGGGACGGGTGAGGTTAAGGCTTCGGGGAAGGGTTAGGGTTAGGTTTCGGGCTAGGGTTAGGGTTAGAGGACGGGGACGGTTTAGGGTCCAGGTGAGGGTACGACAACGCTTTAGGGTGAGCGTGCATGTGAGGGCGCGGGTTAGTGTTAGCGTACGGTTTAGGATTAGGGGACGGGTGAGGGTAAGGCTTTGGGGAGGGGTTAGGGTTAGGGTTCGGGCTAGGGTTAGGGTTAGGGGACGGGGACGGTTTAGGGTCCAGGTGAGGATACGACAACACTTTAGGGTGAGCGTACGTGTGACGGCGCGGGTTAGTGTTAGTGTACAGGTTAGGATTAGGTGACGGGTGAGGGTAAGGGTTCGGGGAAGGGTTAGGGTTAGGGTTCGGGGTAGGCTCACCGTTAGGGGACGGGGACGGTTTAGGGTCCAGGTGAGTGTACGACAATGTTTTAGGGTGAGCGGACGTGTGAGGGCGCGGGTTAGTGTAAGCGTACAGGTTAGGATTAGGGGACGGGTGAGGGTAAGGCTTCGGGGAAGGGTTAGGGTTAGGGTTCGGGCTAGGGTTAAGGTTAGGGGACGGGGACGGTTTAGGGTCCAGGTGAGGGTACGACAACGCTTTAGGGTGAGCATACGTGTGAGGGCGGGGGTTAGTGATAGCGTACGGGTTAGGAATAGGGGACGGGTGAGAGTAAGGCCTCGGGGAAGGGTTAGGGTTAGGGTTCGGGCTAGGGTTAGGGTTAGGGGACGGGGATGGTTTAGGGTCCAGGTGAGGGTACGACAATGCTTTAGGGTGACCGTACGTGTGAGGGTGCGGGTTAGTGTTAGCGTACGGGTTAGGATTAGGGGACGGGTGAGGGTAAGGCTTCAGGGAAGTGTTAGTGTTAGGGTTCGGGCTAGGGTTAGGGTTAGGGGACGGGGACGGTTTAGGGTCCAGGTGAGGGTACGACAACGCTTTAGGGTGAGCGTACGTGTGAGGGCGCGGGTTAGTGTTAGCGTACGGGTTAGGATGAGGGGACGGGTGAGGTTAAGGCTTCGGGGAAGGGTTAGGGTTAGGGTTCAGGCTAGGGTTAGGGTTAGGGGACGGTGACGGTTTAGGGTCCAGGTGAGGGTACGACAACGCTTTAGGGTGAGCGTACTTGTGAGGGCGGGGGTTATTGTTAGCGTACGAGTTAGGATTAGGGGACGGGTGAGTGTAAGGCTTCGGGGAAAGGTTAGGGTTAGGGTTCGGGCTAGGGTTAGGGTTAGGGAACGGGGACGGTGTAGGGTCCATGTGAGGGTACGACAATGGTTTAGGGTCAGCGTACGTGTGAGGGCGCGGGTTTGTGTTAGCGTACGGGTTAGGATTATGGGACGGGTGAGGGTAAGGCTTCGGGGAAGTGTTAGGGTTAGGGTTCGGGCTAGAGTTAGTGTTAGAGGACGGGAAAGGTTTAGGGTCCAGGTGAGGGTACGACAATGCTTTAGGGTGAGTGTTTGTGTGACGGCGCAGGTTAGTGTTAGCGTACGGGTTAGGACTAGGTGACGGGGGAGGGTAAGGCTTCAGGGAAGGGTTAGGGTTAGGGTTCGGTCTAGGATTAGGGTTAGGGGACGGGGACGGTTTAGGGTCCAGGTCCGCATACGACAACGCTTTAGGGTGAGCGTACATGTGAGGGTGCGGGTTAGTGTTAGCGTACGGGTTAGGATTAGGTGACGGGTGAGGGTAAGGCTTCGGGGAAGGTTTAGGGTTAGGGTTAGGGCTAGGGTTAGGGTTAGGGGACGAGGACGGTTTAGGGTCCAGGTGAGGGTACGACAACGCTATAGGGTGAGCGTACGTGTGAGGGCGCGGGTTAGTGTTAGCGTACTGGTTCGGATAAGGGGACGGGTAATGGTAAGGCTTCCGCGAAGGGTTAGGGTTAGGGTTCGGGCTAGGTTTAGGGTTAGGGGACGGGGATGGTTTAGGGTCCAGGTGAAGGTATGATAACGTCTTAGTGTGAGCGTACGTGTGAGAGCGCGGGTTAGTGTTAGTGTACGGGTTACGATTAGGGGACTGGTGAGGGTAAGGGTTCGGGGAAGGGTTAGGGTTAGGGTTCGGGCTAGGGTTAGGGTTAGGGGATGGGGACGGTTTAGGGTTTGGTGAGGGTACGACAATGCTTTAGGGTGAGCGTACGTGTGAGGGCGCGGGTTAGTGTTAGCGTACGGGTTAGGAATAGGGGAAGGGTGAGGGTAAGGCTTCGGGGAGGGGTTAGGGTTAGGGTTCGCGCTAGGGTTAGGGTTAGGGGACGGGGACGGTTTAGGGTCCAGGTGAGGATACGACAACACTTTAGGGTGAGCGTACGTGTGAGGGCGCGGGTTAGTGTTAGCGTACGGGTTAGGATTAGGGGACGGGTGAGGGTAAGGCTTTGGGGAGGGGTTAGGGTTAGGGTTCGGGCTAGGGTTAGGGTTAGGGGACGGGGACGGTTTAGGGTTCAGGTGAGGATACGACAACACTTTAGGGTGAGCATACGTGTGAGGGCCCGGGTTAGTGTTAGTGTACAGGTTAGGATTAGGTGACGAGTGAGGGTAAGGGTTCGGGAAAGGGTTAGGGTTAGGGTTCGGGGTAGGCTCACCGTTAGGGGACGGGGACGGTTTAGGGTCCAGGTGAGTGTACGACAATGTTTTAGGGTGAGCGGACGTGTGAGGGCGCGGGTTAGTGTAAGCGTACAGGTTAGGATTAGGGGACAGGTGAGGGTAAGGCTTCGGGGAAGGGTTAGGGTGAGGGTTCGGTCTAGGGTTAGGGTTAGGGGATGGGGACGTTTTAGGGTCCAGGTGAGGGTATGACAACGCTTTAGTGTGAGTGTACGTGTGAGGGCTTGTGTTAGTGTTAGCGTACGGGTTACGCTTAGGGGATGCGTGAGGGTAAGGGTTCGGGGAAGGTTTAGGGTTAGGGTTCGGGCTAGAGTAAGAGTTAGATGACGGGAAAGGGTTAGGGTCCAGGTGAGGGTACGACAATGCTTTAGGGTGAGTGTTTGTGTGACGGCGCGGGTTAGTGTTAGCGTATGGGTTAGGATTAGGGGACGGGGAAGGGTAAGGCTTCAGGGAAGGGTTAGGGTTAGGGTTCGGGCTAGGGTTAGGGTTAGGGGACGGGGACGGTTTAGGGTCCAGGTCCGCATACGACAACGCTTTAGGGTGAGCGTACATGTGAGGGCGCGGGTTAGTGTTAGCGTACGGGTTAGGATTAGGTGACGGGTGAGGGTAAGGCTTCGGGGTAGGGTTAGGGTTAGGGTTAGGGCTAGGGTTAGGGTTAGGGGACGGGGACGGTTTAGGGTCCAGGTGAGGGTACGACAACGCTTTAGGGTGAGCGTACGTGTGAGGGTTAGGGTTAGGGTTAGGGTTAGGGTTAGGGTTAGGGTTAGGGTTAGGGTTAGGGGATGGGGACCGTTTAGGGTCCAGGTGAGGGTATGACAACGCTTTAGGGTCAGCGTACGTGTGAGGGCGCGGGTTTGTGTTAGCGTACGGGTTAGGATTATGGGACGGGTGAGGGTAAGGCTTCGGGGAAGGGTTAGGGTTAGGGTTCGGGCTAGGGTTAAGGTTAGGGGACGGGGACGGTTTAGGGTCCAGGTGAGGGTTCGACAACGCTTTAGGGTGAGCGTACATGTGAGGGCGGGGGTTAGTGATAGCGTACGGGTTAGGAATAGGGGACGGGTGAGAGTAAGGCCTCGGGGAAGGGTTAGGGTTAGGGTTCGGGCTAGGGTTAGGGTTAGGGGACGGGGATGGTTTAGGGTCCAGGTGAGGGTACGACAATGCTTTAGGGTGACCGTACGTGTGAGGGTGCGGGTTAGTGTTAGCGTACGGGTTAGGATTAGGGGACGGGTGAGGGTAAGGCTTCAGGGAAGTGTTAGGGTTAGGGTTCGGGCTAGGGTTAGGGTTAGGGGACGGGGACGGTTTAGGGTCCAGGTGAGGGTACGACAACGCTTTAGGGTGAGCGTACGTGTGAGGGCGCGGGTTAGTGTTAGCGTACGGGTTAGGATGAGGGGACGGGTGAGGTTAAGGCTTCGGAGAGGGGTTAGGGTTAGTTTTCGGGCTAGGGTTAGGGTTAGGGGACGGGGAAGGTTTAGGGTCCAGGTGAGGGTACGACAACGCTTTAGGGTGAGCGTACATGTGAGGGCGCGGGTTAGTGTTAGCGTACGGATTAGGATTAGGGGACGGGTGAGTGTAAGGCTTTGGGGAGGGGTTAGGGTTAGGGTTCGGGCTAGGGTTAGGGTTAGGGTTAGGGGACGGTTTAGGGTCCAGGTGAGGATACGACAACGCTTTAGGGTGAGCATACGTGTGAGGGCGCGGGTTAGTGTTAGCGTACGGGTTAGGAGTAGGGGACGGGTGAGGGTAAGGCTTCGGGGAAGTGTTAGGGTTAGGGTTCTGGCTAGGGTTAGGGTTAGGGGACGGGTACAGTTTAGGGTCCAGGTGAGGGTACGACAATGCTTTAGGGTGAGCGTACATGTGAGGGCGCTAGTTAGTGTTAGCGTACGGGTTAGGATTAGGGGACGGGTGAGGGTAAGGCTTCGGGGAACGGTTAGGGTTAGTGTTTGTGCTAGGGTTAGGGTTAGGGGATGGTGACGGTTTAGGGTCCAGGTGAGGGTACGACAACGCTTTAGGGTGAGCGTATGTGTGAGGGCGCGGGTTAGTGTTAGCGTACGGGTTAGGATGAGGGGACGGGTGAGGTTTAGGCTTCGGAGAAGGGTTAGGGTTAGGTTTCAGGCTAGGGTTAGGATTAGGGGACGGGGACGGTTTAGGGTCCAGGTGAGGGTACGACAACGCTTTAGGGTGAGCCTACATGTGAGGGCGCGGGTTAGTGTTAGCGTACGGATTAGGATTAGGGGACGGGTGAGGGTAAGGCTTTGG
This sequence comes from Leucopleurus acutus, assembly GCF_964270905.1. Taxonomy (NCBI): domain Eukaryota; kingdom Metazoa; phylum Chordata; class Mammalia; order Artiodactyla; family Delphinidae; genus Leucopleurus; species Leucopleurus acutus. The sequence goes on from NC_139159.1 coordinate 57,934,079, forward strand.
GGAGGGGTTAGGGTTAGGGTTCGGGCTAGGGTTAGGGTTAGGGTTAGGGGACGGTTTAGGGTCCAGGTGAGGATACGACAACGCTTTAGGGTGAGCGTACGTGTGAGGACGCGGGTTAGTGTTAGCGTACGGGTTAGGATTAGGGGACGGGTGAGGGTAAGGCTTCGGGGAAGTGTTAGGGTTAGGGTTCGGGCTAGGGTTAGGGTTAGGGGACGGGTACATTTTAGGGTCCAGGTGAGGGTATGACAATGCTTTAGGGTGAGCGTACATGTGAGGGCGCTGGTTAGTGTTAGCGTACGGGTTAGGATTAGGGGACGGGTGTGGGTAAGGCTTCGGGGAACGGTTAGGGTTAGGGTTTCTGCTAGGGTTAGGGTTAGGGGACGGTGACGGTTTGGGGTCCAGGTGAGGGTACGACAACGCTTTAGGGTGAGCGTACTTGTGAGGGCGGGGGTTAGTGTTAGGGTACGGGTTAGGATTAGGGGACGGGTGAGGGTAAGGCTTCGGGGAAGGGTTAGGGTTAGGGTTCGGGCTATGGTTAGGATTAGGGGACGGGGACGGTTTAGGGTCCAGGTGAGGGTACGACAATGCTTTAGGGTGAGCGTACGTGTGAGGGCGCGGCTTAGTGTTAGCGTACGGGTTACGATTAGGGGACGGGTGAGGGTAAGGCTTCGGGGAAGTATTAGGGTTAGGATTCGGGCTAGGGTTAGGGTTAGGGGACGGGGACGGTTTAAGGTCCAGGAGATGGTACGACAATGCTTTAGGGTGAGCGTACGTGTGAGGGCGCGGGTTAGTGTTAGCGTACGGTTTAGGATTAGGTGACGGGTGAGGGTAAGGCTTCGGGGAAGGGTTAGGGTTAGGGTTAGGGCTAGGGTTAGGGTTAGGGGACGAGGACGGTTTAGGGTCCAGGTGAGGGTACGACAACACTATAGGGTGAGCCTACGTGTGAGGGCGCGGGTTAGTGTTAGCGTACCGGTTCGGAAAAGGGGACGGGTAAGGGTAAGGCTTCCGGGAAGGGTTAGGGTTAGGGTTCAGGCTAGGGTTAGGGTTAGGGGACGGGGACGGTTTAGGGTCCAGGTGAAGGTATGACAACGTCTAAGTGTGATCGTACTTGTGAGAGCGCGGGTTAGTGTTAGCGTACGGGTTACGATTAGGGGACTGGTGAGGGTAAGGGTTCGGGGAAGGGTTAGGGTTAGGGTTCGGGATAGGGTTACGGTTAGGGGATGCAGACGGTTTAGGGTCTAGGTGAGGGTACTACTATGCTTTAGGGTGAGCGTACGTGTGAGCTCGCGGGTTAGTGTTAGCGTACGGGTTAGGAGTAGGGGACGGGTGAGGGTAAGGCTTCGGGGAAGGGTTACGGTTAGGGTTCGGGCTAGGATTAGGGTTAGGGGACAGGGACGGTTTAGGGTCCAAGTGAGGTTACGACAACGCTTTAGGGTGAGCGTACGTGTGAGGGCGCGGGTTAGTGTTAGCGTACGGGTTAGGATTAGGGGACGGGTGAGGGTAAGGGTTCGGGGAAGGGTTAGGGTTAGGGTTCGGGCTAGGGTTAGGGTTAGGGTACGGGGACGGTTTAGGGTCTAGGTGAGGGTACGACAACGCTTTAGGTTGAGCGTACGTGTGAGGGCGCGGGTTAGTGTTAGCGTACGGGTTAGGATTAGGGGACGGGTGAGGGTAAGGCTTCGGGGAAAGGTTAGGGTTAGGGTTCGGGCTAGGGTTAGGGTTAGGGAACGGGGACGGTGTAGGGTCCATGTGAGGGTACGACAAAGCTTTAGGGTCAGCGTACGTGTGAGGGCGCGAGTTTGTGTTAGTGTACGGGTTAGGATTATGGGACGGGTGAGGGTAAGGCTTCGGGGAAGGGTTAGGGTTAGGGTTCGGGCTAGGGTTAAGGTTAGGGGACGGGATCGGTTTAGGGCCCAGGTGAGGGTATGACAGCGCTTTAAGGTGAGCGTACGTGTGAGGGCGCGTGTTAGTGTTAGCGTACGGCTTAGGCTTATAGGACGGGTGAGGGTAAGGCTTCGGGGAAGGGTTAGGGTTAGGGTTCGGGCTAGGGTTAGGGTTAGGGTACGGGGACTGTTTAGGGTCCACATGAGGGTACGACTACGCTTTAGGGTGAGTGTACCTGTGAGGGCGTGGGTTAGTGTTAGCGTACGGGTTAGGATTAAGGGACGGGTGAGTGTAAGGCCCCTAGGAAGGGTTAGGGATAGGGTTCGGGCTAAGGTTACGGTTAAGGGACGCGGACGGTTTACAGTCCAGGTGAGCGTACGACAACACTTTAGGGTGAGCGTACGTGTGAGGGCGCGGATTAGTGCTAGCGTACGGGTTAGGATGAGGGGACGGGTGAGGGTAAGGCTTCGGGGAAGGGTTAGGGTTAGGGTTCGGGTTAGGGTTAGGGTTAGGGGACGGGGACGGTTTAGGGTCCAGGTGAGGGTACGACAACGCTTTAGGGTGAGCGTACATGTGAGGGCGCGGTTTAGTGTTAGCGCACCGGTTAGGATTAGGGGACGGGTGAGGGTAAGGGTTCGGGGAAGGGTTAGGGTTAGGGTTTGGGCTAGGGTTAGGGTTAGGGGACGGGGACGGTTTAGGGTCCAGGTGAGGGTACGACAACGCTTTAGGGTGAGCGTACGTGTGAGGGCGCGGATTAGTGTTAGCGTACGGGTTAGGATTAGGGGACCGGTGAGGGTAAGGGTTCGGGGAAGGGTTAGGGTTAGGGTTTGGGCTAGGGATAGGGTTAGGGGACGGGGACAGTTTAGGGTCCAGGTGAGGGTACGACAACGCTTTAGGGTGAGCTTACGTATGAGGGCGCGGGTTCGTGTTAGCGTACTGGTTAGGATAAGGGGACGGGTGAGAGTAAGGCTTCGGGGAAGGGTTATGGATAGGGTTCGGGCTAGGGTTAGGGTTAGGAGACATGGACGGTTTAGGGTCCAGGTGAGGTTACGACAACGCTTTAGGGTGAGCGTACGTGTGAGGGCGCGGGTTAGTGTTAGCGTACGGGTTAGGATTAGGGGACGGGTGAGGGTAAGGCTTTGGGGAGTGGGTAGGTTTAGGGTTCGGGCTAGGGTTAGGTTTAGGGGACGGGGACGGTTTAGGGTCCAGGTGAGGATACGACAACACTTTAGGGTGAGCGTACGTGTGAGGGCGCGGGTTAGTGTTAGCGTACGGGTTAGGATTAGGGGACGGGTGAGGGTAAGGCTTTGGGGAGGGGTTAGGGTTAGGGTTCGGGCTAGGGTTAGGGTTAGGGGACGGGGACGGTTTAGGGTCCAGGTGAGGATACGACAACACTTTAGGGTGAGTGTACGTGTGAGGGCGCGGGTTAGTGTTAGTGTACAAGTTAGGATTAGGTGACGGGTGAGGGTAAGGGTTCGGGGAAGGGTTAGGGTTAGGGTTCGGGGTAGGCTCACCGTTAGGGGACGGGGACGGTTTAGGGTCCAGGTGAGTGTACGACAATGTTTTAGGGTGAGCGGACGTGTGAGGGCGCGGGTTAGTGTAAGCGTACAGGTTAGGATTAGGGGACGGGTGAGGGTAAGGCTTCGGGGAAGGGTTAGGGTGAGGGTTCGGGCTAGGGTTAGGGTTAGGGGACGGGGACGTTTTAGGGTCCAGGTGAGGGTATGACAACGCTTTAGTGTGAGTGTACGTGTGAGGGCTTGGGTTAGTGTTAGCGTACGGGTTAGGCTTAGGGGCGGGTGAGGGTAAGGGTTCGGGGAAGGGTTAGGGTTAGGGTTCGGGCTAGAGTTAGGGTTAGATGACGGGAAAGGTTTAGGGTCCAGGTGAGTGTATGACAATGCTTTAGGGTGAGCGTTTGTGTGACGGCGCGGGTTAGTGTTAGCGTATGGGTTAGGATTAGGGGACGGGGGAGGGTAAGGCTTCAGGGAAGGGTTAGGGTTAGGGTTCGAGCTAGGGTTAGGGTTAGGGGACGGGGACGGTTTAGGGTCCAGGTCCACATACTACAACGCTTTAGGGTGAGCGTACATATGAGGGCGCGGGTTAGTGTTAGCGTACGGGTTAGGATTAAGTGACGGATGAGGGTAAGGCTTCGGGGAAGGGTTAGGGTTAGGGTTAGGGCTAGGGTTAGGGTTAGGGGACGGGGACGGTTTAGGGTCCAGGTGAGGGTACGACAACGCTTTAGGGTGAGCGTATGTGTGAGGGCGCAGGTTAGTGTTAGCGTACGGTTTGGGATTAGGGGACGGGTGAGGGTAAGGCTTCGGGGAAGGGTTAGGGTTAGGGTTCGGGCTAGGGTTAAGGTTAGGGGACGGGGTCGGTTTAGGGTCCAGGTGAGGGTACGACAACGCTTTAAGGTGAGCATACGTGTGAGGGCGCATGTTAGTGTTAGCGTATGGCTTAGGCTTATAGGACGGGTGAGGGTAAGGGTTCGGTGAAGGGTTAGGGTTAGGGTTCGGGCTAGGGTTAGGGTTAGTGTACGGGGACTGTTTAGGGTCCACGAGAGGTACGATAACGCTTTAGGGTGAGCGTATGTGTGAGGGCGCGGGTTAGTGTTAGCGTACGGGTTAGGATGAGGGGACGGGTGAGGTTAAGGCTTCGGGGAAGGGTTAGGGTTACGTTTCGGGCTAGGGTTAGGGTTAGGGGACGGGGACGGTTTAGGGTCCAGGTGAGGGTACGACAACGCTTTAGGGTGAGCGTACATGTGAGGGCGCGGGTTACTGTTAGCGTACGGGTTAGATTGAGGGGACGGGTGAGGTTAAGGCTTCGGGGAAGGGTTAGGGTTAGGTTTCGGGCTAGGGTTAGGGTTAGAGGACGGGGACGGTTTAGGGTCCAGATGAGGGTACGACAACGCTTTAGGGTGAGCGTGCATGTGAGGGCGCGGGTTAGTGTTAGCGTACGGTTTAGGATTAGGGGACGGGTGAGGGTAAGGCTTTGGGGAGGGGTTAGGGTTAGGGTTCGGGCTAGGGTTAGGGTTAGGGGACGGGGACGGTTTAGGGTCCAGGTGAGGATACGACAACACTTTAGGGTGAGCGTACGTGTGAGGGCGCGGGTTAGTGTTAGTGTACAGGTTAGGATTAGGTGACGGGTGAGAGTAAGGGTTCGGGGAAGGGTTAGGGTTAGGGTTCGGGGTAGGCTCACCGTTAGGGGACGGGGACGGTTTAGGGTCCAGGTGAGTGTACGACAATGTTTTAGGGTGAGCGGACGTGTGAGGGCGCGGGTTAGTGTAAGCGTACAGGTTAGGATTAGGGGACGGGTGAGGGTAAGGCTTCGGGGAAGGGTTAGGGTGAGGGTTCGGGTTAGGGTTAGGGTTAGGGGACGGGGACGTTTTAGGGTCCAGGTGAGGGTATGACAACGCTTTAGTGTGAGTGTACGTGTGAGGGCTTGGGTTAGTGTTAGCGTACGGGTTAGGCTTAGGGGACGGGTGAGGGTAAGGGTTCGGGGAAGGTTTAGGGTTAGAGTTCGCGCTAGGGTTAGGGTTAGGGGATGGGGACGGTTTAGGGTCCAGGTGAGGGTACGACAACGGTTTAGGGTGAGCGTACGTGTGAGGGCGTGGGTTAGTGTTAGCGTACGGATTAGGATTAGGGGACGGGTGAGGGTAAGGCTTTGGGGAGGGGTTAGGGTTAGGGTTCGGACTAGGGTTAGTGTTAGGGTTAGGGGACGGTTTAGGGTCCAGGTGAGGATACGACAACGCTTTAGGGTGAGCGTACGTGTGAGGGCGCGGGTTAGTGTTAGCGTACGGGTTAGGAGTAGGGGACGGGTGAGGGTAAGGCTTCGGGGAAGTGTTAGGGTTAGGGTTCGGGCTAGGGTTAGGGTTAGGGGACGGGTACAGTTTAGGGTCCAGGTGAGGGTACGACAATGCTTTAGGGTGAGCGTACATGTGTGGGCGCTGGTTAGTGTTAGCGTACGGGTTAGGATTAGGGGACGGGTGAGGGTAAGGCTTCGGGGAACGGTTAGGGTTAGGGTTTGTGCTAGGGTTAGGGTTAGGGGACGGTGACGGTTTAGGGTCCATGTGAGGGTAAGACAACGCTTTAGGGTGAGCGTACTTGTGAGGGCGCGGATTAGTGTTAGCGTACGGGTTAGGATTAGGGGACGGTTGAGGGTAAGGGTTGGGGGAAGGCTTAAGGTAAGGGTTCGGACTAGGGTTAGGGTTAGGGGACGAGGACGGTTTAGGGTCCAGGTCCGCATATGAAAACGATTTAGGGTGAGCGTACATGTGAGGGCGTGGGTTAGTGTTAGCGTACCGGTTCGGATTAGGGTACGGGTAAGGGTAAGGCTTCGGGGAAGGGTTACGGTTAAGGTTCGCGCTAGGGTTAGGGTTAGGGGACGGGGACGGTTTAGGGTCCAGGTGAGGGTTCGACAACGTTTTAGTGAGAGCGTACGTGTGAGGGCGCGGGTTAGTGTTAGCGTACGGGTTACGATTAGGTGACAGGTGAGGGTAAGGCTTAGGGGAAGGGTTAGGGTTAGGGTTCGGGCTAGGGTTAGGGTTAGGGAATGGGGACGGTTTAGGGTCCAGGTGAGGGTACGACAATGCTTTAGGTTGAGCGTACGTGTGAGGGCACGGGATAGTGTTAGCGTACGGGTTAGGATTAGGGGACGGGTGAGGGTAAGGCTTCTGGGAAGTGTTAGGGTTAGGGTTCGGGCTAGGGTTAGGGTTAGGGGACGGGGATGGTTTAGGGTCCAGATGAGGATACGACAACGCTTTAGAGTGAGCGTACGTGTGAGGGCGCGGGTTAGTGTTAGCGTACGGGTTAGGATTAGGGGACGGTTGAGGGTAAGGTTTAGGGGAAGGGTTAGGGTTAGGGTTCGTGGTAGGCTCACCGTTAGGGGACGGGGACGGTTTAGGGTCCATGTGAGTGTACGACAATGTTTTAGGGTGAGCGGACGTGTGAGGGCGCGGGTTAGTGTAAGCGTACAGGTTAGGATTAGGGGACGGGTGAGGGTAAGGCTTCGGGGAAGGGTTAGGGTGAGGGTTCGGGCTAGGGTTAGGGTTAGGGGACGGGGACGTTTTAGGGTCCAGGTGAGGGTATGACAACGCTTTAGTGTGAGTGTACGTGTGAGGGCTTGGGTTAGTGTTAGCGTACGGGTTAGGCTTAGGGGCGGGTGAGGGTAAGGGTTCGGGGAAGGATTAGGGTTAGGGTTCGGGCTAGAGTTAGGGTTAGATGACGGGAAAGGTTTAGGGTCCAGGTGAGGGTACGACAATGCTTTAGGGTGAGCGTTTGTGTGACGGCGCGGGTTAGTGTTAGCGTATGGGTTAGGATTAGGGGACGGGGGAGGGTAAGGCTTCAGGGAAGGGTTAGGGTTAGGGTTCGGGCTAGGGTTAGGGTTAGGGGACGGGTACGGTTTAGGGTCCAGGTGAGGATACGACAACACTTTAGGGTGAGCGTACGTGTGAGGGCGCGGGTTAGTTTTGTGTACAGGTTAGGATTAGGTGACAGGTGAGGGTAAGGGTTCGGGGAAGGGTTAGGTTTAGGGTTCGGGGTAGGCTCACCGTTAGGGTACGGGGACGGTTTAGGGTCCAGGTGAGTGTACGACAATGTTTTAGGGTGAGCGGACGTGTGAGGGCGCGGGTTAGTGTAAGCGTACAGGTTAGGATTAGGGGAAGGGTGAGGGTAATGCTTCGGGGAAGGGTTAGGGTGCGGGTTCGGGCAAGGGTTAGGTTAGGGTACGGGGACGTTTTAGGGTCCAGGTGAGGGTATGACAACGCTTTACTGTGAGTGTACGTGTGAGGGCTTGGGTTAGTGTTAGCGTACGGGTTAGGCTTAGGGGACGGGTGAGGGTAAGGTTTCGGGGAAGGGTTAGGGTTAGGGTTCGGGCGAGAGTTAGGGTTAGATGACGGGAAAGGTTTAGGGTCCAGGTGAGGGTACGACAATGCTTTAGGGTGAGCGTTTGTGTGACGGCGCGGGTTAGTGTTAGCGTAAGGTTTAGGAGTAGGGGACGGGTGAGGGTAAGGCTTCGGGGAAGGTTTAGGGTTAGAGTTCGCGCTAGGGTTAGGGTTAGGGGATGGGGACGGTTTAGGGTCCAGGTGAGGGTACGACAACGCTTTAGGGTGAGCGTACGTGTGAGGGCGTGGGTTAGTGTTAGTGTACGGATTAGGATTAGGGGACGGGTGAGGGTAAGGCTTTGGGGAGGGGTTAGGGTTAGGGTTCCGGCTAGGGTTAGTGTTAGGGTTAGGGGACGGTTTAGGGTCCAGGTGAGGATACGACAACGCTTTAGGGTGAGCGTACGTGTGAGGGCGCAGGTTAGTGTTAGCGTACGGCTTAGGCTTATAGGACGGGTGACGGTAAGGTTTCGGGAAAGGGTTAGGGTTAGGGTTCGGGCTAGGGTTAGGGTTAGGGTACGGGGACTGTTTAGGGTCCACATGAGTGTACGACAACGCTTTAGGGTGAGTGTACCTGTGAGGGCGTGGGTTAGTGTTAGCGTACGGGTTAGGATTAAGGGACGGGTGAGGGTAAGGCCCCGGGGAAGGGTTAGGGTTAGGGTTCGGGCTAGGGTTACGGTTAAGGGACGGAGACGGTTTAGAGTCCAGGTGAGCGTACGACAACACTTTAGGGTGAGCGTACGTGTGAGGGCGCGGGTTAGTGCTAGCGTACGGGTTAGGATGAGGGGACGGGTGAGGGTAAGGCTTCGGGGAAGGGTTAGGGTTAGGGTTCGGGTTAGGGTTAGGGTTAGGGGACGGGGACGGTTTAGGGTCCAGGTGAAGGTACGACAACGCTTTAGGGTGAGCGTACGTGTGAGGGCGCGGGTTAGTGTTAGCGTACCGGTTAGGATTAGGGGACGGGTGAGGGTAAGGCTTCGGGGAAGGGTTAGGGTTAGGGTTTGGGCTAGGGTTAGGGTTAGGGGACGGGGACGGTTTAGGGTCCAGGTGAAGGTACGACAACGCTTTAGGGTGAGCGTACGTGTGAGGGCGCGGATTAGTGTTAGCGTACGGGTTAGGATTAGGGGACGGGTGAGGGTAAGGGTTCGGGGAAGGGTTAGGGTTAGGGTTTGGGCTAGGGATAGGGTTAGGGGACGGGGACGGTTTAGGGTCCAGGTGAGGGTACGACAACGCTTTAGGGTGAGCTTACGTATGAGGGCGCGGGTTCGTGTTAGCGTACGGGTTAGGATAAGGGGACGGGTGAGGGTAAGGCTTCGAGGAAGGGTTATGGTTAGGGTTCGGGCTAGGGTTAGGGTTAGGAGACATGGACGGTTTAGGGTCCAGGTGAGGTTACGACAACGCTTTAGGGTGAGTGTACGTGTGAGGGTGAGGGTTAGTGTTAGCGTACGGGTTAGGATTATGTGACAGGTGAGGGTAAGGCTTAGGGGAAGGGTTAGGGTTAGGGGATGGGGACGGTTTAGGGTCCAGGTGAGGATAAGACAACACTTTAGGGTGAGCATACGTGTGAGGGCGCGGGTTAGTGTTATTGTACAGGTTAGGATTAGGTGACGCGTGAGGGTAAGGGTTCCGGGAAGGGTTAGGGTTAGGGTTCGGGGTAGGCTCACCGTTAGGGGACGGGGACGGTTTAGGGTCCAGGTGAGGGTACGACAACACTTTAGGGTGAGCGTACGTGTGAGGGCGCGGGTTAGTGTTAGCGTACCAGTTCGGATTAGGGGACGGGTAAGGTTAAGGCTTCGGGGAAGGGTTACGGTTAAGGTTCGCGCTAGGGTTAGGGTTAGGGGACGGGGACGGTTTAGGGTCCAGGTGAAGGTATGGCAACGTTTTAGGGTGAGCGTACGTGTGAGGGCGCGGTTTAGTGTTAGCGTACGGGTTAGGATTAGGGGACGGGAGAGGGTAAGGTTTCGGGGAAGGGTTAGGGTTAGGGTTCAGGCAAGGGTTATGGTTAGGGGACGGGGACGGTTTAGGGTCCAGGTCCACATACGACAACGCTTTAGGGTGAGCGTACATGTGAGGGCGCGGGTTAGTGTTAGTGTACGGGTTAGGATTAGCTGACGGGTGAGGGTAAGGCTTCGGAGAAGGGTTAGGGTTCGGGCTAGGGTTAGGGTTAGGGGACGGGGACGGTTTAGGGTCCAGGTGAGGGTACGACAACGCTTTAGGGTGAGCGTACTTGTGAGGGCGGGGGTAAGTGTTAGCGTACGGGTTAGGATTAGGGGTCGGGTGAGGGTAAGGCTTCGGGGAAGTGTTAGGGTTAGGGCTCGGGATAGGGTTAGGGTTAGGGGACGGGGACGGTTTAGGGTCCAGGTGAGGGTACGACAATGCTTTAGGGTGAGCGTACGTTGGAGGGCGCGGGTTAGTGTTAGCGTACGGTTTAGGATTAGGGGACGGGTGAGGGTAAGGCTTCGGGGAAGGTTTAGGGTTAGGGTTCGGACTAGGGTTAGGGTTAGAGGATGGGGACGGTTTAGGGTCCAGGTGAGGTTATGACAACGCTTTAGGGTGAGCGTACGTGTGAGGGCGCGTGTTAGTGTTAGCGTACGGGTTAGGAGTAGGGGACGGGTGAGGGTAAGGCTTCGGGGAAGGGTTAGGGTTAGGGTTCGGTCTAGGGTTAGGGTTAGGGGACGCGGACGGTTTAGGGTCCAGGTGAGGGTACGACAACGCTTTAGGGTGAGCGTACGTGTGAGGGCGTGGGTTAGTGTTACCGTACGGGTTAGGATTAGGGTTCGGGTGAGGTTAAGGTTTCGTGGAAGGCTTAGGTTTAGGGTTCGGGCTAGGGTTAGGGTTAGGGGACGGGGACGGTTTAGGGTCCAGGTGAGGGTACAACAACGCTTAAGGGTGAGCGTACGTGTGAGGGTGCGGATTAGTGTTAGCGTACGGGTTAGGATTAGGGGACGGTTGAGGGTAAGGGTTCGGGAAGGGTTAGGGTTAGGGTTCGGACTAGGGTTAGGGTTAGGGGACAAGGACGGTTTAGGGTCCAGGTCCGCATACGAAAACGCTTTAGGGTGAGCGTACATGTGAGGGCGTGGGATAGTGTTAGCGTACGGTTTAGGATTAGGCGACGTGTGAGGTTAAGGGTTCGGGGAAGGGTTAGGGTTAGGGTTCGGGCTAGGGTTAGGGTTAGGGGACGGGGACGGTTTAGGGTCCAGGTGAGGGTACGACAACGCTTTAGGGTGAGCGTACTTGTGAGGGCGGGGGTAAGTGTTAGCGTACGGGTTAGGATTAGGGGACGGGTGAGGGTAAGGCTTCGGGGAAGTGTTAGGGTTAGGGCTCGGGATAGTGTTAGGGTTAGGGGACGGGGACGGTTTAGGGTCCAGGTGAGGGTACGACAATGCTTTACGGTGAGCGTATGTGTGAGGGTGCGGGTTAGTGTTAGCGTACGGGTTAGGATTAGGGGACGGGTGAGGGTAAGGCTTCGGGGAAGTGTTAGGGTTAGGGTTCGGGCTAGGGTTAGGGTTAGGGGACGGGGACGGTTTAAGGTCCAGGAGATGGTACGACAACGCTTTAGGGTGAGCGTACGTTTGAGGGCGCGGGTTAGTGTTAGCGTACGGTTTAGGATTAGGGGACGGGTGAGGGTAAGGCTTCGGGGAAGGTTTAGGGTTAGGGTTCGGGCTAGGGTTAGGGTTAGAGGATGGGGACGGTTTAGGGTCCAGGTGAGGTTATGACAACGCTTTAGGGTGAGCGTACGTGTGAGGGCGCGTGTTAGTGTTAGCGTACGGTTTAGGAGTAGGGGACGGGTGAGGGTTAGGCTTCCGGGAAGGGTTAGGGTTAGGGTTCGGGCTAGGGTTAGGGTTAGGGGACACGGACGGTTTAGGGTCCAGGTGAGGGTACGACAACGCTTTAGGGTGAGCGTACGTGTGAGGGCGCGTGTTAGTGTTAGCGTACGGCTTAGGCTTATAGGACGGGTGACGGTAAGGTTTCGGGAAAGGGTTAGGGTTAGGGTTCGGGCTAGGGTTAGGGTTAGGGTACGGGGACTGTTTAGGGTCCACATGAGTGTACGACAACGCTTTAGGGTGAGTGTACCTGTGAGGGCGTGGGTTAATGTTAGCGTACGGGTTAGGATTAAGGGACGGGTGAGGGTAAGGCCCCGGGGAAGGGTTAGGGTTAGGGTTCGGGCTAGGGTTACGGTTAAGGGACGGGGACGGTTTAGAGTCCAGGTGAGCGTACGACAACACTTTAGGGTGAGCGTACGTGTGAGGGCGCGGGTTAGTGCTAGCGTACGGGTTAGGATGAGGGGACGGGTGAGGGTAAGGCTTCGGGGAAGGGTTAGGGTTAGGGTTCGGGTTAGGGTTAGGGTTAGGGGACGGGGACGGTTTAGGGTCCAGGTGAAGGTACGACAACGCTTTAGGGTGAGCGTACGTGTGAGGGCGCGGGTTAGTGTTAGCGTACCGGTTAGGATTAGGGGACGGGTGAGGGTAAGGCTTCGGGGAAGGGTTAGGGTTAGGGTTTGGGCTAGGGTTAGGGTTAGGGGACGGGGACGGTTTAGGGTCCAGGTGAAGGTACGACAACGCTTTAGGGTGAGCGTACGTGTGAGGGCGCGGATTAGTGTTAGCGTACGGGTTAGGATTAGGGGACGGGTGAGGGTAAGGGTTCGGGGAAGGGTTAGGGTTAGGGTTTGGGCTAGGGATAGGGTTAGGGGACGGGCACGGTTTAGGGTCCAGGTGAGGGTACGACAACGCTTTAGGGTGAGCTTACGTATGAGAGCGCGGGTTCGTGTTAGCGTACGGGTTAGGATAAGGGGACGGGTGAGGGTAAGGCTTCGAGGAAGGGTTATGGTTAGGGTTCGGGCTAGGGTTAGGGTTAGGAGACATGGACGGTTTAGGGTCCAGGTGAGGTTACGACAACGCTTTAGGGTGAGTGTACGTGTGAGAGTGAGGGTTAGTGTTAGCGTACGGGTTAGGATTATGTGACAGGTGAGGGTAAGGCTTAGGGGAAGGGTTAGGGTTAGGGGATGGGGACGGTTTAGGGTCCAGGTGAGGATAAGACAACACTTTAGGGTGAGCATACGTGTGAGGGCGCGGGTTAGTGTTATTGTACAGGTTAGGATTAGGTGACGGGTGAGGGTAAGGGTTCCGGGAAGGGTTAGGGTTAGGGTTCGGGGTAGGCTCACCGTTAGGGGACGGGGACGGTTTAGGGTCCAGGTGAGGGTACGACAACACTTTAGGGTGAGCGTACGTGTGAGGGCGCGGGTTAGTGTTAGCGTACCAGTTCGGATTAGGGGACGGGTAAGGTTAAGGCTTCGGGGAAGGGTTACGGTTAAGGTTCGCGCTAGGGTTAGGGTTAGGGGACGGGGACGGTTTAGGGTCCAGGTGAAGGTATGGCAACGTTTTAGGGTGAGCGTACATGTGAGGGCGCGGTTTAGTGTTAGCGTACGGGTTAGGATTAGGGGACGGGAGAGGGTAAGGTTTCGGGGAAGGGTTAGGGTTAGGGTTCAGGCAAGGGTTATGGTTAGGGGACGGGGACGGTTTAGGGTCCAGGTCCACATACGACAACGCTTTAGGGTGAGCGTACATGTGAGGGCGCGGGTTAGTGTTAGTGTACGGGTTAGGATTAGCTGACGGGTGAGGGTAAGGCTTCGGAGAAGGGTTAGGGTTCGGGCTAGGGTTAGGGTTAGGGGACGGGGACGGTTTAGGGTCCAGGTGAGGGTACGACAACGCTTTAGGGTGAGCGTACTTGTGAGGGCGGGGGTAAGTGTTAGCGTACGGGTTAGGATTAGGGGTCGGGTGAGGGTAAGGCTTCGGGGAAGTGTTAGGGTTAGGGCTCGGGATTGGGTTAGGGTTAGGGGACGGGGACGGTTTAGGGTCCAGGTGAGGGTACGACAATGCTTTACGGTGAGCGTACGTGTGAGGGCGCGGGTTAGTGTTAGCGTACGGGTTAGGATTAGGGGACGGGTGAGGGTAAGGCTTCGGGGAAGTGTTAGGGTTAGGGTTCGGGCTAGGGTTAGGGTTAGGGGACGGGGACGGTTTAAGGTCCAGGAGATGGTACGACAACGCTTTAGGGTGAGCGTACGTTGGAGGGCGCGGGTTAGTGTTAGCGTACGGTTTAGGATTAGGGGACGGGTGAGGGTAAGGCTTCGGGGAAGGGTTAGGGTTAGGGTTCGGGCTAGGGTTAGGGTTAGGGGACGCGGACGGTTTAGGGTCCAGGTGAGGGTACGACAACGCTTTAGGGTGAGCGTACGTGTGAGGGCGTGGGTTAGTGTTACCGTACGGGTTAGGATTAGGGGACGGGTGAGGTTAAGGTTTCGGGGAAGGCTTAGGTTTAGGGTTCGGGCTAGGGTTAGGGTTAGGGGACGGGGACGGTTTAGGGTCCAGGTGAGGGTACAACAACCCTTAAGGGTGAGCGTACGTGTGAGGGTGCGGATTAGTGTTAGCGTACGGGTTAGGATTAGGGGACGGTTGAGGGTAAGGGTTCGGGAAGGGTTAGGGTTAGGGTTCGGACTAGGGTTAGGGTTAGGGGACAAGGACGGTTTAGGGTCCAGGTCCGCATACGAAAACGCTTTAGGGTGAGCGTACATGTGAGGGCGTGGGATAGTGTTAGCGTACGGTTTAGGATTAGGCGACGTGTGAGGTTAAGGGTTCGGGGAAGGGTTAGGGTTAGGGTTCGGGCTACGGTTAGGGTTAGGGTTAGGGGACGGGGACGGTTTAGGGTCCAGGTCCGCATATGACAACGCTTTAGGGTGAGCGTACATGTGAGGGCGCGGGTTAGTGTTAGCGTACGGGTTAGGATTAGGTGACGGGTGAGGGTAAGGCTTCGGGGAAGGGTTAGGGTTAGCGTTCGGGCTAGGGTTAGGGTTAGGGTACGGGGACTGTTTAGGGTCCACGTGAGGGTACGACAACGCTTTAGGGTGAGTGTACCTGTGAGGGCGCGGGTTAGTGTTAGCGTACGGGTTACGATTAGGGGACGGGTGAGGGTAAGGGTTCGGGGAAGGGTTAGGGTTAGGGTTCGGGCTAGGGTTACGGTTAAGGGACGGGGACGGTTTACGGTCCAGGTGAGCATACGAAAACGCTTTAGGGTGAGCGTACGTGTGAGGGCGCAGGTTAGTGTTAGCATTCGGTTTAGGATGAGGAGACGGGTGAGGGTAAGGCTTCAGGGAAGGTTTAGGGTTAGGGTTCGGGCTAGGGTTAGGGTTAGGGGACGGGGACGGTTTAGGGTCCAGTTGAGGGTATGACAACGCTTTACGGTGAGCGTACGTGTGAGGGCGAGTGTTCGTGTTAGCGTACGGGTTAGGATAACGGGACGGGTGAGGGTAAGGCTTCGGGGAAGGGTTATGGTTAGGGTTCGGGCTAGGGTTAGGGTTAGGAGACATGGACGGTTTAGGGTCCAGGTGAGGGTACGACAACGCTTTAGGGTGAGCGTACGTGTGAGGGCGCGGGTTAGTGTTAGCGTACGGGTTACGATTAGGGGACGGGTGAGGGTAAGGGATCGGGGAATTGTTAGGGTTAGGGTTCGGGCTAGGGTTAGGGTTAGGGGACGGGGACGGTTTAGGGTCCAGGTGAGGGTACAACAACGCTTTAGGGTGAGCGTACGTGTGAGGGTGCGGATTAGTGTTAGCGTACGGGTTAGGATTAGGTGACGGTTGAGGGTAAGGGTTCGGGAAGGGTTAGGGTTAGGGTTCGGACTAGGGTTAGGGTTAGGGGACAAGGACGGTTTAGGGTCCAGGTCCGCATACGAAAACGCTTTAGGGTGAGCGTACATGTGAGGGCGCGGGTTAGTGTTAGCGTACGGTTTAGGATTAGGCGACGTGTGAGGTTAAGGGTTCGGGGAAGGTTTAGGGTTAGGGTTCGGGCTAGGGTTAGGGTTAGGGGACGGGGACGGTTTAGGGTCCAGGTCCGCATATGACAACTCTTTCGGGTGAGCGTACATGTGAGGGCGCGGGTTAGTGTTAGCGTACGGGTTAGGATTAGTTGTCGGGTGAGGGTAAGGCTTCGGGGAAGGGTTAGGGTTGGGGTTAGGGCTAGGGTTAGGGTTAGGGGACGAGGACGGTTTAGGGTCCAGGTGAAGGTATGACAACGTCTTTGTGTGAGCGTACGTGTGAGAGCGCGGGTTAGTGTTAGCGTACGGGTTACGATTAGGGGACGGGTGAGGGTAAGGGTTCGGGGAAGGGTTACGGTTAGGGTTCGGGCTAGGGTTAGGGTTAGGGGACGGGGACTGTTTAGGGTCCATGTGAGGGTACGACAACCCTTTAGGGTGAGTGTACCTGTGAGGGCGCGGGTTAGTGTTAGCGTACGGGTTAGGATTAGGGGACGGGTGAGGGTAAGGCTTCGAGGAAGGGTTAGGGTTAGGGTTCGGGCTAGGGTTACGGTTAAGGGATGGGGACGGTTTACGGTCCAGGTGAGCGTACGACAACGCTTTAGGGTGAGCGTACGTGTGAGTGCGAGGGTTAGTGTTAGCATACGGGTTAGGATGAGGGGACGGTTGAGGGTAAGGCTTCGGGGAAGGTTTAGGGTTAGGGTTCGGGCTAGGGTTAGGGTTAGGGGACGGGGACGGTTTAGGGTCCAGGTGAGGGTACGACAACGCTTTAGGGTGAGCGTACGTGTGAGGGCGCGGGTTAGTGTTAGCGTACGGTTTAGGCTTATGGGACGGGTGAGGGTAAGGTTTCGGGGAAGGGTTAGAGTTAGCGTTCGGGCTAGGGTTAGGGTTAGGGTACGGGGACTGTTTAGGGTCCACGTGAGGGTATGACAACGTTTTAGGGTGAGTGTACCTGTGAGGGCGCGGGTTAGTTTTAGCGTACGGGTTAGGATTAGGGGACGGGGGAGGGTAAGGCTTCGGGGAAGGGTTATGGTTAGGGTTCGGGCTAGGGTTAGGGTTAGGAGACATGGACGGTTTAGGGTCCAGGTGAGGTTACGACAACGCTTTAGGGTAAGTGTACGTGTGAGGGTCAGGGTTAGTGTTAGCGTACGGGTTACGATTTGGGGACGGGTGAGGGTAAGGGTTCGGGGAATTGTTAGGTTTAGGGTTCGGGCTAGGGTTAGGGTTAGGGGACGGGGACGGTTTAGGGTCCAGGTGAGGGTACGACAACGCTTTAGGGTGAGCGTACGTGTGAGGGCGCGGGTTAGTGTTAGCGTACGGGTTAGGATTAGGGGACGGGTGAGGGTAAGGCTTCGGGGAAGTGTTAGTGTTAGGGTTCGGGCTAGGGTTAGGGTTAGCGGACGGGGACGGTTTAGGGTCCAGGTGAGGGTACGACAACGCTTTAGGGTGAGCGTACATGTGAGGACGCGGGTTAGTGTTAGCGTACGGGTTAGAATTAGGGGACGGGTGAGGGTAAGGCTTTGGGGAGGGGTTAGGGTTAGGGTTCGGGCTAGGGTTAGGGTTAGGGGACGGGGACGGTTTAGGGTCCAGGTGAGGATACGACAACACTTTAGGGTGAGCGTACGTGTGAGGGCGCGGGTTAGTGTTAGCGTACGGGTTAGGATTAGGGGACGGGTGAGGGTAAGGCTTTGGGGAGGGTTTAGGGTTAGGGTTCGGGCTAGGGTTAGGGTTAGGGGACGGGGACGGTTTAGGGTCCAGGTGAGGATACGCCAACACTTTAGGGTGAGCGTACGTGTGAGGGCGCGGGTTAGTGTTAGTGTACAGGTTAGGATTATGTGACGGGTGAGGGTAAGGGTTCGGGGAAGGGTTAGGGTTAGGGTTCGGGGTAAGCTCACCGTTAGGGGACGGGGACGGTTTAGGGTCCAGGTGAGTGTACGACAATGTTTTAGGGTGAGCGGACGTGTGAGGGAGCGGGTTAGTTTAAGCGTACAGGTTAGGATTAGGGGACGGGTGAGGGTAAGGCTTCAGGGAAGGGTTAGGGTGAGGGTTCGGGCTAGGGTTAGGGATAGGGGACGGGGACGTTTTAGGGTCCAGGTGAGGGTATGACAACGCTTTAGTGTGAGTGTACGTGTGAGGGCTTGGGTTAGTGTTAGCGTACGGGTTAGGCTTAGAAGACGGGTGAGGGTAAGGGTTCGGGGAAGGGTTAGGGTTAGGGTTCGGGCTAGAGTTAGGGTTAGATGACGGGAAAGGTTTAGGGTCCAGGTGATGGTACGACAATGCTTTAGGATGAGCGTTTGTGTGACGGCGCGGGTTAGTGTTAGCGTATGGGTTAGGATTAGGGGACGGGGGAGGGTAAGGCTTCAGGGAAGGGTTAGGGTTAGGGTTCGGGCTAGGGTTAGGGTTAGGGGACGGGGACGGTTTAGGGTCCAGGTCCGCATACGACAACGCTTTAGGGTGAGCGTACATGTGAGGGCGCGGGTTAGTGTTAGCGTACGGGTTAGGATTAGGTGACGGATGAGGGTAAGGCTTCGGGGAAGGGTTAGGGTTAGGGTTAGGGCTAGGGTTAGGGTTAGGGGACGGGGACGGTTTAGGGTCCAGGTGAGGGTACGACAACGCTTTAGGGTTAGCGTACGTGTGAGGGCGCGGGTTAGTGTTAGCGTACCAGTTCGGATTAGGGGACGGGTAAGGGTAAGGCTTCGGGGAAGTGTTACCGTTCAGGTTCGCGCTAGGGTTAGGGTTAGGGGACGGGGACAGTTTAGGGTCCAGGTGAAGGTATGACAACGTTTTAGGGTGAGCGTACATGTGAGGGCGCGGGTTAGTGTTAGCGTACGGGTTACGATTAGGGGACGGGTGAGGGTAAGGGTTCGGGGAAGGGTTAGGGTTAGGGTTCGGGCTAGGGTTAGGGTTAGGGGACGGGGACTGTTTAGGGTCCACGTGAGGGTACGACAACGCTTTAGGGTGAGTGTACCTATTAGGGCGCGGGTTAGTGTTAGCGTACGGGTTAGGATTAGGGGACGGGTGAGGGTAAAGCTTCGGGGAAGGGTTAGGGTTAGGGTTCGGGCTAGGGTTACGGTTAAGGGACGGGGACGGTTTATGGTCCAGGTGAGCATACGACAACGGTTTAGGGTGAGCGTACGTGTGAGGGCACGGGTTAGTGTTAGCATACGGGTTAGGATGAGGGGATGGGTGAGGGTAAGGCTTCGGGGAAGGTTTAGGGTTAGGGTTCAGGCTAAGGTTAGGGTTAGGGGACGGGGACGGTTTAGGGTCCAGGTGAGGGTACGACAACGATTTAGGGTGAGCGTACATGTGAGGGCGCGGGTTAGTGTTAGCGTACGGTTTAGGCTTATGGGACGGGTGAGGGTAAGGGTTCGGGGAAGGGTTAGGGTTAGCGTTCGGGCTAGGGTTAGGGTTAGGGTACGGGGAGTGTTTAGGGTCCACGTGAGGGTATGACAATGCTTTAGGGTGAGTGTACCTGTGAGGGCGCGGGTTAGTGTTAGCGTACGGGTTAGGATTAGGGGACGGGTGAGGGTAAGGCTTCGGGGAAGGGTTAGGGTTACGGTTCGGGCTAGGGTTAGGGTTAGGGGACGGGGACGGTTTAGGGTCCAGGTGAGGCTACGACAACGCTTTAGGGTGAGCGTACGTTTGAGGGAGCGGATTAGTGTTAGCGTACGGTTTTGGATTAGGGGACGGGTGAGGGTTAGGCTTCGGGGAAGGTTTAGGGTTAGGGTTCAGGCTAGGGTTAGGGTTTGGGGATGGGGACGGTTTAGGGTCCAGGTGAGGTTATGAAAACGCTTTAGGGTGAGCGTACGTGAGAGGGCGCGTGTTAGTGTTAGCGTACGGGTTAGGAGTAGGGGACGGGTGAAGGTAAGGCTTCGGGGAAGGGTTAGGGTTAGGGTTCAGGCTAGGGTTAGTGTTAGGTGACGGTGACGGTTTAGGGTCCAGGTGAGTGTACGACAACGCTTTAGGGTGAGCGTACTTGTGAGGGCGGGGGTTATTGTTAGTGTACAGGTTAGGATTAGGGGACGGGTGAGGGTAAGGCTTCGGGGAAAGGTTAGGGTTAGGGTTCGGGCTAGGTTTAGGGTTAGGGAACGGGGACGGTGTAGGGTCCAAGTGAGGGTACGACAATGCTTTAGGGTAAGCGTACGTGTGAGGGCGCGGGTTTGTGTTAGTGTACGGGTTAGGATTATGGGACGGTTGAGGGTAAGGCTTCGGGGAAGGGTTAGGGTTAGGGTTCGGGCTAGGGTTAAGGTTAGGGGACCGGATCGGTTTAGGGCCCAGGTGAGGGTACGACAGCGCTTTAAGGTGAGCGTACGTGTGAGGGCGCGTGTTAGTGTTAGCGTACAGCTTAGGCTTATAGGACGGGTGACGGTAAGGTTTCGGGGAAGGGTTAGGGTTAGGGTTCGGGCTAGGGTTAGGGTTAGGGTACGGGGACTGTTTAGGGTCCACATGAGTGTACGACAACGCTTTAGGGTGAGTGTACCTGTGAGGGCGTGGGTTAGTGTTAGCGTACGGGTTAGGAGTAGGGGACGGGTGAGGGTAAGGCTTCGGGGAAGTGTTAGGGTTAGGGTTCGGGCTAGGGTTAAGGTTAGGGGACGGGGACGGTTTAGGGTCCAGGTGAGCGTACGACAACACTTTAGGGTGAGCGTACGTGTGAGGGCGCGGGTTAGTGCTAGCGTACGGGTTAGGAAGAGGGCACGGGTGAGGGTAAGGCTTCGGGGAAGGTTTAGGATTAGGGTTCGGGTTAGGGTTAGGGTTAGGGGACGGGGACGGTTTAGGGTCCAGGTGAGGGTACGACAACGCTTTAGGGTGAGCGTACGTGTGAGGGCGCGGGTTAGTGTTAGCGTACCGGTTAGGATTAGGGGACGGGTGAGGGTAAGGCTTCGGGGAAGGGTTAGGGTTAGGGTTTGGGCTAGGGTTAGGGTTAGGGGACGGGGACGGTTTAGGGTCCAGGTGAACGTACGATAACGCTTTAGGGTGAGCGTACGTGTGAGGGCGCGGATTAGTGTTAGCGTACGGGTTAGGATTAGGGGACGGGTGAGGGTAAGGGTTTGAGGAAGGGTTAGGGTTAGGGTTTGGGCTAGGGATAGGGTTAGGGGACAGGGACGGTTTAGGGTCCAGGTGAGGGTACGACAACGCTTTAGGGTGAGTGTACCTGTGAGGGCGCGGGTTAGTGTTAGCGTACGGGTTAGGATTAGGGGACGGGTGAGGGTAAGGCTTCGGGGAAGGGTTAGGGTTAGGGTTCGGGCTTGGGTTACGGTTAAGGGATGGGGACGGTTTACGGTCCAGGTGAGCGTACGACAACGCTTTAGGGTGAGCATACGTGTGAGGGCGCGGGTTAGTGTTAGCATACGGGTTAGGATGAGGGGACGGGTGAGGGTAAGGCTTCGGGGAAGGTTTAGGGTTAGGGTTCGGGCTAGGGTTAGGGTTAGGGGACGGGGACGGTTTAGGGTCCAGGTGAGGGTACGACAACGCTTTACGGTGAGCGTACGTGTGAGGGCGCGGGTTAGTATTAGCGTACGGTTTAGGCTTATGGGACCGGTGAGGGTAAGGTTTCGGGGAAGGGTTAGGGTTAGCGTTCGGGCTAGGGTTAGGGTTAGGGTACGGGGACTGTTTAGGGTCCACGTGAGGGTATGACAACGTTTTAGGGTGAGTGTACCTGTGAGGGCGCGGGTTAGTGTTAGCGTACGGGTTAGGATTAGGGGACGGGTGAGGGTAAGGCTTCGGGGAAGGGTTAGGGTTAGGGTTCGGGCTAGGGTTACGGTTAAGGGACGGGGACGGTTTACGGTCCAGGTGAGCGTACGAAAACGCTTTAGGGTGAGCGTACGTGTGAGGGCGCGGGTTAGTGTTACCATACGGGTTAGGATGAGGGGATGGGTGAGGGTAAGGCTTCGGGGAAGGTTTAGGGTTAGGGTTCGGGCTAGGGTTAGGGTTAGGGGTCGGGGACGGTTTAGGGTCCAGGTGAGGGTATGACAACGCTTTACGGTGAGCGTACGTGTGAGGGCGCGTGTTCGTGTTAGCGTACGGGTTAGGATAACGGGACGGGTGAGGGTAAGGCTTCGGGGAAGTGTTATGGTGAGGGTTCGGGCTAGGGTTAGGGTTAGGAGACATGGACGGTTTAGGGTCCAGGTGAGAGTACGACAACGCTTTAGGGTGAGCATACGTGTGAGGGCGCGGGTTAGTGTTAGCGTACGGGTTACGATTAGGGGACGGGTGAGGGTAAGGGTTCGGGGAATTGTTAGGGTTAGGGTTCGGGCTAGGGTTAGGGTTAGGGGACGGGGACGGTTTAGGGTCCAGGTGAGGGTACGACAATGCTTTAGGGTGAGCGTACGTGTGAGGGCGCAGGTTAGTGTTAGCGTACGGGTTAGGATTAGGGGACGGGTGAGGGTAAGGCTTCGGGGAAGTGTTAGTGTTAGGGTTCGGGCTAGGGTTACGGTTAGGGGACGGGGACGGTTTAGGGTCCAGGTGAGGGTACGACAACGCTTTAGGGTGAGCGTATGTGTGAGGGCGCGGGTTAGTGTTAGCGTACGGGTTAGGATGAGGGGACGGGTGAGGTTAAAGCTTCGGGGAAGAGTTAGGGTTAGGTTTCGGGCTAGGGTTAGGGTTAGGCGACGGGGACGGTTTAGGGTCCAGGTGAGGGTACGACAACGCTTTAGGGTGAGCATACATGTGAGGGCGCGGGTTAGTGTTAGCATACGGGTTAGGATGAGGGGACGGGTGAGGGTTAGGCTTCGGGGAAGGTTTAGGGTTAGGGTTCGGGCTAGGGTTAGGGTTTGGGGATGGGGACGGTTTAGGGTCCAGGTGAGGGTACAACAATGCTTTAGGGTGAGCGTACGTGTGAGGGCGCGGGTTAGTGTTAGCGTACGGTTTAGGCTTATGGGACGGGTGAGGGTAAGGGTTCGGGGAAGGGTTAGGTTTAGCGTTCGGGCTAGGGTTAGGGTTAGGGTTCGGGGACTGTTTAGGGTCCACGTGAGGGTATGACAACGCTTTAGAGTGAGTGTACCTGTGAGGGCGCGGGTTAGTGTTAGCGTACGGATTAGGATTAGGTGACGGGTGAGGGTAAGGTTTCGGGGAAGGGTTAGGGTTAGGGTTCGGGCTAGGGTTACGGTTAAGGGACGGGGACGGTTTACGGTCCAAGTGAGCATACGACAACGCTTTAGGGTGAGCGTACGTGTGAGGGTGCGGTTTAGTGTTAGCGTACGGGTTAGGATTAGGGCACGGGTGAGGGTAAGGCTTCGGGGAAGGGTTAGGGATAGGGTTCGGGCTAGGGTTCGGGTTAGGGGACGGTGACGGTTTAGGGTCTAGGTGAGGGTATGACAACGCTTTAGTGTGAGTGTACGTCTGAGGGCTTGGGTTAGTGTTAGCGTACGGGTTAGACATAGGGGACGGGTGAGGGTAAGGGTTAGGGGAAGGGTTAGGGTTAGGGTTCGGGCTAGGTTTAGGGTTAGAGAACGGGAAAGGTTTAGGGTCCAGGTGAGGGTACGATAATGCTTTAGGGTGTGCGTTTGTGTGACGGCGCGGGTTAGTATTAGCGTACGGTTTAGGATTAGGGGACGGGTGAGGGTGAGGCTTCAGGGAAGGGTTAGGGTTAGGGTTCGGGCTAGGGTTAGGGTTAGGGGACGGGGACGGTTCAGGGTCCAGGTCCGCATACGACAACGCTTTAGGGTGAGCGTACATGTGAGGGCGCGGTTTAGTGTTAGCGAACGGGTTAGGATTAGGTGACGGGTGACGGTAAGGCTTCGGGGAAGGGTTGGGGTTAGGGTTAGGTCTAGGGTTAGGGTTAGGGGACGGGGACGGTTTAGGGTCCAGGTGAGGGTACGACAACGCTTTAGGGTGAGCGTACATGTGAGGGCGCGGGTTAGTGTTAGCGTACCGGTTCGGATTAGGGGACGGGTAAGGGTAAGGCTTCGGGGAAGGGTTACAGTTAAGGTTTGCGCTACGGTTAGGGTTAGGGAACGGGGACGATTTAGGGTCCAGGTGAAGGTATGACAACGTTTTAGGGTGAGCGTACGTGTGAGGGCGCGGGTTAGTGTTAGCGTACGGGTTAGGATTAGGGGACGGGTGAGGGTAAGGGTTCGGGGAAGGGTTAGGGTTAGGGTTTAGGCAAGGGTTAGGGTTAGGGTACGGGGACGGTTTAGGGTCCAGGTGAGGGTACGACAACGCTATAGGGTGAGCGTACGTGTGAGGGCGCGGGTTTGTGTTAGCGTACCGTTTCGGATAAGGGGACGGGTAAGGGTAAGGTTTCGGGGAATGGTTAGGATTAGGGTTCGGTCTAGGGTTAGGTTTAGGGTCCAGGTGAAAGTATGACAACGTCTTAGTGTGAGCGTACGTGTGAGGGCGCGGGTTAGTGTTAGCGTACGGGTTTCGATTAGGGGACGGGTGAGGGTAAGGGTTCGGGGAAGTGTTAGTGTTAGGGCTCGGGCTAGGGTTAGGGTTAGGGGACGGGGACTGTTTAGGGTCCACGTGAAGGTACGACAACGCTTTAGGGTGAGTGTACCTGTTAGGGCGCGGGTTAGTGTTAGCGTACGCGTTAGGATTAGGGGACGGGTGAGGGTATGGCTTCGGGGCAGGGTTAGGGTTAGGGTTCGGGCTAGGGTTACGGTTAAGGGATGGGGACGGTTTACGGTCCAGGTGAGCGTACGACAAGGCTTTAGGGTGAGCGTACGTGTGAGGGCGCGGGTTAGTGTTAGCGTACGGGTTAGGATTAGGACACGGGTGAGGGTAAGGCTTCGGGGAAGGGTCAGGGTTAGGGTTCGGGTTAGGGGACGGTGACGGTTTAGTGTCCAGGTGAGTGTACGACAATGCTTTAGGGTCAGCGTACGTGTGAGGGCGCGGGTTAGTGTTAGCGTACGGGTTAGGATTAGGGGACGGGTGAGGGTAAGGCTTCGGGGAAGGGTTAGGGTTAGGTTTCGGGCTAGGGTTAGGGTTAGGGGACGGGGACGGTGTAGGGTCCATGTGAGGGTACGACAATGCTTTAGGGTCAGCGTACGTGTGAGGGCGCGGGTTTGTGTTAGCGTACTGGTTAGGATTATGGGACGGGTGAGGGTAAGGCTTCGGGGAAGGGTTAGGGTTAGGGTTTGGGCTAGAGTTAGGGTTAGGGGACGGGGACGGTTTAGGGTCCAGGTGAAGGTACGACAACGCTTTAGGGTGAGCGTACGTGTGAGGGCGCGTATTTGTGTTAGCGTACGGTTTAGGATTAGGGGACGGGTGAGTGTAAGGGTTCGGGGAAGGGTTAGGGTTAGAGTTCGGGCTAGGGTTAGGGCTGGGGACGGGGACGGTTTAGGGTCCAGGTCCGCATACAACAACGCTTTAGGGTGAGCGTATATGTGAGGGCGCGGGTTAGTCTTCGCGTAGGGGTTAGGATTAGGTGATGGGTGAGGGTAAAGCTTCGGGGAAGGGTTAGGGTTAGGGTTAGGGCTAGGGTTAGGGTTAGGGGACGAGGACGGTTTAGTGTCCAGGTGAGGGTACGACAACGCTATAGCGTGAGCGTACGTGTGAGGGCGCGGGTTAGTGTTAGCGTACCGGTTCGGATAAGGGGACCGGTAAGGGTAAGGCTTCGGGGAAGGGTTAGGGTTAGGGTTCGGGCTAGGGTTAGGGTTAGGGAACGGGGACGGTTTAGGGTCCAGGTGAAGGTATGACAACGTCTTAGTGTGAGCGTACGTGTGAGAGCGCGGGTTAGTGTTAGCGTACGGGTTACGATTAGGGGACGGGTGAGGGTAAGGGTTCGGGGAAGGGTTAGGGTTAGGGTTCGGGCTAGGGTTAGGGTTAGGGGACGGGGACTGTTTAGGGTCCATGTGAGGGTACGACAAATATTTAGGGTGAGTGTACTGGTGAGGGCGCGGGTTAGTGTTAGCGTACGGGTTAGGATTAGGGGACGGGTGAGGGTAAGGCTTCGGGGAAGGGTTAGGGTTAGGGTTCGGGCTAGGGTTACGGTTAAGGGACGGGGACGGTTTATGGTCCAGGTGAGCGTACGACAACGCTTTAGGGTGAGCGTATGTGTGAGGGCGCAGGTTAGTGTTAGCATACGGGTTAGGATGAGGGGACGGGTGAGGGTAAGGATTCGGGGAAGGTTTAGGGTTAGGGTTCGGGCTAGGGTTAGGGTTAGGGGACGGGGACGGTTTAGGGTCCAGGTGAGGGTACGACAACGCTTCAGGGTGAGCGTACGTGTGAGGGCGCGGGTTAGTGTTAGCGTACGGTTTAGGCTTATGTGACGGGTGAGGGTAAGGGTTCGGAGAAGGGTTAGTGTTAGCGTTCGGGCTAGGGTTAGGGTTAGGGTACGGGGACTGTTTAGGGTCGACTTGAGGGTATGACAACGCTTTAGGGTGAGTGTACCTGTGAGGGCGCGGGTTACTGTTAGCGTACGGGTTAGGATTAGGGGACGGGTGAGGGTAAGGCTTCGGGGAAGGTTAGGGTTAGGGTTCGGGCTAGGGTTACGGTTAAGGGACGGTGACGGTTTACGGTCCAGGTGAGCGTACGAAAACGCTTTAGGGTGAGCGTACGTGTGAGGGCGCGGGTTAGTGTTAGCATTCGGTTTAGGATGAGGAGACGGGTGAGGGTAAGGCTTCGGGGAAGGTTTAGGGTTAGGGTTCGGGCTAGGTTTAGTGTTAGGGGACGGGGACGGTTTAGGGTCCAGGTGAGTGTATGACAACGCTTTAGGGTGAGCGTACGTGTGAGGGCGCGTGTTAGTGTTAGCGTACGGGTTAGGAGTAGGGGACGGGGAGGGTAAGGCTTCGGGGAAGTGTTAGGCTTAGGGTTCGGGCTAGTGTTAGGGTTAGGGGACGGGGACGGTTTAGGGTCCAGGTGAGGGTATGACAACGTTTTAGGGTGAGCGTACGTGTGAGGGCGCGGGTTAGTGTTAGCGTACGGGTTAGGATTAGGGGACGGGTGAGGGTAAGGGTTCGGGGAAGGGTTTGGGTTAGGGTTCGGGCTAGAGTTAGGGTTAGGGGACGGTGACGGTTTAGGGTCCAGGTGAGGGTACGACAACGCTTTAGGGTGAGTGTACTTGTGAGGGCGCGGGTTAGTGTTAGCGTACGGGTTAGGATTAGGGGACGGGTGAGGGTAAGGCTTCGGGGAAGGGTTAGGTTTAGGGTTTGGGCTAGGGTTAGGGTTAGGGGACGGGGACGGTGTAGGGTCCATGTGAGGGTACGACAATGCTTTAGGGTCAGCGTACGTGTGAGGGCGCTGGTTTGTGTTAGCGTACCGGTTAGGATTATGGGACGGGTGAGGGTAAGGCTTCGGGGAAGGGTTAGGGTTAGGGTTCGGGCTAGGGTTAAGGTTAGGGGACGGGGTCGGTTTAGGGTCCAGGTGAGGGTACGACAACGCCTTAAGGTGAGCGTACGTGTGAGGGCGCGTGTTAGTGTTAGCGTACGGGTTAGGCTTATAGGACGGGTGAGGATAAGGGTTCGGGGAAGGGTTAGGGTTAGGGTTCGGGCTAGGGTTAGGGTTAGGGTACGGGGACTGTTTAGGGTCCACGTGAGGGTACGACAACGCTTTAGGGTGAGTGTACCTGTGAGGGCGTGGGTTAGTGTTAGCGTACGGGTTAGGATTAGGGGACGGGTGAGGGTAAGGCCACGGGGAAGGGTTAGGGTTAGGGTTCGGGCTAGGGTTACGGTTAAGGGACGGGGATGGTTTACAGTCCAGGTGAGCGTACGACAACACTTTAGGGTGAGCGTACGTGTGAGGGCGCGTGTTAGTGCTAGCGTACGGGTTAGGATGAGCGGACGGGTGAGGGTAAGGCTTCGGGGAAGGGTTAGGATTAGGGTTCGGGTTAGGATTAGGGTTAGGGGACGGGGACGGTTTAGGGTCCACGTGAGGGTACGACAACGCTTTAGGGTGAGCGTACGTGTGACGGCGCGGGTTAGTGTTAGCGTACCGGTTAGGATGAGGGGACGGGTGAGGGTAAGGCTTCAGGGAAGGGTTAGGGTTAGGGTTTGGGCTAGGGTTAGGGTTAGGGGAGGGGGATGGTTTAGGGTCCAGGTGAAGGTACGACAACGCTTTAGGGTGAGCGTACGTGTGAGGGCGCGGATTAGTGTTAGCGTACGGGTTAGGATTAGGGGACGGGTGAGGGTAAGGGTTCAGGGAAGGGTTAGGGTTAGGGTTCGGGCTAGGGATAGGGTTAGGGGACGGGGACGGTTTAGGGTCCAGGTGAGGGTACGACAACGCTTTAGGGTGAGCGTACGTGTGAGGGCGCGGGTGAGTGTTAGCGTACGGGTTAGGATTAGGGGACGGGTGAGGGTAAGGCTTCGGGGAAGGGTTGTGGTTAGGGTTCAGGCTAGGGTTAGGGTTAGGACACATGGAAGGTTTAGGGTCCAGGTGAGGTTACGACAACGCTTTAGGGTGAGTGTACGTGTGAGGGTGAGGGTTAGTGTTAGCGTACGGGTTAGGATTAGGTGACAGGTGAGGGTAGGCTTAGGGGAAGGGTTAGGGTTAGGGTTCGGGCTAGGGTTAGGGTTAGGGGATGGGGACGGTTTAGGGTCTAGGTGAGGGTACGACAATACTTTAGGGTGAGCGTACGTGTGAGCGCGCGGGTTAGTGTTAGCGTACGGGTTAGGAGTAGGGGACGGGTGAGGGTAAGGCTCGGGGAAGGGTTAGGGTTAGGGTTCGGGCTAGGGTTAGGGTTAGGGGACGGGGACGGTTTAGGGTCCAGGTGAGGGTACGACAACACTTAAGGGTTAGCGTACGTGTGAGGGCGCGTGTTAGTGTTAGCGTACGGGTTAGGAGTAGGGGACGGGTGAGGGTAAGGCTTTGGGGAAGGGTTAGGGTTAGGGTTCGGGCTAGGGTTAGGGTTAGGGGACGGGGACGGTTTAGGGTCCAGGTGAAGGTATGACAACGTTTTAGGGTGAGCGTACGTGTGAGGGCGCGGGTTAGTGTTAGCGTACGGGTTAGGATTAGCTGACGGGTGAGGGTAAGGCTTCGGGGAAGGGTTAGAGTTAGGGTTAGGCCTAGGGTTAGGGTTAGGGGATGGGGACGGTTTAGGGTCCAGGTGAGGGTACAACAACGCTTTAGGGTGAGCGTATGTGTGAGGCCGCGGGTTAGTGTTAGCGTACTGGTTAGGATTAGGGGACGGGTGAGGGTAAGGCTTCGGGGAAGGGTTAGTGTTAGGGTTCGGGCTAGGGTTAGGGTTAGGGGACGGAGACGGTTTAGGGTTCAGGTGAAGGTACACCAACGCTTTAGGTTGAGCGTACGTGTGAGGGCGCGGGTTAGTGTTAGCGTACTGGTTAGGATTAGGGGACGGGTGAGGATAAGGTTTCGGGGAAGGGTTAGGGTTAGGGTTTCGGCTAGGGTTAGGGTTAGGGGACGGGGACGGTTTAGGTTCCACGTGAGGGTATGAAAACGCTTTAGGGTGAGTGTACCTGTGAGGGCGCAGGTTAGTGTTAGCGTACGGGTTACGATTAGGGGACGTGTGAGAGTATGGGATCGGGGAAGGGTTAGGGTTAGGGTTCGGACTAGGGTTACGGTTAACGGACGGGGACGGTTTACGGTCCAGGTGAGCGTACGACAACGCTTTAGGGTGAGCTTTCGTTTGAGGGCCTTGGTTAGTGTTAGCGTACGGTTTAGGATTAGGGGACGGGTGAGAGTAAGGCTTCGGGGAACGGTTAGGGTTAGGGTTTGTGCTAGGGTTAGGGTTAGGGGATGGTGACGGTTTAGGGTCCAGGTGAGGGTACGACAACGCTTTAGGGTGAGCGTACTTGTGACGGCGGGGGTTAGTGTTAGCGTACGGGTTAGGATAACGGGACGGGTGAGGGTAAGGCTTCGGGTAAGGGTTAGGGTTAGGGTTCGGGCTAGGGTTAGGGTTAGGAGACATGGACGGTTTAGGGTCCAGGTGAGGGTACGACAACGCTTCAGGGTGAGCGTACGTGTGAGGGCGCGGGTTAGTGTTAGCGTACGGTTTAGGATTAGGCGACGGGTGAGGGTAAGGGTTCGGGGAAGGGTTAGGGTTAGGGTTCGGGCTAGGGTTAGGGTTAGGGGACGGGGACGGTTTAGGGTCCAGCTGAGGGTACGACAACGCTTTAGGGTGAGCGTACGTGTGAGGGCGCGGGTTAGTGTTAGCGTACGGGTTAAGATTAGGGGACGGGTGAGGGTAAGGGTTCGGGGAATTGTTAGGGTTAGGGTTCGGGCTAGGGTTAGGGTTAGGGGACGGGGACGGTTTAGGGTTCAGGTGAGGGTACGACAAAGCTTTAGGGTGAGCGTACATGTGAGGGCGCGGGTTAGTGTTAGCGTACGGGTTAGGATTAGGGGACGGGTGAGGGTAAGGCTTTGGGGAGGGGTTAGGGTTAGTGTTTGGGCTAGGGTTAGGGTTAGGGGACGGGGACGGTTTAGGGTCCAGGTGAAGGTACGACAACGATTTAGGGTGAGCGTACGTGTGAGGGCGCGTATTTGTGTTAGCGTACGGTTTAGGATTAGGGGACGGGTGAGTGTAAGGGTTCGGGGAAGGGTTAGGGTTAGGGTTCGGGCTAGGGTTAGGGCTGGGGACGGGGACGGTTTAGGGTCCAGGTCCGCATACGACAACGCTTTAGGGTGAGTGTACTTGTGAGGGCGCGGGTTAGTGTTAGCGTACGGCTTAGGATTAGGGGACGGGTGAGTGTAAGGCTTCGGGGAAGGGTTAGGGTTAGGGTTCGGGCTAGGGTTATGGTTAGGGGACGTGGACATTTTAGGGTCCAGGTGAGGGTACGACAACGCTTTAGGGTGAGCGTACGTGTGAAGGCGTGGGTTCGTGTTAGCGTACGGGATAAGATTACGGGACGCGTGAGGGTAAGGCTTCGGGGAAGGGTTAGGGTTAGGGTTTGGGCTAGGGTTAGGGTTAAGAGACATGGACGGTTTAGGGTCCAGGTGAGGGTATGACAACGCTTTAGGGTGAGCGTATGTGTGAGGGCGCGGGTTAGTGTTAGCGTACGCGTTAGGATTAGGGGACGGGTGAGGGTAAGGCTTCGAGGAAGGGTTAGGGTTAGGGTTCGGGCTAGGGTTAGGGTTAGGGAACGGGGACGGTTTAGGGTCCAGGTGAAGGTATGACAACGTCTTAGTGTGAGCGTACGTGTGAGAGCGCGGGTTAGTGTTAGCGTACGGGTTACGATTAGGGGACGGGTGAGGGTAAGGGTTCGGGGAAGTGTTAGGGTTAGGGTTCGGGCTAGGGTTAGGGTTAGGGGACGGGGACTGTTTAGGGTCCACGTGAGGGTACGACAACTATTTAGGGTGAGTGTACTTTTGAGGGCGCGGGTTAGTGTTAGCGTACGGGTTAGGATTAGGGGACGGGTGAGGGTAAGGCTTCGGGGAAGGGTTAGGGTTAGGGTTCGGGCTAGGGTTACGGTTAAGGGACGGGGACGGTTTATGGTCCAGGTGAGCGTACGACAACGCTTTAGGGTGAGCGTACGTGTGAGGGCGCAGGTTAGTGTTAGCATACGGGTTAGGATGAGGGGACGGGTGAGGGTAAGGCTTCGGGGAAGGTTTAGGGTTAGGGTTCGGGCTAGGGTTAGGGTTAGGGGACGGGGACGGTTAAGGGTCCAGGTGAGGGTACGACAACGCTTCAGGGTGAGCGTACGTGTGAGGGCGCGGGTTAGTGTTAGCGTACGGTTTAGGCTTATGTGACGGGTGAGGGTAAGGGTTCGGAGAAGGGTTAGTGTTAGCGTTCGGGCTAGGGTTAGGGTTAGGGTACGGGGACTGTT
The DNA here is from genome assembly GCF_964270905.1 of Leucopleurus acutus. Classification (NCBI taxonomy): domain Eukaryota; kingdom Metazoa; phylum Chordata; class Mammalia; order Artiodactyla; family Delphinidae; genus Leucopleurus; species Leucopleurus acutus. The sequence goes on from NC_139159.1 coordinate 57,965,285, forward strand.
TAGGGTCCACTTGAGGGTATGACAACGCTTTAGGGTGAGTGTACCTGTGAGGGCGCGGGTTACTGTTAGCGTACGGGTTAGGATTAGGGGACGGGTGAGGGTAAGGCTTCGGGGAAGGTTAGGGTTAGGGTTCGGGCTAGGGTTATGGTTAAGGGACGGTGACGGTTTACGGTCCAGGTGAGCGTACGAAAACGCTTTAGGGTGAGCGTACGTGTGAGGGCGCGGGTTAGTGTTAGCATTCGGTTTAGGATGAGGAGACGGGTGAGGGTAAGGCCTCGGGGAAGGTTTAGGGTTAGGGTTCGGGCTAGGGTTAGTGTTAGGGGACGGGGACGGTTTAGGGTCCAGGTGAGTGTATGACAACGCTTTAGGGTGAGCGTACGTGTGAGGGCGCGTGTTAGTGTTAGCGTACGGGTTAGGAGTAAGGGACGGGGAGGGTAAGGCTTCGGGGAAGTGTTAGGGTTAGGGTTCGGTCTAGTGTTAGGGTTAGGGGACGGGGACGGTTTAGGGTCCAGGTGAGGGTATGACAACGTTTTAGGGTGAGCGTACATGTGAGGGCGCGGGTTAGTGTTAGCGTACGGGTTAGGATTAGGGGACGGGTGAGGGTAAGGGTTCGGGGAAGGGTTAGGTTTAGGGTTCGGGCTAGAGTTAGGGTTAGGGGACGGTGACGGTTTAGGGTCCAGGTGAGGGTACGACAACGCTTTAGGGTGAGTGTACTTGTGAGGGCGCGGGTTAGTGTTAGCGTACGGGTTAGGATTAGGGGACGGGTGAGGGTAAGGCTTCGGGGAAGGGTTAGGTTTAGGGTTCGGGCTAGGGTTAGGGTTAGGGGACGGGGACGGTGTAGGGTCCATGTGAGGGTACGACAATGCTTTAGGGTCAGCGTACGTGTGAGGTCGCTGGTTTGTGTTAGCGTACCGGTTAGGATTATGGGACGGGTGAGGGTAAGGCTTCGGGGAAGGGTTAGGGTTAGGGTTCGGGCTAGGGTTAAGGTTAGGGGACGGGGTCGGTTTAGGGTCCAGGTGAGGGTACGACAACGCCTTAAGGTGAGCGTACGTGTGAGGGCGCGTGTTAGTGTTAGCGTACGGCTTAGGCTTATAGGACGGGTGAGGGTAAGGGTTCGGGGAAGGGTTAGGGTTAGGGTTCGGGCTAGGATTAGGGTTAGGGTACGGGGACTGTTTAGGGTCCACGTGAGGGTACGACAACGCTTTAGGGTGAGTGTACCTGTGAGGGCGTGGGTTAGTGTTAGCGTACGGGTTAGGATTAGGGGACGGGTGAGGGTAAGGCCACGGGGAAGGGTTAGGGTTAGGGTTCGGGCTAAGGATACGGTTAAGGGACGGGGACGGTTTACAGTCCAGGTGAGCGTACGACAACACTTTAGGGTGAGCGTACGTGTGAGGGCGCGGGTTAGTGGTAGCGTACGGGTTAGGGTGAGCGGACGGGTGAGGGTAAGGCTTCGGGGAAGGGTTAGGATTAGGGTTCGGGTTAGGGTTAGGGTTAGGGGATGGGGACGGTTTAGGGTCCACGTGAGGGTACGACAACGCTTTAGGGTGAGCGTACGTGTGACGGCGCGGGTTAGTGTTAGCGTACCGGTTAGGATTAGGGGACGGGTGAGGGTAAGGCTTCGGGGAAGGGTTAGGGTTAGGGTTTGGGCTAGGGTTAGGGTTAGGGGAGGGGGATGGTTTAGGGTCCAGGTGAAGGTACGACAACGCTTTAGGGTGAGCGTACGTGTGAGGGCGCGGATTAGTGTTAGCGTACGGGTTAGGATTAGGGGACGGGTGAGGATAAGGGTTCAGGGAAGGGTTAGGGTTAGGGTTCGGGCTAGGGATAGGGTTAGGGGACGGGGACGGTTTAGGGTCTAGGTGAGTGTACGACCACGCTTTAGGGTGAGCGTACGTGTGAGGGCGCGGGTTAGTGTTAGCGTACGGGTTAGGATTAGGGGACGGGTGAGGGTAAGGCTTCCGGGAAGGGTTGTGGTTAGGGTTCAGGCTAGGGTTAGGGTTAGGAGACATGGACGGTTTAGGGTCCAGGTGAGGTTACGACAACGCTTTAGGGTGAGTGTACGTGTGAGGGTGAGGGTTAGTGTTAGCGAACGGGTTAGGATTAGGTGACAGGTGAGGGTAAGGCTTAGGGGAAGGGTTAGGGTTAGGGTTCGGGCTAGGGTTAGGGTTAGGGGATGGGGACGGTTTAGGGTCTAGGTGAGGGTACGACAATACTTTAGGGTGAGCGTACGTGTGAGCGCGCGGGTTAGTGTTAGCGTACGGGTTAGGAGTAGGGGAAGGGTGAGGGTAAGGCTTCGGGGAAGGGTTAGGGTTAGGGTTCGGGCTAGGGTTAGGGTTAGGGGACGGGGACGGTTTAGGGTCCAGGTGAGGGTACCACAACGCTTTAGGGTTAGCGTACGTGTGAGGGCGCATGTTAGTGTTAGCGTACGGGTTAGGAGTAGGGGACGGGTGAGGGTAAGGCTTTGGGGAAGGGTTAGGGTTAGGGTTCGGGCTAGGGTTAGGGTTAGGGGACGGGGACGGTTTAGGGTCCAGGTGAAGGTATGACAACGTTTTAGGGTGAGCGTACGTGTGAGGGCGCGGGTTAGTGTTAGCGTACGGGTTAGGATTAGTTGACGGGTGAGGGTAAGGCTTCGGGGAAGGGTTAGAGTTAGGGTTAGGCCTAGGGTTAGGGTTAGGGGATGGGGACGATTTAGGGTCCAGGTGAGGGTACAACAACGCTTTAGGGTGAGCGTATGTGTGAGGCCGCGGGTTAGTGTTAGCGTACTGGTTAGGATTAGGGGACGGGTGAGGGTAAGGCTTCGGGGAAGGGTTAGTGTTAGGGTTCGGGCTAGGGTTAGGGTTAGGGGACGGAGACGGTTTAGGGTCCAGGTGAAGGTACGCCAACGCTTTAGGGTGAGCGTACGTGTGAGGGCGCGGGTTAGTGTTAGCGTACTGGTTAGGATTAGGGGACGGGTGAGGATAAGGGTTCGGGGAAGGGTTAGGGTTAGGGTTTCGGCTAGGGTTAGGGTTAGGGGACGGGGACGGTTTAGGGTCCAGGTGAGGGTACGACAACGCTTTAGGGTGAGCGTACGTGTGAGGGCGTGGGTTCGTGTTAGCATACGGGTTAGGATTAGGGGACGGGTGAGTGTAAGGTTTCGGGGAAGGGTTAGGGTTAGGGTTCGGGCTAGGGTTAGGGTTAGGAGACATGGACGGTTTAGGGTCCAGGTGAGGGTACGACAACGTTTAGGGTGAGCGTACGTGTGAGGGCGCGGGTTAGTGTTAGCGTACGGGTTAGGATTAGGGGCTTGTTGAGGGTAAGGGTTCGGGGAAGGGTTAGGGTTAGGGTTCGGGCTAGGGTTAGGGTTAGGGGACGTGGACGGTTTAGGGTCCAGCTGAGGCTACGACAACGCTTTAGGGTGAGCGTACGTGTGAGGGCGCGGGTTAGTGTTAACGTACTGGTTAGGATTAGGGGACGGGTGACAGTAAGGTTTCGGGGAAGGGTTAGGTTTAGGGGACGGGGACAGTTTAGGGTCCAGGTGAAGGTACGACAACACTTTAGGGTGAGCGTACGTGTGAGGGCGCGGGTTAGTGTTAGCGTACGGGTTAGGATTAGGGGACGGGTGAGGATAAGGGTTCGGGGAAGTTTTAGTGTTAGGGTTCGGGCTAGGGTTAGGGTTAGGAGACGGGGACGGTTTAGTGTCCAGGTGAAGGTACGACTACGTTTTAGGGTGAGCGTATGGGTGAGGGCGCGGGTTAGTGTTAGCGTACCGGTTAGGATTAGGGGACGGGTGAGGGTAAGGCTTCGGGGAAGGGATAGTGTTAGGGTTTCGGCTAGGATTAGGGTTAGGGGACGGGGACGGTTTAGGGTCCAGGTGAGGGTACGACAACGCTTTAGGGTGAGCGTACGTGTGAAGGCGTGGGTTCGTGTTAGCGTACGGGATAGGATTACGGGACGCGTGAGGGTAAGGCTTCGGGGAAGGGTTAGGGTTAGGGTTTGGGCTAGGGTTAGGGTTAAGAGACATGGACGGTTTAGGGTCCAGGTGAGGGTATGACAACGCTTTAGGGTGAGCGTATGTGTGAGGGCGCGGGTTAGTGTTAGCGTACGCGTTAGGATTAGGGGACGGGTGAGGGTAAGGCTTCAGGGAAGGGTTAGGGTTAGGGTTCGGGCTAGGGTTAGGGTTAGGGAACGGGGACGGTTTAGGGTCCAGGTGAAGGTATGACAACGTCTTAGTGTGAGCGTACGTGTGAGAGCGCGGGTTAGTGTTAGCGTACGGGTTACGATTAGGGGACGGGTGAGGGTAAGGGTTCGGGGAAGGGTTAGGGTTAGGGTTCGGGCTAGGGTTAGGGTTAGGGGACGGGGACTGTTTAGGGTCCACGTGAGGGTACGACAACTATTTAGGGTGAGTGTACTTGTGAGGGCGCGGGTTAGTGTTAGCGTACGGGTTAGGATTAGGGGACGGGTGAGGGTAAGGCTTCGGGGAAGGGTTAGGGTTAGGGTTCGGGCTAGGGTTACGGTTAAGGGACGGGGACGGTTTATGGTCCAGGTGAGCGTACGACAACGCTTTAGGGGGAGCGTACGTGTGAGGGCGCAGGTTAGTGTTAGCATACGGGTTAGGATGAGGGGACGGGTGAGGGTAAGGCTTCGGGGAAGGTTTAGGGTTAGGGTTCGGGCTAGGGTTAGGGTTAGGGGACGGGGACGGTTTAGGGTCCAGGTGAGGGTACGACAACGCTTCAGGGTGAGCGTACGTGTGAGGGCGTGGGTTAGTGTTAGCGTACGGTTTAGGCTTATGTGACGGGTGAGGGTAAGGGTTCGGAGAAGGGTTAGTGTTAGCGTTCGGGCTAGGGTTAGGGTTAGGGTACGGGGACTGTTTAGGGTCCACTTGAGGGTATGACAACGCTTTAGGGTGAGTGTACCTGTGAGGGCGCGGGTTACTGTTAGCGTACGGGTTAGGATTAGGGGACGGGTGAGGGTAAGGCTTCGGGGAAGGTTAGGGTTAGGGTTCGGGCTAGGGTTACGGTTAAGGGACGGTGACGGTTTACGGTCCAGGTGAGCGTACGAAAACGCTTTAGGGTGAGCGTACGTGTGAGGGCGCGGGTTAGTGTTAGCATTCGGTTTAGGATGAGGAGACGGGTGAGGGTAAGGCTTCGGGGAAGGTTTAGGGTTAGGGTTCGGGCTAGGGTTAGTGTTAGGGGACGGGGACGGTTTAGGGTCCAGGTGAGTGTATGACAACGCTTTAGGGTGAGCGTACGTGTGAGGGCGCGTGTTAGTGTTAGCGTACGGGTTAGGAGTAGGGGACGGGGAGGGTAAGGCTTCGGGGAAGTGTTAGGGTTAGGGTTCGGGCTAGTGTTAGGGTTAGGGGACGGGGACGGTTTAGGGTCCAGGTGAGGGTATGACAACGTTTTAGGGTGAGCGTACGTGTGAGGGCGCGGGTTAGTGTTAGCGTACGGGTTAGGATTAGGGGACGGGTGAGGGTAAGGGTTCGGGGAAGGGTTAGGTTTAGGGTTCGGGCTAGAGTTAGGGTTAGGGGACGGTGACGGTTTAGGGTCCAGGTGAGGGTACGACAACGCTTTAGGGTGAGTGTACTTGTGAGGGCGCGGGTTAGTGTTAGCGTACGGGTTAGGATTAGGGGACGGGTGAGGGTAAGGCCACGGGGAAGGGTTAGGGTTATGGTTCGGGCTAAGGATACGGTTAAGGGACGGGGACGGTTTACAGTCCAGGTGAGCGTACGACAACACTTTAGGGTGAGCGTACGTGTGAGGGCGCGGGTTAGTGCTAGCGTACGGGTTAGGATGAGCGGATGGGTGAGGGTAAGGCTTCGGGGAAGGGTTAGGTTTAGGGTTCGGGTTAGGGTTAGGGTTAGGGGATGGGGACGGTTTAGGGTCCACGTGAGGGTACGACAACGCTTTAGGGTGAGCGTACGTGTGACGGCGCGGGTTCGTGTTAGCGTACCGGTTAGGATTAGGGGACGGGTGAGGGTAAGGCTTCGGGGAAGGGTTAGGGTTAGGGTTTGGGCTAGGGTTAGGGTTAGGGGAGGGGGATGGTTTAGGGTCCAGGTGAAGGTACGACAACGCTTTAGGGTGAGCGTACGTGTGAGGGCGCGGATTAGTGTTAGCGTACGGGTTAGGATTAGGGGACGGGTGAGGATAAGGGTTCAGGGAAGGGTTAGGGTTCGGGCTAGGGATAGGGTTAGGGGACGGGGACGGTTTAGGGTCCAGGTGAGGGTACGACCACGCTTTAGGGTGAGCGTACGTGTGAGGGCGCGGGTTAGTGTTATCGTACGGGTTAGGATTAGGGGACGGGTGAGGGTAAGGCTTCCGGGAAGGGTTGTGGTTAGGGTTCAGGCTAGGGTTAGGGTTAGGAGACATGGACGGTTTAGGGTCCAGGTGAGGTTACGACAACGCTTTAGGGTGAGTGTACGTGTGAGGGTGAGGGTTAGTGTTAGCGAACGGGTTAGGATTAGGTGACAGGTGAGGGTAAGGCTTAGGGGAAGGGTTAGGGTTAGGGTTCGGGCTAGGGTTAGGGTTAGGGGATGGGGACGGTTTAGGGTCTAGGTGAGGGTACGACAATACTTTAGGGTGAGCGTACGTGTGAGCGCGCGGGTTAGTGTTAGCGTACGGGTTAGGAGTAGGGGACGGGTGAGGGTAAGGCTTCGGGGAAGGGTTAGGGTTAGGGTTCGGGCTAGGGTTAGGGTTAGGGGACGGGGACGGTTTAGGGTCCAGGTGAGGGTACCACAACGCTTTAGGGTTAGCGTACGTGTGAGGGCGCGTGTTAGTGTTAGCGTACGGGTTAGGAGTAGGGGACGGGTGAGGGTAAGGCTTTGGGGAAGGGTTAGGGTTAGGGTTCGGGCTAGGGTTAGGGTTAGGGGACGGGGACGGTTTAGGGTCCAGGTGAAGGTATGACAACGTTTTAGGGTGAGCGTACGTGTGAGGGCGCGGGTTAGTGTTAGCGTACGGGTTAGGATTAGTTGACGGGTGAGGGTAAGGCTTCGGGGAAGGGTTAGAGTTAGGGTTAGGCCTAGGGTTAGGGTTAGGGGATGGGGACGGTTTAGGGTCCAGGTGAGGGTACAACAACGCTTTAGGGTGAGCGTATGTGTGAGGCCGCGGGTTAGTGTTAGCGTACTGGTTAGGATTAGGGGACGGGTGAGGGTAAGGCTTCGGGGAAGGGTTAGTGTTAGGGTTCGGGCTAGGGTTAGGGTTAGGGGACGGAGACGGTTTAGGGTCCAGGTGAAGGTACGCCAACGCTTTAGGGTGAGCGTACGTGTGAGGGCGCGGGTTAGTGTTAGCGTACTGGTTAGGATTAGGGGACGGGTGAGGATAAGGGTTCGGGGAAGGGTTAGGGTTAGGGTTTCGGCTAGGGTTAGGGTTAGGGGACGGGGACGGTTTAGGGTCCAGGTGAGGGTACGACAACGCTTTAGGGTGAGCATACGTGTGAGGGCGCGGGTTCGTGTTAGCATACGGGTTAGGATTAGGGGACGGGTGAGTGTAAGGTTTCGGGGAAGGGTTAGGGTTTGGGTTCGGGCTAGGGTTAGGGTGAGGAGACATGGACGGTTTAGGGTCCAGGTGAGAGTACGACAACGTTTAGGGTGAGCGTACGTGTGACGGCGCGGGTTAGTGTTAGCGTACGGGTTAGGATTAGGGGCTTGTTGAGGGTAAGGGTTCGGGGAAGGGTTAGGGTTAGGTTTCGGGCTAGGGTTAGGGTTAGGGGACGTGGACGGTTTAGGGTCCAGCTGAGGCTACGACAACGCTTTAGGGTGAGCGTACGTGTGAGGGCGCGGGTTAGTGTTAGCGTACTGGTTAGGATTAGGGGACGGGTGACGGTAAGGTTTCGGGGAAGGGTTAGGGTTAGGGGACGGGGACAGTTTAGGGTCCAGGTGAAGGTACGACAACGCTTTAGGGTGAGCGTACGTGTGAGGGCGCGGGTTAGTGTTAGCGTACGGGTTAGGATTAGGGGACGGGTGAGGATAAGGGTTCGGGGAAGTTTTAGTGTTAGGGTTCGGGCTAGGGTTAGGGTTAGGAGACGGGGACGGTTTAGTGTCCAGGTGAAGGTACGACTACGTTTTAGGGTGAGCGTATGGGTGAGGGCGCGGGTTAGTGTTAGCGTACCGGTTAGGATTAGGGGACGGGTGAGGGTAAGGCTTCGGGGAAGGGATAGTGTTAGGGTTTCGGCTAGGATTAGGGTTAGGGGACGGGGACGGTTTAGGGTCCAGGTGAGGGTACGACAACGCTTTAGGGTGAGCGTACGTGTGAAGGCGTGGGTTCGTGTTAGCGTACGGGATAAGATTACGGGACGCGTGAGGGTAAGGCTTCGGGGAAGGGTTAGGGTTAGGGTTTGGGCTAGGGTTAGGGTTAAGAGACATGGACGGTTTAGGGTCCAGGTGAGGGTATGACAACGCTTTAGGGTGAGCATATGTGTGAGGGCGCGGGTTAGTGTTAGCGTACGCGTTAGGATTAGGGGACGGGTGAGGGTAAGGCTTCGGGGAAGGGTTAGGGTTAGGGTTCGGGCTAGGGTTAGGGTTAGGGAACGGGGACGGTTTAGGGTCCAGGTGAAGGTATGACAACGTCTTAGTGTGAGCGTACGTGTGAGAGCGCGGGTTAGTGTTAGCGTACGGGTTACGATTAGGGGACGGGTGAGGGTAAGGCTTCGGGGAAGGTTAGGGTTAGGGTTCGGGCTAGGGTTACGGTTAAGGGACGGTGACGGTTTACGGTCCAGGTGATCGTACGAAAACGCTTTAGGGTGAGCGTACGTGTGAGGGCGCGGGTTAGTGTTAGCATTCGGTTTAGGATGAGGAGACGGGTGAGGGTAAGGCTTCGGGGAATATTTAGGGTTAGGGTTCGGGCTAGGGTTAGTGTTAGGGGACGGGGACGGTTTAGGGTCCAGGTGAGTGTATGACAACGCTTTAGGGTGAGCGTACGTGTGAGGGCGCGTGTTAGTGTTAGCGTACGGGTTAGGAGTAGGGCACGGGGAGGGTAAGGCTTCGGGGAAGTGTTAGGGTTAGGGTTCGGGCTAGTGTTAGGGTTAGGGGACGGGGACGGTTTAGGGTCCAGGTGAGGGTATGACAACGTTTTAGGGTGAGCGTACGTGTGAGGGCGCGGGTTAGTGTTAGCGTACGGGTTAGGATTAGGGGACGGGTGAGGGTAAGGGTTCGGGGAAGGGTTAGGGTTAGGGTTCAGGCTAGAGTTAGGGTTAGGGGACGGTGACGGTTTAGGGTCCAGGTGAGGGTACGACAACGCTTTAGGGTGAGTGTACTTGTGAGGGCGCGGGTTAGTGTTAGCGTACGGGTTAGGATTAGGGGACGGGTGAGGGTAAGGCTTCGGGGAAGGGTTAGGTTTAGGGTTCGGGCTAGGGTTAGGGTTAGGGGACGGGGACGGTGTAGGGTCCATGTGAGGGTACGACAATGCTTTAGGGTCAGCGTACGTGTGAGGGCGCTGGTTTGTGTTAGCGTACCGGTTAGGATTATGGGACGGGTGAGGGTAAGGCTTCGGGGAAGGGTTAGGGTTAGGGTTCGGGCTAGGGTTAAGGTTAGGGGACGGGGTCGGTTTAGGGTCCAGGTGAGGGTACGACAACGCCTTAAGGTGAGCGTACGTGTGAGGGCGCGTGTTAGTGTTAGCGTACGGCTTAGGCTTATAGGACGGGTGAGGGTAAGGGTTCGGGGAAGGGTTAGGGTTAGGGTTCGGGCTAGGGTTAGGGTTAGGTTACGGGGACTGTTTAGGGTCCACGTGAGGGTACGACAACGCTTTAGGGTGAGTGTACCTGTGAGGGCGTGGGTTAGTGTTAGCGTACGGGTTAGGATTAGGGGACGGGTGAGGGTAAGGCCACGGGGAAGGGTTAGGGTTAGGGTTCGGGCTAGGGTTACGGTTAAGGGACGGGGACGGTTTACAGTCCAGGTGAGCGTACGACAACACTTTAGGGTGAGCGTACGTGTGAGGGCGCGGGTTAGTGCTAGCGTACGGGTTAGGATGAGCGGACGGGTGAGGGTAAGGCTTCGGGGAAGGGTTAGGATTAGGGTTCGGGTTAGGGTTAGGGTTAGGGGACGGAGACGGTTTAGGGTCCACGTGAGGTTCCGACAACGCTTTAGGGTGAGCGTACGTGTGACGGCGCGGGTTAGTGTTAGCGTACCGGTTAGGATTAGGGGACGGGTGAGGGTAAGGCTTCGGGGAAGGGTTAGGGTTAGGTTTTGGGCTAGGGTTAGGGTTAGGGGAGGGGGATGGTTTAGGGTCCAGGTGAAGGTACGACAACGCTTTAGGGTGAGCGTACGTGTGAGGGCGCGGATTAGTGTTAGCGTACGGGTTAGGATTAGGGGACGGGTGAGGGTAAGGGTTCAGGGAAGGGTTAGGGTTAGGGTTCGGGCTAGGGATAGGGTTAGGGGACGGGGACGGTTTAGTGTCCAGGTGAGGGTACGACAACGCTTTAGGGTGAGCGTACGTGTGAGGGCGCGGGTTAGTGTTAGCGTACGGGTTAGGATTAGGGGACGGGTGAGGGTAAGGCTTCGGGGAAGGGTTGTGGTTAGGGTTCAGGCTAGGGTTAGGGTTAGGAGACATTGACGGTTTAGGGTCCAGGTGAGGTTACGACAACGCTTTAGGGTGAGTGTACGTGTGAGGGTGAGGGTTAGTGTTAGCGTACGGGTTAGGATTAGGTGACAGGTGAGGGTAAGGCTTAGGGGAAGGGTTAGGGTTAGGGTTCGGGCTAGGGTTAGGGTTAGGGGATGGGGACGGTTTAGGGTCTAGGTGAGGGTACGACAATACTTTAGGGTGAGCGTACGTGTGAGCGCGCGGGTTAGTGTTAGCGTACGGGTTAGGAGTAGGGGACGGGTGAGGGTAAGGCTTCGGGGAAGGGTTAGGGTTAGGGTTCGGGCTAGGGTTAGGGTTAGGGGACGGGGACGGTTTAGGGTCCAGGTGAGGGTACCACAACGCTTTAGGGTTAGCGTACGTGTGAGGGCGCATGTTAGTGTTAGCGTACGGGTTAGGAGTAGGGGACGGGTGAGGGTAAGGCTTTGGGGAAGGGTTAGGGTTAGGGTTCGGGCTAGGGTTAGGGTTAGGGGACGGGGACGGTTTAGGGTCCAGGTGAAGGTATGACAACGTTTTAGGGTGAGCGTACGTGTGAGGGGGCGGGTTAGTGTTAGCGTACGGGTTAGGATTAGCTGACGGGTGAGGGTAAGGCTTCGGGGAAGGGTTAGAGTTAGGGTTAGGCCTAGGGTTAGGGTTAGGGGATGGGGACGGTTTAGGGTCCAGGTGAGGGTACAACAACGCTTTAGGGTGAGCGTATGTGTGAGGCCGCGGGTTAGTGTTAGCGTACTGGTTAGGATTAGGGGACGGGTGAGGGTAAGGCTTCGGGGAAGGGTTAGTGTTAGGGTTCGGGCTAGGGTTAGGGTTAGGGGACGGAGACGGTTTAGGGTCCAGGTGAAGGTACGCCAACGCTTTAGGGTGAGCGTACGTGTGAGGGCGCGGGTTAGTGTTAGCGTACTGGTTAGGATTAGGGGACGGGTGAGGATAAGGGTTCGGGGAAGGGTTAGGGTTAGGGTTTCGGCTAGGGTTAGGGTTAGGGGACGGGGACGGTTTAGGGTCTAGGTGAGGGTACGACAACGCTTTAGGGTGAGCGTACGTGTGAGGGCGCGGGTTCGTGTTAGCATACGGGTTAGGATTAGGGGACGGGTGAGTGTAAGGTTTCGAGGAAGGGTTAGGGTTAGGGTTCGGGCTAGGGTTAGGGTTAGGAAACATGGACGGTTTAGGGTCCAGGTGAGGGTACGACAACGTTTAGGGTGAGCGTACGTGTGAAGGCGCGGGTTAGTGTTAGCGTACGGGTTAGGATTAGGGGCTTGTTGAGGGTAAGGGTTCGGGGAAGGGTTAGGGTTAGGGTTCGGGCTAGGGTTACGGTTAAGGGACGGTGACGGTTTACGGTCCAGGTGAGCGTACGAAAACGCTTTAGGGTGAGCGTACGTGTGAGGGCGCGGGTTAGTGTTAGCATTCGGTTTAGGATGAGGAGACGGGTGAGGGTAAGGCTTCGGGGAAGGTTTAGGGTTAGGGTTCGGGCTAGGGTTAGTGTTAGGGGACGGGGACGGTTTAGGGTCCAGGTGAGTGTATGACAACGCTTTAGGGTGAGCGTACGTGTGAGGGCGCGTGTTAGTGTTAGCGTACGGGTTAGGAGTAGGGGACGGGGAGGGTAAGGCTTCGGGGAAGTGTTAGGGTTAGGGTTCGGGCTAGTGTTAGGGTTAGGGGACGGGGACGGTTTAGGGTCCAGGTGAGGGTATGACAACGTTTTAGGGTGAGCGTACATGTGAGGGCGCGGGTTAGTGTTAGCGTACGGGTTAGGATTAGGGGACGGGTGAGGGTAAGGGTTCGGGGAAGGGTTAGGGTTAGGGTTCAGGCTAGAGTTAGGGTTAGGGGACGGTGACGGTTTAGGGTCCAGGTGAGGGTACGACAACGCTTTAGGGTGAGTGTACTTGTGAGGGCGCGGGTTAGTGTTAGCGTACGGGTTAGGATTAGGGGAAGGGTGAGGGTAAGGCTTCAGGGAAGGGTTAGGTTTAGGGTTCGGGCTAGGGTTAGGGTTAGGGGACGGGGACGGTGTAGGGTCCATGTGAGGGTACGACAATGCTTTAGGGTCAGCGTACGTGTGAGGGAGCTGGTTTGTGTTAGCGTACCGGTTAGGATTATGGGACGGGTGAGGGTAAGGCTTCGGGGAAGGGTTAGGGTTAGGGTTCGGGCTAGGGTTAAGGTTAGGGGACGGGGTCGGTTTAGGGTCCAGGTGAGGGTACGACAACGCCTTAAGGTGAGCGTACGTGTGAGGGCGCGTGTTAGTGTTAGCGTACGGCTTAGGCTTATAGGACGGGTGAGGGTAAGGGTTCGGGGAAGGGTTAGGGTTAGGGTTCGGGCTAGGGTTAGGGTTAGGTTACGGGGACTGTTTAGGGTCCACGTGAGGGTACGACAACGCTTTAGGGTGAGTGTACCTGTGAGGGCGTGGGTTAGTGTTAGCGTACGGGTTAGGATTAGGGGACGGGTGAGGGTAAGGCCACGGGGAAGGGTTAGGGTTAGGGTTCGGGCTAGGGTTACGGTTAAGGGACGGGGACGGTTTACAGTCCAGGTGAGCGTACGACAACACTTTAGGGTGAGCGTACGTGTGAGGGCGCGGGTTAGTGCTAGCGTACGGGTTAGGATGAGCGGACGGGTGAGGGTAAGGCTTCGGGGAAGGGTTAGGATTAGGGTTCGGGTTAGGGTTAGGGTTAGGGGACGGAGACGGTTTAGGGTCCACGTGAGGGTACGACAACGCTTTAGGGTGAGCGTACGTGTGACGGCGCGGGTTAGTGTTAGCGTACCGGTTAGGATGAGGGGACGGGTGAGGGTAAGGCTTCGGGGAAGGTTTAGGGTTAGGGTTCGGGCTAGGGTTAGGGTTAGGGGACGGGGACGGTTTAGGGTCCAGGTGAGGGTACGACAACGCTTCAGGGTGAGCGTACGTGTGAGGGCGCGGGTTAGTGTTAGTGTACGGTTTAGGCTTATGTGACGGGTGAGGGTAAGGGTTCGGAGAAGGGTTAGTGTTAGCGTTCGGGCTAGGGTTAGGGTTAGGGTACGGGGACTGTTTAGGGTCCACTTGAGGGTATGACAACGCTTTAGGGTGAGTGTACCTGTGAGGGCGCGGGTTACTGTTATTGTACGGGTTAAGATTAGGGGACGGGTGAGGGTAAGGCTTCGGGGAAGGTTAGGGTTAGGGTTCGGGCTAGGGTTACGGTTAAGGGACGGTGACGGTTTACGGTCCAGGTGAGCGTACGAAAACGCTTTAGGGTGAGCGTACGTGTGAGGGCGCGGGTTAGTGTTAGCATTCGGTTTAGGATGAGGAGACGGGTGAGGGTAAGGCTTCGGGGAAGGTTTAGGGTTAGGGTTCGGGCTAGGGTTAGTGTTAGGGGACGGGGACGGTTTAGGGTCCAGGTGAGTGTATGACAACGCTTTAGGGTGAGCGTACGTGTGAGGGCGCGTGTTAGTGTTAGCGTACGGGTTAGGAGTAGGGGACGGGGAGGGTAAGGCTTCGGGGAAGTGTTAGGGTTAGGGTTCGGGCTAGTGTTAGGGTTAGGGGACGGGGACGGTTTAGGGTCCAGGTGAGGGTATGACAACGTTTTAGGGTGAGCGTATGTGTGAGGGCGCGGGTTAGTGTTAGCGTACGGGTTAGGATTAGGGGACGGGTGAGGGTAAGGGTTCGGGGAAGGGTTAGGGTTAGGGTTCAGGCTAGAGTTAGGGTTAGGGGACGGTGACGGTTTAGGGTCCAGGTGAGGGTACGACAACGCTTTAGGGTGAGTGGACTTGTGAGGGCGCGGGTTAGTGTTAGCATACGGGTTAGGATTAGGGGACGGGTGAGGGTAAGGCTTCAGGGAAGGGTTAGGTTTAGGGTTCGGGCTAGGGTTAGGGTTAGGGGACGGGGACGGTGTAGGGTCCATGTGAGGGTACGACAATGCTTTAGGGTCAGCGTAGGTGTGAGGGAGCTGGTTTGTGTTAGCGTACCGGTTAGGATTATGGGACGGGTGAGGGTAAGGCTTCGGGAAAGGGTTAGGGTTAGGGTTCGGGCTAGGGTTAAGGTTAGGGGACGGGGTCGGTTTAGGGTCCAGGTGAGGGTACGACAACGCCTTAAGGTGAGCGTACGTGTGAGGGCGCGTGTTAGTGTTAGCGTACGGCTTAGGCTTATAGGACGGGTGAGGGTAAGGGTTCGGGGAAGGGTTAGGGTTAGGGATCGGGCTAGGGTTAGAGTTAGGTTACGGGGACTGTTTAGGGTCCACGTGAGGGTACGACAACGCTTTAGGGTGAGTGTACCTGTGAGGGCGTGGGTTAGTGTTAGCGTACGGGTTAGGATTAGGGGACGGGTGAGGGTAAGGCCACGGGGAAGTGTTAGGGTTAGGGTTCGGGCTAGGGTTACGGTTAAGGGACGGGGACGGTTTACAGTCCAGGTGAGCGTACGACAACACTTTAGGGTGAGCGTATGTGTGAGGGCGCGGGTTAGTGCTAGCGTACGGGTTAGGATGAGCGGACGGGTGAGGGTAAGGCTTCGGGGAAGGGTTAGGATTAGGGTTCGGGTTAGGGTTAGGGTTAGGGGACGGAGACGGTTTAGGGTCCACGTGAGGGTACGACAACGCTTTAGGGTGAGCGTACGTGTGACTGCGCGGGTTAGTGTTAGCGTACCGGTTAGGATTAGGGGACGGGTGAGGGTAAGGCTTCGGGGAAGGGTTAGGGTTAGGGTTTGGGCTAGGGTTAGGGTTAGGGGAAGGGGATGGTTTAGGGTCCAGGTGAAGGTACGACAACGCTTTAGGGTGAGCGTACGTGTGAGGGCGCGGATTAGTGTTAGCGTACGGGTTAGGATTAGGGGACGGGTGAGGGTAAGGGTTCAGGGAAGGGTTAGGGTTAGGGTTCGGGCTAGGGATAGGGTTAGGGGACGGCGACGGTTTAGGGTCCAGGTGAGGGTACGACAACGCTTTAGGGTGAGCGTACGTGTGAGGGCGCGGGTTAGTGTTAGCGTACGGGTTAGGATTAGGGGACGGGTGAGGGTAAGGCTTCGGGGAAGGGTTGTGGTTAGGGTTCAGGCTAGGGTTAGGGTTAGGAGACATTGACGGTTTAGGGTCCAGGTGAGGTTACGACAACGCTTTAGGTTGAGTGTACGTGTGAGGGTGAGGGTTAGTGTTAGCGTACGGGTTAGGATTAGGTGACAGGTGAGGGTAAGGCTTAGGGGAAGGGTTAGGGTTAGGGTTCGGGCTAGGGTTAGGGTTAGGGGACGGGGACGGTTTAGGGTCCAGGTGAGGGTACGACAACGCTTTAGGGTTAGCGTACGTGTGAGGGCGCGTGTTAGTGTTAGCGTACGGGTTAGGAGTAGGGGACGGGTGAGGGTAAGGCTTTGGGGAAGGGTTAGGGTTAGGGGTCGGGCTAGGGTTAGGGTTAGGGGACGGGGACGGTTTAGGGTCCAGGTGAAGGTATGACAACGTTTCAGGGTGAGCGTACGTGTGAGGGCGCGGGTTAGTGTTAGCGTACGGGTTAGGATTAGCTGACGGGTGAGGGTAAGGCTTCGGGGAAGGGTTAGAGTTAGGGTGAGGCCTAGGGTTAGG
Source organism: Leucopleurus acutus (assembly GCF_964270905.1). Classification (NCBI taxonomy): domain Eukaryota; kingdom Metazoa; phylum Chordata; class Mammalia; order Artiodactyla; family Delphinidae; genus Leucopleurus; species Leucopleurus acutus. Next base: position 57,981,327 of record NC_139159.1, read on the forward strand.
CTTAGGGGATGGGGACGGTTTAGGGTCCAGGTGAGGGTACAACAACGCTTTAGGGTGAGCGTATGTGTGAGGCCGCGGGTTAGTGTTAGCGTACTGGTTAGGATTAGGGGACGGGTGAGGGTAAGGCTTCGGGGAAGGGTTAGTGTTAGGGTTCGGGCTAGGGTTAGGGTTAGGGGACGGAGACGGTTTAGGGTTCAGGTGAAGATACGCCAACGCTTTAGGGTGAGCGTACGTGTGAGGGCGCGGGTTAGTGTTAGCGTACTGGTTAGGATTAGGGGACGGGTGAGGATAAGGGTTCGGGGAAGGGTTAGGGTTAGGGTTTCGGCTAGGGTTAGGGTTAGGGGACGGGGACGGTTTAGGGTCCAGGTGAGGGTACGACAACGCTTTAGGGTGAGCGTACGTGTGAGGGCGTGGGTTCGTGTTAGCATACGGGTTAGGATTAGGGGACGGGTGAGGGTAAGGCTTCGGGGAAGGGTTAGGGTTAGGGTTCGGGCTAGGGTTAGGGTTAGGGAACGGGGACGGTTTAGGGTCCAGGTGAAGGTATGACAACGTCTTAGTGTGAGCGTACGTGTGAGAGCGCGGGTTAGTGTTAGCGTACGGGTTACGATTAGGGGACGGGTGAGGGTAAGGCTTCGGGGAAGGTTAGGGTTAGGGTTCGGGCTAGGGTTACGGTTAAGGGACGGTGACGGTTTACGGTCCAGGTGAGCGTACGAAAACGCTTTAGGGTGAGCGTACGTGTGAGGGCGCGGGTTAGTGTTAGCATTCGGTTTAGGATGAGGAGACGGGTGAGGGTAAGGCTTCGGGGAATGTTTAGGGTTAGGGTTCGGGCTAGGGTTAGTGTTAGGGGACGGGGACGGTTTAGGGTCCAGGTGAGTGTATGACAACGCTTTAGGGTGAGCGTACGTGTGAGGGCGCGTGTTAGTGTTAGCGTACGGGTTAGGAGTAGGGGACGGGGAGGGTAAGGCTTCGGGGAAGTGTTAGGGTTAGGGTTCGGGCTAGTGTTAGGGTTAGGGGACGGGGACGGTTTAGGGTCCAGGTGAGGGTATGACAACGTTTTAGGGTGAGCGTACGTGTGAGGGCGCGGGTTAGTGTTAGCGTACGGGTTAGGATTAGGGGACGGGTGAGGGTAAGGGTTCGGGGAAGGGTTAGGGTTAGGGTTCAGGCTAGAGTTAGGGTTAGGGGACGGTGACGGTTTAGGGTCCAGGTGAGGGTACGACAACGCTTTAGGGTGACTGTACTTGTGAGGGCGCGGGTTAGTGTTAGCGTACGGGTTAGGATTAGGGGACGGGTGAGGGTAAGGCTTCGGGGAAGGGTTAGGTTTAGGGTTCGGGCTAGGGTTAGGGTTAGGGGACGGGGACGGTGTAGGGTCCATGTGAGGGTACGACAATGCTTTAGGGTCAGCGTACGTGTGAGGGCGCTGGTTTGTGTTAGCGTACCGGTTAGGATTATGGGACGGGTGAGGGTAAGGCTTCGGGGAAGGGTTAGGGTTAGGGTTCGGGCTAGGGTTAAGGTTAGGGGACGGGGTCGGTTTAGGGTCCAGGTGAGGGTACGACAACGCCTTAAGGTGAGCGTACGTGTGAGGGCGCGTGTTAGTGTTAGCGTACGGCTTAGGCTTATAGGACGGGTGAGGGTAAGGGTTCGGGGAAGGGTTAGGGTTAGGGTTCGGGCTAGGGTTAGGGTTAGGTTACGGGGACTGTTTAGGGTCCACGTGAGGGTACGACAACGCTTTAGGGTGAGTGTACCTGTGAGGGCGTGGGTTAGTGTTAGCGTACGGGTTAGGATTAGGGGACGGGTGAGGGTAAGGCCACGGGGAAGGGTTAGGGTTAGGGTTCGGGCTAGGGTTACGGTTAAGGGACGGGGACGGTTTACAGTCCAGGTGAGCGTACGACAACACTTTAGGGTGAGCGTACGTGTGAGGGCGCGGGTTAGTGCTAGCGTACGGGTTAGGATGAGCGGACGGGTGAGGGTAAGGCTTCGGGGAAAGGTTAGGATTAGGGTTCGGGTTAGGGTTAGGGTTAGGGGACGGAGACGGTTTAGGGTCCACGTGAGGTTCCGACAACGCTTTAGGGTGAGCGTACGTGTGACGGCGCGGGTTAGTGTTAGCGTACCGGTTAGGATTAGGGGACGGGTGAGGGTAAGGCTTCGGGGAAGGGTTAGGGTTAGGTTTTGGGCTAGGGTTAGGGTTAGGGGAGGGGGATGGTTTAGGGTCCAGGTGAAGGTACGACAACGCTTTAGGGTGAGCGTACGTGTGAGGGAGGGGATTAGTGTTAGCGTACGGGTTAGGATTAGGGGACGGGTGAGGGTAAGGGTTCAGGGAAGGGTTAGGGTTAGGGTTCGGGCTAGGGATAGGGTTAGGGGACGGGGACGGTTTAGTGTCCAGGTGAGGGTACGACAACGCTTTAGGGTGAGCGTACGTGTGAGGGCGCGGGTTAGTGTTAGCGTACGGGTTAGGATTAGGGGACGGGTGAGGGTAAGGCTTCGGGGAAGGGTTGTGGTTAGGGTTCAGGCTAGGGTTAGGGTTAGGAGACATTGACGGTTTAGGGTCCAGGTGAGGTTACGACAACGCTTTAGGGTGAGTGTACGTGTGAGGGTGAGGGTTAGTGTTAGCGTACGGGTTAGGATTAGGTGACAGGTGAGGGTAAGGCTTAGGGGAAGGGTTAGGGTTAGGGTTCGGGCTAGGGTTAGGGTTAGGGGATGGGGACGGTTTAGGGTCTAGGTGAGGGTACGACAATACTTTAGGGTGAGCGTACGTGTGAGCGCGCGGGTTAGTGTTAGCGTACGGGTTAGGAGTAGGGGACGGGTGAGGGTAAGGCTTCGGGGAAGGGTTAGGGTTAGGGTTCGGGCTAGGGTTAGGGTTAGGGGACGGGGACGGTTTAGGGTCCAGGTGAGGGTACCACAACGCTTTAGGGTTAGCGTACGTGTGAGGGCGCATGTTAGTGTTAGCGTACGGGTTAGGAGTAGGGGACGGGTGAGGGTAAGGCTTTGGGGAAGGGTTAGGGTTAGGGTTTCGGCTAGGGTTAGGGTTAGGGGACGGGGACGGTTTAGGGTCCAGGTGAGGGTACGACAACGCTTTAGGGTGAGCGTACGTGTGAGGGCGCGGGTTCGTGTTAGCATACGGGTTAGGATTAGGGGACGGGTGAGTGTAAGGTTTCGAGGAAGGGTTAGGGTTAGGGTTCGGGCTAGGGTTAGGGTTAGGAGACATGGACGGTTTAGGGTCCAGGTGAGGGTACGACAACGTTTAGGGTGAGCGTACGTGTGAAGGCGCGGGTTAGTGTTAGCGTACGGGTTAGGATTAGGGGCTTGTTGAGGGTAAGGGTTCGGGGAAGGGTTAGGGTTAGGGTTCGGGCTAGGGTTAGGGTTAGGGGACGTGGACGGTTTAGGGTCCAGCTGAGGCTACGACAACGCTTTAGGGTGAGCGTATGTGTGAGGGCGCGGGTTAGTGTTAGCGTACTGGTTAGGATTAGGGGACGGGTGACGGTAAGGTTTCGGGGAAGGGTTAGGGTTAGGGGACGGGGACAGTTTAGGGTCCAGGTGAAGGTACGACAACGCTTTAGGGTGAGCGTATGTGTGAGGGCGCGGGTTAGTGTTAGCGTACGGGTTAGGATTAGGGGACGGGTGAGGATAAGGGTTCGGGGAAGTTTTAGTGTTAGGGTTCGGGCTAGGGTTAGGGTTAGGAGACGGGGACGGTTTAGTGTCCAGGTGAAGGTACGACTACGTTTTAGGGTGAGCGTATGGGTGAGGGCGCGGGTTAGTGTTAGCGTACCGGTTAGGATTAGGGGACGGGTGAGGGTAAGGCTTCGGGGAAGGGATAGTGTTAGGGTTTCGGCTAGGATTAGGGTTAGGGGACGGGGACGGTTTAGGGTCCAGGTGAGGGTACGACAACGCTTTAGGGTGAGCGTACGTGTGAAGGCGTGGGTTCGTGTTAGCGTACGGGATAGGATTACGGGACGCGTGAGGGTAAGGCTTCGGGGAAGGGTTAGGGTTAGGGTTTGGGCTAGGGTTAGGGTTAAGAGACATGGACGGTTTAGGGTCCAGGTGAGGGTATGACAACGCTTTAGGGTGAGCGTATGTGTGAGGGCGCGGGTTAGTGTTAGCGTACGCGTTAGGATTAGGGGACGGGTGAGGGTAAGGCTTCGGGGAAGGGTTAGGGTTAGGGTTCGGGCTAGGGTTAGTGTTAGGGGACGGGGACTGTTTAGGGTCCACGTGAGGGTACGACAACTATTTAGGGTGAGTGTACTTGTGAGGGCGCGGGTTAGTGTTAGCGTACGGGTTAGGATTAGGGGACGGGTGAGGGTAAGGCTTCGGGGAAGGTTAGGGTTAGGGTTCGGGCTAGGGTTACGGTTAAGGGACGGTGACGGTTTACGGTCCAGGTGAGCGTACGAAAACGCTTTAGGGTGAGCGTACGTGTGAGGGCGCGGGTTAGTGTTAGCATTCGGTTTAGGATGAGGAGACGGGTGAGGGTAAGGCTTCGGGGAAGGTTTAGGGTTAGGGTTCGGGCTAGGGTTAGTGTTAGGGGACGGGGACGGTTTAGGGTCCAGGTGAGTGTATGACAACGCTTTAGGGTGAGCGTACGTGTGAGGGCGCGTGTTAGTGTTAGCGTACGGGTTAGGAGTAGGGGACGGGGAGGGTAAGGCTTCGGGGAAGTGTTAGGGTTAGGGTTCGGGCTAGTGTTAGGGTTAGGGGACGGGGACGGTTTAGGGTCCAGGTGAGGGTATGACAACGTTTTAGGGTGAGCGTACATGTGAGGGCGCGGGTTAGTGTTAGCGTACGGGTTAGGATTAGGGGACGGGTGAGGGTAAGGGTTCGGGGAAGGGTTAGGGTTAGGGTTCAGGCTAGAGTTAGGGTTAGGGGACGGTGACGGTTTAGGGTCCAGGTGAGGGTACGACAACGCTTTAGGGTGAGTGTACTTGTGAGGGCGCGGGTTAGTGTTAGCGTACGGGTTAGGATTAGGGGAAGGGTGAGGGTAAGGCTTCAGGGAAGGGTTAGGTTTAGGGTTCGGGCTAGGGTTAGGGTTAGGGGACGGGGACGGTGTAGGGTCCATGTGAGGGTACGACAATGCTTTAGGGTCAGCGTACGTGTGAGGGAGCTGGTTTGTGTTAGCGTACCGGTTAGGATTATGGGACGGGTGAGGGTAAGGCTTCGGGGAAGGGTTAGGGTTAGGGTTCGGGCTAGGGTTAAGGTTAGGGGACGGGGTCGGTTTAGGGTCCAGGTGAGGGTACGACAACGCCTTAAGGTGAGCGTACGTGTGAGGGCGCGTGTTAGTGTTAGCGTACGGCTTAGGCTTATAGGACGGGTGAGGGTAAGGGTTCGGGGAAGGGTTAGGGTTAGGGTTCGGGCTAGGGTTAGGGTTAGGTTACGGGGACTGTTTAGGGTCCACGTGAGGGTACGACAACGCTTTAGGGTGAGTGTACCTGTGAGGGCGTGGGTTAGTGTTAGCGTACGGGTTAGGATTAGGGGACGGGTGAGGGTAAGGCCACGGGGAAGGGTTAGGGTTAGGGTTCGGGCTAGGGTTACGGTTAAGGGACGGGGACGGTTTACAGTCCAGGTGAGCGTACGACAACACTTTAGGGTGAGCGTACGTGTGAGGGCGCGGGTTAGTGCTAGCGTACGGGTTAGGATGAGCGGACGGGTGAGGGTAAGGCTTCGGGGAAGGGTTAGGATTAGGGTTCGGGTTAGGGTTAGGGTTAGGGGACGGAGACGGTTTAGGGTCCACGTGAGGGTACGACAACGCTTTAGGGTGAGCGTACGTGTGACGGCGCGGGTTAGTGTTAGCGTACCGGTTAGGATGAGGGGACGGGTGAGGGTAAGGCTTCGGGGAAGGTTTAGGGTTAGGGTTCGGGCTAGGGTTAGGGTTAGGGGACGGGGACGGTTTAGGGTCCAGGTGAGGGTACGACAACGCTTCAGGGTGAGCGTACGTGTGAGGGCGCGGGTTAGTGTTAGCGTACGGTTTAGGCTTATGTGACGGGTGAGGGTAAGGGTTCGGAGAAGGGTTAGTGTTAGCGTTCGGGCTAGGGTTAGGGTTAGGGTACGGGGACTGTTTAGGGTCGACTTGAGGGTATGACAACGCTTTAGGGTGAGTGTACCTGTGAGGGCGCGGGTTACTGTTATTGTACGGGTTAAGATTAGGGGACGGGTGAGGGTAAGGCTTCGGGGAAGGTTAGGGTTAGGGTTCGGGCTAGGGTTACGGTTAAGGGACGGTGACGGTTTACGGTCCAGGTGAGCGTACGAAAACGCTTTAGGGTGAGCGTACGTGTGAGGGCGCGGGTTAGTGTTAGCATTCGGTTTAGGATGAGGAGACGGGTGAGGGTAAGGCTTCGGGGAAGGTTTAGGGTTAGGGTTCGGGCTAGGTTTAGTGTTAGGGGACGGGGACGGTTTAGGGTCCAGGTGAGTGTATGACAACGCTTTAGGGTGAGCGTACGTGTGAGGGCGCGTGTTAGTGTTAGCGTACGGGTTAGGAGTAGGGGACGGGGAGGGTAAGGCTTCGGGGAAGTGTTAGGGTTAGGGTTCGGGCTAGTGTTAGGGTTAGGGGACGGGGACGGTTTAGGGTCCAGGTGAGGGTATGACAACGTTTTAGGGTGAGCGTATGTGTGAGGGCGCGGGTTAGTGTTAGCGTACGGGTTAGGATTAGGGGACGGGTGAGGGTAAGGGTTCGGGGAAGGGTTAGGGTTAGGGTTCAGGCTAGAGTTAGGGTTAGGGGACGGTGACGGTTTAGGGTCCAGGTGAGGGTACGACAACGCTTTAGGGTGAGTGGACTTGTGAGGGCGCGGGTTAGTGTTAGCATACGGGTTAGGATTAGGGGACGGGTGAGGGTAAGGCTTCAGGGAAGGGTTAGGTTTAGGGTTCGGGCTAGGGTTAGGGTTAGGGGACGGGGACGGTGTAGGGTCCATGTGAGGGTACGACAATGCTTTAGGGTCAGCGTACGTGTGAGGGAGCTGGTTTGTGTTAGCGTACCGGTTAGGATTATGGGACGGGTGAGGGTAAGGCTTCGGGGAAGGGTTAGGGTTAGGGTTCGGGCTAGGGTTAAGGTTAGGGGAAGGGGTCGGTTTAGGGTCCAGGTGAGGGTACGACAACGCCTTAAGGTGAGCGTACGTGTGAGGGCGCGTGTTAGTGTTAGCGTACGGCTTAGGCTTATAGGACGGGTGAGGGTAAGGGTTCGGGGAAGGGTTAGGGTTAGGGATCGGGCTAGGGTTAGTGTTAGGTTACGGGGACTGTTTAGGGTCCACGTGAGGGTACGACAACGCTTTAGGGTGAGTGTACCTGTGAGGGCGTGGGTTAGTGTTAGCGTACGGGTTAGGATTAGGGGACGGGTGAGGGTAAGGCCACGGGGAAGTGTTAGGGTTAGGGTTCGGGCTAGGGTTACGGTTAAGGGACGGGGACGGTTTACAGTCCAGGTGAGCGTACGACAACACTTTAGGGTGAGCGTACGTGTGAGGGCGCGGGTTAGTGCTAGCGTACGGGTTAGGATGAGCGGACGGGTGAGGGTAAGGCTTCGGGGAAGGGTTAGGATTAGGGTTCGGGTTAGGGTTAGGGTTAGGGGACGGAGACGGTTTAGGGTCCACGTGAGGGTACGACAACGCTTTAGGGTGAGCGTACGTGTGACTGCGCGGGTTAGTGTTAGCGTACCGGTTAGGATTAGGGGACGGGTGAGGGTAAGGCTTCGGGGAAGGGTTAGGGTTAGGGTTTGGGCTAGGGTTAGGGTTAGGGGAAGGGGATGGTTTAGGGTCCAGGTGAAGGTACGACAACGCTTTAGGGTGAGCGTACGTGTGAGGGCGCGGATTAGTGTTAGCGTACGGGTTAGGATTAGGGGACGGGTGAGGGTAAGGGTTCAGGGAAGGGTTAGGGTTAGGGTTCGGGCTAGGGATAGGGTTAGGGGACGGCGACGGTTTAGGGTCCAGGTGAGGGTACGACAACGCTTTAGGGTGAGCGTACGTGTGAGGGCGCGGGTTAGTGTTAGCGTACGGGTTAGGATTAGGGGACGGGTGAGGGTAAGGCTTCGGGGAAGGGTTGTGGTTAGGGTTCAGGCTAGGGTTAGGGTTAGGAGACATTGACGGTTTAGGGTCCAGGTGAGGTTACGACAACGCTTTAGGTTGAGTGTACGTGTGAGGGTGAGGGTTAGTGTTAGCGTACGGGTTAGGATTAGGTGACAGGTGAGGGTAAGGCTTAGGGGAAGGGTTAGGGTTAGGGTTCGGGCTAGGGTTAGGGTTAGGGGATGGGGACGGTTTAGGGTCTAGGTGAGGGTACGACAATACTTTAGGGTGAGCGTACGTGTGAGCGCGCGGGTTAGTGTTAGCGTACGGGTTAGGAGTAGGGGACGGGTGAGGGTAAGGCTTCGGGGAAGGGTTAGGGTTAGGGTTCGGGCTAGGGTTAGGGTTAGGGGACGGGGACGGTTTAGGGTCCAGGTGAGGGTACGACAACGCTTTAGGGTTAGCGTACGTGTGAGGGCGCGTGTTAGTGTTAGCGTACGGGTTAGGAGTAGGGGACGGGTGAGGATAAGGCTTTGGGGAAGGGTTAGGGTTAGGGGTCGGGCTAGGGTTAGGGTTAGGGGACGGGGACGGTTTAGGGTCCAGGTGAAGGTATGACAACGTTTCAGGGTGAGCGTACGTGTGAGGGCGCGGGTTAGTGTTAGCGTACGGGTTAGGATTAGCTGACGGGTGAGGGTAAGGCTTCGGGGAAGGGTTAGAGTTAGGGTTAGGCCTAGGGTTAGGGTTAGGGGATGGGGACGGTTTAGGGTCCAGGTGAGGGTACAACAACGCTTTAGGGTGAGCGTATGTGTGAGGCCGCGGGTTAGTGTTAGCGTACTGGTTAGGATTAGGGGACGGGTGAGGGTAAGGCTTCGGGGAAGGGTTAGTGTTAGGGTTCGAGCTAGGGTTAGGGTTAGGGGACGGAGACGGTTTAGGGTTCAGGTGAAGATACGCCAACGCTTTAGGGTGAGCGTACGTGTGAGGGCGCGGGTTAGTGTTAGCGTACTGGTTAGGATTAGGGGACGGGTGAGGATAAGGGTTCGGGGAAGGGTTAGGGTTAGGGTTTCGGCTAGGGTTAGGGTTAGGGGACGGGGACGGTTTAGGGTCCAGGTGAGGGTACGACAACGCTTTAGGGTGAGCGTACGTGTGAGGGCGCGGGTTCGTGTTAGCATACGGGTTAGGATTAGGGGACGGGTGAGGGTAAGGCTTCGGGGAAGGGTTAGGGTTAGGGTTCGGGCTAGGGTTAGGGTTAGGGAACGGGGACGGTTTAGGGTCCAGGTGAAGGTATGACAACGTCTTAGTGTGAGCGTACGTGTGAGAGCGCGGGTTAGTGTTAGCGTACGGGTTACGATTAGGGGACGGGTGAGGGTAAGGCTTCGGGGAAGGTTAGGGTTAGGGTTCGGGCTAGGGTTACGGTTAAGGGACGGTGACGGTTTACGGTCCAGGTGAGCGTACGAAAACGCTTTAGGGTGAGCGTACGTGTGAGGGCGCGGGTTAGTGTTAGCATTCGGTTTAGGATGAGGAGACGGGTGAGGGTAAGGCTTCGGGGAATGTTTAGGGTTAGGGTTCGGGCTAGGGTTAGTGTTAGGGGACGGGGACGGTTTAGGGTCCAGGTGAGTGTATGACAACGCTTTAGGGTGAGCGTACGTGTGAGGGCGCGTGTTAGTGTTAGCGTACGGGTTAGGAGTAGGGGACGGGGAGGGTAAGGCTTCGGGGAAGTGTTAGGGTTAGGGTTCGGGCTAGTGTTAGGGTTAGGGGACGGGGACGGTTTAGGGTCCAGGTGAGGGTATGACAACGTTTTAGGGTGAGCGTACGTGTGAGGGCGCGGGTTAGTGTTAGCGTACGGGTTAGGATTAGGGGACGGGTGAGGGGAAGGGTTCGGGGAAGGGTTAGGGTTAGGGTTCAGGCTAGAGTTAGGGTTAGGGGACGGTGACGGTTTAGGGTCCAGGTGAGGGTACGACAACGCTTTAGGGTGACTGTACTTGTGAGGGCGCGGGTTAGTGTTAGCGTACGGGTTAGGATTAGGGGACGGGTGAGGGTAAGGCTTCGGGGAAGGGTTAGGTTTAGGGTTCGGGCTAGGGTTAGGGTTAGGGGACGGGGACGGTGTAGGGTCCATGTGAGGGTACGACAATGCTTTAGGGTCAGCGTACGTGTGAGGGCGCTGGTTTGTGTTAGCGTACCGGTTAGGATTATGGGACGGGTGAGGGTAAGGCTTCGGGGAAGGGTTAGGGTTAGGGTTCGGGCTAGGGTTAAGGTTAGGGGACGGGGTCGGTTTAGGGTCCAGGTGAGGGTACGACAACGCCTTAAGGTGAGCGTACGTGTGAGGGCGCGTGTTAGTGTTAGCGTACGGCTTAGGCTTATAGGACGGGTGAGGGTAAGGGTTCGGGGAAGGGTTAGGGTTAGGGTTCGGGCTAGGGTTAGGGTTAGGTTACGGGGACTGTTTAGGGTCCACGTGAGGGTACGACAACGCTTTAGGGTGAGTGTACCTGTGAGGGCGTGGGTTAGTGTTAGCGTACGGGTTAGGATTAGGGGACGGGTGAGGGTAAGGCCACGGGGAAGGGTTAGGGTTAGGGTTCGGGCTAGGGTTACGGTTAAGGGACGGGGACGGTTTACAGTCCAGGTGAGCGTACGACAACACTTTAGGGTGAGCGTACGTGTGAGGGCGCGGGTTAGTGCTAGCGTACGGGTTAGGATGAGCGGACGGGTGAGGGTAAGGCTTCGGGGAAAGGTTAGGATTAGGGTTCGGGTTAGGGTTAGGGTTAGGGGACGGAGACGGTTTAGGGTCCACGTGAGGTTCCGACAACGCTTTAGGGTGAGCGTACGTGTGACGGCGCGGGTTAGTGTTAGCGTACCGGTTAGGATTAGGGGACGGGTGAGGGTAAGGCTTCGGGGAAGGGTTAGGGTTAGGTTTTGGGCTAGGGTTAGGGTTAGGGGAGGGGGATGGTTTAGGGTCCAGGTGAAGGTACGACAACGCTTTAGGGTGAGCGTACGTGTGAGGGCGCGGATTAGTGTTAGCGTACGGGTTAGGATTAGGGGACGGGTGAGGGTAAGGGTTCAGGGAAGGGTTAGGGTTAGGGTTCGGGCTAGGGATAGGGTTAGGGGACGGGGACGGTTTAGTGTCCAGGTGAGGGTACGACAACGCTTTAGGGTGAGCGTACGTGTGAGGGCGCGGGTTAGTGTTAGCGTACGGGTTAGGATTAGGGGACGGGTGAGGGTAAGGCTTCGGGGAAGGGTTGTGGTTAGGGTTCAGGCTAGGGTTAGGGTTAGGAGACATTGACGGTTTAGGGTCCAGGTGAGGTTACGACAACGCTTTAGGGTGAGTGTACGTGTGAGGGTGAGGGTTAGTGTTAGCGTACGGGTTAGGATTAGGTGACAGGTGAGGGTAAGGCTTAGGGGAAGGGTTAGGGTTAGGGTTCGGGCTAGGGTTAGGGTTAGGGGATGGGGACGGTTTAGGGTCTAGGTGAGGGTACGACAATACTTTAGGGTGAGCGTACGTGTGAGCGCGCGGGTTAGTGTTAGCGTACGGGTTAGGAGTAGGGGACGGGTGAGGGTAAGGCTTCGGGGAAGGGTTAGGGTTAGGGTTCGGGCTAGGGTTAGGGTTAGGGGACGGGGACGGTTTAGGGTCCAGGTGAGGGTACCACAACGCTTTAGGGTTAGCGTACGTGTGAGGGCGCATGTTAGTGTTAGCGTACGGGTTAGGAGTAGGGGACGGGTGAGGGTAAGGCTTTGGGGAAGGGTTAGGGTTAGGGTTTCGGCTAGGGTTAGGGTTAGGGGACGGGGACGGTTTAGGGTCCAGGTGAGGGTACGACAACGCTTTAGGGTGAGCGTACGTGTGAGGGCGCGGGTTCGTGTTAGCATACGGGTTAGGATTAGGGGACGGGTGAGTGTAAGGTTTCGAGGAAGGGTTAGGGTTAGGGTTCGGGCTAGGGTTAGGGTTAGGAGACATGGACGGTTTAGGGTCCAGGTGAGGGTACGACAACGTTTAGGGTGAGCGTACGTGTGAAGGCGCGGGTTAGTGTTAGCGTACGGGTTAGGATTAGGGGCTTGTTGAGGGTAAGGGTTCGGGGAAGGGTTAGGGTTAGGGTTCGGGCTAGGGTTAGGGTTAGGGGACGTGGACGGTTTAGGGTCCAGCTGAGGCTACGACAACGCTTTAGGGTGAGCGTATGTGTGAGGGCGCGGGTTAGTGTTAGCGTACTGGTTAGGATTAGGGGACGGGTGACGGTAAGGTTTCGGGGAAGGGTTAGGGTTAGGGGACGGGGACAGTTTAGGGTCCAGGTGAAGGTACGACAACGCTTTAGGGTGAGCGTATGTGTGAGGGCGCGGGTTAGTGTTAGCGTACGGGTTAGGATTAGGGGACGGGTGAGGATAAGGGTTCGGGGAAGTTTTAGTGTTAGGGTTCGGGCTAGGGTTAGGGTTAGGAGACGGGGACGGTTTAGTGTCCAGGTGAAGGTACGACTACGTTTTAGGGTGAGCGTATGGGTGAGGGCGCGGGTTAGTGTTAGCGTACCGGTTAGGATTAGGGGACGGGTGAGGGTAAGGCTTCGGGGAAGGGATAGTGTTAGGGTTTCGGCTAGGATTAGGGTTAGGGGACGGGGACGGTTTAGGGTCCAGGTGAGGGTACGACAACGCTTTAGGGTGAGCGTACGTGTGAAGGCGTGGGTTCGTGTTAGCGCACGGGATAGGATTACGGGACGCGTGAGGGTAAGGCTTCGGGGAAGGGTTAGGGTTAGGGTTTGGGCTAGGGTTAGGGTTAAGAGACATGGACGGTTTAGGGTCCAGGTGAGGGTATGACAACGCTTTAGGGTGAGCGTATGTGTGAGGGCGCGGGTTAGTGTTAGCGTACGCGTTAGGATTAGGGGACGGGTGAGGGTAAGGCTTCGGGGAAGGGTTAGGGTTAGGGTTCGGGCTAGGGTTAGTGTTAGGGGACGGGGACTGTTTAGGGTCCACGTGAGGGTACGACAACTATTTAGGGTGAGTGTACTTGTGAGGGCGCGGGTTAGTGTTAGCGTACGGGTTAGGATTAGGGGACGGGTGAGGGTAAGGCTTCGGGGAAGGTTAGGGTTAGGGTTCGGGCTAGGGTTACGGTTAAGGGACGGTGACGGTTTACGGTCCAGGTGAGCGTACGAAAACGCTTTAGGGTGAGCGTACGTGTGAGGGCGCGGGTTAGTGTTAGCATTCGGTTTAGGATGAGGAGACGGGTGAGGGTAAGGCTTCGGGGAAGGTTTAGGGTTAGGGTTCGGGCTAGGGTTAGTGTTAGGGGACGGGGACGGTTTAGGGTCCAGGTGAGTGTATGACAACGCTTTAGGGTGAGCGTACGTGTGAGGGCGCGTGTTAGTGTTAGCGTACGGGTTAGGAGTAGGGGACGGGGAGGGTAAGGCTTCGGGGAAGTGTTAGGGTTAGGGTTCGGGCTAGTGTTAGGGTTAGGGGACGGGGACGGTTTAGGGTCCAGGTGAGGGTATGACAACGTTTTAGGGTGAGCGTACATGTGAGGGCGCGGGTTAGTGTTAGCGTACGGGTTAGGATTAGGGGACGGGTGAGGGTAAGGGTTCGGGGAAGGGTTAGGGTTAGGGTTCAGGCTAGAGTTAGGGTTAGGGGACGGTGACGGTTTAGGGTCCAGGTGAGGGTACGACAACGCTTTAGGGTGAGTGTACTTGTGAGGGCGCGGGTTAGTGTTAGCGTACGGGTTAGGATTAGGGGAAGGGTGAGGGTAAGGCTTCAGGGAAGGGTTAGGTTTAGGGTTCGGGCTAGGGTTAGGGTTAGGGGACGGGGACGGTGTAGGGTCCATGTGAGGGTACGACAATGCTTTAGGGTCAGCGTACGTGTGAGGGAGCTGGTTTGTGTTAGCGTACCGGTTAGGATTATGGGACGGGTGAGGGTAAGGCTTCGGGGAAGGGTTAGGGTTAGGGTTCGGGCTAGGGTTAAGGTTAGGGGACGGGGTCGGTTTAGGGTCCAGGTGAGGGTACGACAACGCCTTAAGGTGAGCGTACGTGTGAGGGCGCGTGTTAGTGTTAGCGTACGGCTTAGGCTTATAGGACGGGTGAGGGTAAGGGTTCGGGGAAGGGTTAGGGTTAGGGTTCGGGCTAGGGTTAGGGTTAGGTTACGGGGACTGTTTAGGGTCCACGTGAGGGTACGACAACGCTTTAGGGTGAGTGTACCTGTGAGGGCGTGGGTTAGTGTTAGCGTACGGGTTAGGATTAGGGGACGGGTGAGGGTAAGGCCACGGGGAAGGGTTAGGGTTAGGGTTCGGGCTAGGGTTACGGTTAAGGGACGGGGACGGTTTACAGTCCAGGTGAGCGTACGACAACACTTTAGGGTGAGCGTACGTGTGAGGGCGCGGGTTAGTGCTAGCGTACGGGTTAGGATGAGCGGACGGGTGAGGGTAAGGCTTCGGGGAAGGGTTAGGATTAGGGTTCGGGTTAGGGTTAGGGTTAGGGGACGGAGACGGTTTAGGGTCCACGTGAGGGTACGACAACGCTTTAGGGTGAGCGTACGTGTGACGGCGCGGGTTAGTGTTAGCGTACCGGTTAGGATGAGGGGACGGGTGAGGGTAAGGCTTCGGGGAAGGTTTAGGGTTAGGGTTCGGGCTAGGGTTAGGGTTAGGGGACGGGGACGGTTTAGGGTCCAGGTGAGGGTACGACAACGCTTCAGGGTGAGCGTACGTGTGAGGGCGCGGGTTAGTGTTAGCGTACGGTTTAGGCTTATGTGACGGGTGAGGGTAAGGGTTCGGAGAAGGGTTAGTGTTAGCGTTCGGGCTAGGGTTAGGGTTAGGGTACGGGGACTGTTTAGGGTCGACTTGAGGGTATGACAACGCTTTAGGGTGAGTGTACCTGTGAGGGCGCGGGTTACTGTTATTGTACGGGTTAAGATTAGGGGACGGGTGAGGGTAAGGCTTCGGGGAAGGTTAGGGTTAGGGTTCGGGCTAGGGTTACGGTTAAGGGACGGTGACGGTTTACGGTCCAGGTGAGCGTACGAAAACGCTTTAGGGTGAGCGTACGTGTGAGGGCGCGGGTTAGTGTTAGCATTCGGTTTAGGATGAGGAGACGGGTGAGGGTAAGGCTTCGGGGAAGGTTTAGGGTTAGGGTTCGGGCTAGGTTTAGTGTTAGGGGACGGGGACGGTTTAGGGTCCAGGTGAGTGTATGACAACGCTTTAGGGTGAGCGTACGTGTGAGGGCGCGTGTTAGTGTTAGCGTACGGGTTAGGAGTAGGGGACGGGGAGGGTAAGGCTTCGGGGAAGTGTTAGGGTTAGGGTTCGGGCTAGTGTTAGGGTTAGGGGACGGGGACGGTTTAGGGTCCAGGTGAGGGTATGACAACGTTTTAGGGTGAGCGTATGTGTGAGGGCGCGGGTTAGTGTTAGCGTACGGGTTAGGATTAGGGGACGGGTGAGGGTAAGGGTTCGGGGAAGGGTTAGGGTTAGGGTTCAGGCTAGAGTTAGGGTTAGGGGACGGTGACGGTTTAGGGTCCAGGTGAGGGTACGACAACGCTTTAGGGTGAGTGGACTTGTGAGGGCGCGGGTTAGTGTTAGCATACGGGTTAGGATTAGGGGACGGGTGAGGGTAAGGCTTCAGGGAAGGGTTAGGTTTAGGGTTCGGGCTAGGGTTAGGGTTAGGGGACGGGGACGGTGTAGGGTCCATGTGAGGGTACGACAATGCTTTAGGGTCAGCGTACGTGTGAGGGAGCTGGTTTGTGTTAGCGTACCGGTTAGGATTATGGGACGGGTGAGGGTAAGGCTTCGGGGAAGGGTTAGGGTTAGGGTTCGGGCTAGGGTTAAGGTTAGGGGAAGGGGTCGGTTTAGGGTCCAGGTGAGGGTACGACAACGCCTTAAGGTGAGCGTACGTGTGAGGGCGCGTGTTAGTGTTAGCGTACGGCTTAGGCTTATAGGACGGGTGAGGGTAAGGGTTCGGGGAAGGGTTAGGGTTAGGGATCGGGCTAGGGTTAGTGTTAGGTTACGGGGACTGTTTAGGGTCCACGTGAGGGTACGACAACGCTTTAGGGTGAGTGTACCTGTGAGGGCGTGGGTTAGTGTTAGCGTACGGGTTAGGATTAGGGGACGGGTGAGGGTAAGGCCACGGGGAAGTGTTAGGGTTAGGGTTCGGGCTAGGGTTACGGTTAAGGGACGGGGACGGTTTACAGTCCAGGTGAGCGTACGACAACACTTTAGGGTGAGCGTACGTGTGAGGGCGCGGGTTAGTGCTAGCGTACGGGTTAGGATGAGCGGACGGGTGAGGGTAAGGCTTCGGGGAAGGGTTAGGATTAGGGTTCGGGTTAGGGTTAGGGTTAGGGGACGGAGACGGTTTAGGGTCCACGTGAGGGTACGACAACGCTTTAGGGTGAGCGTACGTGTGACTGCGCGGGTTAGTGTTAGCGTACCGGTTAGGATTAGGGGACGGGTGAGGGTAAGGCTTCGGGGAAGGGTTAGGGTTAGGGTTTGGGCTAGGGTTAGGGTTAGGGGAAGGGGATGGTTTAGGGTCCAGGTGAAGGTACGACAACGCTTTAGGGTGAGCGTACGTGTGAGGGCGCGGATTAGTGTTAGCGTACGGGTTAGGATTAGGGGACGGGTGAGGGTAAGGGTTCAGGGAAGGGTTAGGGTTAGGGTTCGGGCTAGGGATAGGGTTAGGGGACGGCGATGGTTTAGGGTCCAGGTGAGGGTACGACAACGCTTTAGGGTGAGCGTACGTGTGAGGGCGCGGGTTAGTGTTAGCGTACGGGTTAGGATTAGGGGACGGGTGAGGGTAAGGCTTCGGGGAAGGGTTGTGGTTAGGGTTCAGGCTAGGGTTAGGGTTAGGAGACATTGACGGTTTAGGGTCCAGGTGAGGTTACGACAACGCTTTAGGTTGAGTGTACGTGTGAGGGTGAGGGTTAGTGTTAGCGTACGGGTTAGGATTAGGTGACAGGTGAGGGTAAGGCTTAGGGGAAGGGTTAGGGTTAGGGTTCGGGCTAGGGTTAGGGTTAGGGGATGGGGACGGTTTAGGGTCTAGGTGAGGGTACGACAATACTTTAGGGTGAGCGTACGTGTGAGCGCGCGGGTTAGTGTTAGCGTACGGGTTAGGAGTAGGGGACGGGTGAGGGTAAGGCTTCGGGGAAGGGTTAGGGTTAGGGTTCGGGCTAGGGTTAGGGTTAGGGGACGGGGACGGTTTAGGGTCCAGGTGAGGGTACGACAACGCTTTAGGGTTAGCGTACGTGTGAGGGCGCGTGTTAGTGTTAGCGTACGGGTTAGGAGTAGGGGACGGGTGAGGATAAGGCTTTGGGGAAGGGTTAGGGTTAGGGGTCGGGCTAGGGTTAGGGTTAGGGGACGGGGACGGTTTAGGGTCCAGGTGAAGGTATGACAACGTTTCAGGGTGAGCGTACGTGTGAGGGCGCGGGTTAGTGTTAGCGTACGGGTTAGGATTAGCTGACGGGTGAGGGTAAGGCTTCGGGGAAGGGTTAGAGTTAGGGTTAGGCCTAGGGTTAGGGTTAGGGGATGGGGACGGTTTAGGGTCCAGGTGAGGGTACAACAACGCTTTAGGGTGAGCGTATGTGTGAGGCCGCGGGTTAGTGTTAGCGTACTGGTTAGGATTAGGGGACGGGTGAGGGTAAGGCTTCGGGGAAGGGTTAGTGTTAGGGTTCGAGCTAGGGTTAGGGTTAGGGGACGGAGACGGTTTAGGGTTCAGGTGAAGATACGCCAACGCTTTAGGGTGAGCGTACGTGTGAGGGCGCGGGTTAGTGTTAGCGTACTGGTTAGGATTAGGGGACGGGTGAGGATAAGGGTTCGGGGAAGGGTTAGGGTTAGGGTTTCGGCTAGGGTTAGGGTTAGGGGACGGGGACGGTTTAGGGTCCAGGTGAGGGTACGACAACGCTTTAGGGTGAGCGTACGTGTGAGGGCGCGGGTTCGTGTTAGCATACGGGTTAGGATTAGGGGACGGGTGAGGGTAAGGCTTCGGGGAAGGGTTAGGGTTAGGGTTCGGGCTAGGGTTAGGGTTAGGAGACATGGACAGTTTAGGGTCCAGGTGAGGGTACGACAACGTTTAGGGTGAGCGTACGTGTGAGGGCGCGGGTTAGTGTTAGCGTACGGGTTAGGATTAGGGGCTTGTTGAGGGTAAGGGTTCGGGGAAGGGTTAGGGTTAGGGTTCGGGCTAGGGTTAGGGTTAGGGGACGGGGACGGTTTAGGGTCCAGGTGAGGGTACGACAACGCTTTAGGGTGAGTGTACGTGTGAGGGCGCGGGTTAGTGTTAGCGTACCGGTTCGGATTAGGGGACGGGTGAGGGTAAGGCTTCGGGGAAGGTTTAGGGTTAGGGTTCGGGCTAGGGTTAGGGTTAGCGGACGGGTACGGTTTAGGGTTCAGGTGAGGATACGACTACGCTTTAGGGTGAGCGTACGTGTGAGGGCGCGGGTTAGTCTTAGCGTACGGCTTAGGCTTATGGGACGGGTGAGGGTAAGGGTTCGGGGAAGGGTTAGGGTTAGCGTTCGGGCTAGGGTTAGGGTTAGGGTACGGGGACTGTTTAGGTTCCACGTGAGGGTATGAAAACGCTTTAGGGTGAGTGTACCTGTGAGGGCGCAGGTTAGTGTTAGTGTACGGGTTACGATTAGGGGACGTGTGAGAGTATGGGATCGGGGAAGTGTTAGGGTTAGGGTTCGGACTAGGGTTACGGTTAACGGACGGGGACGGTTTACGGTCCAGGTGAGCGTACGACAACGCTTTAGGGTGAGCTTTCGTTTGAGGGCCTTGGTTAGTGTTAGCGTACGGTTTAGGATTAGGGGACGGGTGAGTGTAAGGGTTCGGGGAAGGGTTAGGGTTAGGGTTCGGGCTAGGGTTAGGGCTGGGGACGGGGACGGTTTAGGGTCCAGGTCCGCATACGACAACGCTTTAGGGTGAGCGTACATGTGAGGGCGCGGGTTAGTCTTCACGTAGGGGTTAGGATTAGGTGATGGGTGAGGGTAAAACTTCGGGGAAGGGTTAGGGTTAGGGTTAGGGCTAGGGTTAGGGTTAGGGGACGAGGACGGTTTAGTGTCCAGGTGAGGGTACGACAACGCTATAGCGTGAGCGTACGTGTGAGGGCGCGGGTTAGTGTTAGCGTACCGATTCGGATAAGGGGACGGGTAAGGGTAAGGCTTCGGGGAAGGGTTAGGGTTAGGGTTCGGGCTAGGGTTAGGGTTAGGGAACGGGGACGGTTTAGGGTCCAGGTGAAGGTATGACAACGTCTTAGTGTGAGCGTACGTGTGAGAGCGCGGGTTAGTGTTAGCGTACGGTTTACGATTAGGGGACGGGTGAGGGTAAGGGTTCGGGGAAGGGTTAGGGTTAGGGTTCGGGCTAGGGTTAGGGTTAGGGGACGGGGACTGTGTAGGGTCCACGTGAGGGTACGACAACTATTTAGGGTGAGTGTACTTGTGAGGGCGCGGGTTAGTGTTAGCGTACGGGTTAGGATTAGGGGACGGGTGAGGGTAAGGCTTCGGGGAAGGTTTAGGTTTAGGGTTCGGGCTAGGGTTACGGTTAAGGGACGGGGACGGTTTATGGTCCAGGTGAGCGTACGACAACGCTTTAGGGTGAGCGTACGTGTGAGGGCGCAGGTTAGTGTTAGCATACGGGTTAGGATGAGGGGACGGGTGAGGGTAAGGCTTCGGGGAAGGTTTAGTGTTAGGGTTCGGGCTAGGGTTAGGGTTAGGGGACGGGGACGGTTTAGGGTCCAGGTGAGGGTACGACAACGCTTCAGGGTGAGCGTACGTGTGAGGGCGCGGGTTAGTGTTAGCGTACGGTTTAGGCTTATGTGACGGGTGAGGGTAAGGGTTCGGAGAAGGGTTAGTGTTAGCGTTCGGGCTAGGGTTAGGGTTAGGGTACGGGGACTGTTTAGGGTCCACTTGAGGGTATGACAACGCTTTAGGGTGAGTGTACCTGTGAGGGCGCGGGTTACTGTTAGCGTACGGGTTAGGATTAGGGGACGGGTGAGGGTAAGGCTTCGGGGAAGGTTAGGGTTAGGGTTCGGGCTAGGGTTACGGTTAAGGGACGGTGACGGTTTACGGTCCAGGTGAGCGTACGAAAACGCTTTAGGGTGAGCGTACGTGTGAGGGCGCGGGTTAGTGTTAGCATTCGGTTTAGGATGAGGAGACGGGTGAGGGTAAGGCTTTGGGGAAGGGTTAGGGTTAGGGTTCGGGCTAGGGTTAGGGTTAGGGGACGGAGACGGTTTAGGGTCCAGGTGAAGGTACGCCAACGCTTTAGGGTGAGGGTACGTGTGAGGGCGCGGGTTAGTGTTAGCGTACTGGTTAGGATTAGGGGACGGGTGAGGATAAGGGTTCGGGGAAGGGTTAGGGTTAGGGTTTCGGCTAGGGTTAGGGTTAGGGGACGGGGACGGTTTAGGGTCCAGGTGAGGGTACGACAACGCTTTAGGGTGAGCGTACGTGTGAGGGCGTGGGTTCGTGTTAGCATACGGGTTAGGATTAGGGGACGGGTGAGGGTAAGGCTTCGGGGAAGGGTTAGGGTTAGGGTTGGGGTAGGGTTAGGGTTAGGAGACATGGACGGTTTAGGGTCCAGGTGAGGGTATGACAACGTTTAGGGTGAGCGTACGTGTGAGGGCGCGGGTTAGTGTTAGCGTACGGGTTAGGATTAGGGGCTTGTTGAGGGTAAGGGTTCGGGGAAGGGTTAGGGTTAGGGTTCGGGCTAGGGTTAGGGTTAGGGGACGGGGACGGTTTAGGGTCCAGGTGAGGGTACGACAACGCTTTAGGGTGAGTGTACGTGTGAGGGCGCGGGTTAGTGTTAGCGTACCGGTTCGGATTAGGGGACGGGTGAGGGTAAGGCTTCGGGGAAGGTTTAGGGTTAGGGTTCGGGCTAGGGTTAGGGTTAGCGGACGGGTACGGTTTAGGGTTCAGGTGAGGATACGACTACGCTTTAGGGTGAGCGTACGTGTGAGGGCGCGGGTTAGTCTTAGCGTACGGCTTAGGCTTATGGGACGGGTGAGGGTAAGGGTTCGGGGAAGGGTTAGGGTTAGCGTTCGGGCTAGGGTTAGGGTTAGTGTACGGGGACTGTTTAGGGTCCACGAGAGGTACGATAACGCTTTAGGGTGAGCGTATGTGTGAGGGCGCGGGTTAGTGTTAGCGTACGGGTTAGGATGAGGGGACGGGTGAGGTTAAGGCTTCGGGGAAGGGTTAGGGTTAGGTTTCGGGCTAGGGTTAGGGTTAGGGGACGGGGACGGTTTAGGGTCCAGGTGAGGGTACGACAACGCTTTAGGGTGAGCGTACATGTGAGGGCGCGGGTTACTGTTAGCGTACGGGTTAGATTGAGGGGACGGGTGAGGTTAAGGCTTCGGGGAAGGGTTAGGGTTAGGTTTCGGGCTAGGGTTAGGGTTAGAGGACGGGGACGGTTTAGGGTCCAGGTGAGGGTACGACAACGCTTTAGGGTGAGCGTGCATGTGAGGGCGCGGGTTAGTGTTAGCGTACGGTTTAGGATTAGGGGACGGGTGAGGGTAAGGCTTTGGGGAGGGGTTAGGGTTAGGGTTCGGGCTAGGGTTAGGGTTAGGGGACGGGGACGGTTTAGGGTCCAGGTGAGGATACGACAACACTTTAGGGTGAGCGTACGTGTGAGGGCGCGGGTTAGTGTTAGTGTACAGGTTAGGATTAGGTGACGGGTGAGGGTAAGGGTTCGGGGAAGGGTTAGGGTTAGGGTTCGGGGTAGGCTCACCGTTAGGGGACGGGGACGGTTTAGGGTCCAGGTGAGTGTACGACAATGTTTTAGGGTGAGCGGACGTGTGAGGGCGCGGGTTAGTGTAAGCGTACAGGTTAGGATTAGGGGACGGGTGAGGGTAAGGCTTCGGGGAAGGGTTAGGGTTAGGGTTCGGGCTAGGGTTAAGGTTAGGGGACGGGGACGGTTTAGGGTCCAGGTGAGGGTACGACAACGCTTTAGGGTGAGCGTACGTGTGAGGGCGGGGGTTAGTGATAGCGTACGGGTTAGGAATAGGGGACGGGTGAGAGTAAGGCCTCGGGGAAGGGTTAGGGTTAGGGTTCGGGCTAGGGTTAGGGTTAGGGGACGGGGATGGTTTAGGGTCCAGGTGAGGGTACGACAATGCTTTAGGGTGACCGTACGTGTGAGGGTGCGGGTTAGTGTTAGCGTACGGGTTAGGATTAGGGGACGGGTGAGGGTAAGGCTTCAGGGAAGTGTTAGTGTTAGGGTTCGGGCTAGGGTTAGGGTTAGGGGACGGGGACGGTTTAGGGTCCAGGTGAGGGTACGACAACGCTTTAGGGTGAGCGTACGTGTGAGGGCGCGGGTTAGTGTTAGCGTACGGGTTAGGATGAGGGGACGGGTGAGGTTAAGGCTTCAGGGAAGGGTTAGGGTTAGGGTTCAGGCTAGGGTTAGGGTTAGGGGACGGTGACGGTTTAGGGTCCAGGTGAGGGTACGACAACGCTTTAGGGTGAGCGTACTTGTGAGGGCGGGGGTTATTGTTAGCGTACGAGTTAGGATTAGGGGACGGGTGAGGGTAAGGCTTCGGGGAAAGGTTAGGGTTAGGGTTCGGGCTAGGGTTAGGGTTAGGGAACGGGGACGGTGTAGGGTCCATGTGAGGGTACGACAATGGTTTAGGGTCAGCGTACGTGTGAGGGCGCGGGTTTGTGTTAGCGTACGGGTTAGGATTATGGGACGGGTGAGGGTAAGGCTTCGGGGAAGTGTTAGGGTTAGGGTTCGGGCTAGAGTTAGTGTTAGAGGACGGGAAAGGTTTAGGGTCCAGGTGAGGGTACGACAATGCTTTAGGGTGAGTGTTTGTGTGACGGCGCAGGTTAGTGTTAGCGTACGGGTTAGGACTAGGTGACGGGGGAGGGTAAGGCTTCAGGGAAGGGTTAGGGTTAGGGTTCGGTCTAGGATTAGGGTTAGGGGACGGGGACGGTTTAGGGTCCAGGTCCGCATACGACAACGCTTTAGGGTGAGCGTACATGTGAGGGTGCGGGTTAGTGTTAGCGTACGGGTTAGGATTAGGTGACGGGTGAGGGTAAGGCTTCGGGGAAGGTTTAGGGTTAGGGTTAGGGCTAGGGTTAGGGTTAGGGGACGAGGACGGTTTAGGGTCCAGGTGAGGGTACGACAACGCTATAGGGTGAGCGTACGTGTGAGGGCGCGGGTTAGTGTTAGCGTACTGGTTCGGATAAGGGGACGGGTAATGGTAAGGCTTCCGCGAAGGGTTAGGGTTAGGGTTCGGGCTAGGGTTAGGGTTAGGGGACGGGGATGGTTTAGGGTCCAGGTGAAGGTATGATAACGTCTTAGTGTGAGCGTACGTGTGAGAGCGCGGGTTAGTGTTAGTGTACGGGTTACGATTAGGGGACTGGTGAGGGTAAGGGTTCGGGGAAGGGTTAGGGTTAGGGTTCGGGCTAGGGTTAGGGTTAGGGGATGGGGACGGTTTAGGGTTTGGTGAGGGTACGACAATGCTTTAGGGTGAGCGTACGTGTGAGGGCGCGGGTTAGTGTTAGCGTACGGGTTAGGAATAGGGGAAGGGTGAGGGTAAGGCTTCGGGGAGGGGTTAGGGTTAGGGTTCGCGCTAGGGTTAGGGTTAGAGGACGGGGACGGTTTAGGGTCCAGGTGAGGATACGACAACACTTTAGGGTGAGCGTACGTGTGAGGGCGCGGGTTAGTGTTAGCGTACGGGTTAGGATTAGGGGACGGGTGAGGGTAAGGCTATGGGGAGGGGTTAGGGTTAGGGTTCGGGCTAGGGTTAGGGTTAGGGGACGGGGACGGTTTAGGGTTCAGGTGAGGATACGACAACACTTTAGGGTGAGCATACGTGTGAGGGCCCGGGTTAGTGTTAGTGTACAGGTTAGGATTAGGTGACGAGTGAGGGTAAGGGTTCGGGAAAGGGTTAGGGTTAGGGTTCGGGGTAGGCTCACCGTTAGGGGACGGGGACGGTTTAGGGTCCAGGTGAGTGTACGACAATGTTTTAGGGTGAGCGGACGTGTGAGGGCGCGGGTTAGTGTAAGCGTACAGGTTAGGATTAGGGGACAGGTGAGGGTAAGGCTTCGGGGAAGGGTTAGGGTGAGGGTTCGGTCTAGGGTTAGGGTTAGGGGATGGGGACGTTTTAGGGTCCAGGTGAGGGTATGACAACGCTTTAGTGTGAGTGTACGTGTGAGGGCTTGTGTTAGTGTTAGCGTACGGGTTACGCTTAGGGGATGCGTGAGGGTAAGGGTTCGGGGAAGGTTTAGGGTTAGGGTTCGGGCTAGAGTAAGAGTTAGATGACGGGAAAGGGTTAGGGTCCAGGTGAGGGTACGACAATGCTTTAGGGTGAGTGTTTGTGTGACGGCGCGGGTTAGTGTTAGCGTATGGGTTAGGATTAGGGGACGGGGAAGGGTAAGGCTTCAGGGAAGGGTTAGGGTTAGGGTTCGGGCTAGGGTTAGGGTTAGGGGACGGGGACGGTTTAGGGTCCAGGTCCGCATACGACAACGCTTTAGGGTGAGCGTACATGTGAGGGCGCGGGTTAGTGTTAGCGTACGGGTTAGGATTAGGTGACGGGTGAGGGTTAGGCTTCGGGGTAGGGTTAGGGTTAGGGTTAGGGCTAGGGTTAGGGTTAGGGGACGGGGACGGTTTAGGGTCCAGGTGAGGGTACGACAACGCTTTAGGGTGAGCGTACGTGTGAGGGTTAGGGTTAGGGTTAGGGTTAGGGTTAGGGTTAGGGTTAGGGTTAGGGTTAGGGGATGGGGACCGTTTAGGGTCCAGGTGAGGGTATGACAACGCTTTAGGGTCAGCGTACGTGTGAGGGCGCGGGTTTGTGTTAGCGTACGGGTTAGGATTATGGGACGGGTGAGGGTAAGGCTTCGGGGAAGGGTTAGGGTTAGGGTTCGGGCTAGGGTTAAGGTTAGGGGACGGGGACGGTTTAGGGTCCAGGTGAGGGTACGACAACGCTTTAGGGTGAGCGTACGTGTGAGGGCGGGGGTTAGTGATAGCGTACGGGTTAGGAATAGGGGACGGGTGAGAGTAAGGCCTCGGGGAAGGGTTAGGGTTAGGGTTCGGGCTAGGGTTAGGGTTAGGGGACGGGGATGGTTTAGGGTCCAGGTGAGGGTACGACAATGCTTTAGGGTGACCGTACGTGTGAGGGTGCGGGTTAGTGTTAGCGTACGGGTTAGGATTAGGGGACGGGTGAGGGTAAGGCTTCAGGGAAGTGTTAGGGTTAGGGTTCGGGCTAGGGTTAGGGTTAGGGGACGGGGACGGTTTAGGGTCCAGGTGAGGGTACGACAACGCTTTAGGGTGAGCGTACGTGTGAGGGCGCGGGTTAGTGTTAGCGTACGGGTTAGGATGAGGGGACGGGTGAGGTTAAGGCTTCGGAGAGGGGTTAGGGTTAGTTTTCGGGCTAGGGTTAGGGTTAGGGGACGGGGAAGGTTTAGGGTCCAGGTGAGGGTACGACAACGCTTTAGGGTGAGCGTACATGTGAGGGCGCGGGTTAGTGTTAGCGTACGGATTAGGATTAGGGGACGGGTGAGTGTAAGGCTTTGGGGAGGGGTTAGGGTTAGGGTTCGGGCTAGGGTTAGGGTTAGGGTTAGGGGACGGTTTAGGGTCCAGGTGAGGATACGACAACGCTTTAGGGTGAGCGTACGTGTGAGGGCGCGGGTTAGTGTTAGCGTACGGGTTAGGAGTAGGGGACGGGTGAGGGTAAGGCTTCGGGGAAGTGTTAGGGTTAGGGTTCTGGCTAGGGTTAGGGTTAGGGGACGGGTACAGTTTAGGGTCCAGGTGAGGGTACGACAATGCTTTAGGGTGAGCGTACATGTGAGGGCGCTAGTTAGTGTTAGCGTACGGGTTAGGATTAGGGGACGGGTGAGGGTAAGGCTTCGGGGAACGTTTAGGGTTAGTGTTTGTGCTAGGGTTAGGGTTAGGGGACGGTGACGGTTTAGGGTCCAGGTGAGGGTACGACAACGCTTTAGGGTGAGCGTATGTGTGAGGGCGCGGGTTAGTGTTAGCGTACGGGTTAGGATGAGGGGACGGGTGAGGTTTAGGCTTCGGAGAAGGGTTAGGGTTAGGTTTCAGGCTAGGGTTAGGATTAGGGGACGGGGACGGTTTAGGGTCCAGGTGAGGGTACGACAACGCTTTAGGGTGAGCCTACATGTGAGGGCGCGGGTTAGTGTTAGCGTACGGATTAGGATTAGGGGACGGGTGAGGGTAAGGCTTTGGGGAGGGGTTAGGGTTAGGGTTCGAGCTAGGGTTAGGGTTAGGGTTAGGGGACGGTTTAGGGTCCAGGTGAGGATACGACAACGCTTTAGGGTGAGCGTACGTGTGAGGACGCGGGTTAGTGTTAGCGTACGGGTTAGGATTAGGGGACGGGTGAGGGTAAGGCTTCGGGGAAGTGTTAGGGTTAGGGTTCGGGCTAGGGTTAGGGTTAGGGGACGGGTACATTTTAGGGTCCAGGTGAGGGTATGACAATGCTTTAGGGTGAGCGTACATGTGAGGGCGCTGGTTAGTGTTAGCGTACGGGTTAGGATTAGGGGACGGGTGTGGGTAAGGCTTCGGGGAACGGTTAGGGTTAGGGTTTCTGCTAGGGTTAGGGTTAGGGGACGGTGACGATTTGGGGTCCAGGTGAGGGTACGACAACGCTTTAGGGTGAGCGTACTTGTGAGGGCGGGGGTTAGTGTTAGGGTACGGGTTAGGATTAGGGGACGGGTGAGGGTAAGGCTTCGGGGAAGGGTTAGGGTTAGGGTTCGGGCTATGGTTAGGATTAGGGGACGGGGACGGTTTAGGGTCCAGGTGAGGGTACGACAATGCTTTAGGGTGAGCGTACGTGTGAGGGCGCGGCTTAGTGTTAGCGTACGGGTTACGATTAGGGGACGGGTGAGGGTAAGGCTTCGGGGAAGTATTAGGGTTAGGGTTCGGGCTAGGGTTAGGGTTAGGGGACGGGGACGGTTTAAGGTCCAGGAGATGGTACGACAATGCTTTAGGGTGAGCGTACGTGTGAGGGCGCGGGTTAGTGTTAGCGTACGGTTTAGGATTAGGTGACGGGTGAGGGTAAGGCTTCGGGGAAGGGTTAGGGTTAGGGTTAGGGCTAGGGTTAGGGTTAGGGGACGAGGACGGTTTAGGGTCCAGGTGAGGGTACGACAACACTATAGGGTGAGCCTACGTGTGAGGGCGCGGGTTAGTGTTAGCGTACCGGTTCGGAAAAGGGGACGGGTAAGGGTAAGGCTTCCGGGAAGGGTTAGGGTTAGGGTTCAGGCTAGGGTTAGGGTTAGGGGACGGGGACGGTTTAGGGTCCAGGTGAAGGTATGACAACGTCTAAGTGTGATCGTACTTGTGAGAGCGCGGGTTAGTGTTAGCGTACGGGTTACGATTAGGGGACTGGTGAGGGTAAGGGTTCGGGGAAGGGTTAGGGTTAGGGTTCGGGATAGGGTTACGGTTAGGGGATGCAGACGGTTTAGGGTCTAGGTGAGGGTACTACTATGCTTTAGGGTGAGCGTACGTGTGAGCTCGCGGGTTAGTGTTAGCGTACGGGTTAGGAGTAGGGGACGGGTGAGGGTAAGGCTTCGGGGAAGGGTTACGGTTAGGGTTCGGGCTAGGATTAGGGTTAGGGGACAGGGACGGTTTAGGGTCCAAGTGAGGTTACGACAACGCTTTAGGGTGAGCGTACGTGTGAGGGCGCGGGTTAGTGTTAGCGTACGGGTTAGGATTAGGGGACGGGTGAGGGTAAGGGTTCGGGGAAGGGTTAGGGTTAGGGTTCGGGCTAGGGTTAGGGTTAGGGTACGGGGACGGTTTAGGGTCTAGGTGAGGGTACGACAACGCTTTAGGTTGAGCGTACGTGTGAGGGCGCGGGTTAGTGTTAGCGTACGGGTTAGGATTAGGGGACGGGTGAGGGTAAGGCTTCGGGGAAAGGTTAGGGTTAGGGTTCGGGCTAGGGTTAGGGTTAGGGAACGGGGACGGTGTAGGGTCCATGTGAGGGTACGACAAAGCTTTAGGGTCAGCGTACGTGTGAGGGCGCGAGTTTGTGTTAGTGTACGGGTTAGGATTATGGGACGGGTGAGGGTAAGGCTTCGGGGAAGGGTTAGGGTTAGGGTTCGGGCTAGGGTTAAGGTTAGGGGACGGGATCGGTTTAGGGCCCAGGTGAGGGTATGACAGCGCTTTAAGGTGAGCGTACGTGTGAGGGCGCGTGTTAGTGTTAGCGTACGGCTTAGGCTTATAGGACGGGTGAGGGTAAGGCTTCGGGGAAGGGTTAGGGTTAGGGTTCGGGCTAGGGTTAGGGTTAGGGTACGGGGACTGTTTAGGGTCCACATGAGGGTACGACTACGCTTTAGGGTGAGTGTACCTGTGAGGGCGTGGGTTAGTGTTAGCGTACGGGTTAGGATTAAGGGACGGGTGAGTGTAAGGCCCCTAGGAAGGGTTAGGGATAGGGTTCGGGCTAAGGTTACGGTTAAGGGACGCGGACGGTTTACAGTCCAGGTGAGCGTACGACAACACTTTAGGGTGAGCGTACGTGTGAGGGCGCGGATTAGTGCTAGCGTACGGGTTAGGATGAGGGGACGGGTGAGGGTAAGGCTTCGGGGAAGGGTTAGGGTTAGGGTTCGGGTTAGGGTTAGGGTTAGGGGACGGGGACGGTTTAGGGTCCAGGTGAGGGTACGACAACGCTTTAGGGTGAGCGTACATGTGAGGGCGCGGTTTAGTGTTAGCGCACCGGTTAGGATTAGGGGACGGGTGAGGGTAAGGGTTCGGGGAAGGGTTAGGGTTAGGGTTTGGGCTAGGGTTAGGGTTAGGGGACGGGGACGGTTTAGGGTCCAGGTGAGGGTACGACAACGCTTTAGGGTGAGCGTACGTGTGAGGGCGCGGATTAGTGTTAGCGTACGGGTTAGGATTAGGGGACCGGTGAGGGTAAGGGTTCGGGGAAGGGTTAGGGTTAGGGTTTGGGCTAGGGATAGGGTTAGGGGACGGGGACAGTTTAGGGTCCAGGTGAGGGTACGACAACGCTTTAGGGTGAGCTTACGTATGAGGGCGCGGGTTCGTGTTAGCGTACTGGTTAGGATAAGGGGACGGGTGAGAGTAAGGCTTCGGGGAAGGGTTATGGATAGGGTTCGGGCTAGGGTTAGGGTTAGGAGACATGGACGGTTTAGGGTCCAGGTGAGGTTACGACAACGCTTTAGGGTGAGCGTACGTGTGAGGGCGCGGGTTAGTGTTAGCGTACGGGTTAGGATTAGGGGACGGGTGAGGGTAAGGCTTTGGGGAGTGGGTAGGTTTAGGGTTCGGGCTAGGGTTAGGTTTAGGGGACGGGGACGGTTTAGGGTCCAGGTGAGGATACGACAACACTTTAGGGTGAGCGTACGTGTGAGGGCGCGGGTTAGTGTTAGCGTACGGGTTAGGATTAGGGGACGGGTGAGGGTAAGGCTTTGGGGAGGGGTTAGGGTTAGGGTTCGGGCTAGGGTTAGGGTTAGGGGACGGGGACGGTTTAGGGTCCAGGTGAGGATACGACAACACTTTAGGGTGAGTGTACGTGTGAGGGCGCGGGTTAGTGTTAGTGTACAAGTTAGGATTAGGTGACGGGTGAGGGTAAGGGTTCGGGGAAGGGTTAGGGTTAGGGTTCGGGGTAGGCTCACCGTTAGGGGACGGGGACGGTTTAGGGTCCAGGTGAGTGTACGACAATGTTTTAGGGTGAGCGGACGTGTGAGGGCGCGGGTTAGTGTAAGCGTACAGGTTAGGATTAGGGGACGGGTGAGGGTAAGGCTTCGGGGAAGGGTTAGGGTGAGGGTTCGGGCTAGGGTTAGGGTTAGGGGACGGGGACGTTTTAGGGTCCAGGTGAGGGTATGACAACGCTTTAGTGTGAGTGTACGTGTGAGGGCTTGGGTTAGTGTTAGCGTACGGGTTAGGCTTAGGGGCGGGTGAGGGTAAGGGTTCGGGGAAGGGTTAGGGTTAGGGTTCGGGCTAGAGTTAGGGTTAGATGACGGGAAAGGTTTAGGGTCCAGGTGAGTGTATGACAATGCTTTAGGGTGAGCGTTTGTGTGACGGCGCGGGTTAGTGTTAGCGTATGGGTTAGGATTAGGGGACGGGGGAGGGTAAGGCTTCAGGGAAGGGTTAGGGTTAGGGTTCGAGCTAGGGTTAGGGTTAGGGGACGGGGACGGTTTAGGGTCCAGGTCCACATACTACAACGCTTTAGGGTGAGCGTACATATGAGGGCGCGGGTTAGTGTTAGCGTACGGGTTAGGATTAAGTGACGGATGAGGGTAAGGCTTCGGGGAAGGGTTAGGGTTAGGGTTAGGGCTAGGGTTAGGGTTAGGGGACGGGGACGGTTTAGGGTCCAGGTGAGGGTATGACAACGCTTTAGGGTGAGCGTATGTGTGAGGGCGCAGGTTAGTGTTAGCGTACGGTTTGGGATTAGGGGACGGGTGAGGGTAAGGCTTCGGGGAAGGGTTAGGGTTAGGGTTCGGGCTAGGGTTAAGGTTAGGGGACGGGGTCGGTTTAGGGTCCAGGTGAGGGTACGACAACGCTTTAAGGTGAGCATACGTGTGAGGGCGCATGTTAGTGTTAGCGTATGGCTTAGGCTTATAGGACGGGTGAGGGTAAGGGTTCGGTGAAGGGTTAGGGTTAGGGTTCGGGCTAGGGTTAGGGTTAGTGTACGGGGACTGTTTAGGGTCCACGAGAGGTACGATAACGCTTTAGGGTGAGCGTATGTGTGAGGGCGCGGGTTAGTGTTAGCGTACGGGTTAGGATGAGGGGACGGGTGAGGTTAAGGCTTCGGGGAAGGGTTAGGGTTAGGTTTCGGGCTAGGGTTAGGGTTAGGGGACGGGGACGGTTTAGGGTCCAGGTGAGGGTACGACAACGCTTTAGGGTGAGCGTACATGTGAGGGCGCGGGTTACTGTTAGCGTACGGGTTAGATTGAGGGGACGGGTGAGGTTAAGGCTTCGGGGAAGGGTTAGGGTTAGGTTTCGGGCTAGGGTTAGGGTTAGAGGACGGGGACGGTTTAGGGTCCAGGTGAGGGTACGACAACGCTTTAGGGTGAGCGTGCATGTGAGGGCGCGGGTTAGTGTTAGCGTACGGTTTAGGATTAGGGGACGGGTGAGGGTAAGGCTTTGGGGAGGGGTTAGGGTTAGGGTTCGGGCTAGGGTTAGGGTTAGGGGACGGGGACGGTTTAGGGTCCAGGTGAGGATACGACAACACTTTAGGGTGAGCGTACGTGTGAGGGCGCGGGTTAGTGTTAGTGTACAGGTTAGGATTAGGTGACGGGTGAGAGTAAGGGTTCGGGGAAGGGTTAGGGTTAGGGTTCGGGGTAGGCTCACCGTTAGGGGACGGGGACGGTTTAGGGTCCAGGTGAGTGTACGACAATGTTTTAGGGTGAGCGGACGTGTGAGGGCGCGGGTTAGTGTAAGCGTACAGGTTAGGATTAGGGGACGGGTGAGGGTAAGGCTTCGGGGAAGGGTTAGGGTGAGGGTTCGGGC
The DNA here is from genome assembly GCF_964270905.1 of Leucopleurus acutus. Taxonomy (NCBI): domain Eukaryota; kingdom Metazoa; phylum Chordata; class Mammalia; order Artiodactyla; family Delphinidae; genus Leucopleurus; species Leucopleurus acutus. Next base: position 58,012,614 of record NC_139159.1, read on the forward strand.
TAGGGTTAGGGTTAGGGGACGGGGACGTTTTAGGGTCCAGGTGAGGGTATGACAACGCTTTAGTGTGAGTGTACGTGTGAGGGCTTGGGTTAGTGTTAGCGTACGGGTTAGGCTTAGGGGACGGGTGAGGGTAAGGGTTCGGGGAAGGTTTAGGGTTAGAGTTCGCGCTAGGGTTAGGGTTAGGGGATGGGGACGGTTTAGGGTCCAGGTGAGGGTACGACAACGCTTTAGGGTGAGCGTACGTGTGAGGGCGTGGGTTAGTGTTAGCGTACGGATTAGGATTAGGGGACGGGTGAGGGTAAGGCTTTGGGGAGGGGTTAGGGTTAGGGTTCGGACTAGGGTTAGTGTTAGGGTTAGGGGACGGTTTAGGGTCCAGGTGAGGATACGACAACGCTTTAGGGTGAGCGTACGTGTGAGGGCGCGGGTTAGTGTTAGCGTACGGGTTAGGAGTAGGGGACGGGTGAGGGTAAGGCTTCGGGGAAGTGTTAGGGTTAGGGTTCGGGCTAGGGTTAGGGTTAGGGGACGGGTACAGTTTAGGGTCCAGGTGAGGGTACGACAATGCTTTAGGGTGAGCGTACATGTGTGGGCGCTGGTTAGTGTTAGCGTACGGGTTAGGATTAGGGGACGGTTGAGGGTAAGGGTTGGGGGAAGGCTTAAGGTAAGGGTTCGGACTAGGGTTAGGGTTAGGGGACGAGGACGGTTTAGGGTCCAGGTCCGCATATGAAAACGATTTAGGGTGAGCGTACATGTGAGGGCGCGGGTTAGTGTTAGCGTACGGGTTAGGATTAGGGGACGGGTGAGGGTAAGGCTTCGGGGAAGGGTTAGTGTTAGGGTTCGGGCTAGGGTTAGGGTTATGGGACGGGTCGGTTTAGGGTCCAGGTGAGGGTACGACAATGCTTTAGGGTGAGCGTACGTCTGAGTGCGCGGGTTAGTGTTAGCGTACGGTTTAGGATTAGGCGACGGGTGAGGGTAAGGGTTCGGGGAAGTGTTAGGGTTAGGGTTCAGGCTATGGTTAGGGTTACGGGACGGGGACGGTTTAGGGTCCAGGTCCGCATACGACAACGCTTTAGGGTGAGCGTACATGTGAGGGCGCGGGTTAGTGTTAGTGTACGGGTTAGGATTAGGTGACGGGTGAGGGTAAGGCTTCGGGGAAGGGTTAGTGTTAGGGTTAGGGTTAGGGTTAGGGTAAGGGGACGAGGACGGTTTAGGGTCCAGGTGAGGGTACGACAACGCTATAGGGTGAGCCTACGTGTGAGGGCGCGGGTTAGTGTTAGCGTACCGGTTCGGAAAAGGGGACGGGTAAGGGTAAGGCTTCCGGGAAGGGTTAGGGTTAGGGTTCGGGCTAGGGTTAGGGTTAGGGGACGGGGACGGTTTAGGGTCCAGGTGAAGGTATGACAACATCTAAGTGTGAGCATACATGTGAGAGCGCGGGTTAGTGTTAGCGTACGGTATACGATTAGGGGACTGGTGAGGGTAAGGGTTCGGGGAAGGGTTAGGGTTAGGGTTCGGGCTAGGGTTAGGGTTAGGGGACGGGTACGGTTTAGGGTCCAGGTGAGGATACGACAACACTTTAGGGTGAGCGTACGTGTGAGGGCGCGGGTTAGTTTTGTGTACAGGTTAGGATTAGGTGACAGGTGAGGGTAAGGGTTCGGGGAAGGGTTAGGTTTAGGGTTCGGGGTAGGCTCACCGTTAGGGTACGGGGACGGTTTAGGGTCCAGGTGAGTGTACGACAATGTTTTAGGGTGAGCGGACGTGTGAGGGCGCGGGTTAGTGTAACCGTACAGGTTAGGATTAGGGGAAGGGTGAGGGTAATGCTTCGGGGAAGGGTTAGGGTGCGGGTTCGGGCAAGGGTTAGGTTAGGGTACGGGGACGTTTTAGGGTCCAGGTGAGGGTATGACAACGCTTTACTGTGAGTGTACGTGTGAGGGCTTGGGTTAGTGTTAGCGTACGGGTTAGGCTTAGGGGACGGGTGAGGGTAAGGTTTCGGGGAAGGGTTAGGGTTAGGGTTCGGGCGAGAGTTAGGGTTAGATGACGGGAAAGGTTTAGGGTCCAGGTGAGGGTACGACAATGCTTTAGGGTGAGCGTTTGTGTGACGGCGCGGGTTAGTGTTAGCGTAAGGTTTAGGAGTAGGGGACGGGTGAGGGTAAGGCTTCGGGGAAGGTTTAGGGTTAGAGTTCGCGCTAGGGTTAGGGTTAGGGGATGGGGACGGTTTAGGGTCCAGGTGAGGGTACGACAACGCTTTAGGGTGAGCGTACGTGTGAGGGCGTGGGTTAGTGTTAGTGTACGGATTAGGATTAGGGGACGGGTGAGGGTAAGGCTTTGGGGAGGGGTTAGGGTTAGGGTTCCGGCTAGGGTTAGTGTTAGGGTTAGGGGACGGTTTAGGGTCCAGGTGAGGATACGACAACGCTTTAGGGTGAGCGTACGTGTGAGGGCGCAGGTTAGTGTTAGCGTACAGGTTAGGAGTAGGGGACGGGTGAGGGTAAGGCTTCGGGGAAGTGTTAGGGTTAGGGTTCGGGCTAAGGTTAGGGTTAGGGGACGGGTACAGTTTAGGGTCCAGGTGAGGGTACGACAATGCTTTAGGGTGAGCGTACATGTGAGGGCGCTGGTTAGTGTTAGCGTACGGGTTAGGATTAGGGGAAGGGTGAGGGTAAGGCTTCGGGGAACGGTTAGGGTTAGGGTTTGTGCTAGGGTTAGGGTTAGGGGACGGTGACGGTTTAGGGTCCATGTGAATGTACGACAACGCTTTAGGGTGAGCGTACTTGTGAGGGCGGGGGTTAGTGTTAGGGTACGGGTTAGGATTAGGGGACAGGTGAGGGTAAGGCTTCGGGGAAGGGTTAGGGTTAGGGTTCGGGCTAGGGTTAGGGTTAGGGGACGGGGACGGTTTAGGGTCCAGGTGAGGGTACGACAATGCTTTAGGGTGAGCGTACGTGTGAGGGCGCGGGTTAGTGTTAGCGTACGGGTTAGGATTAGGGGACGGGTGAGTGTAAGGGTTCGGGGAAGGCTTAGGGTTAGGATTCGGGCTAGGGTTACGGTTAGGGGACGGGGACGGTTTAGGGTCCAGGTCCGCATACGACAACGCTTTATGGTGACCGTACATGTGAGGGCGCGGGTTAGTGTTATCGTAACGGTTAGGAGTAGGGGACGTGTGAGGGTAAGGCTTCGGGAAAGGTTTAGGGTTAGCGTTAGGGCTAGGGTTAGGGTTAGGGGACGGGGACGGTTTAGGGTCCAGGTGAGGGTACGACAACGCTTTAGTGTGAGCGTACGTGTGAGGGCGTGGGTTAGTGTTAGTGTACGGGTTAGGATTAGGGGACGGTTGAGGGTAAGGGTTAGGGGAAGGGTTAGGGTTAGGGTTCGGGGTAGGCTCACCGTTAGGGGACGGGGACGGTTTAGGGTCCAGGTGAGTGTACGACAATGTTTTAGGGTGAGCGGACGTGTGAGGGCGCGGGTTAGTGTAAGCGTACAGGTTAGGATTAGGGGACGGGTGAGGGTAAGGCTTCGGGGAAGGGTTAGGGTGAGGGTTCGGGCTAGGGTTAGGGTTAGGGGACGGGGACGTTTTAGGGTCCAGGTGAGGGTATGACAACGCTTTAGTGTGAGTGTACGTGTGAGGGCTTGGGTTAGTGTTAGCGTACGGGTTAGGCTTAGGGGCGGGTGAGGGTAAGGGTTCGGGGAAGGATTAGGGTTAGGGTTCGGGCTAGAGTTAGGGTTAGATGACGGGAAAGGTTTAGGGTCCAGGTGAGGGTACGACAAAGCTTTAGGGTGAGCGTTTGTGTGACGGCGCGGGTTAGTGTTAGCGTATGGGTTAGGATTAGGGGACGGGGGAGGGTAAGGCTTCAGGGAAGGGTTAGGGTTAGGGTTCGGGCTAGGGTTAGGGTTAGGGGACGGGGACGGAGACGGTTTAGGGTCCAGGTCCGCATACGACAACGCTTTAGGGTGAGCGTACATGTGAGGGCGCGGGTTAGTGTTAGCGTACGGGTTAGGATGAGGGGACGGGTGAGGTTAAGGCTTCGGGGAAGGGTTAGGGTTAGGTTTCGGGCTAGGGTTAGGGTTAGGGGACGGGGACGGTTTAGGGTCCAGGTGAGGGTACGACAACGCTTTAGGGTGAGCGTACATGTGAGGGCGCGGGTTACTGTTAGCGTACGGGTTAGGATGAGGGGACGGGTGAGGTTAAGGCTTCGGGGAAGGGTTAGGGTTAGGTTTCGGGCTAGGGTTAGGGTTAGAGGACGGGGACGGTTTAGGGTCCAGGTGAGGGTACGACAACGCTTTATGGTGAGCGTGCATGTGAGGGCGCGGGTTAGTGTTAGCGTACGGTTTAGGATTAGGGGACGCGTGAGGGTAAGGCTTTGGGGAGCGGTTAGGGTTAGGGTTCGGGCTAGGGTTAGGGTTAGGGGACGGGGACGGTTTAGGGTCCAGGTGAGGATACGACAACACTTTAGGGTGAGCGTACGTGTGAGGGCGCAGGTTAGTTTTGTGTACAGGTTAGGATTAGGTGACAGGTGAGGGTAAGGGTTCGGGGAAGGGTTAGGTTTAGGGTTCGGGGTAGGCTCACCGTTAGGGTACGGGGACGGTTTAGGGTCCAGGTGAGTGTACGACAATGTTTTAGGGTGAGCGGACGTGTGAGGGCGCGGGTTAGTGTAAGCGTACAGGTTAGGATTAGGGGACGGGTGAGGGTAAGGCTTCGGGGAAGGGTTAGGGTGCGGGTTCGGGCTAGGGTTAGGGTTAGGGGACGGGGACGTTTTAGGGTCCAGGTGAGGGTATGACAACGCTTTAGTGTGAGTGTACGTGTGAGGGCATGGGTTAGTGTTAGCGTACGGGTTAGGCTTAGGGGACGGGTGAGGGTAAGGTTTCGGGGAAGGGTTAGGGTTAGGGTTCGGGCGAGAGTTAGGGTTAGATGACGGGAAAGGTTTAGGGTCCAGGTGAGGGTACGACAATGCTTTAGGGTGAGCGTTTGTGTGACGGCGCGGGTTAGTGTTAGCGTAAGGTTTAGGAGTAGGGGACGGGTGAGGGTAAAGCTTCGGGGAAGGTTTAGGGTTAGAGTTCGCGCTAGGGTTAGGGTTAGGGGATGGGGACGGTTTAGGGTCCAGGTGAGGGTACGACAACGCTTTAGGGTGAGCGTACGTGTGAGGGCGTGGGTTAGTGTTAGCGTACGGATTAGGATTAGGGGACGGGTGAGGGTAAGGCTTTGGGGAGGGGTTAGGGTTAGGGTTCCGGCTAGGGTTAGTGTTAGGGTTAGGGGACGGTTTAGGGTCCAGGTGAGGATACGACAACGCTTTAGGGTGAGCGTACGTGTGAGGGCGCGGGTTAGTGTTAGCGTACAGGTTAGGAGTAGGGGACGGGTGAGGGTAAGGCTTCGGGGAAGTGTTAGGGTTAGGGTTCGGGCTAAGGTTAGGGTTAGGGGACGGGTACAGTTTAGGGTCCAGGTGAGGGTACGACAATGCTTTAGGGTGAGCGTACATGTGAGGGCGCTGGTTAGTGTTAGCGTACGGGTTAGGATTAGGGGAACGGTGAGGGTAAGGCTTCGGGGAACGGTTAGGGATAGGGTTTGTGCTAGGGTTAGGGTTAGGGGACGGTGACGGTTTAGGGTCCATGTGAATGTACGACAACGCTTTAGGGTGAGCGTACTTGTGAGGGCGGGGGTTAGTGTTAGGGTACGGGTTAGGATTAGGGGACAGGTGAGGGTAAGGCTTCGGGGAAGGGTTTGGGTTAGGGTTCGGGCTAGGGTTAGGGTTAGGGGACGGGGACGGTTTAGGGTCCAGGTGACTGTACGACAATGCTTTAGGGTGAGCGTACGTGTGAGGGCGCGGGTTAGTGTTAGCGTACGGGTTAGGATTAGGGGACGGGTGAGGGTAAGGCTTCGGGGAAGTATTACGGTTAGGGTTCGGGCTAGGGTTAGGGTTAGGGGACGGGGAAGGTTTAAGGTCCAGGAGATGGTACGACAAGGCTTTAGGGTGAGCGTACGTTTGAGGGCGCGGGTTAGTGTTAGCGTACGGTTTAGGATTAGGGGACGGGTGAGGTAAGGCTTCGGGAAAGGGTTAGGGTTAGGGTTCGGGCTAGGGTTAGGGTTATGGGACGGGGACGGTTTAGGGTCCAGGTGAGGGTACAACAACGCTTTAGGGTGAGCGTACGTGTGAGGGCGTGGATTAGTGTTAGCGTACGGGTTAGGATTAGGGGACGGTTGAGGGTAAGGGTTCGGGGAAGGGTTAGGGTTAGCGTTCGGGCTAGGGTTACGGTTAGGGGACGAGGACGGTTTAGGGTCCAGGTCCGCATACGACAACGCTTTAGGGTGAGCGTACATGTGAGGGCGTGGGTTAGTGTTAGCGTACCGGTTTGGATTAGGGGACGGGTAAGGGTAAGGCTTCGGGGAAGGGTTACGGTTAAGGTTCGCGCTAGGGTTAGGGTTAGGGGACGGGGACGGTTTAGGGTCCAGGTGAGGGTACGACAACGTTTTAGTGAGAGCGTACGTGTGAGGGCGCGGGTTAGTGTTAGCGTACGGGTTACGATTAGGTGACAGGTGAGGGTAAGGCTTAGGGGAAGGGTTAGGGTTAGGGTTCGGGCTAGGGTTAGGGTTAGGGAATGGGGACGGTTTAGGGTCCAGGTGAGGGTACGACAATGCTTTAGGTTGAGCGTACGTGTGAGGGCACGGGATAGTGTTAGCGTACGGGTTAGGATTAGGGGACGGGTGAGGGTAAGGCTTCTGGGAAGTGTTAGGGTTAGGGTTCGGGCTAGGGTTAGGGTTAGGGGACGGGGATGGTTTAGGGTCCAGGTGAGGATACGACAACGCTTTAGAGTGAGCGTACGTGTGAGGGCGCGGGTTAGTGTTAGCGTACGGGTTAGGATTAGGGGACGGGTGAGTGTAAGTGTTCGGGGAAGGCTTAGGGTTAGGATTCGGGCTAGGGTTACGGTTAGGGGACGGGGACGGTTTAGGGTCCAGGTCCGCATACGACAACGCTTTATGGTGACCGTACATGTGAGGGCGCGGGTTAGTGTTAGCGTAACGGTGAGGAGTAGGGGACGTGTGAGGGTAAGGCTTGGGGAAAGGTTTAGGGTTAGCGTTAGGGCTAGGGTTAGGGTTAGGGGACGGGTACGGTTTAGGGTCCAGGTCCGCATATGACAATGCTTTAGGGTGAGCGTACATGTGAGGGCGCGGGTTAGTGTTAGCGTAACGGTTAGGATTAGGGGACGGGTGAGGGTAAGGCTTCGGGGAAGGGTTAGGGTTAGGGTTCGGGCTAGGGTTAGGGTTATGGGACGGGGACGGTTTAGGGTCCAGGTGAGGGTACGACAACGCTTTAGGGTGAGCGTACGTTTGAGGGCACGGATTAGTGTTAGTATACGGTTTAGGATTTGGGGACGGGTGAGGGTAAGGCTTCGGGGAAGGGTTAGAGTTAGGGTTAGGCCTAGGGTTAGGGTTAGGGGATGGGGACGGTTTAAGGTCCAGGTGAGGGTACGACAATGCTTTAGGGTGAGCGTACGTGTGAGGGCGCGGGTTAGTGTTATCGTACAGGTTAGGATTAGGGGACGGGTGAGGGTAAGGCTTCGGGGAACGGTTAGGGTTAGGGGACGGTGACGGCTTAGGGTCCAGGTGAGGGTACGACAACGCTTTAGGGTGAGCGTACTTGTGAGGGCGGGGGTTAGTGTTATCGTACAGGTTAGGATTAGGGGACGGGTGAGGGTAAGGTTTTGGGGAAGGTTTAGGGTTAGGGTTCGGGCTAGGGCTAGGGTTAGGGGATGGGGACGGTTAAGGGTCCAGGTGAGGTTATGACAACGCTTTCGGGTGAGCGTACGTGTGAGGGCGCGGGTTAGTGTTAGCGTACGGGTTAGGATTAGGGGACGGGTGAGGGTAAGGCTTCGGGGAAGTATTACGGTTAGGGTTCGGGCTAGGGTTAGGGTTAGGGGACGGGGAAGGTTTAAGGTCCAGGAGATGGTACGACAAGGCTTTAGGGTGAGCGTACGTTTGAGGGCGCGGGTTAGTGTTAGCGTACGGTTTAGGATTAGGGGACGGGTGAGGTAAGGCTTCGGGAAAGGGTTAGGGTTAGGGTTCGGGCTAGGGTTAGGGTTATGGGACGGGGACGGTTTAGGGTCCAGGTGAGGGTACAACAACGCTTTAGGGTGAGCGTACGTGTGAGGGCGTGGATTAGTGTTAGCGTACAGGTTAGGATTAGGGGACGGTTGAGGGTAAGGGTTCGGGGAAGGGTTAGGGTTAGCGTTCGGGCTAGGATTACGGTTAGGGGACGAGGACGGTTTAGGGTCCAGGTCCGCATACGACAACGCTTTAGGGTGAGCGTACATGTGAGGGCATGGGTTAGTGTTAGCGTCCGGATTAGGAGTAGGGGACGGGTGAGGGTAAGGCTTCGGGGAAGGGTTAGGGTTAGGGTTCGGGCTAGGGTTAGGGTTAGGGGACGGGGACGGTTTAGGGTCCAGGTGAGGGTACAACAACGCTTTAGGGTGAGCGTACATGTGAGGGCGCGGGTTAGTGTTAGCGTACGGTTTAGGATTAGGCGACGGGTGAGGGTAAGGCTTCAGGGAAGGGTTAGGGTTAGGGTTTGGGCTAGGGTTAGGGTTAGGCGACGGGGACGGTTTAGGGTCCAGGTTCGCATATGACAACGCTTTAGGGTGAGCGTACATGTGAGGGCGTGGGTTAGTGTTAGCGTACCGGTTTGGATTAGGGGACGGGTAAGGGTAAGGCTTCGGGGAAGGGTTACGGTTAAGGTTCGCGCTAGGGTTAGGGTTAGGGGACGGGGACGGTTTAGGGTCCAGGTGAGGGTACGACAACGTTTTAGTGAGAGCGTACGTGTGAGGGCGCGGGTTAGTGTTAGCGTACGGGTTACGATTAGGTGACAGGTGAGGGTAAGGCTTAGGGGAAGGGTTAGGGTTAGGGTTCGGGCTAGGGTTAGGGTTAGGGAATGGGGACGGTTTAGGGTCCAGGTGAGGGTACGACAATGCTTTAGGTTGAGCGTACGTGTGAGGGCACGGGATAGTGTTAGCGTACGGGTTAGGATTAGGGGACGGGTGAGGGTAAGGCTTCTGGGAAGTGTTAGGGTTAGGGTTCGGGCTAGGGTTAGGGTTAGGGGACGGGGATGGTTTAGGGTCCAGGTGAGGATACGACAACGCTTTAGAGTGAGCGTACGTGTGAGGGCGCGGGTTAGTGTTAGCGTACGGGTTAGGATTAGGGGACGGGTGAGTGTAAGTGTTCGGGGAAGGCTTAGGGTTAGGATTCGGGCTAGGGTTACGGTTAGGGGACGGGGACGGTTTAGGGTCCAGGTCCGCATACGACAACGCTTTATGGTGACCGTACATGTGAGGGCGCGGGTTAGTGTTAGCGTAACGGTGAGGAGTAGGGGACGTGTGAGGGTAAGGCTTGGGGAAAGCTTTAGGGTTAGCGTTAGGGCTAGGGTTAGGGTTAGGGGACGGGTACGGTTTAGGGTCCAGGTCCGCATATGACAATGCTTTAGGGTGAGCGTACATGTGAGGGCGCGGGTTAGTGTTAGCGTAACGGTTAGGATTAGGGGACGGGTGAGGGTAAGGCTTCGGGGAAGGGTTAGGGTTAGGGTTCGGGGTAGGCTCACCGTTAGGGGACGGGGACGGTTTAGGGTCCAGGTGAGTGTACGACAATGTTTTAGGGTGAGCGGACGTGTGAGGGCGCGGGTTAGTGTAAGCGTACAGGTTAGGATTAGGGGACGGGTGAGGGTAAGGCTTCGGGGAAGGGTTAGGGTGAGGGTTCGGGCTAGGGTTAGGGTTAGGGGACGGGGACGTTTTAGGGTCCAGGTGAGGGTATGACAACGCTTTAGTGTGAGTGTACGTGTGAGGGCTTGGGTTAGTGTTAGCGTACGGGTTAGGCTTAGGGGCGGGTGAGGGTAAGGGTTCGGGGAAGGGTTAGGGTTAGGGTTCGGGCTAGAGTTAGGGTTAGATGACGGGAAAGGTTTAGGGTCCAGGTGAGTGTATGACAATGCTTTAGGGTGAGCGTTTGTGTGACGGCGCGGGTTAGTGTTAGCGTATGGGTTAGGATTAGGGGACGGGGGAGGGTAAGGCTTCAGGGAAGGGTTAGGGTTAGGGTTCGAGCTAGGGTTAGGGTTAGGGGACGGGGACGGTTTAGGGTCCAGGTCCACATACTACAACGCTTTAGGGTGAGCGTACATATGAGGGCGCGGGTTAGTGTTAGCGTACGGTTTAGGATTAAGTGACGGATGAGGGTAAGGCTTCGGGGAAGGGTTAGGGTTAGGGTTAGGGCTAGGGTTAGGGTTAGGGGACGGGGACGGTTTAGGGTCCAGGTGAGGGTACGACAACGCTTTAGGGTGAGCGTATGTGTGAGGGCGCAGGTTAGTGTTAGCGTACGGTTTGGGATTAGGGGACGGGTGAGGGTAAGGCTTCGGGGAAGGGTTAGGGTTAGGGTTCGGGCTAGGGTTAAGGTTAGGGTACGGGGACGTTTTAGGGTCCAGGTGAGGGTACGACAACGCTTTAGGGTGAGCGTACGTGTGAGGGCGTAGGTTAGTGTTACCGTACGGGTTAGGATTAGCGGACGGGTGAGGTTAAGGTTTCGGGGAAGGGTTAAGTTTAGGGTTCGGGCTAGGGTTAGGGTTAGGGGACGGGGAAGGTTTAGGGTCCAGTCCGCATACGACAACACTTTAGGGTGAGCGTACATGTGAGGGCGCGGGTTAGTGTTAGCGTACGGGTTAGGATTAGGTGACGGGTGAGGGTAAGGCTTCGGGGAAGGGTTAGGGTTAGGGTTAGGGTTAGGGTTAGGGTTAGGGGATGGGGACGGTTTAGGGTCCAGGTGAGGGTATGACAACGCTTTAGGGTCTGCGTACATGTGAGGGCGCGGGTTAGTGTTAGCGTACGGGTTAGGATTAGGTGACGGGTGAGGGTAAGGCTTCGGGGAAGTGTTAGGGTTAGGGTTCGGGCTAGGGTTAGGGTTAGGGGACGGGGACGGTTTAAGGTCCAGGAGATGGTACAACAACGCTTTAGGGTGAGCGTACGTTTGAGGGCGCGGGTTAGTGTTAGCGTACGGTTTAGGATTAGGGGACGGGTGAGGGTAAGGCTTCGGGGAAGGTTTAAGGTTAGGGTTCGGGCTAGGGTTAGGGTTAGGGGATGGGGACGGTTTAGGGTCCAGGTGAGGTTATGACAACACTTTAGGGTGAGCGTACGTGTGAGGGCGCGTGTTAGTGTTAGCGTACGGGTTAGGAGTAGGGGACGGGTGAGGGTAAGGCTTCGGGGAAGGGTTAGGGTTAGGGTTCAGGCTAGGGTTAGGGTTAGGGGACGGTGACGGTTTAGGGTCCAGGTGAGGGTACGACAACGCTTTAGGGTGAGCGTACTTGTGAGGGCGGGGGTTATTGTTAGCGTACGGGTTAGGATTAGGGGACGGGTGAGGGTAAGGCTTCGGGGAAAGGTTAGGGTTAGGGTTCGGGCTAGGGTTAGGGTTAGGGAATGGGGACGGTGTAGGGTCCATGTGAGGGTACGACAATGCTTTAGGGTCAGCGTACGTGTGAGGGCGCGGGTTTGTGTTGGGGAACGGGTTAGGATTATGGGACGGTTGAGGGTAAGGCTTCGGGGAAGGGTTAGGGTTAGGGTTCGGGCTAGGGTTAAGGTTAGGGGACGGGGACGGTTTAGGGTCCAGGTGAGGGTACGACAACACTTTAGGGTGAGCGTACGTGTGAGGGCGCGGGTTAGTGTTAGCGTACGGGTTAGGATTAGGGGACGGGTGAGGGTAAGGCTTTGGGGAGGGGTTAGGGTTAGGGTTCGGGCTAGGGTTAGGGTTAGGGGACGGGGACGGTTTAGGGTCCAGGTGAGGATACGACAACACTTTAGGGTGAGCGTACGTGTGAGGGCGCGGGTTAGTGTTAGTGTACAGGTTAGGATTAGGTGACGGGTGAGGGTAAGGGTTCGGGGAAGCGTTAGGGTTAGCGTTCGGGGTAGGCTCACCGTTAGGGGACGGGGACGGTTTAGGGTCCAGGTGAGTGTACGACAATGTTTTAGGGTGAGCGGACGTGTGAGGGCGCGGCTTAGTGTAAGCGTACAGGTTAGGATTAGGGGACGGGTGAGGGTAAGGCTTCGGGGAAGGGTTAGGATGAGGGTTCGGGCTAGTGTTAGGGTTAGGGGATGGGGACGTTTTAGGGTCCAGGTGTGGGTATGACAACGCTTTAGTGTGAGTGTACGTGTGAGGGCTTGGGTTAGTGTTAGCGTACGGGTTAGGATTAGGGGACGGGTGAGGGTAAGGGTTCTGGGAAGGGTTAGGGTTAGGGTTCGGGCTAGAGTAAGGGTTAGATGACGGGAAAGGTTTAGGGTCCAGGTGAGGGTACGACAATGCTTTAGGGTGAGCGTTTGTGTGACAGCGCGGGTTAGTGTTAGCGTATGGGTTAGGATTAGGGGACGGGGGAGGGTAAGGCTTCAGGGAAGGGTTAGGGTTATGGTTTGGGCTAGGGTTAGGGTTAGGGGACGGGGACGGTTTAGGGTCCGGGTCCGCATACGACAACGCTTTAGGGTGAGCGTACATGTGAGGGCGCGGGTTAGTGTTAGCGTACGGGTTAGGATTAGGTGACGGGTGAGGGTAAGGCTTCGGGGAAAGGTTAGGGTTAGGGTTAGGGCTAGGGTTACGGTTAGGGGACGGGGACGGTTTAGGGTCCAGGTGAGGGTACGACAACGCTTTAGGGTGAGCGTACGTGTGAGGGCGCGGGTTTGTGTTAGCGTACGGGTTAGGATTATGGGACGGGTGAGGGTAAGGCTTCGGGGAAGGGTTAGGGTTAGGGTTCGGGCTAGGGTTAAGGTTAGGGGACGGGATCGGTTTAGGGCCCAGGTGAGGGTACGACAGCGCTTTAAGGTGAGCGTACGTGTGAGGGCGCGTGTTAGTGTTAGCGTACGGCTTAGGCTTATAGGACGGGTGACGGTAAGGTTTCGGGAAAGGGTTAGGGTTAGGGTTCGGGCTAGGGTTAGGGTTAGGGTACGGGGACTGTTTAGGGTCCACATGAGTGTACGACAACGCTTTAGGGTGAGTGTACCTGTGAGGGCGTGGGTTAGTGTTAGCGTACGGGTTAGGATTAAGGGACGGGTGAGGGTAAGGCCCCGGGGAAGGGTTAGGTTTAGTGTTCGGGCTAGGGTTACGGTTAAGGGACGGGGACGGTTTAGAGTCCAGGTGAGCGTACGACAACACTTTAGGGTGAGCGTACGTGTGAGGGCGCGGGTTAGTGCTAGCGTACGGGTTAGGATGAGGGGACGGGTGAGGGTAAGGCTTCGGGGAAGGGTTAGGGTTAGGGTTCGGGTTAGGGTTAGGGTTAGGGGACGGGGACGGTTTAGGGTCCAGGTGAAGGTACGACAACGCTTTAGGGTGAGCGTACGTGTGAGGGCGCGGGTTAGTGTTAGCGTACCGGTTAGGATTAGGGGACGGGTGAGGGTAAGGCTTCGGGGAAGGGTTAGGGTTAGGGTTTGGGCTAGGGTTAGGGTTAGGGGACGGGGACGGTTTAGGGTCCAGGTGAAGGTACGACAACGCTTTAGGGTGAGCGTACGTGTGAGGGCGCGGATTAGTGTTAGCGTACGGGTTAGGATTAGGGGACGGGTGAGGGTAAGGGTTCGGGGAAGGGTTAGGGTTAGGGTTTGGGCTAGGGATAGGGTTAGGGGACGGGGACGGTTTAGGGTCCAGGTGAGGGTACGACAACGCTTTAGGATGAGCTTACGTATGAGGGCGCGGGTTCGTGTTAGCGTACGGGTTAGGATAAGGGGACGGGTGAGGGTAAGGCTTCGAGGAAGGGTTATGGTTAGGGTTCGGGCTAGGGTTAGGTTTAGGAGACATGGACGGTTTAGGGTCCAGGTGAGGTTACGACAACGCTTTAGGGTGAGTGTACGTGTGAGGGTGAGGGTTAGTGTTTGCGTACGGGTTAGGATTATGTGACAGGTGAGGGTAAGGCTTAGGGGAAGGGTTAGGGTTAGGGGATGGGGACGGTTTAGGGTCCAGGTGAGGATAAGACAACACTTTAGGGTGAGCATACGTGTGAGGGCGCGGGTTAGTGTTATTGTACAGGTTAGGATTAGGTGACGGGTGAGGGTAAGGGTTCCGGGAAGGGTTAGGGTTAGGGTTCGGGGTAGAATCACCGTTAGGGGACGGGGACGGTTTAGGGTCCAGGTGAGGGTACGACAACGCTTTAGGGTGAGCGTACGTGTGAGGGCGCGGGTTAGTGTTAGCGTACCAGTTCGGATTAGGGGACGGGTAAGGTTAAGGCTTCGGGGAAGGGTTACGGTTAAGGTTCGCGCTAGGGTTAGGGTTAGGGGACGGGGACGGTTTAGGGTCCAGGTGAAGGTATGGCAACGTTTTAGGGTGAGCGTACGTGTGAGGGCGCGGTTTAGTGTTAGCGTACGGGTTAGGATTAGGGGACGGGAGAGGGTAAGGTTTCGGGGAAGGGTTAGGGTTAGGGTTCAGACAAGGGTTATGGTTAGGGGACGGGGACGGTTTAGGGTCCAGGTCCACATACGACAACGCTTTAGGGTGAGCGTACATGTGAGGGCGCGGGTTAGTGTTAGTGTACGGGTTAGGATTAGCTGACGGGTGAGGGTAAGGCTTCGGAGAAGGGTTAGAGTTAGGGTTAGGGTTAGGGTAAGGGGATGGGGACGGTTTAGGGTCCAGGTGAGGGTATGACAACGCTTTAGGGTCTGCGTACGTGTGAGGGCGCGTGTTAGTGTTAGCGTACGGGTTAGGAGTAGGGGACGGGTGAGGGTAAGGCTTCGGGGAAGTGTTAGGGTTAGGGTTCGGGCTAGGGTTAGGGTTAGGGGACGGGGACGGTTTAGGGTCCAGGTGAGGGTACGACAATGCTTTAGGGTGAGCGTACTTGTGAGGGCGGGGGTAAGTGTTAGCGTACGGGTTAGGATTAGGGGACGGGTGAGGGTAAGGCTTCGGGGAAGTGTTAGGGTTAGGGCTCGGGATAGTGTTAGGGTTAGGGGACGGGGACGGTTTAGGGTCCAGGTGAGGGTACGACAATGCTTTACGGTGAGCGTACGTGTGAGGGTGCGGGTTAGTGTTAGCGTACGGGTTAGGATTAGGGGACGGGTGAGGGTAAGGCTTCGGGGAAGTGTTAGGGTTAGGGTTCGGGCTAGGGTTAGGGTTAGGGGACGGGGACGGTTCAGGGTCCAGGTGAGGGTACGACAACGCTTTAGGGTGAGCGTACGTGTGAGGGCGCGGGTTAGTGTTAGCGTACGGGTTAGGATTAGGGGACTGGTGAGGGTAAGGGTTCGGGGAAGGGTTAGGGTTAGGGTTCGGGCTAGGGATAGGGTTAGGGTACGGGGAATGTTTAGGGTCCACATGAGGGTACGACAACGCTTTAGGGTGAGTGTACCTGTGAGTGCGTGGGTTAGTGTTATCGTACGGGTTAGGATTAAGGGACGGGTGAGGGTAAGGCCCCGGAGAAGGGTTAGGGTTAGGGTTCGTGCTAGGGTTACGGTTAAGGGACGGGGACGGTTTCCAGTCCAGGTGAGCGTACGACAACACTTTAGGGTGAGCGTACGTGTGAGGGCGCGGGTTAGTGCTAGCGTACGGGTTAGGATGAGGGGACGGGTGAGGGTAAGGCTTCGGGGAAGGGTTAGGGTTAGGGTTCGGGTTAGGGTTAGGGTTAGGGGACGGGGACGGTTTAGGGTCCAGGTGAGGGTACGACAATGCTTTAGGGTGAGCGTACGTGTGAGGGCGCGGGTTAGTGCTAGCGTACGGGTTAGGATGAGGGGACGGGTGAGGGTAAGGCTTCGGGGAAGGGTTAGGGTTAGGGTTCGGGTTAGGGTTAGGGTTAGGGGACGGGGACGGTTTAGGGTCCAGGTGAGGGTACGACAATGCTTTAGGGTGAGCGTACGTGTGAGGGCGCGGGTTAGTGTTAGCGTACCGGTTAAGATTAGGGGACGGGTGAGGGTAAGGCTTCGGGGAAGGGTTAGGGTTAGGGTTTGGGCTAGGGTTAGGGTTAGGGGACGGGGACGGTTTAGGGTCCAGGTGAAGGTACGACAACGCTTTAGGGTGAGCGTACGTGTGAGGGCGCGGATTAGTGTTAGCGTACGGGTTAGGAGTAGGGGACGGGTGAGGGTAAGGGTTCAGGGAAGGGTTAGGGTTAGGGTTTGGGCTAGGGATAGGGTTAGGGGACGGGGACGGTTTAGGGTCCAGGTGAGGGTACGACAACGCTTTAGGGTGAGCGTACGTGTGAAGGCGTGGGTTAGTGTTACCGTACGGGTTAGGATTAGGGGACGGGTGAGGTTAAGGGTTCGGGGAAGGGTTAGGTTTAGGGTTCGGGCTAGGGTTAGGGTTAGGGGACGGGGACGGTTTAGGGTCCAGGTGAGGGTAAAACAACGCTTTAGGGTGAGCGTACGTGTGAGGGTGCGGATTAGTGTTAGCGTACGGGTTAGGATTAGGGGACGGTTGAGGGTAAGGGTTCGGGAAGGTTCAGGGTTAGGGTTCAGGCTAGGGTTAGGATTAGGGGACGGGGACGGTTTAGGGTCCAGGCGAGGGTACGACAAAGCTTTACGGTGAGCGTACATGTAAGGGCGCGGGTTAGTGTTAGCGTACGGTTTAGGCTTATGGGACGGGTGAGGGTAAGGGTTCGGGGAAGGGTTAGGGTTAGCGTTCGGGCTAGGCTTAGGGTTAGGGTACAGGGAGTGTTTAGGGTCCACGTGAGGGTATGACAATGCTTTAGGGTGAGTGTACCTGTGAGGGCGCGGGTTAGTGTTAGCGTACGGGTTAGGATTAGGGGACGGGTGAGGGTAAGGCTTCGGGGAAGGGTTAGGGTTAGGGTTCAGGCTAGGGTTAGGGTTAGGGGACGGTGACGGTTTAGGGTCCAGGTGAGTGTACGACAACGCTTTAGGGTGAGCGTACTTGTGAGGGCGGGGGTTATTGTTAGCGTACGGGTTAGGATTAGGGGACGGGTGAGGGTAAGGCTTCGGGGAAAGGTTAGGGTTAGGGTTCGGGCTAGGGTTAGGTTTAGGGAACGGGGACGGTGTAGGGTCCAAGTGAGGGTATGACAATTCTTTAGGGTCAGCGTACGTGTGAGGGCGCGGGTTTGTGTTAGCGTACGGGTTAGGATTATGGGACGGGTGAGGGTAAGGCTTCGGGGAAGGGTTAGGGTTAGGGTTCGGGCTAGGGTTAAGGTTAGGGGACGGGATCGGTTTAGGGCCCAGGTGAGGGTACGACAGCGCTTTAAGGTGAGCGTACGTGTGAGGGCGCGTGTTAGTGTTAGCGTACGGCTTAGGCTTATAGGACGGGTGACGGTAAGGTTTCGGGAAAGGGTTAGGGTTAGGGTTCGGGCTAGGGTTAGGGTTAGGGTACGGGGACTGTTTAGGGTCCACATGAGTGTACGACAACGCTTTAGGGTGAGTGTACCTGTGAGGGCGTGGGTTAGTGTTAGCGTACGGGTTAGGATTAAGGGACGGGTGAGGGTAAGGCCCCGGGGAAGGGTTAGGTTTAGTGTTCGGGCTAGGGTTACGGTTAAGGGACGGGGACGGTTTAGAGTCCAGGTGAGCGTACGACAACACTTTAGGGTGAGCGTACGTGTGAGGGCGCGGGTTAGTGCTAGCGTACGGGTTAGGATGAGGGGACGGGTGAGGGTAAGGCTTCGGGGAAGGGTTAGGGTTAGGGTTCGGGTTAGGGTTAGGGTTAGGGGACGGGGACGGTTTAGGGTCCAGGTGAAGGTACGACAACGCTTTAGGGTGAGCGTACGTGTGAGGGCGCGGGTTAGTGTTAGCGTACCGGTTAGGATTAGGGGACGGGTGAGGGTAAGGCTTCGGGGAAGGGTTAGGGTTAGGGTTTGGGCTAGGGTTAGGGTTAGGGGACGGGGACGGTTTAGGGTCCAGGTGAAGGTACGACAACGCTTTAGGGTGAGCGTACGTGTGAGGGCGCGGATTAGTGTTAGCGTACGGGTTAGGATTAGGGGACGGGTGAGGGTAAGGGTTCGGGGAAGGGTTAGGGTTAGGGTTTGGGCTAGGGATAGGGTTAGGGGACGGGGACGGTTTAGGGTCCAGGTGAGGGTACGACAACGCTTTAGGATGAGCTTACGTATGAGGGCGCGGGTTCGTGTTAGCGTACGGGTTAGGATAAGGGGACGGGTGAGGGTAAGGCTTCGCGGAAGGGTTATGGTTAGGGTTCGGGCTAGGGTTAGGTTTAGGAGACATGGACGGTTTAGGGTCCAGGTGAGGTTACGACAACGCTTTAGGGTGAGTGTACGTGTGAGGGTGAGGGTTAGTGTTTGCGTACGGGTTAGGATTATGTGACAGGTGAGGGTAAGGCTTAGGGGAAGGGTTAGGGTTAGGGGATGGGGACGGTTTAGGGTCCAGGTGAGGATAAGACAACACTTTAGGGTGAGCATACGTGTGAGGGCGCGGGTTAGTGTTATTGTACAGGTTAGGATTAGGTGACGGGTGAGGGTAAGGGTTCCGGGAAGGGTTAGGGTTAGGGTTCGGGGTAGGCTCACCGTTAGGGGACGGGGACGGTTTAGGGTCCAGGTGAGGGTACGACAACGCTTTAGGGTGAGCGTACGTGTGAGGGCGCGGGTTAGTGTTAGCGTACCAGTTCGGATTAGGGGACGGGTAAGTTTAAGGCTTCGGGGAAGGGTTACGGTTAAGGTTCGCGCTAGGGTTAGGGTTAGGGGACGGGGACGGTTTAGGGTCCAGGTGAAGGTATGGCAACGTTTTAGGGTGAGCGTACGTGTGAGGGCGCGGTTTAGTGTTAGCGTACGGGTTAGGATTAGGGGACGGGAGAGGGTAAGGTTTCGGGGAAGGGTTAGGGTTAGGGTTCAGGCAAGGGTTATGGTTAGGGGACGGGGACGGTTTAGGGTCCAGGTCCACATACGACAACGCTTTAGGGTGAGCGTACATGTGAGGGCGCGGGTTAGTGTTAGTGTACGGGTTAGGATTAGCTGACGGGTGAGGGTAAGGCTTCGGAGAAGGGTTAGAGTTAGGGTTAGGGTTAGGGTAAGGGGATGGGGACGGTTTAGGGTCCAGGTGAGGGTATGACAACGCTTTAGGGTCTGCGTACGTGTGAGGGCGCGTGTTAGTGTTAGCGTACGGGTTAGGAGTAGGGGACGGGTGAGGGTAAGGCTTCGGGGAAGTGTTAGGGTTAGGGTTCGGGCTAGGGTTAGGGTTAGGGGACGGGGACGGTTTAGGGTCCAGGTGAGGGTACGACAACGCTTTAGGGTGAGCGTACTTGTGAGGGCGGGGGTAAGTGTTAGCGTACGGGTTAGGATTAGGGGACGGGTGAGGGTAAGGCTTCGGGGAAGTGTTAGGGTTAGGGCTCGGGATAGTGTTAGGGTTAGGGGACGGGGACGGTTTAGGGTCCAGGTGAGGGTACGACAATGCTTTACGGTGAGCGTACGTGTGAGGGTGCGGGTTAGTGTTAGCGTACGGGTTAGGATTAGGGGACGGGTGAGGGTAAGGCTTCGGGGAAGGTTTAGGGTTAGGGTTCGGGCTAGGGTTAGGGTTAGGGGACGGGGACGGTTCAGGGTCCAGGTGAGGGTACGACAACGCTTTAGGGTGAGCGTACGTGTGAGGGCGCGGGTTAGTGTTAGCGTACGGGTTAGGATTAGGGGACTGGTGAGGGTAAGGGTTCGGGGAAGGGTTAGGGTTAGGGTTCGGGCTAGGGATAGGGTTAGGGTACGGGGAATGTTTAGGGTCCACATGAGGGTACGACAACGCTTTAGGGTGAGTGTACCTGTGAGTGCGTGGGTTAGTGTTATCGTACGGGTTAGGATTAAGGGACGGGTGAGGGTAAGGCCCCGGAGAAGGGTTAGGGTTAGGGTTCGTGCTAGGGTTACGGTTAAGGGACGGGGACGGTTTCCAGTCCAGGTGAGCGTACGACAACACTTTAGGGTGAGCGTACGTGTGAGGGCGCGGGTTAGTGCTAGCGTACGGGTTAGGATGAGGGGACGGGTGAGGGTAAGGCTTCGGGGAAGGATTAGGGTTAGGGTTCGGGTTAGGGTTAGGGTTAGGGGACGGGGACGGTTTAGGGTCCAGGTGAGGGTACGACAATGCTTTAGGGTGAGCGTACGTGTGAGGGCGCGTGTTAGTGTTAGCGTACCGGTTAAGATTAGGGGACGGGTGAGGGTAAGGCTTCGGGGAAGGGTTAGGGTTAGGGTTTGGGCTAGGGTTAGGGTTAGGGTTAGGGGACGGGGGCGGTTTAGGGTCCAGGTGAAGGTACGACAACGCTTTAGGGTGAGCGTACGTGTGAGGGCGCGGATTAGTGTTAGCGTACGGGTTAGGAGTAGGGGACGGGTGAGGGTAAGGGTTCAGGGAAGGGTTAGGGTTAGGGTTTGGGCTAGGGATAGGGTTAGGGGACGGGGACGGTTTAGGGTCCAGGTGAGGGTACGACAACGCTTTAGGGTGAGCGTACGTGTGAAGGCGTGGGTTAGTGTTACCGTACGGGTTAGGATTAGGGGACGGGTGAGGTTAAGGGTTCGGGGAAGGGTTAGGTTTAGGGTTCGGGCTAGGGTTAGGGTTAGGGGACGGGGACGGTTTAGGGTCCAGGTGAGGGTAAAACAACGCTTTAGGGTGAGCGTACGTGTGAGGGTGCGGATTAGTGTTAGCGTACGGGTTAGGATTAGGGGACGGTTGAGGGTAAGGGTTCGGGAAGGGTTAGGGTTAGGGTTCGGACTAGGGTTAGGTTTAGGGGACAAGGACGGTTTAGGGTCCAGGTCCGCATACGAAAACGCTTTAGGGTGAGCGTACATGTGAGAGCGCAGGTGAGTGTTAGCGTACGGTTTAGGATTAGGCGACGTGTGAGGGTAAGGGTTCGGGGAAGGGTTAGGGTTAGGGTTCAGGCTAGGGTTAGGGTTAGGGGACGGGGACGGTTTAGGGTCCAGGTCCGCATATGACAACGCTTTAGGGTGAGCATACATGTGAGGGCGCGGGTTAGTGTTAGCGTACGGGTTAGGATTAGGTGACGGGTGAGGGTAAGGCTTCGGGGAAGGGTTAAGGTTAGGGTTAGGGCTAGGGTTAGGGTTAGGGGACGAGGACGGTTTAGGGTCCAGGTGAGGGTACGACAACGCTATAGGGTGAGCGTACGTGTGAGGGCGCGTGTTAGTGTTAGCGTACTGTTTCGGATAAGGGGACGGGTAAGGGTAAGGCTTCGGGGAAGGGTTAGGGTTAGGGTTCGGGCTAGGGTTAGGGATAGGGGACGGGGACGGTTTAGGGTCCAGGTGAAGGTATGACAACGTCTTTTTGTGAGCGTACGTGTGAGAGCGCGGGTTAGTGTTAGCGTACGGGTTACGATTAGGGGACGGGTGAGGGTAAGGGTTCGGGGAAGGGTTACGGTTAGGGTTCGGGCTAGGGTTAGGGTTAGGGGGCGGGGACTGTTTAGGGTCCACGTGAGGGTACGACAACTCTTTAGGGTGAGTGTACCTGTGAGGGTACGGGTTAGTGTTAGCGTACGGGTTAGGATTAGAGGACGGGTGAGGGTAAGGCTTCGGGGAAGGGTTAGGGTTAGGGTTCGGGCTAGCGTTACGGTTAAGGGATGGGGACGGTTTACGGTCCAGGTGAGCGTACGATAACGCTTTAGGGTGAGCGTACGTGTGAGGGCGCGGGAAAGTGTTAGCATACGGGTTAGGATGAGGGGACGGGTGAGGGTAAGGCTTCGGGGAAGGTTTAGGGTTAGGGCTCGGGCTAGGGTTAGGGTTAGTGGACGGGAACGGTTTAGGGTCCACGTGAGGGTATGACAACGCTTTAGGGTGAGTGTACCTGTGAGGGCGCGGGTTAGTGTTAGCGTACGGGTTAGGATTAGGAGACGGGTGAGGGTAAGGCTTTGGGGAAGGGTTAGGGTTAGGGTTCGGGCTAGGGTTATGGTTAAGGGACGGGGACGGTTTACGGTCCAGGTGAGCGTACGAAAACGCTTTAGGGTAAGCGTACGTGTGAGGGCACGGGTTAGTGTTAGCATTCGGTTTAGGATGAGGAGACGGGTGAGGGTAAGGCTTCGGGGAAGGTTTAGGGTTAGGGTTCAGGCTAGGGTTAGGGTTAGGGGACGGGGATGGTTTAGGGTCCAGGTGAGGGTATGACAACGCTTTACGGTGAGCGTACGTGTGAGGGCGCGGGTTCGTGTTAGCGTACGGGTTAGGATAAAGGGACGGGTGAGGGTAAGGCTTCGGGGAAGGGTTATGGTTAGGGTTCGGGCTAGGGTTAGGGTTAGGAGATATGGACGGTTTAGGGTCCAGGTGAGGGTACGACAACGCTTTAGGGTGAGCGTACGTGTGAGCGCGCGGATTAGTGTTAGCGTACGGGTTAGGTGTAGGGGACGGGTGAGGGTAAGGCTTCGGGGAAGGGTTAGGGTTAGGGTTCGGGCTAGGATTAGGGTTAGGGGACGGGGACGGTTTATGGTTCAGGTGAGGGTACGACAACGCTTTAGGGTGAGTGTACGTGTGAGAGCGTGGGTTAGTGTTAGCGTACGGGTTAGGATTAGGGGACGGGTGAGGGTAAGGGTTCGGGGAAGGGTTAGGGTTAGGGTTCGGGCTAGGGTTAGGGTTAGGGCACGGGGACGGTTTAGGGTCCAGGTGAGGGTACGACAACGCTTTAGGGTGAGCGTACGTGTGAGGGCGCCGGTTAGTGTTAGCGTACGGGTTACGATTAGGTGACGGGTGAGGGTAAGGGTTCGGGGAATTGTTAGGGTTAGGGTTCGGGCTAGGGTTAGGGTTAGGGGACGGGGACGGTTTAGGGTCCAGGTGAAGGTATGACAACGTCTTAGTGTGAGCGTACGTGTGAGGGCGCGGGTTATTGTTAGCGTACGGGTTACGATTAGGGGACTGGTGAGGGTAAGGCTTCGGGGAAGGGTTAGGGTTAGGGTTCAGGCTAGGGTTAGGGTTAGGAGACATGGACGGTTTAGGGTCCAGGTGAGGGTACTACAACGCTTTAGTGTGAGCGTACGTGTGAGGGCGCGGGTTAGTGTTAGCGTACCGGTTAGGATTAGGGGACGGGTGAGGGTAAGGCTTCGGGGAAGGGTTAGGGTTAGGGTTCGGGCTAGGGTTAGGGTTAGGGGACGGGTACGTTTTAGGGTCCAGGTGAGGGTATGACAACGCTTTAGTGTGAGTGTACGTGTGAGAGCTTGGGTTAGTGTTAGCATACGGGTTAGACTTAGGGGACGGGTGAGGGTAAGGGTTAGGGGAAGGGTTAGCGTTAGGGTTCGGGCTAGGGTTAGGGTTAGGGTTAGGGTTAGGGTTAGGTTTAGGGTTAGGGTTAGGGGACGGGGACGGTTTAGGGTCCAGGTCCACATACGACAACGCTTTAGGGTGAGCGTACATGTGAGGGCGCGGTTTAGTGTTAGCGTACGGGTTACGATTAGGTGACTGGTGACGGTAAGGCTTCGGGGAAGGGTTGGGGTTAGGGTTAGGTCTAGGGTTAGGGTTAGGGGATGGGGACGGTTTAGGGTCCAGGTGAGGGAACGACAACGCTTTAGGGTGAGCGTACATGTGAGGGCGCGGGTTAGTGTTAGAGTACCGGTTCGGATTAGGGGACGGGTAAGGGTAAGGCTTCGGGGAAGGGTTACAGTTAAGGTTTGCGCTAGGGTTAGGGTTAGGGGACGGGGACGATTTAGGGTCCAGGTGAAGGTATGACAACGTTTTAGGGTGAGCGTACGTGTGAGGGCGCGGGTTAGTGTTAGCGTACGGGTTAGGATTAGGGGACGGGTGAGGGTAAGGGTTCGGGGAAGGGTTAGGGTTAGGGTTCGGGCAAGGGTTAGGGTTAGGGGATGGGGACGGTTTAGGGTCCAGGTCCACATACGACAACGCTTTAGGGTGAGAGTACATGTGAGGGCACGGGTTAGTGTTAGCGTACGGGTTAGGATTAGCTGACGGGTGAGCGTACGGCTTCGGGGAAGGGTTAGAGTTAGGGTTAGGGCTACGGTTAGGGTTAGGGAATGGGGACTGTTTAGGGTCCAGGTGAAGGTACGACAACGCTTTAGGGTGAGCATACGTGTGAGGGCGCGGGTTAGTGTTAGCGTACTGGTTAGGATTAGGGGACGGGTGAGAATAAGGGTTCGGGGAAGGGTTAGGGTTAGGGTTTCGGCTAGGGTTAGGGTTAGGGGACGGGGACGGTTTAGGGTCCAGGTGAGGGTACGACAACGCTTTAGGGTGAGCGTACGTGTGAGGGCGTGGGCTAGTGTGAGCGTACGGTTAGGATTGGGGGACGGGTGAGAGTATGGGTTGGGGGAAGGGTTAGGGTTAGGGTTCGGGCTAGGGTTAGGGTTAGGGTACGGGGACGGTTTAGGGTCCAGGTGAGTTTACGACAACGTTATAGGGTGAGCGTACGTGTGAGGGCGCGGGTTAGTGTTAGCGTACCGGTTCGGATAAGGGGACGGGTAAGGGTAAGGCTTCGGGGAAGGGTTAGGGTTAGGGTTCGGGCTAGGGTTAGGTTTAGGGTTCAGGTGAAAGTATGACAACGTCTTAGTGTGAGCGTACGTGTGAGGGCGCGGGTTAGTGTTAGCGTACGGGTTACGATTAGGGGACGGGTGAGAGTAAGGGTTCGGGGAAGGGTTAGGGTTAGGGTTCGGGCTAGGGTTAGGGTTAAAGGACGGGGACGATTTAGGGTCCAGATGAGGGTACGACAACGCTTTAGGGTGAGCGTACGTGTGAGGGCGCGGGTTAGTGTTAGCATTCGGTTTAGGATGAGGAGACGGGTGAGGGTAAGGCTTCGGGGAAGGTTTAGGGTTAGGGTTCAGGCTAGGGTTAGGGTTAGGGTACGGGGACGGTTTAGGGTCCAGGTGAGGGTATGACAACGCTTTACGGTGAGCGTACGTGTGAGGGCGCGTGTTCCTGTTAGCGTACGGGTTAGGATTAGGGGACGGGTGAGGGTAAGGGTTCGGTGAAGGGTTAGGGTTAGGCTTCGGGCTAGGGTTAGGGTTAAGGGACGGGGACGGTTTAGGGTCAAGGTGAGGGTACGACAACGCTTTAGGGTGAGCGTACGTGTGAGGGCGCGGGTTCGTGTTAGCGTACGGGTTACGATTAGGGGACGGGTGAGGGTAAGGGTTCGGGGAATTGTTAGGGTTAGGGTTCTGGCTAGGGTTAGGGTTAGGGGACAGGGACGGTTTAGGGTCCAGGTGAGGGTACGCTAATGCTTTAGGGTGAGCGTACGTGTGAGGGCGCAGGTTAGTGTTAGCGTACGGGTTAGGATTAGGGGACGGGTGAGGGTAAGGCTTCGGGGAAGTGTTAGTGTTAGGGTTCGGGCTAGGGTTAGGGTTAGGGGACGGGGACGGTTTAGGGTCCAGGTGAGGGTACGACAACGCTTTAGGGTGAGCGTATGTGTGAGGGCGTGGGTTAGTGTTAGCGTACGGGTTAGGATGAGGGGATGGGTGAGGTTAAGGCTTCGGGGAAGAGTTAGGGTTAGGTTTCGGGCTAGGGATAGGGTTAGGCGACGGGGACGGTTTAGTGTCCAGGTGAGTGTACGACAACGCTTTAGGGTGAGCGTACATGTGAGGGCGCGGGTTAGTGTTAGCATACGGGTTAGGATGAGGGGACGGGTGAGGGTAAGGCTTCGGGGAAGGTTTAGTGTTAGGGTTAGGGCTAGGGTTAGGGTTAGGGGATGGGGACGGTTTAGGGTCCAGGTGAGGGTATGACAACGCTTTAGGGTGAGTGTACCTGTGAGGGCGCGGGTTAGTGTTAGCGTACGGTTAGGATTAGGGGACAGGTGAGAGTAAGGGTTGGGGGAAGGGTTAGGGTTAGGGTTCGGGCTAGGGTTAGGGTTAGGGGA
Source organism: Leucopleurus acutus (assembly GCF_964270905.1). NCBI lineage: Eukaryota > Metazoa > Chordata > Mammalia > Artiodactyla > Delphinidae > Leucopleurus > Leucopleurus acutus. Next base: position 58,038,270 of record NC_139159.1, read on the forward strand.
CGGGGACGGTTTAGGGTCCAGATGAGGGTACGACAACGCTATAGGGTGAGGGTACATGTGAGGGCGTGGGTTAGTGTTAGAGTACCGGTTCAGATAAGGGGACGGGTAAGGGTAAGGCTTCGGGGAAGGTTTAGGGTTAGGGTTCGGGCTAGGGTTAGGGTTAGAGGACGGGAAAGGTTTAGGGTCCAGGTGAGGGTACGACAATGCTTTAGGGTGAGCGTTTGTGTGACGGCGCGGGTTAGTATTAGCGTACGGGTTAGGATTAGGGGACGGGTGAGGGTAAGGCTTCAGGGAAGGGTTAGGGTTAGGGTTCGGGCTAGGGTTAGGGTTAGGGGACGGGGACAGTTTAGGGTCCAGTTCCGCATACGACAACGCTTTAGGGTGAGCGTACATGTGAGGGCGCGGTTTAGTGTTAGCGTACGGGTTAGGATTAGGTGACGGGTGACGGTAAGGCTTCGGGGAAGGGTTGGGGTTAGGGTTAGGTCTAGGGTTAGGGTTAGGGGACGGGGACGGTTTAGGGTCCAGGTGAGGGTACGACAACGCTTTAGGGTGAGCTTACATGTGAGGGCGCGGGTTAGTGTTAGCGTACCAGTTCGGATTGGGGACGGGTAAGGGTAAGGCTTCGGGGAAGGGTTACGGTTAAGGTTCGCGCTAGGGTTAGGGTTAGGGGACGGGGACGGTTTAGGGTCCAGGTGAAGGTATGACAACGTTTTAGGGTTAGTGTATGTGTGAGGGCGCGGGTTAGTGTTAGCGTACCAGTTTGGATTAGGGGACGGGTAAGGGTAAGGCTTCGGGGAAGGGTTACGGTTAAGGTTCGCGCTAGGTTTAGGGTTAGGGGACGGGGACGGTTTAGGGTCCAGGTGAAGGTATGACGACGTTGTAGGGTGAGCGTACGTGTGAGGGCGCGTGTTAGTGTTAGCGTACGACTTAGGCTTATAGGACGGGTGAGGGTAAGGGTTCGGGGAAGGGTTAGGGTTAGGGTTCGGGCTAGGGTTAGGGTTAGGGTACGGGGACTGTTTAGGGTCCACATGAGGGTACGACAACGCTTTAGGGTGAGTGTACCTGTGAGGGCGTGGGTTAGTTTTAGCGTACGGGTTAGGATTAAGGGACGGGTGAGGGTAAGGCCCCGGGGAAGGGTTAGGGTTAGGGTTCGGGCTAGGGTTACGGTTAAGGGACGGGGACCGTTTACAGTCCAGGTGAGCCTACGACAACATTTTAGGATGAGCGTACGTTTGAGGGCGCGGGTTAGTGCTAGCGTACGGGTTAGGATTAGGGGACGGGTGAGGGTAAGGGTTCGGGGAAGGGTTAGGGTTAGGGTTTGGGCTAGGGATAGGGTTAGGGTACGGGGACGGTTTAGGGTCCAGGTGAGGGTACGACAACGCTTTAGGGTGAGCTTACGTATGAGGGCGTGGGTTCGTGTTAGCGTACGGGTTAGGATAAGGGGACGGGTGAGGGTAAGGCTTCGGAGAAGGGTTAAGGTTAGGGTTCGGGCTAGGGTTAGGGTTAGGAGACATGGACGGTTTAGGGTCCAGGTGAGGTTACGACAACGCTTTAGGGTAAGTGTACGTGTGAGGGTGAGGGTTAGTGTTAGCGTACGGGTTAGGATTATGTGACAGGTGAGGGTAAAGCTTAGGGGAAGGGTTAGGGTTAGGGTTCGGGCTAGGGTTAGGGTTAGCGGACGGGGACGGTTTAGGGTCCAGGTGAGGGTACGACAACGCTTTAGGGTGAGCGTACGTGTGAGGGCGCGGGTTAGTGTTAGCGTACGGGTTAGGATTAGGGGACGGGTGAGGGTAAGGCTTCGGGGAAGTGTTAGTGTTAGGGTTCGGGCTAGGGTTAGGGTTAGCGGACGGGGACGGTTTAGGGTCCAGGTGAGGGTACGACAACGCTTTAGGGTGAGCGTACATGTGAGGACGTGGGTTAGTGTTAGCGTACGGGTTAGGATTAGGGGACGGGTGAGGGTAAGGCTTTGGGGAGGGGTTAGGGTTAGGGTTAGGGCTAGGGTTAGGGTTAGGGGACGGGGATGGTTTAGGGTCCAGGTGAGGATACGACAACACTTTAGGGTGAGCGTACGTGTGAGGGCGCGGGTTAGTGTTAGCGTACGGGTTAGGATTAGGGGACGGGTGAGGGTAAGGCTTTGGGGAGGGTTTAGGGTTAGGGTTCGGGCTAGGGTTAGGGTTAGGGGACGGGGACGGTTTAGGGTCCAGGTGAGGATACGACAACACTTTAGGGTGAGCGTACATGTGAGGGCGCGGGTTAGTGTTAGTGTACAGGTTAGGATTATGTGACGGGTGAGGGTAAGGGTTCGGGGAAGGGTTAGGGTTAGGGTTCGGGGTAGGCTCACCGTTAGGGGACGGGGACGGTTTAGGGTCCAGGTGAGTGTACGACAATGTTTTAGGGTGAGCGGACGTGTGAGGGCGCGGGTTAGTTTAAGCATACAGGTTAGGATTAGGGGACGGGTGAGGGTAAGGCTTCAGGGAAGGGTTAGGGTGAGGGTTCGGGCTAGGGTTAGGGTTAGGGGACGGGGACGTTTTAGGGTCCAGGTGAGGGTATGACAACGCTTTAGTGTGAGTGTACGTGTGAGGGCTTGGGTTAGTGTTAGCGTACGGGTTAGGCTTAGAAGACGGGTGAGGGTAAGGGTTCGGGGAAGGGTTAGGGTTAGGGTTCGGGCTAGAGTTAGGGTTAGATGACGGGAAAGGTTTAGGGTCCAGGTGATGGTACGACAATGCTTTAGGGTGAGCGTTTGTGTGACGGCGCGGGTTAGTGTTAGCGTATGGGTTAGGATTAGGGGACGGGGGAGGGTAAGGCTTCAGCGAAGGGTTAGGGTTAGGGTTCGGGCTAGGGTTAGGTTTAGGGGACGGGGACGGTTTAGGGTCCAGTTCCACATACGACAACGCTTTAGGGTGAGCGTACGTGTGAGGGCGCGGGTTAGTGTTAGTGTACGGGTTAGGATTAGCTGACGTGTGAGGGTAAGGCTTCGGAGAAGGGTTAGAGTTAGGGTTAGGGTTAGGGTTAGGGGATGGGGACGGTTTACGGTCCAGGTGAGGGTATGACAACGCTTTAGGGTCTGCGTACGTGTGAGGGCGCGTGTTAGTGTTAGCGTACGGGTTAGGAGTAGGGGACGGGTGAGGGTAAGGCTTCGGGGAAGTGTTAGGGTTAGGGTTCGGGCTAGGGTTAGGGTTAGGGGACGGGGACGGTTTAGGGTCCAGGTGAGGGTACGACAACGCTTTAGGGTGAGCGTACTTGTGAGGGCGGGGGTAAGTGTTAGCGTACGGGTTAGGATTAGGGGACGGGTGAGGGTAAGGCTTCGGGGAAGTGTTAGGGTTAGGGCTGGGGATAGTGTTAGGGTTAGGGGACGGGGACGGTTTAGGGTCCAGGTGAGGGTACGACAATGCTTTACGGTGAGCGTACATGTGAGGGTGCGGGTTAGTGTTAGCGTACGGGTTAGGATTAGGGGACGGGTGAGGGTAAGGCTTCGGGGAAGTGTTAGGGTTAGGGTTCGGGCTAGGGTTACGGTTAGGGGACGGGGACGGTTTAAGGTCCAGGAGATGGTACGACAACGCTTTAGGGTGAGCGTACGTTTGAGGGCGCGGGTTAGTGTTAGCGTACGGTTTAGGATTAGGGGACGGGTGAGGGTAAGGCTTCGGGGAAGGTTTAGGGTTAGGGTTCGGGCTAGGGTTAGGGTTAGAGGATGGGGACGGTTTAGGGTCCAGGTGAGGTTATGACAACGCTTTAGGGTGAGCGTACGTGTGAGGGCGCGTGTTAGTGTTAGCGTACGGTTTAGGAGTAGGGGACGGGTGAGGGTAAGGCTTCGGGGAAGGGTTAGGGTTAGGGTTCGGGCTAGGGTTAGGGTTAGGGGACGCGGACGGTTTAGGGTCCAGGTGAGGGTACGACAGCGCTTTAGGGTGAGCGTACGTGTGAGGGCGCGTGTTAGTGTTAGCGTACGGCTTAGGCTTATAGGACGGGTGACGGTAAGGTTTCGGGAAAGGGTTAGGGTTAGGGTTCGGGCTAGGGTTAGGGTTAGGGTACGGGGACTGTGTAGGGTCCACATGAGTGTACGACAACGCTTTAGGGTGAGTGTACCTGTGAGGGCGTGGGTTAGTGTTAGCGTACGGGTTAGGATTAAGGGACGGGTGAGGGTAAGGGTTCGGGGAAGGGTTAGGGTTAGGGTTCGGGCTAGGGTTAGGGTTAGGGGACGGGGACGGTTTAGGGTCCAGGTGAGGGTACGACAACGCTTTAGGGTGAGCGTACGTGTGAGGGCGCGGGTTAGTGTTAGCGTACTTGTTACGATTAGCTGACGGGTGAGGGTAAGGTTTCGGGGAATTGTTAGGGTTAGGGTTCGGGCTAGGGTTAGTGTTAGGGGACGGGGACGGTTCAGGGTCCAGTTGAGGGTACGACAATGTTTTAGGGTGAGCGTACGTGTGAGGGCGTAGGTTAGTGTTAGCGTACGGGTTAGGACTAGGGGACGGGTGAGGGTAAGGCTTCGGGGAAGTGTTAGTGTTAGGGTTCGGGCTAGGGTTAGGGTTAGGGGACGGGGAAGGTTTAGGGTCCAAGTGAGGGTACGACAGCGCTTTAGGGTGAGCGTATGTGTGAGGGCACGGGTTAGTGTTAGCGTACGGGTTAGGATGAGGGGACGGGTGAGGTTAAGGCTTCGGGGAAGAGTTAGGGTTAGGTTTCCGGCTAGGGTTAGGGTTAGGCGACGGGGACGGTTTAGGGTCCAGGTGAGGGTACGACAACTCTTTAGGGTGAGCGTACATGTGAGGGCGCGGGTTAGTGTTAGCATATGGGTTAGGATGAGGGGACGGGTGAGGGTAAGGCTTCGGGGAAGTTTAGGGTTAGGGTTCGGGCTAGGGTTAGGGTTAGGGGATGGGGACGGTTTAGGGTCCAGGTGAGGGTACGACAACGCTTTAGGGTGAGCGTACGTGTGAGGGCGCGGGTTAGTGTTAGCGTACGGTTTAGGCTTATGGGACAGGTGAGGGTAAGGGTTCGGGGAAGGGTTAGGTTTAGCGTTCGGGCTAGGGTTAGGGTTAGGGTACGGGGACTGTTTAGGGTCCACGTGAGGGTATGACAACGCTTTAGGGTGATCTTACGTATGAGGGCGCGGGTTCGTGTTAGCGTACGGGTTGGGATAAGGGGACGGGTGAGGGTAAGGCTTCGCGGAAGTGTTAGTGTTAGGGTTCGGGCTAGGGTTAGGGTTAGGAGACATGGACGGTTTAGGGTCCTGGTGAGGTTACGACAACGCTTTAGGGTGAGTGTACGTGTGAGGGTGAGGGTTAGTGTTAGAGTACCGGTTAGGATTAGGTGACAGGTGAGGGTAAGGCTTAGGGGAAGGGTTAGGGTTAGGGTTCGGGCTAGGGTTAGGGTTAGGGGATGGGGATGGTTTAGGGTCTAGGTGAGGGTACGACAATGCTTTATGGTGAGCGTACGTGTGAGCGTGTGGGTTAGTGTTATCGTACGGGTTAGGATTAGGGGACGGGTGAGGGTAAGGCTTCGGGGAAGGGTTAGGGTAAGGGTTCGGGCTAGGGTTACGGTTAGGGGACGGGGACGGTTTAGGGTCCAGGTGAGGGTACGACAACGCTTTAGGGTGAGCGTACGTGTGAGGGCGCAGGTTAGTGTTAGCGTACGGGTTAGGATTAGGGGACGGGTGAGGGTAAGGGTTCGGGGAAGGGTTAGGGTTACGGTTCGGGCTAGGGTTAGGGTTAGGGGACGGGGACGGTTTAGGGTCCAGGTAAGGGTACGACAACGCTTTAGGGTGAGCGTACGTGTGAGGGCGCGGGTTAGTGTTAGCGTACGGGTTACGATTAGGGGACGGGTGAGGGTAAGGGTTCGGGGAATTGTTAGGGTTACGGTTCGGGCTAGGGTTAGGGTTAGGGGACGGGGACGGTTTAGGGTCCAGGTGAGGGTACGACAACGCTTTAGGGTGAGCGTACGTGTGAGGGCGCGGGTTAGTGTTAGCGTACGGGTTACGATTAGGGGACTGGTGAGGGTAAGGGTTAGGGTTCGGGCTAGGGTTAGTGTTAGGGGATGGGGACGGTTTAGGGTCTAGGTGAGGGTACGACAATGATTTAGGGTGAGCGTACGTGTGAGGGTGCAGGTTAGTGTTAGCGTACGGGTTAGGATTAGGGGACGGGTGAGGGTAAGGCTTCGGGGAGGGGTTAGGGTTAGGGTTCGGGCTAGGGTTAGGGTTAGGGGACGGGGACGGTTTAGGGTCCAGGTGAGGATACGACAACACTTTAGGGTGAGCGTACGTGTGAGGGCGCGGGTTAGTGTTAGCGTACGGGTTAGGATTAGGGGACGGGTAAGGGTAAGGCTTTGGGGAGGGGTTAGGGTTAGGGTTCGGGCTAGGGTTAGGGTTAGGGGACGGGGACGGTTTAGGGTCCAGGTGAGGATACGACAACACTTTAGGGTGAGCGTACGTGTGAGGGCGCGGGTTAGTGTTAGTGTACAGGTTAGGATTAGGTGACGGGTGAGGGTAAGGGTTCGGGGAAGCGTTAGGGTTAGGGTTAGGGGTAGGCTCACCGTTAGGGGACGGGGACGGTTTAGGGTCCAGGTGAGTGTACGACAATGTTTTAGGGTGAGCGGACGTGTGAGGGCGCGGGTTAGTGTAAGCGTACAGGTTAGGATTAGGGGACGGGTGAGGGTAAGGCTTCGGGGAAGGGTTAGGGTGAGGGTTCGGGCTAGGGTTAGGATTAGGGGATGGGGACGTTTTAGGGTCCAGGTGAGGGTATGACAACGCTTTATTGTGAGTGTACGTGTGAGGGCTTGGGTTAGTGTTAGCGTACGGGTTAGGCTTAGGGGACGGGTGAGTGTAAGGGTTCGGGGAAGGGTTAGGGTTAGGGTTCGGGCTAGAGTAAGGGTTAGATGACGGGAAAGGTTTAGGGTCCAGGTGAGGGTACGACAATGCTTTAGGGTGAGCGTTTGTGTGACGGCGCGGGTTAGTGTTAGCGTATGGGTTAGGATTAGGGAACGGGGGAGGGTAAGGCTTCAGGGAAGGGTTAGGGTTAGGGTTCAGGCTAGGGTTAGGATTAGGGGACGGGGACGGTTTAGGGTCCAGGTCCGCATACGACAACGCTTTAGGGTGAGCGTACATGTGAAGGCGCGGGTTAGTGTTAGCGTACGGGTTAGGATTAGGTGACGGGTGAGGGTAAGGCTTCGGGGAAGGGTTAGGGTTAGGGTTAGGGCTAGGGTTAGGGTTAGGGGACGGGGACGGTTTAGGGTCCAGGTGAGGGTACGACAACGCTTTAGGGTGAGCGTACGTGTGAGGGCGCGGGTTAGTGTTAGCGTACCAGTTCGGATTAGGGGACGGGTGAGGGTAAGGCTTCGGGGAAGGGTTACGGTTAAGGTTCGCGCTAGGGTTAGGGTTAGGGGACGGGGACGGTTTAGGGTCCAGGTGAGGGTATGACAACGCTTTAGGGTCTGCGTACATGTGAGGGCGCGTGTTAGTGTTAGCGTACGGGTTAGGAGTAGGGGACGGGTGAGGGTAAGGCTTCGGGGAAGTGTTAGGGTTAGGGTTCGGGCTGGGGTTAGGGTTAGGGGACGGGGATGGTTTAGGGTCCAGGTGAGGGTACGACAACGCTTTAGGGTGAGCGTACGTGTGAGGGCGCGGGTTAGTGTTAGCGTACGGGTTATGATTAGGGGACTGGTGAGGGTAAGGGTTTGGGGAAGGGTTAGGGTTAGGGTTCGGGCTAGGGTTAGGGTTAGGGGATGGGGACGGATTAGGGTCTAGGTGAGGGTACGACAATGCTTTAGGTTGAGCGTACGTGTGAGGGCGCTGGTTAGTGTTAGCGTACGGGTTAGGATTAGGGGACGGGTGAGGGTAAGGCTTCGGGGATGGGTTAGGGTTAGGGTTCGGGCTAGGGTTAGGGTTAGGGGACGGGGACGGTTTAGGGTCCAGGTGAGGATACGACAACACTTTAGGGTGAGCGTACGTGTGAGGGCGCGGGTTAGTGTTAGCGTACGGGTTAGGATTAGGGGACGGGTGAGGTTAAGGCTTTGGGGAGGGGTTAGGGTTAGGGTTCGGGCTAGGGTTAGGGTTAGGGGACGGGGACGGTTTAGGGTCCAGGTGAGGATACGACAACACTTTAGGGTGAGCGTACGTGTGAGGGCGCGGGTTAGTGTTAGTGTACAGGTTAGGATTAGGTGACGGGTGAGGGTAAGGGTTCGGGGAAGCGTTAGGGTTAGGGTTCGGGGTAGGCTCACCGTTAGGGGACGGGGACGGTTTAGGGTCCAGGTGAGTGTACGACAATGTTTTAGGGTGAGCGGACGTGTGAGGGCGCGGCTTAGTGTAAGCGTACAGGTTAGGATTACGGGACGGGTGACGGTAAGGCTTCGGGGAAGGGTTAGGATGAGGGTTCGGGCTAGTGTTAGGGTTAGGGGATGGGGACGTTTTAGGGTCCAGGTGTGGGTATGACAACGCTTTAGTGTGAGTGTACGTGTGAGGGCTTGGGTTAGTGTTAGCGTACGGGTTAGCCTTAGGGGACGGGTGAGGGTAAGGGTTCGGGGAAGGGTTAGGGTTAGGGTTCGGGCTAGAGTAAGGGTTAGATGACGGGAAAGGTTTAGGGTCCAGGTGAGGGTACGACAATGCTTTAGGGTGAGCGTTTGTGTGACGGCGCGGGTTAGTGTTAGCGTATGGGTTAGGATTAGGGGACGGGGGAGGGTAAGGCTTCAGGGAAGGGTTAGGGCTAGGGTTTGGGCTAGGGTTAGGGTTAGGGGACGGGGACGGTTTAGGGTCCAGGTCCGCATACGACAACGCTTTAGGGTGAGCATACATGTGAGGGCGCGGGTTAGTGTTAGCGTATGGGTTAGGATTAGGTGACGGGTGAGGGTAAGGCTTCGGGGAAGGGTTAGGGTTAGGGTTAGGGCTAGGGTTAGGGTTAGGGGACGGGGACGGTTTAGGGTCCAGGTGAAGGTATGACAACGTTTTAGGGTGAGCGTACGTGTGAGGGCGCGGGTTAGTGTTAGTGTACGGGTTAGGTTTAGGGGACGGGAGAGGGTAAGGGTTCGGGGAAGGGTTAGGGATAGGGTTCGGGCAAGGGTTATGGTTAGGGGACGGGGACGGTTTAGGGTCCAGGTCCACATACGACAACGCTTTAGGGTGAGCGTACATGTGAGGGCGCGGGTTAGTGTTAGTGTACGGGTTAGGATTAGCTGACGGGTGAGGGTAAGGCTTCGGAGAAGGGTTAGAGTTAGGGTTAGGGTTAGGGTTAGGGGATGGGGACGGTTTAGGGTCCAGGTGAGGGTATGACAATGCTTTAGGGTCTGCGTACGTGTGAGGGCACATGTTAGTTTTAGCGTACGGGTTAGGAGTAGGGGACGGGTGAGGGTAAGGCTTCGGGGAAGGGTTAGGTTTAGGGTTCGGGCTAGGGTTAGGGTTAGGGGACGGGGACGGTTTAAGGTCCAGGAGATGGTACAACAACGCTTTAGGGTGAGCGTACGTTTGAGGGCGCGGGTTAGTGTTAGCGTACGGTTTAGGATTAGGGGACGGGTGAGGGTAAGGCTTCGGGGAAGGTTTAGGGTTAGGGTTCGGGCTAGGGTTAGGGTTAGGGGATGGGGACGGTTTAGGGTCGAGGTGAGGTTATGACAACGCTTTAGGGTGAACGTACGTGTGAGGGCGCGTGTTAGTGTTAGCGTACGGGTTAGGAGTAGGGGACGGGTGAGGGTAAGGCTTCGGGGAAGGGTTAGGGTTAGGGTTCAGGCTAGGGTTAGGTTTAGGGGACGGTGACGGTTTAGGGTCCAGGTGAGGGTACGACAACGCTTTAGGGTGAGCGTACTTGTGAGGGCGGGGGTTATTGTTAGAGTACGGGTTAGGATTAGGGGACGTGTGAGGGTAAGGCTTCGGGGAAAGGTTAGGGTTAGGTTTCGGGCTAGGGTTAGGGTTAGGGAACGGGGACGGTGTAGGGTCCATGTGAGGGTACGACAATGCTTTAGGGTCAGCGTACGTGTGAGGGCGCGGGTTTGTGTTATCGTACGGGTTAGGATTATGGGACGGGTGAGGGTAAGGCTTCGGGGAAGGGTTAGGGTTAGGGTTCGGGCTAGGGTTAAGGTTAGGGGACGGGATCGGTTTAGGGCCCAGGTGAGGGTACGACAGTGCTTTAAGGTGAGCGTACGTGTGAGGGCGCGTGTTAGTGTTAGCGTACGGCTTAGGCTTATAGGACGGGTGAGGGTAAGGGTTTGGGGAAGGGTTAGGGTTAGGGTTCGGGCTAGGGTTAGGGTTAGGGTACGGGGACTGTTTAGGGTCCACATGAGGGTACGACAACGCTTTTGGGTGAGTGTACCTGTGACGGCGTGGGTTAGTGTTAGCGTACGGGTTAGTATTAAGGGACGGGTGAGGGTAAGGCCCCGGGGAAGGGTTAGGGTTAGGGTTCGTGCTAGGGTTACGGTTAAGGGACGGGGACGGTTTACAGTCCAGGTGAGCATACGACAACACTTTAGGGTGAGCGTACGTGTGAGGGCGCGGGTTAGTGCTAGCGTACGGGGTAGGATGAGGGGACGGGTGAGGGTAAGGCTTCGGGGAAGTGTTAGGGTTAGGGTTTGGGCTACGGTTAGGGTTAGGGGACGAGGACGGTTTAGGGTCCAGGTGAAGGTACGACAACGCTTTAGGTTGAGCGTACATGTGAGGGCGCGGATTAGTGTTAGCGTACGGGTTAGGATTAGGGGACGGGTGAGGGTAAGGGTTCGGGGAAGTGTTAGGGTTAGGGTTCGGGGTAGGCTCACCGTTAGGGGACGGGGACGGTTTAGGGTCCAGGTGAGTGTACGACAATGTTTTAGGGTGAGCGGACGTGTGAGGGCGCGGGTTAGTTTAAGCATACAGGTTAGGATTAGGGGACGGGTGAGGGTAAGGCTTCGGGGAAGGGTTAGGGTGAGGGTTCGGGTTAGGGTTAGGGTTAGGGGACGGGGACGTTTTAGGGTCCAGGTGAGGGTATGACAACGCTTTAGTGTGAGTGTACGTGTGAGGGCTTGGGTTAGTGTTAGCGTACAGGTTAGGCTTAGGGGACGGGTGAGGGTAAGGGTTCGGGGAAGGGTTAGGGTTAGGGTTCGGGCTAGAGTTAGGGTTAGATGACGGGAAAGGTTTAGGGTCCACGTGAGGGTACGACAATGCTTTAGGGTGAGCGTTTCTGTGACGGCGCGGGTTAGTGTTAGCGTATGGGTTAGGACTGGGGACGGGGGAGGGTAAGGCTTCGGGGAAGGGTTAGGGTTAGGGTTCGGGCTAGGGTTAGGGTTAGGGGACGGGGACGGTTTAGGGTCCAGTCCGCATACGACAACACTTTAGGGTGAGCGTACATGTGAGGGCGCGGGTTAGTGTTAGCGTACGGGTTAGGATTAGGTGACGAGTGAGGGTAAGGCTTCGGGGAAGGGTTAGGGTTAGGGTTAGGGTTAGGGTTAGGGTTAGGGGATGGGGACGGTTTAGGGTCCAGGTGAGGGTACGACAACGCTTTAGGGTGAGCGTACGTGTGAGGGCGCGGGTTAGTGTTAGCGTACGGGTTAGGATTAGGGGACGGGTGAGGGTAAGGCTTTGGGGAGGGGTTAGGGTTAGGGTTCGGGCTAGGGTTAGGGTTAGGGGACGGGGACGGTTTAGGGTCCAGGTGAGGATACGACAACACTTTAGGGTGAGCGTACGTGTGAGGGCGCGGGTTAGTGTTAGTGTACAGGTTAGGATTAGGTGACGGGTGAGGGTAAGGGTTCGGGGAAGCGTTAGGGTTAGCGTTCGGGGTAGGCTCACCGTTAGGGGACGGGGACAGTTTAGGGTCCAGGTGAGTGTACGACAATGTTTTAGGGTGAGCGGACGTGTGAGGGCGCGGCTTAGTGTAAGCGTACAGGTTAGGATTAGGGGACGGGTGAGGGTAAGGCTTCGGGGAAGGGTTAGGATGAGGGTTCGGGGTAGTGTTAGGGTTAGGGGATGGGGACGTTTTAGGGTCCAGGTGTGGGTATGACAACGCTTTAGTGTGAGTGTACGTGTGAGGGCTTGGGTTAGTGTTAGCGTACGGGTTAGGATTAGGGGACGGGTGAGGGTAAGGGTTCTGGGAAGGGTTAGGGTTAGGGTTCGGGCTAGAGTAAGGGTTAGATGACGGGAAAGGTTTAGGGTCCAGGTGAGGGTACGACAATGCTTTAGGGTGAGCGTTTGTGTGACAGCGCGGGTTAGTGTTAGCGTATGGGTTAGGATTAGGGGACGGGGGAGGGTAAGGCTTCAGGGAAGGGTTAGGGTTATGGTTTGGGCTAGGGTTAGGGTTAGGGGACGGGGACGGTTTAGGGTCCGGGTCCGCATACGACAACGCTTTAGGGTGAGCGTACATGTGAGGGCGCGGGTTAGTGTTAGCGTACGGGTTAGGATTAGGTGACGGGTGAGGGTAAGGCTTCGGGGAAGGGTTAGGGTTAGGGTTAGGGCTAGGGTTACGGTTAGGGGACGGGGACGGTTTAGGGTCCAGGTGAGGGTACAACAACGCTTTAGGGTGAGCGTACGTGTGAGGGTGCGGGTTAGTGTTAGCTTACCAGTTCGGATTAGGGGACGGGTAAGGGTAAGGCTTTGGGGAAGGGTTATGGTTAAGGTTCGCGCTAGGGTTAGGGTTAGGGGACGGGGACGGTTTAGTGTCCAGGTGAAGGTATGACAACGTTTTAGGGTGAGCGTACGTGTGAGGGCGTGGGTTAGTGTTATCGTACGGGTTAGGATTAGGGGACGGGAGAGGGTAAGGTTTCGGGGAAGGGTTAGGGTTAGGGTTCGGGCAAGGGTTATGGTTAGGGGACGGGGACGGTTTAGGGTCCAGGTCCACATACGACAACGCTTTAGGGTGAGCGTACATGTGAGGGCGCGGGTTAGTGTTAGTGTACGGGTTAGGATTAGCTGACGGGTGAGGGTAAGGCTTCGGAGAAGGGTTAGAGTTAGGGTTAGGGTTAGGGGACGGGGACGGGGACGGTTTAGGGTCCAGGTGAAGGTACGACAACGCTTTAGGGTGAGCGTACGTGTGAGGGCGCGGATTAGTGTTAGCGTACGGGTTAGGAGTAGGGGACGGGTGAGGGTAAGGGTTCAGGGAAGGGTTAGGGTTAGGGTTTGGGCTAGGGATAGGGTTAGGGGACGGGGACGGTTTAGGGTCCAGGTGAGGGTACGACAACGCTTTAGGGTGAGCGTACGTGTGAAGGCGTGGGTTAGTGTTACCGTACGGGTTAGGATTAGGGGACGGGTGAGGTTAAGGGTTCGGGGAAGGGTTAGGTTTAGGGTTCGGGCTAGGGTTAGGGTTAGGGGACGGGGACGGTTTAGGGTCCAGGTGAGGGTAAAACAACGATTTAGGGTGAGCGTACGTGTGAGGGTGCGGATTAGTGTTAGCGTACGGGTTAGGATTAGGGGACGGTTGAGGGTAAGGGTTCGGGAAGGGTTAGGGTTAGGGTTCGGACTAGGGTTAGGTTTAGGGGACAAGGACGGTTTAGGGTCCAGGTCCGCATACGAAAACGCTTTAGGGTGAGCGTACATGTGAGGGCGCAGGTGAGTGTTAGCGTACGGTTTAGGATTAGGCGACGTGTGAGTGTAAGGATTCGGGGAAGGGTTAGGGTTAGGGTTCAGGCTAGGGTTAGGGTTAGGGGACGGGGACGGTTTAGGGTCCAGGTCCGCATATGACAACGCTTTAGGGTGAGCATACATGTGAGGGCGCGGGTTAGTGTTAGCGTACGGGTTAGGATTAGGTGACGGGTGAGGGTAAGGCTTCGGGGAAGGGTTAAGGTTAGGGTTAGGGCTAGGGTTAGGGTTAGGGAACGAGGACGGTTTAGGGTCCAGGTGAGGGTACGACAACGCTATAGGGTGAGCGTACGTGTGAGGGCGCGAGTTAGTGTTAGCGTACTGTTTCGGATAAGGGGACGGGTAAGGGTAAGGCTTCGGGGAAGGGTTAGGGTTAGGGGACGGGGACGGTTTAGCGTCCAGGTGAAGGTATGACAACGTCTTAGTGTGAGCGTACGTGTGAGGGCGTGTGTTATTCTTAGCGTACGGGTTACGATTAGGGGACTGGTGAGGGTAAGGCTTCGGGGAAGGGTTAGGGTTAGGGTTCAGGCTAGGGTTAGGGTTAGGAGACATGGACGGTTTAGGGTCCAGGTGAGGGTACTGCAACGCTTTAGTGTGAGCGTACGTGTGAGGGCGCGGGTTAGTGTTAGCGTACCGGTTAGGATTAGGGGACGGGTGAGGGTAAGGCTTCGGGGAAGGGTTAGGGTTAGGGTTTGGGCTAGGGTTAGGGTTAGGGGACGGGTACGTTTTAGGGTCCAGGTGAGGGTATGACAACGCTTTAGTGTGAGTGTACGTGTGAGAGCTTGGGTTAGTGTTAGCGTACGGGTTAGACTTAGGGGACGGGTGAGGGTAAGGGTTAGGGGAAGGGTTAGCGTTAGGGTTCGGGCTAGGGTTAGGGTTAGGGTTAGGGTTAGGGTTAGGGTTAGGGTTAGGGTTAGGGGACGGGGACAGTTTAGGGTCCAGGTCCACATACGACAACGCTTTAGGGTGAGCGTACATGTGAGGGCGCGGTTTAGTGTTAGCGTACGGGTTAGGATTAGGTGACTGGTGACGGTAAGGCTTCGGGGAAGGGTTACAGTTAAGGTTTGCGCTAGGGTTAGGGTTAGGGGACGGGGACGATTTAGGGTCCAGGTGAAGGTATGACAACGTTTTAGGGTGAGCGTACATGTGAGGGCGCGGGTTAGTGTTAGCGTACGGGTTAGGCTTAGGGGACGGGTGAGGGTAAGGGTTCGGGGAAGGGTTAGGGTTAGGGTTCGGGCAAGGGTTAGGGTTAGGGGATGGGGACGGTTTAGGGTCCAGGTCCGCATACGACAACGCTTTAGGGTGAGAGTACATGTGAGGGCACGGGTTAGTGTTAGCGTACGGGTTAGGATTAGCTGACGGGTGAGCGTACGGCCTCGGGGAAGGGTTAGAGTTAGGGTTAGGGCTACGGTTAGAGTTAGGGAATGGGGACGGTTTAGGGTCAAGGTGAAGGTACGACAACGCTTTAGGGTGAGCATACGTGTGAGGGCGCGGGTTAGTGTTAGCGTACTGGTTAGGATTAGGGGACGGGTGAGAATAAGGGTTCGGGGAAGGGTTAGGGTTAGGGTTTCGGCTAGGGTTAGGGTTAGGGGACGGGGACGGTTTAGGGTCCAGGTGAGGGTACGACAACGCTTTAGGGTGAGCGTACGTGTGAGGGCGTGGGCTAGTGTGAGCGTACGGTTAGGATTGGGGGACGGGTGAGAGTATGGGTTGGGGGAAGGGTTAGGGTTAGGGTTCGGGCTAGGGTTAGGGTTAGGGTACGGGGACGGTTTAGGGTCCAGGTGAGTTTACGACAACGTTATAGGGTGAGCGTACGTGTGAGGGCGCGGGTTAGTGTTAGCGTACCGGTTCGGATAAGGGGACGGGTAAGGGTAAGGCTTCGGGGAAGGGTTAGGGTTAGGGTTCGGGCTAGGGTTAGGTTTAGGGTTCAGGTGAAAGTATGACAACGTCTTAGTGTGAGCGTACGTGTGAGGGCGCGGGTTAGTGTTAGCGTACGGGTTACGATTAGGGGACGGGTGAGAGTAAGGGTTCGGGGAAGGGTTAGGGTTAGGGTTCGGGCTAGGGTTAGGGTTAGGGGACGGGGACGGTTTAGGGTCCAGATGAGGGTACGACAACGCTTTAGGGTGAGCGTACGTGTGAGGGCGCGGGTTAGTGTTAGCATTCGGTTTAGGATGAGGAGACGGGTGAGGGTAAGGCTTCGGGGAAGGTTTAGGGTTAGGGTTCAGGCTAGGGTTAGGGTTAGGGGACGGGGACGGTTTAGGGTCCAGGTGAGGGTATGACAACGCTTTACGGTGAGCGTACGTGTGAGGGCGCGTGTTCCTGTTAGCGTACGGGTTAGGATTAGGGGACGGGTGAGGGTAAGGGTTCGGTGAAGGGTTAGGGTTAGGCTTCGGGCTAGGGTTAGGGTTAAGGGACGGGGACGGTTTAGGGTCAAGGTGAGGGTATGACAACGCTTTAGGGTGAGCGTACGTGTGAGGGCGCGGGTTCGTGTTAGCGTACGGGTTACGATTAGGGGACGGGTGAGGGTAAGGGTTCGGGGAATTGTTAGGGTTAGGGTTCGGGCTAGGGTTAGGGTTAGGGGACAGGGACGGTTTAGGGTCCAGGTGAGGGTACGCTAATGCTTTAGGGTGAGCGTACGTGTGAGGGCGCAGGTTAGTGTTAGCGTATGGGTTAGGATTAGGGGACGGGTGAGGGTAAGGCTTCGGGGAAGTGTTAGTGTTAGGGTTTGGGCTAGGGTTAGGGTTAGGGGACGGGGACGGTTTAGGGTCCAGGTGAGGGTACGACAACGCTTTAGGGTGAGCGTATGTGTGAGGGCGTGGGTTAGTGTTAGCGTACGGGTTAGGATGAGGGGATGGGTGAGGTTAAGGCTTCGGGGAAGAGTTAGGGTTAGGTTTCGGGCTAGGGATAGGGTTAGGTGACGGGGACGGTTTAGTGTCCAGGTGAGGGTACGACAACGCTTTAGGGTGAGCGTACATGTGAGGGCGCGGGTTAGTGTTAGCATACGGGTTAGGATGAGGGGACGGGTGAGGGTAAGGCTTCGGGGAAGGTTTAGTGTTAGGGTTAGGGCTAGGGTTAGGGTTAGGGGATGGGGACGGTTTAGGGTCCAGGTGAGGGTATGACAACGCTTTAGGGTGAGTGTACCTGTGAGGGCGCGGGTTAGTGTTAGCGTACGGTTAGGATTAGGGGACGGGTGAGAGTAAGGGTTGGGGGAAGGGTTAGGGTTAGGGTTCGGGCTAGGGTTAGGGTTAGGGGACGGGGACGGTTTAGGGTCCAGATGAGGGTACGACAACGCTATAGGGTGAGGGTACATGTGAGGGCGTGGGTTAGTGTTAGAGTACCGGTTCAGATAAGGGGACGGGTAAGGGTAAGGCTTCGGGGAAGGTTTAGGGTTAGGGTTCGGGCTAGGGTTAGGGTTAGGGGACGGGGACGGTTTAGGGTCCAGGTGAAGGTATGACAACGTCTTAGTGTGAGCGTACGTGTGAGGGCGCGGTTTATTGTTAGCGTACGGGTTACGATGAGGGGACGGGTGAGGGTAAGGCTTCGGGGAAGGGTTAGGGTTAGGGTTCGGGCTAGGGTTAGTGTTAGGAGACATGGACGGTTTAGAGTCCAGGTGAGGGTACGACAACGCTTTAGGGTGAGCGTACGTGTGAGGGCGCGGGTTAGTGTTAGCGTACCGGTTAGGATTAGGGGACGGGTGAGGGTAAGGCTTCGGGGAAGGGTTAGGATTAGGGTTCGGGCTAGGGTTAGGGTTAGGGGACGGGGACGTTTTAGGGTCCAGGTGAGGGTATGACAACGCTTTAGTGTGAGTGTACGTGTGAGGGCTTGGGTTAGTGTTAGCGTACGGGATAGACTTAGGGGACGGGTGAGGGTAAGGGTTAGGGAAAGGGTTAGGGTTAGGGTTCGGGCTAGGGTTAGGGTTAGAGGACGGGAAAGGTTTAGGGTCCAGGTGAGGGTACGACAATGCTTTAGGGTGAGCGTTTGTGTGACGGCGCGGGTTAGTATTAGCGTACGGGTTAGGATTAGGGGACGGGTGAGGGTAAGGCTTCAGGGAAGGGTTAGGGTTAGGGTTCGGGCTAGGGTTAGGGTTAGGGGACGGGGACGGTTTAGGGTCCAGTTCCGCATACGACAACGCTTTAGGGTGAGCGTACATGTGAGGGCGCGGTTTAGTGTTAGCGTACGGGTTAGGATTAGGTGACAGGTAACGGTAAGGCTTCGGGGAAGGGTTGGGGTTAGGGTTAGGTCTAGGGTTAGGGTTAGGGGACGGGGACGGTTTAGGGTCCAGGTGAGGGTACGACAACGCTTTAGGGTGAGCTTACATGTGAAGGCGCGGGTTAGTGTTAGCGTACCAGTTCGGATTGGGGACAGGTAAGGGTAAGGCTTCGGGGAAGGGTTACGGTTAAGGTTCGCGCTAGGGTTAGGGTTAGGGGACGGGGACGGTTTAGGGTCCAGGTGAAAGTATGACAACGTTTTAGGGTTAGTGTATGTGTGAGGGCGCGGGTTAGTGTTAGCGTACCAGTTCGGATTAGGGGACGGGTAAGGGTAAGGCTTCGGGGAAGGGTTACGGTTAAGGTTCGCGCTAGGGTTAGGGTTAGGGGACGGGGACGGTTTAGGGTCCATGTGAAGGTATGACGACGTTTTAGGGTGAGCGTACGTGTGAGGGCGCGTGTTAGTGTTAGCGTACGACTTAGGCTTATAGGACGGGTGAGGGTAAGGGTTCGGGGAAGGGTTAGGGTTAGGGTTCGGGCTAGGGTTAGGGTTAGGGTACGGGGACTGTTTAGGGTCCACATGAGGGTACGACAACGCTTTAGGGTGAGTGTACCTGTGAGGGCGTGGGTTAGTTTTAGCATACGGGTTAGGATTAAGGGACGGGTGAGGGTAAGGCCCCGGGGAAGGGTTAGGGTTAGGGTTCGGGCTAGGGTTACGGTTAAGGGACGGGGACGGTTTACAGTCCAGGTGAGCCTATGACAACATTTTAGGATGAGCGTACGTTTGAGGGCGCGGGTTAGTGCTAGCGTACGGGTTAGGATTAGGGGACGGGTGAGGGTAAGGGTTCGGGGAAGGGTTAGGGTTAGGGTTTCGGCTAGGGATAGGGTTAGGGTACGGGGACGGTTTAGGGTCCAGGTGAGGGTACGACAATGCTTTAGGGTGAGCTTACGTATGAGGGCGTGGGTTCGTGTTAGCGTACGGGTTAGGATAAGGGGACGGGTGAGGGTAAGGCTTCGGGGAAGGGTTAAGGTTAGGGTTCGGGCTAGGGTTAGGGTTAGGAGACATGGACGGTTTAGGGTCCAGGTGAGGTTACGACAACGCTTTAGGGTAAGTGTACGTGTGAGGGTGAGGGTTAGTGTTAGCGTACGGGTTAGGATTATGTGACAGGTGAGGGTAAAGCTTAGGGGAAGGGTTAGGGTTAGGGTTCGGGCTAGGGTTAGGGTTAGGGGATGGGGACGGTTTAGGGTCTAGGTGAGGGTACGACAACGCTTTAGGGTGAGCGTACGTGTGAGGGCGTGGGTTAGTGTTAGCGTACGGGTTAGGATTAGGGGACGGGTGAGGGTTAGGCTTCGGGGAAGTGTTAGTGTTAGGGTTCGGGCTAGGGTTAGGGTTAGCGGACGGGGACGGTTTAGGGTCCAGGTGAGGGTACGACAATGCTTTAGGGTGAGCGTACATGTGAGGACGCGGGTTAGTGTTAGCGTACGGGTTAGGATTAGGGGACGGGTGAGGGTAAGGCTTTGGGGAGGGGTTAGGGTTAGGGTTCGGGCTAGGGTTAGGGTTAGGGGACGGGGACGGTTTAGGGTCCAGGTGAGGATACGACAACACTTTAGGGTGAGCGTACGTGTGAGGGCGCGGGTTAGTGTTAGCGTACGGGTTAGGATTAGGGGACGGGTGAGGGTAAGGCTTTGGGGAGGGTTTAGGGTTAGGGTTCGGGCTAGGGTTAGGGTTAGGGGACGGGGACGGTTTAGGGTCCAGGTGAGGATACGACAACACTTTAGGGTGAGCGTACATGTGAGGGCGCGGGTTAGTGTTAGTGTACAGGTTAGGATTATGTGACGGGTGAGGGTAAGGGTTCGGGGAAGGGTTAGGGTTAGGGTTCGGGGTAGGCTCACCGTTAGGGGACGGGGACGGTTTAGGGTCCAGGTGAGTGTACGACAATGTTTTAGGGTGAGCGGACGTGTGAGGGCGCGGGTTAGTTTAAGCATACAGGTTAGGATTAGGGGACGGGTGAGGGTAAGGCTTCAGGGAAGGGTTAGGGTGAGGGTTCGGGCTAGGGTTAGGGTTAGGGGACGGGGACGTTTTAGGGTCCAGGTGAGGGTATGACAACGCTTTAGTGTGAGTGTACGTGTGAGGGCTTGGGTTAGTGTTAGCGTACGGGTTAGGCTTAGAAGACGGGTGAGGGTAAGGGTTCGGGGAAGGGTTAGGGTTAGGGTTCGGGCTAGAGTTAGGGTTAGATGACGGGAAAGGTTTAGGGTCCAGGTGATGGTACGACAATGCTTTAG
Organism: Leucopleurus acutus; assembly: GCF_964270905.1. Lineage (NCBI taxonomy): Eukaryota > Metazoa > Chordata > Mammalia > Artiodactyla > Delphinidae > Leucopleurus > Leucopleurus acutus. The sequence goes on from NC_139159.1 coordinate 58,058,256, forward strand.
GGTGAGCGTTTGTGTGACGGCGCGGGTTAGTGTTAGCGTATGGGTTAGGATTAGGGGACGGGGGAGGGTAAGGCTTCAGGGAAGGGTTAGGGTTAGGGTTCGGGCTAGGGTTAGGTTTAGGGGACGGGGACGGTTTAGGGTCCAGGTCCGCATATGACAACGCTTTAGGGTGAGCGTACATGTGAGGGCGCTGGTTAGTGTTAGCGTACGGGTTAGGATTAGGTGACGGGTGAGGGTAAGGCTTCGGGGAAGGGTTAGGGTTAGGGTTAGGGCTAGGGTTAGGGTTAGGGGACGGGGACGGTTTAGGGTCCAGGTGAGGGTACGACAACGCTTTAGGGTTAGCGTACGTGTGAGGGCGCGGGTTAGTGTTAGCGTACCAGTTAGGATTAGGGGACGGGTTAGGGTAAGGCTTCGGGGAAGGGTTACGGTTAAGGTTCGCGCTAGGGTTAGGGATAGGGGACGGGGACGGTTTAGGGTCCAGGTGAAGGTATGACAACGTTTTAGGGTGAGCGTACGTGTGAGGGCGCGGGTTAGTGTTAGCGTACGGGTTACGATTAGGGGACGGGTGAGGGTAAGGGTTCGGGGAAGGGTTAGGGTTAGGGTTCGGGCTAGGGTTAGGGTTAGGGGACGGGGACTGTTTAGGGTCCACGTGATGGTACGACAACGCTTTAGGGTGAGTGTACCTGTTAGGGCGCGGGTTAGTGTTAGCGTACGGGTTAGGATTAGGGGACGGGTGAGGGTAAGGCTTCGGGGAAGGGTTAGGGTTAGGTTTCGGGCTAGGGTTACGGTTAAGGGACGGGGACGGTTTATGGTCCAGGTGAGCGTACGACAACGGTTTAGGGTGAGCGTACGTGTGAGGGCACGGGTTACTGTTAGCATACGGGTTAGGATGAGGGGACGGGTGAGGGTAAGGCTTCGGGGAAGGTTCAGGGTTAGGGTTCAGGCTAGGGTTAGGCTTAGGGGACGGGGACGGTTTAGGGTCCAGGTGAGGGTACGACAACGCTTTACGGTGAGCGTACATGTAAGGGCGCGGGTTAGTGTTAGCGTACGGTTTAGGCTTATGGGACGGGTGAGGGTAAGGGTTCGGGGAAGGGTTAGGGTTAGCGTTCGGGCTAGGCTTAGGGTTAGGGTACGGGGAGTGTTTAGGGTCCACGTGAGGGTATGACAATGCTTTAGGGTGAGTGTACCTGTGAGGGCGCGGGTTAGTGTTAGCGTACGGGTTAGGATTAGGGGACGGGTGAGGGTAAGGCTTCGGGGAAGGGTTAGGGTTAGGGTTCAGGCTAGGGTTAGGGTTAGGGGACGGTGACGGTTTAGGGTCCAGGTGAGTGTACGACAACGCTTTAGGGTGAGCGTACTTGTGAGGGCGGGGGTTATTGTTAGCGTACGGGTTAAGATTAGGGGACGGGTGAGGGTAAGGCTTCGGGGAAGGGTTAGGGTTAGGGTTCGGGTTAGGGTTAGGGTTAGGGGACGGGGACGGTTTAGGGTCCAGGTGAGGGTACGACAATGCTTTAGGGTGAGCGTACGTGTGAGGGCGCGGGTTAGTGTTAGCGTACCGGTTAAGATTAGGGGACGGGTGAGGGTAAGGCTTCGGGGAAGGGTTAGGGTTAGGGTTTGGGCTAGGGTTAGGGTTAGGGTTAGGGGACGGGGACGGTTTAGGGTCCAGGTGAAGGTACGACAACGCTTTAGGGTGAGCGTACGTGTGAGGGCGCGGATTAGTGTTAGCGTACGGGTTAGGAGTAGGGGACGGGTGAGGGTAAGGGTTCAGGGAAGGGTTAGGGTTAGGGTTTGGGCTAGGGATAGGGTTAGGGGACGGGGACGGTTTAGGGTCCAGGTGAGGGTACGACAACGCTTTAGGGTGAGCGTACGTGTGAAGGCGTGGGTTAGTGTTACCGTACGGGTTAGGATTAGGGGACGGGTGAGGTTAAGGGTTCGGGGAAGGGTTAGGTTTAGGGTTCGGGCTAGGGTTAGGGTTAGGGGACGGGGACGGTTTAGGGTCCAGGTGAGGGTAAAACAACGCTTTAGGGTTAGCGTACGTGTGAGGGTGCGGATTAGTGTTAGCGTACGGGTTAGGATTAGGGGACGGTTGAGGGTAAGGGTTCGGGAAGGGTTAGGGTTAGGGTTCGGACTAGGGTTAGGTTTAGGGGACAAGGACGGTTTAGGGTCCAGGTCCGCATACGAAAACGCTTTAGGGTGAGCGTACATGTGAGGGCGCAGGTGAGTGTTAGCGTACGGTTTAGGATTAGGCGACGTGTGAGGGTAAGGGTTCGGGGAAGGGTTAGGGTTAGGGTTCGGGCTAGGGTTAGGGTTAGGGGACGGGGACGGTTTAGGGTCCAGGTCCGCATATGACAACGCTTTAGGGTGAGCATACATGTGAGGGCGCGGGTTAGTGTTAGCGTACGGGTTAGGATTAGGTGACGGGTGAGGGTAAGGCTTCGGGGAAGGGTTAAGGTTAGGGTTAGGGCTAGGGTTAGGGTTAGGGGACGAGGACGGTTTAGGGTCCAGGTGAGGGTACGACAACGCTATAGGGTGAGCATACGTGTGAGGGCGCGTGTTAGTGTTAGCGTACTGTTTCGGATAAGGGGACGGGTAAGGGTAAGGCTTCGGGGAAGGGTTAGGGTTAGGGTTCGGGCTAGGGTTAGGGATAGGGGACGGGGACGGTTTAGGGTCCAGGTGAAGGTATGACAACGTCTTTTTGTGAGCGTACGTGTGAGAGCGCGGGTTAGTGTTAGCGTACGGGTTACGATTAGGGGACGGGTGAGGGTAAGGGTTCGGGGAAGGGTTACGGTTAGGGTTCGGGCTAGGGTTAGGGTTAGGGGACGGGGACTGTTTAGGGTCCACGTGAGGGTACGACAACTCTTTAGGGTGAGTGTACCTGTGAGGGTACGGGTTAGTGTTAGCGTACGGGTTAGGATTAGAGGACGGGTGAGGGTAAGGCTTCGGGGAAGGGTTAGGGTTAGGGTTCGGGCTAGCGTTACGGTTAAGGGATGGGGACGGTTTACGGTCCAGGTGAGCGTACGATAACGCTTTAGGGTGAGCGTACGTGTGAGGGCGCGGGAAAGTGTTAGCATACGGGTTAGGATGAGGGGACGGGTGAGGGTAAGGCTTCGGGGAAGGTTTAGGGTTAGGGTTCGGGCTAGGGTTAGGGTTAGGGGACGGGAACGGTTTAGGGTCCACGTGAGGGTATGACAACGCTTTAGGGTGAGTGTACCTGTGAGGGCGCGGGTTAGTGTTAGCGTACGGGTTAGGATTAGGAGACGGGTGAGGGTAAGGCTTTGGGGAAGGGTTAGGGTTAGGGTTCGGGCTAGGGTTATGGTTAAGGGACGGGGACGGTTTACGGTCCAGGTGAGCGTACGAAAACGCTTTAGGGTAAGCGTACTTGTGAGGGCACGGGTTAGTGTTAGCATTCGGTTTAGGATGAGGAGACGGGTGAGGGTAAGGCTTCGGGGAAGGTTTAGGGTTAGGGTTCAGGCTAGGGTTAGGGTTAGGGGACGGGGATGGTTTAGGGTCCAGGTGAGGGTATGACAACGCTTTACGGTGAGCGTACGTGTGAGGGCGCGGGTTCGTGTTAGCGTACGGGTTAGGATAAAGGGACGGGTGAGGGTAAGGCTTCGGGGAAGGGTTATGGTTAGGGTTCGGGCTAGGGTTAGGGTTAGGAGATATGGACGGTTTAGGGTCCAGGTGAGGGTACGACAACGCTTTAGGGTGAGCGTACGTGTGAGCGCGCGGATTAGTGTTAGCGTACGGGTTAGGTGTAGGGGACGGGTGAGGGTAAGGCTTCGGGGAAGGGTTAGGGTTAGGGTTCGGGCTAGGATTAGGGTTAGGGGACGGGGACGGTTTATGGTTCAGGTGAGGGTACGACAACGCTTTAGGGTGAGCGTACGTGTGAGAGCGTGGGTTAGTGTTAGCGTACGGGTTAGGATTAGGGGACGGGTGAGGGTAAGGGTTCGGGGAAGGGTTAGGGTTAGGGTTCGGGCTAGGGTTAGGGTTAGGGGACGGGGACGGTTTAGGGTCCAGGTGAGGGTACGACAACGCTTTAGGGTGAGCGTACGTGTGAGGGCGCCGGTTAGTGTTAGCGTACGGGTTACGATTAGGTGACGGGTGAGGGTAAGGGTTCGGGGAATTGTTAGGGTTAGGGTTCGGGCTAGGGTTAGGGTTAGGGGACGGGGACGGTTTAGGGTCCAGGTGAAGGTATGACAACGTCTTAGTGTGAGCGTACGTGTGAGGGCGCGGGTTATTGTTAGCGTACGGGTTACGATTAGAGGACTGGTGAGGGTAAGGCTTCGGGGAAGGGTTAGGGTTAGGGTTCAGGCTAGGGTTAGGGTTAGGAGACATGGACGGTTTAGGGTCCAGGTGAGGGTACTACAACGCTTTAGTGTGAGCGTACGTGTGAGGGCGCGGGTTAGTGTTAGCGTACCGGTTAGGATTAGGGGACGGGTGAGGGTAAGGCTTCGGGGAAGGGTTAGGGTTAGGGTTCGGGCTAGGGTTAGGGTTAGGGGACGGGTACGTTTTAGGGTCCAGGTGAGGGTATGACAACGCTTTAGTGTGAGTGTACGTGTGAGAGCTTGGGTTAGTGCTAGCGTACGGGTTAGACTTAGGGGACGGGTGAGGGTAAGGGTTAGGGGAAGGGTTAGCGTTAGGGTTCGGGCTAGGGTTAGGGTTAGGGTTAGGGTTAGGGTTAGGTTTAGGGTTAGGGTTAGGGGACGGGGACGGTTTAGGGTCCAGGTCCACATACGACAACGCTTTAGGGTGAGCGTACATGTGAGGGCGCGGTTTAGTGTTAGCGTACGGGTTACGATTAGGTGACTGGTGACGGTAAGGCTTCGGGGAAGGGTTGGGGTTAGGGTTAGGTCTAGGGTTAGGGTTAGGGGATGGGGACGGTTTAGGGTCCAGGTGAGGGAACGACAACGCTTTAGGGTGAGCGTACATGTGAGGGCGCGGGTTAGTGTTAGAGTACCGGTTCGGATTAGGGGACGGGTAAGGGTAAGGCTTCGGGGAAGGGTTACAGTTAAGGTTTGCGCTAGGGTTAGGGTTAGGGGACGGGGACGATTTAGGGTCCAGGTGAAGGTATGACAACGTTTTAGGGTGAGCGTACGTGTGAGGGCGCGGGTTAGTGTTAGCGTACGGGTTAGAATTAGGGGACGGGTGAGGGTAAGGGTTCGGGGAAGGGTTAGGGTTAGGGTTCGGGCAAGGGTTAGGGTTAGGGGATGGGGACGGTTTAGGGTCCAGGTCCACATACGACAACGCTTTAGGGTGAGAGTACATGTGAGGGCACGGGTTAGTGTTAGCGTACGGGTTAGGATTAGCTGACGGGTGAGCGTACGGCTTCGGGGAAGGGTTAGAGTTAGGGTTAGGGCTACGGTTAGGGTTAGGGAATGGGGACGGTTTAGGGTCCAGGTGAAGGTACGACAACGCTTTAGGGTGAGCATACGTGTGAGGGCGCGGGTTAGTGTTAGCGTACTGGTTAGGATTAGGGGACGGGTGAGAATAAGGGTTCGGGGAAGGGTTAGGGTTAGGGTTTCGGCTAGGGTTAGGGTTAGGGGACGGGGACGGTTTAGGGTCCAGGTGAGGGTACGACAACGCTTTAGGGTGAGCGTACGTGTGAGGGCGTGGGCTAGTGTGAGCGTACGGTTAGGATTGGGGGACGGGTGAGAGTATGGGTTGGGGGAAGGGTTAGGGTTAGGGTTCGGGCTAGGGTTAGGGTTAGGGTACGGGGACGGTTTAGGGTCCAGGTGAGTTTAGGACAACATTATAGGGTGAGCGTACGTGTGAGGGCGCGGGTTAGTGTTAGCGTACCGGTTCGGATAAGGGGACGGGTAAGGGTAAGGCTTCGGGGAAGGGTTAGGGTTAGGGTTCGGGCTAGGGTTAGGTTTAGGGTTCAGGTGAAAGTATGACAACGTCTTAGTGTGAGCGTACGTGTGAGGGCGCGGGTTAGTGTTAGCGTACGGGTTACGATTAGGGGACGGGTGAGAGTAAGGGTTCGGGGAAGGGTTAGGGTTAGGGTTCGGGCTAGGGTTAGGGTTAAAGGACGGGGACGGTTTAGGGTCCAGGTGAGGGTATGACAACGCTTTACGGTGAGCGTACGTGTGAGGGCGCGTGTTCCTGTTAGCGTACGGGTTAGGATTAGGGGACGGGTGAGGGTAAGGGTTCGGTGAAGGGTTAGGGTTAGGCTTCGGGCTAGGGTTAGGGTTAAGGGACGGGGACGGTTTAGGGTCAAGGTGAGGGTACGACAACGCTTTAGGGTGAGCGTACGTGTGAGGGCGCGGGTTCGTGTTAGCGTACGGGTTACGATTAGGGGACGGGTGAGGGTAAGGGTTCGGGGAATTGTTAGGGTTAGGGTTGGGGCTAGGGTTAGGGTTAGGGGACAGGGACGGTTTAGGGTCCAGGTGAGGGTACGCTAATGCTTTAGGGTGAGCGTACGTGTGAGGGCGCAGGTTAGTGTTAGCGTACGGGTTAGGATTAGGGGACGGGTGAGGGTAAGGCTTCGGGGAAGTGTTAGTGTTAGGGTTCGGGCTAGGGTTAGGGTTAGGGGACGGGGACGGTTTAGGGTCCAGGTGAGGGTACGACAACGCTTTAGGGTGAGCGTATGTGTGAGGGCGTGGGTTAGTGTTAGCGTACGGGTTAGGATGAGGGGATGGGTGAGGTTAAGGCTTCGGGGAAGAGTTAGGGTTAGGTTTCGGGCTAGGGATAGGGTTAGGCGACGGGGACGGTTTAGTGTCCAGGTGAGGGTACGACAACGCTTTAGGGTGAGCGTACATGTGAGGGCGCGGGTTAGTGTTAGCATACGGGTTAGGATGAGGGGACGGGTGAGGGTAAGGCTTCGGGGAAGGTTTAGTGTTAGGGTTAGGGCTAGGGTTAGGGTTAGGGGATGGGGACGGTTTAGGGTCCAGGTGAGGGTATGACAACGCTTTAGGGTGAGTGTACCTGTGAGGGCGCGGGTTAGTGTTAGCGTACGGTTAGGATTAGGGGACGGGTGAGAGTAAGGGTTGGGGGAAGGGTTAGGGTTAGGGTTCGGGCTAGGGTTAGGGTTAGGGGACGGGGACGGTTTAGGGTCCAGATGAGGGTACGACAACGCTATAGGGTGAGGGTACATGTGAGGGCGTGGGTTAGTGTTAGAGTACCGGTTCAGATAAGGGGACGGGTAAGGGTAAGGCTTCGGGGAAGGTTTCGGGTTAGGGTTCGGGCTAGGGTTAGGGGACGGGGACGGTTTAGGGTCCAGGTGAAGGTATGACAACGTCTTAGTGTGAGCGTACGTGTGAGGGCGCGGTTTATTGTTAGCGTACGGGTTACGATGAGGGGACGGGTGAGGGTAAGGCTTCGGGGAAGGGTTAGGGTTAGGGTTCGGGCTAGGGTTAGTGTTAGGAGACATGGACGGTTTAGGGTCCAGGTGAGGGTACGACAACGCTTTAGGGTGAGCGTACGTGTGAGGGCGCGGGTTAGTGTTAGCGTACCGGTTAGGATTAGGGGACGGGTGAGGGTAAGGCTTCGGGGAAGGGTTAGGATTAGGGTTCGGGCTAGGGTTAGGGTTAGGGGACGGGGACGTTTTAGGGTCCAGGTGAGGGTATGACAACGCTTTAGTGTGAGTGTACGTGTGAGGGCTTGGTTTAGTGTTAGCGTACGGGTTAGACTTAGGGGACGGGTGAGGGTAAGGGTTAGGGAAAGGGTTAGGGTTAGGGTTCGGGCTAGGGTTAGGGTTAGAGGACGGGAAAGGTTTAGGGTCCAGGTGAGGGTACGACAATGCTTTAGGGTGAGCGTTTGTGTGACGGCGCGGGTTAGTATTAGCGTACGGGTTAGGATTAGGGGACGGGTGAGGGTAAGGCTTCAGGGAAGGGTTAGGGTTAGGGTTCGGGCTAGGGTTAGGGTTAGGGGACGGGGACAGTTTAGGGTCCAGTTCCGCATACGACAACGCTTTAGGGTGAGCGTACATGTGAGGGCGCGGTTTAGTGTTAGCGTACGGGTTAGGATTAGGTGACGGGTGACGGTAAGGCTTCGGGGAAGGGTTGGGGTTAGGGTTAGGTCTAGGGTTAGGGTTAGGGGACGGGGACGGTTTAGGGTCCAGGTGAGGGTACGACAACGCTTTAGGGTGAGCTTACATGTGAGGGCGCGGGTTAGTGTTAGCGTACCGGTTAGGATTAGGGGACGGGTAAGGGTAAGGCTTCGGGGAAGGGTTAGGGTTAGGGTTTGGGCTAGGGTTAGGGTTAGGGGACGGGGACGGTTTAGGGTCCAGGTGAAGGTACGACAACGCTTTAGGGTGAGCGTACGTGTGAGGGCGCGGATTAGTGTTAGCGTACGGGTTAGGATTAGGGGACGGGTGAGGGTAAGGGTTCGGGGAAGGGTTAGGGTTAGGGTTTGGGCTAGGGATAGGGTTAGGGGACGGGGACGGTTTAGGGTCCAGGTGAGGGTACGACAACGCTTTAGGGTGAGCTTACGTATGAGGGCGCGGGTTCGTGTTAGCGTATGGGTTAGGATAAGGGGACGGGTGAGGGTAAGGCTTCGAGGAAGGGTTATGGTTAGGGTTCGGGCTAGGGTTAGGGTTAGGAGACATGGACGGTTTAGGGTCCAGGTGAGGTTACGACAACGCTTTAGGGTGAGTGTACGTGTGAGGGTGAGGGTTAGTGTTAGCGTACGGGTTAGGATTATGTGACAGGTGAGGGTAAGGCTTAGGGGAAGGGTTAGGGTTAGGGGATGGGGACGGTTTAGGGTCCAGGTGAGGATAAGACAACACTTTAGGGTGAGCATACGTGTGAGGGCGCGGGTTAGTGTTATTGTACAGGTTAGGATTAGGTGACGGGTGAGGGTAAGGGTTCCGGGAAGGGTTAGGGTTAGGGTTCGGGGTAGGCTCACCGTTAGGGGACGGGGACGGTTTAGGGTCCAGGTGAGGGTACGACAACGCTTTAGGGTGAGCGTACGTGTGAGGGCGCGGGTTAGTGTTAGCGTACCAGTTCGGATTAGGGGACGGGTAAGGTTAAGGCTTCGGGGAAGGGTTACGGTTAAGGTTCGCGCTAGGGTTAGGGTTAGGGGACGGGGACGGTTTAGGGTCCAGGTGAAGGTATGGCAACGTTTTAGGGTGAGCGTACGTGTGAGGGCGCGGTTTAGTGTTAGCGTATGGGTTAGGATTAGGGGACGGGAGAGGGTAAGGTTTCGGGGAAGGGTTAGGGTTAGGGTTCAGGCAAGGGTTATGGTTAGGGGACGGGGACGGTTTAGGGTCCAGGTCCACATACGACAACGATTTAGGGTGAGCGTACATGTGAGGGCGCGGGTTAGTGTTAGTGTACGGGTTAGGATTAGCTGACGGGTGAGGGTAAGGCTTAGGAGAAGGGTTAGGGTTCGGGCTAGGCTTAGGGTTAGGGGACGGGGACGGTTTAGGGTCCAGGTGAGGGTACGACAATGCTTTAGGGTGAGCGTACTTGTGAGGGCGGGGGTAAGTGTTAGCGTACGGGTTAGGATTAGGGGTCGGGTGAGGGTAAGGCTTCGGGGAAGTGTTAGGGTTAGGGCTCGGGATAGGATTAGGGTTAGGGGACGGGGACGGTTTAGGGTCCAGGTGAGGGTACGACAATGCTTTACGGTGAGCGTACGTGTGAGGGCGCGGGTTAGTGTTAGCGTACGGGTTAGGATTAGGGGACGGGTGAGGGTAAGGCTTCGGGGAAGTGTTAGGGTTAGGGTTCGGGCTAGGGTTAGGGTTAGGGGACGGGGACGGTTTAAGGTCCAGGAGATGGTACGACAACGCTTTAGGGTGAGCGTACGTTGGAGGGCGCGGGTTAGTGTTAGCGTACGGTTTAGGATTAGGGGACGGGTGAGGGTAAGGCTTCGGGGAAGGTTTAGGGTTAGGGTTCGGACTAGGGTTAGGGTTAGAGGATGGGGACGGTTTAGGGTCCAGGTGAGGTTATGACAACGCTTTAGGGTGAGCGTACGTGTGAGGGTGCGTGTTAGTGTTAGCGTACGGGTTAGGAGTAGGGGACGGGTGAGGGTAAGGCTTCAGGGAAGGGTTAGGGTTAGGGTTCGGGCTAGGGTTAGGGTTAGGGGACGCGGACGGTTTAGGGTCCAGGTGAGGGTACGACAACGCTTTAGGGTGAGCGTACGTGTGAGGGCGTGGGTTAGTGATACCGTACGGGTTAGGATTAGGGGACGGGTGAGGTTAAGGTTTCGGGGAAGGCTTAGGTTTAGGGTTCGGGCTAGGGTTAGGGTTAGGGGACGGGGACGGTTTAGGGTCCAGGTGAGGGTACAACAACGCTTAAGGGTGAGCGTACGTGTGAGGGTGCGGATTAGTGTTAGTGTACGGGTTAGGATTAGGGGACGGTTGAGGGTAAGGGTTCGGGAAGGGTTAGGGTTAGGGTTCGGACTAGGGTTAGGGTTAGGGGACAAGGACGGTTTAGGGTCCAGGTCCGCATACGAAAACGCTTTAGGGTGAGCGTACATGTGAGGGCGTGGGATAGTGTTAGCGTACGGTTTAGGATTAGGCGACGTGTGAGGTTAAGGGTTCGGGGAAGGGTTAGGGTTAGGGTTCGGGCTAGGGTTAGGGTTAGGGTTAGGGGACGGGGACGGTTTAGGGTCCAGGTCCGCATATGACAACGCTTTAGGGAGAGCGTACATGTGAGGGCGCGGGTTAGTGTTAGCGTACGGGTTAGGATTAGGTGACGGGTGAGGGTAAGGCTTCGGGGAAGGGTTAGGGTTAGGGTTAGGGCTAGGGTTAGGGTTAGGGGACGAGGACGGTTTAGGGTCTAGGTGAGGGTACGACAACGCTATAGGGTGAGCGTACGTGTGAGGGCGCGGGTTAGTGTTAGCGTACCGGTTCGGATAAGGGGACGGGTAAGGGTAAGGCTTCGGGGAAGGGTTAGGGTTAGGGTTCGGGCTAGGGTTAGGGTTAGGGGACGGGGACGGTTTAGGGTCCAGGTGAAGATATGACAACGTCTTTGTGTGAGCGTACGTGTGAGAGCGCGGGTTAGTGTTAGCGTACGGGTTACGATTAGGGGACGGGTGAGGGTAAGGCTTCGGGGAAGGGGTAGGGTTAGGGTTCGGGCTAGGGTTACGGTTAAGGGATGGGGACGGTTTACGGTCTAGGTGAGCGTACGACAACGCTTTAGGGTGAGCGTACGTGTGAGGGCGCGGGTTAGTGTTAGCATACGGGTAGGATGAGGGGACGGGTGAGGGTAAGGCTTCGGGGAAGGTTTAGGTTTAGTGTTCGGGCTAGGGTTAGGGTTAGGGGACGGGGACGGTTTAGGGTCCAGGTGAGGGTACGACAACGCTTTAGGGTGAGCGTACGTGTGAGGGCGCGGGTTAGTGTTAGCGTACGAGTTAGGCTTATGGGACGGGTGAGGGTAAGGTTTCGGGGAAAGGTTAGGGTTAGCGTTCGGGCTAGGGTTAGGGTTAGGGTACGGGGACTGTTTAGGGTCCACGTGAGGGTACGACAACGCTTTAGGGTGAGTGTACCTGTGAGGGCGCGGGTTAGTGTTAGCGTACGGGTTAGGATTAGGGGACGGGTGAGGGTAAGGCTTCGGGGAAGGGTTAGGGTTAGCGTTCGGGCTAGGGTTATGGTTAAGGGACGGGGACGGTTTACGGTCCAGGTGAGCATACGAAAACGCTTTAGGGTGAGCGTACGTGTGAGGGCGCAGGTTAGTGTTAGCATTCGGTTTAGGATGAGGAGACGGGTGAGGGTAAGGCTTCAGGGAAGGTTTAGGGTTAGGGTTCGGGCTAGGGTTAGGGTTAGGGGACGGGGACGGTTTAGGGTCCAGTTGAGGGTATGACAACGCTTTACGGTGAGCGTACGTGTGAGGGCGAGTGTTCGTGTTAGCGTACGGGTTAGGATAACGGGACGGGTGAGGGTAAGGCTTCGGGGAAGGGTTATGGTTAGGGTTCGGGCTAGGGTTAGGGTTAGGAGACATGGACGGTTTAGGGTCCAGGTGAGGGTACGACAACGCTTTAGGGTGAGCGTACGTGTGAGGGCGCGGGTTAGTGATAGCGTACGGGTTACGATTAGGGGACGGGTGAGGGTAAGGGATCGGGGAAGGGTTAGGGTTAGGGTTCGGGCTAGGGTTAGGGTTAGGGGACGGGGACTGTTTAGGGTCCACCTGAGGGTACGACAACGCTTTAGGGTGAGTGTACCTGTTAGGGCGCGGGTTAGTGTTAGCGTACGGGTTAGGATTAGGGGACGGGTGAGGGTAAAGCTTCGGGGAAGGGTTAGGGTTAGGGTTCGGGCTAGGGTTACGGTTAAGGGACGGGGACGGTTTATGGTCCAGGTGAGCATACGACAACGGTTTAGGGTGAGCGTACGTGTGAGGGCACGGGTTAGTGTTAGCATACGGGTTAGGATGAGGGGATGGGTGAGGGTAAGGCTTCGGGGAAGGTTTAGGGTTAGGGTTCAGGCTAAGGTTAGGGTTAGGGGACGGGGACGGTTTAGGGTCCAGGTGAGGGTACGACAACGATTTAGGGTGAGCGTACATGTGAGGGCGCGGGTTAGTGTTAGCGTACGGTTTAGGCTTATGGGACGGGTGAGGGTAAGGGTTCGGGGAAGGGTTAGGGTTAGCGTTCGGGCTAGGGTTAGGGTTAGGGTACGGGGAGTGTTTAGGGTCCACGTGAGGGTATGACAATGCTTTAGGGTGAGTGTACCTGTGAGGGCGCGGGTTAGTGTTAGCGTACGGGTTAGGATTAGGGGACGGGTGAGGGTAAGGCTTCGGGGAAGGGTTAGGGTTACGGTTCGGGCTAGGGTTAGGGTTAGGGGACGGGGACGGTTTAGGGTCCAGGTGAGGGTACGACAACGCTTTAGGGTGAGCGTACGTTTGAGGGAGCGGATTAGTGTTAGCGTACGGTTTAGGATTAGGGGACGGGTGAGGGTTAGGCTTCGGGGAAGGTTTAGGGTTAGGGTTCAGGCTAGGGTTAGGGTTTGGGGATGGGGACGGTTTAGGGTCCAGGTGAGGTTATGACAACGCTTTAGGGTGAGCGTACGTGAGAGGGCGCGTGTTAGTGTTAGCGTACGGGTTAGGAGTAGGGGACGGGTGAGGGTAAGGCTTCGGGGAAGGGTTAGGGTTAGGGTTCAGGCTAGGGTTAGGGTTAGGTGACGGTGACGGTTTAGGGTCCAGATGAGTGTACGACAACGCTTTAGGGTGAGCGTACTTGTGAGGGCGGGGGTTATTGTTAGCGTACGGGTTAGGATTAGGGGACGGGTGAGGGTAAGGCTTCGGGGAAAGGTTAGGGTTAGGGTTCGGGCTAGGTTTAGGGTTAGGGAACGGGGACGGTGTAGGGTCCATGTGAGGGTACGACAATGCTTTAGGGTAAGCGTACGTGTGAGGGCGCGGGTTTGTGTTAGCGTACGGGTTAGGATTATGGGACGGTTGAGGGTAAGGCTTCGGGGAAGGGTTAGGGTTAGGGTTCGGGCTAGGGTTAAGGTTAGGGGACCGGATCGGTTTAGGGCCCAGGTGAGGGTACGACAGCGCTTTAAGGTGAGCGTACGTGTGAGGGCGCGTGTTAGTGTTAGCGTACAGCTTAGGCTTATAGGACGGGTGACGGTAAGGTTTCGGGGAAGGGTTAGGGTTAGGGTTCGGGCTAGGGTTAGGGTTAGGGTACGGGGACTGTTTAGGGTCCACATGAGTGTACGACAACGCTTTAGGGTGAGTGTACCTGTGAGGGCGTGGGTTAGTGTTAGCGTACGGGTTAGGAAGAGGGGACGGGTGAGGGTAAGGCTTCGGGGAAGGTTTAGGGTTAGGGTTCGGGTTAGGGTTAGGGTTAGGGGACGGGGACGGTTTAGGGTCCAGGTGAGGGTACGACAACGCTTTAGGGTGAGCGTACGTGTGAGGGCGCGGGTTAGTGTTAGCGTACCGGTTAGGATTAGGGGACGGGTGAGGGTAAGGCTTCGGGGAAGGGTTAGGGTTAGGGTTTGGGCTAGGGTTAGGGTTAGGGGACGGGGACGGTTTAGGGTTCAGGTGAACGTACGACAACGCTTTAGGGTGAGCGTACGTGTGAGGGCGCGGATTAGTGTTAGCGTACGGGTTAGGATTAGGGGACGGGTGAGGGTAAGGGTTCGGGGAAGGGTTAGGGTTAGGGTTTGGGCTAGGGATAGGGTTAGGGGACGGGGACGGTTTAGGGTCCAGGTGAGGGTACGACAACGCTTTAGGGTGAGTGTACCTGTGAGGGCGCGGGTTAGTGTTAGCGTACGGGTTAGGATTAGGGGACGGGTGAGGGTAAGGCTTCGGGGAAGTGTTAGTGTTAGGGTTCGGGCTAGGGTTAGGGTTAGCGGACGGGGACGGTTTAGGGTCCAGGTGAGGGTACGACAACGCTTTAGGGTGAGCGTACATGTGAGGACGCGGGTTAGTGTTAGCGTACGGGTTAGAATTAGGGGACGGGTGAGGGTAAGGCTTTGCGGAGGGGTTAGGGTTAGGGTTCGGGCTAGGGTTAGGGTTAGGGGACCGGGACGGTTTAGGGTCCAGGTGAGGATACGACAACACTTTAGGGTGAGCGTACGTGTGAGGGCGCGGGTTAGTGTTAGCGTACGGGTTAGGATTAGGGGACGGGTGAGGGTAAGGCTTTGGGGAGGGTTTAGGGTTAGGGTTCGGGCTAGGGTTAGGGTTAGGGGACGGGGACGGTTTAGGGTCCAGGTGAGGATACGACAACACTTTAGGGTGAGCGTACGTGTGAGGGCGCGGGTTAGTGTTAGTGTACAGGTTAGGATTATGTGACGGGTGAGGGTAATAGTTCGGGGAAGGGTTAGGGTTAGGGTTCGGGGTAGGCTCACCGTTAGGGGACGGGGACGGTTTAGGGTCCAGGTGAGTGTACGACAATGTTTTAGGGTGAGCGGACGTGTGAGGGAGCGGGTTAGTTTAAGCGTACAGGTTAGGATTAGGGGACGGGTGAGGGTAAGGCTTCAGGGAAGGGTTAGGGTGAGGGTTCGGGCTAGGGTTAGGGATAGGGGACGGGGACGTTTTAGGGTCCAGGTGAGGGTATGACAACGCTTTAGTGTGAGTGTACGTGTGAGGGCTTGGGTTAGTGTTAGCGTACGGGTTAGGCTTAGAAGACGGGTGAGGGTAAGGGTTCGGGGAAGGGTTAGGGTTAGGGTTCGGGCTAGAGTTAGGGTTAGATGACGGGAAAGGTTTAGGGTCCAGGTGATGGTACGACAATGCTTTAGGATGAGCGTTTGTGTGACGGCGCCGGTTAGTGTTAGCGTATGGGTTAGGATTAGGGGACGGGGGAGGGTAAGGCTTCAGGGAAGGGTTAGGGTTAGGGTTCGGGCTAGGGTTAGGGGACGGGGACGGGGACGGTTTAGGGTCCAGGTCCGCATACGACAACGCTTTAGGGTGAGCGTACATGTGAGGGCGCGGGTTAGTGTTAGCGTACGGGTTATGATTAGGTGACGGGTGAGGGTAAGGCTTCGGGGAAGGGTTAGGGTTAGGGTTAGGGCTAGGGTTAGGGTTAGGGGACGGGGACGGTTTAGGGTCCAGGTGAGGGTACGACAAGGCTTTAGGGTTAGCGTACGTGTGAGGGCGCGGGTTAGTGTTAGCGTACCAGTTCGGATTAGGGGACGGGTAAGGGTAAGGCTTCGGGGAAGTGTTACCGTTCAGGTTCGCGCTAGGGTTAGGGTTAGGGGACGGGGACAGTTTAGGGTCCAGGTGAAGGTATGACAACGTTTTAGGGTGAGCGTACATGTGAGGGCGCGGGTTAGTGTTAGCGTACGGGTTACGATTAGGGGACGGGTGAGGGTAAGGGTTCGGGGAAGGGTTAGGGTTAGGGTTCGGGCTAGGGTTAGGGTTAGGGGACGGGGACTGTTTAGGGTCCAAGTGAGGGTACGACAACGCTTTAGGGTGAGTGTACCTGTTAGGGCGCGGGTTAGTGTTAGCGTACGGGTTACGATTATGGGACGGGTGAGGGTAAAGCTTCGGGGAAGGGTTAGGGTTAGGGTTCGGGCTAGGGTTACGGTTAAGGGACGGGGACGGTTTATGGTCCAGGTGAGCATACGACAACGGTTTAGGGTGAGCGTACGTGTGAGGGCACGGGTTAGTGTTAGCATACGGGTTAGGATGAGGGGATGGGTGAGGGTAAGGCTTCGGGGAAGGTTTAGGGTTAGGGTTCAGGCTAAGGTTAGGGTTAGGGGACGGGGACGGTTTAGGGTCCAGGTGAGGGTACGACAACGATTTAGGGTGAGCGTACATGTGAGGGCGCGGGTTAGTGTTAGCGTACGGTTTAGGCTTATGGGACGGGTGAGGGTAAGGGTTCGGGGAAGGGTTAGGGTTAGCGTTCGGGCTAGGGTTAGGGTTAGGGTACGGGGAGTGTTTAGGGTCCACGTGAGGGTATGACAATGCTTTAGGGTGAGTGTACCTGTGAGGGCGCGGGTTAGTGTTAGCGTACGGGTTAGGATTAGGGGACGGGTGAGGGTAAGGCTTCGGGGAAGGGTTAGGGTTACGGTTCGGGCTAGGGTTAGGGTTAGGGGACGGGGACGGTTTAGGGTCCAGGTGAGGGTACGACAACGCTTTAGGGTGAGCGTACGTTTGAGGGAGCGGATTAGTGTTAGCGTACGGTTTAGGATTAGGGGACGGGTGAGGGTTAGGCTTCGGGGAAGGTTTAGGGTTAGGGTTCAGGCTAGGGTTAGGGTTTGGGGATGGGGACGGTTTAGGGTCCAGGTGAGGTTATGACAACGCTTTAGGGTGAGCGTACGTGAGAGGGCGCGTGTTAGTGTTAGCGTACGGGTTAGGAGTAGGGGACGGGTGAGGGTAAGGCTTCGGGGAAGGGTTAGGGTTAGGGTTCAGGCTAGGGTTAGGGTTAGGTGACGGTGACGGTTTAGGGTCCAGGTGAGTGTACGACAACGCTTTAGGGTGAGCGTACTTGTGAGGGCGGGGGTTATTGTTAGCGTACGGGTTAGGATTAGGGGACGGGTGAGGGTAAGGCTTCGGGGAAAGGTTAGGGTTAGGGTTCGGGCTAGGTTTAGGGTTAGGGAACGGGGACGGTGTAGGGTCCATGTGAGGGTACGACAATGCTTTAGGGTAAGCGTACGTGTGAGGGCGCGGGTTTGTGTTAGCGTACGGGTTAGGATTATGGGACGGTTGAGGGTAAGGCTTCGGGGAAGGGTTAGGGTTAGGGTTCGGGCTAGGGTTAAGGTTAGGGGACCGGATCGGTTTAGGGCCCAGGTGAGGGTACGACAGCGCTTTAAGGTGAGCGTACGTGTGAGGGCGCGTGTTAGTGTTAGCGTACAGCTTAGGCTTATAGGACGGGTGACGGTAAGGTTTCGGGGAAGGGTTAGGGTTAGGGTTCGGGCTAGGGTTAGGGTTAGGGTACGGGGACTGTTTAGGGTCCACATGAGTGTACGACAACGCTTTAGGGTGAGTGTACCTGTGAGGGCGTGGGTTAGTGTTAGCGTACGGGTTAGGAAGAGGGGACGGGTGAGGGTAAGGCTTCGGGGAAGGTTTAGGGTTAGGGTTCGGGTTAGGGTTAGGGTTAGGGGACGGGGACGGTTTAGGGTCCAGGTGAGGGTACGACAACGCTTTAGGGTGAGCGTACGTGTGAGGGCGCGGGTTAGTGTTAGCGTACCGGTTAGGATTAGGGGACGGGTGAGGGTAAGGCTTCGGGGAAGGGTTAGGGTTAGGGTTTGGGCTAGGGTTAGGGTTAGGGGACGGGGACGGTTTAGGGTTCAGGTGAACGTACGACAACGCTTTAGGGTGAGCGTACGTGTGAGGGCGCGGATTAGTGTTAGCGTACGGGTTAGGATTAGGGGACGGGTGAGGGTAAGGGTTCGGGGAAGGGTTAGGGTTAGGGTTTGGGCTAGGGATAGGGTTAGGGGACGGGGACGGTTTAGGGTCCAGGTGAGGGTACGACAACGCTTTAGGGTGAGTGTACCTGTGAGGGCGCGGGTTAGTGTTAGCGTACGGGTTAGGATTAGGGGACGGGTGAGGGTAAGGCTTCGGGGAAGTGTTAGTGTTAGGGTTCGGGCTAGGGTTAGGGTTAGCGGACGGGGACGGTTTAGGGTCCAGGTGAGGGTACGACAACGCTTTAGGGTGAGCGTACATGTGAGGACGCGGGTTAGTGTTAGCGTACGGGTTAGAATTAGGGGACGGGTGAGGGTAAGGCTTTGCGGAGGGGTTAGGGTTAGGGTTCGGGCTAGGGTTAGGGTTAGGGGACCGGGACGGTTTAGGGTCCAGGTGAGGATACGACAACACTTTAGGGTGAGCGTACGTGTGAGGGCGCGGGTTAGTGTTAGCGTACGGGTTAGGATTAGGGGACGGGTGAGGGTAAGGCTTTGGGGAGGGTTTAGGGTTAGGGTTCGGGCTAGGGTTAGGGTTAGGGGACGGGGACGGTTTAGGGTCCAGGTGAGGATACGACAACACTTTAGGGTGAGCGTACGTGTGAGGGCGCGGGTTAGTGTTAGTGTACAGGTTAGGATTATGTGACGGGTGAGGGTAATAGTTCGGGGAAGGGTTAGGGTTAGGGTTCGGGGTAGGCTCACCGTTAGGGGACGGGGACGGTTTAGGGTCCAGGTGAGTGTACGACAATGTTTTAGGGTGAGCGGACGTGTGAGGGAGCGGGTTAGTTTAAGCGTACAGGTTAGGATTAGGGGACGGGTGAGGGTAAGGCTTCAGGGAAGGGTTAGGGTGAGGGTTCGGGCTAGGGTTAGGGATAGGGGACGGGGACGTTTTAGGGTCCAGGTGAGGGTATGACAACGCTTTAGTGTGAGTGTACGTGTGAGGGCTTGGGTTAGTGTTAGCGTACGGGTTAGGCTTAGAAGACGGGTGAGGGTAAGGGTTCGGGGAAGGGTTAGGGTTAGGGTTCGGGCTAGAGTTAGGGTTAGATGACGGGAAAGGTTTAGGGTCCAGGTGATGGTACGACAATGCTTTAGGATGAGCGTTTGTGTGACGGCGCCGGTTAGTGTTAGCGTATGGGTTAGGATTAGGGGACGGGGGAGGGTAAGGCTTCAGGGAAGGGTTAGGGTTAGGGTTCGGGCTAGGGTTAGGGGACGGGGACGGGGACGGTTTAGGGTCCAGGTCCGCATACGACAACGCTTTAGGGTGAGCGTACATGTGAGGGCGCGGGTTAGTGTTAGCGTACGGGTTATGATTAGGTGACGGGTGAGGGTAAGGCTTCGGGGAAGGGTTAGGGTTAGGGTTAGGGCTAGGGTTAGGGTTAGGGGACGGGGACGGTTTAGGGTCCAGGTGAGGGTACGACAAGGCTTTAGGGTTAGCGTACGTGTGAGGGCGCGGGTTAGTGTTAGCGTACCAGTTCGGATTAGGGGACGGGTAAGGGTAAGGCTTCGGGGAAGTGTTACCGTTCAGGTTCGCGCTAGGGTTAGGGTTAGGGGACGGGGACAGTTTAGGGTCCAGGTGAAGGTATGACAACGTTTTAGGGTGAGCGTACATGTGAGGGCGCGGGTTAGTGTTAGCGTACGGGTTACGATTAGGGGACGGGTGAGGGTAAGGGTTCGGGGAAGGGTTAGGGTTAGGGTTCGGGCTAGGGTTAGGGTTAGGGGACGGGGACTGTTTAGGGTCCAAGTGAGGGTACGACAACGCTTTAGGGTGAGTGTACCTGTTAGGGCGCGGGTTAGTGTTAGCGTACGGGTTACGATTATGGGACGGGTGAGGGTAAAGCTTCGGGGAAGGGTTAGGGTTAGGGTTCGGGCTAGGGTTACGGTTAAGGGACGGGGACGGTTTATGGTCCAGGTGAGCATACGACAACGGTTTAGGGTGAGCGTACGTGTGAGGGCACGGGTTAGTGTTAGCATACGGGTTAGGATGAGGGGATGGGTGAGGGTAAGGCTTCGGGGAAGGTTTAGGGTTAGGGTTCAGGCTAAGGTTAGGGTTAGGGGACGGGGACGGTTTAGGGTCCAGGTGAGGGTACGACAACGATTTAGGGTGAGCGTACATGTGAGGGCGCGGGTTAGTGTTAGCGTACGGTTTAGGCTTATGGGACGGGTGAGGGTAAGGGTTCGGGGAAGGGTTAGGGTTAGCGTTCGGGCTAGGGTTAGGGTTAGGGTACGGGGAGTGTTTAGGGTCCACGTGAGGGTATGACAATGCTTTAGGGTGAGTGTACCTGTGAGGGCGCGGGTTAGTGTTAGCGTACGGGTTAGGATTAGGGGACGGGTGAGGGTAAGGCTTCGGGGAAGGGTTAGGGTTACGGTTCGGGCTAGGGTTAGGGTTAGGGGACGGGGACGGTTTAGGGTCCAGGTGAGGGTACGACAACGCTTTAGGGTGAGCGTACGTTTGAGGGAGCGGATTAGTGTTAGCGTACGGTTTAGGATTAGGGGACGGGTGAGGGTTAGGCTTCGGGGAAGGTTTAGGGTTAGGGTTCAGGCTAGGGTTAGGGTTTGGGGATGGGGACGGTTTAGGGTCCAGGTGAGGTTATGACAACGCTTTAGGGTGAGCGTACGTGAGAGGGCGCGTGTTAGTGTTAGCGTACGGGTTAGGAGTAGGGGACGGGTGAGGGTAAGGCTTCGGGGAAGGGTTAGGGTTAGGGTTCAGGCTAGGGTTAGGGTTAGGTGACGGTGACGGTTTAGGGTCCAGGTGAGTGTACGACAACGCTTTAGGGTGAGCGTACTTGTGAGGGCGGGGGTTATTGTTAGCGTACGGGTTAGGATTAGGGGACGGGTGAGGGTAAGGCTTCGGGGAAAGGTTAGGGTTAGGGTTCGGGCTAGGTTTAGGGTTAGGGAACGGGGACGGTGTAGGGTCCATGTGAGGGTACGACAATGCTTTAGGGTAAGCGTACGTGTGAGGGCGCGGGTTTGTGTTAGCGTACGGGTTAGGATTATGGGACGGTTGAGGGTAAGGCTTCGGGGAAGGGTTAGGGTTAGGGTTCGGGCTAGGGTTAAGGTTAGGGGACCGGATCGGTTTAGGGCCCAGGTGAGGGTACGACAGCGCTTTAAGGTGAGCGTACGTGTGAGGGCGCGTGTTAGTGTTAGCGTACAGCTTAGGCTTATAGGACGGGTGACGGTAAGGTTTCGGGGAAGGGTTAGGGTTAGGGTTCGGGCTAGGGTTAGGGTTAGGGTACGGGGACTGTTTAGGGTCCACATGAGTGTACGACAACGCTTTAGGGTGAGTGTACCTGTGAGGGCGTGGGTTAGTGTTAGCGTACGGGTTAGGAGTAGGGGACGGGTGAGGGTAAGGCTTCGGGGAAGTGTTAGGGTTAGGGTTCGGGCTAGGGTTAAGGTTAGGGGACGGGGACGTTTTAGGGTCCAGGTGAGCGTACGACAACACTTTAGGGTGAGCGTACGTGTGAGGGCGCGGGTTAGTGCTAGCGTACGGGTTAGGAAGAGGGGACGGGTGAGGGTAAGGCTTCGGGGAAGGTTTAGGGTTAGGGTTCGGGTTAGGGTTAGGGTTAGGGGACGGGGACGGTTTAGGGTCCAGGTGAGGGTACGACAACGGTTTAGGGTGAGCGTACGTGTGAGGGCGCGGGTTAGTGTTAGCGTACCGGTTAGGATTAGGGGACGGGTGAGGGTAAGGCTTCGGGGAAGGGTTAGGGTTAGGGTTTGGGCTAGGGTTAGGGTTAGGGGACGGGGACGGTTTAGGGTCCAGGTGAACGTACGACAACGCTTTAGGGTGAGCGTACGTGTGAGGGCGCGGATTAGTGTTAGCGTACGGGTTAGGATTAGGGGACGGGTGAGGGTAAGGGTTCGGGGAAGGGTTAGGGTTAGGGTTTGGGCTAGGGAAAGGGTTAGGGGACGGGGACGGTTTAGGGTCCAGGTGAGGGTACGACAACGCTTTAGGGTGAGTGTACCTGTGAGGGCGCGGGTTAGTGTTAGCGTACGGGTTAGGATTAGGGGACGGGTGAGGGTAAGGCTTCGGGGAAGGGTTAGGGTTAGGGTTCGGGCTAGGGTTACGGTTAAGGGACGGGGACGGTTTACGGTCCAGGTGAGCGTACGAAAACGCTTTAGGGTGAGCGTACGTGTGAGGGCGCGGGTTAGTGTTACCATACGGGTTAGGATGAGGGGACGGGTGAGGGTAAGGCTTCGGGGAAGGTTTAGGGTTAGGGTTCGGGCTAGGGTTAGGGTTAGGGGTCGGGGACGGTTTAGGGTCCAGGTGAGGGTATGACAACGCTTTACGGTGAGCGTACGTGTGAGGGCGCGTGTTCGTGTTAGCGTACGGGTTAGGATAACGGGACGGGTGAGGGTAAGGCTTCGGCGAAGTGTTATGGTGAGGGTTCGGGCTAGGGTTAGGGTTAGGAGACATGGACGGTTTAGGGTCCAGGTGAGAGTACGACAACGCTTTAGGGTGAGCGTACGTGTGAGGGCGCGGGTTAGTGTTAGCGTACGGGTTAGGATTAGGGGACGGGTGAGGGTAAGGCTTCGGGGAAGTGTTAGTGTTAGGGTTCGGGCTAGGGTTAGGGTTAGCGGACGGGGACGGTTTAGGGTCCAGGTGAGGGTACGACAACGCTTTAGGGTGAGCGTACATGTGAGGACGCGGGTTAGTGTTAGCGTACGGGTTAGAATTAGGGGACGGGTGAGGGTAAGGCTTTGCGGAGGGGTTAGGGTTAGGGTTCGGGCTAGGGTTAGGGTTAGGGGACGGGGACGGTTTAGGGTCCAGGTGAGCGTACGAAAACGCTTTAGGGTAGGCGTACGTGTGAGGGCGCGGGTTAGTGTTAGCATTCGGTTTAGGATGAGGAGACGGGTGAGGGTAAGGCTTCGGGGAAGGTTTAGGGTTAGGGTTCGGGCTAGGGTTAGTGTTAGGGGACGGGGACGGTTTAGGGTCCAGGTGAGTGTATGACAACGCTTTAGGGTGAGCGTACGTGTGAGGGCGCGTGTTAGTGTTAGCGTACGGGTTAGGAGTAGGGGACGGGGAGGGTAAGGCTTCGGGGAAGTGTTAGGGTTAGGGTTCGGGCTAGTGTTAGGGTTAGGGGACGGGGACGGTTTAGGGTCCAGGTGAGGGTATGACAACGTTTTAGGGTGAGCGTACGTGTGAGGGCGCGGGTTAGTGTTAGCGTACGGGTTAGGATTAGGGGACGGGTGAGGGTAAGGGTTCGGGGAAGGGTTAGGGTTAGGGTTCAGGCTAGAGTTAGGGTTAGGGGACGGTGACGGTTTAGGGTCCAGGTGAGGGTACGACAACGCTTTAGGGTGAGTGTACTTGTGAGGGCGCGGGTTAGTGTTAGCGTACGGGTTAGGATTAGGGGACGGGTGAGGGTAAGGCTTCGGGGAAGGGTTAGGTTTAGGGTTCGGGCTAGGGTTAGGGTTAGGGGACGGGGACGGTGTAGGGTCCATGTGAGGGTACGACAATGCTTTAGGGTCAGCGTACGTGTGAGGACGCTGGTTTGTGTTAGCGTACCGGTTAGGATTATGGGACGGGTGAGGGTAAGGCTTCGGGGAAGTGTTAGGGTTAGGGTTTCGGCTAGGGTTAAGGTTAGGGGACGGGGTCGGTTTAGGGTCCAGGTGAGGGTACGACAACGCCTTAAGGTGAGCGTACGTGTGAGGGCGCGTGTTAGTGTTAGCGTACGGCTTAGGCTTATAGGACGGGTGAGGGTAAGGGTTCGGGGAAGGGTTAGGGTTAGGGTTCGGGCTAGGGTTAGGGTTAGGTTACGGGGACTGTTTAGGGTCCACGTGAGGGTACGACAACGCTTTAGGGTGAGTGTACCTGTGAGGGCGTGGGTTAGTGTTAGCGTACGGGTTAGCATTAGGGGACGGGTGAGGGTAAGGCCACGGGGAAGGGTTAGGGTTAGGGTTCGGGCTAGGGTTACGGTTAAGGGACGGGGACGGTTTACAGTCCAGGTGAGCGTACGACAACACTTTAGGGTGAGCGTACGTGTGATGGCGCGGGTTAGTGCTAGCGTACGGGTTAGGATGAGCGGACGGGTGAGGGTAAGGCTTCGGGGAAGGGTTATGATTAGGGTTCGGGTTAGGGTTAGGGTTAGGGGACGGAGACGGTTTAGGGTCCACGTGAGGTTACGACAACGCTTTAGGGTGAGCGTACGTGTGACGGCGCGGGTTAGTGTTAGCGTACCGGTTAGGATTAGGGGACGGGTGAGGGTAAGGCTTCGGGGAAGGGTTAGGGTTAGGGTTTGGGCTAGGGTTAGGGTTAGGGGAGGGGGACGGTTTAGGGTCCAGGTGAAGGTACGACAACGCTTTAGGGTGAGCGTACGTGTGAGGGCGCGGATTAGTGTTAGCGTACGGGTTAGGATTAGGGGACGGGTGAGGGTAAGGGTTCAGGGAAGGGTTAGGGTTAGGGTTCGGGCTAGGGATAGGGTTAGGGGACGGGGACGGTTTAGGGTCCAGGTGAGGGTACGACAACGCTTTAGGGTGAGCGTACGTGTGAGGGCGCGGGTTAGTGTTAGCGTACGGGTTAGGATTAGGGGACGGGTGAGGGTAAGGCTTCGGGGAAGGGTTGTGGTTAGGGTTCAGGCTAGGGTTAGGGTTACGAGACATTGACGGTTTAGGGTCCAGGTGAGGTTACGACAACGCTTTAGGGTGAGTGTACGTGTGAGGGTGAGGGTTAGGGTTAGCGTACGGGTTAGGATTAGGTGACAGGTGAGGGTAAGGCTTAGGGGAAGGGTTAGGGTTAGGGTTCGGGCTAGGGTTAGGGTTAGGGGATGGGGACGGTTTAGGTTCTAGGTGAGGGTACGACAATACTTTAGGGTGAGCGTACGTGTGAGCGCGCAGGTTAGTGTTAGCGTACGGGTTAGGAGTAGGGGACGGGTGAGGGTAAGGCTTCGGGGAAGGGTTAGGGTTAGGGTTCGGGCTAGGGTTAGGGTTAGGGGACGGGGACGGTTTAGGGTCCAGGTGAAGGTATGACAACGTTTTAGGGTGAGCGTACGTGTGAGGGCGCGGGTTAGTGTTAGCGTACGGGTTAGGATTAGCTGACGGGTGAGGGTAAGGCTCCGGGGAAGGGTTAGAGTTAGGGTTAGGCCTAGGGTTAGGGTTAGGGGATGGGGACGGTTTAGGGTCCAGGTGAGGGTACAACAACGCTTTAGGGTGAGCGTATGTGTGAGGCCGCGGGTTAGTGTTAGCGTACGGGTTAGGATTAGGGGCTTGTTGAGGGTAAGGGTTCGGGGAAGGGTTAGGGTTAGGGTTCGGGCTAGGGTTAGGGTTAGGAGACATGGACGGTTTAGGGTCCAGGTGAGGGTACGACAACGTTTAGGGTGAGCGTACGTGTGAGGGCGCGGGTTAGTGTTAGCGTACGAGTTAGGATTAGGGGCTTGTTGAGGGTAAGGGTTCGGGGAAGGGTTAGGGTTAGGGTTCGGGCTAGGGTTAGGGTTAGGGGACGTGGACGGTTTAGGGTCCAGCTGAGGCTACGACAACGCTTTACGGTGAGCGTACGTGTGAGGGCGCGGGTTAGTGTTAGCGTACGGGTTAGGATTAGGGGACGGGTGAGGATAAGGGTTCGGGGAAGTTTTAGTGTTAGGGTTCGGGCTAGGGTTAGGGTTAGGAGACGGGGACGGTTTAGTGTCCAGGTGAAGGTACGACTACGTTTTAGGGTGAGCGTATGGGTGAGGGCGCGGGTTAGTGTTAGCGTACCGGTTAGGATTAGGGGACGGGTGAGGGTAAGGCTTCGGGGAAGGGATAGTGTTAGGGTTTCGGCTAGGATTAGGGTTAGGGGACGGGGACGGTTTAGGGTCCAGGTGAGGGTACGACAACGCTTTAGGGTGAGCGTACGTGTGAAGGCGTGGGTTCGTGTTAGCGTACGGGATAGGATTACGGGACGTGTGAGGGTAAGGCTTCGGGGAAGGGTTAGGGTTAGGGTTTGGGCTAGGGTTAGGGTTAAGAGACATGGACGGTTTAGGGTCCAGGTGAGGGTATGACAACGTTTTAGGGTGAGCGTATGTGTGAGGGCGCGGGAGTGTTAGCGTACGGGTTAGGATTAGGGGACGGGTGAGGGTAAGGGTTCGGGGAAGGGTTAGGGTTAGGGTTCAGGCTAGAGTTAGGGTTAGGGGACGGTGACGGTTTAGGGTCCAGGTGAGGGTACGACAACGCTTTAGGGTGAGTGTACTTGTGAGGGCGCGGGTTAGTGTTAGCGTACGGGTTAGGATTAGGGGACGGGTGAGGGTAAGGTTTCAGGGAAGGGTTAGGTTTAGGGTTCGGGCTAGGGTTAGGGTTAGGGGACGGGGACGGTGTAGGGTCCATGTGAGGGTACGACAATGCTTTAGGGTCAGCGTACGTGTGAGGGAGCTGGTTTGTGTTAGCGTACCGGTTAGGATTATGGGACGGGTGAGGGTAAGGCTTCGGGGAAGGGTTAGGGTTAGGGTTCGGGCTAGGGTTAAGGTTAGGGGACGGGGTCGGTTTAGGGTCCAGGTGAGGGTACGACAACGCCTTAAGGTGAGCGTACGTGTGAGGGCGCGTGTTAGTGTTAGCGTACGGCTTAGGCTTATAGGACGGGTGAGGGTAAGGGTTCGGGGAAGGGTTAGGGTTAGGGTTCGGGCTAGGGTTAGGGTTAGGTTACGGGGACTGTTTAGGGTCCACGTGAGGGTACGACAACGCTTTAGGGTGAGTGTACCTCTGAGGGCGTGGGTTAGTGTTAGCGTACGGGTTAGGATTAGGGGACGGGTGAGGGTAAGGCCACGGGGAAGGGTTAGGGTTAGGGTTCGGGCTAGGATTACGGTTAAGGGACGGGGACGGTTTACAGTCCAGGTGAGCGTACGACAACACTTTAGGGTGAGCGTACGTGTGAGGGCGCGGGTTAGTGCTAGCGTACGGGTTAGGATGAGCGGACGGGTGAGGGTAAGGCTTCGGGGAAGGGTTAGGATTAGGGTTCGGGTTAGGGTTAGGGTTAGGGGACGGAGACGGTTTAGGGTCCACGTGAGGGTACGACAACGCTTTAGGGTGAGCGTACGTGTGACGGCGCGGGTTAGTGTTAGCGTACCGGTTAGGATTAGGGGACGGGTGAGGGTAAGGCTTCGGGGAAGGGTTAGGGTTAGGGTTTGGGCTAGGGTTAGGGTTAGGGGAGGGGGATGGTTTAGGGTCCAGGTGAAGGTACAACAACGCTTTAGGGTGAGCATACGTGTGAGGGCGCGGATTAGTGTTAGCGTACGGGTTAGGATTAGGGGATGGGTGACGGTAAGGGTTCAGGGAAGGGTTAGGGTTAGGGTTCGGGCTAGGGATAGGGTTAGGGGACGGCGACGGTTTAGGGTCCAGGTGAGGGTACGACAACGCTTTAGGGTGAGCGTACGTGTGAGGGCGCGGGTTAGTGTTAGCGTACGGGTTAGGATTAGGGGACGGGTGAGGGTAAGGCTTCGGGGAAGGGTTGTGGTTAGGGTTCAGGCTAGGGTTAGGGTTAGGAGACATTGACGGTTTAGGGTCCAGGTGAGGTTACGACAACGCTTTAGGGTGAGTGTACGTGTGAGGGTGAGGGTTAGTGTTAGCGTACGGGTTAGGATTAGGTGACAGGTGAGGGTAAGGCTTAGGGGAAGGGTTAGGGTTAGGGTTCGGGCTAGGGTTAGGGTTAGGGGATGGGGACGGTTTAGGTTCTAGGTGAGGGTACGACAATACTTTAGGGTGAGCGTACGTGTGAGCGCGCGGGTTAGTGTTAGCGTACGGGTTAGGAGTAGGGGACGGGTGAGGGTAAGGCTTCGGGGAAGGGTTAGGGTTAGGGTTCGGGCTAGGGTTAGGGTTAGGGGACGGGGACGGTTTAGGGTCCAGGTGAAGGTATGACAACGTTTTAGGGTGAGCGTACGTGTGAGGGCGCGGGTTAGTGTTAGCGTACGGGTTAGGATTAGCTGACGGGTGAGGGTAAGGCTTCGGGGAAGGGTTAGAGTTAGGGTTAGGCCTAGGGTTAGGGTTAGGGGATGGGGACGGTTTAGGGTCCAGGTGAGGGTACAACAACGCTTTAGGGTGAGCGTATGTGTGAGGCCGCGGGTTAGTGTTAGCGTACGGGTTAGGATTAGGGGCTTGTTGAGGGTAAGGGTTCGGGGAAGGGTTAGGGTTAGGGTTCGGGCTACGGTTAGGGTTAGGAGACATGGACGGTTTAGGGTCCAGGTGAGGGTACGACAACGTTTAGGGTGAGCGTACGTGTGAGGGCGCGGGTTAGTGTTAGCGTACGAGTTAGGATTAGGGGCTTGTTGAGGGTAAGGGTTCGGGGAAGGGTTAGGGTTAGGGTTCGGGCTAGGGTTAGGGTTAGGGGACGTGGACGGTTTAGGGTCCAGCTGAGGCTACGACAACGCTTTACGGTGAGCGTACGTGTGAGGGCGCGGGTTAGTGTTAGCGTACGGGTTAGGATTAGGGGACGGGTGAGGATAAGGGTTCGGGGAAGTTTTAGTGTTAGGGTTCGGGCTAGGGTTAGGGTTAGGAGACGGGGACGGTTTAGTGTCCAGGTGAAGGTACGACTACGTTTTAGGGTGAGCGTATGGGTGAGGGCGCGGGTTAGTGTTAGCATACCGGTTAGGATTAGGGGACGGGTGAGGGTAAGGCTTCGGGGAAGGGATAGTGTTAGGGTTTCGGCTAGGATTAGGGTTAGGGGACGGGGACGGTTTAGGGTCCAGGTGAGGGTACGACAACGCTTTAGGGTGAGCGTACGTGTGAAGGCGTGGGTTCGTGTTAGCGTACGGGATAGGATTACGGGACGCGTGAGGGTAAGGCTTCGGGGAAGGGTTAGGGTTAGGGTTTGGGCTAGGGTTAGGGTTAAGAGACATGGACGGTTTAGGGTCCAGGTGAGGGTATGACAACGCTTTAGGGTGAGCGTATGTGTGAGGGCGCGGGTTCGTGTTAGCGTACGGGATAGGATTACGGGACGCGTGAGGGTAAGGCTTCGGGGAAGGGTTAGGGTTAGGGTTCGGGCTAGGGTTAGGGTTAGGGAACGGGGACGGTTTAGGGTCCAGGTGAAGGTATGACAACGTCTTAGTGTGAGCGTACGTGTGAGAGCGCGGGTTAGTGTTAGCGTACGGGTTACGATTAGGGGAAGGGTGAGGGTAAGGGTTCGGGGAAGGGTTAGGGTTAGGGTTCGAGCTAGGGTTAGGGTTAGGGGACGGGGACTGTTTAGGGTCCACGTGAGGGTACGACAACTATTTAGGGTGAGTGTACTTGTGAGGGCGCGGGTTAGTGTTAGCGTACGGGTTAGGATTAGGGGACGGGTGAGGGTAAGGCTTCGGGGAAGGGTTAGGGTTAGGGTTCGGGCTAGGGTTACGGTTAAGGGACGGGGACGGTTTATGGTCCAGGTGAGCGTACGACAACGCTTTAGGGGGAGCGTACGTGTGAGGGCGCAGGTTAGTGTTAGCATACGGGTTAGGATGAGGGGACGGGTGAGGGTAAGGCTTCGGGGAAGGTTTAGGGTTAGGGTTCGGGCTAGGGTTAGGGTTAGGGGACGGGGACGGTTTAGGGTCCAGGTGAGGGTACGACAACGCTTCAGGGTGAGCGTACGTGTGAGGGCGCGGGTTAGTGTTAGCGTACGGTTTAGGCTTATGTGACGGGTGAGGGTAAGGGTTCGGAGAAGGGTTAGTGTTAGCGTTCGGGCTAGGGTTAGGGTTAGGGTACGGGGACTGTTTAGGGTCCACTTGAGGGTATGACAACGCTTTAGGGTGAGTGTACCTGTGAGGGCGCGGGTTACTGTTAGCGTACGGGTTAGGATTAGGGGACGGGTGAGGGTAAGGCTTCGGGGAAGGTTAGGGTTAGGGTTCGGGCTAGGGTTACGGTTAAGGGAAGGAGACGGTTTACGGTCCAGGTGAGCGTACGAAAACGCTTTAGGGTGAGCGTACGTGTGAGGGCGCGGGTTAGTGTTAGCATTCGGTTTAGGATGAGGAGACGGGTGAGGGTAAGGCTTCGGGGAAGGTTTAGGGTTAGGGTTCGGGCTAGGGTTAGTATTAGGGGACGGGGACGGTTTAGGGTCCAGGTGAGTGTATGACAACGCTTTAGGGTGAGCGTACGTGTGAGGGCGCGTGTTAGTGTTAGCGTACGGGTTAGGAGTAGGGGACGGGGAGGGTAAGGCTTCGGGGAAGTGTTAGGGTTAGGGTACGGGCTAGTGTTAGGGTTAGGGGACGGGGACGGTTTAGGGTCCAGGTGAGGGTATGACAACGTTTTAGGGTGAGCGTATGTGTGAGGGCGCGGGGTAGTGTTAGCGTACGGGTTAGGATTAGGGGACGGGTGAGGGTAAGGGTTCGGGGAAGGGTTAGGGTTAGGGTTCAGGCTAGAGTTAGGGTTAGGGGACGGTGACGGTTTAGGGTCCAGGTGAGGGTACGACAACGCTTTAGGGTGAGTGTACTTGTGAGGGCGCGGGTTAGTGTTAGCGTACGGGTTAGGATTAGGGGACGGGTGAGGGTAAGGTTTCAGGGAAGGGTTAGGTTTAGGGTTCGGGCTAGGGTTAGGGTTAGGGGACGGGGACGGTGTAGGGTCCATGTGAGGGTACGACAATGCTTTAGGGTCAGCGTACGTGTGAGGGAGCTGGTTTGTGTTAGCGTACCGGTTAGGATTATGGGACGGGTGAGGGTAAGGCTTCGGGGAAGGGTTAGGGTTAGGGTTCGGGCTAGGGTTAAGGTTAGGGGACGGGGTCGGTTTAGGGTCCAGGTGAGGGTACGACAACGCCTTAAGGTGAGCGTACGTGTGAGGGCGCGTGTTAGTGTTAGCGTACGGCTTAGGCTTATAGGACGGGTGAGGGTAAGGGTTCGGGGAAGGGTTAGGGTTAGGGTTCGGGCTAGGGTTAGGGTTAGGTTACGGGGACTGTTTAGGGTCCACGTGAGGGTACGACAACGCTTTAGGGTGAGTGTACCTCTGAGGGCGTGGGTTAGTGTTAGCGTACGGGTTAGGATTAGGGGACGGGTGAGGGTAAGGCCACGGGGAAGGGTTAGGGTTAGGGTTCGGGCTAGGATTACGGTTAAGGGACGGGGACGGTTTACAGTCCAGGTGAGCGTACGACAACACTTTAGGGTGAGCGTACGTGTGAGGGCGCGGGTTAGTGCTAGCGTACGGGTTAGGATGAGCGGACGGGTGAGGGTAAGGCTTCGGGGAAGGGTTAGGATTAGGGTTCGGGTTAGGGTTAGGGTTAGGGGACGGAGACGGTTTAGGGTCCACGTGAGGGTACGACAACGCTTTAGGGTGAGCGTACGTGTGACGGCGCGGGTTAGTGTTAGCGTACCGGTTAGGATTAGGGGACGGGTGAGGGTAAGGCTT
The DNA here is from genome assembly GCF_964270905.1 of Leucopleurus acutus. Lineage (NCBI taxonomy): Eukaryota > Metazoa > Chordata > Mammalia > Artiodactyla > Delphinidae > Leucopleurus > Leucopleurus acutus. Next base: position 58,089,226 of record NC_139159.1, read on the forward strand.
CGGGGAAGGGTTAGGGTTAGGGTTTGGGCTAGGGTTAGGGTTAGGGGAGGGGGATGGTTTAGGGTCCAGGTGAAGGTACGACAACGCTTTAGGGTGAGCGTACATGTGAGGGCGCGGATTAGTGTTAGCGTACGGGTTAGGATTAGGGGACGGGTGAGGGTAAGGGTTCAGGGAAGGGTTAGGGTTAGGGTTCGGGCTAGGGATAGGGTTAGGGGACGGCGACGGTTTAGGGTCCAGGTGAGGGTACGACAACGCTTTAGGGTGAGCGTACGTGTGAGGGCGCGGGTTAGTGTTAGCGTACGGGTTAGGATTAGGGGACGGGTGAGGGTAAGGCTTCGGGGAAGGGTTGTGGTTAGGGTTCAGGCTAGGGTTAGGGTTAGGAGACATTGACGGTTTAGGGTCCAGGTGAGGTTACGACAACGCTTTAGGGTGAGTGTACGTGTGAGGGTGAGGGTTAGTGTTAGCGTACGGGTTAGGATTAGGTGACAGGTGAGGGTAAGGCTTAGGGGAAGGGTTAGGGTTAGGGTTCGGGCTAGGGTTAGGGTTAGGGGATGGGGACGGTTTAGGGTCTAGGTGAGGGTACGACAATACTTTAGGGTGAGCGTACGTGTGAGCGCGCGGGTTAGTGTTAGCGTACGGGTTAAGAGTAGGGGACGGGTGAGGGTAAGGCTTCGGGGAAGGGTTAGGGTTAGGGTTCGGGCTAGGGTTAGGGTTAGGGGACGGGGACGGTTTAGGGTCCAGGTGAGGGTACGACAACGCTTTAGGGTTAGCGTACGTGTGAGGGCGCGTGTTAGTGTTAGCGTACGGGTTAGGAGTAGGGGACGGGTGAGGGTAAGGCTTTGGGGAAGAGTTAGGGTTAGGGGTCGGGCTAGGGTTAGGGTTAGGGGACGGGGACGGTTTAGGGTCCAGGTGAAGGTATGACAAAGTTTTAGGGTGAGCGTACGTGTGAGGGCGCGGGTTAGTGTTAGCGTACGGGTTAGGATTAGCTGACGGGTGAGGGTAAGGCTTCGGGGAAGGGTTAGAGTTAGGGTTAGGCCTAGGGTTAGGGTTAGGGGATGGGGACGGTTTAGGGTCCAGGTGAGGGTACAACAACGCTTTAGGGTGAGCGTATGTGTGAGGCCGCGGGTTAGTGTTAGCGTACTGGTTAGGATTAGGGGACGGGTGAGGGTAAGGCTTCGGGGAAGGGTTAGTGTTAGGGTTCGGGCTAGGGTTAGGGTTAGGGGACGGAGACGGTTTAGGGTTCAGGTGAAGATACGCCAACGCTTTAGGGTGAGCGTACGTGTGAGGGCGCGGGTTAGTGTTAGCGTACTGGTTAGGATTAGGGGACGGGTGAGGATAAGGGTTCGGGGAAGGGTTAGGGTTAGGGTTTCGGCTAGGGTTAGGGTTAGGGGACGGGGACGGTTTAGGGTCCAGGTGAGGGTACGACAACGCTTTAGGGTGAGCGTACGTGTGAGGGCGCGGGTTCGTGTTAGCATACGGGTTAGGATTAGGGGACGGGTGAGGGTAAGGCTTCGGGGAAGGGTTAGGGTTAGGGTTCAGGCTAGGGTTAGGGTTAGGGGACGGGGACGGTTTAGGGTCCAGGTGAGGGTACGACAACGCTTTAGGGTGAGTGTACGTGTGAGGGCGCGGGTTAGTGTTAGCGTACCGGTTCGGATTAGGGGACGGGTGAGGGTAAGGCTTCGGGGAAGGTTTAGGGTTAGGGTTCGGGCTAGGGTTAGGGTTAGCGGACGGGTACGGTTTAGGGTTCAGGTGAGGATACGACTACGCTTTAGGGTGAGCGTACGTGTGAGGGCGCGGGTTAGTCTTAGCGTACGGCTTAGGCTTATGGGACGGGTGAGGGTAAGGGTTCGGGGAAGGGTTAGGGTTAGCGTTCGGGCTAGGGTTAGGGTTAGGGTACGGGGACTGTTTAGGTTCCACGTGAGGGTATGAAAACGCTTTAGGGTGAGTGTACCTGTGAGGGCGCAGGTTAGTGTTAGCGTACGGGTTACGATTAGGGTACGTGTGAGAGTATGGGATCGGGGAAGGGTTAGGGTTAGGGTTCGGACTAGGGTTACGGTTAACGGACGGGGACGGTTTACGGTCCAGGTGAGCGTACGACAACGCTTTAGGGTGAGCTTTCGTTTGAGGGCCTTGGTTAGTGTTAGCGTACGGCTTAGGATTAGGGGACGGGTGAGAGTAAGGCTTCGGGGAACGGTTAGGGTTAGGGTTTGTGCTAGGGTTAGGGTTAGGGGACGGTGACGGTTTAGGGTCCAGGTGAGGGTACGACAACGCTTTAGGGTGAGCGTACTTGTGACGGCGGGGGTTAGTGTTAGCGTACGGGTTAGGATTAGGGGACGGGTGAGGGTAAGGCTTCGGGGAAGGGTTAGGGTTAGGGTTCGGGCTAGGGTTAGGGTTAGGAGACATGGACGGTTTAGGGTCCAGGTGAGGGTACGACAACGCTTCAGGGTGAGCGTACGTGTGAGGGCGCGGGTTAGTTTTAGCGTACGGTTTAGCATTAGGCGACGGGTGAGGGTAAGGTTTCGGGGAAGGGTTAGGGTTAGGGTTCGGGCTAGGGTTAGGGTTAGGGGACGGGGACGGTTTAGGGTCCAGCTGAGGGTACGACAACGCTTTAGGGTGAGCGTACGTGTGAGGGCGCGGGTTAGTGTTAGCGTACGGGTTAGGATTAGGGGACGGGTGAGGCTAAGGGTTCGGGGAATTGTTAGGGTTAGGGTTCGGGCTAGGGCTAGGGTTAGGGGACGGGGACGGTTTAGGGTTCAGGTGAGGGTACGACAAAGCTTTAGGGTGAGCGTACATGTGAGGGCGCGGGTTAGTGTTAGCGTACGTGTTAGGATTAGGGGACGGGTGAGGGTAAGGCTTTGGGGAGGGGTTAGGGTTAGGGTTTGGGCTAGGGTTAGGGTTAGGGGATGGGGACGGTTTAGGGTCCAGGTGAAGGTACGACAACGCTTTAGGGTGAGCGTACGTGTGAGGGCGCGTATTTGTGTTAGCGTACGGTTTAGGATTAGGGGACGGGTGAGTGTAAGGGTTCGGGGAAGGGTTAGGGTTAGGGTTCGGGCTAGGGTTAGGGCTGGGGACGGGGACGGTTTAGGGTCCAGGTCCGCATACGACAACGTTTTAGGGTGAGCTTACATGTGAGGGCGCGGGTTAGTCTTCACGTAGGGGTTAGGATTAGGTGATGGGTGAGGGTAAAGCTTCGGGGAAGCGTTAGGGTTAGGGTTAGGGCTAGGGTTAGGGTTAGGGGACGAGGACGGTTTAGTGTCCAGGTGAGGGTACGACAACGCTATAGCGTGAGCGTACGTGTGAGGGCGCGGGTTAGTGTTAGCGTACCGGTTCGGATAAGGGGACGGGTAAGGGTAAGGCTTCGGGGAAGGGTTAGGGTTAGGGTTCGGGCTAGGGTTAGGGTTAGGGAACGGGGACGGTTTAGGGTCCAGGTGAAGGTATGACAACGTCTTAGTGTGAGCGTACGTGTGAGAGCGCGGGTTAGTGTTAGCGTACGGGTTACGATTAGGGGACGGGTGAGGGTAAGGGTTCGGGGAAGGGTTAGGGTTAGGGTTCGGGCTAGGGTTAGGGTTAGGGGACGGGGACTGTGTAGGGTCCAGGTGAGGGTACGACAACGCTTCAGGGTGAGCGTACGTGTGAGGGCGCGGGTTAGTGTTAGCGTACGGTTTAGGCTTATGTGACGGGTGAGGGTAAGGGTTCGGAGAAGGGTTAGTGTTAGCGTTCGGGCTAGGGTTAGGGTTAGGGTACGGGGACTGTTTAGGGTCCACTTGAGGGTATGACAACGCTTTAGGGTGAGTGTACCTGTGAGGGCGCGGGTTACTGTTAGCGTACGGTTTAGGATTAGGGGACGGGTGAGGGTAAGGCTTCGGGGAAGGTTAGGGTTAGGGTTCGGGCTAGGGTTACGGTTAAGGGACGGTGACGGTTTACGGTCCAGGTGAGCGTACGAAAACGCTTTAGGGTGAGCGTACGTGTGAGGGCGCGGGTTAGTGTTAGCATTCGGTTTAGGATGAGGAGACGGGTGAGGGTAAGGCTTCGGGGAAGGTTTAGGGTTAGGGTTCGGGCTAGGGTTAGTGTTAGGGGACGGGGACGGTTTAGGGTCCAGGTGAGTGTATGACAACGCTTTAGGGTGAGCGTACGTGTGAGGGCGCGTGTTAGTGTTAGCGTACGGGTTAGGAGTAGGGGACGGGGAGGGTAAGGCTTCGGGGAAGTGTTAGGGTTAGGGTTCGGGCTAGTGTTAGGGTTAGGGGACGGGGACGGTTTAGGGTCCAGGTGAGGGTATGACAACGTTTTAGGGTGAGCGTACGTGTGAGGGCGCGGGTTAGTGTTAGCGTACGGGTTAGGATTAGGGGACGGGTGAGGGTAAGGGTTCGGGGAAGGGTTAGGTTTAGGTTTCGGGCTAGAGTTAGGGTTAGGGGACGGTGACGGTTTAGGGTCCAGGTGAGGGTACGACAACGCTTTAGGGTGAGTGTACTTGTGAGGGCGCGGGTTAGTGTTAGCGTACGGGTTAGGATTAGGGGACGGGTGAGGGTAAGGCTTCGGGGAAGGGTTAGGTTTAGGGTTCGGGCTACGGTTAGGGTTAGGGGACGGGGACGGTGTACGGTCCATGTGAGGGTACGACAATGCTTTAGGGTCAGCGTACGTGTGAGGGCGCTGGTTTGTGTTAGCGTACCGGTTAGGATTATGGGACGGGTGAGGGTAAGGCTTCGGGGAAGGGTTAGGGTTAGGGTTCGGGCTAGGGTTAAGGTTAGGGGACGGGGTCGGTTTAGGGTCCAGGTGAGGGTACGACAACGCCTTAAGGTGAGCGTACGTGTGAGGGCGCGTGTTAGTGTTAGCGTACGGCTTAGGCTTATAGGACGGGTGAGGGTAAGGGTTTGGGGAAGGGTTAGGGTTAGGGTTCGGGCTAGGGTTAGGGTTAGGGTACGGGGACTGTTTAGGGTCCACGTGAGGGTACGACAACGCTTTAGGGTGAGTGTACCTGTGAGGGCGTGGGTTAGTGTTAGCGTACGGGTCAGGATTAGGGGACGGGTGAGGGTAAGGCCACGGGGAAGGGTTAGGGTTAGGGTTCGGGCTAGGGATACGGTTAAGGGACGGGGACGGTTTACAGTCCAGGTGAGCGTACGACAACACTTTAGGGTGAGCGTACGTGTGAGGGCGCGGGTTAGTGCTAGCGTACGGGTTAGGATGAGCGGACGGGTGAGGGTAAGGCTTCGGGGAAGGGTTAGGATTAGGGTTCGGGTTAGGGTTAGGGTTAGGGGATGGGGACGGTTTAGGGTCCACGTGAGGGTACGACAACGCTTTAGGGTGAGCGTACGTGTGAGGGCGCGGGTTAGTGTTAGCGTACGGGTTAGGATTAGGGGACGGGTGAGGGTAAGGCTTCGGGGAAGGGTTAGGGTTAGGGTTTGGGCTAGGGTTAGGGTTAGGGGAGGGGGATGGTTTAGGGTCCAGGTGAAGGTACGACAACGCTTTAGGGTGAGCGTACGTGTGAGGGCGCGGATTAGTGTTAGCGTACGGGTTAGGATTAGGGGACGGGTGAGGGTAAGGGTTCAGGGAAGGGTTAGGGTTAGGGTTAGGGCTAGGGATAGGGTTAGGGGACGGGGACGGTTTAGGGTCCAGGTGAGGGTACGACAACGCTTTAGGGTGAGCGTACGTGTGAGGGCGCGGGTTAGTGTTAGCGTACGGGTTAGGATTAGGGGACGGGTGAGGGTAAGGCTTCCGGGAAGGGTTGTGGTTAGGGTTCAGGCTAGGGTTAGGGTTAGGAGACATGGACGGTTTAGGGTCCAGGTGAGGTTACGACAACGCTTTAGGGTGAGTGTACGTGTGAGGGTGAGGGTTAGTGTTAGCGTACGGGTTAGGATTAGGTGACAGGTGAGGGTAAGGCTTAGGGGAAGGGTTAGGGTTAGGGTTCGGGCTAGGGTTAGGGTTAGGGGATGGGGACGGTTTAGGGTCTAGGTGAGGGTACGACAATACTTTAGGGTGAGCGTACGTGTGAGCGCGCGGGTTAGTGTTAGCTTACGGGTTAGGAGTACGGGACGGGTGAGGGTAAGGCTTCGGGGAAGGGTTAGGGTTAGGGTTCGGGCTAGGGTTAGGGTTAGGGGACGGGGACGGTTTAGGGTCCAGGTGAGGGTACCACAACGCTTTAGGGTTAGCGTACGTGTGAGGGCGCGTGTTAGTGTTAGCGTACGGGTTAGGAGTAGGGGACGGGTGAGGGTAAGGCTTTGGGGAAGGGTTAGGGTTAGGGTTCGGGCTAGGGTTAGGGTTAGGGGACGGGGACGGTTTAGGGTCCAGGTGAAGGTATGACAACGTTTTAGGGTGAGCGTACGTGTGAGGGCGCGGGTTAGTGTTAGCGTACGGGTTAGGATTAGCTGACGGGTGAGGGTAAGGCTTCGGGGAAGTGTTAGAGTTAGGGTTAGGCCTAGGGTTAGGGTTAGGGGATGGGGACGGTTTAGGGTCCAGGTGAGGGTACAACAACGCTTTAGGGTGAGCGTATGTGTGAGGCCGCGGGTTAGTGTTAGCGTACTGGTTAGGATTAGGGGACGGGTGAGGGTAAGGCTTCGGGGAAGGGTTAGTGTTAGGGTTTGGGCTAGGGTTAGGGTTAGGGGACGGAGACGGTTTAGGGTCCAGGTGAAGGTACGCCAACGCTTTAGGGTGAGCGTACGTGTGAGGGCGCGGGTTAGTGTTAGCGTACTGGTTAGGATTAGGGGACGGGTGAGGATAAGGGTTCGGGGAAGGGTTAGGGTTAGGGTTTCGGCTAGGGTTAGGGTTAGGGGACAGGGACGGTTTAGGGTCCAGGTGAGGGTACGACAACGCTTTAGGGTGAGCGTACGTGTGAGGGCGCGGGTTCGTGTTAGCATACGGGTTAGGATTAGGGGACGGGTGAGGGTAAGGCTTCGGGGAAGGGTTAGGGTTAGGGTTGGGGTAGGGTTAGGGTTAGGAGACATGGACCGTTTAGGGTCCAGGTGAGGGTACGACAACGTTTAGGGTGAGCGTACGTGTAAGGGCGCGGGTTAGTGTTAGCGTACGGGTTAGGATTAGGGGCTTGTTGAGGGTAAGGGTTCGGGGAAGGGTTAGGGTTAGGGTTCGGGCTAGGGTTAGGGTTAGGGTACGGGGACGGTTTAGGGTCCAGGTGAGGGTACGACAACGCTTTAGGGTGAGTGTACGTGTGAGGGCGCGGGTTACTGTTAGCGTACCGGTTCGGATTAGGGGACGGGTGAGGGTAAGGCTTCGGGGAATGTTTAGGGTTAGGGTTCGGGCTAGGGTTAGGGTTAGCGGACGGGTACGGTTTAGGGTTCAGGTGAGGATACGACTACGCTTTAGGGTGAGCGTACGTGTGAGGGCGCGGGTTAGTCTTAGCGTACGGCTTAGGCTTATGGGACGGGTGAGAGTAAGGGTTCGGGGAAGGGTTAGGGTTAGCGTTCGGGCTAGGGTTAGGGTTAGGGTATGGGGACTGTTTAGGTTCCACGTGAGGGTATGAAAACGCTTTAGGGTGAGTGTACCTGTTAGGGCGCGGGTTAGTGTTAGCGTACGCGTTAGGATTAGGGGATGGGTGAGGGTATGGCTTCGGGGCAGGGTTAGGGTTAGGGTTCGGGCTAGGGTTACGGTTAAGGGACGGGGACGGTTTACGGTCCAGGTGAGCGTACGACAACGGTTTAGGGTGAGCGTACGTGTGAGGGCACGGGTTAGTGTTAGCATACGGTTTAGGATGAGGGGACGGGTGAGGGTAAGGCTTCGGGGAAGGGTTAGGGTTAGGGTTCGGGGTAGGGTTAGGGTTAGGGGACGGGGACGGTTTAGGGTCCAGGTGAAGGTACGACAACGCTTTAGGGAGAGCGTACGTGTGAGGGCGCGGGTTAGTGTTAGCGTACGTTTTAGGATTAGGGGACGGGTGAGGGTAAGGCTTCGGGGAAGGGTTAGGGTTAGGGTTTGGGCTAGGGTTAGGGTTAGGGGACGGGGACGGTTTAGGGTCCAGGTGAAGGTACGACAACGCTTTAGGGTGAGCGTACGTGTGAGGGCGCGTATTTGTGTTAGCGTACGGTTTAGGATTAGGGGACGGGTGAGTGTAAGGGTTCGGGAAAGGGTTAGGGTTAGGGTTCGGGCTAGGGTTAGGGCTGGGGACGGGGACGGTTTAGGGTCCAGGTCCGCATACGACAACGCTTTAGGGTGAGCGTACATGTGAGGGCGCAGGTTAGTCTTCGCGTAGGGGTTAGGATTAGGTGATGGGTGAGGGTAAAGCTTCGGGGAAGGGTTAGGGTTAGGGTTAGGGCTAGGGTTAGGGTTAGGGGACGAGGACGGTTTAGTGTCCAGGTGAGGGTACGACAACGCTATAGCGTGAGCGTACGTGTGAGGGCGCGGGTTAGTGTTAGCGTACCGGTTCGGATAAGGGGACGGGTAAGGGTAAGGCTTCGGGGAAGGGTTAGGGTTAGGGTTCGGGCTAGGGTTAGGGTTAGGGAACGGGGACGGTTTAGGGTCCAGGTGAAGGTATGACAACGTCTTAGTGTGAGCGTACGTGTGAGAGCACGGGTTAGTGTTAGCGTACTGGTTAGGATTAGGGGACGGGTGACGGTAAGGTTTCGGGGAAGGGTTAGGGTTAGGGGACGGGGACGGTTTAGGGTCCAGGTGAGGGTACGACAACGCTTCAGGGTGAGCGTACGTGTGAGGGCGCGGGTTAGTGTTAGCGTATGGTTTAGGCTTATGTGACGGGTGAGGGTAAGGGTTCGGAGAAGGGTTAGTGTTAGCGTTCGGGCTAGGGTTAGGGTTAGGGTACGGGGACTGTTTAGGGTCCACTTGAGGGTATGACAACGCTTTAGGGTGAGTGTACCTGTGAGGGCGCGGGTTACTGTTAGCGTACGGGTTAGGATTAGGGGACGGGTGAGGGTAAGGCTTCGGGGAAGGTTAGGGTTAGGGTTCGGGCTAGGGTTACGGTTAAGGGAAGGAGACGGTTTACGGTCCAGGTGAGCGTACGAAAACGCTTTAGGGTGAGCGTACGTGTGAGGGCGCGGGTTAGTGTTAGCATTCGGTTTAGGATGAGGAGACGGGTGAGGGTAAGGCTTCGGGGAAGGTTTAGGGTTAGGGTTCGGGCTAGGGTTAGTGTTAGGGGACGGGGACGGTTTAGGGTCCAGGTGAGTGTATGACAACGCTTTAGGGTGAGCGTACGTGTGAGGGCGCGTGTTAGTGTTAGCGTACGGGTTAGGAGTAGGGGACGGGGAGGGTAAGGCTTCGGGGAAGTGTTAGGGTTAGGGTACGGGCTAGTGTTAGGGTTAGGGGACGGGGACGGTTTAGGGTCCAGGTGAGGGTATGACAACGTTTTAGGGTGAGCGTATGTGTGAGGGCGCGGGTTAGTGTTAGCGTACGGGTTAGGATTAGGGGACGGGTGAGGGTAAGGGTTCGGGGAAGGGTTAGGGTTAGGGTTCAGGCTAGAGTTAGGGTTAGGGGACGGTGACGGTTTGGGTCCAGGTGAGGGTACGACAACGCTTTAGGGTGAGTGTACTTGTGAGGGCGCGGGTTAGTGTTAGCGTACGGGTTAGGATTAGGGGACGGGTGAGGGTAAGGTTTCAGGGAAGGGTTAGGTTTAGGGTTCGGGCTAGGGTTAGGGTTAGGGGACGGGGACGGTGTAGGGTCCATGTGAGGGTACGACAATGCTTTAGGGTCAGCGTACGTGTGAGGGAGCTGGTTTGTGTTAGCGTACCGGTTAGGATTATGGGACGGGTGAGGGTAAGGCTTCGGGGAAGGGTTAGGGTTAGGGTTCGGGCTAGGGTTAAGGTTAGGGGACGGGGTCGGTTTAGGGTCCAGGTGAGGGTACGACAACGCCTTAAGGTGAGCGTACGTGTGAGGGCGCGTGTTAGTGTTAGCGTACGGCTTAGGCTTATAGGACGGGTGAGGGTAAGGGTTCGGGGAAGGGTTAGGGTTAGGGTTCGGGCTAGGGTTAGGGTTAGGTTACGGGGACTGTTTAGGGTCCACGTGAGGGTACGACAACGCTTTAGGGTGAGTGTACCTCTGAGGGCGTGGGTTAGTGTTAGCGTACGGGTTAGGATTAGGGGACGGGTGAGGGTAAGGCCACGGGGAAGGGTTAGGGTTAGGGTTCGGGCTAGGATTACGGTTAAGGGACGGGGACGGTTTACAGTCCAGGTGAGCGTACGACAACACTTTAGGGTGAGCGTACGTGTGAGGGAGCGGGTTAGTGCTAGCGTACGTGTTAGGATGAGCGGACGGGTGAGGGTAAGGCTTCGGGGAAGGGTTAGGATTAGGGTTCGGGTTAGGGTTAGGGTTAGGGGACGGAGACGGTTTAGGGTCCACGTGAGGGTACGACAACTCTTTAGGGTGAGCGTACGTGTGACGGCGCGGGTTAGTGTTAGCGTACCGGTTAGGATTAGGGGACGGGTGAGGGTAAGGCTTCGGGGAAGGGTTAGGGTTAGGGTTTGGGCTAGGGTTAGGGTTAGGGGAGGGGGACGGTTTAGGGTCCAGGTGAGGGTACGACAACGCTTTAGGGTGAGCGTACGTGTGAGGGCGCGGGTTAGTGTTAGCGTACGGGTTAGGATTAGGGGACGGGTGAGGGTAAGGCTTCGGGGAAGGGTTGTGGTTAGGGTTCAGGCTAGGGTTAGGGTTAGGAGACATTGACGGTTTAGGGTCCAGGTGAGGTTACGACAACGCTTTAGGGTGAGTGTACGTGTGAGGGTGAGGGTTAGTGTTAGCGTACGGGTTAGGATTAGGTGACAGGTGAGGGTAAGGCTTAGGGGAAGGGTTAGGGTTAGGGTTCGGGCTAGGGTTAGGGTTAGGGGATGGGGACGGTTTAGGTTCTAGGTGAGGGTACGACAATACTTTAGGGTGAGCGTACGTGTGAGCGCGCGGGTTAGTGTTAGCGTACGGGTTAGGAGTAGGGGACGGGTGAGGGTAAGGCTTCGGGAAAGGGTTAGGGTTAGGGTTCGGGCTAGGGTTAGGGTTAGGGGACGGGGACGGTTTAGGGTCCAGGTGAAGGTATGACAACGTTTTAGGGTGAGCGTACGTGTGAGGGCGCGGGTTAGTGTTAGCGTACGGGTTAGGATTAGCTGACGGGTGAGGGTAAGGCTTCGGGGAAGGGTTAGAGTTAGGGTTAGGCCTAGGGTTAGGGTTAGGGGATGGGGACGGTTTAGGGTCCAGGTGAGGGTACAACAACGCTTTAGGGTGAGCGTATGTGTGAGGCCGCGGGTTAGTGTTAGCGTACGGGTTAGGATTAGGGGCTTGTTGAGGGTAAGGGTTCGGGGAAGGGTTAGGGTTAGGGTTCGGGCTAGGGTTAGGGTTAGGAGACATGGACGGTTTAGGGTCCAGGTGAGGGTACGACAACGTTTAGGGTGAGCGTACGTGTGAGGGCGCGGGTTAGTGTTAGCGTACGGGTTAGGATCAGGGGCTTGTTGAGGGTAAGGGTTCGGGGAAGGGTTAGGGTTAGGGTTCGGGCTAGGGTTAGGGTTAGGGGACGTGGACGGTTTAGGGTCCAGCTGAGGCTACGACAACGCTTTACGGTGAGCGTACGTGTGAGGGCGCGGGTTAGTGTTAGCGTACGGGTTAGGATTAGGGGACGGGTGAGGATAAGGGTTCGGGGAAGTTTTAGTGTTAGGGTTCGGGCTAGGGTTAGGGTTAGGAGACGGGGACGGTTTAGTGTCCAGGTGAAGGTACGACTACGTTTTAGGGTGAGCGTATGGGTGAGGGCGCGGGTTAGTGTTAGCGTACCGGTTAGGATTAGGGGACGGGTGAGGGTAAGGCTTCGGGGAAGGGATAGTGTTAGGGTTTCGGCTAGGATTAGGGTTAGGGGACGGGGACGGTTTAGGGTCCAGGTGAGGGTACGACAACGCTTTAGGGTGAGCGTACGTGTGAAGGCGTGGGTTCGTGTTAGCGTACGGGATAGGATTACGGGACGCGTGAGGGTAAGGCTTCGGGGAAGGGTTAGGGTTAGGGTTTGGGCTAGGGTTAGGGTTAAGAGACATGGACGGTTTAGGGTCCAGGTGAGGGTATGACAACGCTTTAGGGTGAGCGTATGTGTGAGGGCGCGGGTTAGTGTTAGCGTACGCGTTAGGATTAGGGGACGGGTGAGGGTAAGGCTTCGGGGAAGTGTTAGGGTTAGGGTTCGGGCTAGGGTTAGGGTTAGGGAACGGGGACGGTTTAGGGTCCAGGTGAAGGTATGACAACGTCTTAGTGTGAGCGTACGTGTGAGAGCGCGGGTTAGTGTTAGCGTACGGGTTACGATTAGGGGAAGGGTGAGGGTAAGGGTTCGGGGAAGGGTTAGGGTTAGGGTTCGAGCTAGGGTTAGGGTTAGGGGACGGGGACTGTTTAGGGTCCACGTGAGGGTACGACAACTATTTAGGGTGAGTGTACTTGTGAGGGCGCGGGTTAGTGTTAGCGTACGGGTTAGGATTAGGGGACGGGTGAGGGTAAGGCTTCGGGGAAGGGTTAGGGTTAGGGTTCGGGCTAGGGTTACGGTTAAGGGACGGGGACGGTTTATGGTCCAGGTGAGCGTACGACAACGCTTTAGGGGGAGCGTACGTGTGAGGGCGCAGGTTAGTGTTAGCATACGGGTTAGGATGAGGGGACGGGTGAGGGTAAGGCTTCGGGGAAGGTTTAGGGTTAGGGTTCGGGCTAGGGTTAGGGTTAGGGGACGGGGACGGTTTAGGGTCCAGGTGAGGGTACGACAACGCTTCAGGGTGAACGTACGTGTGAGGGCGCGGGTTAGTGTTAGCGTACGGTTTAGGCTTATGTGACGGGTGAGGGTAAGGGTTCGGAGAAGGGTTAGTGTTAGCGTTCGGGCTAGGGTTAGGGTTAGGGTACGGGGACTGTTTAGGGTCCACTTGAGGGTATGACAACGCTTTAGGGTGAGTGTACCTGTGAGGGCGCGGGTTACTGTTAGCGTACGGGTTAGGATTAGGGGACGGGTGAGGGTAAGGCTTCGGGGAAGGTTAGGGTTAGGGTTCGGGCTAGGGTTACGGTTAAGGGAAGGAGACGGTTTACGGTCCAGGTGAGCGTACGAAAACGCTTTAGGGTGAGCGTACGTGTGAGGGCGCGGGTTCGTGTTAGCATACGGGTTAGGATTAGGGGACGGGTGAGGGTAAGGCTTCGGGGAAGGGTTAGGGTTAGGGTTCAGGCTAGGGTTAGGGTTAGGGGACGGGGACGGTTTAGGGTCCAGGTGAGGGTACGACAACGCTTTAGGGTGAGTGTACGTGTGAGGGCGCGGGTTAGTGTTAGCGTACCGGTTCGGATTAGGGGACGGGTGAGGGTAAGGCTTCGGGGAAGGTTTAGGGTTAGGGTTCGGGCTAGGGTTAGGGTTAGCGGACGGGTACGGTTTAGGGTTCAGGTGAGGATACGACTACGCTTTAGGGTGAGCGTACGTGTGAGGGCGCGGGTTAGTCTTAGCGTACGGCTTAGGCTTATGGGACGGGTGAGGGTAAGGGTTCGGGGAAGGGTTAGGGTTAGCGTTCGGGCTAGGGTTAGGGTTAGGGTACGGGGACTGTTTAGGTTCCACGTGAGGGTATGAAAACGCTTTAGGGTGAGTGTACCTGTGAGGGCGCAGGTTAGTGTTAGCGTACGGGTTACGATTAGGGGACGTGTGAGAGTATGGGATCGGGGAAGGGTTAGGGTTAGGGTTCGGACTAGGGTTACGGTTAACGGACGGGGACGGTTTACGGTCCAGGTGAGCGTACGACAACGCTTTAGGGTGAGCTTTCGTTTGAGGGCCTTGGTTAGTGTTAGCGTACGGCTTAGGATTAGGGGACGGGTGAGAGTAAGGCTTCGGGGAGGGGTTAGGGTTAGGGTTTGGGCTAGGGTTAGGGTTAGGGGACGGGGACGGTTTAGGGTCCAGGTGAAGGTACGACAACGCTTTAGGGTGAGCGTACGTGTGAGGGCGCGTATTTGTGTTAGCGTACGGTTTAGGATTAGGGGACGGGTGAGTGTAAGGGTTCGGGGAAGGGTTAGGGTTAGGGTTCGGGCTAGGGTTAGGGCTGGGGACGGGGACGGTTTAGGGTCCAGGTCCGCATACGACAACGTTTTAGGGTGAGCTTACATGTGAGGGCGCGGGTTAGTCTTCACGTAGGGGTTAGGATTAGGTGATGGGTGAGGGTAAAGCTTCGGGGAAGGGTTAGGGTTAGGGTTAGGGCTAGGGTTAGGGTTAGGGGACGAGGACGGTTTAGTGTCCAGGTGAGGGTACGACAACGCTATAGCGTGAGCGTACGTGTGAGGGCGCGGGTTAGTGTTAGCGTACCGGTTCGGATAAGGGGACGGGTAAGGGTAAGGCTTCGGGGAAGGGTTAGGGTTAGGGTTCGGGCTAGGGTTAGGGTTAGGGAACGGGGACGGTTTAGGGTCCAGGTGAAGGTATGACAACGTCTTAGTGTGAGCGTACGTGTGAGAGCGCGGGTTAGTGTTAGCGTACGGGTTACGATTAGGGGACGGGTGAGGGTAAGGGTTCGGGGAAGGGTTAGGGTTAGGGTTCGGGCTAGGGTTAGGGTTAGGGGACGGGGACTGTGTAGGGTCCAGGTGAGGGTACGACAACGCTTTAGGGTGAGCGTACGTGTGAGGGCGCGGATTAGTGTTAGCGTACGGGTTAGGATTAGGGGACGGGTGAGGGTAAGGGTTCGGGGAAGGGTTAGGGTTAGGGTTAGGGCTAGGGATAGGGTTAGGGGACGGGGACGGTTTAGGGTCCAGGTGAGGGTACGACAACGCTTTAGGGTGAGCGTACGTGTGAGGGCGCGGGTTAGTGTTAGCGTACGGGTTAGGATTAGGGGACGGGTGAGGGTAAGGCTTCCGGGAAGGGTTGTGGTTAGGGTTCAGGCTAGGGTTAGGGTTAGGAGACATGGACGGTTTAGGGTCCAGGTGAGGTTACGACAACGCTTTAGGGTGAGTGTACGTGTGAGGGTGAGGGTTAGTGTTAGCGTACGGGTTAGGATTAGGTGACAGGTGAGGGTAAGGCTTAGGGGAAGGGTTAGGGTTAGGGTTCGGGCTAGGGTTAGGGTTAGGGGATGGGGACGGTTTAGGGTCTAGGTGAGGGTACGACAATACTTTAGGGTGAGCGTACGTGTGAGCGCGCGGGTTAGTGTTAGCGTACGCGTTAGGAGTACGGGACGGGTGAGGGTAAGGCTTCGGGGAAGGGTTAGGGTTAGGGTTCGGGCTAGGGTTAGGGTTAGGGGACGGGGACGGTTTAGGGTCCAGGTGAGGGTACCACAACGCTTTAGGGTTAGCGTACGTGTGAGGGCGCGTGTTAGTGTTAGCGTACGGGTTAGGAGTAGGGGACGGGTGAGGGTAAGGCTTTGGGGAAGGGTTAGGGTTAGGGTTCGGGCTAGGGTTAGGGTTAGGGGACGGGGACGGTTTAGGGTCCAGGTGAAGGTATGACAACGTTTTAGGGTGAGCGTACGTGTGAGGGCGCGGGTTAGTGTTAGCGTACGGGTTAGGATTAGCTGACGGGTGAGGGTAAGGCTTCGGGGAAGGGTTAGAGTTAGGGTTAGGCCTAGGGTTAGGGTTAGGGGATGGGGACGGTTTAGGGTCCAGGTGAGGGTACAACAACGCTTTAGGGTGAGCGTATGTGTGAGGCCGCGGGTTAGTGTTAGCGTACTGGTTAGGATTAGGGGACGGGTGAGGGTAAGGCTTCGGGGAAGGGTTAGTGTTAGGGTTTGGGCTAGGGTTAGGGTTAGGGAACGGAGACGGTTTAGGGTCCAGGTGAAGGTACGCCAACGCTTTAGGGTGAGCGTACGTGTGAGGGCGCGGGTTAGTGTTAGCGTACTGGTTAGGATTAGGGGACGGGTGAGGATAAGTGTTCGGGGAAGGGTTAGGGTTAGGGTTTCGGCTAGGGTTAGGGTTAGGGGACGGGGACGGTTTAGGGTCCAGGTGAGGGTACGACAACGCTTTAGGGTGAGCGTACGTGTGAGGGCGCGGGTTCGTGTTAGCATACGGGTTAGGATTAGGGGACGGGTGAGGGTAAGGCTTCGGGGAAGGGTTAGGGTTAGGGTTGGGGTAGGGTTAGGGTTAGGAGACATGGACCGTTTAGGGTCCAGGTGAAGGTACGACAACGTTTAGGGTGAGCGTACGTGTGAGGGCGCGGGTTAGTGTTAGCGTACGGGTTAGGATTAGGGGCTTGTTGAGGGTAAGGGTTCGGGGAAGGGTTAGGGTTAGGGTTCGGGCTAGGGTTAGGGTTAGGGTACGGGGACGGTTTAGGGTCCAGGTGAGGGTACGACAACGCTTTAGGGTGAGTGTACGTGTGAGGGCGCGGGTTACTGTTAGCGTACCGGTTCGGATTAGGGGACGGGTGAGGGTAAGGCTTCGGGGAATGTTT
The DNA here is from genome assembly GCF_964270905.1 of Leucopleurus acutus. Classification (NCBI taxonomy): domain Eukaryota; kingdom Metazoa; phylum Chordata; class Mammalia; order Artiodactyla; family Delphinidae; genus Leucopleurus; species Leucopleurus acutus. Next base: position 58,105,496 of record NC_139159.1, read on the forward strand.
AGGGTTAGGGTTCGGGCTAGGGTTAGGGTTAGCGGACGGGTACGGTTTAGGGTTCAGGTGAGGATACGACTACGCTTTAGGGTGAGCGTACGTGTGAGGGCGCGGGTTAGTCTTAGCGTACGGCTTAGGCTTATGGGACGGGTGAGGGTAAGGGTTCGGGGAAGGGTTAGGGTTAGCGTTCGGGCTAGGGTTAGGGTTAGGGTATGGGGACTGTTTAGGTTGCACGTGAGGGTATGAAAACGCTTTAGGGTGAGTGTACCTGTTAGGGCGCGGGTTAGTGTTAGCGTACGCGTTAGGATTAGGGGACGGGTGAGGGTATGGCTTCGGGGCAGGGTTAGGGTTAGGGTTCGGGCTAGGGTTACGGTTAAGGGACGGGGACGGTTTACGGTCCAGGTGAGCGTACGACAACGGTTTAGGGTGAGCGTACGTGTGAGGGCACGGGTTAGTGTTAGCATACGGTTTAGGATGAGGGGACGGGTGAGGGTAAGGCTTCGGGGAAGGGTTAGGGTTAGGGTTCGGGGTAGGGTTAGGGTTAGGGGACGGGGACGGTTTAGGGTCCAGGTGAAGGTACGACAACGCTTTAGGGAGAGCGTACGTGTGAGGGCGCGGGTTAGTGTTAGCGTACGTTTTAGGATTAGGGGACGGGTGAGGGTAAGGCTTCGGGGAAGGGTTATGGTTAGGGTTCGGGCTAGGGTCAGGGGTAGGGGACGGGGACGGTTTATGGTCCAGGTGAGGGTATGACAACGCTTTAGGGTGAGCATACGTGTGAGGGCGTGGGTTAGTGTTAGCGTACGGGTTAGGCTTATGGGAAGGGTGAGGGTAAGGCTTCGGGGAAGGGTTAGGGTTAGGGTTCGGGTTAGGGTTAGGGTTAGGGTACGTGGAATGTTTAGGGTCCACGTGAGGGTACTACAACACTTTAGGGTGAGTGTACCTGTGAGGGCGCGGGTTAGTGGTAGCGTACTGGTTAGGATTAGGGGACGGTTGAGGGTAAGGCTTCGGGGAAGGGTTAGGGTTAGGGTTCGGGCTAGGGTTACGGTTAAGGGACGGGGACGGTTTACGGTCCAAGTGAGCATACGACAACGCTTTAGGGTGAGCGTACGTGTGAGGGTGCGGTTTAGTGTTAGCGTACGGGTTAGATTGAGGGGACGGGTGAGGTTAAGACTTCGGGAAAGGGTTGGGGTTAGGGTTCGGGGTAGGCTCACCGTTACGGGACGGGGACGGTTTAGGGTCCAGGTGAGTGTACGACAATGTTTTAGGGTGAGCGGACGTGTGAGGGCGCGGGTTAGTGTAAGCGTACAGGTTAGGATTAGGGGACGGGTGAGGGTAAGGCTTCGGGGAAGGGTTAGGGTGAGGGTTCGGGCTAGGGTTAGGGTTAGGGGACGGGGACGTTTTAGGGTCCAGGTGAGGGTATGACAACGCTTTAGTGTGAGTGTACGTGTGAGAGCTTGGGTTAGTGTTAGCGTACGGGTTAGGCTTAGGGGACGGGTGAGGGTAAGGGTTCGGGGAAGGTTTAGGGTTAGAGTTCGCGCTAGGGTTAGGGTTAGAGGATGGGGACGGTTTAGGGTCCAGGTGAGGGTACGACAACGCTTTAGGGTGAGCGTACGTGTGAGGGCGTGGGTTAGTGTTAGCGTACGGATTAGGATTAGGGGACGGGTGAGGGTAAGGCTTTGGGGCGGGGTTAGGGTTAGGGTTCGGGCTAGGGTTAGTGTTAGGGTTAGGGGACGGTTTAGGGTCCAGGTGAGGATATGACAACGCTTTAGGGTGAGCGTACGTGTGAGGGCGCGGGTTAGTGTTAGCGTACGGGTTAGGAGTAGGGGACGGGTGAGGGTAAGGCTTCGGGGAAGTGTTAGGGTTAGGGTTCGGGCTAGGGTTAGGGTTAGGGGACGGGTACAGTTTAGGGTCCAGGTGAGGGTACGACAATGCTTTAGGGTGAGCGTACATGTGTGGGCGCTGGTTAGTGTTAGCGTACGGGTTAGGATTAGGGGACGGGTGAGGGTAAGGCTTCGGGGAACGGTTAGGGTTAGGGTTTGTGCTAGGGTTAGGGTTAGGGGACGGTGACGGTTTAGGGTCCATGTGAGGGTAAGACAACGCTTTAGGGTGAGCGTACTTGTGAGGGCGCGGATTAGTGTTAGCGTACGGGTTAGGATTAGGGGACGGTTGAGGGTAAGGGTTGGGGGAAGGCTTAAGGTAAGGGTTCGGACTAGGGTTAGGGTTAGGGGACGAGGACGGTTTAGGGTCCAGGTCCGCATATGAAAACGATTTAGGGTGAGCGTACATGTGAGGGCGCGGATTAGTGTTAGCGTACGGGTTAGGATTAGGGGACGGGTGAGGGTAAGGCTTCGGGGAAGGGTTAGTGTTAGGGTTCGGGCTAGGGTTAGGGTTATGGGACGGGGACGGTTTAGGGTCCAGGTGAGGGTACGACAATGCTTTAGGGTGAGCGTACGTCTGAGTGCGCGGGTTAGTGTTAGCGTACGGTTTAGGATTAGGCGACGGGTGAGGGTAAGGGTTCGGGGAAGTGTTAGGGTTAGGGTTCAGGCTATGGTTAGGGTTACGGGACGGGGACGGTTTAGGGTCCAGGTCCGCATACGACAACGCTTTAGGGTGAGCGTACATGTGAGGGCACGGGTTAGTGTTAGTGTACGGGTTAGGATTAGGTGACGGGTGAGGGTAAGGCTTCGGGGAAGGGTTAGTGTTAGGGTTAGGTTTAGGGTTAGGGTAAGGGGACGAGGACGGTTTAGGGTCCAGGTGAGGGTACGACAACACTATAGGGTGAGCCTACGTGTGAGGGCGCGGGTTAGTGTTAGCGTACCGGTTCGGAAAAGGGGACGGGTAAGGGTAAGGCTTCCGGGAAGGGTTAGGGTTAGGGTTCGGGCTAGGGTTAGGGTTAGGGGACGGGGACGGTTTAGGGTCCAGGTGAAGGTATGACAACATCTAAGTGTGAGCATACGTGTGAGAGCGCGGGTTAGTGTTAGCGTACGGTATACGATTAGGGGACTGGTGAGGGTAAGGGTTCGGGGAAGGGTTAGGGTTAGGGTTCGGGCTAGGGTTAGGGTTAGGGGACGGGGACGGTTTAGGGTCCAGGTGAGATTATGACAATGCTTTAGGCTGAGCGTACGTGTGAGGGCGCGTGTTAGTGTTAGCGTATGGGTTAGGAGCAGGGGACGGGTGATGGTAAGGCTTCGGGGAAGGGTTAGGGTTAGGGTTCGGGCTAGGGTTAGGGTTAGGGGACGGGGACGGTTTAGGGTCCAGGTGAGGGTACGACAACCCTTTAGGGTGAGCGTACGTGTGAGGGCGTGGGTTAGTGTTAGCGTACGGGTTAGGATTAGGGGACGGGTGAGCGTAAGGCTTCGGGGAAGGGTTAGGGTTAGGGTTCGGGCTAGGGTTCGGGTTAGGGGACAGGGACGGTTTAGGGTCCAGGTGAGGGTACAACAACGCTTTAGGGTGAGCGTACGTGTGAGGGCGTGGATTAGTGTTAGCGTACGGGTTAGGATTAGGGGACGGTTGAGGGTAAGGGTTCGGGGAAGGGTTAGGGTTAGGGTTCGGGCTAGGGTTACGGTTAGGGGACGAGGACGGTTTAGGGTCCAGGTCCGCATACGACAACGCTTTAGGGTGAGCGTACATGTGAGGGCACGGGTTAGTGTTAGCGTCCGGATTAGGAGTAGGGGACGGGTGAGGGTAAGGCTTCGGGGAAGGGTTAGGGTTAGGGTTCGGGCTAGGGTTAGGGTTAGGGGACGGGGACGGTTTAGGGTCCAGGTGAGGGTACAACAACACTTTAGGGTGAGCGTACGTGTGAGGGCGCGGGTTAGTGTTAGCGTACGGTTTAGGATTAGGCGACGGGTGAGGGTAAGGCTTCAGGGAAGGGTTAGGGTTAGGGTTTGGGCTAGGGTTAGGGTTAGGCGACGGGGACGGTTTAGGGTCCAGGTTCGCATATGACAACGCTTTAGGGTGAGCGTACATGTGAGGGCGTGGGTTAGTGTTAGCGTACCGGTTCGGATTAGGGTACGGGTAAGGGTAAGGCTTCGGGGAAGGGTTACGGTTAAGGTTCGCGCTAGGGTTAGGGTTAGTGGACGGGGACGGTTTAGGGTCCAGGTGAGGGTTCGACAACGTTTTAGTGAGAGCGTACGTGTGAGGGCGCGGGTTAGTGTTAGCGTACGGGTTACGATTAGGTGACAGGTGAGGGTAAGGCTTAGGGGAAGGGTTAGGGTTAGGGTTCGGGCTAGGGTTAGGGTTAGGGAATGGGGACGGTTTAGGGTCCAGGTGACGGTACGACAATGCTTTAGGTTGAGCGTACGTGTGAGGGCACGGGATAGTGTTAGCGTACGGGTTAGGATTAGGGGACGGGTGAGGGTAAGGCTTCTGGGAAGTGTTAGGGTTAGGGTTCGGGCTAGGGTTAGGGTTAGGGGACGGGGATGGTTTAGGGTCCAGGTGAGGATACGACAACGCTTTAGAGTGAGCGTACGTGTGAGGGCGCGGGTTAGTGTTAGCGTACGGGTTAGGATTAGGGGACGGGTGAGTGTAAGGGTTCGGGGAAGGCTTAGGGTTAGGATTCGGGCTAGGGTTACGGTTAGGGGACGGGGACGGTTTAGGGTCCAGGTCCGCATACGACAACGCTTTATGGTGACCGTACATGTGAGGGCGCAGGTTAGTGTTAGCGTAACGGTTAGGAGTAGGGGACGTGTGAGGGTAAGGCTTCGGGAAAGGTTTAGGGTTAGCGTTAGGGCTAGGGTTAGGGTTAGGGGACGGGGACGGTTTAGGGTCCAGGTGAGGGTACGACAACGCTTTAGTGTGAGCGTACGTGTGAGGGCGCGGGTTAGTGTTAGCGTACGGGTTAGGATTAGGGGACGGTTGAGGGTAAGGGTTAGGGGAAGGGTTAGGGTTAGGGTTCGTGGTAGGCTCACCGTTAGGGGACGGGGACGGTTTAGGGTCCATGTGAGTGTACGACAATGTTTTAGGGTGAGCGGACGTGTGAGGGCGCGGGTTAGTGTAAGCGTACAGGTTAGGATTAGGGGACGGGTGAGGGTAAGGCTTCGGGGAAGGGTTAGGGTGAGGGTTCGGGCTAGGGTTAGGGTTAGGGTACGGGGACGTTTTAGGGTCCAGGTGAGGGTATGACAACGCTTTAGTGTGAGTGTACGTGTGAGGGCTTGGGTTAGTGTTAGCGTACGGGTTAGGCTTAGGGGCGGGTGAGGGTAAGGGTTCGGGGAAGGATTAGGGTTAGGGTTCGGGCTAGAGTTAGGGTTAGATGACGGGAAAGGTTTAGGGTCCAGGTGAGGGTACGACAATGCTTTAGGGTGAGCGTTTGTGTGACGGCGCGGGTTAGTGTTAGCGTATGGGTTAGGATTAGGGGACGGGGGAGGGTAAGGCTTCAGGGAAGGGTTAGGGTTAGGGTTCGGGCTAGGGTTAGGGTTAGGGGACGGGGACGGGGACGGTTTAGGGTCCAGGTCCGCATACGACAACGCTTTAGGGTGAGCGTACATGTGAGGGCGCGGGTTAGTGTTAGCGTACGGGTTAGGATGAGGGGACGGGTGAGGTTAAGGCTTCGGGGAAGGGTTAGGGTTAGGTTTCGGGCTAGGGTTAGGGTTAGGGGACGGGGACGGTTTAGGGTCCAGGTGAGGGTACGACAACGCTTTAGGGTGAGCGTACATGTGAGGGCGCGGGTTACTGTTAGCGTACGGGTTAGGATGAGGGGACGGGTGAGGTTAAGGCTTCGGGGAAGGGTTAGGGTTAGGTTTCGGGCTAGGGTTAGGGTTAGAGAACGGGGACGGTTTAGGGTCCTGGTGAGGGTACGACAACGCTTTATGGTGAGCGTGCATGTGAGGGCGCGGGTTAGTGTTAGCGTACGGTTTAGGATTAGGGGACGGGTGAGGTTAAGGCTTCGGGGAAGGGTTAGGGTTAGGGTTCGGGCTAGGGTTAGGGTTAGGGGACGGGGACGGTTTAGGGTCCAGGTGAGGATACGACAACACTTTAGGGTGAGCGTACGTGTGAGGGCGCGGGTTAGTTTTGTGTACAGGTTAGGATTAGGTGACAGGTGAGGGTAAGGGTTCGGGGAAGGGTTAGGTTTAGGGTTCGGGGTAGGCTCACCGTTAGGGTACGGGGACGGTTTAGGGTCCAGGTGAGTGTACGACAATGTTTTAGGGTAAGCGGACGTGTGAGGGCGCGGGTTAGTGTAAGCGTACAGGTTAGGATTAGGGGAAGGGTGAGGGTAATGCTTCGGGGAAGGGTTAGGGTGCGGGTTCGGGCTAGGGTTAGGTTAGGGTACGGGGACGTTTTAGGGTCCAGGTGAGGGTATGACAACGCTTTACTGTGAGTGTACGTGTGAGGGCTTGGGTTAGTGTTAGCGTAAGGTTTAGGAGTAGGGCACGGGTGAGGGTAAGGCTTCGGGGAAGGTTTAGGGTTAGAGTTCGCGCTAGGGTTAGGGTTAGGGGATGGGGATGGTTTAGGGTCCAGGTGAGGGTACGACAACGCTTTAGGGTGAGCGTACGTGTGAGGGCGTGGGTTAGTGTTAGCGTACGGATTAGGATTAGGGGACGGGTGAGGGTAAGGCTTTGGGGAGGGGTTAGGGTTAGGGTTCCGGCTAGGGTTAGTGTTAGGGTTAGGGGACGGTTTAGGGTCCAGGTGAGGATACGACAACGCTTTAGGGTGAGCGTACGTGTGAGGGCGCAGGTTAGTGTTAGCGTACAGGTTAGGAGTAGGGGACGGGTGAGGGTAAGACTTCGGGGAAGTGTTAGGGTTAGGGTTCGGGCTAAGGTTAGGGTTAGGGGACGGGTACAGTTTAGGGTCCAGGTGAGGGTACGACAATGCTTTAGGGTGAGCGTACATGTGAGGGCGCTGGTTAGTGTTAGCGTACGGGTTAGGATTAGGGGAAGGGTGAGGGTAAGGCTTCGGGGAACGGTTAGGGTTAGGGTTTGTGCTAGGGTTAGGGTTAGGGGACGGTGACGGTTTAGGGTCCATGTGAATGTACGACAACGCTTTAGGGTGAGCGTACTTGTGAGGGCGGGGGTTAGTGTTAGGGTACGGGTTAGGATTAGGGGACAGGTGAGGGTAAGGCTTCGGGGAAGGGTTAGTGTTAGGGTTCGGGCTAGGGTTAGGTTTAGGGGACGGGGACGGTTTAGGGTCCAGGTGAGGGTACGACAATGCTTTAGGGTGAGCGTACGTGTGAGGGCGCGGGTTAGTGTTAGCGTACGGGTTAGGATTAGGGGACGGGTGAGGGTAAGGCTTCGGGGAAGTATTACAGTTAGGGTTCGGGCTAGGGTTAGGGTTAGGGGACGGGGAAGGTTTAAGGTCCAGGAGATGGTACGACAACGCTTTAGGGTGAGCGTACGTTTGAGGGCGCGGGTTAGTGTTAGCGTACGGTTTAGGATTAGGGGACGGGTGAGGGTAAGGCTTCGGGAAAGGGTTAGGGTTAGGGTTCGGGCTAGGGTTAGGGTTATGGGACGGGGACGGTTTAGGGTCCAGGTGAGGGTACGACAACGCTTTAGCGTGAGCGTACGTCTGAGGGCGCGGGTTAGTGTTAGCGTATGGGTTAGGAGCAGGGGACGGGTGATGGTAAGGCTTCGGGGAAGGGTTAGGGATAGGGTTCGGGCTAGGGTTAGGGTTAGGGGACGGGGACGGTTTAGGGTCCAGGTGAGGGTACGACAACCCTTTAGGGTGAGCGTACGTGTGAGGGCGTGGGTTAGTGTTAGCGTACGGGTTAGGATTAGGGGACGGGTGAGGGTAAGGCTTCGGGGAAGGGTTAGGGTTAGGGTTCGGGCTAGGGTTCGGGTTAGGGGACAGGGACGGTTTAGGGTCCAGGTGAGGGTACAACAACGCTTTAGGGTGAGCGTACGTGTGAGGGCGTGGATTAGTGTTAGCGTACGGGTTAGGATTAGGGGACGGTTGAGGGTAAGGATTCGGGGAAGGGTTAGGGTTAGGGTTCGGGCTAGGGTTACGGTTAGGGGACGAGGACGGTTTAGGGTCCAGGTCCGCATACGACAACGCTTTAGGGTGAGCGTAAATGTGAGGGCATGGGTTAGTGTTAGCGTCCGGATTAGGAGTAGGGGACGGGTGAGGGTAAGGCTTCGGGGAAGGGTTAGGGTTAGGGTTCGGGCTAGGGTTAGGGTTAGGGGACGGGGACGGTTTAGGGTCCAGGTGAGGGTACAACAACGCTTTAGGGTGAGCGTACGTGTGAGGGCGCGGGTTAGTGTTAGCGTACGGTTTAGGATTAGGCGACGGGTGAGGGTAAGGCTTCAGGGAAGGGTTACGGTTAGGGTTTGGGCTAGGGTTAGGGTTAGGCGACGGGGACGGTTTAGGGTCCAGGTTCGCATATGACAACGCTTTAGGGTGAGCGTACATGTGAGGGCGTGGGTTAGTGTTAGCGTACCGGTTCGGATTAGGGGACGGGTAAGGGTAAGGCTTCGGGGAAGGGTTACGGTTAAGGTTCGCGCTAGGGTTAGGGTTAGGGGACGGGGACGGTTTAGGGTCCAGGTGAGGGTACGACAACGTTTTAGTTAGAGCGTACGTGTGAGGGCGCGGGTTAGTTTTAGCGTACGGGTTACGATTAGGTGACAGGTGAGGGTAAGGCTTAGGGGAAGGGTTAGGGTTAGGGTTCGGGCTAGGGTTAGGGTTAGGGAATGGGGACGGTTTAGGGTCCAGGTGAGGGTACGACAATGCTTTAGGTTGAGCGTACGTGTGAGGGCACGGGATAGTGTTAGCGTACGGGTTAGGATTAGGGGACGGGTGAGGGTAAGGCTTCTGGGAAGTTTTAGGGTTAGGGTTCGGGCTAGGGTTAGGGTTAGGGGACGGGGATGGTTTAGGGTCCAGGTGAGGATACGACAACGCTTTAGAGTGAGCGTACGTGTGAGGGCGCGGGTTAGTGTTAGCGTACGGGTTAGGATTAGGGGACGGGTGAGTGTAAGGGTTCGGGGAAGGCTTAGGGTTAGGATTCGGGCTAGGGTTACGGTTAGGGGACGGGGACGGTTTAGGATCCAGGTCCGCATACGACAACGCTTTATGGTGACCGTACATGTGAGGGCGCGGGTTAGTGTTAGCGTAACGGTTAGGAGTAGGGGACGTGTGAGGGTAAGGCTTCGGGAAAGGTTTAGGGTTAGCGTTAGGGCTAAGGTTAGGGTTAGGGGACGGGGACGGTTTAGGGTCCAGGTGAGGGTACGACAACGCTTTAGTGTGAGCGTACGTGTGAGGGCGCGGGTTAGTGTTAGCGTACGGGTTAGGATTAGGGGACGGTTGAGGGTAAGTGTTCGGGGAAGGGTTAGGGTTAGGGTTCGGGCTAGGGTTAGGGTTAGGGAACGGGGACGGTTTAGGGTCCAGGTCCGCATATGACAATGCTTTAGGGTGAGCGTACATGTGAGGGCGCGGGTTAGTGTTAGCATAACGGTTAGGATTAGGGGACGGGTGAGGGTAAGGCTTCGGGGAAGGGTTAGGGTTAGGGTTCGGGCTAGGGTTAGGGTTATGGGACGGGGACGGTTTAGGGTCCAGGTGAGGGTACGACAACGCTTTAGGGTGAGCGTACGTTTGAGGGCACGGATTCGTGTTAGTGTACGGTTTAGGATTTGGGGACGGGTGAGGGTAAGGCTTCGGGGAAGGGTTAGGCTTAGGGTTCGGGCTAGGGTTAGGGTTAGGGGATGGGGACGGTTTAGGGTCCAGGTGACAGTACGACAATGCTTTAGGGTGAGTGTACGTGTGAGGGCACGGGTTAGTGTTAGCGTACGGGTTAGGATTAGGTGACGGGTGAGTGTAAGGCTTCCGGGAAGGGTTAGTGTTAGGGTTAGGGATAGGGTTAGGGTTAGGGGACGGGGACGGTTTAGGGTCCAGGTGAGGGTACGACAACGCTTTAGGGTGAGCGTACGTGTGAGGGCGCGGGTTAGTGTTAGCGTACGGGTTACGATTAGGCGACTGGTGAGGGTAAGGGTTCGGGGAAGGGTTAGGGTTAGGGTTCAGGCTATGGTTAGGGTTAGGGGACGGGGACGGTTTAGGGTCCAGGTCCGCATACGACAACGCTTTAGGGTGAGCGTACATGTGAGGGCGCGGGTTAGTGTTAGCGTACGGGTTAGGATTAGGTGACGGGTGAGGGTAAGGCTTCGGGGAAGGGTTAGGGTTAGGGTTAGGGCTAGGGTTAGGGTTAGGGGACGGGGACGGTTTAGGGTCCAGGTGAGATTATGACAATGCTTTAGGCTGAGCGTACGTGTGAGGGCGCGTGTTAGTGTTAGCGTATGGGTTAGGAACAGGGGACGGGTGATGGTAAGGCTTCGGGGAAGGGTTAGGGTTAGGGTTCGGGCTAGGGTTAGGGTTAGGGGACGGGGACGGTTTAGGGTCCAGGTGAGGGTACGACAACCCTTTAGGGTGAGCGTACGTGTGAGGGCGTGGGTTAGTGTTAGCGTACGGGTTAGGATTAGGGGACGGGTGAGGGTAAGGCTTCGGGGAAGGGTTAGGGTTAGGGTTCGGGCTAGGGTTCGGGTTAGGGGACAGGGACGGTTTAGGGTCCAGGTGAGGGTACAACAACGCTTTAGGGTGAGCGTACGTGTGAGGGCGTGGATTAGTGTTAGCGTACGGGTTAGGATTAGGGGACGGTTAAGGGTAAGGGTTCGGGGAAGGGTTAGGATTAGGGTTCGGGCTAGGGTTACGGTTAGGGGACGAGGACGGTTTAGGGTCCAGGTCCGCATACGACAACGCTTTAGGGTGAGCGTACATGTGAGGGCATGGGTTAGTGTTAGCGTACGGGTTAGGCTTAGGGGCGGGTGAGGGTAAGGGTTCGGGGAAGGATTAGGGTTAGGGTTCGGGCTAGAGTTAGGGTTAGATGACGGGAAAGGTTTAGGGTCCAGGTGAGGGTACGACAATGCTTTAGGGTGAGCGTTTGTGTGACGGCGCGGGTTAGTGTTAGCGTATGGGTTAGGATTAGGGGACGGGGGAGGGTAAGGCTTCAGGGAAGGGTTAGGGTTAGGGTTCGGGCTAGGGTTAGGGTTAGGGGACGGGGACGGGGACGGTTTAGGGTCCAGGTCCGCATACGACAACGCTTTAGGGTGAGCGTACATGTGAGGGCGCGGGTTAGTGTTAGCGTACGGGTTAGGATGAGGAGACGGGTGAGGTTAAGGCTTCGGGGAAGCGTTAGGGTTAGGTTTCGGGCTAGGGTTAGGGTTAGGGGACGGGGACGGTTTAGGGTCCAGGTGAGGGTACGACAACGCTTTATGGTGAGCGTGCATGTGAGGGCGCGGGTTACTGTTAGCGTACGGTTTAGGATTAGGGGACGCGTGAGGGTAAGGCTTTGGGGAGCGGTTAGGGTTAGGGTTCGGGCTAGGGTTAGGGTTAGGGGACGGGGACGGTTTAGGGTCCAGGTGAGGATACGACAACACTTTAGGGTGAGCGTACGTGTGAGGGCGCGGGTTAGTTTTGTGTACAGGTTAGGATTAGGTGACAGGTGAGGGTAAGGGTTCGGGGAAGGGTTAGGTTTAGGGTTCGGGTTAGGCTCACCGTTAGGGTTCGGGGACGGTTTAGGGTCCAGGTGAGTGTACGACAATGTTTTAGGTTGAGCGGACGTGTGAGGGCGCGGGTTAGTGTAAGCGTACAGGTTAGGATTAGGGGACGGGTGAGGGTAAGGCTTCGGGGAAGGGTTAGGGTGCGGGTTCGGGCTAGGGTTAGGGTTAGGGGACGGGGACGTTTTAGGGTCCAGGTGAGGGTATGACAACGCTTTAGTGTGAGTGTACGTGTGAGGGCATGGGTTAGTGTTAGCGTACGGGTTAGGCTTAGGGGACGGGTGAGGGTAAGGTTTCGGGGAAGGGTTAGGGTTAGGGTTCGGGCGAGAGATAGGGTTAGATGACGGGAAAGGTTTAGGGTCCAGGTGAGGGTACGACAATGCTTTAGGGTGAGCGTTTGTGTGACGGCGCGGGTTAGTGTTAGCGTAAGGTTTAGGAGTAGGGGACGGGTGAGGGTAAAGCTTCGGGGAAGGTTTAGGGTTAGAGTTCGCGCTAGGGTTAGGGTTAGGGGATGGGGACGGTTTAGGGTTCAGGTGAGGGTACGACAACGCTTTAGGGTGAGCGTACGTGTGAGGGCGTGGGTTAGTGTTAGCGTACGGATTAGGATTAGGGGACGGGTGAGGGTAAGGCTTTGGGGAGGGGTTAGGGTTAGGGTTCCGGCTAGGGTTAGTGTTAGGGTTAGGGTACAGTTTAGGGTCCAGGTGAGGATACGACAACGCTTTAGGGTGAGCGTACGTGTGAGGGCGCCGGTTAGTGTTAGCGTACAGGTTAGGAGTAGGGGACGGGTGAGGGTAAGGCTTCGGGGAAGTGTTAGGGTTAGGGTTCGGGCTAAGGTTAGGGTTAGGGGACGGGTACAGTTTAGGGTCCAGGTGAGGGTACGACAATGCTTTAGGGTGAGCGTACATGTGAGGGCGCTGTTTAGTGTTAGCGTACGGGTTAGGATTAGGGGAAGGGTGAGGGTAAGGCTTCGGGGAACGGTTAGGGTTAGGGTTTGTGCTAGGGTTAGGGTTAGGGGACGGTGACGGTTTAGGGTCCATGTGAATGTACGACAACGCTTTAGGGTGAGCGTACTTGTGAGGGCGGGGGTTAGTGTTAGGGTACGGGTTAGGATTAGGGGACAGGTGAGGGTAAGGCTTCGGGGAAGGGTTAGGGTTAGGGTTCGGGCTAGGGTTAGGGTTATGGGACGGGGACGGTTTAGGGTCCAGGTGAGGGTACGACAATGCTTTAGGGTGAGCGTACGTGTGAGGGCGTGGGTTAGTGTTAGCGTACGGGTTAGGATTAGGGGACGGGTGAGGGTAAGGCTTCGGGGAAGGGTTAGGGTTAGGGTTCGGGCTAGGGTTCGGGTTAGGGGACAGGGACGGTTTAGGGTCCAGGTGAGGGTACAACAACGCTTTAGGGTGAGCGTACGTGTGAGGGCGTGGATTAGTGTTAGCGTACGGGTTAGGATTAGGGGACGGTTAAGGGTAAGTGTTCGGGGAAGGGTTAGGATTAGGGTTCGGGCTAGGGTTACGGTTAGGGGACGAGGACGGTTTAGGGTCCAGGTCCGCATACGACAACGCTTTAGGGTGAGCGTACATGTGAGGGCACGGGTTAGTGTTAGCGTCCGGATTAGGAGTAGGGGACGGGTGAGGGTAAGGCTTCGGGGAAGGGTTAGGGTTAGGGTTCGGGCTAGGGTTAGGGTTAGGGGACGGGGACGGTTTAGGGTCCAGGTGAGGGTACAACAACGCTTTAGGTTGAGCGTACGTGTGAGGGCGCGGGTTAGTGTTAGCGTACGGTTTAGGATTAGGCGACGGGTGAGGGTAAGGCTTCAGGGAAGGGTTAGGGTTAGGGTTTGGGCTAGGGTTAGGGTTAGGCGACGGGGACGGTTTAGGATCCAGGTTCGCATATGACAACGCTTTAGGGTGAGCGTACATGTGAGGGCGTGGGTTAGTGTTAGCGTACCGGTTCGGATTAGGGTACGGGTAAGGATAAGTCTTCGGGGAAGGGTTACGGTTAAGGTTCGCGCTAGGGTTAGGGTTAGGGGACGGGGACAGTTTAGGGTCCAGGTGAGGGTTCGACAACGTTTTAGTGAGAGCGTACGTGTGAGGGCGCGGGTTAGTGTTAGCGTACGGGTTACGATTAGGTGACAGGTGAGGGTAAGGCTTAGGGGAAGGGTTAGGGTTAGGGTTCGGGCTAGGGTTAGGGTTAGGGAATGGGGACGGTTTAGGGTCCAGGTGAGGGTACGACAATGCTTTAGGTTGAGCGTACGTGTGAGGGCACGGGATAGTGTTAGCGTACGGGTTAGGATTAGGGGACGGGTGAGTGTAAGGGTTCGGGGAAGGCTTAGGGTTAGGATTCGGGCTAGGGTTACGGTTAGGGGACGGGGACGGTTTAGGGTCCAGGTCCGCATACGACAACGCTTTATGGTGACCGTACATGTGAGGGCGCAGGTTAGTGTTAGCGTAACGGTTAGGAGTAGGGGACGTGTGAGGGTAAGGCTTCGGGAAAGGTTTAGGGTTAGCGTTAGGGCTAGGGTTAGGGTTAGGGGACGGGGACGGTTTAGGGTCCAGGTGAGGGTACGACAACGCTTTAGTGTGAGCGTACGTGTGAGGGCGCGGGTTAGTGTTAGCGTACGGGTTAGGATTAGGGGACGGTTGAGGGTAAGGGTTAGGGGAAGGGTTAGGGTTAGGGTTCGGGGTAGGCTCACCGTTAGGAGACGGGGACGGTTTAGGGTCCAGGTGAGTGTACGACAATGTTTTAGCGTGAGCGGACGTGTGAGGGCGCGGGTTAGTGTAAGCGTACAGGTTAGGATTAGGGGACGGGTGAGGGTAAGGCTTCGGGGAAGGGTTAGGGTGAGGGTTCGGGCTAGGGTTAGGGTTAGGGGACGGGGACGTTTTAGGGTCCAGGTGAGGGTATGACAACGCTTTAGTGTGAGTGTACGTGTGAGGGCTTGGGTTAGTGTTAGCGTACGGGTTAGGCTTAGGGGCGGGTGAGGGTAAGGGTTCGGGGAAGGATTAGGGTTAGGGTTCGGGCTAGAGTTAGGGTTAGATGACGGGAAAGGTTTAGGGTCCAGGTGAGGGTACGACAATGCTTTAGGGTGAGCGTTTGTGTGACGGCGCGGGTTAGTGTTAGCGTATGGGTTAGGATTAGGGGACGGGGGAGGGTAAGGCTTCAGGGAAGGGTTAGGTTAGGGTTCGGGCTAGGGTTAGGGTTAGGGGACGGGGACGGGGACGGTTTAGGGTCCAGGTCCGCATACGACAACGCTTTAGGGTGAGCGTACATGTGAGGGCACGGGTTAGTGTTAGCGTACGGGTTAGGATGAGGAGACGGGTGAGGTTAAGGCTTCGGGGAAGGGTTAGGGTTAGGTTTCGGGCTAGGGTTAGGGTTAGGGGACGGGGACGGTTTAGGGTCCAGGTGAGGGTACGACAACGCTTTATGGTGAGCGTGCATGTGAGGGCGCGGGTTACTGTTAGCGTACGGTTTAGGATTAGGGGACGCGTGAGGGTAAGGCTTTGGGGAGCGGTTAGGGTTAGGGTTCGGGCTAGGGTTAGGGTTAGGGGACGGGGACGGTTTAGGGTCCTGGTGAGGATACGACAACACTTTAGGGTGAGCGTACGTGTGAGGGCGCGGGTTAGTTTTGTGTACAGGTTAGGATTAGGTGACAGGTGAGGGTAAGGGTTCGGGGAAGGGTTAGGTTTAGGGTTCGGGTTAGGCTCACCGTTAGGGTACGGGGACGGTTTAGGGTCCAGGTGAGTGTACGACAATGTTTTAGGTTGAGCGGACGTGTGAGGGCGCGGGTTAGTGTAAGCGTACAGGTTAGGATTAGGGGACGGGTGAGGGTAAGGCTTCGGGGAAGGGTTAGGGTGCGGGTTCGGGCTAGGGTTAGGGTTAGGGGACGGGGACGTTTTAGGGTCCAGGTGAGGGTATGACAACGCTTTAGTGTGAGTGTACGTGTGAGGGCATGGGTTAGTGTTAGCGTACGGGTTAGGCTTAGGGGACGGGTGAGGGTAAGGTTTCGGGGAAGGGTTAGGGTTAGGGTTCGGGCGAGAGATAGGGTTAGATGACGGGAAAGGTTTAGGGTCCAGGTGAGGGTACGACAATGCTTTAGGGTGAGAGTTTGTGTGACGGCGCGGGTTAGTGTTAGCGTAAGGTTTAGGAGTAGGGGACGGGTGAGGGTAAAGCTTCGGGGAAGGTTTAGGGTTAGAGTTCGCGCTAGGGTTAGGGTTAGGGGATGGGGACGGTTTAGGGTTCAGGTGAGGGTACGACAACGCTTTAGGGTGAGCGTACGTGTGAGGGCGTGGGTTAGTGTTAGCGTACGGATTAGGATTAGGGGACGGGTGAGGGTAAGGCTTTGGGGAGGGGTTAGGGTTAGGGTTCCGGCTAGGGTTAGTGTTAGGGTTAGGGTACGGTTTAGGGTCCAGGTGAGGATACGACAACGCTTTAGGGTGAGCGTACGTGTGAGGGCGCGGGTTAGTGTTAGCGTACACGTTAGGAGTAGGGGACGGGTGAGGGTAAGGCTTCGGGGAAGTGTTAGGGTTAGGGTTCGGGCTAAGGTTAGGGTTAGGGGACGGGTACAGTTTAGGGTCCAGGTGAGGGTACGACAATGCTTTAGGGTGAGCGTACATGTGAGGGCGCTGTTTAGTGTTAGCGTACGGGTTAGGATTAGGGGAAGGGTGAGGGTAAGGCTTCGGGGAACGGTTAGGGTTAGGGTTTGTGCTAGGGTTAGGGTTAGGGGACGGTGACGGTTTAGGGTCCATGTGAATGTACGACAACGCTTTAGGGTGAGCGTACTTGTGAGGGCGGGGGTTAGTGTTAGGGTACGGGTTAGGATTAGGGGACAGGTGAGGGTAAGGCTTCAGGGAAGGGTTAGGGTTAGGGTTCGGGCTAGGGTTAGGGTTATGGGACGGGGACGGTTTAGGGTCCAGGTGAGGGTACGACAATGCTTTAGGGTGAGCGTACGTGTGAGGGCGCGGGTTAGTGTTAGCGTACGGGTTAGGATTAGGGGACGGGTAAGGGTAAGGCTTCGGGGAAGTATTACGGTTAGGGATCGGGCTAGGGTTAGGGTTAGGGGACGGGGAAGGTTTAAGGTCCAGGAGATGGTACGACAACGCTTTAGGGTGAGCGTACGTTTGAGGGCGCGGGTTAGTGTTAGCGTACGGTTTAGGATTAGGGGACGGGTGAGGGTAAGGCTTCGGGAAAGGGTTAGGGTTAGGGTTCGGGCTAGGGTTAGGGTTATGGGACGGGGACGGTTTAGGGTCCAGGTGAGGGTACGACAACGCTTTAGGGTGAGCGTACGTCTGAGGGCGCGGGTTAGTGTTAGCGTACGGTTTAGGATTAGGCGACGGGTGAGGGTAAGGTTTCGGGGAAGGGTTAGGGTTAGGGTTCAGGCTATGGTTAGGGTTAGGGGACGGGGACGGTTTAGGGTCCAGGTCCGCATACGACAACGCTTTAGGGTGAGCGTACGTGTGAGGGCGCAGGTTAGTGTTAGCGTACGGGTTAGGATTAGGTGACGGGTGAGGGTAAGGCTTCGGGGAAGGGTTAGGGTTAGGGTTAGGGCTAGGATTAGGGTTAGGGGACGGGGACGGTTTAGGGTCCAGGTGAGATTATGACAATGCTTTAGGCGGAGCGTACGTGTGAGGGCGCGTGTTAGTGTTAGCGTATGGGTTAGGAGCAGGGGACGGGTGATGGTAAGGCTTCGGGGAAGGGTTAGGGTTAGGGTTCGGGCTAGGGTTAGGGTTAGGGGACGGGGACGGTTTAGGGTCCAGGTGAGGGTACGACAACCCTTTAGGGTGAGCGTACGTGTGAGGGCGTGGGTTAGTGTTAGCGTACGGGTTAGGATTAGGGGACGGGTGAGGGTAAGACTTCGGGGAAGGGTTAGGGTTAGGGTTCGGGCTAGGGTTCGGGTTAGGGGACAGGGACGGTTTAGGGTCCAGGTGAGGGTACAACAACGCTTTATGGTGAGCGTACGTGTGAGGGCGTGGATTAGTGTTAGCGTACGGGTTAGGATTAGGGGACGGTTGAGGGTAAGGGTTCGGGGAAGGGTTAGGGTTAGGGTTCGGGCTAGGGTTACGGTTAGGGGACGAGGACGGTTTAGGGTCCAGGTCCGCATACGACAACGCTTTAGGGTGAGCGTACATGTGAGGGCATGGGTTAGTGTTAGCGTCCGGATTAGGAGTAGGGGACGGGTGAGGGTAAGGCTTCGGGGAAGGGTTAGGGTTAGGGTTCGGGCTAGGGTTAGGGTTAGGGGACGGGGACGGTTTAGGGTCCAGGTGAGGGTACAACAACGCTTTAGGGTGAGCGTACGTGTGAGGGCGCGGGTTAGTGTTAGCGTACGGTTTAGGATTAGGCGACGGGTGAGGGTAAGGCTTCAGGGAAGGGTTAGGGTTAGGGTTTGGGCTAGGGTTAGGGTTAGGCGACGGGGACGGTTTAGGGTCCAGGTTCGCATATGACAACGCTTTAGGGTGAGCGTACATGTGAGGGCGTGGGTTAGTGTTAGCGTACCGGTTCGGATTAGGGGACGGGTAAGGGTAAGGCTTCGGGGAAGGGTTACGGTTAAGGTTCGCGCTAGGGTTAGGGTTAGGGGACGGGGACGGTTTAGGGTCCAGGTGAGGGTACGACAACGTTTCAGTGAGAGCGTACGTGTGAGGGCGCGGGTTAGTGTTAGCGTACGGGTTACGATTCGGTGACAGGTGAGGGTAAGGCTTAGGGGAAGGGTTAGGGTTAGGGTTCGGGCTAGGGTTAGGGTTAGGGAATGGGGACGGTTTAGGGTCCAGGTGAGGGTACGACAATGCTTTAGGTTGAGCGTACGTGTGAGGGCACGGGATAGTGTTAGCGTACGGGTTAGGATTAGGGGACGGGTGAGGGTAAGGCTTCTGGG
The DNA here is from genome assembly GCF_964270905.1 of Leucopleurus acutus. Classification (NCBI taxonomy): domain Eukaryota; kingdom Metazoa; phylum Chordata; class Mammalia; order Artiodactyla; family Delphinidae; genus Leucopleurus; species Leucopleurus acutus. The sequence continues at coordinate 58,123,811 of NC_139159.1, forward strand.
AAGTGTTAGGGTTAGGGTTCGGGCTAGGGTTAGGGTTAGGGGACGGGGATGGTTTAGGGTCCAGGTGAGGATACGACAACGCTTTAGAGTGAGCGTACGTGTGAGGGCGCGGGTTAGTGTTAGCGTACGGGTTAGGATTAGGGGATGGGTGAGTGTAAGGGTTCGGGGAAGGCTTAGGGTTAGGATTCGGGCTAGGGTTACGGTTAGGGGACGGGGACGGTTTAGGGTCCAGGTCCGCATACGACAACGCTTTATGGTGACCGTACATGTGAGGGCGCGGGTTAGTGTTAGCGTAACGGTGAGGAGTAGGGGACGTGTGAGGGTAAGGCTTCGGGAAAGGTTTAGGGTTAGCGTTAGGGCTAGGGTTAGGGTTAGGGGACGGGGACGATTTAGGGTCCAGGTCCGCATATGACAATGCTTTAGGGTGAGCGTACATGTGAGGGCGCGGGTTAGTGTTAGCGTAACGGTTAGGATTAGGGGACGGGTGAGGGTAAGGCTTCGGGGAAGGGTTAGGGTTAGGGTTCGGGCTAGGGTTAGGGTTATGGGACGGGGACGGTTTAGGGTCCAGGTGAGGGTACGACAACGCTTTAGGGTGAGCGTACGTTTGAGGGCACGGATTAGTGTTAGTGTACGGTTTAGGATTTGGGGACGGGTGAGGGTAAGGCTTCGGGGAAGGGTTAGAGTTAGGGTTAGGCCTAGGGTTAGGGTTAGGGGATGGGGACGGTTTAAGGTCCAGGTGAGGGTACGACAATGCTTTAGGGTGAGCGTACGTGTGAGGGTGCGGGTTAGTGTTATCGTACAGGTTAGGATTAGGGGACGGGTGAGGGTAAGGCTTCGGGGAACGGTTAGGGTTAGGGGACGGTGACGGCTTAGGGTCCAGGTGAGGGTACGACAACGCTTTAGGGTGAGCGTACTTGTGAGGGCGGGGGTTAGTGTTATCGTACAGGTTAGGATTAGGGGACGGGTGAGGGTAAGGTTTCGGGGAAGGTTTAGGGTTAGGGTTCGGGCTAGGGTTAGGGTTAGGGGATGGGGACGGTTAAGGGTCCAGGTGAGGTTATGACAACGCTTTCGGGTGAGCGTACGTGTGAGGGCGCGTGTTAGTGTTAGCGTACGGGTTAGGAGTAGGGGACGGGTGAGGGTAAGGCTTCGGGGAAGGGTTAGGGTTAGGGTTCGGGCTAGGGTTAGGGTTAGGGGACGGGGACGGTTTAGAGTCTAGGTGAGGGTACGACAACGCTTTAGGGTGAGCGTACGTGTGAGGGCGTGGGTTAGTGTTAGCGTACGGGTTAGGATTAGGGAACGGGTGAGGTTAAGGGTTCGGGGAAGGGTTAAGGTTAGGGTTCAGACTAGGGTTAGGGTTAGGGGACGGGGACGGTTTAGGGTCCAGGTCCGCATACGAAAACGCTTTAGGGAGAGCGCACATGTGAGGGCGCCGGTTAGTGTTAGCGTACGGTTTAGGATTAGGGGACGGGTGAGGGTAAGGTTTCGGGGAAGGGTTAGGGTTAGGGTTCGGGCTAGGGTTAGGGTTAGGGGACGGAGACGGTTTAGGGTCCAGGTGAGGATTCGACAACACTTTAGGGTGAGTGTACGTGTGAGGGCGCGGGTTAGTGTTAGTGTACAGGTTAGGATTAGGTGACGGGTGAGGGTAAGGGTTCGGGGAAGGGTTAGGGTTAGGGTTCGGGGTAGGCTCACCGTTAGGGGACGGGGACGGTTTAGGGTCCAGGTGAGTGTACAACAATGTTTTAGGGTGAGCGGACGTGTGAGGGCGCGGATTAGTGTAAGCGTTCAGGTTAGGATTAGGGGACGGGTGAGGGTAAGGCTTCGGGGAAGGTTTAGGGTGAGGGTTCGGGCTAGGGTTAGGGTTAGGGGACGGGGACGGTTTAGGGTCCAGGTGAGGGTATGACAACGCTTTAGTGTGAGTGTACGTGTGAGGGCTTGGGTTAGTGTTAGCGTACGGGTTAGGCTTCGGGGACGGGTGAAGGTAAGGGTTCGGGGAAGGGTTAGGGTTAGGGTTCGGGCTAGAGTTAGTGTTAGAGGACGGGAAAGGTTTAGGGTCCATGTGAGGGTACGACAATGCTTTAGGGTGAGTGTTTGTGTGACGGCGCAGGTTAGTGTTAGCGTACGGGTTAGGACTAGGTGACGGGGGAGGGTAAGGCTTCAGGGAAGGGTTAGGGTTAGGGTTCGGTCTAGGATTAGGGTTAGGGGACGGGGACGGTTTAGGGTCCAGGTCCGCATACGACAACGCTTTAGGGTGAGCGTACATGTGAGGGTGCGGGTTAGTGTTAGCGTACGGGTTAGGATTAGGTGACGGGTGAGGGTAAGGCTTCGGGGAAGGTTTAGGGTTAGGGTTAGGGCTAGGGTTAGGGTTAGGGGACGAGGACCGTTTAGGGTCCAGGTGAGGGTACGACAACGCTATAGGGTGAGCGTACGTGTGAGGGCGCGGGTTAGTGTTAGCGTACTGGTTCGGATAAGGGGACGGGTAATGGTAAGGCTTCCGCGAAGGGTTAGGGTTAGGGTTCGGGCTAGGGTTAGGGTTAGGGGACGGGGATGGTTTAGGGTCCAGGTGAAGGTATGATAACGTCTTAGTGTGAGCGTACGTGTGAGAGCGCGGGTTAGTGTTAGTGTACGGGTTACGATTAGGGGACTGGTGAGGGTAAGGGTTCGGGGAAGGGTTAGGGTTAGGGTTCGGGCTAGGGTTAGGGTTAGGGGATGGGGACGGTTTAGGATTTGGTGAGGGTACGACAATGCTTTAGGGTGAGCATACGTGTGAGGGCGCGGGTTAGTGTTAGCGTACGGGTTAGGAATAGGGGAAGGGTGAGGGTAAGGCTTCGGGGAGGGGTTAGGGTTAGGGTTCGCGCTAGGGTTAGGGTTAGGGGACGGGGACGGTTTAGGGTCCAGGTGAGGATACGACAACACTTTAGGGTGAGCGTACGTGTGAGGGCGCGGGTTAGTGTTAGCGTACGGGTTAGGATTAGGGGACGGGTGAGGGTAAGGCTTTGGGGAGGGGTTAGGGTTAGGGTTCGGGCTAGGGTTAGGGTTAGGGGACGGGGACGGTTTAGGGTTCAGGTGAGGATACGACAACACTTTAGGGTGAGCATACGTGTGAGGGCCCGGGTTAGTGTTAGTGTACAGGTTAGGATTAGGTGACGGGTGAGGGTAAGGGTTCGGGAAAGGGTTAGGGTTAGGGTTCGGGGTAGGCTCACCGTTAGGGGACGGGGACGGTTTAGGGTCCAGGTGAGTGTACGACAATGTTTTAGGGTGAGCGGACGTGTGAGGGCGCGGGTTAGTGTAAGCGTACAGGTTAGGATTAGGGGACAGGTGAGGGTAAGGCTTCGGGGAAGGTTTAGGGTTAGGGTTAGGGCTAGGGTTAGGGTTAGGGGACGGGGACGGTTTAGGGTCCAGGTGAGGGTACGACAACGCTTTAGGGTGAGCGTACGTGTGAGGGTTAGGGTTAGGGTTAGGGTTAGGGTTAGGGTTAGGGTTAGGGGATGGGGACCGTTTAGGGTCCAGGTGAGGGTATGACAACGCTTTAGGGTCAGCGTACGTGTGAGGGCGCGGGTTTGTGTTAGCGTACGGGTTAGGATTATGGGACGGGTGAGGGTAAGGCTTCGGGGAAGGGTTAGGGTTAGGGTTCGGGCTAGGGTTAAGGTTAGGGGACGGGGACGGTTTAGGGTCCAGGTGAGGGTACGACAACGCTTTAGGGTGAGCGTACGTGTGAGGCCGGGGTTTAGTGTTAGGGTACGGGTTAGGAATAGGGGACGGGTGAGGGTAAGGCCTCGGGGAAGGGTTAGGGTTAGGGTTCGGGCTAGGGTTAGGGTTAGGGGACGGGGATGGTTTAGGGTCCAGGTGAGGGTACGACAATGCTTTAGGGTGACCGTACGTGTGAGGGTGCGGGTTAGTGTTAGCGTACGGGTTAGGATTAAGGGACGGGTGAGGGTAAGGCTTCAGGGAAGTGTTAGTGTTAGGGTTCGGGCTAGGGTTAGGGTTAGGGGACGGGGACGGTTTAGGGTCCAGGTGAGGGTACGACAACGCTTTAGGGTGAGCGTACGTGTGAGGGCGCGGGTTAGTGTTAGCGTACGGGTTAGGATGAGGGGACGGGTGAGGTTAAGGCTTCGGGGAAGGGTTAGGGTTAGGGTTCAGGCTAGGGTTAGGGTTAGGGGACGGTGACGGTTTAGGGTCCAGGTGAGGGTACGACAACGCTTTAGGGTGAGCGTACTTGTGAGGGCGGGGGTTATTGTTAGCGTACGAGTTAGGATTAGGGGACGGGTGAGGGTAAGGCTTCGGGGAAAGGTTAGGGTTAGGGTTCGGGCTAGGGTTAGGGTTAGGGAACGGGGACGGTGTAGGGTCCATGTGAGGGTACGACAATGGTTTAGGGTCAGCGTAAGTGTGAGGGCGCGGGTTTGTGTTAGCGTACGGGTTAGGATTATGTGACGGGTGAGGGTAAGGCTTCGGGGAAGGGTTAGGGTTAGGGTTCGGGCTAGGGTTAAGGTTAGGGGACGGGATCGGTTTAGGGCCCAGGTGAGGGTACGACAGCGCTTTAAGGTGAGCGTGCGTGTGATGGCGCGTGTTAGTGTTAGCGTACGGCTTAGGATTATAGGACTGGTGAGGGTAAGGGTTCGGGGAAGGGTTAGGGTTAGGGTTCGGGCTAGGGTTAGGGTTAGGGGACGGGGACTGTTTAGGGTCCACATGAGTATACGACAACGCTTTAGGGTGATTGTACCTGTGAGGGCGTGGGTTAGTGTTAGCGTACGGGTTAGGATTAAGGGGCGGGTGAGGGTAAGGCCCCGGGGAAGGGTTAGGGTTAGGGTTCGTGCTAGGGTTACGGTTAAGGGACGGGGACGGTTTACAATCCAGGTGAGCGTACGACAACGCTTTAGGGTGAGCGTACGTGTGAGGGCGCGGGTTAGTGTTAGCGTACCGGTTAGGATGAGGGGACGGGTGACGGTAAGGCTTCGGGGAAGGGTTAGGGTTAGGGTTTGGGCTAGGGTTAGGCTTAGGGGACGGGGATGGTTTATGGTCCAGGTGAAGGTACGACAACGCTTTAGGGTGAGCGTACGTGTGAGGGTGCGGATTAGTGTTAGTGTACGGGTTAGGATTAGGGGACGGTTGAGGGTAAGGGTTCGGGAAGGGTTAGGGTTAGGGTTCGGACTAGGGTTAGGGTTAGGGGACGGGGACGGTTTAGGGTCCAGGTCCGCATATGACAACGCTTTAGGGTGAGCGTACGTGTGAGGGCGCGGGTTAGTGTTAGCGTACGGGTTAGGATTAGGGGACGCGTGAGGGTAAGGCTTCGGGGAAGGGTTAGGGTTAGGGTTCGGGCTAGGGTTAGGGTTATTGGACGGGGACGGTTTAGGGTCCAGGTGAGGGTACGACAACCCTTTAGGGTGAGCGTACGTGTGAGGGCGCGGGTTAGTGTTAGCGTACGGTTTAGGATTAGGCGACGGGTGAGGGTAAGGGTTCGGGGAAGGGTTAGGGTTAGGGTTCGGGCTAGGGGTAGGGTTAGGGGACGGGGACGGTTTAGGGTCCAGGTCCGCATATGACAACGCTTTAGGGTGAGCGTACGTGTGAGGGCGCGGGTTAGTTTTAGCGTACGGTTTGGGCTATGGGACGGGTAAGGGTAAGGGTTCGGGGAAGGGTTAGGGTTAGCGTTCGGGCTAGGGTTAGGGTTAGGGTACGGGGACTGTTTAGGGTCCACGTGACGGTATGACAACGCTTTAGGGTGAGTGTACCTGTGAGGGCGCGGGTTAGTGTTAGCGTACGGGTTAGGATTAGGGGACGGGTGAGGGTAAGGCTTCGGGGAAGGGTTAGCGTTAGGGTTCGGGCTAGGGTTACGGTTAAGGGACGGGGACGGTTTACGGTCCAGGTGAGCGTACGAAAACGCTTTAGGGTGAGAGTACGTGTGAGGGCACGGGTTAGTGTTAGCATTCGGTTTAGGATGAGGAGACGGGTGAGGGTAAGGCTTCGGGGAAGGTTTAGGGTTAGGGTTCGGGCTAGGGTTAGGGTTAGGGGACGGGGACGGTTTAGTGTCCAGGTGAGGGTATGACAACGCTTTACGGTGAGCGTACGTGTGAGGGCGCGTGTTAGTGTTAGCGTAGGGCTTAGTATTAGGGGACGGGTGAGGGTAAGGCTTCGGGGAAGGGTTAGGGTTAGGGTTCAGGCTAGGGTTAGGGTTAGGGGACGGGGACAGTGTAGGGTCCATGTGAGGGTACGACAATGCTTTAGGATCAGCGTACGTGTGAGGGCGCGGGTTTGTGTTAGCGTACGGGTTAGGATTGTGGGACGGGTGAGGGTAAGGCTTCGGGGAAGGGTTAGGGTTAGGGTTCGGGCTAGGGTTAAGGTTAGGGGACGGGGTCGGTTTAGGGTCCAGGTGAGGGTACGACAACGCTTTAAGGTGAGCGTACGTGTGAGGGCGCGTGTTAGTGTTAGCGTACGGCTTAGGCTTATAGGACGGGTGAGGGTAAGGGTTCGGGGCAGGGTTAGGGTTAGGGTTCGGGCTAGGGTTAGGGTTAGGGTACGGGAACTGTTTAGGGTCCACGTGAGGGTACGACAACGCTTTAGGGTGAGTGTACCTGTGAGGGCGTGGGTTAGTGTTAGCGTACTGGTTAAGATTAGGGGACGGGTGAGGATAAGGTTTCGGGGAAGGGTTAGGGTTAGGGTTTCCGCTAGGGTTAGGGTTAGGGGACAGGGACGGTTTAGGGTCCAGTTGAGGGTACGACAACGCTTTAGGGTGAGCGTACGTGTCAGGGCGCGGGTTCGTGTTAGCATATGGGTTAGGATTAGGGGACGGGTGAGGGTAAGGCTTCGGGGAAGGGTTAGGGTTAGGGTTCGGGCTAGGGTTCGGGTTAGGGGACTGGGACGGTTTAGGGTCCAGGTGAAGGTATGACAACATTTTAGTGTGAGCGTACGTGTGAGGGCGTGGGTTAGTGTTAGCGTACGGGTTACGATTAGGGAACGTGTGAGAGTATGAGATCGGGGAAGGGTTAGGGTTAGGGTTCGGACTAGGGTTACGGTTAAGGGACGGGGACGGTTTACGGTCCAGATGAGCGTACGACAACGCTTTAGGGTGAGCTTACGTTTGAGGGCGTTGGTTAGTGTTAGCGTACGCTTTAGGATTAGGGGACGGGTGAGGGTAAGGCTTCGGGGAACAGTTAGGGTTAGGGTTTGTGCTAGGGTTAGGGTTAGGGGACGGTGACGGTTTAGGGTCCAGGTGAGGGTACGACAACGCTTTTGGGTGAGCGTACTTGTGAGGGCGGGGGTTAGTGTTAGCGTACGGTTTAGGATTAAGGGACGGTTGAGGGTAAGGCTTCGGGGAAGGGTTAGGGTTAGGGTTCGGGCTAGGGTTAGGGTTAGGGGACGGGGACGGTTTAGGGTCCAGGTGAGGGTACGACAATGCTTTAGGGTGAGCGGACGTGTGAGGGTGCGGGTTAGTGTTAGCGTACGGGTTAGGATTAGGGGACGGGTGAGGGTAAGGCTTCGGGGAAGTGTTAGGGTTAGGGTTTGGGCTAGGGTTAGGGTTAGGGGACGAGGACGGTTTAAGGTCCAGGAGATGGTACGACAACGCTATAGGGTGAGCATACGTTTCAGGGCGCGGGTTAGTGTTAGCGTACGGTTTAGGATTAGGGGACGGGTGAGGGTAAGGCTTCGGGGAAGGTTTAGGGTTAGGGTTCGGGCTAGGGTTAGGGTTAGGGGATGGGGACGGTTAAGCGTCCAGGTGAGGTTATGACAACGCTTTAGGGTGAGCGTACGTGTGAGGGGGCGTGTTAGTGTTAGCGTACGGGTTAGGAGTAGGGGACGGGTGAGGGTAAGGCTTCGGGGAAGGGTTAGGTTTAGGGTTCGGGCTAGGGTTAGGGTTAGGGGATGGGGACGGTTTAGGGTCCAGGTGAGGGTACGACAACGCTTTAGGGTGAGCGTACGTGTGAGGGCGTCGGTTAGTGTTAGTGTACGGGGTAGGATTAGGGGACGGTTGAGGGTAAGGGTTCGGGGAAGGGTTAGAGTTAGGGTTCGGACTAGGGTTAGGGTTAGGGGACGAGGACGGTTTAGGGTCCAGGTCCGCATACGAAAACGCTTTAGGGTGAGCGTACATGTGAGGGGGCGGGTTAGTGTTAGCATATGGGTTAGGATTAGGGGACGGGTGAGGGTAAGGCTTCGGGGAAGGGTTAGAGTTAGGGTTCGGGTTAGGGTTAGGGTTAGGGGACGGGGACGGTGTAGGGTCCATGTGAGGGTACGACAATGATTTAGGGTCAGCGTACGTGTTAGGGCACGGGTTTGTGTTAGCGTACGGGTTAGGATTATGGGACGGGTGAGGGTAAGGCTTCGGCGAAGGGTTTGGGTTAGGGTTCGGGCTAGGGTTAAGGTTAGGGAACGGGGTCGGTTTAGGGTCCAGGTGAGGGTACGACAATGCTTTAAGGTGAGCGTACGTGTGAGGGCGCGGATTAGTGTTAGCGTACGGGTTAGGATTAGCTGACGGGTGAGGGTAAGGCTTCGGGGAAGGGTTAGAGTTAGGGTTAGGCCTAGGGGTAGGGTTAGGGGATGGGGACGGTTTAGGGTCCAGGTGAGGGTACAACAACGCTTTAGGGTGAGCGTATGTGTGAGGGAGTGGGTTAGTGTTAGCGTACTGGTTAGGATTAGGGGACGGGTGAGGGTAAGGCTTCGGGGAAGGTTTAGGGTTAGGGTTCGGGCTAGGGTTAGGGTTAGGGGATGGGGACGGTTTAGGGTCCAGGTGAGGGTACGACAACGCTTTAGGGTGAGCGTAAGTGTGAGGGCGCGGGTTAGTGTTAGCGTACGGTTTAGGCTTATGGGACAGGTGAGGGTAAGGGTTCGGGGAAGGGTTAGGTTTAGCGTTCGGGCTAGGGTTAGGGTTAGGGTACGGGGACTGTTTAGGGTCCACGTGAGTGTATGACAACGCTTTAGGGTGATCTTACGTATGAGGGCGCGGGTTCGTGTTAGCGTACGGGTTAGGATAAGGGGACGGGTGAGGGTAAGGCTTCGCGGAAGTGTTATGGTTAGGGTTCGGGCTAGGGTTAGGGTTAGGAGACATGGACGGTTTAGGGTCCAGGTGAGGTTACGACAACGCTTTAGGGTGAGTGTACGTGTGAGGGTGAGGGTTACAGTTAGAGTACCGGTTAGGATTAGGTGACAGGTGAGGGTAAGGCTTAGGGGAAGGGTTAGAGTTAGGGTTCGGGCTAGGGTTAGGGTTAGGGGATGGGGATGGTTTAGGGTCTAGGTGAGGGTACGACAATGCTTTATGGTGAGCGTACGTGTGAGCGTGCGGGTTAGTGTTATCGTACGGGTTAGGATTAGTGGACGGGTGAGGGTAAGGCTTCGGGGAAGGGTTAGGGTTAGGGTTCGGGCTAGGGTTACGGTTAGGGGACGGGGACGGTTTAGGGTCCAGGTGAGGGTACGACAACGCTTGAGGGTGAGCGTACGTGTGAGGGCGCAGGTTAGTGTTAGCGTACGGGTTAGGATTAGGGGACGGGTGAGGGTAAGGGTTCGGGGAAGTGTTAGGGTTAGGGTTCGGGCTAGGGTTAGGGTTAGGGGACGGGGACGGTTTAGGGTCCAGGTAAGGGTACGACAACGCTTTAGGGTGAGCGTACGTGTGAGGGCGCGGGTTAGTGTTAGCGTACGGGTTACGATTAGGGGACGGGTGAGGGTAAGGGTTCGGGGAATTGTTAGGGTTACGGTTCGGGCTAGGGTTAGGGTTAGGGGACGGGGACGGTTTAGGGTCCAGGTGAGGATACGACAACACTTTAGGGTGAGCGTACGTGTGAGGGCGCGGGTTAGTGTTAGTGTACAGGTTAGGATTAGGTGACGGGTGAGGGTAAGGGTTCGGGGAAGCGTTAGGGTTAGGGTTAGGGGTAGGCTCACCGTTAGGGGACGGGGACGGTTTAGGGTCCAGGTGAGTATACGACAATGTTTTAGGGTGAGCGGACGTGTGAGGGCGCGGGTTAGTGTAAGCGTACAGGTTAGGATTAGGGGACGGGTGAGGGTAAGGCTTCGGGGAAGGGTTAGGGTGAGGGTTCGGGCTAGGGTTAGGATTAGGGGATGGGGACGTTTTAGGGTCCAGGTGAGGGTATGACAACGTTTTATTGTGAGTGTACGTGTGAGGGCTTGGGTTAGTGTTAGCGTACGGGTTAGGCTTAGGGGACGGGTGAGTGTAAGGGTTCGGGGAAGGGTTAGGGTTAGGGTTTGGGCTAGAGTAAGGGTTAGATGACAGGAAAGGTTTAGGGTCCAGGTGAGGGTACGACAATGCTTTAGGGTGAGCGTTTGTGTGACGGCGCGGGTTAGTGTTAGCGTATGGGTTAGGATTAGGGGACGGGGGAGGGTAAGGCTTCAGGGAAGGGTTAGGGTTAGGGTTCGGGCTAGGGTTAGGATTAGGGGACGGGGACGGTTTAGGGTCCAGGTCCGCATACGACAACGCTTTAGGGTGAGCGTACATGTGAGGGCGCGGGTTAGTGTTAGCGTACGGGTTAGGATTAGGTGACGGGTGAGGGTAAGGCTTCGGGGAAGGGTTAGGGTTAGGGTTAGGGCTAGGTCTAGGGTTAGGGTTAGGGGACGGGGACGGTTTAGGGTCCAGGTGAGGGTACGAAAACGCTTTAGGGTGAGCGTACGTGTGAGGGCGCGGGTTAGTGTTAGCGTACCAGTTCGGATTAGGGGACGGGTAAGGGTAAGGCTTCGGGGAAGGGTTACGGTTAAGGTTCGCGCTAGGGTTAGGGTTAGGGGACGGGGACGGTTTAGGGTCCAGGTGAAGGTATGACAACGTTTTAGGGTGAGCGTACGTGTGAGGGCGCGGGTTAGTGTTAGCGTACGGGTTAGGATTAGGGGACGGGAGAGGGTAAGGGTTCGGGGAAGGGTTAGGGTTAGGGTTCGGGCAAGGGTTATGGTTAGGGGACGGGGACGGTTTAGGGTCCAGGTCCACATACGACAACGCTTTAGGGTGAGCGTACATGTGAGGGCGCGGGTTAGTGTTAGTGTACGGGTTAGGATTAGCTGACGGGTGAGGGTAAGGCTTCGGGGAAGGGTTAGAGTTAGGGTTAGGATTAGGGTTAGGGGATGGGGACGGTTTAGGGTCCAGGTGAGGGTATGACAACGCTTTAGGGTCTGCGTACATGTGAGGGCGCGTGTTAGTGTTAGCGTACGGGTTAGGAGTAGGGGACGGGTGAGGGTAAGGCTTCGGGGAAGTGTTAGGGTTAGGGTTCGGGCTGGGGTTAGGGTTAGGGGACGGGGACGGTTTAGGGTCCAGGTGAGGGTACGACAACGCTTTAGGGTGAGCGTACTTGTGAGTGCGGGGGTTAGTGTTAGCGTACGGGTTAGGAATAGGGGACGGGTGAGGGTAAGGCTTCGGGGAAGGGTTAGGGTTAGGGTTCGGGCTAGGGTTAGGGTTAGGGGACGGGGACGGTTTAGGGTCCAGGTGAGGGTACGACAACGCTTTAGGGTGAGCGTACGTGTGAGGGCGCGGGTTAGTGTTAGCGTACGGGTTATGATTAGGGGACTGGTGAGGGTAAGGTTTCGGGGAAGGGTTAGGGTTAGGGTTCGGGCTAGGGTTAGGGTTAGGGGATGGGGACGGATTAGGGTCTAGGTGAGGGTACGACAATGCTTTAGGGTGAGCGTACGTGTGAGGGCGCGGGTTAGTGTTAGCGTACGGGTTAGGATTAGGGGACGGGTGAGGGTAAGGCTTCGGGGATGGGTTAGGGTTAGGGTTCGGGCTAGGGTTAGGGTTAGGGGACGGGGACGGTTTAGGGTCCAGGTGAGGATACGACAACACTTTAGGGTGAGCGTACGTGTGAGGGCGCGGGTTAGTGTTAGCGTACGGGTTAGGATTAGGGGACGGGTGAGGGTAAGGCTTTGGGGAGGGGTTAGGGTTAGGGTTCGGGCTAGGGTTAGGGTTAGGGGACGGGGACGGTTTAGGGTCCAGGTGAGGATACGACAACACTTTAGGGTGAGCGTACGTGTGAGGGCGCGGGTTAGTGTTAGTGTACAGGTTAGGATTAGGTGACGGGTGAGGGTAAGGGTTCGGGGAAGCGTTAGGGTTAGGGTTCGGGGTAGGCTCACCGTTAGGGGACAGGGACGGTTTAGGGTCCAGGTGAGTGTACGACAATGTTTTAGGGTGAGCGGACGTGTGAGGGCGCGGCTTAGTGTAAGCGTACAGTTAGGATTAGGGGACGGGTGAGGGTAAGGCTTCGGGGAAGGGTTAGGATGAGGATTCGGGCTAGTGTTAGGGTTAGGGGATGGGGACGTTTTAGGGTCCAGGTGTGGGTATGACAACGCTTTAGTGTGAGTGTACGTGTGAGGGCTTGGGTTAGTGTTAGCGTACGGGTTAGGCTTAGGTGACGGGTGAGGGTAAGGTTTCGGGGAAGGGTTAGGGTTAGGGTTCGTGCTAGAGTAAGGGTTAGATGACGGGAAAGGTTTAGGGTCCAGGTGAGGGTACGACAATGCTTTAGGGTGAGCGTTTCTGTGACGGCGCGGGTTAGTGTTAGCGTATGGGTTAGGATTAGGGGACGGGGGAGGGTAAGGCTTCAGGGAAGGGTTAGGGTTAGGGTTTGGGCTAGGGTTAGGGTTAGGGGACGGGGACGGTTTAGGGTCCAGGTCCGCATACGACAACGCTTTAGGGTGAGCGTACATGTGAGGGCGCGGGTTAGTGTTAGCGTACGGGTTAGGATTAGGTGACGGGTGAGGGTAAGGCTTCGGGGAAGGGTTAGGGTTAGGGTTAGGGCTAGGGTTACGGTTAGGGGACGGGGACGGTTTAGGGTCCAGGTGAGGGTACGACAACGCTTTAGGGTGAGCGTACGTGTGAGGGCGCGGGTTAGTGTTAGCTTACCAGTTCGGATTAGGGGACGGGTAAGGGTAAGGCTTCGGGGAAGGGTTACGGTTAAGGTTCGCGCTAGGGTTAGGGTTAGGGGACGGGGACGGTTTAGGGACCAGGTGAAGGTATGACAACGTTTTAGGGTGAGCGTACGTGTGAGGGCGCGGGTTAGTGTTAGCGTACGGGTTAGGATTAGGGGACGGGAGAGGGTAAGGGTTCGGGGAAGGGTTAGGGTTAGGGTTCGGGCAAGGGTTATGGTTAGGGGACGGGGACGGTTTAGGGTCCAGGTCCACATACGACAACGCTTTAGGGTGAGCGTACATGTGAGGGCGCGGGTTAGTGTTAGTGTACGGGTTAGGATTAGCTGACGGGTGAGGGTAAGGCTTCGGAGAAGGGTTAGAGTTAGGGTTAGGGTTAGGGTTAGGGGATGGGGACGGTTTAGGGTCCAGGTGAGGGTATGACAACGCTTTAGGGTCTGCGTACGTGTGAGGGCGCGTGTTAGTGTTAGCGTACGGGTTAGGACTAGGGGACGGGTGAGGGTAAGGCTTTGGGGAAGTGTTAGGGTTAGGGTTCGGGCTAGGGTTAGGTTTAGGGGACGGGGACGGTTTAGGGTCCAGGTGAGGGTACGACAACGCTTTAGGGTGAGCGTACTTGTGAGGGCGGGGGTTAGTGTTATCGTACGGGTTAGGAATAGGGGACGGGTGAGGGTAAGGCTTCGGGGAAGGGTTAGGGTTGGGGTTTGGGCTAGGGTTAGGGTTAGGAGACGGGGACGGTTTAGGGTCCAGGTTAAGGTACGACAAGGCTTTAGTGTGAGCGTACGTGTGAGGGCGCGGATTAGTGTTAGCGTACGGGTTACGATTAGGGAACGTGTGAGAGTATGAGATCGGGGAAGGGTTAGGGTTAGGGTTCGGACTAGGGTTACGGTTAAGGGACGGGGACGGTTTACGGTCCAGATGAGCGTACGACAACGCTTTAGGGTGAGCTTACGTTTGAGGGCGTTGGTTAGTGTTAGCGTACGCTTTAAGATTAGGGGACGGGTGAGGGTAAGGCTTCGGGGAACAGTTAGGGTTAGGGTTTGTGCTAGGGTTAGGGTTAGGGGACGGTGACGGTTTAGGGTCCAGGTGAGGGTACGACAACGCTTTTGGGTGAGCGTACTTGTGAGGGCGGGGGTTAGTGTTAGCGTACGGTTTAGGATTAAGGGACGGTTGAGGGTAAGGCTTCGGGGAAGGGTTAGGGTTAGGGTTCGGGCTAGGGTTAGGGTTAGGGGACGGGGACGGTTTAGGGTCCAGGTGAGGGTACGACAATGCTTTAGGGTGAGCGGACGTGTGAGGGTGCGGGTTAGTGTTAGCGTACGGGTTAGGATTAGGGGACGGGTGAGGGTAAGGCTTCGGGGAAGTGTTAGGGTTAGGGTTCGGGCTAGGGTTAGGGTTAGGGGACGAGGACGGTTTAAGGTCCAGGAGATGGTACGACAACGCTATAGGGTGAGCGTACGTTTCAGGGCGCGGGTTAGTGTTAGCGTACGGTTTAGGATTAGGGGACGGGTGAGGGTAAGGCTTCGGGGAAGGTTTAGGGTTAGGGTTCGGGCTAGGGTTAGGGTTAGGGGATGGGGACGGTTAAGGGTCCAGGTGAGGTTATGACAACGCTTTAGGGTGAGCGTACGTGTGAGGGGGCGTGTTAGTGTTAGCGTACGGGTTAGGAGTAGGGGACGGGTGAGGGTAAGGCTTCGGGGAAGGGTTAGGTTTAGGGTTCGGGCTAGGGTTAGGGTTAGGGGATGGGGACGGTTTAGGGTCCAGGTGAGGGTACGACAACGCTTTAGGGTGAGCGTACGTGTGAGGGCGTCGGTTAGTGTTAGTGTATGGGTTAGGATTAGGGGACGGTTGAGGGTAAGGGTTCGGGGAAGGGTTAGAGTTAGGGTTCGGACTAGGGTTAGGGTTAGGGGACGAGGACGGTTTAGGGTCCAGGTCCGCATACGAAAACGCTTTAGGGTGAGCGTACATGTGAGGGCGCGGGTTAGTGTTAGCGTATGGGTTAGGATTAGGGGACGGGTGAGGGTAAGGCTTCGGGGAAGGATTAGGGTTAGGGTTCGGGCTAGGGTTAGGGTTATGGGACGGGGACGGTTTAGGGTCCAGGTGAGGGTACGACAACGCTTTAGGGTGAGCGTTCGGAGAGGGCGCGGGTTAGTGTTAGCGTACGGTTTAGGATTAGGCGACGGGTGAGGGTAAGGGTTCGGGGAAGGGTTAGGGTTAGGGTTCGGGATAGGGTTAGGGTTATGGGATGAGGACGGTTTAGGGTCCAGGTGAGGGTACGACAACGCTTTAGGGTGAGCGTACCTGTGAGGGCGCGGGTTAGTGTTAGCGTACGGGTTAGGATTAGGGGACGGGTGAGGGTAAGGGTTCGGGGAAGGGTTAGGGTTAGGGTTCGGGCTAGGGTTAGGGTTAGGGGACGGGGACGGTTTAGGGTCCAGGTGAGGGTACGACAACGCTTTAGGGTGAGCGTACGTGTGAGGGCGCGGGTTAGTGTTAGCGTACGGGTTACGATTAGGGGACGGGTGAGGGTAAGGGTTCGGGGAATTGTTAGGGTTAGGGTTCGGGCTAGGGTTAGGGTTAGGGGACGGGGACGGTTTAGGGTCCAGGTGAGGGTACGACAAAGCTTTAGGGTGAGCGTACGTGTGAGGGCGCGGTTTAGTGTTAGCGTATGGGTTAGATGAGTGGACGGGTGAGGGTAAGGCTTCGGGGAAGTATTAGGGTTAGGGTTCGTGCTAGGGTTAGGGTTAGGGTAAGGGGATTGTTTAGGGTCCACATGAGGGTACGACAACGCTTTAGGGTGAGTGTACCTGTGAGGGCGTGGGTTAGTGTTAGCATATGTGTTAGGATTAAGGGACTGGTGAGGGTAATGCCCCGGGGAAGGGTTAGGGTTAGGGTTCGAGCTAGGGTTACGGTTAAGGGACGGGGACGGTTTACAGTCCAGGTGAGCATACGACAACACTTTAGGGTGAGCGTACGTGTGAGGGCACGGGTTAGTGCTAGCGTACGGTTTAGGATGAGGGGACGGGTGAGGGTAAGGCTTCGGGGAAGGGTTAGAGTTAGGGTTCGGGTTAGGTTTAGCGTTAGGGGACGGGGACGGTTTAGGGTCCAGGTGAGGGTACGACAAGGCTTTAGGGTGAGCGTACGTGTGAGGGCGCGGGTTAGTGTTAGCGTACCGGTTAGGAATAGGGGACGGGTGAGGGTAAGGCTTCGGGGAAGGGTTAGGGTTAGGGTTCGGGCAAGGGTTATGGTTAGGGGATGGGGACAGTTTAGGGTCCAGGTCCACATACGACAACACTTTAGGGTGAGCGTACATGTGAGGGCGCGGGTTAGTTTTAGTGTACGGGTTAGGATTAGCTGACGGGTGAGGGTAAGGCTTCGGAGAAGGGTTAGAGTTAGGGTTAGGGTTAGGGTTAGGGGATGGGAACGGTTTAGGGTCCAGGTGAGGGTATGACAACGCTTTAGGGTCAGCGTACGTGTGAGGGCGCGGGTTTGTGTTAGCGTACGGTTTAGGATTAGGCGACGGGTGAGGGTAAGGGTTCGGGGAAGGGTTAGGGTTAGGGTTCGGGCTAGGGTTAGGGTTAGGGGATGAGGACGGTTTAGGGTCCAGGTGAGGGTACGACAACGCTTTAGGGTGAGCGTACCTGTGAGGGCGCGGGTTAGTGTTAGCGTACGGGTTAGGATTAGGGGACGGGTGAGGGTAAGGGTTCGGGGAAGGGTTAGGGTTAGGGTTCGGGCTAGGGTTAGGGTTAGGGGACGGGGACGGTTTAGGGTCCAGGTGAGGGTACGACAACGCTTTAGGGTGAGCGTACGTGTGAGGGCGCGGGTTAGTGTTAGCGTACGGGTTACGATTAGGGGACGGGTGAGGGTAAGGGTTCGGGGAATTGATAGGGTTAGGGTTCGGGCTAGGGTTAGGGTTAGGGGACGGGGACGGTTTAGGGTCCAGGTGAGGGTACGACAAAGCTTTAGGGTGAGCGTACCTGTGAGGGCGCGGGTTAGTGTTAGCGTATGGGTTAGATGATGGGACAGGTGAGGGTAAGGCTTCGGGGAAGTATTAGGGTTAGGGTTCGGGCTAGGGTTAGGGTTAGGGTACGGGGACTGTTTAGGGTCCACATGAGGGTACGACAACGCTTTAGGGTGAGTGTACCTGGGAGGGCGTGGGTTAGTGTTAGCGTACGGGTTAGGATTAAGGGACGGGTGAGGGTAAGGCCCCGGGGAAAGGTTAGGGTTAGGGTTCGGGCTAGGGTTACGGTTAAGGGACGGGGACGGTTTACAGTCCAGGTGAGCATACGACAACACTTTAGGGTGAGCGTACGTGTGAGGGCGCAGGTTAGTGCTAGCGTACGGTTTAGGATGAGGGGACGGGTGAGGGTAAGGCTTCGGGGAAGGGTTAGAGTTAGGGTTCGGGTTAGGGTTAGGGTTAGGGGACGGGGACGGTTTAGGGTCCAGGTGAGGGTACGACAACGCTTTAGGGTGAGCGTACGTGTGAGGGCGCGGGTTAGTGTTAGCGTACCGGTTAGGATTAGGGGACGGGTGAGGGTAAGGGTTCGGGAAAGGGTTAGGGTTAGGGTTTGGGCTAGGGTTAGGGTTAGGGGACGGGGACAGTTTAGGGTCCAGGTGAAGGTACGACAACGCTTTAGGGTGAGCGTACGTGTGAGGGCGCGGATTAGTGTTAGCGTACGAGTTAGGATTAGGGGACGGGTGAGGGTAAGGGTTCGGGGAAGGGTTAGGGTTAGGGTTTGGTCTAGGGATAGGGTTAGGGGACGGGGACGGTTTAGGGTCCAGGTGAGGGTACGACAACGCTTTAGGGTGAGCTTACGTATGAGGGCACGGGTTCGTGTTAGCGTACGGGTTAGGATAAGGGGACGGGTGAGGGTAAGGCTTCGGGGAAGGGTTATGGATAGGGTTCGGGCTAGGGTTAGGGTTAGGAGACATGGATGGTTTAGGGTCCAGGTGAGGTTACGACAACGCTTTAGGGTGAGCGTACGTGTGAGGGCGCGGGTTAGTGTTAGCGTACGGTTTAGGATTAGGGGACGGGTGAGGGTAAGGCTTTGGGGAGGGGTTAGGGTTAGGGTTCGGGCTAGGGTTAGGGTTAGGGAACGGGGACGGTTTAGGGTCCAGGTGAGAATACGACAACACTTTAGGGTGAGCGTACGTGTGAGGGCGCGGGTTAGTGTTAGCGTACGGGTTAGGATTAGGGGACGGGTGAGGGTAAGGCTTTGGGAGGGGTTAGGGTTAGGGTTCGGGCTAGGGTTAGGGTTAGGGAACGGGGACGGTTTAGGGTCCAGGTGAGGATACGACAACACTTTAGGGTGAGCGTATGTGTGAGGGCGCGGGTTAGTGTTAGCGTACAGGTTAGGATTAGGTGACGGGTGAGGGTAAGGGTTCGGGGAAGGGTTAGGGTTAGGGTTCGGGGTAGGCTCACCTTTAGGGGACGGGGACGGTTTAGGGTCCAGGTGAGTGTACGACAATGTTTTAGGGTGAGCGGACGTGTGAGGGCGCGGGTTAGTGTAAGCGTACAGGTTAGGATTAGGGGACGGGTGAGGGTAAGGCTTCGGGGAAGGGTTAGGGTGAGGGTTCGGCCTAGGGTTAGGGTTAGGGGACGGGGACGTTTTAGGGTCCAGGTGAGTGTATGACAACGCTTTAGTGTGAGTGTACGTGTGAGGGCTTGGGTTAGTGTTAGCGTACGGGTTAGGCTTAAGGGCGGGTGAGGGTAAGGGTTCGGGGAAGGGTTAGGGTTAGGGTTCGGGCTAGAGTTAGGGTTAGATGACGGGAAGGGTTTAGGGTCCAGGTGAGGGTACGACAATGCTTTAGGGTGAGCGTTTGTGTGACGGAGCGGGTTAGTGTTAGCGTATGGGTTAGGATTAGGGGACGGGGGAGGGTAAGGCTTCAGGGAAGGGTTAGGGTTAGGGTTCGTGCTAGGGTTAGGGTTAGGGGACGGGGACGGTTTAGGGTCCAGGTCCGCATCCGACAACGCTTTAGGGTGAGCGTACATGTGAGGGCGCGGGTTAGTGTTAGCGTACGGGTTAGGATTAGGGGACGGGTGAGGGTATGGGATCGGGGAAGGGTTAGGGTTAGGGTTCGGGATAGGGTTACGGTTAAGGGACGGGGACGTTTTAGGGTCCAGGTGAAGGTACGACAACGCTTTAGGGTGAGCGTACGTGTGAGGGCGCGGATTAGTGTTAGCGTACGGGTTAGGATTAGGGGACGGGTGAGTGTAAGGGTTCGGGGAAGGGTTAGGGTTAGGGTTCGGGCTAGGGATAGGGTTAGGGGACGGGGACGGTTTAGGGTCCAGGTGAGGTTATGACAACGCTTTAGGTGAGCGTACGTGTGAGGGCGCGTGTTAGTGTTAGCGTACGGGTTAGGAGTAGGGGACGGGTGATGGTAAGGCTTCGGGGAAGGGTTAGGGTTAGGGTTCGGGCTAGGGTTAGGGTTAGCGGACGGGGACGGTTTAGGGTCCAGGTGAGGGTACGACAACGCTTTAGGGTGAGCGTACGTCTGAGGGCGTGGGTTAGTGTTATCGTACGGGTTAGGATTAGGTGACGGGTGAGGGTAAGGCTTCGGGGAAGGGTTAGGGTTAGGTTTAGGGCTAGGGTTAGGGTTAGGGGACGGGGACGGTTTAGGGTCCAGGTGAGGGTACGACAACGCTTTAGGGTGAGCGTACGTGTGAGGGCGCGGGTTAGTGTTAGCGTACCGGTTCGGATTAGGGGACGGGTAAGGATAAGGCTTCGGGGAAGGGTTACGGTTAAGGTTCGCGCTAGGGTTAGGATTAGGGGACGGGGACGGTTTAGGGTCCAGGTGAAGGTATGACAACGTTTTAGGGTGAGCGTACGTGTGAGGGCACGGGTTAGTGTTAGCGTACGGGTTAGGATTAGCTGACGGGTGAGGGTAAGGCTTCGGGGAAGGGTTAGAGTTAGGGTTAGGCCTAGGGTTAGGTTTAGGGGATGGGGACGGTTTAGGGTCCAGGTGAGGGTACAACAACGCTTTAGGGTGAGCGTATGTGTGAGGGAGTGGGTTAGTGTTAGCGTACTGGTTAGGATTAGGGGACGGGTGAGGGTAAGGGTTCGGGGAAGGGTTAGGGTTAGGGTTCGGGCTAGGGTTAGGGTTAGGTGACGGGGACGGTTTAGGGTCCAGGTGAAGGTACGACAACGCTTTAGGGTGAGTGTACGTGTGAGGGCGCGGGTTAGTGTTAGCGTACGGTTTAGGTTTAGGGGACGGGTGAGGGTAAGGCTTCGGGGAAGGTTTAGGGTTAGGGTTCGGCCTACGGTTAGGTTTAGGGGATGGGGACGGTTTAGGTTCCAGGTGAGGTTATGACAACGCTTTAGGGTGAGTGTACGTGTGAGGGCGCGTGTTAGTGTTAGAGTACGGGTTAGGAGTAGGGGACGGGTGAGGGTAAGGCTTCGGGGAAGGTTTAGGGTTAGGGTTCGGGCTAGGGTTAGGGTTAGGGGACGGGGACGGTTTAGGGTCCAGGTGAGGGTACGACAACGCTTTAGGATGAGCGTATGTGTGAGGGCGTGGGTTAGTGTTAGCGTACGGGTTAGGATTAGGGGACGAGTGAGGTTAAGGGTTCGAGGAAGGGTTAGGGTTAGGGCTCGGGCTAGGGTTCGGGTTAGGGGACGGGGACGGTTTAGGGTCCAGGTGAGGGTACAACAACGCTTTAGGGTGAGCGTACGTGTGAGGGCGCGGATTAGTGTTAGCGTACGGGTTAGGATTATGGGACGGTTGAGGGTAAGGGTTCGGGGAAGGGTTAAGGTAAGGGATCGGACTAGAGTTAGGGTTAGGGGACGAGGACGGTTTAGGGTCCAGGTCCGCATACGAAAACGCTTTAGGGTGAGCGTACATGTGAGGGCGCGGGTTAGTGTTAACGTACGGGTTAGGATTAGGGGACGGGTGAGGGTAAGGCTTCGGGGAAGGGTTAGGGTTAGGGTTCGGGCTAGGGTTAGGGTTATGGGACGGGGACGGTTTAGGGTCCAGGTGAGGGTTAGACAACGCTTTAGGGTGAGCGTATGTGTGAGGGCGCGGGTTAGTGTTAGCGTACGGGTTAGGATTAGGGGACGGGTGAGGGTAAGGCTTCGGGGAAGTATTAGGGTTAGGGTTCGGGCTAGGGTTATGGTTAGGGGACGGGGACGGTTTAGGGTCCAGGTGAGGGTACGACTACGCTTTAGGGTGAGCGTACGTGTGAGGGCGCGGGTTAGTGTTAGCGTACGGTTTAGGATTAGGGGACGGGTGAGTGTAAGGGTTCGGGTAAGGGTTAGGGTTAGGGTTTGGGCTAGGGATAGGGTTAGGGGACGGGGACGGTTTAGGGTCCAGGTGAAGGTATGACAACGTCTTTTTGTGAGCGTACGTGTGAGAGCGCGGGTTAGTGTTAGCGTACGGGTTAGGATTAGGGGACGGGTGAGGGTAAGGGTTCGGGGAAGGGTTAGGGTTAGGGTTCGGGCTAGGGATAGGGTTAGGGGACGGGGACAGTTTAGGGTCCAGGTGAGGGTACGACAAAGCTTTACGGTGAGCGTATGTGTGAGGGAGCGGGTTAGTGTTAGCGTACTGGTTAGGATTAGGGGACGGGTGAGGGTAAGGCTTTGGGGAAGGGTTAGAGTTAGGGTTAGGGCTAGGGTTAGGGTTAGGTGATGGGGACGGTTTAGGGTCCAGGTGAGGGTACAACAACGCTTTAGGGTGAGCGTATGTGTGAGGGCGCGGGTTAGTGTTAGTGTACTGGTTAGGATTAAGGGACGGGTGACGGTAAGGCTTCGGGGAAGTGTTAGGGTTAGGGTTCGGGCTTGGTTTAGGGTTAGGAGACATGGACGGTTTAGGGTCCAGGTGAGGGTACGACAACGTTTTAGGGTCAGCGTACGTGTGAGGGCGCGGGTTAGTGTTAGCGTACAGGTTACGATTAGGGGACGTGTGAGGGTATGGGATCGGGGAAGGGTTAGGGTTAGGGTTCGGGATAGGGTTACGGTTAAGGGACGGGGACGTTTTAGGGTCCAGGTGAAGGTACGACAACGCTTTAGGGTGAGCGTACGTGTGAGGGCGCGGATTAGTGTTAGCGTACGGGTTAGGATTAGGGGACGGGTGAGTGTAAGGGTTCGGGGAAGGGTTAGGGTTAGGGTTCGGGCTAGGGATAGGGTTAGGGGACGGGGACGGTTTAGGGTCCAGGTGAGGTTATGACAACGCTTTAGGTGAGCGTACGTGTGAGGGCGCGTGTTAGTGTTAGCGTACGGGTTAGGAGTAGGGGACGGGTGATGGTAAGGCTTCGGGGAAGGGTTAGGGTTAGGGTTCGGGCTAGGGTTAGGGTTAGGGGACGGGGACGGTTTAGGGTCCAGGTGAGGGTACGACAACGCTTTAGGGTGAGCGTACGTGTGAGGGCGTGGGTTAGTGTTATCGTACGGGTTAGGATTAGGTGACGGGTGAGGGTAAGGCTTCGGGGAAGGGTTAGGGTTAGGTTTAGGGCTAGGGTTAGGGTTAGGGGATGGGGACGGTTTAGGGTCCAGGTGAGGGTACGACAACGCTTTAGGGTGAGCGTACGTGTGAGGGCGCGGGTTAGTGTTAGCGTACCGGTTCGGATTAGGGGACGGGTAAGGATAAGGCTTCGGGGAAGGGTTACGGTTAAGGTTCGCGCTAGGGTTAGGATTAGGGGACGGGGACGGTTTAGGGTCCAGGTGAAGGTATGACAACGTTTTAGAGTGAGCGTACGTGTGGGGGCGCGGGTTAGTGTTAGCGTACGGGTTAGGATTAGCTGACGGGTGAGGGTAAGGCTTCGGGGAAGGGTTAGAGTTAGGGTTAGGCCTAGGGTTAGGTTTAGGGGATGGGGACGGTTTAGGGTCCAGGTGAGGGTACAACAACGCTTTAGGGTGAGCGTATGTGTGAGGGAGTGGGTTAGTGTTAGCGTACTGGTTAGGATTAGGGGACGGGTGAGGGTAAGGGTTCGGGGAAGGGTTAGGGTTAGGGTTCGGGCTAGGGTTAGGGTTAGGTGACGGGGACGGTTTAGGGTTCAGGTGAAGGTACGACAACGCTTTAGGGTGAGTGTACGTGTGAGGGCGCGGGTTAGTGTTAGCGTACGGTTTAGGTTTAGGGGACGGGTGAGGGTAAGGCTTCGGGGAAGGTTTAGGGTTAGGGTTCGGCCTACGGTTAGGTTTAGGGGATGGGGACGGTTTAGGTTCCAGGTGAGGTTATGACAACGCTTTAGGGTGAGTGTACGTGTGAGGGCGCGTGTTAGTGTTAGAGTACGGGTTAGGAGTAGGGGACGGGTGAGGGTAAGGCTTCGGGGAAGGTTTAGGGTTAGGGTTCGGGCTAGGGTTAGGGTTAGGGGACGGGGACGGTTTAGGGTCCAGGTGAGGGTACGACAACGCTTTAGGATGAGCGTATGTGTGAGGGCGTGGGTTAGTGTTAGCGTACGGGTTAGGATTAGGGGACGGGTGAGGTTAAGGGTTCGAGGAAGGGTTAGGGTTAGGGCTCGGGCTAGGGTTCGGGTTAGGGGACGGGGACGGTTTAGGGTCCAGGTGAGGGTACAACAACGCTTTAGGGTGTGCGTACGTGTGAGGGCGCGGATTAGTGTTAGCGTACGGGTTAGGATTATGGGACGGTTGAGGGTAAGGGTTCGGGGAAGGGTTAAGGTAAGGGATCGGACTAGAGTTAGGGTTAGGGGACGAGGACGGTTTAGGGTCCAGGTCCGCATACGAAAACGCTTTAGGGTGAGCGTACATGTGAGGGCGCGGGTTAGTGTTAGCGTACGGGTTAGGATTAGGGGACGGGTGAGGGTAAGGCTTCGGGGAAGGGTTAGGGTTAGGGTTCGGGCTAGGGTTAGGGTTATGGGACGGGGACGGTTTAGGGTCCAGGTGAGGGTTAGACAACGCTTTAGGGTGAGCGTATGTGTGAGGGCGCGGGTTAGTGTTAGCGTACGGGTTAGGATTAGGGGACGGGTGAGGGTAAGGCTTCGGGGAAGTATTAGGGTTAGGGTTCGGGCTAGGGTTATGGTTAGGGGACGGGGACGGTTTAGGGTCCAGGTGAGGGTACGACTACGCTTTAGGGTGAGCGTACGTGTGAGGGCGCGGGTTAGTGTTAGCGTACGGGTTAGGATTAGGGGACGGGTGAGTGTAAGGGTTCGGGTAAGGGTTAGGGTTAGGGTTTGGGCTAGGGATAGGGTTAGGGGACGGGGACGGTTTAGGGTCCAGGTGAAGGTATGACAACGTCTTTTTGTGAGCGTACGTGTGAGAGCGCGGGTTAGTGTTAGCGTACGGGTTACGATTAGGGGACGGGTGAGGGTAAGGCTTCGGGGAAGTGTTAGTGTTAGGGTTCGGGCTAGGGTTAGGGTTAGGGGACGGGGAAGGTTTAGGGTCCAGGTGAGGGTACGACAGCGCTTTAGGGTGAGCGTATGTGTGAGGGCGCGGGTTAGTGTTAGCGTACTGGTTAGGATTAGGGGACGGGTGAGGATAAGGGTTCGGGGAAGGGTTAGGGTTAGGGTTTTGGCTAGGGTTAGGGTTAGGGGACGGGGACGGTTTAGGGTCCAGGTGAGGGTACGACAACGCTTTAGGGTGAGCGTACGTGTGAGGGCGTGGGCTAGTGTGAGCGTACGGTTAGGATTAGGGGACGGGTGAGAGTATGGGTTGGGGGAAGGGTTAGGGTTAGGGTTCGGGCTAGGGTTAGGGTTAGGGTACGGGGACGGTTTAGGGTCCAGGTGAGTTTACGACAACGTTATAGGGTGAGCGTACGTGTGAGGGCGCGGGTTAGTGTTAGCGTACCGGTTCGGATAAGGGGACGGGTAAGGGTAAGGCTTCGGGGAAGGGTTAGGGTTAGGGTTCGGGCTAGGGTTAGGTTTAGGGTTCAGGTGAAAGTATGACAACGTCTTAGTGTGAGCGTACGTGTGAGGGCGCGGGTTAGTGTTAGCGTACGGGTTACGATTAGGGGACGGGTGAGAGTAAGGGTTCGGGGAAGGGTTAGGGTTAGGGTTCGGGCTAGGGTTAGGGTTAGGGGACGGGGACGGTTTAGGGTCCAGATGAGGGTACGACAACGCTTTAGGGTGAGCGTACGTGTGAGGGCGCGGGTTAGTGTTAGCATTCGGTTTAGGATGAGGAGACGGGTGAGGGTAAGGCTTCGGGGAAGGTTTAGGGTTAGGGTTCAGGCTAGGGTTAGGGTTAGGGGACGGGGACGGTTTAGGGTCCAGGTGAGGGTATGACAACGCTTTACGGTGAGCGTACGTGTGAAGGCGCGTGTTCCTGTTAGCGTACGGGTTAGGATAAAGGGACGGGTGAGGGTAAGGCTTCGGGGAAGGGTTATGGTTAGGGTTCGGGCTAGGGTTAGGGTTAGGAGACATGGACGGTTTAGGGTCCAGGTGAGGGTACGACAACGCTTTAGGGTGAGTGTACGTGTGAGGGTGAGGGTTAGTGTTAGCGTACGGGTTAGGATTAGGTGACAGGTGAGGGAAAGGCTTAGGGGAAGGGTTAAGGTTAGGGTTCGGGCTAGGGTTACGGTTAGGGGATGGGGACTGTTTAGGGTCTAGGTGAGGGTACGACAATGCTTTAAGGTGAGCGCATGTGTGAGCGCGTGGGTTAGTGTTAGCGTACGGGTTAGGAGTAGGGGACGGGTGAGGGTAAGGCTTCGGGGAAGGGTTAGGGTTAGGGTTCGGGCTAGGGTTAGGGTTAGGGGACGGGGACGGTTTATGGTCCAGGTGAGGGTACGACAACGCTTTATGGTGAGCGTACGTGTGAGGGCGCGGGTTAGTGTTAGCGTACCGGTTAGGATTAGGGGACGGGTGAGGGTAAGGCTTCGGGGAAGGGTTAGGATTAGGGTTCGGGCTAGGGTTAGGGTTAGGGGACGGGGACGTTTTAGGGTCCAGGTGAGGGTATGACAACGCTTTAGTGTGAGTGTACGTGTGAGGGCTTGGGTTAGTGTTAGCGTACGGGTTAGACTTAGGGGACGGGTGAGGGTAAGGGTTAGGGAAAGGGTTAGGGTTAGGGTTCGGGCTAGGGTTACGGTTAGAGGACGGGAAAGGTTTAGGGTCCAGGTGAGGGTACGACAATGCTTTAGGGTGAGCGTTTGTGTGACGGCGCGGGTTAGTATTAGCGTACGGGTTAGGATTAGGGGACGGGTGAGGGTAAGGCTTCAGGGAAGGGTTAGGGTTAGGGTTCGGGCTAGGGTTAGGGTTAGGGGACGGGGACGGTTTAGGGTCCAGTTCCGCATACGACAACGCTTTAGGGTGAGCGTACATGTGAGGGCGCGGTTTAGTGTTAGCGTACCAGTTTGGATTAGGGGACGGGTAAGGGTAAGGCTTCGGGGAAGGGTTACGGTTAAGGTTCGCGCTAGGGTTAGGGTTAGGGGACGGGGACGGTTTAGGGTCCAGGTGAAGGTATGACGACGTTTAAGGGTGAGCGTACGTGTGAGGGCGCGTGTTAGTGTTAGCGTACGACTTAGGCTTATAGGACGGGTGAGGGTAAGGGTTCAGGGAAGGGTTAGGGTTAGGGTTCGGGCTAGGGTTAGGGTTAGGGTACGGGGACTGTTTAGGGTCCACATGAGGGTACGACAACGCTTTAGGGTGAGTGTACCTGTGACGGCGTGGGTTAGTTTTAGCGTACGGGTTAGGATTAAGGGACGGGTGAGGGTAAGGCCCCGGGGAAGGGTTAGGGTTAGGGTTCGGGCTAGGGTTACGGTTAAGGGACGGGGACGGTTTACAGTCCAGGTGAGCCTACGACAACATTTTAGGATGAGCGTACGTTTGAGGGCGCGGGTTAGTGCTAGCGTACGGGTTAGGATTAGGGGACGCGTGAGGGTAAGGGTTCGGGGAAGGGTTAGGGTTAGGGTTTGGGCTAGGGATAGGGTTAGGGTACGGGAACGGTTTAGGGTCCAGGTGAGGGTACGACAACGCTTTAGGGTGAGCTTACGTATGAGGGCGTGGGTTCGTGTTAGCGTACGGGTTAGGATAAGGGGACGGGTGAGGGTAAGGCTTCGGGGAAGGGTTAAGGTTAGGGTTCGGGCTAGGGTTAGGGTTAGGAGACATGGACGGTTTAGGGTCCAGGTGAGGTTACGACAACGCTTTAGGGTAAGTGTACGTGTAAGGGTGAGGGTTAGTGTTAGCGTACGGGTTAGGATTATGTGACAGGTGAGGGTAAAGCTTAGGGGAACGGTTAGGGTTAGGGTTCGGGCTAGGGTTAGGGTTAGGGGATGGGGACGGTTTAGGGTCTAGGTGAGGGTACGACAACGCTTTAGGGTGAGCGTACGTGTGAGGGCGCGGGTTAGTGTTAGCGTACGGGTTAGGATTAGGGGACGGGTGAGGGTAAGGCTTCGGGGAAGTGTTAGTGTTAGGGTTCGGGCTAGGGTTAGGGTTAGCGGACGGGGACGGTTTAGGGTCCAGGTGAGGGTACGACAACGCTTTAGGGTGAGCGTACATGTGAGGACGCGGGTTAGTGTTAGCGTACGGGTTAGGATTAGGGGACGGGTGAGGGTAAGGCTTTGGGGAGGGGTTAGGGTTAGGGTTCGGGCTAGGGTTAGGGTTAGGGGACGGGGACGGTTTAGGGTCCAGGTGAGGATACGACAACACTTTAGGGTGAGCGTACATGTGAGGGCGCGGGTTAGTGTTAGCGTACGGGTTAGGATTAGGGGACGGGTGAGGGTAAGGCTTTGGGGAGGGTTTAGGGTTAGGGTTCGGGCTAGGGTTAGGGTTAGGGGACGGGGACGGTTTAGGGTCCAGGTGAGGATACGACAACACTTTAGGGTGAGCGTACATGTGAGGGCGCGGGTTAGTGTTAGTGTACAGGTTAGGATTATGTGACGGGTGAGGGTAAGGGTTCGGGGAAGAGTTAGGGTTAGGGTTCGGGGTAGGCTCACCGTTAGTGGACGGGGACGGTTTAGGGTCCAGGTGAGTGTACGACAATGTTTTAGGGTGAGCGGACGTGTGAGGGCGCGGGTTAGTTTAAGCGTACAGGTTAGGATTAGGGGACGGGTGAGGGTAAGGCTTCAGGGAAGGGTTAGGGTGAGGGTTCGGGCTAGGGTTAGGGTTAGGGGACGGGGACGTTTTAGGGTCCAGGTGAGGGTATGACAACGCTTTAGTGTGAGTGTACGTGTGAGGGCTTGGGTTAGTGTTAGCGTACGGGTTAGGCTTAGAAGACGGGTGAGGGTAAGGGTTCGGGGAAGGGTTAGGGTTAGGGTTCGGGCTAGAGTTAGGGTGAGATGACGGGAAAGGTTTAGGGTCCAGGTGATGGTACGACAATGCTTTAGGGTGAGCGTTTGTGTGACGGCGCGGGTTAGTGTTAGCGTATGGGTTAGGATTAGGGGACGGGGGAGGGTAAGGCTTCAGGGAAGGGTTAGGGTTAGGGTTCGGGCTAGGGTTAGGGTTAGGTGACGGGGACGGTTTAGGGTTCAGGTGAAGGTACGACAACGCTTTAGGGTGAGTGTACGTGTGAGGGCGCGGGTTAGTGTTAGCGTACGGTTTAGGTTTAGGGGACGGGTGAGGGTAAGGCTTCGGGGAAGGTTTAGGGTTAGGGTTCGGCCTACGGTTAGGTTTAGGGGATGGGGACGGTTTAGGTTCCAGGTGAGGTTATGACAACGCTTTAGGGTGAGTGTACGTGTGAGGGCGCGTGTTAGTGTTAGAGTACGGGTTAGGAGTAGGGGACGGGTGAGGGTAAGGCTTCGGGGAAGGTTTAGGGTTAGGGTTCGGGCTAGGGTTAGGGTTAGGGGACGGGGACGGTTTAGGGTCCAGGTGAGGGTACGACAACGCTTTAGGATGAGCGTATGTGTGAGGGCGTAGGTTAGTGTTAGCGTACGGGTTAGGATTAGGGGACGGGTGAGGTTAAGGGTTCGAGGAAGGGTTAGGGTTAGGGCTCGGGCTAGGGTTCGGGTTAGGGGACGGGGACGGTTTAGGGTCCAGGTGAGGGTACAACAACGCTTTAGGGTGTGCGTACGTGTGAGGGCGCGGATTAGTGTTAGCGTACGGGTTAGGATTATGGGACGGTTGAGGGTAAGGGTTCGGGGAAGGGTTAAGGTAAGGGATCGGACTAGAGTTAGGGTTAGGGGACGAGGACGGTTTAGGGTCCAGGTCCGCATACGAAAACGCTTTAGGGTGAGCGTACATGTGAGGGCGCGGGTTAGTGTTAGCGTACGGGTTAGGATTAGGGGACGGGTGAGGGTAAGGCTTCGGGGAAGGGTTAGGGTTAGGGTTCGGGCTAGGGTTAGGGTTATGGGACGGGGACGGTTTAGGGTCCAGGTGAGGGTTAGACAACGCTTTAGGGTGAGCGTATGTGTGAGGGCGCGGGTTAGTGTTAGCGTACGGGTTAGGATTAGGGGACGGGTGAGGGTAAGGCTTCGGGGAAGTATTAGGGTTAGGGTTCGGGCTAGGGTTATGGTTAGGGGACGGGGACGGTTTAGGGTCCAGGTGAGGGTACGACTACGCTTTAGGGTGAGCGTACGTGTGAGGGCGCGGGTTAGTGTTAGCGTACGGGTTAGGATTAGGGGACGGGTGAGTGTAAGGGTTCGGGTAAGGGTTAGGGTTAGGGTTTGGGCTAGGGATAGGGTTAGGGGACGGGGACGGTTTAGGGTCCAGGTGAAGGTATGACAACGTCTTTTTGTGAGCGTACGTGTGAGAGCGCGGGTTAGTGTTAGCGTACGGGTTACGATTAGGGGACGGGTGAGGGTAAGGCTTCGGGGAAGTGTTAGTGTTAGGGTTCGGGCTAGGGTTAGGGTTAGGGGACGGGGAAGGTTTAGGGTCCAGGTGAGGGTACGACAGCGCTTTAGGGTGAGCGTATGTGTGAGGGCGCGGGTTAGTGTTAGCGTACTGGTTAGGATTAGGGGACGGGTGAGGATAAGGGTTCGGGGAAGGGTTAGGGTTAGGGTTTTGGCTAGGGTTAGGGTTAGGGGACGGGGACGGTTTAGGGTCCAGGTGAGGGTACGACAACGCTTTAGGGTGAGCGTACGTGTGAGGGCGTGGGCTAGTGTGAGCGTACGGTTAGGATTAGGGGACGGGTGAGAGTATGGGTTGGGGGAAGGGTTAGGGTTAGGGTTCGGGCTAGGGTTAGGGTTAGGGTACGGGGACGGTTTAGGGTCCAGGTGAGTTTACGACAACGTTATAGGGTGAGCGTACGTGTGAGGGCGCGGGTTAGTGTTAGCGTACCGGTTCGGATAAGGGGACGGGTAAGGGTAAGGCTTCGGGGAAGGGTTAGGGTTAGGGTTCGGGCTAGGGTTAGGTTTAGGGTTCAGGTGAAAGTATGACAACGTCTTAGTGTGAGCGTACGTGTGAGGGCGCGGGTTAGTGTTAGCGTACGGGTTACGATTAGGGGACGGGTGAGAGTAAGGGTTCGGGGAAGGGTTAGGCTTAGGGTTCGGGCTAGGGTTAGGGTTAGGGGACGGGGACGGTTTAGGGTCCAGATGAGGGTACGACAACGCTTTAGGGTGAGCGTACGTGTGAGGGCGCGGGTTAGTGTTAGCATTCGGTTTAGGATGAGGAGACGGGTGAGGGTAAGGCTTCGGGGAAGGTTTAGGGTTAGGGTTCAGGCTAGGGTTAGGGTTAGGGGACGGGGACGGTTTAGGGTCCAGGTGAGGGTATGACAACGCTTTACGGTGAGCGTACGTGTGAAGGCGCGTGTTCCTGTTAGCGTACGGGTTAGGATAAAGGGACGGGTGAGGGTAAGGCTTCGGGGAAGGGTTATGGTTAGGGTTCGGGCTAGGGTTAGGGTTAGGAGACATGGACGGTTTAGGGTCCAGGTGAGGGTACGACAACGCTTTAGGGTGAGTGTACGTGTGAGGGTGAGGGTTAGTGTTAGCGTACGGGTTAGGATTAGGTGACAGGTGAGGGAAAGGCTTAGGGGAAGGGTTAAGGTTAGGGTTCGGGGTAGGGTTACGGTTAGGGGATGGGGACTGTTTAGGGTCTAGGTGAGGGTACGACAATGCTTTAAGGTGAGCGCATGTGTGAGCGCGTGGGTTAGTGTTAGCGTACGGGTTAGGAGTAGGGGACGGGTGAGGGTAAGGCTTCGGGGAAGGGTTAGGGTTAGGGTTCGGGCTAGGGTTAGGGTTAGGGGACGGGGACGGTTTATGGTCCAGGTGAGGGTACGACAACGCTTTATGGTGAGCGTACGTGTGAGGGCGCGGGTTAGTGTTAGCGTACCGGTTAGGATTAGGGGACGGGTGAGGGTAAGGCTTCGGGGAAGGGTTAGGATTAGGGTTCGGGCTAGGGTTAGGGTTAGGGGACGGGGACGTTTTAGGGTCCAGGTGAGGGTATGACAACGCTTTAGTGTGAGTGTACGTGTGAGGGCTTGGGTTAGTGTTAGCGTACGGGTTAGACTTAGGGGACGGGTGAGGGTAAGGGTTAGGGAAAGGGTTAGGGTTAGGGTTCGGGCTAGGGTTACGGTTAGAGGACGGGAAAGGTTTAGGGTCCAGGTGAGGGTACGACAATGCTTTAGGGTGAGCGTTTGTGTGACGGCGCGGGTTAGTATTAGCGTACGGGTTAGGATTAGGGGACGGGTGAGGGTAAGGCTTCAGGGAAGGGTTAGGGTTAGGGTTCGGGCTAGGGTTAGGGTTAGGGGACGGGGACGGTTTAGGGTCCAGTTCCGCATACGACAACGCTTTAGGGTGAGCGTACATGTGAGGGCGCGGTTTAGTGTTAGCGTACCAGTTTGGATTAGGGGACGGGTAAGGGTAAGGCTTCGGGGAAGGGTTACGGTTAAGGTTCGCGCTAGGGTTAGGGTTAGGGGACGGGGACGGTTTAGGGTCCAGGTGAAGGTATGACGACGTTTAAGGGTGAGCGTACGTGTGAGGGCGCGTGTTAGTGTTAGCGTACGACTTAGGCTTATAGGACGGGTGAGGGTAAGGGTTCAGGGAAGGGTT
Organism: Leucopleurus acutus; assembly: GCF_964270905.1. Lineage (NCBI taxonomy): Eukaryota > Metazoa > Chordata > Mammalia > Artiodactyla > Delphinidae > Leucopleurus > Leucopleurus acutus. The sequence continues at coordinate 58,155,425 of NC_139159.1, forward strand.
AGGGTTAGGGTTCGGGCTAGGGTTAGGGTTAGGGTACGGGGACTGTTTAGGGTCCACATGAGGGTACGACAACGCTTTAGGGTGAGTGTACCTGTGACGGCGTGGGTTAGTTTTAGCGTACGGGTTAGGATTAAGGGACGGGTGAGGGTAAGGCCCCGGGGAAGGGTTAGGGTTAGGGTTCGGGCTAGGGTTACGGTTAAGGGACGGGGACGGTTTACAGTCCAGGTGAGCCTACGACAACATTTTAGGATGAGCGTACGTTTGAGGGCGCGGGTTAGTGCTAGCGTACGGGTTAGGATTAGGGGACGCGTGAGGGTAAGGGTTCGGGGAAGGGTTAGGGTTAGGGTTTGGGCTAGGGATAGGGTTAGGGTACGGGAACGGTTTAGGGTCCAGGTGAGGGTACGACAACGCTTTAGGGTGAGCTTACTTATGAGGGCGTGGGTTCGTGTTAGCGTACGGGTTAGGATAAGAGGACGGGTGAGGGTAAGGCTTCGGGGAAGGGTTAAGGTTAGGGTTCGGGCTAGGGTTAGGGTTAGGAGACATGGACGGTTTAGGGTCCAGGTGAGGTTACGACAACGCTTTAGGGTAAGTGTACGTGTAAGGGTGAGGGTTAGTGTTAGCGTACGGGTTAGGATTATGTGACAGGTGAGGGTAAAGCTTAGGGGAACGGTTAGGGTTAGGGTTCGGGCTAGGGTTAGGGTTAGGGGATGGGGACGGTTTAGGGTCTAGGTGAGGGTACGACAACGCTTTAGGGTGAGCGTACGTGTGAGGGCGCGGGTTAGTGTTAGCGTACGGGTTAGGATTAGGGGACGGGTGAGGGTAAGGCTTCGGGGAAGTGTTAGTGTTAGGGTTCGGGCTAGGGTTAGGGTTAGCGGACGGGGACGGTTTAGGGTCCAGGTGAGGGTACGACAACGCTTTAGGGTGAGCGTACATGTGAGGACGCGGGTTAGTGTTAGCGTACGGGTTAGGATTAGGGGACGGGTGAGGGTAAGGCTTTGGGGAGGGGTTAGGGTTAGGGTTCGGGCTAGGGTTAGGGTTAGGGGACGGGGACGGTTTAGGGTCCAGGTGAGGATACGACAACACTTTAGGGTGAGCGTACATGTGAGGGCGCGGGTTAGTGTTAGCGTACGGGTTAGGATTAGGGGACGGGTGAGGGTAAGGCTTTGGGGAGGGTTTAGGGTTAGGGTTCGGGCTAGGGTTAGGGTTAGGGGACGGGGACGGTTTAGGGTCCAGGTGAGGATACGACAACACTTTAGGGTGAGCGTACATGTGAGGGCGCGGGTTAGTGTTAGTGTACAGGTTAGGATTATGTGACGGGTGAGGGTAAGGGTTCGGGGAAGAGTTAGGGTTAGGGTTCGGGGTAGGCTCACCGTTAGTGGACGGGGACGGTTTAGGGTCCAGGTGAGTGTACGACAATGTTTTAGGGTGAGCGGACGTGTGAGGGCGCGGGTTAGTTTAAGCGTACAGGTTAGGATTAGGGGACGGGTGAGGGTAAGGCTTCAGGGAAGGGTTAGGGTGAGGGTTCGGGCTAGGGTTAGGGTTAGGGGACGGGGACGTTTTAGGGTCCAGGTGAGGGTATGACAACGCTTTAGTGTGAGTGTACGTGTGAGGGCTTGGGTTAGTGTTAGCGTACGGGTTAGGCTTAGAAGACGGGTGAGGGTAAGGGTTCGGGGAAGGGTTAGGGTTAGGGTTCGGGCTAGAGTTAGGGTGAGATGACGGGAAAGGTTTAGGGTCCAGGTGATGGTACGACAATGCTTTAGGGTGAGCGTTTGTGTGACGGCGCGGGTTAGTGTTAGCGTATGGGTTAGGATTAGGGGACGGGGGAGGGTAAGGCTTCAGGGAAGGGTTAGGGTTAGGGTTCGGGCTAGGGTTAGGTTTAGGGGACGGGGACGGTTTAGGGTCCAGGTCCGCATATGACAATGCTTTAGGGTGAGCGTACATGTGAGGGCGCGGGTTAGTGTTAGCGTACGGGTTAGGATTAGGTGACGGGTGAGGGTAAGGCTTCGGGGAAGGGTTAGGGTTAGGGTTAGGGCTAGGGTTAGGGTTAGGGGACGGGGACGGTTTAGGGTCCAGGTGAGGGTACGACAACGCTTTAGGGTTAGCGTACGTGTGAGGGCGCGGGTTAGTGTTAGCGTACCAGTTCGGATTAGGGGACATGTTAGGGTAAGGCTTCGGGGAAGGGTTACGGTTAAGGTTCGCGCTAGGGTTAGGGTTAGGGGACGGGGACGGTTTAGGGTCCAGGTGAAGGTATGACAACGTTTTAGGGTGAGCGTACGTGTGAGGGCGCGGGTTAGTGTTAGCGTACGGGTTACGATTATGGGACGGGTGAGGGTAAGGGTTCGGGGAAGGGTTAGGGTTAGGGTTCGGGCTAGGGTTAGGGTTAGGGGACGGGGACTGTTTAGCGTCCACGTGAGGGTACGACAACGCTTTAGGGTGAGTGTACCTGTTAGGGCGCGGGTTAGTGTTAGCTTACGGGTTAGGATTAGGGGACGGGTGAGGGTAAGGCTTCGGGGAAGGGTTAGGGTTAGGTTTCGGGCTAGGGTTACGGTTAAGGGACGGGGACGGTTTATGGTCCAGGTGAGCATACGACAACGGTTTAGGGTGAGCGTACGTGTGAGGGCACGGGTTAGTGTTAGCATACGGGTTAGGATGAGGGGACGGGTGAGGGTAAGGCTTCGGGGAAGGTTCAGGGTTAGGGTTCAGGCTAGGGTTAGGGTTAGGGGACGGGGACGGTTTAGGTTCCAGGTGAGGGTACGACAACGCTTTACGGTGAGCGTACATGTAAGGGCGCGGGTTAGTGTTAGCGTACGGTTTAGGCTTATGGGACGGGTGAGGGTAAGGGTTCGGGGAAGGGTTAGGGTTAGCGTTCGGGCTAGGGTTAGGGTTAGGGTACGGGGAGTGTTTAGGGTCCACGTGAGGGTATGACAATGCTTTAGGGTGAGTGTACCTGTGAGGGCGCGGGTTAGTGTTAGCGTACGGGTTAGGATTAGGGGACGGGTGAGGGTAAGGCTTCGGGGAAGGGTTAGGGTTAGGGTTCAGGCTAGGGTTAGGGTTAGGGGACGGTGACGGCTTAGGGTCCAGGTGAGTGTACGACAACGCTTTAGGGTGAGCGTACTTGTGAGGGCGGGGGTTATTGTTAGCGTAGGGGTTAGGATTAGGGGACGGGTGAGGGTAAGGCTTCGGGGAAATGTTAGGGTTAGGGTTCGGGCTAGGGTTAGGGTTAGGGAACGGGGACGGTGTAGGGTCCAAGTGAGGGTACGACAATGCTTTAGGGTCAGCGTACGTGTGAGGGCGCGGGTTTGCGTTAGCGTACGGGTTAGGATTATGGGACGGGTGAGTGTAAGGCTTCGGGGAAGGGTTAGGGTTAGGGTTCGGGCTAGGGTTAAGGTTAGGGGACGGGATCGGTTTAGGGCCCAGGTGAGGGTACGACAGCGCTTTAAGGTGAGCGTACGTGTGAGGGCGCGTGTTAGTGTTAGCGTACGGCTTAGGCTTATAGGACGGGTGACGGTAAGGTTTCGGGAAAGGGTTAGGGTTAGGGTTCGGGCTAGGGTTAGGGTTAGGGTACGGGGACTGTTTAGGGTCCACATGAGTGTACGACAACGCTTTAGGGTGAGTGTACCTGTGAGGGCGTGGGTTAGTGTTAGCGTACGAGTTAGGATTAGGTGACGGGTGAGGGTAAGGGTTCCGGGAAGGGTTAGGGTTAGGGTTCGGGGTAGGCTCACCGTTAGGGGACGGGGACGGTTTAGGGTCCAGGTGAGGGTACGACAACGCTTTAGGGTGAGCGTACGTGTGAGGGCGCGGGATAGTGTTAGCGTACGATTTAGGCTTATGGGACGGGTGAGGGTAAGGTTTCGGGGAAGGGTTAGGGTTAGCGTTCGGGCTAGGGTTAGGGTTAGGCGACGGGGACTGTTTAGGGTCCACGTGAGGGTATGACAACGCTTTAGGGTGAGTGTACCTGTGAGGGCGCGGGTTAGTGTTAGCGTACGAGTTAGGATTAGGAGACGGGTGAGGGTAAGGCTTCGGGGAAGGGTTAGGTTTAGGGTTCGGGCTAGGGTTATGCTTAAGGGACGGGGACGGTTTACGGTCCAGGTGAGCATACGAAAACGCTTTAGGGTGAGCGTACGTGTGAGGGCGCGGGTTAGTGTTAGCATTCGGTTTAGGATGAGGAGACGGGTGAGGGTAAGGCTTCAGGGAAGGTTTAGGGTTAGGGTTCGGGCTAGGGTTAGGGTTAGGGGACGGGGACGGTTTAGGGTCCAGTTGAGGGTATGACAACGCTTTACCGTGAGCGTACGTGTGAGGGCGAGTGTTCGTGTTAGCGTACGGGTTAGGATAACGGGACGGGTGAGGGTAAGGCTTCGGGGAAGGGTTATGGTTAGGGTTCGGGCTAGGGTTAGGGTTAGGAGACATGGACGGTTTAGGGTCCAGGTGAGGGTACGACAACGCTTTAGGGTGAGCGTACGTGTGAGGGCGCGGGTTAGTGTTAGCGTACGGGTTACGATTAGGGGACGGGTGAGGGTAAGGGATCGGGGAATTGTTAGGGTTAGGGTTCGGGCTAGGGTTAGGGTTAGGGGACGGGGACGGTTTAGGGTCCAGGTGAGGGGACAACAACGCTTTAGGGTGAGCGTACGTGTGAGGGTGCGGATTAGTGTTAGCGTACGGGTTAGGATTAGGTGACGGTTGAGGGTAAGGGTTCGGGAAGGGTTAGGGTTAGGGTTCGGACTAGGGTTAGGGTTAGGGGACAAGGACGGTTTAGGGTCCAGGTCCGCATACGAAAACGCTTTAGGGTGAGCGTACATGTGAGGGCGCGGGTTAGTGTTAGCGTACGGTTTAGGATTAGGCGACGTGTGAGGTTAAGGGTTCGGGGAAGGTTTAGGGTTAGGGTTCGGGCTACGGTTAGGGTTAGGGGACGGGGACGGTTTAGGGTCCAGGTCCGCATATGACAACTCTTTAGGGTGAGCGTACATGTGAGGGCGCGGGTTAGTGTTAGCGTACGGGTTAGGATTAGTTGTCGGGTGAGGGTAAGGCTTCGGCGAAGGGTTAGGGTTGGGGTTAGGGCTAGGGTTAGTGTTAGGGGACGAGGACGGTTTAGGGTCCAGGTGAAGGTATGACAACGTCTTTGTGTGAGCGTACGTGTGAGAGCGCGGGTTAGTGTTAGCGTACGGGTTACGATTAGGGGACGGGTGAGGGTAAGGGTTCGGGGAAGGGTTACAGTTAGGGTTCGGGCTAGGGTTAGGGTTAGGGGACGGGGACTGTTTAGGGTCCATGTGAGGGTACGACAACTCTTTAGGGTGAGTGTACCTGTGAGGGCGCGGGTTAGTGTTAGCGTACGGGTTAGGATTAGGGGACGGGTGAGGGTAAGGCTTCGAGGAAGGGTTAGGGTTAGGGTTCGGGCTAGGGTTACGGTTAAGGGATGGGGACGGTTTACGGTCCAGGTGAGCGTACGACAACGCTTTAGGGTGAGCGTACGTGTGAGGGCGAGGGTTAGTGTTAGCATACGGGTTAGGATGAGGGGACGGTTGAGGGTAAGGCTTCGGGGAAGGTTTAGGGTTAGGGTTCGGGCTAGGGTTAGGGTTAGGGGACGGGGACGGTTTAGGGTCCAGGTGAGGGTACGACAACGCTTTAGGGTGAGCGTACGTGTGAGGGCGCGGGTTAGTGTTAGCGTACGGTTTAGGCTTATGGGACGGGTGAGGGTAAGGTTTCGGGGAAGGGTTAGAGTTAGCGTTCGGGCTAGGGTTAGGGTTAGGGTACGGGGACTGTTTAGGGTCCACGTGAGGGTATGACAACGTTTTAGGGTGAGTGTACCTGTGAGGGCGCGGGTTAGTTTTAGCGTACGGGTTAGGATTAGGGGACGGGTGAGGGTAAGGCTTCGGGGAAGTGTTAGTGTTAGGGTTCGGGCTAGGGTTAGGGTTAGCGGACGGGGACGGTTTAGGGTCCAGGTGAGGGTACGACAACGCTTTAGGGTGAGCGTACATGTGAGGACGCGGGTTAGTGTTAGCGTACGGGTTAGAATTAGGGGACGGGTGAGGGTAAGGCTTTGGGGAGGGGTTAGGGTTAGGGTTCGGGCTAGGGTTAGGGTTAGGGGACGGGGACGGTTTAGGGTCCAGGTGAGGATACGACAACACTTTAGGGTGAGCGTACGTGTGAGAGCGCGGGTTAGTGTTAGCGTACGGGTTAGGATTAGGGGACGGGTTAGGGTAAGCCTTTGGGGAGGGTTTAGGGTTAGGGTTCGGGCTAGGGTTAGGGTTAGGGGACGGGGACGGTTTAGGGTCCAGGTGAGGATACGAGAACACTTTAGGGTGAGCGTACGTGTGAGGGCGCGGGTTAGTGTTAGTGTACAGGTTAGGATTATGTGACGGGTGAGGGTAATAGTTCGGGGAAGGGTTAGGGTTAGGGTTCGGGGTAGGCTCACCGTTAGGGGACAGGGAAGGTTTAGGGTCCAGGTGAGTGTACGACAATGTTTTAGGGTGAGCGGACGTGTGAGGGAGCGGGTTAGTTTAAGCGTACAGGTTAGGATTAGGGGACGGGTGAGGGTAAGGCTTCAGGGAAGGGTTAGGGTGAGGGTTCGGGCTAGGGTTAGGGATAGGGGACGGGGACGTTTTAGGGTCCAGGTGAGGGTATGACAACGCTTTAGTGTGAGTGTACGTGTGAGGGCTTGGGTTAGTGTTAGCGTACGGGTTAGGCTTAGAAGACGGGTGAGGGTAAGGGTTCGGGGAAGGGTTAGGGTTAGGGTTCGGGCTAGAGTTAGGGTTAGATGACGGGAAAGGTTTAGGGTCCAGGTGATGGTACGACAATGCTTTAGGATGAGCGTTTGTGTGACGGTGCGGGTTAGTGTTAGCGTATGGGTTAGGATTAGGGGACGGGGGAGGGTAAGGCTTCAGGGAAGGGTTAGGGTTAGGGTTCGGGCTAGGGTTAGGGTTAGGGGACGGGGACGGTTTAGGGTCCAGGTCCGCATACGACAACGCTTTAGGGTGAGCATACATGTGAGGGCGCGGGTTAGTGTTAGCGTATGGGTTAGGATTAGGTGACGGGTGAGGGTAAGGCTTCGGGGAAGGGTTAGGGTTAGGGTTAGGGCTAGGGTTAGGGTTAGGGGACGGGGACAGTTTAGGGTCCAGGTGAGGGTACGACAACGCTTTAGGGTAAGCGTACGTGTGAGGGCGCGGGTTAGTGTTAGCGTACCAGTTCGGATTAGGGGACGGGTAAGGGTAAGGCTTCGGGGAAGCGTTACCGTTCAGGTTCGCGCTAGGGTTAGGGTTAGGGGACGGGGACGGTTTAGGGTCCACGTGAGGGTACGACAACGCTTTAGGGTGAGTGTACCTGTTAGGGCGCGGGTTAGTGTTAGCGTACGGGTTAGGATTAGGGGACGGGTGAGGGTAAAGCTTCGGGGAAGGGTTAGGGTTAGGGTTCGGGCTAGGGTTACGGTTAAGGGACGGGGACGGTTTATGGTCCAGGTGAGCATACGACAACGGTTTAGGGTGAGCGTACGTGTTAGGGCACAGGTTAGTGTTAGCATACGGGTTAGGATGAGGGGACGGGTGAGGGTAAGGCTTCGGGGAAGGTTTAGGGTTAGGGTTCAGGCTAAGGTTAGGGTTAGGGGACGGGGACGGTTTAGGGTCCAGGTGAGGGTACGACAACGCTTTAGGGTGAGCGTACATGTGAGGGCGCGGGTTAGTGTTAGCGTACGGTTTAGGCTTATGGGACGGGTGAGGGTAAGGGTTCGGGGAAGGGTTAGGGTTAGCGTTCGGGCTAGGGTTAGGGTTAGGGTACGGGGAGTGTTTAGGGTCCACGTTTGGGTATGACAATGCTTTAGGGTGAGTGTACCTGTGAGGGCGCGGGTTAGTGTTAGCGTACGGGTTAGGATTAGGGGACGGGTGAGGGTAAGGCTTCGGGGAAGGGTTAGGGTTACGGTTCGGGCTAGGGTTAGGGTTAGGGGACGGGGACGGTTTAGGGTCCAGGTGAGGGTACGACAACGCTTTAGGATGAGCGTACGTTTGAGGGCGCGGGTTAGTGTTAGCGTACGGTTTAGGATTAGGGGACGGGTGAGGGTTAGGCTTCGGGGAAGGTTTAGGGTTAGGGTTCAGGCTAGGGTTAGGGTTTGGGGATGGGGACGGTTTAGGGTCCAGGTGAGGTTATGACAACGCTTTAGGGTGAGCGTACGTGAGAGGGCGCGTGTTAGTGTTAGCGTACGGGTTAGGAGTAGGGGACGGGTGAGGGTAAGGCTTCGGGGAAGGGTTAGGGTTAGGGTTCAGGCAAGGGTTATGGTTAGGGGACGGGGACGGTTTAGGGTCCAGGTCCACATACGACAACGCTTTAGGGTGAGCGTACATGTGAGGGCGCAGGTTAGTGTTAGTGTACGGGTTAGGATTAGCTGACGGGTGAGGGTAAGGCTTCGGAGAAGGGTTAGAGTTAGGGTTAGGGTTAGGGTTAGGGGATGGGGACGGTTTAGGGTCCAGGTGAGGGTATGACAACGCTTTAGGGTCTGCGTAAGTGTGAGGGCGCGTGTTAGTGTTAGCGTACGGGTTAGGAGTAGGGTACGGGTGAGGGTAAGGCTTCGGGGAAGTGTTAGGGTTAGGGTTCGGGCTAGTGTTAGGGTTAGGGGACGGGGACGGTTTAGGGTCCAGGTGAGGGTACGACAACGCTTTAGGGTGAGCGTACTTGTGAGGGCGGGGGTAAGTGTTAGCGTACGGGTTAGGATTAGGGGACGGGTGAGGGTAAGGCTTCGGGGAAGTGTTAGGGTTAGGGCTCGGGATAGGGTTAGGGTTAGGGGACCGGGACGGTTTAGGGTCCAGGTGAGGGTAAGACAATGCTTTACGGTGAGCGTACGTGTGAGGGCGCGGGTTAGTGTTAGCGTACGGGCTAGGATTAGGGGACGGGTGAGGGTAAGGCTTCGGGGAAGTGTTAGGGTTAGGGTTCGGGCTAGGGTTAGGGTTAGGGGACGGGGACGGTTTAAGGTCCAGGAGATGGTACGACAACGCTTTAGGGTGAGCGTACGTTTGAGGGCGCGGGTTAGTGTTAGCGTACGGTTTAGGATTAGGGGACGGGTGAGGGTAAGGCTTCGGGGAAGGTTTAGGGTTAGGGTTCGGGCTAGGGTTAGGGTTAGAGGATGGGGACGGTTTAGGGTCCAGGTGAGGTTATGACAACGCTTTAGGGTGAGCGTACGTGTGAGGGCGCGTGTTAGTGTTAGCGTACGGGTTAGGAGTAGGGGACGGGTGAGGGTAAGGCTTCGGGGAAGGGTTAGGGTTAGGGTTCGGGCTAGGGTTAGGGTTAGGGGACGCGGACGGTTTAGGGTCCAGGTGAGGGTACGACAACGCTTTAGGGTGAGCGTACGTGTGAGGGCGTGGGTTAGTGTTACCGTACGGGTTAGGATTAGTGGACGGGTGAGGTTAAGGTTTCGGGGAAGGCTTAGGTTTAGGGTTCGGGCTAGGGTTAGGGTTAGGGGACGGGGACGGTTTAGGGTCCAGGTCCGCATATGACAACGCTTTAGGGTGAGCGTACATGTGAGGGCGCGGGTTAGTGTTAGCGTACGGGTTAGGATTAGGTGACGGGTGAGGGTAAGGCTTCGGGGAAGGGTTAGGGTTAGGGTTCGGGCTAGGGTTAGGGTTAGGGGACGGGGACGGTTTAGGGTCCAGGTGAAGATATGACAACGTCTTTGTGTGAGCGTACGTGTGAGAGCGCGGGTTAGTGTTAGCGTACGGGTTACGATTAGGGGACGGGTGAGGGTAAGGCTTCGGGGAAGGTTTAGGGTTAGGGTTCGGGCTAGGGTTACGGTTAGGGGACGGGGACGGTTTAGGGTCCAGGTGAGGGTACGACAACGCTTTAGGGTGAGCGTACGTGTGAGGGCGCGGGATAGTGTTAGCGTACGATTTAGGCTTATGGGACGGGTGAGGGTAAGGTTTCGGGGAAGGGTTAGGGTTAGCGTTCGGGCTAGGGTTAGGGTTAGGCGACGGGGACTGTTTAGGGTCCACGTGAGGGTATGACAACGCTTTAGGGTGAGTGTACCTGTGAGGGCGCGGGTTAGTGTTAGCGTACGGGTTAGGATTAGGAGACGGGTGAGGGTAAGGCTTCGGGGAAGGGTTAGGTTTAGGGTTCGGGCTAGGGTTACGCTTAAGGGACGGGGACGGTTTACGGTCCAGGTGAGCATACGAAAACGCTTTAGGGTGAGCGTACGTGTGAGGGCGCGGGTTAGTGTTAGCATTCGGTTTAGGATGAGGAGACGGGTGAGGGTAAGGCTTCAGGGAAGGTTTAGGGTTAGGGTTCGGGCTAGGGTTAGGGTTAGGGGACGGGGACGGTTTAGGGTCCAGTTGAGTGTATGACAACGCTTTACGGTGAGCGTACGTGTGAGGGCGAGTGTTCGTGTTAGCGTACGGGTTAGGATAACGGGACGGGTGAGGGTAAGGCTTCGGGGAAGGGTTATGGTTAGGGTTCGGGCTAGGGTTAGGGTTAGGAGACATGGACGGTTTAGGGTCCAGGTGAGGGTACGACAACGCTTTAGGGTGAGCGTACGTGTGAGGGCGCGGGTCAGTGTTAGCGTACGGGTTACGATTAGGGGACGGGTGAGGGTAAGGGATCGGGGAATTGTTAGTGTTAGGGTTCGGGCTAGGGTTAGGGTTAGGGGACGGGGACGGTTTAGGGTTCAGGTGAGGGTACAACAACGCTTTAGGGTGAGCGTACGTGTGAGGGTGCGGATTAGTGTTAGCGTACGGGTTAGGATTAGGTGACGGTTGAGGGTAAGGGTTCGGGAAGGGTTAGGGTTAGGGTTCGGACTAGGGTTAGGGTTAGGGGACAAGGACGGTTTAGGGTCCAGGTCCGCATACGAAAACGCTTTAGGGTGAGCGTACATGTGAGGGCGCGGGTTAGTGTTAGCGTACGGTTTAGGATTAGGCGACGTGTGAGGTTAAGGGTTCGGGGAAGGTTTAGGGTTAGGGTTCGGGCTAGGGTTAGGGTTAGGGGACGGGGACGGTTTAGGGTCCAGGTCCGCATATGACAACTCTTTAGGGTGAGCGTACATGTGAGGGCGCGGGTTAGTGTTAGCGTACGGGTTAGGATTAGTTGTCGGGTGAGGGTAAGGCTTCGGGGAAGGGTTAGGGTTGGGGTTAGGGCTAGGGTTAGGGTTAGGGGACGAGGACGGTTTAGGGTCCAGGTGAAGGTATGACAACGTCTTTGTGTGAGCGTACGTGTGAGAGCGCGGGTTAGTGTTAGCGTACGGGTTACGATTAGGGGACGGGTGAGGGTAAGGGTTCGGGGAAGGGTTACAGTTAGGGTTCGGGCTAGGGTTAGGGTTAGGGGACGGGGACTGTTTAGGGTCCATGTGAGGGTACGACAACTCTTTAGGGTGAGTGTACCTGTGAGGGCGCGGGTTAGTGTTAGCGTACGGGTTAGGATTAGGGGACGGGTGAGGGTAAGGCTTCGAGGAAGGGTTAGGGTTAGGGTTCGGGCTAGGGTTACGGTTAAGGGATGGGGACGGTTTACGGTCCAGGTGAGCGTACGACAACGCTTTAGGGTGAGCGTACGTGTGAGGGCGAGGGTTAGTGTTAGCATACGGGTTAGGATGAGGGGACGGTTGAGGGTAAGGCTTCGGGGAAGGTTTAGGGTTAGGGTTCGGGCTAGGGTTAGGGTTAGGGGACGGGGACGGTTTAGGGTCCAGGTGAGGGTACGACAACGCTTTAGGGTGAGCGTACGTGTGAGGGCGCGGGTTAGTGTTAGCGTACGGTTTAGGCTTATGGGACGGGTGAGGGTAAGGTTTCGGGGAAGGGTTAGAGTTAGCGTTCGGGCTAGGGTTAGGGTTAGGGTACGGGGACTGTTTAGGGTCCACGTGAGGGTATGACAACGTTTTAGGGTGAGTGTACCTGTGAGGGCGCGGGTTAGTTTTAGCGTACGGGTTAGGATTAGGGGACGGGTGAGGGTAAGGCTTCGGGGAAGTGTTAGTGTTAGGGTTCGGGCTAGGGTTAGGGTTAGCGGACGGGGACGGTTTAGGGTCCAGGTGAGGGTACGACAACGCTTTAGGGTGAGCGTACATGTGAGGACGCGGGTTAGTGTTAGCGTACGGGTTAGAATTAGGGGACGGGTGAGGGTAAGGCTTTGGGGAGGGGTTAGGGTTAGGGTTCGGGCTAGGGTTAGGGTTAGGGGACGGGGACGGTTTAGGGTCCAGGTGAGGATACGACAACACTTTAGGGTGAGCGTACGTGTGAGAGCGCGGGTTAGTGTTAGCGTACGGGTTAGGATTAGGGGACGGGTTAGGGTAAGCCTTTGGGGAGGGTTTAGGGTTAGGGTTCGGGCTAGGGTTAGGGTTAGGGGACGGGGACGGTTTAGGGTCCAGGTGAGGATACGAGAACACTTTAGGGTGAGCGTACGTGTGAGGGCGCGGGTTAGTGTTAGTGTACAGGTTAGGATTATGTGACGGGTGAGGGTAATAGTTCGGGGAAGGGTTAGGGTTAGGGTTCGGGGTAGGCTCACCGTTAGGGGACGGGGACGGTTTAGGGTCCAGGTGAGTGTACGACAATGTTTTAGGGTGAGCGGACGTGTGAGGGAGCGGGTTAGTTGAAGCGTACAGGTTAGGATTAGGGGACGGGTGAGGGTAAGGCTTCAGGGAAGGGTTAGGGTGAGGGTTCGGGCTAGGGTTAGGGATAGGGGACGGGGACGTTTTAGGGTCCAGGTGAGGGTATGACAACGCTTTAGTGTGAGTGTACGTGTGAGGGCTTGGGTTAGTGTTAGCGTACGGGTTAGGCTTAGAAGACGGGTGAGGGTAAGGGTTCGGGGAAGGGTTAGGGTTAGGGTTCGGGCTAGAGTTAGGGTTAGATGACGGGAAAGGTTTAGGGTCCAGGTGATGGTACGACAATGCTTTAGGATGAGCGTTTGTGTGACGGTGCGGGTTAGTGTTAGCGTATGGGTTAGGATTAGGGGACGGGGGAGGGTAAGGCTTCAGGGAAGGGTTAGGGTTAGGGTTCGGGCTAGGGTTAGGGTTAGGGGACGGGGACGGTTTAGGGTCCAGGTCCGCATACGACAACGCTTTAGGGTGAGCATACATGTGAGGGCGCGGGTTAGTGTTAGCGTATGGGTTAGGATTAGGTGACGGGTGAGGGTAAGGCTTCGGGGAAGGGTTAGGGTTAGGGTTAGGGCTAGGGTTAGGGTTAGGGGACGGGGACAGTTTAGGGTCCAGGTGAGGGTACGACAACGCTTTAGGGTAAGCGTACGTGTGAGGGCGCGGGTTAGTGTTAGCGTACCAGTTCGGATTAGGGGACGGGTAAGGGTAAGGCTTCGGGGAAGCGTTACCGTTCAGGTTCGCGCTAGGGTTAGGGTTAGGGGACGGGGACGGTTTAGGGTCCACGTGAGGGTACGACAACGCTTTAGGGTGAGTGTACCTGTTAGGGCGCGGGTTAGTGTTAGCGTACGGGTTAGGATTAGGGGACGGGTGAGGGTAAAGCTTCGGGGAAGGGTTAGGGTTAGGGTTCGGGCTAGGGTTACGGTTAAGGGACGGGGACGGTTTATGGTCCAGGTGAGCATACGACAACGGTTTAGGGTGAGCGTACGTGTTAGGGCACAGGTTAGTGTTAGCATACGGGTTAGGATGAGGGGACGGGTGAGGGTAAGGCTTCGGGGAAGGTTTAGGGTTAGGGTTCAGGCTAAGGTTAGGGTTAGGGGACGGGGACGGTTTAGGGTCCAGGTGAGGGTACGACAACGCTTTAGGGTGAGCGTACATGTGAGGGCGCGGGTTAGTGTTAGCGTACGGTTTAGGCTTATGGGACGGGTGAGGGTAAGGGTTCGGGGAAGGGTTAGGGTTAGCGTTCGGGCTAGGGTTAGGGTTAGGGTACGGGGAGTGTTTAGGGTCCACGTTTGGGTATGACAATGCTTTAGGGTGAGTGTACCTGTGAGGGCGCGGGTTAGTGTTAGCGTACGGGTTAGGATTAGGGGACGGGTGAGGGTAAGGCTTCGGGGAAGGGTTAGGGTTACGGTTCGGGCTAGGGTTAGGGTTAGGGGACGGGGACGGTTTAGGGTCCAGGTGAGGGTACGACAACGCTTTAGGATGAGCGTACGTTTGAGGGCGCGGGTTAGTGTTAGCGTACGGTTTAGGATTAGGGGACGGGTGAGGGTTAGGCTTCGGGGAAGGTTTAGGGTTAGGGTTCAGGCTAGGGTTAGGGTTTGGGGATGGGGACGGTTTAGGGTCCAGGTGAGGTTATGACAACGCTTTAGGGTGAGCGTACGTGAGAGGGCGCGTGTTAGTGTTAGCGTACGGGTTAGGAGTAGGGGACGGGTGAGGGTAAGGCTTCGGGGAAGGGTTAGGGTTAGGGTTCAGGCAAGGGTTATGGTTAGGGGACGGGGACGGTTTAGGGTCCAGGTCCACATACGACAACGCTTTAGGGTGAGCGTACATGTGAGGGCGCAGGTTAGTGTTAGTGTACGGGTTAGGATTAGCTGACGGGTGAGGGTAAGGCTTCGGAGAAGGGTTAGAGTTAGGGTTAGGGTTAGGGTTAGGGGATGGGGACGGTTTAGGGTCCAGGTGAGGGTATGACAACGCTTTAGGGTCTGCGTAAGTGTGAGGGCGCGTGTTAGTGTTAGCGTACGGGTTAGGAGTAGGGTACGGGTGAGGGTAAGGCTTCGGGGAAGTGTTAGGGTTAGGGTTCGGGCTAGTGTTAGGGTTAGGGGACGGGGACGGTTTAGGGTCCAGGTGAGGGTACGACAACGCTTTAGGGTGAGCGTACTTGTGAGGGCGGGGGTAAGTGTTAGCGTACGGGTTAGGATTAGGGGACGGGTGAGGGTAAGGCTTCGGGGAAGTGTTAGGGTTAGGGCTCGGGATAGGGTTAGGGTTAGGGGACCGGGACGGTTTAGGGTCCAGGTGAGGGTAAGACAATGCTTTACGGTGAGCGTACGTGTGAGGGCGCGGGTTAGTGTTAGCGTACGGGCTAGGATTAGGGGACGGGTGAGGGTAAGGCTTCGGGGAAGTGTTAGGGTTAGGGTTCGGGCTAGGGTTAGGGTTAGGGGACGGGGACGGTTTAAGGTCCAGGAGATGGTACGACAACGCTTTAGGGTGAGCGTACGTTTGAGGGCGCGGGTTAGTGTTAGCGTACGGTTTAGGATTAGGGGACGGGTGAGGGTAAGGCTTCGGGGAAGGTTTAGGGTTAGGGTTCGGGCTAGGGTTAGGGTTAGAGGATGGGGACGGTTTAGGGTCCAGGTGAGGTTATGACAACGCTTTAGGGTGAGCGTACGTGTGAGGGCGCGTGTTAGTGTTAGCGTACGGGTTAGGAGTAGGGGACGGGTGAGGGTAAGGCTTCGGGGAAGGGTTAGGGTTAGGGTTCGGGCTAGGGTTAGGGTTAGGGGACGCGGACGGTTTAGGGTCCAGGTGAGGGTACGACAACGCTTTAGGGTGAGCGTACGTGTGAGGGCGTGGGTTAGTGTTACCGTACGGGTTAGGATTAGTGGACGGGTGAGGTTAAGGTTTCGGGGAAGGCTTAGGTTTAGGGTTCGGGCTAGGGTTAGGGTTAGGGGACGGGGACGGTTTAGGGTCCAGGTCCGCATATGACAACGCTTTAGGGTGAGCGTACATGTGAGGGCGCGGGTTAGTGTTAGCGTACGGGTTAGGATTAGGTGACGGGTGAGGGTAAGGCTTCGGGGAAGGGTTAGGGTTAGGGTTCGGGCTAGGGTTAGGGTTAGGGGACGGGGACGGTTTAGGGTCCAGGTGAAGATATGACAACGTCTTTGTGTGAGCGTACGTGTGAGAGCGCGGGTTAGTGTTAGCGTACGGGTTACGATTAGGGGACGGGTGAGGGTAAGGCTTCGGGGAAGGTTTAGGGTTAGGGTTCGGGCTAGGGTTACGGTTAGGGGACGGGGACGGTTTAGGGTCCAGGTGAGGGTACGACAACGCTTTAGGGTGAGCGTACGTGTGAGGGCGCGTGTTAGTGTTAGCGTACGGCTTAGGCTTATAGGACGGGTGAGGGTAAGGGTTCGGGGAAGGGTTAGGGTTAGGGTACGGGGACTGTTTAGGGTCCACGCGAGAGTACGACAACGCTTTAGGGTGAGTGTACCTGTGAGGGTGTGGGTTAGTGTTCGCGTACGTGTTAGGATTAAGGGACGGGTGAGGGTAAGGCCCTGGGGAAGGGTTAGGGTTAGGGTTCGGGCTAGGGTTACGGTTAAGGGACGGGGACGGTTTACAGTCCAGGTGAGCGTACGACAACACTTTAGGGTGAGCGTACGTGTGAGGTCGCGGGTTAGTGCTAGCGTACGGGTTAGGATGAGGGGACGGGTGAGGGTAAGGCTTCGGAGAAGGTTTAGGGTTAGGGTTCGGGTTAGGGTTAGGGTTACGGGACGGGGACGGTTTAGGTTCCAGGTGAGGGTACGACAACGCTTTAGGGTGAGCATACGTGTGAGGGCGCGGGTTAGTGTTAGCGTACGGGTTAGGATTAGGGGACGGGTGAGGGTAAGGGTTCGGGGAAGGGTTAGGGTTAGGGTTTGGGCTAGGGATAGGGTTAGGGAACGGGGACGGTTTAGGGTCCACTTCCACATACGACAACGCTTTAGGGTGAGCGTACATGTGAGGGCGTTGGTTAGTGTTAGCGTACGGGTTAGGATTAGCTGACGGGTGTGGGTAAGGCTTCGGGGAAGGGTTAGAGTTAGGATTAGGGTTAGCGTTAGGGTTAGGGGATGGGGACGGTTTAGGGTCCAGGTGAGGGTACAACAACGCTTTAGGATGAGAGTATGTGTGAGGGCGCGGGTTAGTGTTAGCGTACTGGTTAGGATTAGAGGACGGGTGAGGGTAAGGCTTCGGGGAAGGGTTAGGGTTGGGGTTCGGGCTAGAGTTAGGGTTAGGGGACGGGGACGGTTTAGGGCCCAGGTGAAGGTACGACAACGCTTTAGGGTGAGCGTACGTGTGAGGGCGCGGGTTAGTGTTAGCGTATGGTTTAGGATTAGGGGACGGGTGAGGATAAGGGTTCGGGGAAGGGTTAGGGTTAGGGTTCGGGCTAGGGTTAGGGTTAGGGGACGGGGACGGTTTAGGGTCCAGGTCAGGGTACGACAACGCTTTAGGGTGAGCATACGTGTGAGGGCGCGGTTTAGTGTTAGCGTACTGGTTAGGATTAGGGGACGGGTGAGGGTAAGGCTTCGGGGAAGGGTTAGGGTTAGGTTTCGGGCTAGGGTTCGGGTTAGGGGACGGGGACGGTTTAGGGTCCAGGTGAAGTTATTACAACATTTTAGTGTGAGCGTACGTGTGAGGGCGTGGGTTAGTGTTAGCGTACGGGTTACGATTAGGGGACGTGTGAGAGTATGGGATCGGGAAGGGTTAGGGTTAGGGTTCGGACTAGGGTTACGGTTAACGGACGGGGACGGTTTACGGTCCAGGTGAGCGTACGACAACGCTTTAGGGTGAGCTTACGTTTGATGGCCTTGGTTAGTGTTAGCGTACGGTTTAGGATTAGGGGACGGGTGAGAGTAAGGCTTCGGGGAACGGTTAGGGTTAGGGTTTGTGCTAGGGTTAGGGTTAGGGGACGGTGACGGTTTAGGGTCCAGGTGAGGGTACAACAACGCTTTAGGGTGAGCGTACTTGTGAGGGCGGGGGTTAGTGTTAGCGTACGGGTTAGGATAGGGGACGGGTGAGGGTAAGGCTTCGGGTAAGGGTTAGGGTTAGGGTTCGGGCTAGGGTTAGGGTTAGGAGACATGGACGGTTTAGGGTCCAGGTGAGGGTACGACAACGCTTCAGGGTGAGCGTACGTGTGAGGGCGCGGGTTAGTGTTAGCGTAAGGTTTAGGATTAGGCGACGGGTGAGGGTAAGGGTTCGGGGAATTGTTAGGGTTAGGGTTCGGGCTAGGGTTAGGGTTAGGGGACGGGGACAGTTTAGGGTCCAGGTGAGGGTATGACAACGCTTTAGGGTGAGCGTACGTGTGAGGGCGCGGGTTAGTGTTAGCGTATGGGTTAGATTAAGAGACGGGTGAGGGTAAGGCTTCGGGGAAGTGTTAGTGTTAGGGTTCGGGCTAGGGTTAGGGTTAGGGGACGGGGACGGTTTAGGGTCCAGGTGAGGGTACGACAACGCTTTAGGGTGAGCGTATGTGTGAGGGCGCGGGTTAGTGTTAGCGTACGGGTTAGGATGAGGGGACGGGTGAGGTTAAGGCTTCGGGGAAGTGTTAGTGTTAGGGTTCGGGCTAGGGTTAGTGTTAGGGGACGGGGACGGTTTAGGGTCCAGGTGAGGGTATGACAACGCTTTAGGATGAGCGTATGTGTGAGGGCGCAGGGTAGTGTTAGCGTACGGGTTAGGATGAGGGGACGGGTGAGGTTAAGGCTTCGGGGAAGGGTTAGGGTTAGGTTTCGGGCTAGGGTTAGGGTTAGGGGACGGGGACGGTTTAGGGTCCAGGTGAGGGTACGACAACGCTTTAGGTTGAACGTACTTGTGAGGGCGCGGGTTATTGTTAGTGTACGGGTTAGCAATAGGGGACGGTTGAGGGTAAGGCTTCGGGGAAGGGTTAGGGTTAGGGTTCGGGCTACGGTTAGGGTTAGGGGACGGGGACAGTTTAGGGTCCAGGTGAGGGTACGAAAACGCTTTAGTGTGAGCTCACGTGTGAGGGCGTGGGTTAGTGTTAGCGTACGGGTTAGGATTAGGGGACGGGTGAGGGTAAGGATTCGGGGAAGATTTAGGTTTAGGGTTCGGGCTAGGGTTAGGGTTAGGGGACGGGGACGGTATAGGGTCTAGGTGACGGTACGACAACGCTTTAGGGTGAGCGTACGTGTGAGGGCGCGGGTTAGTGTTAGGGTACGTTTTAGGATTAGGGGACGGGTGACGGTAAGGGTTCGGGGAAGGGTTAGGGTTAGGGTTCGGGCTAGGGTTAGGATTAGGGGACGGGGACGGTTTAGGGTCCAGGTGAGGGTACGACAACGCTTTAGGGTGAGCGTACGTGTGAGTGCGCGTGTTACTGTTAGTGTACGGGTTAGGATTAGGGGATGGGTGAGTGTAAGGCTTCGGGGAAGGGTTGGGGTTAGGGTTCGGGCTAGGGTTAGGGTTAGGGGACGGGGACGATTTAGGGTCCAGGTGAAGGTACGACAACGCTTTAGGATGAGCGTACGTGTGAGGTCGCGGGTTAGTGTTAGCGTACGGATTAGGATAAGATGACGTGTGAGGGTAAGGCTTCGGGGAAGGGTTAGGCTTAAGGTTAGGGCTAGGGTTAGGGTTAGGGGACGGGAACGGTTTAGGGTCTAGGTGAGGGTACGACAACGCTTTAGGGTGAGCGTACATGTGAGGGCGCAGGTTAGTGTTAGCGTTAACAGTTAGGATTAGGGGACGGGTGAGGATAAGGCTTCGGGGAAGGGTTAGAATTAGGGTTCGGGCTAGGGTTAGGGTTAGGGGACGGGGACGGTTTAGCGTCCAGGTGAGGGTAGGACAACGCTTTAGGGTGAGCGTACGTGTGAGTGCACGGGTTAGTGTTAGCGTACGGGTTACGATTAGGGGACGGGTGAGGGTAAGGCTTCGGGGAAGGGTTAGTGTTAGAGTTCAGGCCAGGGTTAGCGTTAGGGGACAGGGACGGTTTAGGGTCCAGGGGAGGGTACGACAACGCTTTAGGGTGAGCGTACGTGTGAGGGCAAGGGTTAGTGTTAGCGTACGGGTTAGTATTAGGGGACGGGTGAGGGTAAGGCATCGGAGAAGGGTTAGGGTTAGCGTTCGGGCTAGGGTTAGCGATAGGGGACGGGGACGGTTTAGGGTCCAGGTGAGGGTACGACAATGCTTTAGGGTGAGCGTACGTGTGAGGGCACGGGTTAATGTTAGCGTACAGGTTAGGATTCGGGGACGGGTGAGGGTAAGGCTTCGGGGAAGGCTTAGGGTTAGGGATCGGGCTAGGATTAGCATTAGGGGACGGGGACGGTTTAGGGTCCAGGTGAGGGTACGACAACGGTTTAGGGTGAGCGTACGTGTGAGGGCACGGGTTAGTGTTAGCGTACGGGTTAGGATTAGGGGACGAGTGAGGTTAAGGCTTCAGGGAAGGGCTAGGGTTAGGGTTCGGGCTAGGGTTAGGGTTAGGGGACGGGGACAGTTTAGGGTCCAGGTGAGGGTACGACAACGCGTTAGGGTGAGCGTACGTGTGAGGGCACGGGTTAGTGTTAGCGGACGGGTTAGGATTAGGGGACGGGTGAGGGTAAGGCTTCGGGGAAGGTTTAGGGTTAGGGTTCGAGCTAGGGTTAGGATTGGGGGACAGGGACGGTTTAGGGTCCATGTGAGGGTACAACAACGCTTTAGGGTGAGTGTACGTTTTAGGGCACGGGTTAGTGTTACCGTACGGGTTAGGATTAGGGGACGGGTGAGGGTAAGGCTTCGGGTAAGGGTTAGGGTTAGGGTTCGGGCTAGGGTTAGGGTTAGGAGACGGGGACGGTTTAGGGTCCAGGTGAGGGTACGACAACCCTTTAGGGTGAGCGTACGTGTGAGGGCACGGGTTAGTGTTAGCCTACGGGTTAGGATTAGGGGACGGGTGAGGGTAAGGCTTCGGGAAAGGGTTAGGGTTAGGGTTCGGGTTAGGGTTAGGGTTAGGGGACGGGGACGGTTCAGAGTCCAGGTGAGGGTACGACAACGGTTTACGGTGAGCGTACGTGTGAAGGCACGGTTTAGTGTTAGCGTACGGGTTAGGATTGGGGGACGGGTGAGGGTACGGCGTCGGGGAAGGGTTAGGTTTAGGGTTCGGGCTAGGGTTAGGGTTAGGGGACGGGGACGGTTTAGCGTCCAGGTGAGGGTACGACAACGCTTTAGGGTGTGCGTACGTGTGAGGGCATGGGTTAGTGCTAGCGTACGGGTTAGGATTAGGGGATGGGTGAGGGTAAGGCTTCGGGGAAGGGTTAGGGTTAGCGTTCGGGCTAGGGTTAGAGTTAGGGGACAGGGACGGTTTAGGGTCCAGGTGAGGGTACGACAACGGTTTAGGGTGAGCGTACGTGTTAGGGCATGGGATAGTGTTAGCGTACGGGTTAGGATTACGGGAGGGGTGAGGGTAAGGCTTCGGGGAAGGGTTAGGGTTAGGGTTCGGTCTATGGTTAGAGTTAGGGGACGGGGACAGTTTAGGGTCCAGGTGAGGGTACGATAACGGTTTAGGGTGAGCGTACGTGTGAGGGCACGGCTTAGTGTTTGCGTATGGGTTAGGATTAGGGACGGGTGAGGGTAAGGCTTCGGGGAAGGGTTAGGGTTAGGGTTCGGGCTAGGGTTAGGGTTAGGGGACGGGGACGGTTTAGGGTCCAGGTGAGGGTAGGACAACGCTTTAGGGTGAGCGTACGTGTGAGGGCACTGGTTAGTGTTAGTGTACGGGTTAGATTAGGAGACGGGTGAGGTTAAGGCTTCGGGGAAGGGTTAGGGTTCGGGTTCGGGCTAGGGTTAGGGTTAGGGGACGGGGACGGTTTAGGGTCCAGGTGAGGGTACGACAACGCTTTAGGGTGAGCGTAAGTGTGAGGGCACGGGTTAGTGTTAGCGTACGGGTTAGGATTAGGGGACGGGTGAGGGTAAGGCTTCAGGGAAGAGTTAGGATTAGGGTTCGGGCTAGGGTTAGGCTTAGCGGACGGGGACGGTTTAGGGTCCAGGTGAGGGTACGACAACGTTTTAGGGTGAGCGTACGTGTGAGGGCATGGGTTAGTGTTTGCGTACGGGTTAGGTTCAGGGACGGGTGAGGGTAAGGCTTCGGGGAAGGGTTAGGGTTAGGGTTCGGGCTAGGGTTAGGGTTAGGGGATGCGGAAGGTTTAGGGTCCAGGTGAGGGTAGGACAACGCGTTAGGGTGAGCGTACGTGTGAGGGCACTGGTTAGTGTTAGCGTACGGGTTAGGACTAGGGGACGGGTGAGGGTAAGGCTTCCGGGAAGGGTTAGGGTTAGGGTTCGGGCTAGGGTTAGGGTTAGGGGACGGGGACGGTTTAGCATCCAGGTGAGCGTACGACAACGCTTTAGGGTGAGCGTACGTGTTAGGGCACGGGTTAGTGTTATCGTACGGGTTAGGATTAGGTGACGGGTGAGGTTAAGGCTTCGGGGAAGGGTTAGGGTTCGGGTTCGGGCTAGGGTTAGGGTTAGGGGACGGGGACGGCTTAGGGTCCAGGTGAGGGTACGACAACGCTTTAGGGTGAGCGTACGTGTGAGGGCACGAGTTAATGTTAGCGTACGGGTTAGGATTAGGGGACGCGTGAGGGTAAGGGTTCGGGGAAGGGTTAGGGTTAGGGTTCGGGCTAGGGTTAGGGTTAGGGGACGGGGACGGTGTAGCGTCCAGGTGAGCGTACGACAACGCTTTAGGGTGAGCGTACGTGTGAGGGCACGGGTTAGTGTTAGCGTACGGGTTAGGATTAGGGGACGGGTGAGGGTAAGGCTTCGGGGAAGGGTTAGGATTAGGGTTCGGGCCAGCGTTAGGGTTAGGGGACGGGGACGGTTTAGGGTCCAGGTGAGGGTACGACAACACTTTAGGGTGAGCGTACGTGTGAGGGCACGGGTTAGTGTTAGCGTACGGTTTATGATTAGGGGACGGGTGAGGGTAAGGCTTCGGGGAAGGGTTAGGCTTAGGGTTCGGGCTAGGGTTAGGGTTAGGGGACGGCGACGGTTTAGGGTGCAGGTGAGCGTACGAGAATGCTTTAGGGTGAGCGTACGTGTGAGGGCATGGGTTAGTGTTAGCATACGGGTTAGGATTAGGGGACGGGTGAGGGTAAGGCTTCGGGGAAGGGTTAGGGTTAGGGTTCGGGCTAGGGTTAGCGTTAGGGGACGGGCATGGTTTAGGGTCCAGGTGAGGGTACGACAACGCTTTAGGGTGAGCGTACGTGTGAGGGCACGGGTTAGTGTTAGCGTACGGGTTAGGATTAGGGGACGAGTGAGGGTAAGGCTTCGGGGAAAGGTTAGGGTTAGTGTTCGGGCTAGCGTTAGCGTTGGGGGACGGGGACGGTTTAGGGTCCAGGTGAGGGTAAGACAACGTCTTAGGGTGAGCGTACGTGTGAGGGCCCGGGTTAGTGTTTGCATACGGGTTAGGATTAGGGATGGGTGAGGGTAAGGCTTCGGGGAAGGGTTAGGGTTAGGGTTCCGGCTAGGGTTAGGGTTAGGGGACGGGGACGGTTTAGGGTCCAGGTGAGGGTAGGACAACGCTTTAGGGTGAGCGTACGTGTGAGGGCACGGGTTAGTGTTAGCGTACGGGTTAGGATTAGGGGACGGGTGAGGGTAAGGCTTCAGGGAAGGGTTAGGGTTCGGGTTCGGGCTAGGGTTAGGGGACGGGGACGGTTTAGGGTCCAGGTGAGGGTACGACAACGTTTTAGGGTGAGCGTACGTGTGAGGGCACGGGTTAGTGTTTGCATACGGGTTAGGATTAGGGATGGGTGAGGGTAAGGCTTCGGGGAAGGGTTAGGGTTAGGGTTCGGGCTAGGGTTAGGGTTAGGGGATGGGGACGGTTTAGGGTCCAGGTGAGGGTAGGACAACGCGTTAGGGCGAGCGTACGTGTGAGAGCACTGGTTAGTGTTAGCGTACGGGTTAGGATTAGGGGACGGGTGAGGGTAAGGCTTCCGGGAAGGGTCAGGGTTAGGGTTAGGGGATGGGGACGGTTTAGCGTCCAGGTGAGGGTACGACAACGCTTTAGGGTGAGCGTACGTGTGAGGGCACGTGTTAGTGTTAGCGTACGGGTTAGAATTAGGGGACGGGTGAGGGTAAGGCTTCGGGGAAGGGTTAGGGTTAGGGTTCGGGCTATGGTTAGGGTTAGGGGACTGGGACGGTTTAGGGTCCAGGTGAGGGTACGACAACGTTTTAGGGTGAGCGCACGTGTGAGGGCACGGGTTAGTGTTAGCGTACGGGTTAGGATTAGGGACGGGTGAGGGTAAGGCTTCGGGGAAAGGTTAGGGTTAGGGTTTGGGCTAGGGTTAGGGGACGGGGACGGGGACGGTTTAGGGTCCAAGTGAGGGTACGACAATGGTTTAGGGTGAGCGTATGTGTGATGGCACGGGTTAGTGTTAGCGTACGGGTTAGGATTAGGGACGGGTGAGGGTAAGGCTTCGGGGAAAGGTTAGGGTTAGGGTTCGGGCTAGGGTTAGGGTTAGGGGACGGGGACGGTTTAGGGTCCAGGTGAGGGTACGACAACGTTTTAGGGTGAGCGTACGTGTGAGGGCATGGGTTAGTGTTAGCGTACGGGTTAGGATTAGGGGACGGGTGAGGGTAAGGCTTGGGGAAGGGTTAGGGCTAGGGTTCGGGTTAGGGTTAGGTTTAGGGGACGGGGACGGTTTAGGGTCCAGGTGAGGGTACCACAACGCTTTAGTGTGAGCGTACGTGTGAGGGCGCGTGTTAGTGTTAGGGTACGGGTTAGGAATTGGGGACGGGTTAGGGTAAGGCTTCGAGTAAGGGTTGGGCTTAGGTTTAGGAATCGGATACGGTTTAGGGTACAGGTTAGTGTACGACAAGGGTTTAGGGTTAGCGTACATGTTAGGGTCCCATTTAGTGTTAGTGTATGGGTTAGGATTAGGGTAAGTGTTAGGGTAAGTCTTCGGGTAAGTGTTAGGCTTAGGGTTATGTTTAGGGTTAGGGAAAGGGTACGGTTTAGGGTACCGGTTATGGTACGACAATGGTTTATGTGTAGCGTACGTGTTAGGGTACGGGTTGTTGTTAGTGTACGGGTTAGGATTACGGTACGGGTTAGGGTAAGGCATCGGGTAAGCTTTAGTTTTAGGGTTAGTGTTCGGGTTAGGGTTAGGGAACTGCTACGGTTTTGGGTACAGATTAGGGTACAACCATGGGTAAGCGTTAGGGTATATATTGCGGTATTGTTTAGTGTTAGTGTACGGGTTATTATTAGGGTATTGGTTAGCATAAGGCTTTGGGTAAGGTTTAGGTTTAGGGCTAATGTTAGTGTTAGGGGACGCGGATGGTTTAGGGTACACACCAGGGCACGACAACAGTTCAGTGTTAGCGTACGTGTTAGGGTATGGTGTAGTGTTAGTGTACTGGTTAGGATTATGGTATGGTTTAGGGTATGGCATCGAGTAAGGGTTAGGGTTAGGTTTATGGTCAGGGAATGGGCACGGTTTAAGGTATAAGTTAGGGTACGACAACGCGTTAGGGTTTGTGTATGTGTTAGGATAAGGAGAAAATCTTTACCAAGTATATAACCAGAAAGCCAAAAGAAACGAAACAAACAAAAATCTTTAAGAAATGTAAGAAAAACTCTCAAACAAAACAGAGTACCTTCAAAGAATCCAAACTCAAAGTATATCCAGAATTTTTCTGTGTACCAATAAGATGCTGGAAGACAAGAGAGAAATCCATCTTTACACTTTTAGGAGAAACACATTTTTACCCAAATTATTTAAAATCTGCAATCTAGGATTCTATGGTGTTATACTGCTTTCATTTCTAAAACCATCAGATGTTCAAATTCTCTTTCCTATCATCAGGATGCATACATCATTTCTTCCCGCATCTTTCTGGTCAAATCCATCTTTTCTCAACCCTTTTTTTCCCCCAACCCTTTTTTTCCCCCTGTGTTTAGAATGACATATATTAAAGCTTATAGAAAAATAGTATTGAGACAATATTTTCAGTAATGCCCTATTAGTATGTATCAATAGAAGTAAAATTGTCATCAGAGAATATAATTTTTCATCGCCAAATATTCCACATCATGAAGTTAATTCCAGGTTTTACTCCAGTACATACTTTTTTGTTGTTTTTTGTTCAAAAAAATAATGTTTATCATAACAAGGTGAGTCGTTGTTGGGAGGAAAGAACCATGATAGATGAAATATCATAAATAATCTTTAAAAATGATTTTTATCCTGTGTTTTTATTATCACCACAGACTTAATTATAGTAATGTTAAAACAACAAGAATTGCTTGGTGAGATAAGTAACCATAATATCAACCATGCTATCTCACTTTTAGTCTTCTTGACCTTTTCTGGTCAGTTAATACATTGCCTGTGGATCTACATTTAGTCAGACACAGAAGTATTTAATTAAAAAGTATATGAGACCATTTCTTTCTGCAAAGAGGCTCTCAGAGGTGATAAACATAATTGATAATAATTATAATATATGAAATAGCATGTTACAAATAGGCTCATATTTTTATGAAGGCAGAGGAAATCACTACAGTGAAATCTCACAATAGTATGCATTCATATACAACACAATGACTCCTAGTCCTATCCTCTGCAGCAAGCTCACTCAGGCATTTCTTCTGATGGCATTATGGCAGAGTCTTTGGGGCAGTTTGTATCCTATCAAATCAAGAAGTCCTATCAGTATATGTCACACTTTACCCTATGTCTTACATGGTAAATGCGGCTTACACAAGTGGAAGGACACTTAAATATGAGCAAATCAAGAGAGACAGAAAAGGCAATTGTGTTTCCATTGAAGGACACGTAGTTTTCTCTGTGTAAAGTGTAGTTTTGGTTAGAAAAAGAACAGGATGTAAGGATGACTATAGATAGGGCCATCTTGTGAATGGCTTTGCTGGCTGTAAGGGGATTGATTGCCACTATGAAGCTACTGAAGTGTTTTTAACCAAACCAAAAAAGAAAGAAAGAAAGGAAGGAAGGAAGGAAAGGAGGGAGGGAGGGGGGAGGAAGAAGGGAGGGAAGGAAAGAAGGAAGGAAGGAAGGGAAGGAGGGAGGGAGGAAGGAGAAAATGTATGATTAAAGAGATGAGACAATATATAAAATGGAAAGGTTGCAAGTAGGGAAATTTCTTCTTCTACTGCTACTTCATTAATCTAGGTAAGATACTGAAGGACTAAAATGTCAGTGCAAATAAGTAGGAGATCACGGTAGTAAAAAAGTATTTGGAAATAAAATTAAATATAATAAAAAATAAGAAGCTGGATTAAATGGTGACCAATGTGGAGGTAAAAGTGCCTTAAAATATGATAGAGAATGTAGGAGACAAATAATTTTGTAAGACATGATAATAAAGTAGGTTTTGAGGGAGGTTAAGATGAGTTGGAAACATATACCAAGTAGTTAGGTATATAATTTGGAGCTACAGGTCTACCTATTTGAATCTCTAGCATAAAGTGGGCTGTTGAAGCCAAGTCATAGGAGTATCAGATTTGTCAAGGAAAGGAGTTCTTTTGGAAAGCAGAAAAAAATCAGGAAATATATTGTTTTCTACAGTATTTTCATTCCTCTATGTGTATTTTAACAAGGATTTACTCATAATAATGAAGTTATATCTTAACCACTAAATAATCGTTCTACTTTCCTCATTACAGTTGTAATAGAAAAGCTTTATGTTTGCCCATGTATGTGTTTGCCAAAAGAGCCATAATGAGTTATTGTTAATTTTTATCAGTTACTACCCAAAGTATGTTTGCTCATGCCAACCTTCCAGTTATTTGATCCTTCAGTTAACAAAGTTAAAATGAAGGGGGAAATTGAATTAAATGACATATATGGCTCCATTCAAACCTAAAACCCAAAGCATTTACCAAAATATAGAGTTCAGTGATATTCATCTTCATATTTGATAATAATATGAAAGCTCATACACAATACTTTCAAAGGGTAAAAATTATATTTACTATTTTTCAAGTGGAAGTTTTAAGAACAGTTGTAATGATTAATATTACATTCTCTCTGGTAATTAAAGGAAAACCCAAGTTTTCTTCAGCTTTATTGAGGTATAATTGACATGGAAAACCCAACAGTATATTATAGATATAGGATTTTATTTTTCTGATATAACAAGTATTCTGATAGTAAACAGTACTGCTTGTGTTGGTTTCATGGTTCAACAATATTAAAGCTAAGGAACTTAATTTTTTAATATCTCTCACATAGTTACAAGATGGCTATTGCTGCTCAGCCATCCATTCACCTTCAAGAAAGGAACCTGGAAAAACAGGGAAGGGCTGCTCAGTCACCTTTGTCTCTTTTTACAAAAACATTAAAAATTCTCTAATTTACTCCTTGCCAGTTTGCATTCACTCCTCATGGATTGGTTTCCATGTAAAGCAGGAAAAATTGAGAAAATGAGCTTTTGGCTTTCATTTTGTATTGTAGAAGGAAGCTAGAGAAAGGAGTTGAGAAAGGTTTTGGATAGCAAACTAAAAGTATCTTTAACAGCAACATAAAACATGAAAATATTCTAATAGGTTTAAATCTTGTTCCAAATGAGTTTTATAAATAAAACTTATATAAAGTATATTCATCAAATAAAATATATTATATATAGATATATACATGTATAAATGATTAATATGTAAATAATTGATATTATATCAATTATTAATATCAGTTTTATAGTATTCCATCTTCAGTTTATTAGAAATCAAAAATATTTTATTTACTTTTAAACTGTTCATCCTCATCCTCTATGCTAATTTTTACATCTCATGCATATTTAATCTTAAATGTTAACCGCATACTGTTATTTCATCCGAAGGTTGCACTTACAGTGAAAAAGCACACCAGGCAAAGAATCAGAAAACACATATGTGAATTCTAGAGTTTGCACTCACTGGATGTATGAACCTTATAATACTTCAAAAAAGCTCTCTGTACCTCTTTTATAAAACTAGGATGTTAGTGTCTCTGCCTACTTGAAAGTTGCCCTGCAAATTAAAGGAGATAATATATGGAAACCAAACAAATTTTTAATACTGCTATTTTGGGAAAAGTTATTTACTATTTTAAGTTGTTAATGAAAATACATTAATTTTTCAAGGGGCAAAATATTCTTCCATAGCAGAGGTACATCACTTCAAGTTAAAATAATGCATTTTCCTATATTATTAGTTAGCATGCACAAATGGGCACTGGCAATCTCTGGCACCCAAACAGATTCAGAATGAATGTGAAGATTGACAGTGGGGATGATAGAAATAAAATCTTGCAGATAGTACAGAAACAGCATATCTGGAGTAATTTTGTGGCATAAAGCATGTTAAGTCTTGAGTTCCAAGAAAGCCTAGGTTAGAGGGAAGTACAGTAAAATACTGATCAGTAAAGATTTAGCTTAATATACATTTTGCCTAGGATTGTCACTATTTTGACTTTCTCATATAAGAATCAAAATAGACTTGAATAAATGAAAATGTTTTAATACCGTGAATTTTAATAAAATATTTTGTTAAACCTTTGATATTATTAGATGATAGTATGTGATTTTAAGCATATTCACATACATTTAAATGAGTTTACTGAGTCTTTATTATGAAGTTACACATTCATTAGAGTCTGTGAATCCAATAAATACTATAAAGTCCATTTATGACAAACTCATAGTAAATATAACTTTTACTTATGAAAACTCACATTTAAAAAATCTAAGTCTGCTGTTCAACTACTGTGTAAGAAATTTCTTTCCCAAACTATTCAATTGATTTCAAAAGTATCCTTATACTTTATCAATGTCTTTTTGAACAATTAAAATAACCATGTATTTAAACCTTTCATATAGTAAAGAAAAACAATATTTCTAAGTGATAAATTATCTATGAACGAGCTAGTAATAACTGTACTGTTTAAAAAATAATATTTTTCTTTTCTTCTATAGTAAAAAGCACTGTTAAAATCCCTTAGGTAGGCATCAAGCTAGAAATCCACATAATATCTCTCAATAAGTCTAAAACAGCCACTTTTCTTACAACAGAAAAATTCTTCTTCGTGATAGCACATGATAGGTAGTTACCTTGCATTAGGGCTATGTTATGTTAAAAAGTAAGCACTGTTCTTTGAAATAGAACCACATTAAGAGGGAGAAAAACTCACAAAGCAGAAACATCTGCAACTACTGCTTAAATGCATTTCTTTGAAAGGTAAGATTACTCTCCACTTGGCCTTTTGCTTTGTATATTTTAGCCTTAGGATAAAACTCTAATCCCTACTGATCCCTTTGGCAAGAGAAGATTTATAGAACAATGAAAGGCAAATGCTTGGAAATTATCTAAAAGATGTAGCAATGCACGTGTATCAACATTTCAACAACAGATTTTGAAAACAGATGCTTATATATTCTGGTTCATTTTTACATAAAATGCATATAACTTTTTGCAGCAGTCATATTGTAATACTTTTTCTTTTTCCCAAAGAGAAATAACATGAGTACTGGATTTTCATACGTAGTACAGACATCTAAAATTTGCTTCACAAACTTTGATTTCAAATGTATAGTGAGAAAAGTGAACTTGTTCCTCTGCGGTCTGGGTCTGTAGCTCAAAGTAATATTGGTAAGTGTAAAATGTATTTGAAGTCTTATATTTTATTTTAACATTAATGCAATTACCTTAAATAATATATCTGGATTTTTAATATTAATGCATTTTCCCAAACTTTCAGTAAAAGTTGATACTGCTGGAAAAGTGGGCATGTACTCATGTATTCTGGGGACACATATTTCCAAAATGCATAAATCCAGAGTGACATAGATTTTGAGAAGTCCAACTTTCCAAGACCCATATGGGAGAATGGAAGAACATGGAAAGTTCATCTGAGAATATGTTAAAAATTGTACTTTTTGCAATGTGTTAAAATGTCTTAAATATGAAAGGCAATAATAAGAGTATTATATTTTATAAAGTTGTATATATTTTAAACTGCAGGTCATATGTACTTTAATAAAGTGATATGACTTTAATGATTCCATTCTTGATAAGGATGAAGGTATGGTGATGTGTCAGAACTTAGCAAACAACTATATCACTATAAGGAATTAGTTGTTATAATAATTATATATAACCATATCCAAAGTTATAACAGCTATATAAAAGGAATTAGCTATTAGGCAAGGCGTTAGTTAAGTCTCTATTATTGTTTCAAATTTAGAGTTATAGTTCTGAGATTGTGAAATTTGGGAAGTAAGGGTTAGAGTTTACACTATTTTTTTTCCTCAAGATTTTTGTGATATTATAAGGGGAAAAAGGTGAAGGTGTTACCGGTTGGCGTGCATTGTGTCAAACAGCTTCAATGGAGGAGGTCAACAGAAGACCCGGGCCAACAATCTCTGTCCCTGTGCAAGCAAAGAACTGCAGCCTACCACTTCCGGCTTAAGCGCAAAGCGAAGTTTATTAAAACATAGTTACACTCTCAGAGGGAGAGCGGGCTGTTTCTGCGAAGTGAAATCAGCACTCCTGTACAGGCTTAAGGGTGTTTATAAGGAGCGTTCTGCGAGGTGCTAGGGTGTGATCATGGGGGAGTGACAGGAGATTATTATTTGATTGACAGTCCTGAGCTATGTAACAAGTTCATTATTGCGCATGCCCTCATCCTTGATTTGCTAAGAAAAGCCCATGCGGCAAAACCACACTCATGCTGATTTTATTATAATGACGGTATAATGAGTTTGGGTTTACTATAGGCTATACGTCTGTCTAGTCTGGGCATGCGCAGCCAGGGGAAATTCCCTCCTGTTACTGTACTCCCTCTTTATCAGGATAAGTTGCCCACCACCCGACCATAGTTTCGCCCATTCTGGGTGGGGTCAGAGGAGGGTCCCAAGGTGGTTGGGGTGTAACTTGACAACTCCCCTCTTGTCTTTTCGCCACTGTCACCTCTTTGATGCTAATGTCTCGGGAGGGTCCCCAGATGGCTGGGGGGTGTGACTTGATTATTCCCCTCTTGTCTTGCCGCCACTGTCACCTCCTTGCTGCTAAAGTCTGACTACCTAACAAAGGGTCATTTTATTAAAAAATGATTAGTGGTTGAGAAAGAAAAACATATCAGTAATAAATATCAATTAGAGCTAAACTAAGGGAGCAGGGGACATGCAAAGTTATACCTTAACTGTAAAAGACAACACTGGGTGTCTTTCTTAGTGGTAAGGGAGTATAATGTAAAATACCTTGTTTGTTTTCTTTTCCATCTTGGAAAGACTATTCCAAAAGACTCAGATCATTGAACTCCTAAAATCTTCACAAATAGGAAACAGCCCTTTCTGGAGAGTTTATAGTCATCTCTGCAAGCATGGGTCTTACTAGGACATCTGTCATAACTGTCACTTCTAGTTAACCAGTTTTGAGTAGTATGCTATCACTGACATAGTAAAACCGTGTGAATATCAATATGTTAAAGGTCCATACAAACTATAAAATGATAGGTAAAGCTGAATTTAATTTGCTTATAATAAAAAGATATTCCATTGGAAATGGGAATTGGGTTTTGATATATTTTCATTACATCCATGGGAATTTCTTTTTAATTTTATTATGGTAAGAACACCTAACAAGAGATCTATCCTTTTAACAAATTTTCAAGTGTACAATATAGTGTTATCTGTAAGCACAGTGTTGTACAGTAGATCTCTAGAACTTATTCATCTTGCATAACTGAAATTTTATACCTGTTGATTAGCAACTCCTCCTCCCTCCCGCCCCAGCTCCTGGCAACTGCCATTCTACTGTTTGTTTCTATGAGTGTGACTATTTTAGGGAATCATGCAGTTATTTGTCCTTCTGTGACTGGCTTATTTCACTTATAATTCCCTCAAGGTTCATCCATGTGGTCACACATTACAGAAGTTCCTTCTTTTTTAAGGCTGAAAAGTATTCCATATTATGTATATACTACTTTTTTAATCCATTCACCTATCAATGGACATTTATTTCCGTATCTTGGCTATTGTGAATAGTGATTGCAATGAATATGGGAGTGCTAATATCTCTTCAAGATCCTGCTTTCAACTCTTTTAGGTAAATACTCAGAAGTATTTGGGCTTTTTCTTAATAGAGAAAAAATTATGAATATTTTACTCTTACTGGGCACCTCAGTGTATTCAATGTCTAATAGTGTATAGACATATTTAACATTACCTTCCAGAAGTTAATATTAGTTAAAACTATTATATCAATATGCAAGCAAAAATAACTAATGTTGGTATGTTTAGGAAGAACAAAATGTAATGTGACAACAAACACCAGATTCCAAATGTAATGACTTTTCTAGCTACTGAATTCCTAGATTAAGAATATAAATTTGAAATGTTTGTAAATAAGGCACTTTATACTCATTCTAAAGGCTCAAAAAGATGAAGCCAATCTGTATTATAAACATGTTTTTCTTTTGTGCTTCTACAAAGATTATAATTCTGTAGTACTATAATGCAATTTTACATGCTTTCCCTTGATGTGCCTACATAAAGAAGCCTTAGGAATTCATTTAATAGACCCGGTCATTTAGCAATTCCATTGTTTCTGGAAGAAGAATGCTTATAAGTACCATAAAAGCTCTAGCATTCCACTTGGCACGGATATAAGGGAGGTTAGGATTCATTTGTTTCTTTCTCAGAGGACAGCTGAGTTAAGTATTTCTTTAACATTCAATCATGGCTACTTTGTAGTATTTGTATATTGCCATTATTGCACTGAACATGAAGTTTTCTTTCCCCATGTCAATAATATTTATATAAATTAAGACAAGGGATCCAAGAACATGTTATATAACAACAATCACAAACCTTCAGTTATAAATTAAATAGGCTGAAGTTGCTCCAATCTGCACCTCCTTTCAGCTATTGCATTTTCTTTCTTTCCTGTCTGTTTTCTCACAAGGGTAGCTTATACTGACTGTTTCTGTTTTCTCACAGCCCCCTCCCCGCATTCTCTCCTTACTTTAGGACAATTGAGGGTCTTAAAGCCAACCATAACAGTAATATTCCATTCTTACATTCTCCTTCTCTGCAGCATTGAACATAAGCGTTCTTTCATTCCACCCCAAAAGTTTGCCTTTTTGTGGCTTCTTATTCTAAACTTTATAGTCATCCCCCATTTCTTTTGCCATACCATTTACATAAGGCTTTCTTCCACCCTTAAGTGTTGTTTTCCTACAAGATGCTGAACCATGGCCCTCTACTTCTATTTTTCTTTTCTCTTCTGAAAAAGTTAATCTACTTCCATGAATTTAGGAATAGGTGGAGAAAATTTAAAACATTATTTCCAGGCCTGACCACGAACCTTGGCTCTGTATTTCCATTACCCACTCAACATTTCTAAATGCTACCAGAGCCTTTAACAGTCAACCAGCTAAAATTAACAATTCTCCACATGAACACATGTGCTCAAATGAACAATTTTTTTATGAATTCCATAGTAGACTTCCAAAATCTGTGCGTGTCCAAAATGGGAGAGGTGTGTTTAGATTTAACATATGCATGACACTCATTCCTCAAGTTACTCTTATTTCTTTTAAACTTATTGAATAAGCCCTCACTATAACTAGAGAGCCACAAATTCAGGCTAGACAGTCTTTTAGTTGTATTATTTTTATCAAAGGAGTTTTCTAAATAATTTCTTTCATAGCAGTCTGATGCTCACACATCTTGCCCAGCTTGCTAGCTGCTTGATAGAGACATACTTAAGCTCCCTGTGGCTCCCTTTAATTGTCTGTAAAAATGGGAATATCAATAACATGTAACTCACATGATTATTTTAATGAATTGAAGATAATATTGCGGTATAAATTATTTAGAGTGATATAAGGTACTCAGTAAACTCTCAAACTAGTATAATGAAATAATATAATCCACTATAACAGTGCATTTAACTATTTTGTCTCACTGTTTGATCAGTTTCTATCTCATGTATATTGATCTCTCTTGTGAGATACATTAATGCTTAGAGTTTTTATGTCTTGGAGAATTGACACTTTTCATTATGCAATGCCGTCTTTATCCCTAGTAATCTTCTAAATTGTGAAGTCTGTTTTTTCTATAATTAATATAGCTATTTCAGCTTTTGTCTTATTCTTGCTGTTAGGGGGAAGACTTCCAGTTTTACACCACTGAATATAATATTAGCTGTAGGTTTTTCCCTAAATTCCTTTTATCAGATTGAGAAAGTTAATTTCTATTCCAAGATTGTTAGGTATTTCTATCATATATCATATCATACCATATTATAGAATGCTGGTTTTGTCAAATGATTTTTCTATAGCAAGTGAAATGACCATGTGTGTGTGTGTGTGTGTGTGTGTTTAATCATTCATTCTATTAATGTGATTAAAATTTGTGTATTAAGTCCTCCAAATTTGTTGCTTGTGCTTTTGTGACTTGGCAATGGATCCTTAGATATGACATCGAAAGCACAAGCCACAAAATCCTCGAACTTTTGATGGCTCTGAAATACAAAATATGAACTACTTACTCAAAGGTCAAGAAGGCTTAACAGCAGTCTTTCATATAAGAGATTTCATATAGAGAGATCTTTCATATAAAGATTTATTCTTTAAATGATCACTACAGCATTTAAACCTACAGCCTTGGTTTTAAGAATCTAATACATATTGTTACTTTTATAATTTTTCAGATAATACAAAAACTTTGGAATACTTTAAATCCATATAACTTGTCAAATTTGATATGCTACATATATTTTTATCTGTGTTTTTTAAAGTCTTAATGCATCATTTCAGGAAATGACTCAGAAGAAATATTTTCCTCTGACAAAATTGTTAAGTATTTCTTTTTTCTACTTTTTGTATCATATTTATGTCCCACTGAATCATAATTCCCGTGATTTTCCATTTACACTGGACTCTACTTTTAAAAATATCTTCATTCTTTTGATAAAACTATCCTTTCCAACTTACATGGCCTTTTCTTCTACCTTCATTTATTCTAGCCAATGCCTACTCATTTTTTGATGCTTAACTCATGTACTACCCCCTCCAGGAAATCTTTAACATTCATAACCATGATTGCAACCACCATCTGTAAAGAGTGTCATCTCTACCTGATTAGTATTAGATACTTATTTCTATCATGGAAGTAATAATTCTTATTGATAAAAATTCACTTCTTTCTCTCTCTTCTATTTAAAAGCAGAAAATACGTATTAATCTTAACATTTATTGTCAAATGAACAATGGATAGATTAATGAAAATGCTGAATTAACAATACTATAGAATGTAAGAGAGAAGATGTTTTCAGAAATGAAGCCAGTTTAGGGAAAAATAGCGTAAATGCAGCTAAGAAATCTGTGCAGTTGATAAATAAGTCAATACTTTGGATTGACGACATCCATGATACAGGAACACAAATCACCTTACTCGAGAAATAAATGTAAAGTCAGTAATTGAGGGATAGAGTTAGACTACTTTTGAGAAACCTAGTTGTAAACCTAAGTACACTCAGCCAGGATGGAAGCACAAAATTAATGAAAATTCAAAAGTCTTCGTCAAGAGAGGATAAGAATATGACAGCTGAAGACACTGAAGGAGAGTACTGTTCACTTTATCATCATGTCTAGTGTTAACACAAATAGAAGAAACAACTAATTTTGACAACTTCCTCCATTGGTTACAATTAAGATTATGGCCATTTTTCCTTTCAGTAGAGAAGACAATATCCTGGATTTGTAACAACAGAGCAAGAAAAATTTAGGTCAATAAAACAAAATTCAATCTACTGCAATTGTAAATGACATCAATGAGGAAAAAAAGTTATTCCCAAGCATCTGTGAGTTTATTGTGGATTTTATGTAAGAGTGGCTGTATATTAATTAGTCAAAAAAAATGTCTCCTCTATTTGTTAATTTGTATAGGCAGTTACTGTTGGATTTGAAAACTTCATCTGAGAAAAATAATAAAACACATTTAGAAAATGATGGTTTTCTATAAGTATATTTTTCTATATTTTCTATAGGTATGCATTATTATGGGTGCCATTCTTCCACTTGGCTTGATTTTCACTTTCTATTGTTTTATCATTGTATTTTAAAGCTGCATATTTTTAGGCTGCAAATGACATTTGCTTTCTTTCCAGAATTTCCTATGCAGTAATAGAAAACAATGATAACATTTTGTGCTTGAAAAACACCTGAAAAGAAAAAAAAAAGTTTATTCAGTCTGTTTGGTTTTAAATGTATTGTAAGAAAAATTTGTCGGGCATTATGTAAATAGTGAGTATGGTAATTTGATTAAAGCATGTACTTTTCTATTGGCTTTACTTTTATTGTTTAGAATTTGAATTGCTCTTGAAGACACGTTTGGCTGTATTTATATAAAACTACATCATTTTT
The DNA here is from genome assembly GCF_964270905.1 of Leucopleurus acutus. Classification (NCBI taxonomy): domain Eukaryota; kingdom Metazoa; phylum Chordata; class Mammalia; order Artiodactyla; family Delphinidae; genus Leucopleurus; species Leucopleurus acutus. Next base: position 58,192,316 of record NC_139159.1, read on the forward strand.
CTTCTGTACAGAGAACATTTTTCTCTTAGTGTTTGCCTTGCATAATATTTAATTGTTTAAATAGCTTATTCACTTTTCTGAACCCTTCAATAACTAGCACAGTCTTGAACATATTTGGAAACTTAAAAATGCATACTCAAATGAAGTGAATGGTCAAGAACAGTAAAAATGCCAACAATTATAATCTTGTACTTGTAATACAGAACAAGTATTATTTGTTTTTAAAATTTCTTCACAGTGATTTACATTTTTAGCATTAATTTTTAAGTGTATTTAAATCATTTTCCCAGAAAATCATATCTCTGCCCTGAAATTGTACACTTAAAGTATGTCTTGCTTGCATCTGATTCTCCACAACATCCATTAAGTCCCACCTCTCACACACACACACCCACATTTTTTTTTCCAGTGGAGCCCTCTGTTTAATCAAGAAAATTGCCTATTTCCTATCTCGATCAACATCTTAGGATTTCACACATAATGCTACTCTTCTCACTGAGCTGCTAATCTAATTGGTCTCTATTCTAAACTGATTATTCATGCATAGATTCACCTGTCATATGGCTGTGTATTGAGAATACACTATGAAAACTTATGTATGATATGCATTTATAGTCTAATATATATTTAATTGAAAATATTTTCTACATTAATTAAAATATGTGTTTGATGATATTTTAGTTAAAACTCGTCAATACAATAAATAAGTAAAACTGGAAACTGAAGCTCAGGTCAACTCCACAGGTTGACAGTACCTCAAATGTACTGTCACACATGATGCCAGGAGGGTGACACATTCTGAGCATGATGTAAAATTCCTGTTTGGAGCCCTCCCAGACTCTTCTCTATATGTCTCTTCCCTTGGCTGGTTTTTAATGTATATTCTTTCCTTATAAATGAATAGAATAATTTTTGGTCATTTCTGTATTTCTAGCAAATTAACAAACATGAGGATGTTTGGGGGAAAACTCCAAACGTACAGTTGATATCAGAATCCTTTTCTTTCTTTTGTAACACTTTCATGTATTTCTACTCATTCTTTAACTTCTCCAAAATTTTATTTCATGTCATAGTATTGCAGGAAAATACGGTAACTTTTTGTTTAACTATTTCTCACAAATTTCACTAATTCATATTCATGATAACCCATGAAATAATTTAAATTTACTGTTCATTGGTTCCAGCTTTTACATTTTCTACTTTTATATTTCCCAGTTTAAAGGTCAGAATTCTCACACAGACTTGGCAGTTGGGAGGACTGTGTCCTTAACCTGACAGTTTGGCTAATCTCACGTATTTACCTTCCTAGACACATGCTAGGGCCATAAACACAGACATGCCTTCCACCTTTCCCCTGGAGAAATTCTGTTTGCATTTCAGGGTAACTAATAAGCTTTCTCTCTAAAGGGCAGGGCAGACAGGAGCCCTATGAAAGCTCAGTCTCCTAATTTTGGCATTCCTCTCTCCTGCTGCAGCCCACTACATGTGCAGTTAAATATTTGGCCCTCTTCCTGATGCCCTGTGTGATTTGGGTGTCGGAAAACAACACAGTGTACCGATCTAGCTGCTCCTTTATTCTGTGAATAATAAATTGTTTTTCTGACCCAGGATTCTTGTATTCTGTTACTCTATGTATGGGAAACTGTAGCAGGCTAACTTGCTAATTTGCAAGTAAGTTAGGTTTGCAGACACTTCCCACCTTCTGACTTAACAAGAATATTGTGTCAAATTTCCAAATATTAAAAATATCCAATATCCCTTTTTAAAAATAGGATTAATAACAAATATTAAGTTTGAAAGAAAAATCATGTTTAAAGAATTCTATATACAAAATTTATGGAGACATTCATTTTAATTCCTTGCTTTACTTCCACAAATTGGCCACAGCTTTATTTTCTACCTTTATTCAACATAAACCATAAACTCTAATTAAGAATAAATAAGAATAAATTCAATGTCTCCTAAACAGACCTTAAAATGTTTATATTGCTTGATCTCATATCAATCTGTCTTCTTGGAAATCCTAAACTTTCTTGTTCTCTTTCAATTTAAATATCACCTATCCTTAAAATCTCACCTTAATAATGTACTGACTTGTCCTGTCAGAAATGTTTTGTGGTAAAGAGTGTGTGTCACTTGAGTCGAAGCCCATTGATATCAAATTCTTCTTCCACTACTTACTAAATATCCAGACCACCATTTATTCATCTTTGAAAATGATGATAATAATACAATTAGCAGTCTTTTAATAGAAGGAGGGGAAATCAAATGATCTACTCTATACAAGTGCTCAGCTCAGTCCAGGGCTAACAGTAATAATCAGGAGAGCTAACTCTGACAAAGTGTGTGTGTTCCAGAACTATTCAAAGTACTTTACATGTATTAGCTCATTTAAATGTTAACTTTACAAAAGTCATCCTCATTTTAATTTTCACAGCTGGATATCACAGCTCCTTCTAAATTTATACTACATTCATTTTCTGAAATGTAGATGCCTATATACATGGATCCTACTAAAGGTCTCATTTTATACAGATTACTTCAATAAAGATATACAAGTTCATATAAGGGTAGGGCTTAACTTATCATTTTTTATACTTCACTGGACTTCCTACAGTGATGTACATATAGTAGAGCTCAGTTCATATTGTTACTTTTTATCTTATTGTCTTTAAGCAAAACACAATGAATGACAATCATGATCATATTAATAGCCTAGCCCTAGACTAACAACCTAATTATGGCCAAAGAGACAGTTTAGTTATCCCACAAAGAATGCTCTGTAGTTTAAGAGAAATATTTTAGCACCTGCCACACTTCCAGGCTCTTGTATTGGAATCTTCTCTGCCCTTTGAAAGGATATCTATGACTTCTCTTCAATTAGATCTTAACTCTGGTTTCAGTTGATCTCTACAGGAATAAACATCTTTCTAGGAAATACAGTCTATACCATGGTAAATGTGCTTTGGGGTAGGTTGACACAAAAAAGAAGTAATAGACTTCTTCCTCTTTTACTAGCCATATCTAATTGTTCACAAAATACAGTTGGTTTAATCTTTTTCTTTTCCCCTGCTACAATAAAAATCTAAGATACTCTTACTTTACTTACTGAATAAGTAAATAATTATTTATGAGTACCTACTATGTGCAGAAATTATCTAGTCTGTGAGAGTAAGATTCCTCTTGTAAACTGAAGAATTCATGCTCTATCTAAATTAGGTAGTCACACTCAGTAATAAACAAAAAAAATATTGGGCTGGTTGAAAGAGTCAGACACTTCCCCCCTCAAAAAAAAAAAAAAAGAAAAACAAAACCCAGAAATAAACATGTCCTCATGCCAAATTCAGCCCACAGGACAGTAGCTTTTGCAACACCTTATATAAGCCATGTTGATTATTATAAGTAATTTGTATTCATTCTAAATTCCATAGCTTTTTTATTCCTAAGAATATGTGTGTGTGTTGGGTGGGGGTGCTACCAGCTCCAAATATATTTTCTAATAGCCCCTTACTTTCATAAGAGAATTGACCTTTTCTCAATTAGATTCTGCAAAGAAAACTATAAATGTGATTCCAAGCCTGGCCTCCAACCAGACTTCTACCCATGCTAGTTAATGACTCCAGGGATAAACCTACTTGTTTACTACTTCACTAGCCTCCCGTCAGAAGACTATCTTATTATTATTATTTTTTTCTAAGAATTGTTCACTGAGTATTTTCTCTTTCCCAAATCCTAAAACAGAAACAGGATATCCCACAGTGAACAGGATGCAAATGTCCTTAACCCCCGTGAAATCTGAAGTCTATAAAAGATAACATGTAATAACCAAATAATTACACACACACATAAATATAATTTCCAAATATGATAGAGCTTGAAATTCTGACAAATGTCACAAAAAAGTGACAAATGAATATTTCACTAACTTGATTAAATTTTTCAATTGCATTCCCAGTACTCTCAGATCATACAGTCGGAAATCCTGTTGCTTTCTACTTTGCAACCCTCATATTTTACTACTACCTCTCTTACTTTATGTGTTTTAATCACAGTAAAATTTTTCTTTTGGCAAACAAGTTGTCACTGCATCCCCACTTCCACAACCCTCAAACATGCACAAAGACACAAAGACACATAGCCACACACAGAGATTTTTGTAGCTGAAATCTGTTAACCCTTCAGACCTCTTCTTAAATGTTACTTTCCTTTTGTAGTCTTTTCTTGGCTCCCCAGAGTAGGTTAAACACTGCATTTTAAACTCATCTGCAACTCTGCACTTCTTCATAGCACTTACAAGAATAGTAAACAACTGAACAATTTGTGTAATTATGTTTTAAGAAATACTTGAAACCACACTGAATGCTTTGTGATTAAATGAACTGCAATTCCAGCATCTAGCGTGGTGCCCCCCAATGGCTAGATTTTAAAATGAATAAAATAATATATAATAATACTGCCTAAGAGGGATGCTGATGAATCACTGTGCCCAAAATTTCTCTGTACCAGAAACTCACTAATAATATATAGGCATGGTCATGTAGTTAGTACCATAAATAGAATTCAAAAGGAGATTCTGAACTAGGCAGAGCCCATGAAGCAATAAATACCAAAAGTGTTAAAGGGTGGGGGAACACAGAGAGTTTGAGTAAGCATAAATCAAAAATATATGCAGAGGAGAAATGATCTGCTTCTTGATCTTTTTCTTGGTGCTGATTTTGTGAGGTTTCACAGAGCTCCATGCTTGTAAAGTGTGAATTTTTCTACACATGCACATTTAACTAGAATGTATTTATGAATATGCAAAAATAAAACACCACATCGCTGATTTTTTGACAGGATAAGTAGAGACAGTCAGATTTAGAGAATTTTGTTTTGTCATTGTGCAGCAAGAACAATCAACTAATGATTGTTTGCTATTGATTCCTGGATCCTAAAACATCTACTGATCCTAAGCTATGCCTTATTCTGGGAATCGAGCCTTATGGCCCATCTTGGACTTCTGTGAGATTCTTGCTTTAATTATGTTCATGCATCATATTATGATCTCACAGTTGTATAAATTAATTTGTTCTGGAATACACACACATGAAAATAGATAATAACCATATAATAAATTATCCTTTCCTTATAATTTGGTGATGTGGATAACTTCTTGTCATAAGCAAGCTCTTGTATCAAATACTGATAACATTTATTACCATACATATTCACTAACTATACAAAAATCATGAGTAATACATGTGGAAAGCTGACCATATCAAATCTCTTATTTCTAATCCAAAGTATTATTTGCAGAAAAATTTTAATCACTTTGCTAAAAGAGGTTAGGTAGAGAAGTTTTCAGAGCTCCCTTTTGTTGACTTTCATTACACTTTTATTTAGAATTTTGAACTTGATACTGAAAGTCTCTTTTTGATTTTAATGAGAAATTGGTGACATTTGATGGTAAAGAAAAATATAATTCTTAAGTAAGGTTAATTTTAGGCAACTGTGTTAGTAACAGAGTTTTAAAATTCATTTTCTTAAAATAATAGCAAACATCTTTAGAACCTGCTAGTTGAACAACAATGAAAAGCTCTGCTTCACATTTTCCTTAGTCATGGAAATATTTAGATTGAACAGTCTGCTTTACACAATATTACATTTTTTTTAGTTCATGTTTTATATGCTTCAGGAATAGTAAATATCTGAATTTTAAAAATAGACATTTCCTGAATGTCTTTAGCTCAATTTATTGATTTGTAAATACAAATTCTATAGGAATGAGATACAGATTAAACTTAAATTGGATGTGGTAAGCAGCCTCTGTCCTGAAGTTCAGTATTAATAAAATGACACAACCACACATTTATAGGACTTTTAAAATATATCTCATCTTATTGGTGAGCAGTTATTTGAGGGTATTTCCTTGGATCACTTCCTGATGAGGCAGGAAAAAGACAAAAGTTGATTTTCTATCATGCCAGGGAAATTTATGCTACAGATATCTAGATCAAAATATTTCTTTTCTCATTAACTTTTCAAAGGTGCCTTATATCTCATATATTCTTGGCTTAATATATTTTGTTATAGATTTAGTTGTCATTAAAGTTCTAAAGATTGATGATTGTACAAAAATATAAATAATTTAACTGTTTTCTTCTTGTGTTTCATTTGATTTTAACAATGCTTTTCAAAGACAGGAATAAAAAAGATATAAGCAAGTTAGGGTTGAAACAGAATGATAGTCTTGAAGAATAAAGCATAGAGGACCAAGTTTTCCTCATAAATAATACATAGGCAGGGGCTTATTGCACACTTTCTGGGATTTGCATGAACTTGTTCTATCCATAAGAGGAAGCTATTTCCTCAGTACAGTAAAAATAGTAAGGTTAGACTAAAGGACAAAAGAAGACATGCCAGAATAATTCCCTCAATTTCAGAAAGGACTTCATCTTATGGAAATTTCGCATTATAAGTAATAATCTTTCTCCAATTCACAATCTCCACTTGGTAAACTTAAACCACTCAACAAGCAAAGCAGTCAAAGAATAAGTTTTTGTTGAAACAAAAGAGAAAACATTTCCAAAAGTAATTAAATTAATTACACTGTCTATCATTTAAACAAAATTCTGGGTTTACAGAGGCTAGAGCTAGGCCAAAGACTGAAAGACCCTAGAAGCAGGGCACAATTCTTGCTGCATTATCACACTGGATATAGACACAGATAACTAGCTTCCACTCTAAGGGAGCTGTAATTCATTACATGACTTGGTAGAAAAAATATGTAACTCTAGGATGGTATTATAAATGTAGCTCCCAATTCCAACCAGAAAGTGACTCCATTTTACCCTCAAATTTAAGCAAATAATTGTACAAAACTGTGTGGTTGAATATGAATATACGCTGTCCATATCACCTTTTATGAATGACTGGATCTCCAGCAGTGAGGAGTAAGGTCATGTCCTTCCCTGGGAAGCCGACAACTCAACTCATGACTGAGCAAGGTGAGAGTACTAGGGCTTGACCATTCCAGAATGACAACACTGAACACTTTTATGGACAATAGTGACTACAGAGCTTCACACTGGATCGATCAAGGCTTTGTGTGGCAAGTATTGCTGTCCAAATTAATTGATGCCCAATCCTGCTTCATCCCTCCTCTTTTCACATGTGTTAATTCTAATGAAAATCTATTACCCCAAATATATCTCAGTGTCAGATTCCAAAAAAACAAAGAAACTGCCTAGGCTGACTGCCAAAAAAATAAAACAAACACATATTCTCATGTTCAGTACTGTCAAAATAGGGAATTTGCCTTTAAATATATGATGTATTCATAAGTACTGTACAACTATTATAACATTGCAATATATTAAAGCATAAAAATCATATGTCTACATATTAGCAATAAAATGTAAAAATTAAAGTTAAAATAATTCCATTTATAATAATATAGAAAAGAATAACACTTTGGAATAAACTAAACAACAGAAGTACAAATACTGTAAATATTACACAACATTGCTGAAAACAATAAAAGAAGATCTAATTAAATGAAATGACATTCCTCTTCATTTCAAGATTCAATATTGAGATGAAAGTTCTCCACAAATTGCTCTCTAGATTCAAGGCAATATCTATCAAAATACCAGGAGACAAGAGCAAACAAACAATGATGAACACAATAAATGAAATTAAAAATTCTCTAGAAGGAATCAATAACAGAATAACTGAGCAGAAGAATGGATAACTGACCTGGAAGATAAGATACTGGAATTAACTACTGCAGAGCAGAATAAAGAAAAAAGAATTGAGGACAGTCTCAGAGACCTCTGGGACATCATTAAATACATCAACATTCGAATTATAGGGGTCCCAGAAGAAGAAGAGAAAAAGAAAGGGACTGAGAAAATATTGAAAAGATTATAGTTGAAAACTTCCCTAACATGGGAAAGGAAATGGTCAATCGAGGCCAGGAAGTGCAGAGAGTCGCATACAGGGTAAATCCAATGAGAAACACACCAAGACACATATTAATCAAACTATCAAAAATTAAATACAAAGAAAAAATATTAAAAGCAGCAAGGGAAAAGCAACAAATAACATGCAAGTGAACCCCCATAAGGTTAACAGCTGATATTTCAGCAGAAACTCTACAAGCCAGAGGGAGTGGCAGGATATATTTAAAGTGATGAAAGGGAAAAACCTACAACAAAGATTACTCTACCCAGCAACTACCTCATTCAGATTTGACAGAGAAATTAAAATATTTACATAGAAGCAAAAGCTAAGAGAATTCAGCACCACCAAACCAGCTCTACAACAAATGCTAAAGAAACTTATCTAGGCAGAAACACAAGAGAAGGAAAAGACCTACAATAACAAACCTAAAACAGTTAAGAAAATGGTAAGAGGAACACACATATCGATAACTACCTTAAATGTAAATGGATTAAATACTCCAACCAAAGACACAGACAGGCCGAATGGATACGAAAACAAGACCAATATATATACTGTCTACCAGAGACCCACTTCAGACCTAGGGACACATACAGACTGAAATTGAGGGGACAGAAAAAGATATTCCATGAAATCAAAAGAAAGCTGGAGTAGAAATTCTCATATCAGACAAAATAGACCTTAAAATAAAGACTATTACAAGAGACAAAAAATGACACTACATAATGATCAAGAGATCAATCCAAGAAGAAGATATAACAATTGTAAATATTTATGCACCCAACATAGGAGCACCTCAATACATAAGGCAAATGCTAACAACCATAAAAGGGGACATCAACAGTAACACAATAATAGTAGGGGACTTTAACACCCCACTTTCACCAATGGATAGATCATCCAAAATGAAAATAAATAAGGAAACATAAGCTTTAAATGATACAATAAACAGGATGGACTTAATATTTATAGGACATTCCATCCAAAAACAACAGAATAGAATTTTTTCTAAAGTGCTCAAGGAACCATCTGCAGGATAGATCATATCTTGGGTCACAAAACAAGTCTTGGTAAATTTAAGAAAATTGAAATCGTATCAAGTATCTTTTCTAACTACAACGTTATGAGACTAGATATCAATTACAGGAAAAAATCTGTAAAAATAAAAACACATGAAGGCTAAACAATACACTACTAAATAACCAAGAGATCACTGAAGAAATCAAAGAGGAAATCAAAAGATACCTAGAAACAAATGACAATGAAAACACGATGACCCAAAACCTATGGGATGCAACAAAAACAGTTCTAAGAGGGAAGTTTATAGCAATACTATCCTATCTTAGGAAACAAGAAACATCTCAAAAAAAAAAAACAAAACCTAAACTTACACCTAAAGCAACTAGAGAAAGAAGAACAAAACCCCCCAACGTTAGCAGAGGGAAAGTAATCATAAAGATCAGATCAGAAATAAAAGAAAAAGAAATGAAGGAAATTATCGCAAAGATTAATAAAACTAAAAGTCTGTTCTTTGAGAACATAAACAAAATTGATAAACCAAAAAAAAACCTGATAAACCACTATAAAGACTCATCAAGAAAAAAAGGGAGAAGACTCAAATCAACAGAATTAGAAATGAAAAATGAGAAGTAACAACTGACACTGCAGAAATACAAAGGATCATGAGAGATTACTAGAAGCAACCATATGCCAATAGAATGGATAACCTGGATGAAATGGAAAAATTCTTAGGAAAAACACAACCTCCTGAGACTGAACCAAGAAGAAATAGAAAATATAAACAGACCAATCACAAGCACTGAAATTGAGACTGTGATTAAAAATCTTCCAACAGGGCTTCCCTGGTGGCGCATTGGTTGGGCGTCCGCCTGCTGATGATGGGGACGCGGGTTCGTGCCCCAACCAGGGAGGATCCCACATGCCACAGAGCGGCTGGGCCCATGGGCCATGGCTGCTGTGTCTGCGCGTCCAGAGCCTGTGCTCCACAATGGGAGAGGCTGCGGCAGTGAGAGGCCCGTGTACCGCAAAAAACAAAACAAAACAAAAATCTTCCAACAAACAAAAGCCCAAGACCAGATGGCTTCACGGGAAAATTCTATCATATATTTACAGAAGAGCTAAAACCTATCCTTCACAAACTCTTCCAAAATATAGCAAAGAGAGGATCACTCCCAAACTAATTATGAGGCCACTATCACCCTGATACCAAAACCAGACAAAGATGTCACAAAAAAAGAAAACTACAGGCCAATATCACTGATGAACATACATGAAAAAATCCTCAACAAAATACTAGCAGACAGAATCCAACAGCACATTAAAAGGATCACACAGGATGATTAAGTGGGGTTTATCCCAGGAATGCAAAGATTCTTCAATATACGCAAATCAATCAATGTGAAAAACCATATTAACAAATTGAAGAAGAAAAACCATATGATCATCTCAACAGATGCAGAAAAAGCTTTTGACAAAATTCAACACTCATTTATGATAAAAACCCTGCAGAAAGTAGGCATAGAGAGAACTTACCTCAACATAACAAAGGCCATATATGACAATCCCACAGCCAACATCACTCTCAATGGTGAAAACCTGAAACCATTTCCACTAAGAGCAGGAACAAGATAAGGTTGCCCACTCTCACCACTGTTATTCAACATAGTTTGGGAAATTTTAGCCACAGCAATTAAAGAAGAAAAAAAATAAAAGGAATCCAAATTGAAAAAGAAGGAGTAAAACTGTCGCTGTTTGCAGATGACATGACAGTATACATAGAGAATCCTAAAGATGCTACCAGAAAACTATAAGAGCTAATCAATGAGTTTGGTAAAGTAGCAGGATACAAAATTAATGCACAGAAATCTCTGGCATTCCTATACACTAATGATGGAAAATCTGAAAGAGAAATTGAGGAAACAACCCCATTTACCATTGCAACCAAAAGAATAAAATACCTAGGAATAAACCTACCTAAGGGGAAGAAAGACCTATATGCGGAAAACTATAAGACACTGGTGAAGGAATTAAAGAGGATACAAACTGACAGATCGATATACCATGCTCTTGGAATGGAAGAATCAACAGTGTGAAAATGACTATACTACTGAAAGCAATCTACAGATTCAGTGCAATCCCTATCAAAGTACCAATGGCATTTTTCACAGCACTAGAACAAAAAATTTCACAATTTGTATGGAAACAAAAAAGACCCCGAATAGCCAAAGTAATCTCGAGAAAGAAAAATGGAGCTGGAGGAATCAGGCTCCCTGACTTCAGACTATACTACAAAGCTACAGTAATCAAGACAGTATCGTACTGGCACAAAAACAGAAAAATAGATCAATGGAACAGGATAGAAAGCGCAGAAATAACCCTACGCACATATGGTCACCTTATCTTTGATAAAGGAGGCAAGATTATACAATGGAAAAAAGATAGCCTCTTCAATAAGTGGTGCTGGGAAAACTGAACAGCTACATGTAAAAGAATGAAATTAGAACACTCCCTCACACCATACATAAAAATAAATTCAAAATGGATTAAAGACCTAAATGTAAGGCCAGACACTATCAAACTCTTAGAGGAAAACATAGGCAGAATACTCTGACATAAATCACAGCAAGATCCTTTTTGACCCCCCTCCTAGAGAAATGGAAATAAAAACAAAAATAAGCAAATGGGACCTAATGAAACTTCAAAGCTTTTGTACAGCAAAGGAAACCATAAACAAGGCAAAAAGGCAACACTCAGAATGGGAGAAAATATTTGCCAACGAAGCAACTGACAAAGGATTAATCTTCAAATGTACAAGCAGCTCATGCAGCTCAATTTCAAAAAAACAAACAATCCAATCCAAAAATGGGCAGAAGACCTAAATGAACATTTCTCCAAAGAAGATATACAGATTGCCAACAAACACATGAAAGGATGCTCAACATCACTAATCATTAGAGAAATGTAAATCAAAACTACAATGAGATATCACCTCACAACTGTCAGAATGGCCATCACCAAAAAATCTCCAAACAATAAATGCTGGAGAGGGTGTGGAGAAAAGGGAACCCTCTTGCACTGTTGGTGGGAATGTAAATTGATACAGCCACTATGGAGAACATTATGGAAGTTCCTTAAAAAACTAAAAATAGAACTAGCATATGACCCAGCAATCCCACTTCTAGGCATATACCCTGAGAAAACCATAATTCAAAAAGATTCATGTACTACAATATTCATTGCAGATCTATTTATAATAGCCAGGACATGGAAGCAACCTAAGTGTCCTTCAACAGATGAATGGATAAAGAAGATGTGGCACATATACACAATGGATATTACTCAGTCATAAAAAGAAACGAAATTGAGTTATTTGTAGTGAGGTGGATGGACCTAGAGTCTGTCATACAGAGTGAAGTCAGAAAGAGAAAAACAAATACCGTATGCTAACACATATACATGGAATCTAAAAAAAAAAAAAAACGTTCTGAAGAACGTAGGGGCATGACTCGACAGGACTAAAGACGCAGACATAGAGAATGGACATGAGATGAGGACACGGGGAAGGAGAAGGGTAAGCTGGGACGAAGTGAGAGAGTGGCATGGACATACATATACTACCTAATGTGAAATAGATAGCTAGTGGGAAGCAGCCGAATAACACGGGGAGATTAACTCGGTGCTTTGTGTCCATCTAGAGGTGTGAGATAGGGAGGGTGGGAGGAAGAGGCAAGAGGGAGGAGATATGGGGATATTTGTATATGTATAACTGATTCACTTTGTTATACAGCAGAAACTAACACACCATTATAAAGCAATTATACTCCAATAAAGATGTTTAAATAATTTTTGTAAATAAAATAATAAAAATACCAGCAGACTTTTTTGGAGAAACTTTAGCAAGTGCTTGCTAAAATTTATATGTAAATGCAAAGGACCCAAAATAGCCAAAATAATCTTGAAAAAGAAGAATAAATTTAGAACACGTATACTTACTGATTTCAAAATGTATCACAATGCCACAGCAACCAAAGTTTGTTACTGCCACAATAATACAGATATAAATCATCGGAACTTAACTGAGGATTTAGAAATAAATCTTTACATTTGTAGATGATTTCAGTTTTGACAAAGATGCCATGGCAAGTCAATGGGGAAATGACAGTCTTAGAAAATTGGACACCCACATACAAACGATGAATTAAGACCTTTACCATACGCCATACAAAGCAATTATCTTCACCGTCATTGGTCATTAAATAAACAAATAAATAAAATAAATCAAAAAAATAAATAAACAAACTGTATTATGTCCACACAATGGACTACTATTTCAACAATAAAAAGGAGCAAGCTACTGATACATAGTGAGACACAATTAAACCTCAAAAACATATGCTAAGTGAAAAAAAATCCATATGCATGAACTATCTAGAAAAGTTCCATATGTATGGATTCCATATGCATGTACTATCTAGAAAAGGCAAGTGCATGGAGACAGAAAATACTGTCTGTGTATGTGAGTAGGGACATGAAACGATTACAAATGAGCAGGAAGAAGCTTTTGGAGTGATAGAAATCTTCCAAATTTGGACTGTAGTGAAGGTTGTACAATTCTGTCAATTTATAAAAATCACTGACATTTATACTTGAAACAACTGAATTTTATGTATATGAATTATATCTCGATAAAGCTGTACATACTGTTTCATATAATATAATCTCAACTGTGATATATATACACATGCATAAACATACATATGCACACTGCTACATATGCACACATATACACACACACAAATGGTTTATGAAAGAACTTAGTTAATATTTTAATTATAAATATGGAATGACAACGTTTTTGTAAGCTAATTCTATTTTCTTATAAGCTGTTAATATGAATCAAAAAATGAAAAATATGAACAGTGATACCAAAGACAAAATTTCATTTAACCTAATCTATTCATTTTAAACCTCATTCCTATTTCCTGACCCCTCCATATATCCTTTCAATGGATAGCTTTTCCACCCAAAAGCCTTGCTGTTTAGTAGTCAGAGTAAATACCAAAAGAGTTCAGGATAAAGAAAGGGAAAGAAATGTGGATCATATTCACTTTTTCATGAGAGGGACAGTTACCCCCATTTTATGGTTGATATATAATTGAATCTTTACGTTAGGAGAGAAAGGTTGGGGGTGGAGGGAGAATAAAATGCAACCCTCTGTACTTTGAATAAAGCAAGATTATTTTGTTTTATGAGATTCTAGAGTGGACATTTCACAAATAAGTTTTTTTTTCTTAATTCAACACAGGTCATCCTTCTTTAAATTAGTCAAGTCCTCAAACCCACTTGTTATTAATATGTTCATATTTAGTTTCAGTTCTTAAAGATATTGTAAGTTTCATGTCTAACCACAACCCCTCATCACCTTCTTACATGTTTTCCCAGAAAGTGCCAGAATTGGAATAAAGTGATTCTTAAAACTTTTAAGTGATTTAGCCTAATAAAATTCTGCTCATATTTTTATTTTGTCATTAAATCATCCAGGCTTCAAGGAGTATACTTCCTGGAAGACATCCATGTTAATGTAAGTTAGTAGGAAATAAAAGAAATCAATGATAATCTCTACCAGTAACCTGGCTCCTCCTCCTATATTCTGTATTTCAGTTAGCAATAATGTATAAATTAGAAATCTCTCATTTGTACTTCATTATATCCTACGGATCCAACCTTTTTATGAATTTTTTATCCCTTAATTTTTACTGCCAACATTGTTCTTATCATTGACACCCGAAATAGTCACCATATGGTTTTCTGCTTAACTCTTCCAATCACCTTAAATGTCTTGTATTCAAGCCCTACCCTAGCACCTTTTACCAAGCCGATCACTGATCACTAATCCCTTTCATCTCCTACCACTAAATGTTTTTTCAGGTTACCATGTCAAATTACTTGTGCACTCCACCACCCTCCTCTGCCCTGATCCACCTGTTCTTGCTCTTTGCTCTTCACCTTCCACACTCCTCATTCACAACATTAATTTTCTTTACACTATGTGTCTGTGCCTCTGGAATGGTCTACCGGTTTATCTGGAAAATTCCAATTGTCACCCAAGACCCAATATAAACGATACCTTATTTTTAATAAAATTTTCCAGTTCCATAAAGGCAAATTAATTATTCTTCCTTATTTCCCACATACTCTTTCTTACATTATTATCATAGAACTATTACCATTTTACAGTTAAATTGCAGGTCTTTCCAATTGTTTTCCAAGTTCATTACAAGTAAGTCTTCTTTTCTAATTCTGTATTTTTTAATCACTAGTGCTCAGTACAAAGTCTTTCTTGTACTAATAAATGAATATTCATTAAAAATAACTGAATGTGAATTATTTCTGTAACCAGAAATTTAAAAATTGTTATCCCCTTTTAAATGTTATTAAAACAATATGATAAAGGATATTTAGTTCATTACATTTTTCAACTGTAAATTATTTTGATATAGTTTTGTTTCATTTTTACCATCACAGAATAACTGTAAACAGAGTAGGTTCCCCAGATAGTTAAATTTGTTTTACTGATTAACTCATTAAAGTATATTATGTTTTACATACATTTTGGGGAGGAGTGGCGACTTCTTTTTGGAAAGCTTTTTTTTTTTTTTTTTTTTTTTGTCATTAGCTAAAAATGAAATAGTTCCAGTATACAGGCCAGGGGCCTATTAAACTCATAAATATATCAGTTGTTCATGGCACAGACTGAAATACTTGTTCTACAGAAATGTCTGCTACTCTGTATTAGAAACATGCTTTCAGTTTATCATTGTCATTACATCAGTCCAAGTTAGTCAGAGAGAAACCACTTTGTGCAATCACAGTGCTGAATTCAGTAGGGTCAGATGTATTATTTGGAAAAATAAGTAAATACATGAAAGAAAATGTAGGTTTCAAAACACCAGGTTAAGCCTATTCTCTTAGTTTTGCCAGAGTTTGGAGTTCGAAACTATAAATTAAAATATAAAGATGCATGAACTATAGTGAGAAGATATAAAGATACATTCCCTATCAAATAAAAAGGTAGAGTGCCTCAGCCTGACATTATATCTTGCACCTGATAGGCAGTCAAGAAATATCAGTTGAAGAAATGAATGATGATTAAAACATATTTTGGATTTAAAATAGTTACTAGATACCAGGGTAATAAAAAAAATCATCTTCCAGAGATGTCAGAATTCCTGGGATTATAACTGCAAGATTAAAATGACAGGAGAGAAAAGTCCCGTGCAACTGACAAATCAATAAAGGGAAGTTCTCTCAACTTTAGTCATTTTTAGTTTATTTTTAATTTTACTAAGTTTCAGCTTTCATAAAATTTAGTGGCAACATTATACATTGCCTTGGACAATCTAACCCCCATTCCAGTATTCTTAATGATACTTTGGGAACACATTGTGTTAGTTTTATGGAGTCCTTATTTCTCTACTGAGGAATGAAGGTAAAATCATAGCACATGCCTACCTCACAAAATTATTATGAAAAATCATATGATATATTGTATTTGAAAGTCCATGGTAAGCTGAATTTTATTATTTTAGACATTATTAAGAAGACCTATAGTAAGAGTCACATGTGTATAAGATATATTTGCAAATACACAAATTATTAAAATATAGGCACTTGTACTATGTAACACTTTAAAATGCATACACTATATATCTCTATATTTTAAATTTAAAAAAAATTAGTCAAAAGTTAAATTGGAAAATAGAAAAGCTATATATTTTTATTATAAAATAATAATTTAATTTAGAATATTTATTTTAAGGTAAAGAGATACATTGGTGTATGTGAATGACTTGTTAAATTTGTTCTCTTTAGAGTTACCTCCATTTTCTTTTTTTATATTGTATTGACTTCTACTTTAATAATATATTTTTTTAAAAACTGTTTTGTCAGAGCTAGAACTAAACATGTATTTGTTAGGTTGCTATCTGATGTTATGATATGTCCCAGACAATTTTGTGTGATTTGGGGAAATCAGACTCCAGAGTGCCTTGAATTTGGGGGAATTTCTTAATTCTCAGGGATGTTTATAGATGTAATCAGAAACTCTAACATGCCACTCTATTTCATGTGACCAGGAACCCTACAGGACACAGCTTATACCCAGGTCACAAATGAGATTCAGATACATGCAGATTTATCTGAGGAAGTGAGGTTAATCATTGGCATTGAATCATATGGAATAAAAAAAATAAGACAATGAAATAAGGTTACATAAATGAGGCGGTATTCTAGCATTTAGATAAGCCATAACCTCAGGGACTATATATTGTAAGAGCAGAGACAGGCGAGCAGTAGGATCACTTGAGTAAAAGGATGCCAAGAACAGTGGATATCAGTGCGTAGCATCTCTGATCATGTGTGGGCTAAGTGCCTCTCCACTAGAAATTACTAAAATTAATAAATTTTGTGGAATATAAGTCTGGGAGGTATGAAATTCTTTATAACTGAGTGGAAATCTAACATTTTATATTATATTAACATGAGAAAACTATACTCAACAGAAAGAAACCTAAAGTATGTAACAGTTATGAAATTAATTATAAGTACATATATATATTGTTTAGTAACTTAGAAAAGGTATTAATAGGAATATTCAAAACACAGCAATGACCAAGTAAAATAATAGATTTGTTGTTTTAAATATTATGTAGGAATATATTTATAATATTTTGTCAAAAATTCTTTCCCTGGAGTGCTATATAAAATGATTTCTAAGACTAGCTAACTATAACACTTATGTTATTTTTGTTTCTTATTTAAATGTTTATTAGGTTTTAATTGCTGTGCCATTTAATTACCATGAACTTAGCATCTTAAATCAAAAAACATTTATTATATCATAATTTCTGTGGATCAGGAGTCTGGATACAACTTCACTGGGTCCTGTGCAAGGCTGCAATGTGCCAAGACTGGGTTCTCCTGTGGAGGCTTGACAGGGGATGGATTCTTCTCTTAGCTTATTTAGGCTGTTGGCAGAATTCCCCTTGCAATTGTAGGAATGAGGGCCCAATTTCCTGCTAGTTGTTGTCCAGGGCTTGCTCTGAGCTCCTAGAGGCTTCCTGCAGTTCCTTTACTATGGGTCCTCTCTAAAGACACTTTCACACCATGGCAGCTTACTTTTTCAAAAGCCAGCAAAGGAGAATGTTTTTAGTCTGGATCTGCTAGTGAAATGGAATCTTATAAAATAGGACATAGTAACGGGAATAATCTTCCATAATGTTTGACATATTCTGTTGGTTAGAAACAACTCTCAGTACATGACCAGCTTCAAGGAGAGGGAATTATATACAAAGGCATGGGTACCAGAAGACAGGATCATTTTACAGTCTGTCCATCACAATTGTGAACTATGAAGTGACATAATTTCACTGTTTTCTCTCTTAATAAGTTATTATGGTCAATCTGAATTGCTAATTAAATAAATTTATATATGTCAGCTAAAGTAAAAATCCATATGAGAAGAACTGTCACTCATGTGAAGTGTGGAAAATTCTAGGAAATACAAATATAATCTATACTACTAAAATAGGGTACATTCTCTAAATAAAAACTCAAGCCAATCATTCTGAAAAACTTTTAAGGCAGAATTTTGACCTAAGAAAACTGTTTAATAAGATGACTGCATTATTCTAAGTAATGTTCATGCAGGAAACAAATGTTCCTTTTACTTTTTTAGGGCACCCATACATCTTGACTCCCAACTCTGAAAAAAGAAAAATTTTTTTTCTTACTTTTATACTGTAAAATTGATCTTATTTTAGGTCCAGAGTAAAAGAGATACATGAACCTTTAAAATAGTTATATTTGCCCTTTATTTCTAGATTGAGTTCTAAATGCCATCTACTTTGTAAAAGTTAATAAGAAACAATACTAGTGTTTATTTTTAATTAGCCTTACTGTATTATCCCATTAAGGAATTTAAAAGGAAATTATAATGTTTGAAACCATCCTCACACGTCTGAAAAATTTCAAGAACATCTTTACATACACATTTTGCTCAACCACATGAAATTGATAATTTTTTCAGTACAAAAACTAATTTTATATTGGCCACCCTAATAAAATGATGTTCATATATGTGCCTGTATGTACGTATATATATATATGTGTGTGTGTGTGTGTGTGTATTCATATGTATATGTTTTAAAGTAAGTCAACTACTCGATGATTTTGCAAGTGATATAAAGTAGGATAAAGAGATACACCTTTCTTATTACTTTGCGAAAATACTGTGTGTGTATTTACGAATGTGTGTATGCTATCCTTCTTATGAAAAAAATGTATCCAGAAAAATACACTTCTAAAGTTCTTTATTTTAATAAATAATCTATCTTCTTTTAATTTAAGCTTATCACGGTAATTACAACCCTTTTCAGGCTCTGGATATCCTAAGTAGTGGTAATCACAGATGTGGTAGCAAAAAGAAAAATTAAATTGCCTGACAAATATCACCCCAGTCACAAACACCAACTCCAATCATGCCTGACTAGGAGCAAGAGAAAGGGCAGACAGGATTAAGAGAGGAAATCTGTCTTTATGGCAGCTGCTAACTTCTCGAAGTGTTTGTACATGAAATACAAGCACAAAAAATACAAGCGAAAAAAAGGGCTCTCTTATCTCCTTACTTATAAGCTCCTTATGATATAGAGGACAGGATGAAAAGAGATAGGCCCTTAGATAGCCTAGCCTTTGCTCTAGGATCTCTGAGTCTTACCCAGCCCTTAAGGGTCTGAAATATATCTCTGGAAGCCAAGCATGATTCTGGAAAATTAGACAGAATGTTGCTCAAGTCAAAAACATGCCACAGACTGATAATCTAAACTCCATGGGTTTTGACTTCCTAATCATGCACAATTCTTATAAGACAGAATAAAATACATAGGCAACATACATGGTGTGTTTTGTAGGTACCCTGAAACAGAACTATTAGTAATAATAGGATTGCATTTCCTTCTTAAATTGTCAGATGATCTTACTAAAAAGAAAATCTTTCTTCAGTAGATCCTATTGTTCTTATTACGTCCAAACATTCAGAGAATCAGAGTTCCAACATAGTAGTTATTTGGTTTGTTGCTTCAGAATCCTATGAGAACATTTCTTTTTTAATGCACACTCTGCAGCCTCACTTCCAGTGATTCTTATATTGAAGATGGAATTCAGAAATTATTATTTAAAAATATTTCCCAGGTTATTTTCACGTACCTCCATATTCTGAATTTACTGCTTTTGACACCTCCTCTTATTACACTTCACATATGTACTCATAAGCCACGTGTTTCTTATCAGAATCATCAGAATGAACTCTAATTGCCTCACTCACTGCACGCATGGTAGCAAGTAGATATGTCCTTCTCTCCATGAATAACCATCATCTATCACTATAATCACTTGTCCAAAATCTACCAACATCTTACTTCAGCCTCAAAGTTAAAAAGCATGAATTGCATCAATGTTATTACTGCAGCTTTGGTGATAAGACATGGAAAATGAGAAGAATCCTGCATTGAAGATGAAAGAACATGAATCTATGTAAAAATATTCTAAGGTTAAGTGTAAAAGAAATGTTCGTGCAAACGAACAAAACTGAAAAAATTGCATAACAAATTCTACTGGATTAGCTTTGGTTGAAAGATTTAGTAAAATTAAAAGGCACAGTTTGCAATATTAGGAAAGACCAATGTAAAAATTAAGTATGTTTATAATTGAAGATACTTCATATTATTTTCAAAGATAGTAATCGTCAGTATTTCAGTGTATACCTGTAGTCTCAGATTAGTCCAGAAAGAATATATGTGATAACTGAAACCCTATCCCATTTGTCTTTGCCCCGTTTCACTGAAAACTGAGCCATTGGTATGACCTGTAATTGGATGCCACCAATTTGGCAAACTCTAAGTACCACAGACTATTTAAAAACTGATCAAAGTTAAAACGTTACGGATATTTCTGATAAACCCTTACATATTTGCCTTTGATTGTTTTACCCTTCCCTTCTTTTTAAACTAATGGTATGTTTTGTTGATTTCTTTCTTTATATGGGTATCTGAATCTTGAAATCAGGCAAGTACGCAGACATTCAAACCTTGTTTCTAAATATAACACTACAGTCTTCATTATCTTATTTCTATACCATCTTGCTCTTCACTTGTACCTACATGCCTTACCCAACGATCTGTGCTAGTACACTGGCATCTGTTCAAAGACTTCAGTGCTATTTCCATATCAAGTAGGTATTTTATCTTTGACCTGCTTTTTTTTATAACAATCTGGATGAAATTCTTCCCTCTGAAACACTGAAATAAAGTGAAAGAAAATTTAAGCCATTTAATAAAAGAAAATATTGATTAATAAATATAATACAGGGCTTCCCTGGTGGCACAGTGGTTAAGAATCTGCCTGCAAATGCAAGGGACACAGGTTCGAGCCCTGGCCTGGGAAGATTCCCACGTGCCACAGAGCAACTAAGCCCATGCACCACAACTACTGAGCCTGAGCTCTACAGCCCTCAAGCCACAACTACTGAGCCCACGTGCCACAACTACTGAAGCCTGCGCACCTAGAGCCCGTGCTCCGCAACAAGAGAAGCCATGACAATGAGAAGCCCGCGCATCGCAACAAAGAGTAGACCCCACTCACCACAACTACACAAGGCCTGCACACAGCAACGAAGACCCAACACAGCCAAATACATAAATAAAATTAATTAAAAAAAGAAATATAATACAAAAACATTTTGCTTAATGACTAACCTATGAAAAATGTGATTTTCTAAAATTCTTAAAATTTTTAAATGGACAAGATATAGTGTCTGTCCCATAGAAAATAAAAGTCTAGTAAGGGCATAAACTATTCACAAGTAACTAGAATACAAGATAGAATGCATTTTGTAGAATAGGTACAAACATAGCAATAAGAAAACATCGAAGATAAAGGATGTGATTCTGAAAGGAAATACTGGAAAGGATTGATAAAGAGATATGTGTTAAAGGTGGCTAAAAGCTCAGCCTTGAAAGGGAGGTCAGATATTTTTCAGGGAAGGGAACTACTGGAGCTGAAACTTTGAGACAGAAATCAGAATGGAAGCAGTTATATTGACTCTTCTTTTGTAGTCAATGGGAAATTCTTTAAGATGTTTGAACAGAGAAGAAACAAGCAGATCTCTGTCTTTAACATGGAACATTACTTTGGCAGTAATATTTGCAACTCATTGCAGAGATGGAAGAATAGGGAGCAGAGAGAAACTCATTTTAAGGTTACTATTAGAGTTGAGGTAAGAAATGATAAATACTTGGATTTGTATACTGGAAGTAGGGAATATGGAAGAATAAAAAAATGTAAAAAAGATTAAGAAGACTCACTGGTGTTCAAGATAAAGAGACTGAAGTAAGACAAGGTATAAAGATGTCTTCAACTTGTCCAAATACCTGGGCTTGCTCCATGACAGGGCTCCTGCCTGAGATGTTAGTGGATAAATAGAAGGGTGTGGTTTGAACTGCACTTGAAGGAAGGGAAGATGATTTTAATTTTGAATGTGTTGGATTACTAAAGCCTCTAGGATAACTTTATCTATGTATAATAGGCCCTGAAACATAATGATAGATATACTGGAAAAGGATTAGGAGCATAAAATACATTCATGAATAATTTAAGTAGTAGTAATAATGGAGAATAATTAAGAAATCAATTCTGAAGTGCAGAATTGAATGGAGTTAAAGACAGAATGATTATAAAATGTTAACCGCTACCTTTTCTTAAAGGAAAAGCCTTTCATATCAATTTGGCCCAAACTTTAGCTCACCTGTTCTACATATTTAAAAATAAAATTATTCCTGGAATGGCTAGGGAATGGTTTTGACATTAAAGGAAGCAAGTTGGTCAAGGAATATTTTGTTTCTTTGTTTCGGTCAATGGCTACATTTATTTTTTTAAGGTTGTATTTATTTATTTATTTATTTGACTGTGCTGAGTGGCTTGCAGGATCCTAGTTCCCCAACCAGGGATCGAACCTGAGTCGCCTGCAGTGGAAGCACAGAATCCCAACCACTGGACAACTAGGGAATTCCCCAATGGCTACATTTAAACTCACACACACAGAGGCAGACAATAAAAGAAGCAATTACAGCATCAAAGTGAGTGAGAATCACTGAGAGAAACTAAATATGAAGACTGTTGGAAGAAATAACATCAAGAGCAAAAGTTAGATTTAAAGCCTTTGGAGGGACCTTCATGGCATTATTATCTGGCACATGAATACAATTTCTTCTGCACATCAACAAACCCTGGATCTCATCTTCCCAACTCTCTCTTGATCACTATGGTCAAGCTACCTTTCTGTCCTCTGCCTCTCAAACAGAGCAGGCACGTTCCTGCTCCAAGGGTTTTTTACTGGCCCTTCTCTCTGTCTGAACATTTTCCCATCCTGCATGACCATTCCAAGTCTTTTAGCAAATGCCACCTTCTTAGTAAAGTCAATTAATTTAAAATTGTAAGTCCCAAGCCCTTAGCAATCTCTTTACTTGTATGCTCTTTATTCTTCTATAACATACTATAAAATTGACTTTCTTTTTACTAATTTTCTTTCTTCTCTTACTAGAACCGGGATTTCTTTCTGTGTATTCGCTTGGGGAATCTCCAAAACTTAGAATGATATCTGCTACGTAGTAAGATCTCAATAAATATATTCTGAATTTAAGGAATTTTGAAACGTGGAAATTTGAAAGTTATCTGGCATTTAATGAAATGCCATTTACCACTTTGTATTAATTGGCCTCATACCCAGCCAGAAGAAAGGAAGAAAGTGCAGCCTTATATTCTATATGGACATGTTCCTTGGGCCACAGCTTAATTTTAACAGGGCTAAACACACCTAAGTGAGGAAACCAGTCCAATAGATGACAAGCCACCTATTGCATTCTCTCTGAAAATTGTCTACTGCTATAATCCCTTGGTAGTGGCCACTTGAATGTACGTGTGTATTTACTTAGGTCCAAGGGTCATGCTGGGCTACAAGCAAGCAAAATAATCCTCCAAGAGAACAAGAAGTCAGTGAAGAAAGGAAAATAAGTTAGACTATAAGGACCCTGAGAGACAACAGGAAAAGAAAAAGCATGCATACTCTGAGAAAGGAGACTCTGATCTCGGCAACAAAAACTGTCTAGCTTCTCTTCCTCTAAGGCATGGATAAACACTGATTTGAAATCCTGGGAGGTTTCATTTTGTGTTCTTACATGTTCCTCTATTTCTTTATTTGAGTTAACTAGATGACTCACTGTACCTGACAATCAAAGTTGTTGGGAACGTTATGATTTTAGAAATATTTAACTCAAAAATGTCAATACTTCATTTATCTTAATATTTTCCTTTAATTACGTATAGCTGGAAAAGTTTCTCCAAGCTCTACTGTGAAACTGATTTTGTGTGCACTTAAATGTCTCTTCTGATCAACCTTTCTATTTATGCCTCCTTTTTAACTTTCTTATAATTAATGTTAGCTCCATTTATATTATACTTTATAATTATAATTTTGAATTTTTAAAATAATAATTTTTGTGTGTGAACCACCCCTCAAGGAGATTGCATTCTGGTTGTGGGCATTGGGGAGAGTCAGGGAAAAAAAAGCACACAAATTAATAAGCAACTTAATATGAAATCGCAGTAGTAGTAGTAGTAGTATGAAAGAAACTATGGTACTACAAGAAAAACCTAATAGGGAGGTTTGTTTTAGATGGGGTGGTCTCCCAGAACAGGGCTTCTGCATCTCTTTTTCTCAATTATACTGTAGGGCTTTGTTTGTTTAATTGCTTAATGTCTGGAAACTTTTTGGCATTGTGTGTGTGTGTGTGTGTGTGTGTGTGTGTGTGTGTATTGTGTGTGTGAACATACACACATACAGATACCTGGGATCTGCTGATATGCTATGTTACCCTGGCTTGTGGTACCATTCCACTAGAACTTATATGTCACATTCTTCAGAAAACTGCTGTTTTGTCCAACCATGTTAGACCTTAACCCTGTATTCCCAAACATTTCTGCTTTATTGCTGTATGTATCACATTGTGTCATAACCAATAGTTTCCTTGTCTGTCAGCTCTATTAAATGTAAGTTCTTTGTAGGCAGAGATGATAATTACATTAGTATTGTACATACATAGCATCTGCAACAATGCCTGCGGGTGTGCTCAGTGAATATTTATTGTACATTTGTGGTGATAAGATTAAAGTTTAACTGAGTACTTGGGCATTTTAAGAACTGACATCACTGATTGTGTATATTTATAATTAACTATATTACAGAAATACCTAATAGAATATATTTAAAATTACTGACACACTGTTTGAGCCATGTACGTTGCCTCTTGACAACTCTTCTATTCTGTTCACATAGCCTGTCTGGAAGAAATAGTTCCTGTGTCTTAGGAAGACAAAAATCTTAAACCATATCACCCTGAGGAGTTTTCATCCTTTCCGTAATTATATAACATTGTCACTAACTTGACACGAGATATCTGCATGGCTATATATTCACTTTTTTAAAGAAAGATGTTTGTAATAAACTACATGTTATTTTGAAAAACAAGAGCAGTCTGTATATCTTCTTTGAAGAAATGTCTATTTAGGTCTGCCCATTTTTGGATTGCGTTGTTTGTTTTTTTGTTATTGAGCTGATATAAATTTTGGAGATTAATCCTTTGTCAGTTGCTTCATTTGCAAATATTTTCTCCCATTCTGAGGGTTGTCTTTTGGTCTTGTTTATGGTTTCCTTTGCTGTGCAAAAGCTTTGAAGTTTCATTAGGTCCCATTTGTTTATTTTTGTTTTTATTTCCATTTCTCTAGGAGGTGGGTCAAAAAGGATCTTGCTGTGATTTATGTCATAGAGTGTTCTGCCTATGTTTTCCTCTAAGAGTTCGATAGTTTCTGGCCTTACATTTAGGTCTTTAATCCATTTTGAGCTTATTTTTGTGTATGGTGTTAGGGAGTGATCTAATCTCATACTTTTACATGTACCTGTCCAGTTTTCCCAGCACCACTTATTGAAGAGGCTCTCCTTTCTCCACTGTACATTCCTGCCTCCTTTATCAAAGATAAGGTGACCATATGTGCGTGGGTTTATCTCTGAAAGAATGTTCAACATCATTAATCATTAGAGAAATGCAAATCAAAACTACAATGAGATATCATCTCACACCAGTCAGAATGGCCATCATCAAAAAATCTACAAACAATAAATGCTGGAGAGGGTGTGGAGAAAAGGGAACCCTCTTGCACTGCTGGTGGGAATGTGAACTGGTACAACCACTATGGAGAACAGTATAGAGGTTCCTTAAAAAACTACAAATAGAACTACCATATGACCCAGCAATCCCACTACTGGGCATATACCCTGAGGAAACCATAATTCAAAAACAGTCATGTACCAAAATGTTCACTGCAGCTCTATTTACAATAGCCCAGAAATGGAAACAACCTAAGTGTCCGTCATCGGATGAATGGATAAAGAAGATGTGGCACATATATACAATGGAATATTGCGCAGCCTTAAAAAGAAACAAAATTGAGCTATTTGTAATGAGGTGGATAGACCTAGAGTCTGTCATACAGAGTGAAGTAAGTCAGAAAGAGAAAGACAAATACCGTATGCTAACACATATATATGGAATTTAAGAAAAAAATGTCATGAATAACCTAGGTGTAAGACAGGAATAAAGACACAGACCTACTAGAGAATGGACTTGAGGATATGGGGAGGGGGAAGGGTAAGTTGTGACAAAATAAGAGAGAGGCATGGACATATACACTACCAAATGTAAGGTAGATAGCTAGTGGGAAGCAGCCGCATAGCACAGGGAGATCAGCTTGGTGCTTTGTGACTGCCTAGAGGGGTTTGATAGGGAAGGTGGGAGGGAGGGAGATGCAAGAGGGAAGAGATATGGGAACATATGTATATGTATAACTGATTCACTTTGTTATAAAGCAGAAACTAACACACCATTGTAAAGCAATTATACTCCAATAAAGAAAAAAAAAAAAGAAAAACAAGAGCAGATTTTTCTTGGCAGAAATACATTCAGATGTTTGATTTTTCATTTGTTTGGTGACTCAAGTTTTTTAAAAATCCTAGATATTTTTAAGCCATACAGTTGATATATTTCCTTGGTGCCAGGATTTTTACTCTCATTTATGTTTCTACAAAATGGGAAGGTTGGTCATTTTCATTTTGCTTCCCTTACAGGTCAGTTTCCCCTTGGCACATCAATATTACTATCTCAAACCTACAATATCCACCATAATTTTTCTCATAACTATAATGTTATTTATAGAGATGTGGTTTGATAAAAATACCAATCTTAGGCTGACTCAACTGAAAAACATTTACTAGCTTTTACAAGTATGTCCACTTCCTAAATAACTATTTTATATACATACATATATACATACATAACCACATATATTATATGTGTGTATAATATTTATCAGAAAATGTCTAAATATTTACAAAATCACTGCACTGAAAAAAATTATATGGATTCCTAATGAGCTTTGAAACATTAATAAACTTAAAAAAATTAGTATTTCCTATTAGGTCCAGCCTGATCTGGTCCTGGCTGCGGTATGTGTACTACTATTTACCTAGCTCACTGTACTCCTGTCACATTGGTTTTTCCTGACAGAGTCCTTATTGTTATCAGGGAAGATGTGCCCTTCAGGTCTTCTCATGTCTGGCTCTTTCTCATCTTCCAGGTTTCGGCATACATGGCATAAATATAAACTTTCACAGAGAGTTTTTTTTCTAAACACTCTAAGGGCCTTGCCCTTTGGTTTTCTTCATCAAAACCCCTAATTTATTCCTTTCATGGCACCAGTACCAATTTTTATTTATTCAAAGCATTTAGGTCTTTAAATAAGTTTCTCTTTCCTCCACTAAAGTGTACTCTAGAGAAGAGCAGAGTCACCATTTGCCATGTTATCTGTTATGTAATAAAACAGTATGTGATACATCTGTATATCAGTACAATAAATATTGAGTGATTTAGTAGTGGGAAGAAAAAACATGAAATATATTGAGATTAAGCCTCTGAGCATGGGAGATTTTTGCCTCTATATCTATCATCTCAACCTGTCTGAAGTTTAAGTGGTTTTAGAAGAGTCACTCTTCTAGGTATATGGAAAAGGGTATATGTATGTAATGGGAAAGGCAACAAATTAGACATATTAAAATAATTATTAGGTAGCAAAAAGTGCTTAACATGTACTTCAGGTTATACCAGTTTATGGACTGTGACAGTATTTGGAGTTCATAAGTCTGTTTGAAATTTTTAATAATCATATATAGTAAATAATACAGATACTATATAAATGAGTTTCTTCTCAATAAGGAAAAGCAGTGACTAGAAACTAAGCATTTAGTTATATTTTATTACATATGAATGATATGATTAAAAACTGGTGGAATTCCTAAATAAAAGCAGATATTAGTAGTAGTATTAAATAGACTTAATGACAAATGTTTTGCTCTAACCATTCGAACATCATGAAATAAGTCACTATATGGTCTGCTTTTTATATATATATATATATATATATATATATATATATATATATATATATAGCTATTAAGGCATGGCTAATATGCTGTCTTTTTATCTAAGTTCTGCTCTTTGATATTTTTGATAGATTGAGAATTTTTATTTTGTTTGTTTTGTTTGTTGATCAGGTATAGTCAAAGAAGATGAAAAATAGAGTAAGCACGGTGCTTGCTGAAAGCAAAATGTTCCTTTGGCTGCTGTGAAGCAAAGAGGGATCTATAAATACCAGGAATCTATGAATTTAGACCACTGGAAAAATGTTTTGTTTTCGAGTTAATTCTTTACAAATGGTGAAGATAATACTGGGATAACAAATCCCTTCATTCTGAAAAAATAATATAATTAAAACCTGAAACTTTGTAGAAGTGTTCTCTCTGTAACACTTCATTTATCTCAGACATGTGGTTCCCAGAAGGATTCAAAGTTCTAAGGAAACTCAGACCTATTGAGCATATTCCAAGAATAGCTGTTACATCTCTAGAATAATCTGCTAATGCATTTTCACTTATATCTTGAAATTAATGTCTAAATTAGAATGATTTCAAATTAGTACAGACAAAAATATAATATAAACTTCCTATCCATTTTTCTCCAGTGATTCCTATTCCATCATGATCTTTTGGTTGTGTAATATTTCTACTTTTTGTCTTCTCTACCTAGGTCACATGAAATTATGTCAGGATAAATCATCAAATATCAAAATTATCAAGTCTTCCCCCTAGAATAACAACAACAAAAATGCTAAAAAAAGACCACTATCAGGAATCCAAGACTTTAGGTGGTAATATTTTCCACAATTTTTGAAGTGGCTTTACAATATAACCATGTGGTAAGAAAATAAAAAAGAATCAGTGTTTGTTCTTTCATAATGTAGGTTCTAGAAGATGCTACAAAGAATAAATACAGGGGCTTCCCTGGTGGCACAGTGGCTGAGAGTCCGCCTGCCGATGCAGGGGACACGGGTTCGTGCCCCGGTCCGGGAAGATCCCACATGCCGCGGAGTGGCTAGGCCCGTGAGCCATGGCCACTGAGCCTGCGCGTCCGGAGCCTGTGCTCCGCAACGGGAGAGGCCACAACAGTGAGAGGTCCGCGTACTGAAAAAATAATAAAAAATAAAAAAAATAAATAAATAAATACAACAGGAACTTTAAAAAAAATGCATGTTTCAAAAATTACATTGGTGTCCATGGCTTAGATTCCCTTAATCATAAGATTATGAAAACAATCATAAACAAAATAATTAAACCTGTTTATTTTAAGCTATATCAACTTATATAATACATATTATGCAAAAGGAAAGCATTCCAAAATGTTAGATTAAAAATTAATATATCTTATATGTTAAAGTACCCTAAGCTCTGTTTATAGAATTGTCTAAACTTTTAACTGAATTCTGAAAAAAACACTGAGATTAGCTTTATTATTATTATAATTATTATTACCTCCACTTTATTGATGAGAAAATTGACACAGAGAGTGGTTTAGTGGCTATGTAATTCATGTACCCATTATGTAATTTTCAGACCAACTGTAGACCAATTCAACTCCAGAGACTACACTCTTTAAACCATGACTATGTTTCATTCACCAAATGTTAGGTAGAAAAATATTTATTCTTTCTTTCAATCTATAAATATTTAATGAGTATCTACCACTTGCCAGGTACAAATCTAGGTGCTGTGATATAGCATTGAACAAAACAGACAAAAGGATATTTCTATAGAATATCCATTTTTATCACTAAGGTATGGAAATTAGGTAGCATCAAGAAGAGTAAAAATTTGGTCATAGAATTTTCCAGTCACTCCTGGTATTTCATTCATTCAGGAAAAAAGTAAATACTGTTCATCTTTAATTCAAAACCAATGGCAGTGAGAGCCTGATATTTAGTGGTTTTCAGGATAGATGAGCATCCAAGTGATTGAACTCAGATACAGAGATAGACTTGGATTTCATTGATTGAAACTTAAAACTCTTCCATAAGGAATAATTTTTGAAATTTTTGTTACTTCCAAAAAACAGAAGAGAAGGTCTTGGAGCTGGGCAAAAAACCTAGCAGATTTCTGGAGTAGATCCTAAAAATGATGACCAAATTAGAAGCATTATTATATAAACCATGGGACAGTGAAGACGTAAATAAATAAAATATTGTATACGTTAGAACTGACAAGTGTCAAGGTCAAAAATTAAGTGGAGAAGGGCCTTGAGATTGCTGGAGAAGATTGCAATTTTATATGGAGTGTTGTATTAATGAAAATAACATTGTTTTAAGAAATAAACCATAAA
Organism: Leucopleurus acutus; assembly: GCF_964270905.1. Taxonomy (NCBI): domain Eukaryota; kingdom Metazoa; phylum Chordata; class Mammalia; order Artiodactyla; family Delphinidae; genus Leucopleurus; species Leucopleurus acutus. The sequence continues at coordinate 58,223,209 of NC_139159.1, forward strand.
TTATGCAGTCCAAATGATATGAAAGTTGTTTGTTCATATAGAGTCCAAATTAGTTGTCCTTATCAGTGGTAATATTACTCTAAATGATGATTTAGATGCCTTTTTATATCTTGAGGCTTTGGTGATGTGAGCACCTGCATCAGCCATGGAAGCGGAAAGGGAGAATATTGCATAGGAAGTTTTAACAGCACAAAGACTCTGGTATGTAGTCTATTTGTACACCCAGGAATATAAGAAAAATTTGTTATTAGTTAGAAGCATCCACAAATAGATTTTTTAAATATGCATTAGCTAGTCAGCAGCTGGAAGTATATGAAAATAGATTCTTACATAAAAATTATTAGGAAGAGGTGAAAAACTGAGGAGGTGAGGAACTGAGACTTCCAGATATTTAGGGCAAGAACATTCAAAGCAGAGAAAATGACCAGTGCAAAGACCCTGAGTGAAACTTAACTGGCATATTTATAGAAAAGTATGAAGTGTAACAGCAGAAGTTTAGAGAAATAAGAAGGGCCAGATCCTGTGGAACCTGAAGGCTATTTTAGGATCTTTGTTTTTCTCTTGGATGAGACAGGGAGCCATTGGAGTGATACGACTGATTTAATTTATATCACAATCACTTTTGCAGCTTGTTGAGTATAGGCTGAAAAAGTCAAGGCAATAAAAAGGTAGAGTAACTTGGAATCTATTGAAATAATAGAAATGAACAATGATGAGGACTTGGCCTAGAGTGTATAGAAGTCTAAGTTCTGAAAAATGATCAGATTCTGGATATATTTTGGGGATAGAGCTGGAAGTATTAGATGGCAGATTAGATGTGACCTATGAGGGGACATATTAAACAAGATGATTCCAAATATTTTGGCTTAAACACCAAAGAAAAAGAATTGCTGAGAAATAGTAGGTTGCTTAGAAGTTCAGTTTTGTATATATGAATTCAAAAAGTTTGACACCCACGTAATGTTGAAATAGGTAGTTGGATATGACCTTAATGATCAGAGAGGGGAATCTGGGTGTCAACAGCAGGTATTTATAGCCATGAAAGAGACTGAAATCACCAAGAGAGCATAAATGTTAATATGTTGCATAATGTAAAATCATTTGTCAAAAACACTAGATATAAACATATAACAGTAGAACAATGCAATTTTTTTTCATTTCTATTAGAAATTACATTGATTTTAGTCTTATAAATTTTACGTTAAAAAACAGATGATTTAAAATGCCAGCATTTCTTAATGTAATCAGGTTAAAATAAACACTATTATCTAACTAAAAACAATTATTGCAGCTAGGAATTGACATTCTCATCATCAATTACAGCTTTTATAATTTTACTGCAGCCACCTCTTTAGGACATTAATAATAATTAATTTACTTAAACAAACCAGACTCATGAATTGTGATGCAGGTAATTCCCTTTAACATATTACTAATTCTCCATGTCATACTCTGGAAATAATTTATTATTTTACAGTACATGACTCCTTAACATGCTTATTTTACCATTTTGCCAAATGAATAACATTTAAAATCGAATACTCATTTCATGTATTTTTTCCTCATTCTAATAGAATAAGTTTTATTATATGAAAATGTCATTCTATGCTAATTCTTTAGAAAATGTTTTAAGTTTAAATATACAATAAGTAATAGTATTGGTATGTTTTCCATTTTTAGATAATATTTTCTTTCATACAGTTGTAGCACCTTAATTATAATGAAATAATTAATATTTAAATCAAATTATGACAACAAATTTTAGTAATTCTTATGTTTAAGAAAATATATTAATGAGTATAGTATTCTCACTATTGTATCTACTCTTCAGAGTCAGGATGGACTCTCACCCAAAATCTGGCTGAGATGTTGACACTGATGACGCTCCTCCCCCAACACACACCCCCAAGAGGATTCGAAAAGGTTTATTACTAACATGATAAGGCTTTCTGAGGAGAGTAGTGCAGACTTCCTAAGCTGCTCCGAAAAATGGCTTGTAGGAGAGCAGGAAAAGAGGACTGCCTTTAGGTTTTTATGGAGTGTAAGGATGGGACATAGATGAGGGTTTCTGTGCAACTAAGGGCTTACGTGGCTTGAACTTCCCACTAGTAGCAAAGGAGCAGGAGCCTGTCTTTCATATTAGCTTTCTCACATGTGCGGCAGATGGGGATGAAAAAGGGATGAAGTTTAAAGGGTGTAACGGGAAAATATAAAAACAAAATGGAGTCACATCCTTTAATACACTCACTCTAAAGAAAAGAATACTGTACTAAAACTATTTTAGAATTAAAATGTTTGTATCACAAAAGACATAGAATTCTAAGACCAAAACTGTGGACTAATCTTAAGCATTTCTTTAGAAAATGTTACCAGTGGTACACATATTTTTTAGTGTAGTTGTTCCCAAAATTGCTTTTATAAAGAAGACTGAAATACATATTGCTAAAAAATAAATCATTCTATATATCTATAAATCTGCATATCTAGATCTAAAATGAGAGCTGGATGCACAGATAATTTCCCTCCTTTTATCTTTACAAAGTCTTATTTTTTTAGTCCTATTCTTTTGAGCACTTTACATTCTTTTTAATCTGAATTCTGTGTAGCTACTTACACACACACACGCACACACACACACATGGTATTCTTAATATTAATGTAATTCAATGGTAGTTTACTTTAACGGTTAAATGTTACTGTTCACTGAGTTCTGGAAGTCTCAGGAGCCTGCAGGAAAAAGTACATAACGGTAAATCAAAAGCATATGCAAACCAACAATGTATTTGGCTCCTGCTCTCATGAAACAGAGATGTTTCTCATCTGTCTCCAAATCCTGTGGAATTGATTAGAGGATTGTGCTATGTGTATACATCTATATTTGATATCTTTGGTTGAAATTTTCACAGTGGAGAAAGCTTGTTAAAGATAGAACATGTCTACAAAAACCAACTTGCTTACTGGTAATTTGGTACACTCCCCTTGTATTATTCAAGTTGTGTGTGTGAATAAAAGCTTTTCCCCTATATCTCAGACTTTCTTTGATGATTTGTTGCCAACAGAATGAGAGTAACGCCATCAATTTATTGTTATGACTAAAGCAATGGGAAGGCATTCAAATGCAGTTTGATACGGACATCTTTAAAAACAATTCTTCAGTACATTTTATTACAGATTTATAAATCCTATATCCATTAAAATTGATGATGCAACAATGACATCCTGGGTGCAATACTGTTAACTATAATTTAAGAAAGGTGATATTTCAAAATTTAACCAGTCAAATTACCAATCACCTACTTTTTGACATTTTATACTTAGAAGCTGATCATCAAAATGTAATGCTAAGAAAAGATGAATTAAGCTAATGCATATTACTGACATGAATTTCATAAACTTTACATTGCTTCTAGACCTTGTGAATTATTTAGAATTTTGTTTTGTTTTCCCACTGTGTAAAGGATCACAGTAATGCCTAATAATTAAGATGCTTACTTTATTTTCCCTAATCCTAATTTTATTAAGAATTTATGTATTTAGAGTAATATTACCAATGCTTTTTCATCTCTAATGATAAGGTGTTTAGAATTAGTCAGAATTTCAGAGGTATAGTACATCTATTTTCCTTTGGCAACTAAGGTCACAGAGATTCACTAATTATTTGCTCACACTACAAACCTCCTAACAAGTGCATTTGACCTTAATAAAAGGGTGCTTTTGCTATCTATGTTGCTTGGAAAATGGATACAGGCTAGAAAAGACACTTATTTAGTTAGTGTGATTCAAAAGATTCTGAAAGTTTCCATTTACTGAAAATATCCTCTTCCCTTTAGCCTGAGAAATACAGCTTCAGAACAGAAAATTCTCAAAATAAAAAACAAAACTAAAGATTAATTCATCATTATTTATTGTCATGGATACATTAATCTAAGAGCATTTATTAGTGAAAGAGATAATTAGGGAATATTAATATGCTTGTAATTTCATAGGTCTTCAAACTCATATTTTAAAAAGTGATCATATATAAGAAATTATCAGTCACTTCCATAACTATTCTTTTATCACAGCAGGAAATCATTCAGAAAATCATGCTTTCACACTAATCTACATTTTGCACTATTCAGTTGCTGCTTCACTTATTTCTGCAGTATATTTAAAAATAATAAAATGCTTGATCACCTTTATAGAGTCCCACAATTTCCTGGACTGCCTCAAAAGAATTTTGAAACAAATTATATCAATAGATGTAAGAATGAAAGATTTACTAATACCTGCAATGTAGCAAAATATTCAAAATCTCCATTTACAATATTGTTAAATTGCAGTTCCTTTTCTTGAGCACATATTATGTTACTTAAAATAAAAAACTCATATTTGTAGGCAAACAGGGAATTGTCTACAAGCCACATCAAAATTTCCATTACTGAAATGAGGAAAACGAAGTTCCAGGAAAACTACTTGTTCATTAGGGGTGGAAGAAGTAGAATTAGTTTTTCTGATTCTAATCCCCATGAAATTTCTGGGTAGAGGACTGTGAGTTGAAGTTCTAAAGTTAGTTCAGGATGGCTGGAAGAAACATTTTGAAATTGGAGAAGTAAACAAATGCAAGGTCAGGCAGGGTCTTTGACCCACTAAGATTTTGAAACACTGAATAATTTACAACTCACATAATGAATGCCTGACATAGCAAATATAGTTGATAGGTGGGCTGGAGGCAATAGAAAGGCAATGGATGGTTTTAACAGTAGAGGAATATAATCATATTTGCTATATAAAGAGCTGACTTTGGAAAATGAACAAGACAAGACAAAAAGCAAATATTCGAGTTGGGAGGATTTTATCCTAATTTAAATGACTTGATAATGGCCATTTAGAAGTTAAAGTGGATAAGAATTTCACTGATGCAATTCTTACTTATTGTTATGGTCTTACTTTACATATGTAGCAATTTTCAATAGCATTTTCCAGTTTCCATACCTTTCTTCCCTACTTTGCCAAAGCTCATGTTCCTCCTGTGGCTGTATGGCACTCACATGTTCTGAGCATGCAGTTTATCTCCAGAGACCCTTCACTTCACTAAAGGGCCAGGCAGGGTAACTTTGATCAGTTTAACTTAGTTATACAAGTGAGTACTGGACAGAAGTCTGTATTCAGAAACATTACCATAGAAATTAGAAGTCTTTGTGATACACTGTGACTTCTACAAGGCTCACAGAGGACTAACTGGGTGTCATAAATTGAAGGTAAAGTACCTTAACATGACATCAGGTTAAAAATGACTACTGAAGATCAAAAGAGGTAAAATACATGGTCCAGGAACCAAGGTGTGAAAGCAAGAGGGGCCCCAATTAACATTAGTTTCAATGATCCGCTGGGGAACTTTGTGCTTCTAAACCTTCAACTGAGCCTCTATAAAGTTAGAGGATCTGGTCCCAAAGGATGAGGGGGCACTCTTTGCCAAGACATAGTAAAGTCTTAATGAACTACCTACTACAGCCACTGCCTGGACATTCTGAGTGCCTGGTTTCCAGAGACGAGTAAGGGACAGCAAAATAATTATTCTGGCAGGGATATTCTATCTAGATTAACAGGAGAAGGTGACACTTCTTTTTAACACAATGGTAGCAGAGATGAATATTGGTGATATCCTACTTGGCTAATACTTGGTGTTACCTTGCCAAATTGTGAATGTCAATGACCATGGGCAGCAGCCCCCTTCCCCACGAGAAGATTTTCATCACCAGGGTGTCAGACCCCATAGAAACAAGCATTTGGCACATAGTACCAGATTAACAAAAGCATGGAAATGAAAATAACGGTGAGGAAAAGGTAGAATGGATAATAGGGGAAAAGAGAGTACCAGTTGTAGCCCTGAGGTCAACTGCAAGGGTGAGGCCTATAGTTTATCCAACTAAACTCCTTCTTCAAATCTTCACATGGAAACAATGAAAGAATTGTGCCAAAACTATAGATGGATAAGTGAATTATTAATATGCAAGAGATGAACTATGGAAGCCATGGATGTATGTCCCTCAGATCTCCATTTAAGAGGGAAACTACTGTAAGTAATGTAGTTAACTGATAGCTTTCTGCTGCTGCACCACTGAAATCTCCCATTAATCCTCATGCCACTATTTCCAGGATGCTCCCAGTCAATGACTGAATGAAGGTACTAGAGCTGGTTAATTCATAAACATAACAAACTCCTCTAATTGTCAGTCTTTGCTTTTGAGCTCTTTAGGGGCCTTGCTAATATTCTTTCAGAGTCACACTGCATTTTAAGCCTTTTTCTACCCAATCCTTCTTCCCCACCCCTCTCCCTTTATAAGCCTCAGACTTGTATCATGGTCTGGAAGCTTTCCTCACTGATTCCTGTTCCCTTCCCTTGTAAAACTAAACAGGTATTTTCCCTAACAAATCTCTTACATTTCTATTCCATCTCAGCACCTGCTTTTAAAATGACCTAGACTGCTATACAGAGGTACTAGGGCTCTTGAGAATATCCCTAAAACTTGAAGAATTGGCTCAGAAACTTGAGAAAACCTTGAAAATTTATTTAGATTAGGGGAAAATCAGGTAGATAAAAAGAGACAGGCTTCTCTTTATAATATTTGTTCAGTAAGCCTACTAGAATTCAGCTAACACAATTCCTCCATAAATTTGAAGTGATAAAGTGTTATGTATCAACAGATTGTTCATTCAAGAAAATTAAAATAAAATATTCAACATATTGCTTGAATTTTAAGAATATTTTTCTTCTTAGCTTTTTTAGGGAGGGCAGAATAATGGGGAAATAAAATTACATTTAAAATAGATATAGAAAAGTGTTCTGGAAATATATTAGACTATAGAGGAAATCTGCTTTAGATGAATAGTTTTCCAGCAAAATCTGTCATTGTGAATTAACTCCAGTATTATGTCATTTTTTAGAATTATTTTAGACTTTTAGTTTACTATCTATGAATAATGCATCTTGTACTCTATATGTTTCAGTTCATATTATAAAAAAAATATTAAAAGAATATTGTCTTCCTCTGACTCATCTTAACTAGCCAAAGGAAAGAAAAGCAAATGGTATCTTTAGTGGAACATATAACTGGATTTTCCCAAGCCTGAAACAGTAATTTTTTATTAAACATATCTTTTTTATTGTCATCAGAGCAACTCTTCAATGTTTATATAAATATGCTAAAAGTGTTTTATTTTAAAATATCAGTGTTAGAATAAGCACATTTGAACATTATGAAAGTAGTCATTAGGAAAATGCAAATCAAAACCACAATGAGAGGCCATTTTACACCCACTAGGTTGTAGTGGAGACAAAAGTAAGAAATCGGAACAGGCATACATTACCAACGTGACTGTAAAATGGTGCAACTGTTTTGGAAAATTGGTGATTCATCAAAACATTCGAGTCTACTCCTAGGTATATACTCAAGAGAAAGGAAAACAGGTCCACACAAAACTTTTACACAAATGTTCATAGCAATGTTATTCATAATAGGAAAAAGTGGAAGCCCTTAAATATCCATCCATGATAAATGGATAAACACAATGTTATATATTCACAAATGGGGTATTATTTGACAATAAAAAGAGTAGAACACCAATACATGTACAACATGGATGAACTTTGAAAACATTATGCTAAATGAAAGAAGTCAGTCATGAGAGGCGACATATTATATGATTCAATTTACATAAAATGTCCAGAATAGGGAAATCTACATATAGAAAGTAGATTAATGGTCACCTAAAACTGAGTATTTTGGATGGCGGGGTGTTGGGTGGTGGTAATAAAGAATGACTGCTGATGAGTATGGGTTTCTTTTTGAGGTGATGAAAGTGTTCTAGAATTAGAATGTGGTAATGGTTGCCCTTTCTGAATATATTTTTTAAAAACGTTGAACTGTACACTTTAAATGGGTAAATTGCATGGCATATGAATATCAATAAAACTGTTTTAAAACTCCTATTAGGAGATATAATTTTAATTAACTCCTTTATGCCCACATGCAAAGTATGTTACCTAGTTTTCTCTTTGAAAAGTTTTCAATAGAAAATTGTTTGCTTAATAATTTAGCACATTTCTACCTTTGTTTTATAGTTTTAGTTTAAAACCTTTAAATCTATCATTTGGAGTATTTTGACTAAATATTGTTTTGCTCTTTTGTTTAATTTTCTATTTTAAATTTCAATCATTGGAGGATAATTATTTTTATTACGAAGAGTATAATTTAACTGTTCCTATTAAAAATACATGCTTCCTTCCCATGCTTATGAAAAAGAAGATACTTTTTTTATTATACTGCTGGGCTTGTATTGCTCAACCACTTAAAATTTATCATTTTCACAATCACTGTTAATGATTAACATTAATGATTAATGATTTTCAATTATTATTTAATAATTAAAACCAGTGAATCATGAATGTAAGTGATAATCCTAAATCTTTATTATGCACATTCTGGGACACAATACTCATGGACAAACTGTTCTGCAGTTAATCTTGTTTAGGAGAAGTAATTCACACACACTTAAGCTATACATAGAAACTGGGTGTGATTGTGATCAGGGCTGTTGATAACCCCTTCGTAAACTAAAGTCATGCCAACATGAGAATCCTAATAAATTTTAGTGAAGCTTGAAAAAATAATTTAAAAAAGACATGTTAAATTCTCCAATTATAGTTGTATGTTTATGCATTTCTCTTATGTCATTAAATTTTGTGTCATGTATTTTGCGTCTCATGTTTGGTGAATACACAATTAGAATCTTTATGTCTTTATGGTGAATTGATCATTTTATCAGTGTATACTGTCCCTTTTTGTCTCTAGTAATTTTATTTGTTCTGAGATCTACTTCTTTGGATAATAATATACTCACTCTTGCATTTGTTTCCTTAATATTTGTATGGTATATATTTTTTCCATCCTTTGGCTTTGAATCTACCTTTGTTATTGAATTTGAAGTGAGTCTCTTGTACATGGTATACAATTTGGTCATATTTTTCCTCCATTCTGCCAATCTCTCTTTGATTGGGTATTCAGACAATTTATTTTTAGGGCAATTATTGATAATATTAGCTCTTAAATCCATCATTTTATTATTTGTCTTCCGTTGGTTTCCTCTGCTTCTTTTTCTTCTGTTCCTCTTGTCTTGCCTTCCCAAGTTACTTAACACTTTTTGTGTTTTTGAATATATCTTTATATATTTTGCTTACTGGTTGCTCTGGATATTGTAATAGAAATAGTTGATTTATTACCAGTCTACTGGTATCAACATTTTGAGTAAAGTGTGAAAGCTCTGCTTCCATTAAGGTCCCTTTACTGTCTCCACCTTTAAATATCATGTCCTGAATATCATCTTGTGTTATAATTTTGTTCTAATCATTAAGTATGATTTATAAAACTCATGAGGAAAGAGCTACTAATTGTATGTACATGTATTTCTGCTCTTTCTGTGCTTTTTCCCTTCCTGATGATCCAAAATCTTTTATTTTTGCCTTTCTATTTCAATAACTTCCCTTATCCAATCTTTAAGGGAAGGTCTGCTAGTGACAAAGCCATTTTTTTTTTTTTTTTTTTTTGTGGTACGCGGGCCTCTCACTGTTGTGGCCTCTCCCGTTGCGAAGCACAGGCTCCGGACGCACAGGCTCAGCGGCCATGGCTCACGGGCCCAGCTGCTTCGCAGCATGTGGGATCTTCCCGGACCGGGGCACGAACCCGTGTCTCCTGCATCGGCAGGCAGACTCTCAACCACTGCACCACCAGGGAAGCCTTGTCCTTTATTTTTAAAAAATATTTATTTATTTATTTTTATTTGGTTGTGCTGGGTCTTAGTTGAGGCAGGCAGGCTCTCTAGGCGTGGCATGTGAACATTTAGTTGTGGCATGCATGTGGATCTAGTTCCCTGACCTGGGATCAAACCCGGGCCCTCTTCATTGGGAGCATGGAGTCTTAACCACTGTACCACCAGGGAAGTCCCTGTCCTTTATTTTTTAAATATAATTAACATGTTTCTTGGCACTCTTTTGGTGTTTACTGTTTGGGACATCTTTAGCTTTTTAAATCTGTACGTTTGTGTCTTTCGTCAAACTTGTGAAATGTTCAATCATTACTTTTGTGACTACTCCTCCAGACTCATTCTTTCTCCAGTCCTGCTGGGTCTTCTTCAATGATATAAATGCTTGAACTTTTGTTATTTTCCCATAGGTCCCTGAGTCTCTGTTCTTTTTTTTTCAGTCTACATTTCTTTGTTGTTCAGACTGAATGAATTCTATTGACTTGTCCACAAGTTCACTTGAGTCTATCCCGTCATCTTTACTCCACCATTAAGCCCATCTAGCAATTTGTTTTTCATGTTATTTTAGTTCTATAATTTTTAGTTCTATAACTGTATTTAGTTATAACTTTTATATCTTTACCAATACTTTCCTATTTTTATTAGTTTCAAGAAAATTGATTGTTGAAAAACTTATGAAAACTGCTTTAAAATTCTTGTCAGATAAATCAAACAGCTGATTCCTTTCAGTGTTCATGTCTGTCAACTCTCCCGTCTTAATCAAGTTGTGATTATCTTGGTTCTTCGTATAATGAAGGATTTTTTATCCTGTACTGGATATTTGTCTACTATGTTAGGAGACTCTTGGCCCTACTTAAATCTTTTAGCATTGGCAGGCGGACTCTCAACCACTGCACCACCAGGGAAGCCCGAGGATTCTTTTATTTTAAATCTATAGCCTGAGTCTCCAGTCTAAACAAAGCATTTTCACTTGTATTACAGAATAAGTTTTCCTCTTAGCAAAACTTGTCAATATTAATATATAGCTTATTTTACCAATGTAGCTTATTTTACTTATTTACCTAAAATAACTAGCTTTTTTTTTTAACAAAGCTAGTTATTTTAGGTGAACAGACATTATATATCATATGTTATCTTACATATATATATTTACTGAAATGTATTAAAAATACATATAGATACTAATTTAATATCCATAACCATACTAATAATAATATTTACACAGAATTTTTGAATAAATAGCTTATAAAGTAGAAAAGAGAGAATTAGAATTTCTCTGCCACGAAGTGGTAAACTGTCCTGTTTTCTGACTTCCAAGTATCTTTTGAATATTTTTGTATCCTTTAGAGGATCACTTGTCTTACATGCCCTGATTTACCAAGGTGGAAACTAGAAAATTCACTCTCTCATCATTTCTGCTAAGGAACTAATAGGTGACATGAGTTTCACCAACATGATATATCTGTGTGAGCTGTCAATAAAGAAAATGAACATAAGAAAAATTTTGATTTGAAGAATTTATCTTCTGCCTATTTCAGTCATTGTAAGTGTTCATCAAATCAAGGGCTGTAGAGACAAAGCTTCTGGCACCTAGGTGCAGGAGTCATCAGTTCCCACACTGCAGTAGTTTTATGAGCTGTTAAACTGATGTTTAGTGGCAGATGTGAGAATTCAACTGTGAGCTCCCTGTATAAGGTGCTTGTTCCTTGTAGCATTGGCTTTCTGCTTCCCAGATTTTTGCCCCCAATATTGCTAAGTAAATGTTTCCTTACATTATCTCCTTACACTATCATTTGTCCCTACATTATCAAGTGTCCTCTGAACAATTCAACAATTATACTGTCTACCTAAAACTAGTAAAACTGGGCCACAAGAAAAAAATAAGCCTTGTATCAGTTATCTTGCATGCCTTAGTCTGAAGATAATGGAATGCAGCTAATATTAAAGGATGAGACTCTGGAAGATGATGACAAGCATTGTTAAGACTGTCAGTTCAGTGAATCAACTGTATCAGGGCATGTATCTGCATGATTCTTTTTTCCATTTCTCATTTTTATTATTATGTGGCCTCAATATGGATACTGTATCTTTGCTGCAATATCTGCATTCCAACAGGATTAAGGGAGAGGAAAAAGGGGTGTGGACATCTTAGGAAAATTAAAATACAATCCAGGAAAGTGCATCAGAATTTATGTCAGCCAAAATCCTGGTACTTGGGCATCTCTTGCTTGAGAGAAAGGAAAAAACGACTTGGAAACATCAGATTAGGCCTAACAACAGTGGTGTTTGACACATGTTTACAAATTATATCCTCTAGAAATTTATTTTTATTCAGGTGAACAACAAAGCATAGATTCATTCAAGACAGATTCCTACACGTCATATAATTTGTTTTATACCCATTGTTCTCCATCTTCATTGGTAACTTGGTTTTTCTGCATGTCAGATTTTAGAATAGATTTTAACACCTTTTAGTTCTCTATGCAGATGTATTTACAGTGCAACAATTATAAAGATTTAATTTATCCTAAAGTCCAACCTTCTGTAATTCCTTGATTTAAAAAAATATTTTCTCATACTTCCCTCATTTTATGCATTTCTGACTTATACATAAATTCAATGCAAACGATATTACATAGAGAGTAATTTTATTGTGACAGATAAGTGACTTTTTTTCTTTTAAATTATCTTACTACATCACAAGTATCTGTATTTAATTGAAATACATCGCATGGACAGAAAGCAGTAAGAGCCTCTGCTAACTGAGGCTGCTGCTTACCTTAGGCTTCTAAAAATGCATCAAGCATCCACTGCATAGAAGTCTGATTTTCTCCTGTTGTAATTCACTGTCAAAGGGAAATGAACAATTGATGAAGCAAACTATTCCTTTATTTTTTCCAGGTCAAATATCAGTGATTTACTATTCACAACGCTGATGTCTCCCTCTTTCAAAGATTATTTGTTTAATTTTCTTTTTACTATACCAGTAATATGTTTTCTGAAAAGAAACAGACTTTTCATATTTAGAATGTGTTTCCTATATCTAGTGGTTGAAAGGAAGCATCTGTCATATTATGTCAGCTTTTCCTCTCTGATCCCCTAGGGGGATGTTCTGAATCATTAGTCTATAATCAGTTTTTGTTTTTAATTAAATATCAGCCATATGACTGAGTCAGAGAGAAATAGGATTTTGCTCTTGGTCTCCCAAATAAATAGATTTATGGAAATAATGTTTAGCAGAATATATGATAGGCTAATGGAATAAATTTTATAAGAAAAGCATCATTTGAGTTTTCATACATAAATTATTTTTAGGAAATTAGGAAAAAGTTTGAACTGTGTAATATCAAAATCAAAATATTAGTCCTTGAGTAACTGCTATATATTCAGACTTCAGTAAGTATAATACATAAAATGATTTTAATTACTCATAAAAAATCTTTTACTAATTTATGCAATAAATGATTCTATCAGTTCATTACCAGATCTTTGAGACTGTGAGAGTATGCTGGTATGTGACTGTGTGTGTGTACATGTCCATGTGCATGTATACAAATAGACCTGTAATAATTTACATACAATATTTGTTCCCAAGTAACCAAAAATATATTTAAGAGAATTTATTTTTAAGATACTTTTGAATGAGGGTACCAACATATTTATTGATCTTGGGATGAATTAATTTATTGGCATATATGATAAAGAAAAATATTAGGCAAGTATGAAATTATGAAACAACTCTATTCAGATTCAGTAATTAAAATTTTATTAAACGTATATGTTACATAAATACAAGTGAAGCTTGTATAAGCTTAATAATATATTATATATACAAAGAGAGAGAAAGAAATATAAGGGAAACTGATTTTCAAGTGAAGACACCAAGAAAATCAGTGAAACAAATCTAAAAATTATCTAATGGAAAAATTGAAAATCATAGTAGAAACTTGTAAATTAGAAGCAGTAGAATTTTTCAAATATCTTATTCTGTATAGAGATCAAACTGAAAAATGCCTGATTTTTTAAAGTAAAATAAAAAACACAAGTATTCTAGTATACACTGTTAAGAATTACATATGTTACATGATTCCAAACAAAGATGAGATCGAATATTTACTAATTCTATAATATTAAATTAAAAACTCAAATAACTCTATTTTTCTCAGAAAATTAAATTAACAAAGCCAACTCAATATGAGGCATAAAATGAAAGACCAAAGCCCATGAAGGAAATTAATTCTTTTTTCCACAAACTGTCTTCTGGTGGTCTTTGGATCTTTTATGTTTATGGTAAAATACTTCCAAAACATTATGTTTGCTTGCAAAATATGATTTAATATAGTAAGACTAAGGTTATTCTATACACTATGGCAACATAATTACTAAAACCTTCACCCCTTCCCCATTTCTTACTAATACAACAAAATATTACATACATTTATATTTTTACATTTTAAATATTAAAAAGATAATCCTTTTCCAAATCTTTATACTACATTCTAGGAGAACTCCTATGCTCCATTTTCTAGTTCAATAGCTTTTCATTTGTATCCATTCTATCTAAAATTTATCATAACAAGTGCTGTTTCCATTTCTGTGCCAGGTAAGATACTTTCAGCTTTGAGAAATAGTAACTGGTTTAATTATGCCTCCAAATTCCCATTTCTTTTTCACACTGTTTGTTTTACTTTTGTGTTTGCTTGTTTATCTTTGTTTTATGTTGCTCTTCTCTTTGGCATTTGCATAATTTTAAGCCTGTTTTTACTCGTGGTTTGAAAATGACAGCCAGTAGAGTTCAGAGCTAAATGCTTTAATTTCAAGTCCAGAAGGAATGAGAGGGGAAAATAAATCCACAAGACAAAAAAAGAAGTAAACAAAAGAGTCACCCAAATACCCCAGGAGATGAATTTTAAAGCTTCCCACTAAAGCATACTGCAAAGAATTAAGCCACCTTACTAGAAAATAGAATGAAATAATTAGCATGAACAAAAGACTCACCCTAGATAAAGGAATGGGTTGTCTTCCTCTTAGCCACATGGCAAAACAGCTGCACAAATATGTTTCCCTGTTAGTAGATAACACAGCAGGAATGGGTGATGGTTAGACAACCAACACGCTCCTAGTCAGCTCTTTTTTAAAAAGTGATCCTTCTTGTTTCTAGAATATCACCTTATTTCTCTGATTATATTAATTATGCTCATTTTAACATCTTTGCATCCCATTTCCTAAGATTTGTCATGTACTGTTGTCGACATTGCTTTTTTGTTAATTTATTTTCCCTTGGAAGACTATTGATTTGCTTCATATTGGTCTCCACTTGTATAATCACCTGGCACACACCCATTGCTGCGAGTGTTTCTAAGAAAGAAAAGCCTAATACCTATGCACAAGGGGTTGTCAGATTGCAGAACCTCTATACAACATCAGAATACAAAGGATTTATAAAATTGCTTTTATAGATCCTCAGAAAAACAACAAATTCCATTTCTAAGAACAAAAGCAAGAACAAAAGTATTTCTAGATAAAGAAGAGATATGGCTAAACTTGAGGAAACACCCATTAAAAGGTATACTAATAGAAAGCAGAATTTAAAAAAGGAAGAGAAAAGGAGGTAGAAAAGTAGGTATAGGGCCAAAACAGTTTACAATTATTGGAGGAAGGAGGACATTTCAAAGGAGAAGGAGAATCAATAATGCCAAATGCTATGCAGATTGACAAAGAATAAAATCTCGAACAGATCATTTATCTTGGTCTTTGGAAATCACTGGTGTTCATTTAAAGCATTGTTTTGTTCAATCATGGCCGAGATTCTGTTTGCAAAGAATTTAAAGATAATTACAAAAAGTAAGAAGCAATGTTTACCATCTACACATATGAAAAACCTGGCAATAAAACATAGAAAATCCAAATGATAACCTGATAGGGTGACAGAATTACAAATATTGTATTTAGAACAAGACAGAGGTCTACTGAAATGTGGTAGTCAAAAAGGAAATAATGGAGGAGACAAATGTCTAAAATATACGGTTTAAAATGTATATTTAAAGCCTCAGGGAAGGCTTTGGACAGGTATTCCCCATGGAGAATGTACATAATACATAAAATCACTATATAATTTATCATAGATACCAGGAGACTTTGGAAAGTGAAGTGGGACTATTAATTAAGACAATAAGATAAGCATGACCCCAGATTGTCCAGATAACCCAGGTCATACCGTCCTCTACTAATACATCACAATATTCTCCAGCATAGCTCACATTTAATCTGATAGTGAACAGCTAACTGGTAAACAGACTTTTCTATTTTTCCTTAGTACTACTCTTCCAGGTCTCCTTTAGAATTCTGTTGGTTTGAGGTCTAGCAATGATGGGCTGTGAGAAGAAGTGATATGACCACTACCAGAATCGGCCCATAAAAATCTCCTACACACTCTCTTCCATGTTCTCTCCCATTTGGTGGCTTCGGTTTTTTTGAAAGTCTAATGTCAATATGGTGGATCCACTAGATTGAATCAGCATGGGTTATGAATAAATGATGGGAGGTAAAATTCATGTTTAGAACTGTAGGTTAATTACAAAGGATCTTCTACTAGTTTTAGAGACATTATATATTTAGAAATTTGTTAAGCAGCTATTATTATTATAAACAATACAGAGTTTCTCTGAATACAACACTTCAGTTACTACCAGCGGACTGAAATAAACATAGAGCAAAATTTCATTAACTATTTTGGCAATAATGGGTAAGACAGAAAACAAATTCATCTTGAAAAAGGAAACAGGCATCTTGTCTTGAATATAGGAAGAGCAGAGAGCAAAAGGGTACAGAGAAAAGGTAACAGAGGCCAAGAACAGGAAACACAATTAGGTGGGAACATAAAGTAGATTGAGATTAAAGTTATTATGCAAATAATAGAAATTTTGAGGATTTATTCTACAGGTGTAAGTAGGTTTTTTATTTGTTTGCATCTTAAGCATTGCTTAAACTACTAACATCTGAAACATAAAATCCTGTTCCCTCATATTGTTGACAATTTGGGTGTAATCAGGTAGAACACTTTAAACGTTACATCAATACTTGTATCATTCTGGAGGTGAACACAGTAACAATGATAAAGTACTGAAAACTCATGGTGGAGGGAGATATACATAAACTATACATAACTAAACTATTATATTCCATCTTTAATGTAAAAAATGCATGGCAAGCCAATCTGAAAAGGCTACATACTGTATGATTCAAAGTATATGATATTCTGAAAAAGGCAAAACTATGGAGACAGTAGAAAGATGAGAGGTTAGCAGGGAAGGGAGAGATGAACAGGCAGAGCACAGAGGATTTTTATGAAGTGAAATTATTCTGTATGTATAATGGTGGATACATGTCACTATAAATTTATCAAAACCCATAGAATGACCACCACCAAGAGTGGACCCTAATGGAAACTATGGACTTTGTGTGATAATGCCATGTCCATGTAGGTTAATCAATTGCAACAAACGTACATCTCGAGTGGGGGATGCAGGTAGCAGGGAAGGCTGTGGAAAGGGGCAAAGAGGGTGTACAGGAATGTTGTACTTTCTGCTCAATTTTGTTGTGAACCTAAAACTGCTCTAAAAATAGTCTATTAAAATATTTTTAAATGCCCGACAAATGAAAACATGAATTGAGGTAACTATAAAAGGTCCTAACTGAATTTTAAGTTGCTTAAAATATTCAATAGTTTACAAGAACCAGTAGGTGTCTCTCATGCTCCATATATTTTTAAAAAATAACCTCAAAAGCTGATGCATATGTAAAGAGGAAACAGCATAATGGTTGAAAAGTAAAAATAATGACATCTTTTTCTTCAGTTTATTTTTGGCCAGGAGGTCAGGTTTGCTTATTATCTTTTAATATGCACAAATAATATACTATATATTTAATAAAGTGGCAGCTTAGGCAATTCTTCACTTGTGTAATACATTTGCAGATCTTCCATTTCACATTTGTAACCACATTACTTCTGTTAAAATTAATGGAGCTCCATAAGAATTTGCAGCATTTTGGAAATCATTAGGGATAATCTGTGATCCATGCATATATTCTTAAGATGCCTGCCACATTTAATCAAGGTCATCATACTTCACTGATACATAACCTTGTTAATTTCTTTTTTTCTACATGCCTCATTTGAATAAATCATCTATCAAACTAAACAGACACAACTACCCCCATGAAATTCACAAACATTCATTAGCCTGTGAAAAGGGGTCTGTTTTCAAGTGAAGAGGCACTTTTGCTTACCTAATAGGTGATTTGTTTCCAAATTCTATCACTAGGCACAAATTACCACATGCATTTGAAGATGTAGTACAAAGAAGTCATATGAGTAGATGCCAAGTATTTAGACAAAAAGTAAAACTGAATTAAACATTATTAATGAAGCAAATAGTGAAAAGTATGTATATGTAATTTAAAAGTTAAGGACACAAAATTAGAAAGGAAATCATTCTTTTGTATTTGTCAGAGTGGCATTCTTCTCCAGACTTTCGTAGGTACCGGTGGTAAAGCTTAAATAAGTACGATGTTTTAAATTGTAATTAGAGCTCAACGGATAAAAGGATCCTGCTAAATCCTGTGATCTGAAGAATCAAAGGAAACTTCCTAGTTAATACAAATTTGCCTTATTTCCCAAGATCTAAACTTAGAAACTATTATTTTTAGAACGTCTGTGCTTTATCTCAATTTATTTTGTGCATCCATCAGCAAGATGTGTCCGAAGGTAACTGCTTCTTTCATTTATGCCATTTCAGCTTACAAAAGGTTTCATAAGAATGCTCTACTTTCAGACTGTGAGGGAAACCTGTATTTTATTTTCCAAATACATATTTTAAATAGCTATATCTAGGTGAAATTACATATTAAAGTTGTAATCTTATGATAATCATTTTAGATTTGACTACTTATTTTTAACATAATTCAGTAACTTTAATTAAATTTCTATCATCTCTGTGGGTGAAATTAATTTTATATTTTCTCTGTAGTAGTTTGAAATTCACAATAACATGAAAGTCTAAACTATAAAATGTTTACATGTTAGGAAAATTTAGAAAAAATATAGTAGTATAAACCTCAACCTATTGTATAATAACTTACTTTGAATTCTATATATACACACACACAAATATACATATATATATAATCACTTATCCTTACTGAACTATGCACCTGATATTTTTGCAGTTCTAATCATAGTAATTATGGAAATGATAATGCTGTTGGAGATATTTCTATTTTACATTATATTCTGTGTGTCAATCAAAATGTTAAAAATGTTTCACTATCTGATATAGCACTTAAAGTAAATTAAATAACACATTTTTATTGTGGTAAAAAACATATAACAGCTTTAACCTCAACGAATTTTTGTACAGTACAGTATTGTTAAATGTAAGTACAATGTTGTACAGAGGATCTCTAGAACTTTCTAATCTTGTATAACTGAAACTTTACACCCATTGAACATCAACTCTCCATTTCCCTCTCTCTCCAGTCCCTGGTTACTACTATTTTACCTTCTGCTTCTGTGATTCTGGCTACTTTAGATATCTTGCATAAGTGGAGTCATGCAGTGTTTGTTCTTCTGTGATTGGCTTATTTCACTTAGAATAATGACCTTTAGGTTGACCCATGTTGCTGCAAATGACAGGATTTCCTTCTTTTTCTAAGGCTGAATAAAATTCCATTGTACGTATTTAACACATTATCTTTATCTATTCATCCCTTGATGGACATTTAGGTTGCTTCCACAACTTGGCTATTGTGAATGATGCTGCAATGAACATGGGAGAGCAAATATCTCTTCAAGATCTGATTTCAATTCTTTTAGATTTCAACTCTTTTAGATACTCAATTTTAAATATCCAGAAGTGGGAATGCTGGATCACATGACAGTTCTATTTTTAATTTTTTGAGGAAACTTCATACTATTTATCTTACAGGCTATATACCATTTTACATTCCAACCAACAGTGTACAGAGTTTCAATTTCTCCCCATCCTTGACAACACTTGTTATCTTTTGTTTTGATAACAGCCATCCTGACAGATATGAGGTAACATCTCATTCATATTTCCCTGATGATTAGTGATGTTGAACATGTTTTCATATACCTATTGGCCATTTGTATGTCTTTTTTGGAAAAATGTCTGTTCAAAACCTTAGCCCGGGCTTCCCTGGTGGCGCAGTGGTTGAGAGTCCGCCTGCCGATGCAGGGGACACGGGTTTGTGCCCCGGTCTGGGAAGATTCCACATGCCGCGGAGCGGCAGGGCCCGTGAGCCATGGCCGCTGAGCCTGCGCGTCCAGAGCCTGTGCTCCCCAACGGGAGAGGCCACAACAGTGAGATGCCCGCATACCGCGCAAAAAAAAAAAAGAAAAAAAAAAAAAAAAAAAACCTTAGCCCTTTTTAAAATTTATTATTATTATATTTTTGTTATGTTTTGTTTTTAGCTGTTGAGCTGTAGGAGTACCTTATGTATTTTGGATAATAACACCTTATCAGATATATGGTTTGCAAATATTTTGTCCCATTCTTCAGGCTGCCTTTTTTAGTCTACTGCCTAAATTTAGTAGCATATTCCTGTATGTAAATCACTGTGTCCATTTTTCTAGGTCACAGTGTGGTATTTTAACATATAGATTCAGTTCACTGTTTTTCTTAAATTATAAGTTATTTCTCTATTATTTTAGTTAGTTATTATTTAGTTATCTTCACATGCAAACAATAGTTCTTTAAAATCTATTAATATTTAATTATGTTATATGAAAGCAAAACAAGCAAAGAACAACAACATGACTTTTTCAAGAAGGAAAATTACTTCAAAATGAACGGACAGAAGATTTTTTTTCTGGATGTGTTATTACATTAATACTTTCATAGATAAAGTACTATTTTCAAGCAATCCAATGCAAATATCAAATTGTTATTTTAGAAAATAATAAAAATGTGTTTCATATTAACTTGGAAGAAAAGAAAGGAGAAAATGTAATTAAAAAACAAACCATAACATAAAACATAAAGATAAACAATAGAAAGTAGTTAAATTTAAATCACAATAACATTATATCATTTGTAATATTAATCAACATAAAGCATTTACCTTTAAAAAGACGGTTATAATCTTAAATTAGAATAACTACTCATAGTGTTATATGTAAAATCTAAATATCATATAAGGAACTTCCCTGGTGGTGCAGTGGTTAAGAATCGCCTGCCAATGCAGGGGACACGGGTTCGAGCCCTGGTCCGGGAAGATCCCACATGCTGCAGAGCAACTAAGCCCGTGCGCCACAACTACTGAGCCTGCGCTCTAGAGCCCGCAAGCCACAACTATTGAAGCCTGCATGCCTAGAGTCCACGCTCTGCAACAAGAGAAGCCACCGCAATGAGAAGACTGTGCACCGCAACAAAGAGTAGCCCCCGCTCGCCGCAACTAGAGAAAGCCCGCACGTAAGGAAGACCCAACGCAGCCAAAAATAAATAAATAAATTTATATATATATTTTAAAAATTGTAGGACTTCCCTGGTGGCACAGTGGCTGAGAGTCCGCCACACGGGTTCGTGTCCCGGTCCGGGAAGATCCCACATGCCACGGAGCAGCTGGGCCCGTGAGCCATGGCCGCTGAGCCTGCACGTCCGGAGCCTGTGCTTCGCAATGGGAGAGGCCACAACAGTGAGAGGCCCGCATACCGCAAAAAAAAAAAAAAAATCTCGCTGGTCCATTTTTTTAATTTAAAAATGTTTTAATATTTCAATTTTTAGTGTTTCTTTTTTTTCTATATTCACCAATACGAATATGATGAAATATTAACCTAATGTTATCATCTAATTAGGTTCAAGGAGAAAAAGACGACTCAATTTCAATTATGCTAAAAAAGTAATTATCCTTGACAGACACCCTCCAATGTTTAGCTTTACACATATTTATTATGTCCAAATATAAATTAAAGAGCAACACCGTATTAAAAAGTTCCATTAACTATAAACTAGAAGTCTACTTGTAAAATTCAGTTGGGACATGACTGGAGAGGACGACATGGGAATGGAAGTGAGGAGGTGCTCCAAGGATCTTTATCTATAAAATTCCATTATTATATATTCATATCCTGTTATGATAATATAAAACTCTCTCTTCTTTATTGGGTGATAGATATTTTATATTAGTATTTGTAATTTTTATTTAAAATATAAATTATTCTATTTTTTTTTCAAAATTGTGGTAGGTTGAATAATTGCCCTACCCTCACAAATGTATCCATGTCCTAAACCCCAGAATCTGTGAATATCTTACCTTACTAGACAAAAGGAATGTTCCAGATGTGACTAAGTTAAGGAACTTGAGATGGGGGAGATTATCCTGAATTATCCAGATAAACTAAACGTAATTAAAAGCATCCTTACAAGAGACAGGAGGGTCAGAATTTGAGGTGATGTGACAATGGAAGCAGTGTGAAAGAAGATATGATAATGGAAACAGAAGTCAGAGTGATGCAGAGCTCTGAGCCAAGAAATGTAGGCAGCTTCTAAAGGCTGGAAAAGGCAAGGAAACAGGTTGGATTCTCCCTTAGAGCCTCCAGAAGGAAGGCTGCCTTGCTGACCCATTTTAGACTCCTGACTTGTTAAACCACATGATAATACAATTCTGTTGATTTAAATCCAAAATGTGTGGTAATTTGTTACAGAACCAATAGATAACAAATAGAAAAATATATGTAGATATTTATACAATTATAAACATAAACACACTAAAAATTGTTTGCATACACACATACACTCATACACACACAAACAATAACTAGTTGACTTGAGTCAGATAGGCTTACTTCATTTTGTGAGAGAAAGATAATGTGTTTGTGTGTGTGTATACTTTATAATTAGGAAGATCGACTGCAACGTCCAGCTTTCCCTCTATCCACCACCCTAACATCTCATCTCCTAGTAGTATAGTGCTTTCAAGAAGAAGGAAGGGGAAGAGGAAGAAGAGGAGGAGGTGGGAAAATGAGGAGGAGGGTGATGGGGGGGTAAGAAGCGAGAGGAAGAGGAGAAAGAAGCGATGCAAAATCCTTTAATCCATTGTTCAATATTTAAAGATCCGTTTTAATTGAAGATGTTTAAATAACTGTATAGCAATCATAATCTATAAATAACTACTTATCAGTGTCTTCCCCAACTTCAAAGATAAGTATAAAATGAGGAAAGCATAGGGCATTCTATTTGAAATTGAGGTTAACAATCTCATAGCAGAAAAGAAAGAAGAGACTGTACATGGACAATAAACTTGAAAGACTTCATAAACTTCCCTTGGGTTGACTATGTTTGCTTCAATTGGCCCATAGCAAAATAGCTGCTCCTGATTAAAAATATTTTTTTCATGTAGCAGCACAGCAGTCTGCTTCATCAGAATTATGAAAATTTTTTTTTATTCATCTGACTCAGTATGAAAGGACATTTTCTACAGAGAACACACTAATTGAAGCATTACTACACAGTTCCTATTTAAAACCTTTCTATGTCTTACAATATTGGATACGTCCATATTTATTTGGCAGTTTCTCAATAAGTCCCTTCCAACTTTTAAGTAAAAAATGACCCACCATATAACACTAAAAATGTTTGAAGGGTTTACTTTTATTATTTTCCCTTAATTTGTATATTTGTTTTATTCATTACTGCTTTCAATAGCTCATCAAAAGATAATAGCTGTTTCCCTTGACTTTGATTGAAATACTTCATAAAAACACTAAGGTAAATGTTTTTGAGTTAGGGAATGAATAATCATGAATGCTTTAGTCTATAAGGAAAGAATTAAGCCCATCCAATATGTACAGGATCAAGGGAGATTTATGGGATTTCAACAATTCACATAAGCTTGCATAAGTTTACATGAACAAGCAGGAAACAAATCATTTATAGATAATTAGAAATCCCACCCTTATTCATCATGTGCAAGAGAAAATTCTGAAATAAGAAAACAGAATGGCCAAAAACATACATTTGAGGATGGAAGAAAAGTAAGTCTCTATAGCCACAATTAACAGAAAATATGAATCAGCTGGAGGTAGAGTTTCAAAGAACCTGACTATTCAAAGAGTGTACATTTAAACTTGTGGATCATGAGTTATAGAGGTGTTGAATAATTCAATCATATATACTGGATGATCTTCCCAGAAATGTTATGGACTGGACTAGATTAGAAAGTTTCTTGTGACATTATGTCCACTATTAACTGTAAGAACAAATAAAAGTTAAAAGTAGGAGGCTTAATTATTTTTTGAAAATAAGAGAAAATATTCCCTTCCCCTACTTTTCCTTAGAGGATTTATAAAAGAAAACAAAATTATAAGTAATTCCTCTTTTCTTTGAGATTCATATAAATTATTTGAAAACAAAATAGGCTTTTTGTTAGCTTTGTGAACCAGGGATGTCTTTTTCAAGGACCTAGGAGCCATCATTTTGAAATGTAAACATTAAGAAAGATAGCATCCCTATTTCCCAGTTTGGGGGACAGTTAAGAGCCTAAAGCCTAACTTCAACAGACACCTTGCTCCAAGTTGCAAAATTACCTCCTATCATAAAGATATGAGAAGTTTGTTTTTCGTCCGGATAGAGTCAATAAGCTAACACGGATGGTTACCCCAAATACTAAGTAAAGTTTGTATGAACTATATATGACAGAGAGTACTGTCAGGTCCTCTTACTTGAGAACTATTGTTTATCATGAAAACGTGTATTTAATGGCTTGTATAAGTTTGGCTATACAAGGGAGTAAAATTCCTTTCTGTCTGTAATCTCTTAGTAGATTGCCTGTGATATGCATCACATTCTGGTTTAATCTTACTTAATAATAAAAGTATTTTCTTTCTCTACTACCTTTGTGAAGTAGTTGAGAGAAGATTTTATTTTTAATTATAATTCCCCAACATAACCAAATGAAAAGCTTCAACCTCAGCCTTTATTTTTCTACCCTCCTTACAGCTTAAGGTCAGCATATCAAAGAAACCTTGAATCTGAGCTGGGATTACTAATTTACTTGACGAATAAATTGGAGCAGGAATGACGTTGTGGGACTTAAGTAGCAAAGCCATAAACACTTTTCTAGGAACTCTGGCATCATAAGAAGTCCAAGCCACATGAAAATATCATGGTCAGTAGCACTAGCTTAGCATCTAATTGACATCCAACATCAACTGCCACCCGTGTGTAGAGCCCCCTCAGGCTTCTAACTCAGGCTGGTATAGCTTTAGATCACTGTAGCCTTTGCTTCTCACTGAAATCACATGTGAATCTTCCTTTTGAGTCCACTCAACCACAGGACTGTGGGAAATGTCTTTAAATGTTTTCACTTTATGTTTGTTTTAGTGTCTAAAATTTGGGATGGTCTACTACAGATCAATAGGTAGCAAGAGTATTGCCAAAATTACAATATAACTTTCTTTTACCAAACATTTAAAGAACACATTATACCAATTCTTTACAAACTCTTTCAGAAGACAGAAGCAGAGGAAATACTTCCTAACTTATTCTATGAAACCAGTATTGCCCTGACATGAAAAACAAATACATTACAAGAAAATGAAACTACAGCCCAATATCTCTGATGAACACAGATGCAAAAATTGATCTTCAACAAAACACTAGCAAATCAAACCCAACAATGTATAAAAAGAAGTATATACCATGACCAAGTGGAATTTATTCCAAACATGTAATGCTGGTTCAGCATTAGAACATTGACCAATGCAATTCATCACATCAACATTCTAAAACAGAAAAATCACATACATGCAGTAATAGATGTAGGACAAGTATTTGACAAAATCCAACACCCATTTGTAATAAAAACTCTTAGTAAACTAGGAAAGCAGAGGAACTTCCTCATATTGATAAAGATGTAAAAAAACCCCTACACAGTTAACATCATACTTAAAGGTGAGTGAACAAAGCTTTATCCCTAAGATTGGGAAAAAGACAAAGATGTCTTCATTCATCACTCCTTTTCAACATTGTATTTGAACTCCTAGCTGATGCAATAAGCAAAGAAGATGAAATATATACTGATTGGGAGAAAAGAAACAAAGCTGTCTTTGTTCACAGATGAAATGATTCTCCATGTAGAAAATCTGAAAGAATCAACCAAAAAACCACAACTAATAAGAGATTATGTAGCAAGGTTGCAGGATGAAAAGTTAATATACAAAGGTCAATCATGTTTCTATATACCAGCAACAAACAAGTGGAATTTAAACTTAAAAACATAGTAACATATACACTAGCACCCGCAAAAATGAAATGGTTAGGTATAAATCTAAGAAAATATACACAAGAGCTATATAAGGAAAACTATAAAACGTTGATGAAAGAAACTAGCTGATTCACTTTGTTATACAGCAGAAACTAACACAACACTGTAAAGCAACTATACTCCAATAAAGATGTTAAAAAAAAAAAGAACTAAATAAACAGAGAGATATTCCATGTTCATGGATAGGAAGGCTCAATATTGTCAAGATATCAGTACTTCCCAACTTGACCTATATATTCAATGCAATCCCAATCAAAATCCCAGCAAGTTATTTTGTTAATTTAGACAAACTGGTTCTAAAGTTTATACGGAGAGCAAAGGACCCAGAATAGCCAATACAAACACTGAAGGAGAAGAACAAAGTTAGAGGACTGACACTGCCCAACTTCAAGACTTAAAGACTTACCATAAAGCTAGAGTAATCACCACACTATGGTATCTGCAAAATATTAGACAAATAGATCAATGGAACTGAATAGATCCCAGAAATATACATGCATAAATACCATATCCTGATCTTTGACAAATGAGCAAAGGCAATACAATGGAGCAAAGACAGTCTTTTCAACAAATGGTACTAGAAAAACTGTAAAAACACAAAAAGCTAGACAGAAACCTTACACCCTTCTCAAACATTAACTCAAAATGGATTGCAGACCTAAATGTAGTATGCAAAACAATAAAATAACATAGGAGAAATCTAGATGATCTTGAGTTTGGCAATGGCTTTTTAGATATAACACCAAAGGTTCAATCCATGAAAGAAAGAACTGATAAACTGGACCTAATTAAATTAAAATTTTTCTTTTCTGTGAAAGACACTGTCACAGGAATGAAAAGAGAAGTCACAGACTGGGAGAAAATATTTACAAAAGACACATCCAATAAAGGACTGTTATTCAAAATACAGAAAGAACTCTTAAAACTCAACAACAAGAAAGCAAAGAATCTAATTTAAAAATGAGTCAAAGACCTTAACAGACACCTTATCAAAGAGAATATACAGATGGAAAGCATACATATGAAAAGATGTTCCACATCATCTGTCATCAGGGAAATGCAAAATCAAAAAAAAAAAAAAAACAAAACAAAACACTGAGATACTATGACACACCTCTTAGAATGGCCAGTATCAGGAACACTGACAACACCAAATGCTGATGAGTATGTGTAACAACAGGGGCTCTTATCCATTGCTGATGAGAAGGCAAAATGGTAAGCCACTTTGGAAGACAGTTTGGCAGTTTCCTACAAAACTAAACATACTCTTACCATATGATCTAGCAATAACACTCATTAGTATCTACCCAAAGGAGTTGAAAACATGAGTCCACACAAAAATCTCCACACTTATGTTTATAGCAGCTTTATTCACAATTGCCAATGTTTGGAAGCAACAAAGATGTTCTTCAGTTGAAAAATAAACTGTGGTATATTGAGCAGTGGAATATTCAGAGCTAGAAAGAAATGAGTTACCAAGCCATGAAAAGACATGAAAGAACTTTAAATACATATTACTAAGTGAAAGAAGCCTATATGAGAAAGCTACACATTGTATGATTCCAACTATATGAAATTCTGGAAAAGGCAAAACTATGGAGACAGTAAGAAGATCCATGCATGTTGCGGGGTGGGGGAGGAACAAATGCATAACAGAGTATCTTTAGGGTAGTGAAAATACACTGTATGATACTATAATTATAGGTATATGGTATGATGCCTTTGTCAAAACCCACAGAATGTACAACAGCAAGAGTGAACTGTAATGTAAACTATGAATTTGTTGATAATGATGTTTCAATGTAGGTTTATCAACTGTAACAAATATATCACTCTGGTGGGGGATGTTATTAATTGCGGAGGCTATGCATGTATGGAGCAAGGGGCAATATGAAATATCTCTGTAACTTTCTCTCAATTTTGCTGTCAACCTGAAATTGCTCTAAAAAATAATCACAAAATATATATAGTATAACCATAAAAATCAGGAAATAAATATTGATAATCATCCTACCATCTAATCTACAAACACCATTCAAATTTTATCCTCTACCCAATAAAGAACTTTATAGCACAATGATATGTCCAGGATAACTTTCATAATCTTAACATCTTGAAGACTACAAGCTTGCCATTTTGTTGATTATGTTAGTTTACTTTTATCTAATGTCTTCTCCCTCTCCCTCTGCTTAGATTCTAGTTATGAATTTTTGGCAGAAATATCACAGAAGTATTTTATTTTCATTACATTTCATTATATCTTATCAGAAATGTGTTTTTTTTTTCATTATATTTTATCAGGTGATACAAGGTTTTGACCTCTTCCAGTACTGGTGATGTTCATTTTGGTCACATGGTTAAGGTGGTATCTGCCAGGTTTTGCCAGAGTTAAGTTACAAATTCAAAGTCTATAATTATTGAGTGTGTTGTGAGGTGATGCTTTGAAACTAGTTAAAGTCCTACTTCCTATTATGCTTTCATTCAACAATTTTAGCAACCACTGATGATTTTTCTCTTGTCAAGTGTAACTATTTTGGTTGCTAAATGGTGGTCCTCTAATTCCACCAGTCCGTAAACATTTTACTAGGTGACATTTTACAATAAGGAAGAACATTTTTTCTCTCTTATTTATTCAAAGGAGTATATAAACTCATGAATCTTACTTTTCTCAGTAGATTATAATCTGCCACTAGTACATATGCTGATATTCAAGTATCCCATATTTGGTAACTACATCCCATGTAAGCTTTCTTATATATCATTTTAATATGTCTATACCACTCCTCAAGCACTTCTTATTTTCTGGACACATATGCACACACACATCCACATATCTTTGCCTATTTATATTTTAGTTCTTTCTTTTTTAAATTTTTATAGCCAAAACATAAGTTCTTCAAAGCCAAAAATGTTGCCTCAATACTTTGTTTATCCAAGATAACTTCACTTAGTGGTTTGCCTGCTTTGGCACTTATCACATGATAGCTGATTTATTGGCTTTGCTGAGGTGTCTTTCCTGAGGCAGAGGAGAACAAAGCTCTAGTTCTACATCCAGCCTATTTTTGGCCTCAATTTTGATGCCAAATCCCACTACTGCTAGTGCAGAGAAGCCAGTGAACAGAGAAAGGTGTAGGTGGTTGCATTAAAAATACATAATACTGTTCACCTGATTACGTTCTTTTCTTCTTCTTTTTTTTGATTCTTAAGGAGCTCATAATTTATTGAAGCTAAACAAATAAATGCAATTAAAATTATCTTATTGTAAATCAACTATACTCCAATAAAAATTAATTTAAAAAAATAAAATAACCTTTATTCTCTACTATCTCCAGGGGTACTAAGATAAAAGCTGTTTTTATCTATAAGTAGATATTTTGTTATATCTATGGGTGATAAAATCCTAGAGCCTATGTTAGGCACATAGATACAAACCCTGCTAAATATTTAATATTATCAGGCTTGTGTGGTTTGAGCTTGGTTTGCAGGCCAGCAACCTGATATCTCCCTGTCTGCTTGGGTGTGAGCCCTAAGACACCACTGGTCTATGCTCAGCATAGGCAGCTTCCTCTCATGCAGTACATACAGTCATACCCTGCTTTTTTCCAGACTGAGGTCTACTCATACTTTGATCATTTCATTTCTGATGTTTTAATTGATGTAGTTTGTTTTCTTATTTTCTGCCCTGAGGGCTAAAAATGCACTCTTCTCCAAAATAATCATGTCCACACTAACACTCTGTGGCATCATGAAGAGTGATCTCCTGCAGCATTTTGGTGGCCATGTCTTTGTAGATGATGCCCATGCTGGACTGCATGATTTTGACCAGTGCAGATACAATCATTTTCTTCCTGTTGAGTAATAAGCCCTGTGTTCTAGGTACACTTTGATGAACATCATATGTACCAAAGCAATCTCTTTAAATTAGGGAACTCACCAGTTCATTATGTGGAAGAATAGGAGTGGTGGTGATCTTCTAGGGAGAGCTTTCTGGAAGAGATGACACTTAAGCTGAGTCTCACCTAAAATGAGTGGGTGCTTGCCACGTGCATGTGTTGGTGTCAAGAAGGACAGCCAGACTGGGCAGAAAGAGCAGGGTATGAGACTTGAAGAACAGTCAGAGGGCAAGATGTGCTGGAAGCAGCATCAGGATACAATCAGGAGAAAGAGGAGGAAATGTTTTGACCATAATATTCTGATGCTAAAGCTATGTTTGAACTTGATCTCTTGGAATACATTGGTGGTTTTCAAAATTAGGGTTTCAGATAGGCTACCATGAAATAGAAAAATAAGGGCAGTGTAATAGGTTTTACATAAATTTAGCTAATTTAAATAACTGAATATTGAGAAGAGATGGTTCTGTTTGGTGTTCAGTGATCTTTTAGAAAAATATTGTTAGATTGTGGGGTTTTGTTTGTTTTAAAGGGTTGGCAGCCGTATGTGAGATGATGCAGATAGAGGGTGGGAAGTCATAGAAGGAGTGTAAGCTGAAGTGATGGGTGATTTGAACTCTACATTTTCAGTCCATACTTCTTCCCTGTTGTTTTTACTACCTATTGATTTATTTGTCAGTCCCACAGACATTTCATCATCAGTGAATTTTAAATTTATCATTATCTCCCTTCCATTCCATACCATCTTGATATATGTTCACATAGCCAGAGATAGAGGTCTCGATTCATCCTCGATTCCAGCATCTTGACTTCTACATGGAGAGTTGCCTAGTTCCAGGTCAGCCCTGCTTCTCCCCTCGTCCTTGCCTTCCTCCCCAGAGGTCCCTGTCACGCCTCTCTGCTGCTTCACTTGCTTTCTCCCTCTGCTGGGATGTTTTCCCATCCTATCATCCTGCTAAACACATCCTTCCAAGATTTCTTTTAAATTCACCTTTTCTTCTGAGCATTCTCTGAGTCACTGGGGCCAATTACCTGTTCCTTCTCCATGCTGTTTTATACCCTGTGCATACTTCTATTAAAATGTGAGTCACAAGGGAAACGATTGCCTCTGTTTTATTCAAGATTCTAGTGTCTAAAATCATGTCTAGCCTACAGTGGGTACTCAATAAATAAGCTTTTTCTCCCACCAGACTATGAACCCTTTGGGAACAAATGCTTTATTTACTTTCAAAATACCTAGCATTTCACTTACACGTGTAATCTAAAAAATAAAACAAAAGACATATATAACAAAACAGAAACAAACTCACAGATACACAGAACTAGTAGATACCACTGGGGAGAGAGAGGTGATGGGAGGGTCAAAATAGGGGAAGGGGACTAAGAGGCATAAACTACTAGGTATAAAATAAATAAGATACAAGGATAGCACAGGAAATATAGCCAAATACTTTATAATAACTTTATATGGAGAATAATCATATAAAAATATCAAATCACTGTACACCTGAAACTAGTATTACACTGTAAGTCAACTATACTTCAATTTTTTTTTAATTTAAAAAGACGAGGAACACAAAGTTTACCATAAAAAGCCAGTTCAGCTTTTTTCACAGAGAGAAAAGTGTGACAGTGCATATAATTGAGGTCTATAAATTATCAATATGTAGCACCTGAATTTGTAACCAAATTCCAGATCAGAACAAGAGCCTCTCCCTGTATTCCCCATCTCAGAGAATGTCTCCATTCAAGACATATTCAAGGGCTTCCCTGGTGGCGCAGTGGTTGAGAGTCCGCCTGCCAATGCAGGGGACTCGGGTTCGTGCCCCGGTACGCGAAGATCCCACATGCCGCTGAGCGGCTGGGCCCGTGAGCCATGGCCGCTGAGCCTGCGCGTCCGGAGCCTGTGCTCCGCAACGGGAGAGGCCACAACAGTGAGAGGCCCGCATACCACACACACAAAAAAAAATTCCGGGCCCTTTTACCTCAGGAGAGTTTCTAGAGGTCCAGGGGTGTGGGCATGTCAAGCTCTCCTCCCTTTTATTTATTTATTTTTTTGCGGTACGCGGGCCTCTCACTGTTGTGGCCTCTCCCGTTGCGGAGCCGGACGCGCAGGCTCAGCGGCCATGGCTCACGGGCCCAGCCGCTCAGCGGCATGTGGGATCTTCGCGGACCGGGGCACGAACCCGAGTCCCCTGCATTGGCAGGCGGACTCTCAACCGCTGCGCCACCAGGGAAGCCCTCTCCCTTTTATAGCCATGAATAAGTTCCTGTATCTGGCCCTTCCTACAAAAAACAAAACAAAACAAAAAAAACATACACACACACACACACAACGCACTAGTGAGCCTCAGAATTTTGAGGCAGTATAATCCTCATTGGCGTGTGCTACTCCCGCGCATTTACTAACCCGAAAAGCAGCTAGTTTCCAGTGGAGCCTGTAACAAAACAAAGCTTTGCAACAGGTACAGGCTGCCCTGTGAACAGAGGTTTCCTTAAATGCCTGAAGCAAAAGTAAGAAAACACTACCTTTCCAGTCCTTGCAGATTGGCTCTAATTAGGTCACTGTTCTGACGCTCAGCAAGGCTGCTCACCGCTCCCGTCGGCAACTCATTTCCCGCCTTTAAGCGGGAAGATCAGACCAGAGGAAAGCTTCGGGTCTTCTCAGGTCTTCTCTGAGCATGCGCCTTGTCCTGGGCATGCGCGTGGCTTTTAAATCCCCAGTCTGAGCCGGAGCTTTCCCATGCCCCGCTTCCCCGGAAAAAGCTCTCTCCTCAGCTTTTCCTCTCAGACTCCCTATAGTTTTCTGTTTTCCTCAGGTGGGAATCATTTGTCCGAGGTGGCAGAGAGGTTTTTCATTTGGCTTTCAATGTTTTGAGGATGCCGGCTACATAGCAACTTTTTCTCTCTCAGAGAGTTCCAGTTTCCTTATAACAGAGCAGTTCTTCAGGCAGCTTCTAGAAAAACTGACAGATGCAATTTTATGAGAAGGTCTGCTCTGCTCCGTGTGGAGCCGGGCCGCACACTGGGAACCTGGGCTGCCTTCTTCAAGACCGCCGGTGAGTCGGGGAGTCTGGTGGCTCAGGACAAGTAAAAATGTTGCAAAGCCCTCTTACTCCTTTTCAGGTGGCTTTTATTTGATTTAGCGTTCACTTGGTTCGTGTAAACTTCTGTTTTCCAGCGTTCCCACAAGTTGATTCTGACACTTTTTGCTCATTTTTTCGCTGTTTTTGTGGAGAGATGAGCCCTGGAAACTACCTACTCTGCCATTGTTGCTAATGTCATTCCTCTTTGTACTAACTTTTGAAGTCAGGCAGTGAAAATTCTCCATTTTTTTTTTTAAGGCTGTTTTTGATTCTCTATGTCTTATGCTTTTCCATATGTATTTTAGTAGTTACCTTGTACCTTTGAAATATTCTGCTTAGACTTTGATAGAGACTGCACTAAATCTGTAGAACAGAAATTGCCATCTTAATAATCATAAGCTTTTGAATGCATGGACATAATATTCTTATGTACTTAAGATTTTTTTTTTAATTTCCCTCAGGAAGATTTTGCGGATTTGTGTGTCTCCCTTTTTCCACTTCTTTTGTCAACTATATTTCTAACTATTCTTTTTGATACTATGTGTATATACTTAGTTTCTTAATTTCATTTTTTGGATTATTTATTGCTAGTGTGTGGAAATACATTTGACTTTTGTATATTGATCTTTTTTCTGAGTCCTTCCTGGACTCATTAGTTTTCATAGTTTTTTTTTCTTTATAATTCTTCAGGTTTTCTTTATACATGTTCATACTACCTGCGAGTAAAGCAGTTTGAAACCCGGATATCTTTTATTTTTTCATCTTGCCTGATTGGCTGATTGCACTGGCGAGAACCTTATGCACCATACTGAACAGAAGTGGTAAGAGAGGACATTTTGCCATAGTCCCGATTTTAGGGAGAAAAAGTCATTCTTTCACTATCTTAGTTTGTTGAGAGTTTTTTTGAGATACTTTCCTGGGAAAATATGTTTACCTTGAGCCATTTCCCTATTAATATAATACAGATGACATGTTTTCATGTGTCTGATGATCATTTAAAAAAAACAATGAACACACTTCTGTTCTATCACCAGCCAAAAATAACATATTTGCATTTAGGGAACATGGATATTAAAAATTTACTTATTAATCTACAAAATTTGCAAAATAAGTATCACTTTAATTGCCAAGAAGTATCAGTAATTATTCCTTTATTCTAAAGCTCATATGAGTTACTTGAACTATCAGATTTTATTTACTTAATAAGTCTGAATAGTAAACCATCTACTGTGATTTTTCAGCAAGCCTCTTTACATATTCTCTTGCATTTAGGTCCACTAAATGTTATTATCTTTATAGATTAATATGTTGGTCTTTGCCTCCATAGTGTCAAATATACAGATAAAAATTATTATACAGAAATAAGCTGTAATGTTAGGTGAGGTTACCTCTGAATGGATAGACAATCATATATCAAAGGACTAGGAAGGAATACACTAAAAAGTTAACAGCAGTTATATATCAATGCTAGATTATGATTAATTTTAGTATTTTGCATGCATATTTTCAATTTTATTTTTTAAATATTTTAATATTTAAATAGGTTAAATAATTCATCTTGATTTTAGCAAAGAATAACACCTCAATTCTTGTCCCCAGGCTATCATTCCCCTATGGATAATTTTTTCACAGATTTTACACATTTTTTAAAGTTATCTTCCTTTTATTCATCTAAATTGCTTAGGAATGTCAGGTGATAGGAGCAGATAAAAAGGGATAAATATGAAGTGCACCATAAGAGAGAAATAAGGCTTCATAATGGCATCTAGGAGAATTTGGGGAGGTGTGTAAACAAGGGAGTTTAAGAAAAATCAAACATTTAACTTAACCTTATTTGCCATTTGCATTGCAATGTTAATGATTTTCCCATAGATTTTGAGTATCTTTTGCTATCTAAATATACATATATTATTTAATTAGTTTATAAAAGGCAGCATGTGAAAATTGAATGTTCCATATTTGAATTGATGCTGGGCAGGGACATGAGACATGGCAACATAAGTAAGAGAATTTGGTAGCAATAGGATTGGAACCAGAGGGAAGCATGAAATCATAAGCCATGGGTATTTGTCAGCATATTGCAAAATATATTGACCTTCCACAAGACTAAGGAGGTATTTAAATCACCTGTAATTTTAGTGATTCATGCAGCCACCTGGATTAAAGTTTGTTTCTTCACATATAAAGCTATTTGAACTGTGGTGTAAGAGTCCAAACCAGCCAACCCCTTTTCATATTGTGCTTGTGATTTATTCCTACAATTTTCAAAGTTTGGAATATTTTGAGTCTCTCTGAATTTTATTCACCATCTGCTTTTCTCCTTTGAGTGCAAAAGTCACCATTTTCTCTATTGTTGCTCAGAAGCCAATTTGCTTGTATGAAACTCCAAGGTTTACAGTGTGTCTGCACTATTGCACATTGGAGTTCAGAAAAACATGTCTCTGAAGCTTAATTTATGTATTCAACCAAACGCAATTATTTGGAAAGTACAGAATGATCACTATACTAAAATTGATCTACTCTAAAGAGATTTAATATATTCAGTGATCAATTCCATGCAAGGATTGTAAATTTCACATAGACTAACACTAGCAGATTGCAGGGATTCTAATGAGTGAGTTTCTGTGTCTTCTAGGATCTGTACAAATATGCAGCCATGGTAAATTAGAAGAGCTGAAAAAAGAAAAGTATGCACACTCTTCACAAGGTAATTACCCAAGTGGAGATTATATTAAAATAGATAGTTTGCTCAATTTCTAAAATAAATTCACACATTTTTACCTTAAGAATGGCAACATATCTGGAATATTGCCTGAGTATAAAATCATTGTACAGGTGTTTTCACTACAGTGAAGGGATGTTAAGAGAGAGTATTAAACTCAATAATTCAGCAAGTTTCAAAAGGTGTTACAGTAACCTGGAGTTGGCAGTTATCATGCATAATTTTCACATACAATTGCATAAAACTTTCTAATTCTAGGCATCAACTCACATTCTGAGAACTTATAATTTACTTTCTATTGAAACCAGCACCTCGGTAATAATATATGATATGTCAATATTATCTGAGTAATGTTTGTATGTGAGATATCAACATAGCTAAAAATATATTGAAAGGAAGTCTGAATTTCCTTCCCCTAAAAGACAAAGAAAAAAAATATGGTCTTTCAGCGGTTTGTCTACTCTTTCCAAACGTTCACAAAATAATGCAAATGTAATCCTCCAAAGAGAAATCAAGTGCTGTTTTCAATATCAGTAAAAGAGATGAAATAATTGAGTATTAAATGTTGCTGCTAAAATTTATCTCTAAGTTGAGCAGTTAACCAAATTATGATTTGTTATAAAAGGTAACTGTGATTGCTATCTATATGAGCCATATTGCCCCATTTACACAATGATAAAAGTTTAGTAGTACTGGACATTCAGTGTCTAATTTGTGTAACTGTCAGGGTGAGGGGCCAGGGTCTTAGGCTACACATATTAAGATGTTGCTAATTCTGGGACACCAACTCCTCCAAAAATTTCAATTCTAATGTTTTTATCATTTGTGGTATTGAATGCTCTTACTTGTTTTCCAGTTTTCTGGGTTTCAAGTTTTGAAGGCAAATTTATTATATCATTCATACAGCCAACAGTCCTCCCTTAGAACAAGGATAGAATATATTATCAAATTGTTATAAACTCCAGTATTGTCACAGATTTCTAGATGGCAATTAAATGTTCCAGTTAGACTAATAAAAGTGATCTCCTAAAATGGTGCAAACTGACAAAAAGTACTCTGATTTATACATTGCCTCACTTTATTTCTAGTATCCATTTCTTTTATTTTTTTCCCCCCAGTGGGAAAAGATGGGTAAACCAGCATCTTTTTTATTCTCCAAAATGGAAAGAAAAATAGTAAAATAGATTATAAGCCTGCTTTTCAGCAATTTAATTTGGCTGTAAAGATACACACACACACCGCCCCCCACCCCACCCCGATATGTGTTAGCTGATTTCCAAAGATAGTGAAACCTATTCACCACCCCCTTCACTGTCTACCATCAAAAGTGGTAATGCTCCTCCCCTTGAACCTGAGCTAGTCCTGTGACTGCTTTGTCAATAGAATGTGGACTTTAAAGTGGGGTTTCAGGGCTTCTGACCCAGCCATTAAGAAGACCTGGCAGCCTAAGGTCTCCATCACAGAGTCCTGAGCTGCCAAGAAGTCCAAGTTGTCCTGCTAGAAAGAGATCCACGTGATGAGGTCTTGGAAGATTAGACACAACATAGAGTGGCCACAAAGAGAAGCAGCAGACAGCCCAGCTACTATCTGATTACACCTACATAAGATTACACCTACATCTACTTAAGAGACCTCAAGCTAGATCTTTAAAGCAACCTTATAGCTCATTCTGGCCAACCCACAGAATCACAAGATAAAATAAAATCGTTGTTCTATAAACCACCAAATTTTGGAGTTATCTGTTATTTGACAATATTGAAGTGCAATAGACTTATATAGAAATGGTGTATTGCTATCACACCAAAAAAAAAAACAACCTTAAAATGTGTCATTCATTTTGGGACAGTGTGTTGGGTAGAAGCTGGAAGCACCTTGAGAAGACTTAGGATTGAAGGAAAGAAGGAAATTATTTGAGCTGGAAAGAAAGAGACCTAAGTTATAATAAAAAAAAAAATAATAAAACAGTCAATGAAGGCATCACGAAAGATTGAAAGGAGACCTATACAACTTGTTGGTCTGGCTAATGAGATATCTAGGCAGAATGTTGAGAATGTAAACTGTTTTATGGTTTTGTTTGGTGAAAAACAAAATAAAATCTGTTGATGATGAAGTATAGAAGAAGCCAGATGAGCTAAAAAGGGACTCCTCAATTTGGCAGGATAATTTAGAGGAAACATAAAGAAGCAGGAATGTTCTAACTCCAAAAATAAAACTTTGTCTTATTTTCAGTTTTTCTAGAAGGAAAAGGAAATAAAGTAGGCAGTAGCCTCAGAGTAAAGGTCAAATCTGGGCCATTGCCAGTAAAACCTAACCTCAGAGTAAATTTTAGAACAAGGATTAGTGTAAACACCTTTATTAAACCTAAGAAAAATCTAATTTGTTATCTCTAGACATTTTCACCTAGATGAAAAAGTCTCTTGGTCCAAAATAGAATTTCTAAGAATCTTAAGGACACTTTACCTCAGCAGCCTCACAGGAGGTCCAAGGTGGCTAGGATTTCACCTTTGAAAGAAATGAGTGGTATTTTTTTTTAATCTAAAGGATTTTATTATAATTTGACACATAAAAATCCGTAAATATTATTAAAGGAATTATATCACAGTGTTCTGAAAGGGACAGATGAAATTCATAATGGCAAGAGTCACCCTGGGACCTCAGAATCTATAAGCAGCATGCAGGCTGAAAAAGTTACTGAGCTGCAAACATGAGTCATTTCTTATACAAAAGTGAGGTTAACTCAGAGGACAAAGTGAGTGCTGGAGATTGGAGCCAACATCTGTGGGGAACCACTTTAATGGAGCTGGAAGCTCTAATCATGGAACTAGATATATCAGTTGCATATAAAAATTGCTTTGAGCTGCTTATTCCTCTCTTCCTACTACTTTCCACTTATTTGTGTGAGAGCCAACTACAGATTCTTTGTCCCTGCTCACTGTTATATGTTGGGTGAATGGAGTACAGAAAACTCCCTATTTCAAAGGTTCCTAGTTCAAAAGTGTCAGTATCCAAGGAGGTGAAACAGAAATTACACCAGAGGAACCTCATCCACACTGTTCCTAATTTAGACAAGGGAATTCTAGAATTCAAGCTGATACTGTAAAGGGACAATACTTTGGGGCATCTAGTAAGGAATGGGTGTACATGGCACATGGAAGGAAATAAATTGTTATGGCCAGGAGGTGGATGGTCTCAAAACATCTGCCCCTCACGGTATGCAAATGGTACTCCATAAATCAGGAGGTGGGTCTTTCCAGTTGAATTCAGGCTAGAATTGTGACTAATTTGATAAATAGAATGCAGAGGAAGTGGCATTCTGGAAGTTCTGAGCCCAGGCATTAAGAAGAGCATTAAGTCAGAATGGGAGAAAATATTTGCAAATGATGTGACTGACAAGAGATTAGTCTCCAAAATTTACAAATAGCTTATGTGGCTTAATATCATCAAAACAAACAACCCAATCAAAAAATAGGCAGAAGACCTAAATAGACATTTCTCCAAAGAAGATATACAGATGGCCAAGAGGCACATGAAATGTTCAGCGTCATTAATTATTAGAGAAATTCAAATCAAAACTACAATAAGATATCACCTCACACCAGTCAAAATGGCTCTCATCAAAACAAATCCCCAAACACTAAATGCTGGAGGGGGTATGGAGAGAAGAGAACCCTCCTACACTGTTGGTGGGAATGTAAATTGGTATAGCCACTGTGGAGAACAGTATGGAGGTTCCTTAAAAAACTAAAAATAGAGCTACCATTAGATCCAGCAATCCCATTCCTGGACATATATCCAGAGAAAAACATGGTCCGAAAGATACCTGCACCCCAGTGTTCATTGCAGCACTGTTTACAGTAGTCAAGACATGGAAGCAACCTAAATGTCCATCGACAGAGGAATGGATAAAGAAAATGTGGTACATATATACAATGGAATATTACTCAGCCATGATAAAGAATGAAGTAATGC
This sequence comes from Leucopleurus acutus, assembly GCF_964270905.1. Lineage (NCBI taxonomy): Eukaryota > Metazoa > Chordata > Mammalia > Artiodactyla > Delphinidae > Leucopleurus > Leucopleurus acutus. Next base: position 58,263,024 of record NC_139159.1, read on the forward strand.
CATTTGCAGCAACATGGTTGGACCTAGAGATTGTCATACTGAGATAACTAAGACAGAGAAAGAGAAATATTGTATGATGTCGCTTATATGCAGAAACTAAAAAAAAAAAGATACAAATGAACTTATTTACAAAATAGAAACAGACTCAGAGACTTAGAAAACGAACTTATGGTTACCAGGGAAGAAGGGTGGGGGGCAGGGATAGGGAGCTTGGGATTGACATGTACACACTGCTATATTTAAAATAAACCAACAAGGAAAAAAAAAAGAGTACATGGAAGATCTCCAACCACTCCCCACCAAAAAAAGAGCATTAAGGCAGCTTCCTTTTTTATGCTTTTGGGGCTGTAAGACATCATGCAGGAAATCCAGGCTACCCTGTAAACAGAGAAGTCCGTGTGGAGAGGTCCTGGATGATGAGGTAACAACCGGAGAGAAAAGCCACATGGAGAAGTACAAGGTTATAGTTAACCAACATCAGCTGAATCCCAGCCACCATCTGACTGCAACCACCTGAGAGACATGAAGCAAGACTAGTAAACAAATCAATCAGCTGAGCCCCATCCAAATTGTGATATATAAAAAAATGGTGGTTGGTTTAAGCCAGCTATTGACCCATTTTTGCAAAGGGTCATATATTAAATGTTTTAGGATTTGTGATCCACATATGGTCCCTGTTGTTTAAAAAGTGTGAAAATCATGCTTAACTAACAGGTTGTACAAAACCCAGCCACAGACTGTGGGTATTTTGTCAACACTTATTTTAAGCCGTTACATCTTAGGCTGGTTTGTTATGGTGCAGAATGTAACCAAAACAATTTATAACCATATTTAAATCATAAAAGGGAAATTTGACAGCACATTTAAGAATGTATAGAACGATATACTTTCATTACATTTTTAAAACAAACAAACTTGTATCTGGAAGGTAATATTCTGATTTGATTTCTCAAACAATAACACTAGAGATAAAAGCGTGTTAAAAAAGTAAATAGCCACTAATTCTGGGAATAAAAAGTAGCATGACAATTTTAGTTTAAATATATTCTAGTTGATCAAATAGATTGAGTCTCTGAATTCCAACTTGCCACCTATAAATCATAGAACAATTAGTTCTTGAACAAATGCATGTGTTTAACTTTGCCTAGCTGAAATCCATCATGTTAGCTCACAAGAACTTTCAAACCCACACACATAGCAATATTTGTACTTAAAACTCTGTGACTCCTCATTTGTCTTGTTATAAAATGAATTATTTACATACCTACTGTACGATATAGCAGTTATGTAGTACTTACGTGGGGAAAAATGATAAAATGTTTACAGCATGTACTTTGATGGAGAAAGTGATCATCTCAAAGAAATAAGATGCACTCAATTAAGAGTTAGGGGTAAGTGGGAAACAATTTTTAACGTGTTTATATCCACATGGTCATTTTCACAGAGTAACTACTCAGAATATTTTCCAATTGACTAAAATTAAGATGAGATGTAATTAGGTGTCAAGTGAATGCTATGATTGGGAGTTTAGAAGAGGCGTATTTATTGCTAAACTTTTTAAAAATAGATTTGTTACTGATTTTCTATATGTGTTATCTTTGATATCGATCTAAATGTTAAGAAAAATTGAAATCTGTCATTTGTTGTATCATAAGTTATCCAAATTTTTGATTGCATGACAAAAAAATTGGATAGATAATCAGAGAAAAAATATATATAGTAGCAATAAAAATGAAAATTTGAATGCTTGATTCTAAGAGGGAACGTACACAAAATTTAGAATATATTTATCGTAAGTGAAATTCAGAATTGAGATTAGTAGTTTTATTGTTTATATTGATGTGTATTAATCAATGGACAACTAAACAAAACTCATTTCACAAGTCTTCATTTGGAATTTTTGCTTCAATGTCTATTTCTTAAGTATGCATTCACAAAACCATATGATTTCCTTCTTATAAGTAAACAATCATATAACAGCTGTTTTTGTTCAATATTATTGCTTAATAATTTGCATTGTTATATCCCAATAACATCGATTTCACATTGGTCCCTACCTGATAAACATGCCAAATTGTAGATGATCCTTTTCCTACATTCCTTTGCCCATACAAAAGTGCAGCACTCCAAATTCCTATATAGATTTTTAAAGTCCTTCTAAACAGAATAAACAGGCAAACCTTGGTGATGCTTCAAATCACCTACTCTAACCACTGTAAAATTTATGCTCCCAGTTATATTTTTAAATTGACAATATGAGGGAAATGCCCTTTCCTGTTTCTCACAGGGAATGAGAAGGGCAAATATTGGACACTTATTATTCTAACTTACAAAAAGAAAAAAAATGCACACATTGTTTGGTCTACATTTAAAATGCTTATCAGCCTCAAAGTTTTCCACACTCCATTCCTCTACCATAATCCACATCTTGATCAAAGTGTCAGCTTCAGTTATTTTTAGTTTGTACATTCTAACTAGTAAAATTTGAGAGTTAAAACTAAGACAGCAAATTAGTCTCAGTTCCAAAAAAAAAAATAAGCATCACTGATTCCATTACCTAACCTATAGACTCCAAGATTTTCCACATCACCTTTGACAGACTTCAATGTGGCATTCCTCAGATACTCATCTGGTGCTGATAAACATTTTCTCATGGAAGACCCAGCATCACACACCTATCTTTTTTAGTCGGGTCATTGTTTATTAATGCCAGCCTAGATGAACCAGAGCATGTTGTGAATATTAAGTTTTATAATTTAGAATTCAGTACTTTCTCTGGGCAGACTTCCTTTTCCCATCTGCACAGGACGCTTGATTATTTTTCCATAGTTCTTTATTTTTTCTTGTTCTTCCTCCCTTTCAGGAGCTCCATGTATATCCCCTTGTTAGAATTGCTCAGTCATTGTATTTGTTGTGTAGAAAGAAGTATAGCAACATTTATGAAAAAAGAAAAAAAGCCCACTAAAAAAAACTGACATTGATTTCACTAATTGAATTTTTATGGTGGTAAAACAATAGAACATTTTCAAATAGTATTTTTTAAAACTATTAAGTGTTTTTTAAACTATTATTCATTTACCAAGAAAAAGTGCATTAAGAAAAATTTCATTATGATTCACTTTGTATCTTTTATGTTACCAATATAAAACAGTATAAATAGTACTTAATACATATTTGCGAGTTAATAAAATCATGTTTTTATATATACTTTAACATATGTCATTTCACTTATATTTATGTAAGAATAAGCTTTCAATACCTAAATTTTCCTTGCATATTCTAGCCTTTTGTTAGCTCTTTGAATTCTAAAACCATTGTTATGGTTTGAACAAATAAGAGCTTTTCAAAAATAATTTTAAAATAAAACATGAATAACCAAAGTTGTTTCTCCACTAGTCAGGGGATGTTGTACATGAAAAGTAAAACAGTAAACAAAATTATTATTGTTAATATCATCAACACCTGTAATTATAATTTACTTTTTCTAAAACAAATATACAACTACTTTTAACCAATATGAAACGAGATTTAACATATTTAATATATTTCTAGCTTGCAAGTGTAAAAGAAAAAAAATAAAAGAATACAAACAAAATGCTTAAAGGACATCAACAGAAAACTAAAAACAAAATACACATGGATAATAAAATATGAACACAAATAAAATATGAACACAAATAAAATATGAACAAAGAAATAAGCATTAAGTGTAAGACAGCATTTTTCACCCATCAGATTGGCATTTTTTAATGATAATATTTAACTTGAAGGTAAGGCAGTATTCAAGACATTCAAAGCTGATCAGAGTTGTGTAAGTTAATAAGACATTTATGAAAATACTTAAATACCCCATGTACATTAGTACACCCATAGTAAGTGAGCCCTGGGACTCCATCTTCTGAGAGAAAGATTTGAAAATATTAGCCAATATTGTACACACATGCCAAAACATTTATACAAACACCAAACATTTAGGAATAACAAGTTTCTAACCACAGCAACATACTTAATAAATTAAACCACCTCTGCCACCCTCAAAGATAGTTGCACCTCTCCCAAATGTTTGCTAGAATATGCAACTACAACCACTTTTGAATTAAGGACTCATTGGGTTGCTTTGAACTGGCAGTACCTAGGAAGATGCATGCACACCAGAAGCAAAGGAATCTGGAAACATTTATTGCCTAGTTTTTACCTTAGGAAACCTAGCCTCATAATGTGGAAAATTACTGTGTTATAGAGTGCATGCCCTACAATGTTGGACACAATATGTGTTCACTGTAAAAATGTCTGCTTTCTATGCTATTTATATAAATATGTGTACTTTTTAATAAGCTTGAAAAAGACAATTCTTCCCACCTTTGATGGTCAGAATTCTTCTCCTTTTACAATGAACTCAAGAAAATAGGTTTTTATTGACTTGATATGCAAGTTAAATGTTGCAGAACATCTTTTTTATCTAATTTGATTTATTATTTTGTGGTGAAAATCACATATGTTTTAGCGACAACAGCATAATTTTAAGCATAGTCACAGCAGTATATACATAGCTTGTTTTTAAATCCTGACTACACCATTAATTAGCTATATGATATGAGTAGTGATTTTACCTACTATTTATTTGTTTCTTCATCTATAAAATGGTAGTAATAATTGTGGTTAAGTAATAATGTTGTGAGGACTGATCTACTTGATATGTATAAAGAATTTAGAACAGTGCCTGGCAGAGAGTAGGCACCTTATAAAAGTTATTAAAGTAACTTTTTTTCAGATGTGGAACTTTTGTGTGTGTGTGTGTGGTAGGCGGGCCTCTCACTGCTGTGGCCTCTCCCGTTGCGGAGCACAGGCTCCAGACGCGCAGGCTCCAGACGCGCAGGCTCAGCGGCCATGGCTCACGGGCCCAGCCGCTCCACGGCATGTGGGATCCTCCCGGACCGGGGCACGAACCCGTCCCCCCTGCATTGGCAGGCGGACTCTCAACCACTGCGCCACCAGGGAAGCCCCAGATGTGGAACTTTTATTCAGACAGGCATACAGAGGAATATGATTTGACTATCTTTATTGTCCTCCGTGTGTCTTTTCCAATTGCCTACCCACATACACATATTTTTCAATACTATTTTGCAGAAGTGGAAGTTACTTCCTACCTCTGTTTATCAACTATTCATTTCTAAGTATGCCCACCCCCCCACACACACACTTTGTACTCACTGGAGGAAACTCACAGCATTCCTAGTTTTAGGATGTTACAAATAGGCATGAAACTTTATTTCAAGCATTATATGTATTTAAACAAGAGTATAAATTGGTTTTATATGAGATATACATGTTAAAATCATAGCAGGAAGAAGTTATTTCAGATCTTTCACCTGAGGGTATTAGGGAAGACTCACTAAAAGGAAAAAGAAGAAGGAAACACAGTATACCATTGCTATTATAGGGCTTGTGCATCCTTCCCTCTCCCCTGATTGAGGACTGATTGTTATTAAAGACTCATGAGGGTAAAATTTGGAGATTCATTCCTTCCACATTTTTGCATGCTCAGATAATCCTTATACTTGCAGATTTGGTGGTCTTCTATGCATCTTGATGTACTAAAATCCTGCCTTGATAGAATGCTCTGATATAAATAAATTGATATTATGTGGTTCCTGGGAATGTTTTCTTTCTATGTCTCGATGGTCTTAGGAGTACCTGATTCCAAGAAAATTATGCTAAATCCTGCTGAGATCTGTCTGTGGAAGACAGTCTTCTTTAATATCATAAGCTCCTCTGTTGAAATGTTTTGTAAAGTAAAATGTCTCTGTCTTATGGCCTTTTACTATTACAAACTTTCTAATATCATTTCTCATTGATATCTTCTCGTAAACCAAATTTAAGACTCAATGTTTTAAACCCATTATAGTTACAATTTATCCATCAACTCATACCTATTAACACTCACTGCCATAATTATTATCCATTCATAGCACCTCACACTGACATTAGTATTTTACCCTACAATAAAAAATGCTATTAATATATTATATCAGTTTCATTATAATTGTTTCATTGGTAACATAATATTAGCTTTATTATCTTCATCTGAAGACTATATAAAGTGACCTGAATGTGATTCTGTTTAATATATTGTCAGTGACCTGTACAATAGATTTAAGACAAATAGTAGGTGTGTAGTTAAATACCAAACATTTCCTTTAATAAAATGTGCTGTTTCTTCAAAAGTAGCTATTAGCCTGTCCCATCATTATCCTGTTTAATGAATTCTTTAAATTTTTCTGAAAATCAGATTCCTGTTATAATTAGTTTCTTTATGGCTTAGAATTAATGTTATTTTTAAAATACCAGTTTAGCATGTAGAAAGCACTAGCAAAACATATAATCTCACTTTGCACAAATTATTTTATTGGTTTCAGTATTTATGTTTGAATCTGTCCTGGTCCAGCCAGGAAATAGAAACTGCACAACAGTAGAAATTAACACTACATTGTAAAAAACTATACCCCAATTAAAAAAAAGAACAAAAACAAAAACACAATTGTTTTAACAGACAATATTTATTATAAAGTTTAGTTCTTGAAAAACTAAAAAGGCTTTATCAGTTGTATACTACTATGTAACCAGCTACTCCTTTACCTAATGACTTAACACAATAATGATTTATTTTTTCTAATGATTCTGTGGGTTGGCAGGGATCATCCGGGCTGTCCTTCTATTCCAAATGGTCCAACTAGGATAAATCATGCAACTTCATGCAACTGGGAGCTCAGCTGGAGCTAGAAAATCCTAACAGCTCATCCACATGTCTGGCATCTCAGTTAGGGTAGCTGAAATGTCAGGGTCTGCTTCTGCTTCTCTGAAAACAGCAAAGTTGGACTTCTTACATGGTGGTGCAAAACTCTAAGAGAGCAAATATAAAGTTGCCTCGCTTCATTTCTGTCCCATGCTATTGGTCAAAGCATGTTGCAATGCCAACTCAGATTCAGGAGGAAGGGAAGTAACTCCAATTAATGGGAGGAATTGCAAAAATAAACAAGAATGGGAGAATAGTGGACAATTGTCATTGAAGACAAGGCATTAAGAAAACATGAAGTACATGGTGGTAGCAACTGCAAAAGGTAGCTCTCCACCTAGGGTTGTTGGAACAAAGAGAAGAGAGGGGGATAATTAAAACTTAAAAGATAGGAATAAAAGCCACATGAGTCTGGACTCCTGATGAGAAGTTACTACTCAGCTGATACTGTTTTCTCAAAGCCAACAGAGGGCCCCATGGATGGGTCCAGACATTTTACATATTAGCATATTAACCCTCTATTCAATCTCATTCAGTCTTTCATAAATGCTGGCATCTCTGAAGGTATATGATGAGGATGGTTTTGAAAGTGTTGGCTTTTAGGAAAGGAATCCTACTCTTACTAGAACAAACTGTTCACTGGTTGTCACTGTTGTGAATGGCCTACTACTATGTCACTGTACTGAATCAAATAGGAAGCAAATAGAAAAAGAAAGAAAAATCAACAGGTAGAAAACAGAAAGGAGAGTCTGTTCTCCCTCTAGCCTTTTCACTCCCTCTTGTACCCCCTACAGGCGAGCATGACAAAGAGGCAGCAGTCAGAGCAGAAATATGGTTTGTATACTCTCTGCCCCTGCATTACAAAGCCCAGTGTGGTCTTGGGGCTTTAAATCTGAGTAACAGTTCTGGATGTAAAAATCCCTGTACCTTAGTGGATAATTATAGGGGAAACATGTCATAAATTAATTTACTATGAAATTGCAAAGCTAATAAGAGACATGCTTCCTGATGTTGACTTTCATAATGTCTCCAATGTTTAGTAACCCTTACCTAAATATCATATTATACAAAAGTTATATGATTTTTCCTGTATTAAAAAATTTATTAAGTTCTATGAGTCTTACAAGTCTCAAGACAACTTCAAAATTAAGTTCAGTGATCACATTATTTTAATAAATTCACAGACTCTAAGGATGGCTACTTATAAAGATAACATGTATTGGGGTATTTAAGGTCTAATATGTATTTTTGTTTTTTTTCTTATCAGTATCGTTACTTTTATTTACACCACATATATATAGTGTGCCAATATAAAGAGTTCAATTCTACTATAGAATTATAAGAAATATTTTACATGTACATATTTTATTTAAAAGCATATTTATTTTTTTTAAAGATAAGTACAAGTTTTATTTATTTATTGGCTGCATTGGGTCTTTGTTGCTGGGCGTGGGCTTTCTCTGGTTGCAGCGAGCAGGAGCTACTCTTCGTTGCGGTGCACGGGCTTCTCACTGCAGTGGAGCACGGGCTCTAGGCACATGGGCTTCAGTAGTTGCGGCACACAGGCCCTAGAGCACACAGGCTTCAGTAATTGTGGCTTGTGGGCTCAGTAGTTGTGGCTCACAGGCTCTAGAGTGCAGGCTCAGTAGTTGTGACGCACTGGCTTAGTTGCTCCGCAGCATGTGGGATCTTCCCAGACCAGGGATCGCACCCATGTCCCCTACACTGGCACGCAGATTCTTAACCACTCTGCCACCAGGGAAGTCCTAAAAGCATATTTATAGATATGTGCAAATACTTAAAAAGATATATTTACAGAATTTTTGCAATAAATAATTCTTAGTTGTGAATAGCAGACCCACCTTCTCATTTGTCTTTAGAAAATAAATGAAGCCTCACATTTATTTCAAGACAATTATCATGGTCAAGTCTCTGTTCTCTTTTTTTACTCTTTAGTTCCTCTTGATACTTTTTTTATTATTTATTTTTTATTATTATTATTTTTTGGCTGTGTTGGGTCTTCATTGCTGTGCTCAGGCTTTCTCTAGTTGCAGTGAGTTAGGGCTACTCTTCGTTGTGGTGCACAGGCTTCTCATTGCAGTGGCTTCTCTTGTTGTGGAGCATGGACTCTAGGCTTGCAGGCTTCAGTGGTTGTGACACATGGTCTCACTAGTTGTGGCTCACAGGCTCTAGAGCACAGGCTCAGTAATTGTGGCACACAGGGTTAGTTGCTCTGTGGCCTGTGGGATCTTCCCGGACCAGGGCTCAAACCTGTGTCCCCTGCATTGGCAGGTGGATTCTTAACCACTGCACCATCAGGGTAGCCCCAGTTCCTCTTACTATTAACAAAAGGAGAGTTCCACAAACAGGTGAATAGGTTTTTAAAAATTGCTTTTATGTAACAACATGTAAGTAGATAACTAGAATTTCAATATTTTTAAGAAATTAAATTTTACACCTATTTGAAATTAGGATAAGAAGGAATTTGGGATGTGAATGACTTTTAAACATAAACCTTGTAGCTGAGAAATGGGAAAATAATAGTTTAGACTGCAGACCTAAGGCTCCCATTGTGTAGTATCCTTCATGCAGACCGCACTACTTATAGAACAGGTGTGTTTTTTCTGATGACCTTCTGACTAAATGGACTGCTGGCTTGCATGGCTATAATTACATGATGTCAGTATTCCATGCACTAGGCAGAGATTTTCACTTCATATATCATTCACAAAGAGCAGCAGGGATTCCACAGTCATCAGTTCACACTTCAGTTTTTTTAAACTTTAGGAGTTTTTAAGTTAAAAAGAATCAAAGATCATATAGTCAGTCATTATGACCTGCATCCATATAATTTTAAACCAGAAGATGTGCCACTCATTTGGGCCAAGGCACAGCAAGTATTCTTGTAAGAACCATGAATAGAGGAAAGAAACTACTGTCAAAATGGCTTAGTCTTTTATGAGGAAACATTTTTTTGTTTTATTGTTCTATGTGAAGTACTGCACAATAAATGATGGTTTCACAAATGTTATCTCTGATCCTCTGAATACATAAGGGGGAAAGAGGTAAAATGTATTTTGCATCAAAATGCTTTCACATTGACACATTTACGAAGGAAATCACAGCATAGACTCTTCTGGTGAATTCTTCTGGTGCCTTGTAACGAGCATTTAGAATGCTACACTCAGTAATTTAGAAAATCCCTCTATTAGCTTTCTTTGATTTTGTGTACCCATGGAGAAATTGTAAAGTAGGCTAAGTTCATATTCTATATTCAAATATTCTCATTGCCCTTATGGGGCCCCCTATCTCCATGTGACATTTAATTTACAATACTATTTTCTGGTTCTGAGTCTTTGTTCTTACCATCTGGAAATCCTAAAAACTGAGGTGTAGAAACATTCCCTAGAAGTTCTCTTTTTTTTGTTGTTGCTCATGAAATTCAGTATGCTTTTGTGCAACATTAATAATACATGGCCATCCACTTATGTTTGAAATAATTTTTATATTTGCGGGGGTTAGTGAACAAATTTATGCTAAGGGTTTGAAATATTCTAAATCTTAGTATGTAAACACTTTAAGATTTTTAAAAATTTCCTCGATGTTATGTGTATGGTTATCTTAATTTATGATATTAAGTAAAGGATAGAAACTATAAGCATCATAAGGTAGAATAGGATTAAAGAGAACATACTCTGAGCTAGAATGCTTGTTTAGAATCCTGGCTCTGTCACTTGTGAGCATTGTGCCTGAAGGGATTCAACCTCCCTGTCTTTCCACTTCTCATCTCAATGGGAGAGACAGTAATAATATTCACCCCATAGAGTTTTATAAGGTTTAATGGATTCATGTTTTTAAAGTATGTTGGTATATTTACAGTAATTTTGAGTAACTGGTACATATTAAGTACTACATGTAAACCTCCCAAGGACAGGGAATTGGTCAATTTTGTTTATTACTGAATTCCTGTTACTTAAAAGAGTGCCTGGTGCATAGTTGGCATTTGTACCAATTTTTATTATTTGAATTTCAATTAATTCCTTACTGTTATCCTGAAAACTCTATTTTTAGGGTTTTTTTTGTTTTTGTATTTGTTTTTCTTTTGCTAAGTGGCTACCGGTTTAGCCATTGAGGCACTGTTGTAAAATGAAAGAGAGAAGGGGAGAATCCAGTGTATTCCTCTTTCTCTAGCTCCCTCTCAAGTTGAGTTTTCTACAGCAGGTGCATCTCCCCTGTTTGCCTTGTTACTTGTCCAGATCCTTCCTGGGAGTCCCTGTATAGTTACAGGTGGTTTGGCTTCTGAGTTCTAGTAATACTATTTCATTCCTGTGTCTGTCCTATCCTGGATGTTAACTATCCTCCCAATTGTTGTTCATGTCACTTCACCATCTCTTCTTTATCTTTTCAGGTCCTGTACTATCTACACAGTTCCCTGTACAAAATTATGACTGAACAAAATACCTAGAATGTTTCTCATTTCCTTGCAAGACACTTATTTTTACATTGTTCAATAAATAAATGTTGTCCAAATGAATTAATAAAGAAAGCAGCAGTTACATTAATACACTATACATTCTGATTACTGAGGCTGTGACATGTTCAGCCAATAAGGAGAAAGTTGTAGCTCATTGTGGGAGTCTTCAAAGAAAAGCTGTCTTAGAGGTGAGGCTTTCTTTATAATATTATAATTTAGAGAGTAATGAGGCAGAGAGAAATCAGACTCTATTTCTAGAGACTGAAATTTAACAAAAGAAAGAAGATTGGTTCCTCATTCCAGACTAGAACAGTTATGGTGCAAATTTCTGCATGTGCGTACAATACTTTAAGACTTGTCCAGGTGCATCAGCTCTCACCCAAAAAAGGAGGAGAAGAAGGAGAAGGAGGGAGAGGGGAAGGAGAAGGAGAAGGAGAACAATGAACTTTATAGATATAAAGCCATGTTTCAAGAAGAGTGACCACTATCATACCCATCATAGTGTATCAATTCAAGCGGAGGATGAATAGAATGTGAGGCTAATGCAAGACATTAGGGATGTAGTAAAATTTCTTTCTGCCTTATTTTTGTCCAGTGCCTTAATAGATTAGACTCCCTACTTCCTAGAATGTGCTTTTTTTGAATGAGCCCTTTTGTGTGAATTAGAGTTTGGTAATTAGCTATACTTCCTTACTCCAGAGGGTTTTGTTTTGTTTTGTTTTGTTTCTCTTCTATCTTATTCAGGTACCATCTTATAAAGATACAATTCCATTTTAACAGAGAATAATAAGTTAAAAGTAAATCAGTAATTTATAACAGTGGAATTTCAGATATAGGAACATTCTCATGAGAAAAATAGTTTAGGGATCTGGAGCTTTCCTGGCACTCCAGAAGTCATATAAAGTAAGAAATTTTCTAGACATTTTTTCATAGAAGGCATATTTTGTTTGTTACCAAATTGTTAACTTTCAACCTTCTGTAATATATTCAGTGCATAAACATTATTCTTACTATATAGTAGCATCTTATTTTATAAAATCCTTTCATGTCAACAGAATTGAACTAATTGAAATAAGTATTTTCCTTTCTGAGTACATTAACTACACCTGTTCTGAAACTAGTATTGTGTTAATGCTCAATCTTTGATTGACTCAGTCTATCACTGTTTCCTGAGCTGCATGACACAGAGTTAACAAGCTTCAGTGCACCTCCTGTAACTGAAAAATAGGATAGGATTTGCTGTCAGCCAGACTCCTAATACTCCTAAGGACTCAAGGATTGTCCCTACGCTGATTCTGTTTCAGGATATCAGTATGCATAAATGAATCATTTAATGTGATTCTTCCGAGAGCTCACTGAAATCATCTTGAATGTGGCAGTATTTGTACAAAAAAAAGTAAGAGGCCATTTGCTACAGATGAAGGGTACTGAAACAGAAATCAAAAGAACTGAGTATCATCCCATTATTACCACATACTTTGCTGTGGGACCTAACAAAATTGAGAGGGTTGGACTGGATGATTTTGGAAATGCCCTTCAACTCCAATGACCAGCCATCTAAATGAACTTTTCTACTATTTAGGCAGACCTAACATGTCTTTTGGTTATAAATTAAACCTTGGTAAAATAATAATTTATTAATTATACTGACAGAAGAAGAAGGAAAGTAGATTGTATTGATTTTTGAACTTTAATAAATATCAATAGAAAAACTTTAGTTTTTGAAAGACTGAGAAGCAACTAAACATTTCTGCCTAAATGAAATTATCCATTCATCATAAAATGTTTATTTGTTGTTTATATTTAAATCTCAAATACAATCACTATTTCTCAAAAAAAGATCTTCCCTCCATCTCCTAGAAGTTAAACCAATCAGCATAACTATTTTAGGATCCATATGTAGAAATAAAGATGTAAGCTTGAATTTTATCAAATACTTGCTTTGACTTACAGATGTGATTAATGCAAAAACAATTAGCCCATAACTTGTTTCCATAAACTTTCTTTAAAGATACAGTTTGTATTTTTAGTAATTGTTGTTATATATTTAGCAATTTAGTATGTTATTGAATATTTAGTAATCATTTTTTGCATTAAATGATATCTAAAACCGGAAGTTACTGAATGTTATACATTCTCTAGTTTGTGAGCTTTTAGGTGATTCTCTTCATCACTCTACTCAAATATAAGTAACAAAATAGTCCCATACAGCTGTTTTGCCTTCACTTTTCACCTTTCCTTACTCATTCTCCTCAAGAAAAGGTAGGCTTATTTGCCTTTTGTAAAAAGTCAGAAAATGAACTGGACATCTTCAGTTCAGTTATACCTGTCTCTATTGGAAGATAGCTTCCCCATATCCTCCGGAGGACAGGCTCTCCTCCACTATGTGGGGGTCCCTGCCACCACAGGATTGCCTCTGTGTGTCTAGGGTCTTCCCAATCTGGGGTTCAGTTTGCAGGCCCATTTTGATCTGCAAAGCAACATTGCCAATTAAGCTATTAGCAACAAGAGTAATATTTGAATCACCATCTCTTATTCCTTTATTTCTCAACTCTGTCAGAGAATAGAGGGACAATTTGGGGAGTTGCCACAGTCTCCAACAATTGGGCATTGGTCAGAAATGGAGAAAAACAAAGTAGGGAATAGAATTTCAGACCAAAATAACATGTCAGTGTCCTGTGGTGAGGTACAGTGTAGAAACGTTGGTTAATATGTGGACGGGGCATTTTGAACTTGGTAGTTTGTAGAGGCTTCAGTGTGGCTGAGCAGGTTGTTGCAGTAATTAGGTGATTTTAAACTGTTCTGACCTAAAGAAGGAGCCACACAGTATTTTGACTCCTACTTATAGTAAGGCTATCCACTGAGTCACCTTGAATACAGTTAGTAAATTTTAGGCCTTAGCAGAAATGAGTGCTGTGTGTCCAGTCTTGGCAAATCTGTGGGTAATTTCAGTAGACTGCTGCAGTGTCCAAGAAGTATATACTACCCAAACAAATTTCAGCAAGGAACCAGCCTGGAGGGCCTGTAGCAGAGGCACACAACTTTAGAATGAAAGGCTGCTATTTGTCTCTACACAGACGTGCATTTTTCTAGTAGGTATGGTTTTGTTTTTGAAATAATGTAATCTTTCTAGACCTTTTGAACTAATGAGTTTTGCTTGCCTTAGAGAGCAACTACTGAGAAATTATCAGTATGAGATTTAGATAAGTAACTTTAGATCCATTCCTTTAAATTTGAATAGGCATAAATAGACAAGGAAATCTTTAGAAGAACTAACCTTAAGTGCATGTAGCTTGATCATGGGATCAAGAGTAGGGGAGAAATGATTATTTAATTTTAAGCTGCTAACATTTATGTACATGGGCTTACAAATTTGCCTACAAAAATATAAAAATCTAAAGAGAAGACAGGCAGCACCTGAAGGAGAACAAGACAGAGTTACTGGGTCTCTGTAGGTTGAGTGGAACTAAGATTCAGATTTAAAATTTTAACTTTAGTTATGTTCTCCTAAATGTTGTTTACTAGCTAAAGACATATGAATACCACCTGAAAGTCTTTTTTAGGAGGCAGGGTTCTTGGACCTAAGAGATTTAAGCATATTTTTAGCCCAGATATAGGAAACACATAAAGCTAAACAAAAGTCTATCTATAGTTGAATAACACTCATTGCTGTTCAGCGAGTTTAACTCAAGTTCACACATTGTTAACTCTGAACAAAAGTCATTAACCGATTTAATATCATGCATTTGATGAATGATGCTTTTGAAAACAAAAATCTTCATAGACACTTGCTCCCTCAAATATCACTGAATCTTTGCTACAGTCTTGGACATCACCAAGAGATTGATTCTGAAAACATAATTTTGCCTAGACTTAATTCCTCTCAAAGTGGGAATAAGCTTGTTTTTAAATAGTTGTGAGTTCTGTAATATTTTTGCCCTATTAAATAACAATATGAGATACCTCAAGACTTGGCCTTAAGCTAATACAACTTTGGGGTCTCTAAAATAACCACAATAGGGCTTCCCTCGTGGCTCAGTAGTTGAGAGTCTGCCTGCCGATGCAGGGGACACAGGTTCGTGCCTCAGTCCGGGAAGCGGCTAGGCCCGTGAGCCATGGCCGCTGAGCCTGCGCATCCGGAGCCTGTGCTCCACAACGGGAGAGGCCACAACAGTGAGAGGCCCGCGTACAGCCAAAAAAAGAACCACAATAGTTCCAACAAAAGATATCTCATATTCAAGCAGCTGATAGAACTCAAACATTGCCTGAGGTTAAAGAACCACTTTGGCTAAGGCAAAGCGATATATGATATTGGGACAGATTTTAATTCCTTTGGATCTTTAACATATATACTAAGGCAGGATATTTTTATTTCAGACTTGAACTTTAACTAGTGAGAGGATTTAATCTTTGAACTTTAATACCTTCTTGTAAAGTTCATATTGCTAAGGGGCTTATATTCAAATTTATGGCATGTCTGTGGTGTTGACATTTTATTATTGAATGTCTTTATGGATTTTATTATTAAATTTCTAAGTCATTTAAATTAATTGGATAATTTCTGATAGGCTATGTTGTAATCTGGATAAACCTAATTTGGGATGAGAAATGGAATAGAGAATAGATTTTCAGCCTTGGAGCAGAGTAGATTTGACATGAAATTTAATTAGTGTATTATTCAGATCATTTCAGAGCCCCAGACAGCAAAATGTTAACCATTTTCAAGGAAGGAGGGGTTGTTTTCTGAGGGGCAGTGTCAGGAAGGTGGGAGCAGGCTTGTGCTGTCAGACTGTTAATCACCTATAACAAGACAAATAACCTTGTCTTTGGTTAATCATGGTCTTAATGATTAAGTCAGATAGCTTAAGGAAAAGCAGCTGAGGAATGATCATGGGGGCATTATTTAGTCTCTCTTCCTGATGGTTCTTTCCAAGTAGTAAGAATTCTCTTAAAACTCTTCTCACTCCAACCCCCTTTAACTAATTTCACCAAGGGAAACTTGGAAATGATTTAAAAAACAATGCTTAATTAACACTGCTATGTCCTTCTTTCCCTTGGGCATGAGTTTCCCACAGGAGAGGGTTCTGATCCTGAAGAGGGGGAAAACTACCTTCATTTAGTTATACTGTGACTGAATGGGTAATCTACTTGATTCAGAGATTAAGCTAGTGGGTCAGTTTGGCTGACAAATTGTAACCTCCACATTAGACTTAATCATAAATAAAGTTTGTATCTTTCTCTTTGTTTTCTCATAGTTTTTCCTGGTATGAAGGTGGGGATATTTACTGGGTGTCACTTTGAGATATGTAATACATATTTTGACATAATCTTTTAAAATTTACTAATCATGGCCACAATAAGAAATGTAATATTTTTTCATTCTGTAACAATATAAATTTAATCTGCTGGGGCTTTGTTCTTTTGGAGCAAATATACACAAACATCAAAGATACACACGTTACTTATATATTGAAGCTCTTGAAAACAGAAGATACTGAAAAAGGAAAATCTCTTTATAGAGCCACTAGGTTATGTTTCAAATAAGCCCTTATGTTGGGTCATTTCCTATTCAATTGTTATATCAACAGAGTAAAGAAAATATGAAAGAAAAAAAAGTAAATATGAAAGAGTAGGTATGGTAAAAAAAAATCCAGATTCCCATTATAAAGTGAGATAGTTTATAATAGTAACTAAGAAATTACTTTATAAAAGTAATTAGTTACTTTATAATACTAAGAAATTAGTTACTTTATAGTAGTAACTAAGAAATTAACTAACTAACCTATTTAATTAACAAAAGCAATCCTGTTTGTAGGTATTAATTCTGTATTCATTTTAGCAAGGAATAAACAGAGTCTCTTACAAGTTAAAATCACATATCTAGAAATGGTAGATTAAAAATTGGATTCCATGTTCTGTGACTCTAAACTATACACTTAATTAAAGCTATGGTGCTTCAATAAAAACCAAGATGGGTAATGATGAAAGGACAAAGATGAAGCCTAGTTATTTTTTCATTTGCCTCTGATTGTTTCCCCTTCTCACTTGGGAATAATGCTTCCCCCATAAAATGACATTTACTTCTGTATTTCCAACATTATGCCTACCGGTGGATGATTGGGTAGTTATATGAGAATGCATCATTATACTGAACAAACTTAAACTTCTAACTAATACATAATGAGTAGTTACTATACAGTTTTATGTAGCAGCTATTGATACACATTAGTCTAAGATAATGTATGTTCCAAGAAGCAAACAGCCTTGATGAGATACACATGAAAATAATTTTTAAAACATTTTATTGAGGTATGATTGGCATGCCAAAAATTCTCCATATATAACGTGTACAATTTCATGAGTTTGGAGATAAGTATACACTCTTGAAACCATCACCACAATCTATGCTGTAAACATATCCATCACCTCCAAAAGTTTCCTTCCACTCTATTTATTATTTAAAAAATAAAAATATTTCTTTAAATGGAAGAATATTAAAATGCAAAATAACAAAGTGAATTTTTTCTTAATTCTGCAAGAGTTTATCATATCCTTGTGTATTCAATTTGACTTCAAATAATTTGTATGCAGGGTGTCACTGTTGAACTGGTTAGTTCATGATCATTCTGACGATATCAAGCGCATTCATGGTGGTATGGCCATAGACTAGTTAGTGATCATTCTGAGTTGTTTTTATTGATTTTTTCCCATTGATTTTACTCTATATTTTAAAAGACTATAGTTATGTCTTTTGAAACATTGAAATCAGAAAGTGAAGCTTAACTACTGTCTTGACCTTGATATATTTCCCATCCTTTCCATCTTATTTCCATGCCATTTCTTGTTCTTCACTCCATCGTTTCATTTCATACATTTATACTGCCATTTATATTCAGAAACTTTTCCAACCTACATTATATGGCTTTCAAATTGATTTATGATATATTTTTAATAATGAACTAGTTAAATCATTTCTAATAAGTAATCTTAAAGAGAGTGATGTCAAATATTTTCAATAAAAATTGCTATCATATAAATGTAAAATTCCATTAATATCAAATGAACATTTGCACAATAATTTTCCCTTTGGATATACAAGCCAGTAGTCATTTGCTAGTTGGAAGATTTTATATGGCTTTAATTTAAAATATCGTATTTGGGTAGAAGCAAGAGACCTTCAAGATGGTGGAGAAGTAAGATGTGGACATCACCTTCCTCCCAACAAATACATCAAAAATACATCTACATGTGGAACAACTCCTACATAACACCTACTGAACGCTGACAGAGACCTCAGACTTCCCAAAAGGCAAGAAACTCCCCACATACCTGGTTAGGACAAAAGAAAAAAGAAAAAAGAGACAAAAGAATACAGATGAGACCTGCACCTGTGGGAGGGAGCTGTGAAGAGGAACAGTTTCCACACACTAGGAAGCCCCTTTACTGGCAGAGATGGGGGATGGGCAGAGGGGGAAGTTTCGGAGCCACGGAGGAGAGCGCAGCAACAGGGGTGCAGAGGGCAAAGCGGAGAGATCCCCACACAGAGGATCGGTGCTGACCAGCTCACAAGCCTGAGAGGCTGGTCTGCTCACCCGCCAGGGCAGGTGGGGGCTGGGAGCTGAGGCTCAGGCTTTGGAGGTCAGATCCCAGGGAGAGGACTGGAGTTGGCTGCGTGAAGACAGCATGAGGGGGCTAGTGTTCCACAGCTAGCTGGGAAGGAGTCCGGGAAAAGTTCTGGACCTGCCGAAGAGTCAAGAGACCATTGTTTTGGAGTGCAGGAAGGGAGGGGATCCCTTCCCCATGTGCCCACAGAAGGCAGAGCACCACCTAAGCAAGCTCCAGAGATGGCTGCGAGCTGCGGCTATCAGCTCAGACCCCAGAGACAGGCATGAAGTGCTAACGCTGCTGCTGCAGCCACCAAGAATCCTGTGTGCAAGCACAGGTCACTATCCACACCTCCCCTCCTGGGATCCTGTGTAGCCCGCCACTGCCAGGGTCCTGTGATCCAGAGACAATTTCCCCGGGAGAGTACATGGCGTGCCTCAGGCTGTTACAATATCACACGGGCCTCTGCCACTGCAAGCTTGCTCTGCATTCCAATTATGACTACAGTACCCCTCCCACTCCTCTGGCCTGAGTGACCAAGAGCTCCCTAATCAGCCGCTGCTTTAACCCCCTCCTATCTGGGCTGGGGAACAGACACCTGAGGGCTACCTACACGCAGAGGTGGAGCCAAAACCAAAGCTGAACCCTAGGAGCTGTGCCAACAAAGAAGAGAAAGGGAAATTTCTTTGTGCAGCCTCAGGAGCAGCGGGTTAAATCCCCATAATCAACTTGATGTACCATTCATCTGTGGAATACCTGAATAGACAATGAACTGTCCCAAAATTTAGGCAGTGGACTTTGGGAGCAAATGTAGACTTGGGGTTTGCTGTTGGCGACTGATTTATTTCTGACTTTTACGTTTACCTGAGTTTAGTTTTTAGCACTGGTTATCATTCATGGATTTCTTTATTTGTTTGGTTGCTCTCTTTTTTTAATTTAATTTTTTAAAAAATATTTTTATTTTAATAATTTATTTTTATTTTATTTCTTTAATTTTAATTTTTTTTATTTTCTTTCTCTTTTTTCTCCCTTTTCTTCTGAGCCATGTGGCTGACAGGGTCTTGGTGCTCTGACCTGGTGTCAAGCCTGAGCCTCCGAGGTGGGAGAGCCAAGTTCAGGACATTGGACCACCAGAAAACTCCCGGACCCACATAATAGCAATTGATGAGAACTCTCCCAGAGATCTCCATCTCAACGCTAAGACCCAGCTCCACCCAATGGCCAGCAAGATCCATTGCTAGATGCCCCATGCCAAACAACTAGCAAGACAGGAACACAACCCCGCCCATTAGCAGAGACGCTGTCTAAAATCATACTAAGTTCACAGACACCACAAAACACACCACCAGACACGGCCCTGCTCACCAGAAAGACAAGATCCAGCCTCAGCCACCAGAACACAGGCACCAGTCCCCTCCACCAAAGCCTACACAAGCCACTGAGCCAACCTCACCAATGGGGGGCACACAACAAAAGCAATGGGAACTGCAAACCTGCATCCTGTGAAAAGGAGACACCAAACACAGTAAATTAAACAAAATGAGAATATGTTAACCTTTTTTTGATGTCAATTATACATCAATCAATAAACTCAAACAAAATAATGTACATGTATCACTTACAGGATATTTTCCAAATTTGATCCTATACAAGGCACAAACATTATCTCAAGAAATGAGATTTTTAAACAAATGGGTTTTGATATCAATTAATAATTATATCTTAAATTTAAAGTGCGAATCATGACAAAAACAGGAATAGCTATTTGTAAAACAAATATTAGATTAAAAATGATGAGATATAGAGAAGAAGAAATAAGACTAAATTGTGCATATCTAGACTAAGTTTTGTGGGGTTTTTTTGTTTGTTTAAATTTATTTACTTATTTACTTATTTATGACTGCTTTGTGTCTTCTTTGCTGTGCACGTGCTTTCTCTAGTTGTGGCGAGCAGGGGCTGCTCTTCGTTGCGGTGCATGGCCTTCTCATTTCAGTGGCTTCTCATTGCAGAGCATGGGCTCTAGGTGCACAGGCTTCAGTAGTTGTGGCACAAGGGCTTAGTTGCTCTGCTGCATGTGGGATCTTCCCAGACCAGGGCTCAAACCCATGACCCCTGCATTGGCAAGTGGATTCTTAACCACTGTGCCACCAGGGAAGTCCCTGTTTGTTTCTTTAATTGCGTGATTTCCCTGGAGTTAAAGGGAAACCTGTCTTCCTTAGGCTTACTTTTATATGTACCTTTCACTGACTCTTCCCAGTCACCTACTGCAGCTCTGAAACTTTATTCAGTATGGATTGAGCACATCACATCATCATCATCCATCAGCATTCTTCCTCACTCTCTTACCTCTGTCATCCACTGTGGAACCCTCTGTCCTTCCCACTTTGGAATGTTTGCTCACTGTGTCTTCTCTACATTAGGCATCCTGGCTCATTCCTTAATCATCATCCACAGAATTCTCTAAACATCCTTCTGGAAGTGATGGCTCTCACACTTCTATTGTTTCTTGAGATTTGTGTCTATATTTTTCTTGGTTTACTACAGCACATTTGGTATGTAACAGATCTCCCAGTGGCTTTCCAATGTAAATGGATGGAAGATCAATTTATTAAAATGCTACAATCTGAATATGTCTTTATTCTATCCTAATTTTAGATTTAGAATTTGGCTAGAGGTAGAATTCTAGCTGGAAATATTTCTCTTTTATAATTGAAGACTTTGTTCACATTGCTTCTGTCTTCCAGCATTATCATCAAGACATCCAATGCCGTTTTTAACCCTTATCCTTTGCAGATGATGTTATTTTTATTATTTGTTGCTTTTTTAAAAAAGAAGTAAGAATATACATGCTTATTATTGAAACACACACACAAACAAACATAAAACAAAAAAGGAAAAAAGAAAAGGCAGGATAAACCAGAAACAAATGAAACTAGTTATCTGTAAGACTTCTCTGACTATATCTTTTGTGTGTGTGTGTTTGTGTGTGGTTTCCCTTATTTAGCTGTAAGTGTAATTTAAATGACTCCTGAGACACAAAGCTAGAATTGGAAAATATCCTGTGTCATGAAAACCGTAAAGCCCACACTAAATATTAATCAGTATTTGGCAATATTGTTTTTGTTTTTGTTCTTCTTTTCCTTTTGATTCCCTTCGCTCATTTCTCCCACTCCCTTTCCCCGCATCTGGCAACCTCCAATCTGTTCTCTGTATCTATGAGCTTGTTGTTGCTTTTCAGTTGCACATATAAGGTAGATCATATGATATTTGTCTTTTTTTGTCTGATTCATGTCACTTAGCATAATGCCCTCAAGGTCCATTCATGTCATTACAAATGGCAAGATTTCATTCTTATTTATGGCTGAATAATCTCTCTATATATACATATATATCATATTTTCTTTATCCATTCATCCATCAATGGACACTTAGCTTGTTTCCATGTCTTGGCTGTTGTAAATAATGCTACAGTGAACATGGGGGTGCATATATTTTTGAGTTAGTGTTTTCATTTTCTTTGGATAAATATCCAGAAGTGGAATTGCTGGATCATATATATGGAAGTTCTATTTTTAATTTTTTGAGGAACTTCATACTGTTTTCCAAAGTGGCTGCACCAATTTACATTCCCATCAACAGTGCACAAGGACTCCCTTTTCTCCATATCTTTCCCAACACT
Source organism: Leucopleurus acutus (assembly GCF_964270905.1). Taxonomy (NCBI): domain Eukaryota; kingdom Metazoa; phylum Chordata; class Mammalia; order Artiodactyla; family Delphinidae; genus Leucopleurus; species Leucopleurus acutus. The sequence goes on from NC_139159.1 coordinate 58,285,575, forward strand.
TGATATTTCTTGTCTTTTTTTTTTTTTTTTTTTTGCGGTACGCGGGCCTCTCACCGTTGCGGCCTCTCCCGCTGCGGAGCACAGGCTCCGGACGCGCAGGCTCAGCGGCCATGGTTCACGGGCCCAGCCGCTCCGCGGCACGCGGGATCCTCCCGGACAGGGGCACGAACCCGTGTCTCCTGCATCGGCAGGCGGACTCCCAACCACTGCGCCACCAGGGAAGCCCAGATATTTCTTGTCTTTTTGATAATAGTTATTCTAACAGGTGTGAGGTGATATGTTATTATAGTGTTGATTTGCATTTCCCTGATGATTAATTATATTGAGCAACTTTTATTTTTTTATTTTTATTATTTTGGGTGCATTGGGTCTTTTTTACTGTGCGTGAGCTTTCTCTAGTTGCAGCAAGAGGGGGCTACTCCGTTGCAGTGCAAAGGCTTCTCATTGTGGTGGGTTCTCTTTGTTGTGGAACACGGGCTCTAGGTGCATGGGCTTCAGTAGTTGTGGCACGCAGGCTCTGTAGCTGTGGCTCATGGACTCTAGAGCACAGGCTCAGTAGATGTGGCACATGGGCTTAGTTGCTCCATGGCATGTGGGATCTTCCCGGACCAGGGCTTGAACTCATGTCCCCTGCATTGGCAGGGGGACTCTTAACCACTGTGCCACCAGGAAAGTTCTATTAAGCAACTTTTTTTTTTGAGCAACTTTTAATGTACCTGTTGACCATCTATATGTCTTCTTTGGAAAATTGTCTATTCAGATCTTCTGCCTATTTTTTAATCTTTTTTTTTTTTTTTTTTTTTTGCTATTGAGTTTTATGAGTATTTAAATATTTTTGATATTAGCCCCTCATCAGATACTGATTTTCAATTATTTTCTCCTATTCAATAGGTTACCTTTTAATTTTTTTTGATGATTTCCTTTGCTGTGCAAAAGCTTTTTAGTATGATATAGTCCCAATTATTTATTTTTGATTTTGTGTTTTTGCTTTTGGTGTCAGATTTAAAAATCATCACCAAGACCTATGTCAAGGAGCTTTACTGCCTGTGTTTTCTTATAGGAGTTTTATGGTTTCAAGTCTATATTCAAGGCTTTAGTCCATTTGGAATTTTTTTTTGTGTGTATATTATTTTGTGTGTAGTATAAGATAGTGGTCAGGTTTCATTCTTTTGCATGTGAAAAAAAACACCATTTATTGAAGAGACTATTGTATATTCTTGGCTCTTTTGTATAAATTAATTGACCACATACACATGGTTTATTTCTGGGGTATCCTGTTCCACTGATCTATGTGTCTTTTTTATGCCAATACCATACTGTTTTATTTAGTATAGCTTTATAATGTAGTTTGAAATCAGGGCTTGTGATGCCTCCAACTTTGTTCTCTCAAGGAGATTTTTTGCTACTTTGTTTCTTTCTGGACTCTTTATATACTTCTGTTCATCTTCAGTGCTCTGATAACTCATTATTATACACACTGGTGTGACTCTTTATTCATCTTATTGGGTGGGCCATTCCACTATGAAAACTTATCGTTTTTAATCTTGGGCATTTTTATTAAACTATTCATTTGATAATTCTTATTTCTTTCTGTGCTCTGTTTTTCTACATTGTCTTTCATGAGCAGACATTGCTCCTACAGATTAATTCTTTAACTTTATCTTTTTTCCTCCCATATATCTTTGTTTTGTAGTACACTTTCTTGGAGGTCTCTTCACTTTATCTTCCACTCTTCATAATGACTTTCTATTTTTATTATATATACTTGATATATATAGTAATATTATTATTGTGTTAAGTAAATAAAAATATATATTTATCTTTATAATTATGTTCTTATTTTACTATTGGTATTTTTATGAAATAATCATTTATAGTTTTTGTATAATTTTTTTTGGTCCCTGTAATCTCTCGCTTTTCTCTTTCCTTTTTCTTTTACTATTTTTCTCTTTCATTCAGAGGCTTTATTTCTACTGATTCCTGATGCTACATTTCCCTCTATAATTTAAAACAATATTAAAATGTGTATTGACTTGTTATATTCACAAATTTGGTGGAAAACTGCAAGACACTTTTCAGTATGGGTTCCTTAAATTTTTTTATTGATAGTTTTGTTTTCTTGTTTTGGTTAGTTCCCTAGAGAGATATATGTCAAATCTACTTTGACGCTTTGAGACTGGTTGTCAGAATTCTGGGACCTGGTAAAGAAAAGGTAGACTGGGATTATCAGAATGCAACATTTCTTTTCATTATCTTACTTTTATATACTAGTTTCTCTTTTCCTTAGATGTGCAAACATTTCCAAAGGGCAAAAAGTAATTCCTCTCTACCCTACCCCTCAGATTCTTCCCTGGTACAGGTGGGTCACTCATATGCTATGTGATGTACGAAAGGGGATCTAAATATTTAACACTTCCTCATAAATCTTTCCACCAATCCTTGTTCTCAGCCCTACTCTGCATCCCTGGCTTCTGAGGTATATGGTGTCTCCATGTCCAAGAAGTGTTCTAATTCTTAACAAACATAATTTTGCTTATTGGCTTTTTCTTTCTTTTCCCCAACTCTTTGAAGGATTAGATTTCACATTTTTTGATTATTCAGTAGTCTTTAATAGTCCATCATAGTTTGTTTCCAAGATATTTGTTCACCTATTTTTTCATTAATTTAACAATATTTTATATATTGTTCAATGTGTTATTAATTACAAGTTTAAAAAAGATAAGGATTGAAATATATAGAGTTGATAAAAGCCAACTTCCTTTTATTAAATATATATATATTAATTATGTCATTTACTGCTTTGAAATATTCACCTTCTAACTCCTAAAAACTTACATAATATAATCCACTTTCTCAGGGAATATTAGTTTTTTTGTTTGTTTGTTTGATTGCCCAAAGCATTAATCACAATATACCTCTTCTCATTTACTTTTTATTACTTTGACTGGTACTGTGTACTTTGGTTAAAGTAATAGCCTTGTCCTCAAAATATTCAAGACCCTTCCTTAAACTGTAGTTTCGTATGTAGTTTTCTCCTTATGCTCCAGAATTGTCTTGTACTCCATTCCCAAATGGCAAAATTCTAATTATAAAAAGAAAAACAACAATAATGATTCCCCCTACAATATTTTCTGCTCTGTAAAACCTTTACCTTTTCCAGGGAAGGTTAGCCACCACTTCTTTTATTACCATAATATTACATTAATTTACCTATCTTATCTTTTACAGCAATATCTTTGTAGTTATTTGTATAGCAGTGTGCTCTTAATAGCTAACTGTTGAAGATATAAGCCTAGAAATAATTAGAAATAATTATTTGGTTTTTTCTCTACTGCTTAGCTGTTTCTCATGCACATAAATCTTCAATAAGTTATTTTTGAGTATATGTTATCATTTTAGGTTTAAAGTGCTAATGGTGTATTTTTTTATTTCATTAGTGAAATGAAATAGGTAGCATATTTTGTTTTTCTCAGATGTATGTTTGGTGGCTATGGATTAGAAATCCTCAAATGTTTATATATATATATATATATATATATCACCCCAAAATGACTTCAGTAAATGGTTTTATTTCCCTGTTGTATAAGTTACATTTAAAATGGCTTAATATACAAAGGAAGAATAGTACATATGAAGTAAAATACAAACAAATGTACACAGAAATCATATAAGGAGTTAATTTTGAAAGTGTTACCTGTGTGTGCCATGCAGTTGAACTAGTTTTCTACACAAACACACACACATGTAATGAATCAGTCTTGATTTTAAACAGTGGTAAAATGTAACTATAAAAAAGTATCTTCTAGTTAAGCAGTGAGTATAAAATCAGCAATTAGAATGTACATTTGATAAAACATTGATAAGGGTAATGACAAAGTTTCCATAGGTTGGGGCAAATTATTTAATATGTATTTACTTATTCTGAACTTACTGACCTCACTAAACATGCCATGCCTTCTGAAATGGTATACTTTACATCATCCCTCATTACATAAGAGATATATAAAATTTTACCCATTTTCTTTTTCATGCTCTCACCAAAATAAGCAACTTATTTTGAATTTATGGAAATAGGAAGGGGTCTTTTTATACTAAAAAGGCAAATATCTTTCCTTGTAAGCATTTACCCTTAAGAAAATCAAATGTAGTGTTTGGAGTATCTGTTGAGATTGTCAACTTTGAGCCTCTTAAAATTCATGCACAAAAAACTGTGAATGCTGTGACTTTTAAGATCAATAAAGTGCATTTATTCCTTTGTTATTATTTTTTAAACAGCATATTACTATAACTGTCAAACAAGTCTGAGTCTATGAGTCCTTTTCAATCTATGAGTCTCTTTTCAAGCTCCTTCTTCACAAACTGCAAATCCAGATTAAAAATACCCTGGCTATTGTGGAATGCTCTAACTAATGAAAAGCTATCTTTGCAACCAAACTGGTTATTGCAGTGCTCCTGAGAACAGATGTGGGCTGAATACAGCAGTCAATATCACAGTCATTTATGAACATTTGATGGAAAATTGAATAACAGACACTTTTTTTAATGCCAGTTCCATTCAGTTATACCTTACTCACATAGGCTAAGCAAGGTCAGTTACTTTAACTTTGCCATATTTCTCAACAGAATATTCTTGCCCATGCATTTCTCTTGTCCATTTTTCTGTTATTCTTTTGTTTTTGAATCACATGTGTCATGGCATTATACCAACATCAGAAAACGGGAGAGTCCAGTTAAACACACAAACTAAATTACCTGGGGTTTTAATTTGATTTTTTTTAAAAGAGGTCCTTTTCTCTTTCCCTAAATAGAGTTGATAGTATGGTTCTTACTTTTCCCTCAAGAGTATAACAGGACAATGCATAAGATAAAACACATTTTGTTTGAGGTTTTGTAAATGATTTTGACCTTTTTAGATAGATATAGTGATAATAAGATTTTGTAACATTTTTATTTTTGTAATATTTTTATTTTCTACCATTAGAAAGACAGATTTATTAATATACATGTTGCTAACTGCTGCCTTATATACTTTTGCAGCATATTCCTAAAAGTAATACTAGAAATCATTTAACCCTATTTAAAGAGATTTCACATCTGATGATCCATAGTGCATTTAATATATCAACACACTAAAATCTTTGCCAATATATTTTAAAACTAAATCAAAGTAACAAAGTGATTGAGAAACATCATAAACTCTGGATAGGGTAAACTCTGTCAAGTAGAGGGCTATTGATATTTTAACCAATGTTAGTTTTTTAAAATTTTTCTTCCCTTCTTCATATTTACCTTTTTTTTGGCTTAAAGTTATGGAATTTTAGATTCATTCCTCTTTAAATTTTTTCACACTAGCACATTTTTATTCTGACCATGTGAAATAATGTGTAGACGTCAGCCACCAACTTGACTTCACAAACAAATGTTTAAAAATATTTTTTCTAAAGCAAACTTGGCCTTTGGAAATGTCACCGACTCAGAGAGTATGGACTTCTACCATAACCAGTATCCCTGTCCAGTTCCTCAGTGTCAGTCCTGTCAATGACTGAATGCTTTGAAGCATAAATGTTTGAATTTCTTAGCGATGGTAAAAGAGCAACCTTTCAATGATTCTTTCTGGACAGTGTGACCTCAGACCTACTGCTGTCAAACAGCTATCAGTATCTAAACAGAGAAACAAATGTTTCTTGGAGTATTACACTAAGATTATTTTCTCTGACCCCACCTTCCATTACTATAAAATCAACTCTTAGACTTACTGTAGCCACTAGAGGGGCTAGGAACCAGGACAGAATCTTAACAACACTCTCTGTTTTATTGCTTTGACTTGCTTGTGTTTTTGCAGGGACAATATAAGAAAATGCCCAATGAAAACATCTTTGTATTCCTATAAAGATTTTATGGAAAGAGCTGATGATTTCAAAAGTAATTATGTAGAAGAAAATAAACTTGGATATTCAATCAGTTTAAAGTAAATATAAAAAAGCAATAATTTCCTAGCTTTTCAGAATTATTATTTATTTGACCTTTAAAAGACATTGTTTATAGACAATGATTACACAAACATCATATTCTCTAATTTAATGGTAAAATAAAATACACAATAGAAAGTATGCTTTTTGAAATAAGAAATTAACTTGTAATTATCTAGCGCAATGTTAGAGAGTCGTGCTCTCCTGAAACCCTAACATTCACAAACTAGTTGTTCTAAAGAAAAAAAATCTGTAGTTAAAAAAAATTTTTATTAAAGCTGTAACTTATAGTTTCCTTAAGATTCACAAAAGATATTAATTTATTTGAAACTCCAAGAAATAGTTAAAAAAAAGTTTAGCTTCTTTATCATTTCCCAGAGATACCTGATAATGAAAAACTTTTTTCAAGGCCCACCAATTATCATCTTAATATTCCAAGTTTAACATTTAAGAAAACTTTTTTCTATATCATGGCTTGGCAAACTTTTTCAATAAGGGGCCATAGAGTAAATATTTTTTGCTTTACAGGCCAGAAAGTCTCTGTTATCTCTATCACCACTGCTGAAGTCTACCATTGTAGTGTGAAAGCAGCCGTAAGCAGACAGAAACAAAATGGGCGTGACTGTGTTCCAATAAAATTTCATATACAAAATTCTGAAGAAGCCTAGATTTGCCCATTTGTTGGCTGATTCCTAATCCATATCACCTATTCTCAGCCTGTAGTTCACAAGGCCTATGATGAAAGGATGTGCTTTATTGGTGAAAATAAGGGAGAGTAAGTAGACCAAGATCTTCTATGCTTCACTTATAGCTGCTCAGTCTAATAGCGGTTACTTTCACAAGCCATTAGTTAAACTAAATCTACTCTAATAATTTAATCTAATCTCTGCTTTCCTCATCTATAAAATGTAATGAGAATTATATCTTTCTAAGAAGCTGTTACTAAGTATGTATAAAATAAAATTTATAAATTGTCTAGTATCATATAAGCACTTGGCCAAATTTACAGTTGTTGACTTGTATTTTACAGATACATGTAATACTGTCATATAATTAGTCTTCTGCTCAAACATAATTTAAAATTATAGATTAAGATTTCTTCATCTTTATGTTCAGTTGTTTAAAAAGCTTTTATAAATATTTTTTAAAACCCACAAATATTCAGTTGTTTTTTATCTGTTTGGAGATTATTTTTTCTCTATGAAGAAGCTTTTTCAGGGCTTAATATCTAGTTTTTTTTTCTATTTCTGTACAATCATTTTACTTTTGTCTAATGAAAAGTGTGATTATTGAAACTGCTCAAGTTTCTATTTTCATATTTGTTGCAAGAATGTAGCAATGAGCATGTGCCCTACATAAAGCAATTAATATGACTTTCAAGTAGGCAAATAAACTGAGGATATATGTTTGCCCCTAACCAAACTTTCCTTTATTCTTTCAATATGGCACCTAATTGGGAAACTTTCATTTTACTAATTTACATGTATCCATCATGTATCCAAATGCTTTTTGGAATAGCCTGTTTATACATAAAACTACACACACACAGAAAAACAAATATCATACACTTAAAAGACTTAATTAATAGTTAAAGACACTCTTCAACTTTTATGGTACTCTGTGTGATATTTCATAGAAAATAAGGGTAAACAGTAAAAGCCAGGTTTTAATTGAAATAGGCTGGTAAATCTCTTTAGTCTTAATGATTCTTTGGTAAAGAGAATAACCCAAGAGTTTTCTTTTTAAATTAAAAAATGTATATATATATATGGCTTAATATATGTGCTCTTGAGTTTCTCTCAGACCTATGACCATATACTGGAGTCAATATGTCTTTTACAGAAAATTGGTGGGTATAATTTAAATACTAGCTCTGCCACATGAAAGCTTCAGTTCTTTGTGCCCTCACTTTTCATATACAAATTGGAGGCAATAATGTCTGTCTAGACACTCTTAAAAAGCATCAATAATAAGTGTTCAAACTTGGTATCACCTTGGAATAATTCGTGGATGGAATCCAGACATCAGCAGTTTTGATATCCTCCCAGGTGATTCTAATGTACTGCCAGCTACAAGAATTATAGGCCTGCAACAAGGGTTCTCATACCTAAAAATTGATCTACTGAGGTTCTAGTTAAAATCTAGACTCTGAGTAGTTCTGGGGGATTCTCGGATTCTGAACTTCTAAAAAACTCATAGATGATGCTGGTGCTTGTGGTTCATGGACTGCACTTGGATTATCAAGGGCTTGAAAGATACTAACCTACTGTCCACATAAAAGGTTTGAAAAAGTATAAAATTGAAAATAGATTTATTTATTTATTTCTAATTCACTGATGTGGTACAACTTCTACACTCAGCAAATTAATTTGCAGCTTAAGTCACACCCTTTATTATTATTATTAAAATTATTATTACTATTGGGCTTCCCTGGTGGCACAGTGGTTGAGAGTCTGCCTGGCAATTCAGGGGACACGGGTTCGTGCCCCAGTCCAGGAAGATCCCACAAGCCGCGGAGTGGCTAGGCCCGTGAGCCATGGCCACTGAGCCTGCACGTCTGGAGCCTGTGCTCCACAACGGGAGAGGCCACAACAGTGAGAGGCCCGCGTACTGCAAAAAAAAAAAAAAAAAAAAAAAAAAATTATTACTATTATACAATTATTTAAATAATTTGAGCATTTTATTTCTGAAAAACTAATGATCACTCCTTTCTCACTGAGGTAAAACTGAAAACTAAAAAATAAACATATATCTTGCTTTATTCTTTTTATTTATGTAAAAAACCATTAAAACTGGGAGAATGAATAAATTGCATTTTTACTTATAATTACATTTTAGAACTCTTGTCTTCTTTCCAAATAAGCTAGTGATATTAATGAGGCTTTCTGTTTTTACCTGAAGAGTTTCTTAAAATTGTTACTGGGCTTCAGAGAGATTACCTCACGTTGTACCTATATTTTATTTCATATACGATCACTCTTCCCAAAGGATATGCTTTTCAGTGATTGAAAATTTCTTATTGGAGGAAATATAAGGAAAAAAATAAAACTGATTGCTCAAAGAAATGCTAGATGTTTTTCTCTTTTGAAATGTGTTTTAAAATAATTACTTGAAAAAGATTATATTCACTACTTATCTGTTTAATCAGGATTTATTGCAGAGGAACAGGAGCACATAGATTAGTGCCACATAGTATAGTTATAAAGCATAGGGTTTTTGAAGAGGGTGTAGAGGAGGGCTTACAAGCAGAGAGAGAGCAGAGCACACAAGATCCCCAGGCTCCCATGGTCTCATAGTGAGCTGTGCCCAGTGGGCAGTGCTGGACTACACTCACAATGGCTGCTCCTCCATTACAGGGTGCCCTCGCCTCCTGAGTGATTTATTATAGGGACAGTGAGTCAGGGATCTTCTAATTGAAGTCATAAGAATAAAAGTCGCTACTGGTTGAGGAAAAGGCCCAGATACAAATTGGGAACTTCCCAAGTTAGGCAGCTCGTATGAATCTCTTATTCCTATGGGATGATTCAGCCCTGGGGCACCAGCTCTCTGATAAGTATGTATATACTCATTCTGCTCATTAATCATTACATGATTTTGGTAAGGAACGCCACGAAAAAAGTTTTGTATATAATAAGTGTTCCAAAATATGTTAAAGTACAAATCTAAAGCATGCAATTAATTAGAAACTGTACACTAATTCTTGTACTTTACCTGGAAATTTTCATACTAAATAAACATACACAGTATACATTTAAATTCAATCTTTCAAAATATTTCTCTGTTAAAAGAGCGTTATTAAAATTTTATTTGTTACATACAAAGCTTTATAATCATTTGCTAGTAAGGACTTGGTCATTATAAAGTCCAGTGTTGCAATGAAATATGAAGTAAATATTAATAAGGACCCAGGTTCTAGGCTAGATTATCTCTGAAATATATTAGAAACATGCACTTATTAACTTTTATTATTATTAATAAATATTTAAATGGACATTATCAATAAATAAGATGGCATTTATCAGTTTAAATTATGTAAGATTACAAGCATAAAAAATAATTCATGTAGTATCACAATGAGTAAAAACGGAAACATAAATTGTTTACTGGTAATAGAGTGGAATTAAGAGAAAAACAAGAGAAACAACAATGCAAATATAAAAGCTACCTGAGTGCAAGTGATTTTCTTCATTTACTATTTCTGTGATTTTGTATAAATCACTTAAAGTCTTAGGAACTTGTCTCTTCATTTGTAAAACAAGGATAAAGCCTAACACACACGTGCATGTGTGCACATACAAAGGCGATGTACCAGGTTACATGATTACCTAATTACTGTTTTATGGCTGAGCCACAATGCATAGACGTTACCATTGCTAAAATCTTTTTGTTTCATCATGAAATTTTGGGGAAAATCATACACACAGACACACATACTCTTAAATATGGAGAGTACCTAAACACTTCCAGAGATTATCTATTTATGCAAATAGTGAAAATGTGTATTTTCTTATCTTTTTGAATACATATTTTATAGGATATGATCAAAATAACTGAGCCACATCTGTATTGTATTATAACTGTGTTGTAAAATGTATTATAATTGCTCAGAGACAGAAATCATTATTCATTGAAAGAAATGTTATATACCAACTAAATGCAAGAAAATGTTCAAGAATCCCTGGGTAAACCAAACCTAAATACACATTTTTGTCTGTAGTAAGAAACATCCTCAAATGGATGAGAAAACATACATGAAAAATAAGAGACATAGAGAGGAAAGAGTGTAAAACATCCAGTTGAACAATTCAGGTATGATTGCTTCAAAGTTGGTATTTGACATGATCCATGAATGATGGATAGAGTATTTATTGGTAGAGGTTGTGGGAAAACGACTATTTCTATAAAGCTTTACAATACACATTTTGTATTATCAAGTGGGATTCCACTTGTATAGGTCAATGCATCTTCCATTAAAAAAAAAACCCACAAAGGCCACTGCCATAATTTTTTCTTGATCTGTTTGTTTTCTCTGAAATATTAAGATATTGTCTTTTCTTATATCTAGCAGTATCTTTGTCAGTTTTTTTCTGTTGATGTTGTTTTTGGCTTAAGATTGGAATAATTTTAAAAGAAATTTACCTATATGGTGTATGTTCAATCTCTATGCTCAGAAAATTACAAAAATACAAATTTAGAAATATATCTTAACAATGAAAATATTCATATAAAATATATCATGATAAATGATACCTTTTCTACCACCATAGAGCATATCTCTGAACAAGTGTTGTGTTTGTAAGCATTGGAAAAGGCATCTTAATCAAGATGTCAATCACATATAAAACACGTTCCTAATCACAGCTCAGGGTAATAACACTATTAACCAGCTCCTTTTCTAAGACTTAAGGAGTGTTACACCTAATTGATTTTACATTAGCAATGGCCTGAATCACTTTTAAGACAAGTTTATTCCCGATTATTAAGACTGTGACTTGATTTTGAATTAAAATTTAAAAGACCAAATCAAGATACATTAAAAACAACATGCATTCTTTCAAATATCTAAAGGAATAGCTATGGTAATGTCTGTAATTCTTATCAGGATGACTTATTAGGATGACTTTAGTATCCCTCATGAAGTCTGCATTGTTGTTGAAGGGAAAAAAGCATTTACTTCTAAATAGCTCCAGTATTTTAACCATTTAATTGCTCTATTCCTAAAACTGCCATTTCTACATAATCATGAGCTGGACTAATGTAGTGTTTGTATGCATCAGGCATATGCCCTTTCAGTAAATAAATGACTTATTCCTCCAGCTGCTGGGGTCTTCTGGCTACTCTGCTGCTAACCTTCTTCTAAGAAATTGTCCTGAAATGGAAAGAGCTTCCCCCAATTAATGCCGATGTAGGGCTATAAAGACCTGGCCCCTTCTCTGCAATACAGCATAACTATGAAGAACTGTTGATTTATAACAGATATCCTGTATCTTGTTAAGAACGTGGAACAAAGTATAACTCTCAGTACTAATGGTAGAAGTGAAATTGGTGCAAACACTTCGGCGAGTTTAACAGAATTGAATACCCACACACAATATAACACAGCAATTCTTCTCTTAGGCTTTATATAGCAAATTGGAACGTCTGTGTGCGTGTTTCAAAACCCACATACCAGAATATTCATAGAGGCAGTATTCAGAACACTGAAATGACTCAAATGTCTATCAATAGAATATTTATCTGTACAAAATGAGAATTAATGAGTTACTGCTACATAAAAGGATAAATTTGACAAAATAATACATACAAATGTATGATTCTATAAATAAAAAAACAAAGTCAGGCAAAATTAATTTTTGGTGTTAAAAATTAAGCTTGTGCTTAACTCTGGTTGGTGGGAGGAGCTATTGAATAGGAGGTGGCAGATCAGGGGCATCAGAGTTCTAGTAATTTTTTTAATTGGTGGGTAGTTATAGATTTGTTTATTTTGTGATAATTTATTGAAATGAACACATGATTTGGGCACTTACATCTATGTGTTACACTGCATTTAAAAAATTAACAAAAAAGGTTTAAAAAAACAAAGCTTTAGGGCCACTTTTTGTTTAAGATGTAATTTTTTTTGTTCTCAGTTAGAAACAATTAAATTTGAAGGTGGCACAAATCAGTGATGAACTAGTGACCAGGAGATCAAGATTCATATTCTTGTAGTTCCATTAAGCATTGGTGTGACTTTGGGAAAGTGATTTAACATTTATGGGCTTAATTCACCCTGTTTACATAATTGAAAATCTGAAGACTTTGAGTTCAGTACTCTACAACTGTTCAGTTTACAAGTGGGCCATTTCATTTTGGACTCTGGCAGAGATTACAACATCCATGTTACTCTTTTTCCTTAGAAACACAAACCCTCTTTCCTTATTTTAAAATCTGGGCACAGAGACTTCCCTGGCTGTCCAGTGGTTAAGAGTCTGCCTTCCAATGTAGAGGACGCAGGTTCTATCCCTGGTTAGGGAACTAAGATCCCATATGCTGTGGGGTAACTAAGCCCGCGTGCCACAACTACTGAGCTTGCACACTCTAGAGCCTGTGCCCCACAGCTAGAGAGAAACCCGTGGAGAAACCCTGTGCCACAATGAAGAGCTCACATGCTGCAACGAAGACCTGATGCAGGCAAATAAATAAATATTAAAAAAAAAATCTGGGCACAATATTCCTTAGGAGGAAAAAAAGGAATATGTTTTCAACTGCAACACATTTTTTTTTTTTTTGCCACATTGTCAAGTTCTGGATAGTGAATTATAAGTACAGGTGTTGGGTGAGATTGCCAGTGGAACTTTGATGGAACTGATTCATAAGGGAAGGGCTTGCCCTTCTCCCTTTCCTTCTTATGCTGGCCTATGTTGTCATGAGTGCAGTTCCAGAAGTCAAAGGGAAATATCAGTTGACTTAGGGATAGAAACTCCATGTAAATATGGTGAAGATGTGTATACAGAGCTCCATGGAGATGATCAACTCCGGATTGCTTACTCCAGACTTCTTTTGTATGAAAGAAATATTTTAAAAGCTTTGATTAATTCAAGGCTGTTAAGCTTTTTTCCTAACATACAAATGAACTTAATCTTCAACAATGCAGGCTGACACATATAATTATAACAAGCTATTCTTTGGAAAAATAACATTAATTTTTACATCAATTATTATGGATAAAAATAATGGTAAGTGGTAAGACATTGAGCATAAAACTGCATAATCACCGCCCTTTAATTTGTAACCTCAAAAACTAATTTCTGCATGCCTTTACTCCTAGCCTTGGAATCTACCTGAATTATTGCTAAAATGTGCTTCCCCATCCCTCATCTCTGAATATAGAATTAGTTTAGTGTGCAGTGTCTTTCAGTTGTTGTAGTACATCACTGGACTTGTTTTTCAGAAGACATATGAAGTATCTATATAGCTATTGTACTTTTTATTTTTCACACCAGACAGTATATTTATAGTGCCCTAAATTTTTCTTTATTTCAGCTACTGCATTTGTCCAGTACATTAAATTAATATTTGATGTTTATCTCATTGCTAGTAGTATTTCTAATATGAATTTCTCACTTCAATTTCAGTTAATTAACTCTGAGATGTTTATTTATAACTAAAGGAATGGCACTTATTTTTTTTATTATGTAATATCTCAGATTTTTTCTTTTTCACAATTTCATTAGTCCATAAAGGCAGTAAATTCCACAGAAGGAATACTCCAACTAGAAATCAGGATTCTCCTGCATAAAGCCAGGATAGTGCCTACGAATATAATTTAACGTGGCTCTAATGGTACAATCTGTGGAATGTAAAGAGAGGTACCATAGCATAGTGTCTTATCATGTGAGTTCTTGGGTCAGACTGCTTGAGGTGGATTTTTTCTCCATCACTCAAAAACTGTTACCTTCATAAGTGCTTTAGTACTTCCAGCATCAGTTTCCTCACCTGAATAATGGAAATAATATTTAATTGTGTGGATATCATGGTACTCACCAAATATTCCATTTACTCCTTCATTTCCCAGTCCCCTGGAAGTAAGCTCAAGGTAAAGTGACTTGTTTTGACAAAGAAGAATATAGTCTGTTTGATTTCAGTAGTTTTTTTTTACTGAAATGGTGGAAAGCTTAGGTATGATTCTTCGATTTCTTTTCCTTTGCCGTGATAAACAGCAATGGTCCAAGGAGAAAGAACTGAAAACAACTCCATACCCTTTTAGGCTTCCATCCTTCATCCCCAAGCAGTATTATTTTTGTGGCTAAGCATTGTCTCTCCTGATAAAGTTGACTCCTCAGTGGCTGTCATCTGCAGTTTAGGCTTCTAATTAAATAGTTTATTCATGTGTGGGAAGCTCTCATGTCCATTCAGTTCACAAAATATTATTCAAAGATGAAGTTTGAACATTACAACTGCCCTTTCCTATTATCAGGCCTTTACTCATGAGCAGTTGTGATCCTTTCTGGCACCTATCTCCTAGGGTAATTACGTACTTCGAAAGAGACACTTTCATAGCTTTGTTTACCTCTAAAGAATGCTTAAGACAGGAATAAAGACACAGACCTACTAGAAAATGGACTTGAGGATATGGGGAGCGGGTAGGGTAAGCTGTGACAAAGCGCGAGAGAGGCATGGACATATATACACTACCAAACGTAAAATAGATAGCTAGTGCGAAGCAGCCGCATAGCACAGGGAGATCAGCTTGGTGCTTTGTGACCGCCTGGAGGGGTGGGATAGGGAGGGTGGGAGGGAGGGAGATGCAAGAGGGAAGAGATATGAGAACATATGTATATGTATAACTGATTCACTTTGTTATGAAGCAGAAACTAACACACCATTGTAAAGCAATTATACTCCAATAAAGATGTAAAAAATAAATAATTAAAAAAAGAATGCTTATTACAAGTGAAAGGTTACATTTAACTCAGCCATTCTCTTCTCTACTGGAGGAGGAGTTATGAACTTTTGGAACTTAAATATTCATCTGGTCAGCAATGGTTGAAGTATAAGGTAACATTTTCTTTCCTTGAGAATTTTAAAATATTATTTCTGATATATTCTTCTGGCATAAATTGGTGCTATCAAAGACTTACAACAAGGCTTCCCTGGTGGCGCAGTGGTTGGGAGTCCGCTTGCCAATCCAGGGGACACGGGTTCGTGCTCTGGTCCGGGAGGGTCCCACGTGCCGCGGAGCTGCTGGGCCCGTGGGCCATGGCCGCTGGGCCTGCGCGTCCGGAGCCTGCGCTCCGCAGCGGGAGAGGCCTTAGCAATGAGGGGCCTGCGTACCGCAAAACAAACAAACAAAAAAACTTACAACACTTTTTCCTTACACATCATGTGCTCTTTTTCTGTCTAGATGCTGAAAGGACTGCTGCGTCTCAAAGTCTAGTAGTTTTATTAGAATATGTATTGCTAATTCTAGGTCATTACGTAGTTTTCATTTATTTTAAATCAACAGTTTTCCTAAATAATGAATTTTAGTATATGTTCTGCTTCCTTGCTTGTTTTCTTTTTCAAGAATTCCTGTTAACTTAGAGTTTCATTGTCTATATTTAATACACATTACTTTCTCATTACTTTTTCATTGTCTATATTTAATATACATTATTTTCTCTTGAATAATTTATATCACTTTTTCGTGTTTGACTTTTAAATTGTCCTTTTTACCTTCTATGTTTCTTAAAATATTATCATCACTTTAATTCACTCTTGCATTCTTATTTCTTTAATCTTAAAGTCTAAATAATATTTTTTATTTTACTTTATTTCTTTGATTCTATCACTTCATTTCACATTATTTCTAATTTTCACGTATTATGTTTTCATAGCTTGCATAAATGTCTTGATGTATTTTTAACAAATATTATTATACTTCAGGGCTTCCCTAGTGGCGCAATGTTTGGGGGTCCGTCTGCCGATGCAGGAGACACGGGTTCGTGCCCTGGTCTGGGAGGATCCCACATGCAGTGGAGCGGCTGGGCCTGTGGGCCATGGCCGCTGGGCCTGCGCGTCCGGAGCCTGTGCTCCGCTGCGGGAGAGGCCGCGGCAGTGAGAGGCCCACATACCGAAAAAAAAAAAAAATTATACTCCAGATCCAAATACGTGAAAATGTGCGGATATTCACTAAATAAAGACATAATCTTCAAAAGTATAAACAGTAAAATGAAATGATAAGGGAATGAAGAGCATTTCCTTTCTAATAAAATCATTAAAAATAATTTGATTTTCTTTATGCTTGAAACAAAACTTAAACATATAGCAACAATTAAGATATAAGCATAAAATTAATCTGATAGAGGAAGAACAATATTTTGATCAAAATATTTCATACTTTGTTATAAAACATCAAAACACTTAAAACTTTACTGAAAAACAATGTAATAGATATTTTAATTTCAAACAAGTATAGTCTTATATTTCCCATGTTCACCTTCATAAAAATATTCATTACTTCCCTAGGCTTTGGGGCATTGCTTCTCCCCTTCGTAATTTAGCTTCAGAGTTATTTTATACACATACAATCTTCTACTTGGTCAAAGGGAGTTTTCATTTTAACTTCACCATTCTTGGTATACTGTCATGTATCAATCATCAAGTTGCTTTTGTAAACTGTATATATATGTGGATATTTAGTTTTAATACCACATGTATCATTATAATTACCATCATGATTTTAATATTTGATTTATTTAGGCAACTGTAATGATACTGTGGTATGTTGCTTAGATACCATCTCTACTTCTTTCAGGAATAAAATACTCTTCCCCCAACCCCTGTGTTGAGCATGCTGATGGTTGAGAGTCATCAGCTGAGTTAGTATCAAGCATGGCCTTAGCTGTCACCAGGTCTCAGTTCAACTTCTCTTTCTGCCTTACTCTCGTCGCCAGACTGTCCAAATGACAAGACTTATCCTCTGCTCCTCAAAGTTGTCTATGAAACTGGTTGTGTTTGTACAGTTTCTATGAGTCTAGTGGAGACTGGTGTTCTTAAACCCAGCATGGTGGTCACATTTGCTCTAGTCAACGATACTACTGACTAGAAATTTCCATTGAAATTGCACCACGAAGCTTTGAATAAAGCTCTTCCTGGTGACAGAATGGGCTTCAACGTGTCTGTCCAAGATATCCGTTATGGCAACATAGCTGATAACAGCAAAAATGACCCACTAATGGAAGCAGCTGGCTTCACTGCTTAGATGATTATCTTGAATCGTCTAGGCCAAATCAGTGCTGGCAATGTACCTGTGCTGGCTTGTCACACAGCTCTCATTGCTTGCGAGTTTGCTGAGCTGGAGGAGGACTTTTCATTATTCTGCTAAGAAGCTGGATGATGGCTCTAAAGCCATCATCTGGAAGTCCATGTGTGTTGAGTGTTTCTCTGACTAGCCTCCTCTGGGTTGTTTTGCTGTTCTTGATATTAGATAGACTGTTTCTGTGGGTATCTTCCAAGCACTGGACAGGAAGACTGCTAGAGCTAGCAATGTCACCAAGTCTGCTCAGAAAGCTCAGAAGGTTAAATGAATATTATCTGTAACACCTGCCACCACGGTCTTAATCAGTGGTGGAAAAAATGGTCTTAGAACTGTTTGTTTTAATTGCCCATTTAAGTTTAATAGTAAAAGAGATTAATGATAACCATCTGTAGTAAAATCTTTGGGAGGAGGATATTTTACAGACTATTGTGGGGGGCAGTTTCAAATCATTAGTTTTTAAAACCAGTACTTTTTAAATAAAAACAAGGACCAAAAATCTCTCAAAATTTTGAAGCTCATTAAAACAAACTTAATGAGAGAAAAGAATCCCCTGCCCCAAACAGATTGACCCCACTTCTACCCCAGTTTGAAGACTTAGTGGCTCCTGCCTCCCCCATTCCCTTGCTCACGGGAAAGATCCACAACACTGGCTCTACTTTCAAGCTGATCACAGCTATTTTACCTATCCAGACTTCAGTGGGACACGAAATATTTAGAGAAACCAGATGTCTTTCAAGGGATTTGTTGCTAAGTGTAATAGTAACGACTACTTGTATTACTACTACTTTCCAATCAAGAAAGAACTCAAAACTCTGTCCTATGAAGAGTTCACAACATGAAGGCATTGCTTTAAATTCTCTTTTTACATCATTTTGTCAGTCTTTCTGAATTATCTTTGATGCTAGCTGAGACTCAAATTTACATAAGAGCTAGAAATCATCTAGCTATTTCCCAACCTCTTCACCTTCTAATGTCTACATTGTTTCTTTTAAAAAGGATTTAAAACTGAGGCTGAGGTAGGAGGTGGTGGTAGTGATGGAGATTTAAGAAAATGTGCTATTTCCTGCAGAGGAAATATTGTACCCTCAACATCTTTTTCCTACCCGTTTGCTTCCTGCCTGTTTTATGTCATAATTATAATCCCATTACCTCATCATGCTGCAGGGATCATAGAAGGAGAAGAAAGAATGAACATCCCTGGGTTCTTCTCACTTTCACAAAGTGTTCTGGCTGAGGGCTAATTACAGAACCAAATGCGAGAGGCCCTGCAACCATTATAAATCCTGCAATTATAAGGTCTGAACCAATCCAAGATCTGGAAGAGGGACTCAGAGCAGGCCCATTGGGACCTTGGACTACATTTACCAGAAGCCTTCACCTCAGGAACAGGGCCTTTACTGGGGGGGAGGGGGAGTTCTTTAGAGAGGGCTGCCATAGAAGGTGGGGCAGGAGAGCAGATGAGGGGAGCCTTGGCTAATTCTATTACGTGGCCTGAAAAACACAAATGTAGATCCTGAGAGTAACACCCCCCACTCCCACTCCCACCCCCTGACCAGAAGGTCTTGTGTGTAAATCCCAGTCTCAGAGTCAGCTTCCCAGAGAACCTGGCCAATAGACAATTGAAGCCAGGAATCATCCAAAGTAACCAACTGGAAAATGGGAGTTTAGAGCTGGATTGCTTTCTGGCTGGTTGGCAGTAAAGACCTCATTAATAGTGGTAGTTGAATCACTAATAGCCCATGTGGCAGTGGTATAATTATTAAAATCCCATTGCTGTTGAACTAAGATGAAATATCAGTGAAAGGGAATATATGGAAAGTGAAATGGCTTAGGATTTGAGAGTTGCATAAGAATTAGTAAGAATAACTTTATGAAATCCAATGGCTACTGCTGCATTCAACTGAAGCCTTAGAAAGGATAAGGATGATTAATCTCCAATTAAAACTGAAGTGTGAAAGCCAGATGGCCTTGGCAGCATATAGAGGAACTCTCATTTACTGCACCTGAAACATAGAAAATACACAGGATCTGGGCTGAGGCTTAATTATGAGAGAAGCAGAGCTCCAGAGGAGGTTGTATTCTCATTCCCAGCAAAATGTTACACTAAGGTAGGGGTCCTGACAGGAAGGATTGAGACTCTAGATTTCCTATGGAGTTTTTTGTATATGCACTCAGAAGTGTTCAAATCTCAGATTATTCTGGGAACTTTACACTTGCAAAATTGCCCCTCTGTGTATCTGTCAAAACATAGAACCCACCTTGTGGCTGAAGAAAATACAAATGTCTCCTCCTTGTAGGAATGTGTTTCCCTCATCGTTAACTCCATATCTCCTATCAGCCACAATTTTAATAATTAGCATTGTATTAGTTTCCTGTGGCTGCTGTAACAAATTACCACTATTTTGGTGCTTACAAAAACAAACATTTATTCTCTCAAATTCCAAAATCAGTATTACCTAGTCAAAATCAAAGAGGTGTTAGAAACGTGCTCTAGAGAGAGAGAGGCTCTAGAGAAGAATCCATTCCTTGCCTCTTCTAGCTTACAACTTTACTGTTTTCTAGCTTTTGGTGGATCCCGGTATTCCTTGGTTTGTGGTCTTAACACTGAAATCTCTGCCTCCGTTTTCACTTTTCTTTTTCCTCTCCTGTGTAAAATCTTCCACTGCCTCCCTTATATGAGGATGCATGTGATTATATACATGCTCACTCTGAAAATCCAAGATAATCTTTCCGTCTCAAGATCCTTAGCGCAATCTCATCTCAAAGACCCCTTTTCCTCATAATATAACATTTACAGGCCTCAAGGATTATGACTTGATATAGTTGGCCATTATTTAGCCTACTAGAAGCACCACTTTGCATACTATCTGATGTGGAAAGAACTAGGCAGAGTAAAAAAGGAACAGACTATACTATACTTGCATATTTTAGTCATCAAATACTAGCAGGAGATAAAATGATATGATTGGATCCTAATGATGCTGAATCAAGCAGTGATTTTCACCACTGATTAAGACCGTGGTGGCAGGTGTTACAGATAATATTCACTTAACCTTCTGAGCTTTCTGAGCAGACTTGGTGACATTGCTAGCTCTAGCAGTCTTCCTGTCCAGTGCTTGGAAGATACCCACAGAAACAGTCTATCTAATATCAAGAACAGCAAAACAACCCAGAGGAGGCTAGTCAGAGAAACACTCAACACACATGGACTTCCAGATGATGGCTTTAGAGCCATCATCCAGCTTCTTAGCAGAATAATGAAAAGTCCTCCTCCAGCTCAGCAAACTCGCAAGCAATGAGAGCTGTGTGACAAGCCAGCACAGGTACATTGCCAGCACTGATTTGGCCTAGACGATTCAAGATAATCATCTAAGCAGTGAAGCCAGCTGCTTCCATTAGTGGGTCATTTTTGCTGTTATCAGCTATGTTGCCATAACGGATATCTTGGACAGACACGTTGAAGCCCATTCTGTCACCAGGAAGAGCTTTATTCAAAGCTTCGTGGTGCAATTTCAATGGAAATTTCTAGTCAGTAGTATCGTTGACTAGAGCAAATGTGACCACCATGCTGGGTTTAAGAACACCAGTCTCCACTAGACTCATAGAAACTGTACAAACACAACCAGTTTCATAGACAACTTTGAGGAGCAGAGGATAAGTCTTGTCATTTGGACAGTCTGGCGACGAGAGTAAGGCAGAAAGAGAAGTTGAACTGAGACCTGGTGACAGCTAAGGCCATGCTTGATACTAACTCAGCTGTTGACTCTCAACCATCAGCATGCTCAACACAGGGGTTGGGGGAAGAGTATTTTATTCCTGAAAGAAGTAGAGATGGTATCTAAGCAACATACCACAGTATCATTACAGTTGCCTAAATAAATCAAATATTAAAATCATGATGGTAATTATAATGATACATGTGGTATTAAAACTAAATATCCACATATATATACAGTTTACAAAAGCAACTTGATGATTGATACATGACAGTATACCAAGAATGGTGAAGTTAAAATGAAAACTCCCTTTGACCAAGTAGAAGATTGTATGTGTATAAAATAACTCTGAAGCTAAATTACGAAGGGGAGAAGCAATGCCCCAAAGCCTAGGGAAGTAATGAATATTTTTATGAAGGTGAACATGGGAAATATAAGACTATACTTGTTTGAAATTAAAATATCTATTACATTGTTTTTCAGTAAAGTTTTAAGTGTTTTGATGTTTTATAACAAAGTATGAAATATTTTGATCAAAATATTGTTCTTCCTCTATCAGATTAATTTTATGCTTATATCTTAATTGTTGCTATATGTTTAAGTTTTGTTTCAAGCATAAAGAAAATCAAATTATTTTTAATGGTTTTATTAGAAAGGAAATGCTCTTCATTCCCTTATCATTTCATTTTACTGTTTATACTTTTGAAGATTATGTCTTTATTTAGTGAATATCCACACATTTTCATGTATTTGGATCTGAAGTATAATATTATGCCTTCTGAGTACTGTAAGTCAAATTGTGACAAATCCAGCAACTGCCTGATATCACAATGTTCTTATTATCTCCCAGGCAGGGGTCTTAAATAGACTCCCACCATTATCTTAGGTCTCTTTTTGTTGTTCAAATAAATTGTGTATTTTAATTGACATATTTATCTGAATTAACAATGTTTATAACTTTTCCACTGAGGATATGTTTTACTGAATGTAGAGACTAGGAATTCCATTAGTAGTATATCTGTAAATATCTATCTGCCTTTGACCTACTGAATCTCCTCAGAAAATGAGAACAAAAAATAGACAGCCCTAAAATTACATTAACCTAAGAGCTGTGTGACAAGCCAGCACAGGTACATTGCCAGCACTGATTTGGTCTAGATGATTCAGGATAATGCTTGCTTTTATATTATATTGCTAAAATAGCACAGGTATTAGATTTTCCAATAAAACTCTCATGAGTCAAAGATTGTAGTATCAAGCTTTTCAAATAAGTACAAGGTAAAATATGAAGAGGGTCAGGACTTATGGCATGATGCCCCTCCATCTTTCCTTTTCTCATCTGATATGGACTGGCCCAGATTAAAAGCTACATTTCTAAATTAGGTGGGCAGTAACTTTACTGACACAGGAGCCAGGATCTGAAACATCTCAATTTTATACTCAGATAGCTAAATGGCTTACCTGACATTTTCCAGGAAGTCATACCTCAAAAATTCACATATTGCAGAGTTATTTACTATAAGTAATCCTAGACGAATGGGTACTGTCTGCTAAAAGCAAGTCATCAAAAGAGCACTCCCCAATTAATCTCTTGGACATAAACCTCAATCTCAGATTCTGTTTCCCAGAGTACCCAACTTCAAAGCCCACATTTTTATATTCTGATTTTTAAAATTATGAAACATCTGATAGATTTATATGTTCTGGTAAAAAAAAAAAACAGGAAATAGAAATTGTTTCTTTACCAAAATCATGTGAAACTATTGTTCATGGTCAACGTGTACTTGTATTGAATTAATTCATTTCTCAGATCACTGACTTCTTATCAAAGATATTCGAATGTAGAGAGATTTTTCAAAATAAATGTTATAGTAAATGTCCTATACATGGATGGCATATCTTTATTTAGTTTTTTAATACCCAGAGGTTATTTCCAGGTGTCATCTAGATAAGTAAATCATAAATAGTGGATTAGATCATTTCTTCAAATTCTGGACAATAATTGTAATTTTACTCACTAACTCTAGTACTCCGTATTGTTTTCTTTTTTACTATTTTGGTCATGATTAGGGTCTCTGAGCTCTATCATTTACAATGTCCAGTTTTTAGTGGTCTGTACTGTATGTGATGTATTTAGTCAAGAATGGCCTTTTTGCAACAGCTGCATAAATTAATTCCAAAACTCACCTAGGGAAACATTAAAACATTTCCAACCTAGAAAACTCATATTTATGTCCCTTATTCAAAAATTAGTCTTTCTCTTTTAATGTAATCCCACCATTTAAAAAAACAAAACAAGGGCTTCCCTGGTGGCGCAGTGGTAGAGAGTCCGCCTGCCGATACAGTGGACACGGGTTCATGCCCCGGTCTGGGAAGATCCCACATGCCTCGGAGCGGCTGGGCCCATGAACCATGGCAGCTGAGCCTGCGCGTCCGGAGCCTGTGCTCCACAACGGGAGAGGCCACAGCAGTGAGAGGCCCACATACCGCAAAAAGAAAAAAAATAAAACAAAACAAAACCTTATCTCATCCAAAATACCTAAACTCTGGCATACAGCTTAGGGTCCCTCCTGACAGTTCTGATATTTTAATGAATCTGGAGAGAAAGATTAAGGCTTATTGCCCCTACCTTTGATGGGTCCTGACTATCTGCCTCAGAGTTTATAAGGCAAATATTCTTTTTTTTTTTTTTTTTTTTTTTTTTTTTTTTTTTTGCGGTACGCGGGCCTCTCACTGCTGTGGCCTCTCCCATTGCGGAGCACAGGCTCTGAACGCGCAGGCTCAGCGGCCATGGCTTACGGGCCTAGCCGCTCCGCGGCATGTGAGATCTTCCCGGACCGGGGCACGAGCCCGTGTCCCCTGCATCGGCAGGTGGACTCTCAACCACTGCGCCACCAGGGAAGCCCCCAAAGGCAAATATTCTTAAATTTTAAAAGAGATGGATAAATAAGGTGGTCCTTTAGATTCAGGGAAAATTTAATTCTTAAGATTTACAGCTCTTGATCTTGGTGCTATCCCTCTTGGCTTCTTTCCCAGAACTTTTTACTGTCCAAGTTGATCATCTGTCAAGGCTTTTGACCTAGATATAGTTGATTCTGAGAGTTTAACTCTTTCTGCCATTGAACGAATCACTTTAAATTTTATTAATTCTCTACTATGGTTTTTATGGTTTTAAGGAACTAGTTTTCTAAAGAAAAATACTATGATCAGGTAGTTTGTCTCTGTCCAGAATATATAATGCATCATGAACAGAGCAAGAAATTGGCTACTCAGAATCATTCTCATTAGTCCTTTCTCCAGGAGTTTCTTGAACATTAATTCTGTCTCTGTTAAAAACTGCTTTAATAGAGAATATGAATGTCATGAAGCAGATTTAAGATACCAATTTCTTTGCAATTAAAGAAGAAAATTATTCAAGCAGTTCAGAATACCAGACTCTGGATGACCTGAGTAATAGATTAAAGTGATAGTATCCTACTTTCTACATCTTTAAATCCTGTACTTTATCATTTTTCCATGGATAAGTTTAGTCTTCTATACCCCCAAATTGTGGCCACCAAAATCTCCATTATCTTTTCTCACCAAAAAAACAGAAAAAAAGAAATTAAGAAAGAAAGAGAAAAAAGAGAAGAGAAAAAATTTTTAGCCACATGTGAACATGTTATTTTAAGCTATTATCGAGGGATGTTGTCACTGAGATTCCTAATAGCTTCAGCACTCACTGAAAAAAAAAAAGGTCATAATAACCCTATTTCATTGCTGGTGGGAATGCAAAATAGTATAGCCACTTTGAAAGACAGTTTGGTAGTTTTTTACAAAACTAGACACTCTTACCATACAAATCAGCAATTGCACTCTGTTATTTATTTACCCAAATGAGTGGAAAACTTATGTTCACACAAAATCCTGCAAAGGCGGTAAACAGCAACTATCTTTATTCATGAATGCCAAAACTTGGAAACAACCAAGAGGTCCATCGTAGGTGAATGGTTAAGTAAATTGTGATACATCCAAACAGTGGAATATTATTCAGTGCTAAGAAGAAATGAGCTATCAAGCCATGAAAAAACATGGAGGAACCTTAAATGCATATTACCAAGTGAAAGAAGCCAATATGAAAAGGCTACATATACTGTGATTCCAGCGGTATGACATTCTGAGAAAGGCAAAACTATGGACACAATAAAAAGATCAGAGGATGCCAAGGGAAAAAGAGATGAATAGGCAGAGCACAGAGGATTTTTAGAGCAGTTAAACTATTCTGTATGATACTATTATGATTGATACATATCTTTTCTTGAGGTATAGTTAATTTACAATATGTTAATAGTAGGTGTACAACATAGTAATTCAAAAATTTTATAGACTATACTCCATTTGAAGTTATAAAATATTGGCTAAATTCCATGTGGTGTACAATATATACTTGTAGCTTATTTATTTTAAACATGGTAGTTTCTGCCTCTTTATTCCTTACTCCTATCTTTCTTCTCCCTCCTTCCCTCTCCCCACTGGTAACCACTAGTATGTTCTCTATATCTGTAAGTCTATTTCTGTTTCATTATATTCATTTGTTTGTTTCATTTCTTAGATTCCACATATAAGTGATAACACATGGTATTTCTCTTTCTCTCTCTGACTTATTTCATTAAGCATAATACCCTCCAGGTCCATCCATGTTGTTGTAAATGGCAAATTTTCATTTTTTTAATGAGTGAGTAATATTCTATTTTATATGTATATACCAGATCTTCTTTATCCATTCATCTGTTGGTGGACACTTAGGTTGCTTCCATATTTTGGCTATTGTAAATAATGCTGCTATGAACATTGGGTTACATGTATCTTTTCAAATTAGTGTTTTCATTTTATTTGGATATATACTCAGTTATGGAAGTGCTGACTCATGTGGTAGTTCTGTTTTTAATTTTTTGAGGAACATTCATACTGTTTTCCACAGTGGCTGCACCAGTTTACATTCCCACCAACAGTGTACAAGGGTCTACATTTTTCCAGATCCTCACCGACATTTGTTATTTGTGTTCTCTTTGATGATAGCCATTCTGACAGGTGTGAGGTGTTTACTCATTGTAGTTTTGATTTGCGTTTCTCTGATGATTAATGATGTTGAGCATCTTTTCATGTCCTTGTTGGACATCTGCATATCCTCCTTGGAAAAATATCTGTTCAGATCTTCTGCCCATTTTTTAATCTTTTTTTTTTGGTTATTGAGTTGCATGAGCTGTTTATATATTTTGGATATTAATCCTTCATTGGTCACATCATTTTCAAATATTTTCTCCCATTCTGTAAGTTGTCTTTTTATTTTGTCAATGGTTTCCTTTGCTGTGCAAAACCTTTTACGTTTAATTAGGTCCCATTTGTTTAT
This sequence comes from Leucopleurus acutus, assembly GCF_964270905.1. Lineage (NCBI taxonomy): Eukaryota > Metazoa > Chordata > Mammalia > Artiodactyla > Delphinidae > Leucopleurus > Leucopleurus acutus. The sequence continues at coordinate 58,312,428 of NC_139159.1, forward strand.
TTTTGCTTTTGTTTCTTTTGCCTTAGGACACACATCCAAAACATATTACAATTTATGTCAAAGAATGTTCTGCATATGTTTTCTTCCAGGAGTTTTATGGTTTTCAGTCTTACATTTAGGCTTTTAATACATTTTGAATTTATTTTTGTATATGGTGTGAGAAAATGTTCTAATTTCATTATTTTACATGTAGCTGTCCAGTTTTCCCAGCACCACTTATTGAAGAGACTGTCCTTTCCTGATTTATATTCTTGCCTCCTTTGTCATAGATTAAGAAACTGGAAACGATTATTTCTTAGTGTTGACAAATAAGGAAAAAGACTAAGTAAGCATGATTTCTGATTTCAGGTGTTACAGTATCGTGTGAAATTTTAAAATGTGACCAATTGCATGAAAGGCTTCCTTGAAGAAATATGTGCTGGCACTAAGAACTTTCTCATCTATTAATTTTGTCATGGGCATAGTGCTGAATTCTCCTGTGAATGTGTCATTAGAAGCCAGCCAATGGAGCTTGTGCTCAGCACCCAGAACTGAGCAGTCCATGGTCTTGGTTGCAATAGTGTGATAGTAGGGATAACAATCTGAATAAATGTATCCTCTTTAAATATTTGTAAGAGTATTTCTCAGGTGAGACGCACTGCAGAACGGAAGTTTTAGAGATCACAAAACTGCAATAATTTTGAATTGCAAAGCTGCATATGTCTCTTTTAGGTCAAATTCTGCCACCTAGGAAATTGCAACTTTAGTATGTTAAATAGTGCTTGGTAGCCTAAAAAAGTTAATTAGCTTCCAAAGTATTTAACTTATTTTTACGGAGTGACTTACTGGAAGAATCTTGCTGATTTTGGAGTATAATATGAATATATTACTATTATTAATAAAACTATGTGATATTATTTCATGATTTGACATTAACTTGTGTATTCTAAAGACATAAAACACTAATTTTTCCTGAGCAGCAGGCTGCCATTTAGTGCCCAGTAAGAAGTAATTTACAACTAATACCTGATGCCTTAAGACTTCCATAGCTCCTGAGAATAAACAGTATATCCCTAGAATATTTTTCTCATCATCATTTATCATTATGCCTAGTATTATGAAAGTGAAGCATATAATTATAGCTTTTTCAGTATATCATTCTCATTTCTTTTTTATATTCTGTTTTTATATTTCATGTGAAAAAACCACCACTTACATTGTTCTGCATTTCATTCTTTTATTTGGATAGTTAGATTTTTTTTTTGGATAGTTAGATTTTAACCTGTTATTAAACACGTTATACTCCTTTAGTTATCTCTATCAGTACCAACTACAGGAAAAAAAAAAAACACATGAAGACTTGCCAATTGTTTTTGTTTTACCTGTTATTTAATTTTACTCATATTTTAAAAAGCATGCATTTGAAAAACTGAACTATCCTATCTATACCTTTGCTTCCTGTTATTCTAGGTTTTCCTCACTTTATATTTAAAACATATTTATAACAGAAATACCATGTCTAAAACAGTTTAGAAAATACAGTTTAACTGTTTTAATAGCACAATGTATAATCTAGTTCTGTTACAGTGCCAGGAATTCATGGGAATTTCTTGCTATGTACAAGGAAGAAATAGTTCCTACTCTTGTTTTATCTTCAGCTTTGAAGTTACATCCTCTTGATCCTCTTGACTTTTACCTGAATGCTTAAGTATGCTTTAAACCCTGAGTCACACTTGACCTTGGTTGTGGTCTGTAGTTCAATGACTCAATATTGAGTCGGTCTGAACTTGTTCTTTGTAAAAGATGCTTCCAATAAGTATGTTACTTCTTTAGCCTTCTGTGTAATTTTCTCTTGTTTAGGACCTAAAAACCTTAAATAGATGGTCTTTCCTCTATATCCCATGAATCCTGAATGTGTAGTAATAAATTTCTGTTTTGGGTTAGTTCTTTATTAAAAAATAATTTTTTACAGAGTGCACACTTCTAGGCATTTTATAGAATACAAAGTATATAAATATGAATTTAAAAGTGTCCTCAGGCTTCCCTGGTGGCGCAGTGGTTGGGAGTCTGCCTGCTAATGCGGGGGACGCGGGTTCGTGACCCGGTCCGGGGGGATCCCGCGTGGCGCGGGATCCATGGCCATGGGCCATGGCCGCTGGGCTTGTGCGTCCGGAGCCTGTGCTCCGCGACGGGAGAGGCCACAACAGTGAGAGGCCCATACCGCAAAAAACAAACAAACAAACAAAAAGACATACCAGAACTGCAAATCTCAGTGAGAAATCAGTGTAGCTCACTTTAAAAAAAAAAAAAAAAAAGTGTCCTCACCTTCAAGAAGCTTACTGTCAAGCAGCAATGGCAAATACATAAATAACTTCAGTACATATGAGTGATATGACGTAGACAAGGTATAGAATTGTAAAAATATATATATATATCAATCTAGTAGGGTATTACATTATTAAGATTATATGTAACTTTCTGTGCTTAGATCTTTATCAGTGGAAGACTCTGAACTGTATTTAATAAATGTTTTGCAGTCTAGAATGATTTCTGACTTAGAATGACTAACGAACCTGACTCATGAGAGTATTGTTTTTCTGTCCTTTCAAACAAAATACTCATCTAAAAGTTTTTACAAATTGCTAATGAGTGCAAACCTTTTAGATCAAACCATCCCTGAACTTCCTCTGTTATTTGAGTTAATTTTAACAATATTTTCCCAATCTAGCTAATCACATTAATACAAAAGGCCCTGTTCTAACATCTGTCTATTTTAACATAAATTCTGAAATACTGACATAAATTTCAGAGTAAAGTGGACAATATCTTTTTCTTTCTTTTTTTAAACTAAATAACCTCTTCCTTTATTCTTGAAATAGTTGCTTCTACTAGGTCCTATAGGTCCTACTCTTATTCTTACTCTAACCATATGATTCTAGAAAAATCTTTCATATTTTACTATAGTCCCATTAACTGCAAGTTCTTGGTCCAAGAGAAGGTGCTGATATAAGATTAAATAACCAGAGAACATTTCTGTAATTTCTCAAACTTAATTATTCAAAAATCTTAAGTGACAGAAATATTAAAATATACATCTCAAGACTTGGGCAGCATGAAATTAAAGACAGTATTTGGTGAGGAAAAAATGAAACAACCTTTCAGAGAATTAAAGAGGAAGGAGACAGAAATACCTAGAAGCATTTGAGCCTATAGTTACAAATATTACTGTAACCAATTGCATTGTTAAACTTTTTCATTTGAAAGCTTTTTTTTTATTCTGCTACCTTTATTTAAACCAATTCAAGTAACAAAAATTATCATATGCAATCCAAAGAATAATTGAATAATGCATGGATATAAAGCACTAAAAGAATAGATTTTAGGAGACCATGTTTTGGAGGATAATACTAGAATCTAATACATATGTATCCCCACACGACACACCATTCTTTTCTCATCTTCTTGTGGTAATAATGTTTTCCTCTAATAATATTTGGAGCGTGTCAAACAAGTTATGTTTATTTAAAATATCATACACTTATGACATTAAGGTTAATATATGCACATGATATTTAATTCAGTACTTTAAGATTAAATGATGACAGTTGATGGCATTCAGATAAAGTAAACAGCAAATCAGGATCAATATACTGAAATCAATTTTAGAAATGCAATCAAGAAACAAAGCTGTTTACTTTTTTTAACATTATACACCTATAATTAAGAAAGCACCAGTTTACATTAAGGTAAACAAGAGAGCGGAAAAAACAAGTCACGACTCAGTATTCCCCATTTGTTAATATTTATTTTATTTAAACTAAATTATTTAATTTTAAAGTACTCTCCCCAATGACTAGCATTATTTAGAGAGAGTAGTATGGGCATTATGACAATAAATGTGATATCTTTAGAGTGAGACTTTCATTTGTGTAGTTTGGGTTCTTGGAGAAGGAGAGGCTTGACGTGGAGGAGATTTTATTGTGAGAAATACCCGTGAGGGAAAGTGAGGGTGGGCAGGGAGGCTGGAAGAGATTTCAGACTGCAGTGCAAGTTTGACAACACTGTCAGAGACAGAAGACCTGTCAGTTGGATAGAAAGAGTCTCAGAGTGCAGTATGGTTATTAGAAATTTTCAGCCAAAGCCACCCATCAGAAGAGTCCCACGTCTTGCAAAAATGAGCCTGCATCTATATCCTTGCTGCATTTAGTCACTGGCTAGAAACAGCCCAGGAGACACCTGGCCTAGTGCAAATGCACTGCTAGATTCAGAGAGCAGAACCTGGGACCAGCAGTCAATTACACTGCATGAGCAGGAGATCTGAATATTGTATTTTATGCCTGCCACAGTCCATACTTTGTGCCATAGTGGTCTATTTCTCCACATAACTTTGGAGAGCAGCTCATCCTTGACTCCTGTGGGCTTCCTTCCCTAAGGGAAAACTCAGAAGACAGAAATGAGTGGGAAGAACTATAAACTCTGTCACAGCACTTGATTTCGTGATTGAAAGTAATTCTCATCCTCTCCTCCAATTTTTTTCTTCCAGTTTTATTGAGGTATAGTTAACATACAGCACTGTATAAGTTTAGGGTTTACAGCATGACTAATTTGATTTACGTACATTATGAAGTGATTATCATAAGTTTAGTGAACAGCCATCATCACATATAGATATAAAATTAAATAAATAGAAAAAATTTACTAGGATTTACTCTCTTAACAACTTTCATAGATAACATAAAACAGTGTTGATTATATTGTACATTACATCACTAGTACTTATTTATCTTATAATTGGAAGTTTGAACCTTTTGACTGCATTCACTCAACTCCTCTTCCCCCCAACCCCTGCCTCTGGTAACCATAAATCTGATCTATTTTTCTGTGAGTTTGTTTTTGAAGTATATTTGACCTACAACACTATGTTATTTCCTATTACACAACATAGTGATTTGGTATTTCTATACATTTCAAAATGATCACCATAATAAGTCTGTCATCTATATCAGCATAAAAAGATAATATATAATTATTAACTATATTCCCCAAAATGTACATTTCATACCTGTGACTCTTTTATTTTGTAACTTAAATTTGTACCCCTTAATCTCCCTTACCTATTGCTCTTCTTCCTCCATCCTTTTCCCCTCTGGCAACCACCTGTGTGTTCTCTGTATCAATAATTATGTTTCTGTTTTGTTCATTTGTTTTGTTTTTTAGATTCCACATTCAAGTGAAATCATACAGTATTTTTCTTCCTTCCTCTGTCTGACTTAGCTCATTTAGCATAATACCCTTGAGGTCTATCTGTGTTGTAACAAATGGCAAGGTTTAATTCTTTTATGGCTGAGTAATATTCCATTGTATCTATGTACCACATATTTTTTATCCATTCATCTATCTATGGACACTTAGGTTGCTTCCATGTCTTGGCTATTGTAAATAATGCTGCCATGAACATAGGGGTGCATATATCTTTTTGAATTAGTATTTCATTTTCCTTGGATAAATACCTAGGAGTGGAATTGCTGGATTATATGGTAGTTGTATTTTTAACTTTTGGAGGAATCTCCATAATTTTTCCATACTGGCTGCACCAATTTACACCCTCACCAACAGTACAAGGGTTTCCTTTTCTCCACATACTCACCAACAATTGTTATTTGTTGTCTTTTTGATAATAGCTATTCTGACAGGTGTGAGTTGATATCTCATTGTGGTTTTGGTATGCATTTCCCTGACAATAAGTGACTTTCAGAATATTTTCTTGTGCCTGTTGGCCATTTGTATGTCTTCTTGAAAAAATGTCTATTTAGATCCTCTATCCATTTAGTTGGATTGTTTGTTTTTTTGACATTGAGTTATATGAGTTCTTTGTATAGTTTGGATATTAACCCCTTATTAGACATATTGTTTGCAAATATTTTCTGCCATTTAGTAGATGGCCTTTTCATTTTGTTGATAGTTTTCTTCACTGTGCAAAAGATTTTTAGTTTGATGTAGCTCCATTTGTATACTTTTGGCTTTGTTTCCCTTTCCTGAGAAGACTTATCCAAAAAAAAAATTACTAAGACCAATATGAAAGAGCATATTGCCTATGTTTTCTTCTAGAAGTTTTATGGATTCAGGTGTTACACTTAAGTCTTTAATCTATTTTGGATTTATTTTTGTGCACGGTGTGAGAGTAGTCAAGCTTGACTCTTTTGCATATAGCTATTCAGTTTTCCAAGCACCATTTATTGAAGTGGCTGTCTTTTCCCCTCTTTTGTATATTCATGCCCCCCTTTTTGTTGATTAATTGCCCATATAAGAAGAGATTTATTTCTGTGCTCTGTATTCTTTTCCATGAATCAATGTGTCTGTTTTTGTGCCAGTACCATACTGTTTTGCATACTATAGCTCTGTATAGTCTGAAGTCAGGGAGCATGATACCTCCAGCTCTGTTCTTTTGCAAGTTTGTTTTCCCTATTCAAGGTCTTTTATATTTTCATACAAATTTTAGAATTATTTGTTCTAGTTTTGTTTAAAATGCCACTGGTATTTTGTTAGGGATTGCAGTGAATCTATAGATTGCCTTGGGTACTATGTTCATTTTAACAATATTAATTCTTCCAATCCATGAACATGGTATATCTTTCCATCTGTTTGCATCATCTTCGGTTTCCTTTATCAGTGTCTTAATTTTTTTTAACATCTTAATTGGAGTACAATTGCTTTACAATGCTGTGTTAGTTGCTGCTTTATAACAAAGTGAATCAGCTATATGTATACATATATCCCATATCATCTCCCTCTTGTGTCTCCCTCCCACACTCCCTATCCCACCCCTCAAGGTGGTCACAAATCAAGCTGATCTGTGTGTGCTATGCGGCTGCTTCACACTAGCTATCTATTTTACAATTGGTAGTGTATATATATAAATGGCACTCTCTCCCTTGTTCCCAGCTTACCCTTCCCCCTCCCCGTGGTCTTAAGTCCACATTCTATGTCTGCATCTTTATTCCTGTCCTGCACCCAGGTTCTTCAGGACCACTTTTTTTTTTAGATTCCATATATATGTGTTAGCATACAGTATTTGTTTTTCTCTTTCTGACTTACTTCACTCTGTAGAACAGATTCTAGGTCCATCCACCTCCCTACAAATAACTCAGTTTTGTTCCTTTATATGGCTGACTAATGTTCCATTGTATATATGTGCCACATCTTCTCTATCCATTCATCTGTCAGTGGACACTTAGGTTGCTTCCATGTCCTGGCTATTGTAAATAGTACTGCAGTGAATATTGTGGTACATGACTCTTTTTGAGTTATGGTTTTCTTGAGGTATATGCCCATTAGTGGGATTGCTGGGGCATATGGTAGTTCTATTTGTAGTTTTTTAAGGAACCTCCATACTGTTCTCCATAGTGGCTGTATCAATTTACATTCCCACCAACAGTGTAGGAGGGTTCCCTTTTCTCCACACCCACTTCAGCATTTATTATTTGTAGATTTTTGATGGTGGCCATTGTGACTGGTGTGAGTTGATACCTCATTGTGGTTTTGATTTGAATTTCTCAAATGATTAGTGATATTGAGCATCCTTTCATGTGTTTTTTGGCAATCTGTATATCTTCTTTGGAGAAATGTCTGTTTAGGTCTTCTGCCCATTTTTGGATTGGGTGGCTTAATTTTATGATATTGAGCTGCATGAGCGGCTTGTATATTTTGGAGATTAATCCTTTGTCAGTTGCTTCATTTGCAAATATTTTCTCCCATTCTAATGGTTCTCTTTTTGTCTTGTTTATGGTTTCCTTTGCTGTGCAAGAACTTTTAAGTTTCATTAGGTCCCATTTGTTTATTTTTGCTTTTATTTCCATTTCTCTAGGAAGTGGGTCAAAATGATCTTGCTGTGATTTATGTCATAGAGTGTTCTGCCTATGTTTTCCTCTAAGAGTTTTATAGTGTCTGGCCTTACAATTAGGTCTCTAATCCATTTTGAGTTCATTTTCATTTTTGTGTATGGTGTGAGGGAGTGTTCTAATTTCATTCTTTTACATGTAGCTGTGCAGTTCTCCCAGCACCACTTATTGAAGAGACTGTCTTTTCTCCATTGTATATTCTTGCCTCCTTTATCAAAGATAAGGTGACCATATGTGCGTCGGTTTATCTCTGGGCTTTCTATCCTGTTCCATTGATCTATCTTTCTCTTTTTGGTGCCAGTACCATACTGTCTTGATTACTGTAGGTTTGTAGTACAGTCTGACGTCAGGAAGCCTGATTCCTCCAGCTCTATTTTTCTTTCTCAAGATTGCTTTAATTATTCAGGGTCTTTTTTGTTTCCATACAAATTGTGAAATTTTTTGTTCTAGTCTGTGAAAAATACCAGTAGTAGTTTGATAGGGATTGCATTGAATCTGTAGATTGCTTTGGGTAGTAGAGTCATTTTTACAATGTCAATTCTTGCAATCCAAGAACATGGTATATCTCTCCATCTGTTTGTATCATCTTTAATTTCTTTCACCAGAGTCTTATACTTTCTTCATATGGGTCTTTTTTCCCCTTAGGTAGGTTTATTCCTAGGTATTTTATTCTTTTGGTTGCAGGCGTAAATGTGAGGGTTTCCTTAATTTCTCTTTCAGATTTTTCATCATTAGTGTATAGGAATGCAAGAGATGTCTGTGCATTAATTTTGTATCCTGCTACTTTACCAAATTCATTGATTAGCTCTAGTAGTTTTCTGGTAACATCTTTAGGATTCCCTATGTATACTATCATGTCATTTGCAAACAGTGACAGTGTTACTTCTTCCTTTCCAATTTATTTCTTTTTCTTTTATTTCTTTTTCTTCTCTGATTACCTTTTATTTCTTTTTCTTCTCTGATTACCATGGCTAGGACTTCCAAAACTATTTGAATAATAGTGGTGGAAGTAGACAACTTTATCTTGTTCCTGATCTTAGAGGAAATTCTTTCAGTTTTTCACCTTTAGGAATGATATTTACTGTGGGTTTGTCATATATGGTCTTTATTATGTTGAGGTAAGTTCCCTCTATTCCTACTTTCTGGAGAGTTTTTAATCATAAATGGGTGTTAAATTTTGTCAAAAGCTTTTTCTGCATCTATTGAAATGATCATATGGTTTTTATTCTTCAATTTGTTAATATGGTTTATCACAGTGATTGATTTGTATATATTGAAGAATCCTTGCATTCCTGGAATAAACCCCACTTGATCATGGTGTATGATCCTTTAATGTGCTGTTGGATTCTGTTTGCTAGTATTTTGTTGAGGATTTTTGCATCTATGTTCATTAGTGATATTGGCCTGTAGTTTTCTTTTTTTGTGACATCCCTGTCTCGTTTTTATATTAGGGTTATGATGAGCTCATAGAATGAGTTTGGGTGTGTTCCTCCCTCTGCTATATTTTGGAAGAGTTTGAGAAGGATAGGTGTTAGCTCTTCTCTAAATGTTTGATAGAATTCGCTGTGAAGCCATCTGGTCTTGGGCTTTTGTTTGTTGGAAGATTTTAAATCACAGTCTCAATTTCAGTGCTTGTGATTGGTCTGTTTATATTTTGTTTTTCTTCCTGGTTCAGTATCAGAAGGTTGTGCTTTTCTAAGAATGTGTCCCTTTCTTCCAGGTTGTCCATTTTTTGGGCATACAGTTGCTTGTAGTAATCTCTCATGATCCTTTGTGTTTCTGCACTGTCAGTTGTTACTTCTCCTTTTTCATTTCTAATTCAGTTGATTTAAGTCTTCTCCTTTTTTTTCTTGATGAGTCTGTCTAATGGTTTATCAATTTTGTTTATCTTCCCTAAGAACCAAATTTTAGTTTTATTGGTCTTTGCTATCGTTTCCTTCATTTCTGATCTGATCTTTATGATTTCTTTCCTTCTGCTAACTTTTGGGTTTTTTTTCCCTCTTTCTCTAATTGCTTTAGGTGTAAGGTTAGGTTGTTTATTTGAGATATTTCTTGTTTCTTAAGGTAGGATTGTATTGCTATAAACTTCCCTCTTAGAACTGCTTTTGCTTCATCCCATACGTTTTGGGTCTTCCTGTTTTCATTGTCATTTGTTTCTAGGTATTTTTTTGATTTCCTCTTTGAGTTCTTCAGTGATCTCTTGGTTATTTAGTAGTGTATTGTTTAGCCTCCATGTGTTTGTATTTCTTACAGTTTTTTTCCTGTAATTCATACCTGGTCTCTTAGCATTGTGGTCGGAAAAGATACTTGATATGATGTCAATTTTCTTACATTTACCAAGGCTTGATTTGTTACCCAAGATAGTCTATCCTGGAGAATGTTCCATGAGCACTTGAGAAGAAAGTGTATTCTGTTTTATTAGGATGGAATGTCCTATAAAGATAATTAAGTCCATCTTGTTTAATATATCATTTAAAGCTTGTGTTTCCTTATTTATTTTCATTTTGGTTGATCTGTCTATTGGTGAAATTGTGGTGTTAAAGTCCCCTACTATTATTGTGTTACTGTCAGTTTCCCCTTTTATGGTTGTTAGCATTTTCCTTATGTATAGAGGTGCTCCTATGTTGGTGCATAAATATTTACAATTGTTATATCTTCTTCTTGGATTGATTCATTGATCATTATGTAGTATCCTTCTTTGTCTCTTGTAATAGTCTTTATTTTAAAGTCTATTTTGTCTGATATGAGTATTGGTACTCCAGCTTTCTTTTGATTTCCACTTGCATTTACCATTTTCTTAATTGTTTTGGGTTATTTTTGTAGGTCTTTTCCTTCTCTTGTGTTTCCTGCCTAGAGACGTTCCTTTAGCATTTGCTGTAAAGCTCATTTGGTGGTGCTGAATTCTCTTAGCTTTTGCTTGCCTATAAAGTTTTTAATTTCTCTGTCAAATCTGAATGAGATCCTTGCTGGGTAGAGTAATCTTGATTGTAGGTTTTTCTCTTTCATCACTTTAAATATGTCCTGTCATTCCTTTCTGGCTTGCAGAGTTTCTGCTGAAAGATCAGCTCTTAAGCTTATGGGGATTCACTTGTATATTATTTGTTGCTTTCCCCTTGTGGCTTTTAATATTTTTTCTTTGTATTTAATTTTTGATAGCTTGATTAGTATGTTTCTTGGTGTGTTTTCCTTGGATTTATCCTGTATTGTATAGGACTCTCTGGTTTTCCTGGAATTGATTGACTATTTCTTTTCCCATATTAGGGAAGTTTTAAACTATAAACTCTTCCAATATTTTCTCAGTCTCTTTCTTTTTCTCTTCTCTGGGACCCCTATAATTCGAATGTTGGTGCCTTTAATGTTGTACAAAATGTATCTGAGACTGTCCTCAATTTTCATTCTTTTTTCTTTATTCTCCTCTGTGGTAGTTATTTCCACTATTTTATCTTCCAGATCACTTATCAGTTCTTCTGCCTCAGTTATTCTGCTATTGATTCCTTCTAGAGAATTTTAAATTTTATTTGTTGTGTTATTCATCACTGTTTGTTTTTGCTCATTAGTTCTTCCAGGTTCTTATTAAATGTTTCTTGTATTTTCTCTATTCTATTTCTAAGATTTTAGATCATCTTTACTATCATTATTCTGAATTCTTTTTCAGGTAGACTGCCTATGTCTTCTTCATTTGTTTGGTCTGGTGAGTTTTTACCATGCTCCATCATCTGCTGCATATTTCTCTGTCTTCTTATTCTGCTTAACTTACTGCATCTGAGGTCTCCTTTTCACAGGCTGCAAGTTCATAGTTCCCATTGTTTTTGGTGTCTGCCCCCAGTAGCTAAGACTGGTTCAGTGGGTTTTGTAGGCTTCCTGGTGGAGGAGACTGGTGCCTGTGTTCTGGTGGATGAGGCTGGATCTTGCCTTTCTGGTGGGCAGGACTGCATCCACTGAGGTGTTTTGGGGTGTCTGTGACCTTATTATGATTTTAGGCAGCCTCTCTGCTAATGGGTGGGGTTGTGTTCCTGTCTTGCTAGTTGTTTGGCATAGTGTGTCCAGCACTGGAGCTTGCTGGTCTTGGTGTGTCCAGTGGAGCTGGGTCTTAATATTGAGGCAGAGATCTCTCAGAGAGCTCTCGGTGATTGATATTACATGGGGCTGGGAGGTCTTTGGTGGTCCAATGTCATGAACTCAGCTCTCCCACCTCAGAGCCTCAGGCCTGACAGCTGGCAGAGCACTAAGACCCTGTCAACCACGCGGCTTTTGGGAAGTCTGAGGTCTTCTGTCAGTGTTCAGTAGGTGTTCTGTAGAAGTTGTTCCACATGTAGATATATTTTTGATGTATTTGTGGGGAGGAAGGTGAGCTCCAAGTGTTACTCCTCTGCCATATTGAAGGTCCTCTCTCTTCACACCTCCTGTTCCTAGAGGGTCCACATTTCATCTGGATAAAGGTGATATACCTGAAGTGTATCTCACTGCCAGAAGGTGAATTCTTCTTTGGAAGAGAGTACCGTCATCCAGAGTCTTAAAATTTTATAAAGTTGTATAGCACAGGTAACTCTGCTCAATATTCTGTAATAACCTCACAGAGTGGTAGAGCCAAGGCCAAACCTCTCAGTGCAGAAATGGGTTTGGTCTCCTCTCTCTCTCCCTGCCACTCCCCACCCCCCAAACTGGTGTCTTCGTTTTCTGAGTACACATCATTTACCTCCTTAGCTAGATGTATTCCTAGGTATTTTTTTTTTGATGGGGTTGTAAATGGAATTATGTTCTTAATTTTTCCTTCTGATAATTTGTTGTTAGTATATAGAATGCAACATATTTCTGTATGTTAAATTTGTATCTTGCAACTTTATTGAATTCATTGATGAGTACTTCCTCCATCTTTAATTTTAAGTTTCCCTAACCTTTAATAACCAACTCTGCAAATCTTCATGCCTTAGTTGATGGTGTGACTCAAAACTTGCTTCCTTCTTAATCTAGAATTGATGCACAAGTACATTCACAGTGTTAGTAGGACAAAGGGGTATGCTCAAGTAATTTACCTGGGTTCCACACATATTCCATCCCAGTGTTTGAAAGGATCTCTCTCACCTCCTGGTGATTACAGTCAGCTGCCATCTCAGGATGATGACTCCTCTTCACTTCTGCTGTTCTCTGTACATAATGATTCCAAAGTGCATCTGAGGCAGCTATGGTATAAAGCTCAATAGGACCCTTGCTAATCTCCAGGCAAGTGAGTACTTGATTTGTAGACTAGGACTAATGAATCCACAGAGCCCTGATTTTTATGGACAGAAACCCCCCAGATCCCAGTGGGTCATTTGGAGTGATGGTAAGAAGACCACTCGTGTTTTACCCATTGGTTCCCAGACTCACATATTCTTCCTTTTGGGGTCTCAGACCCATATAGAAGTCTCTAGTTTAATGCATATACTGCATCTGGAAGGATAGCACCCTGTACTTTCAAAGTATTCCCTCTGAGAGGGAGCTTCAGGTGTGCCTTTAGAAAGAAATTCCAGCATTCTGTGAAACTGGCTATTTCTGGATGTTGAGGTATGTGATACAAGTAGTTTATCCCAAGGTGATAGACCCATTTCATCACCATCTCTGCTGTGAAGTTGGACATTCATAGCAGCAGTACCAAAACTGGCCTTGGAAAATAAGAATCTATCCTACTGGATCTATGCATAGCTTCCATCATGGCCATCATGGCCACTCTTTTTTTTTCTTGCTGTACGCAGGCCTCTCACTGTTGTGGACTCTCCCGTTGCGGAGCACAGGCTCCGGACGCACAGGCTCAGCAGCCATGGCTCACGGGCCCAGCCGCTCCGCGGCATGATGGCCACTCATATTTTGTGTCCATGATTCCCATTCCAGAGTAGCCAGTAGTGAAGTGACTACTATCAACTGATTAAATAACTCGTATACTGGATTATTCAGTGCTTCTTCATTGGTGAATGCTTCCTGGTAGGTATTAATGTGTGGTACAATAATCTTAACACTTCACTGCCATTGTCATCCATCCCTGTGCTTCTTTCCACCAAGATTGCCTTTTCTCTCATCTTCAATCCTTTTTTTTTGCAAACTCCCAACCGAAAGCCCAGGGCATTTTTTGATACCTAAGAATTTATATATTCTTACTTTGGGCCACTTTCTTCTCAAACAGTGTGAATGACCAAATGAACCACTTATAACTCTTCTCATTCAGAAGATTTTCCCTCTCTGTTCTCTTTTAAGAAAAGGTCTGAATGTACCTATAATGAAATCATTGGTAATATTTCAGCTTGTACCCAGTTACAGTGTGAACCAAACATAAAGCTCAGGCAATTTCTTCCTCCTTCATCTAGTTGTATATCCTCCACTCCTATGCCAGTAGCTATAGCTCTGAGCTAGGGGAGGGACACTGCTGCACTTATGGTGGGTGACAGAGTTGTTTGGGCTATATACTCAGGCAGATAATTTGCACTCTCTGGTCCTGCTTGGGCTTAATGTGATATTTTCATGATATGATGGACTGCTTCTGGGCTCATCCTACTTTGTGATTTGGCAGATTAACAGAACCCAACTCAAAACAGGTAGTTTCAGAAATAAGCCTATTTGCTTTCCATGGTCAAGGGTTTAATCTCTTCCAGAAGAGCTCAGTATCTTATAAGAGCTACTTTACAAACTGTGTAATACTATTCTGTGATGAATGGTCTTGTTCCAGCATCCAAGAGGGCTTCATTTGTATTCTACCTCTAGGACTTGCCATAAGTTCCATATTGCATCTTTTCCTACCACTGAAACCTCCCACACCAGAGGATCTGCCAAAATATATGGCACAGGGTCAGGGTTGCTTGCATCACTGTTTCAATCTACTGCAGAGCTTAATCTTAAACCTGGCCCTGCACAAAGCTGACTTCCATGTCACATAGGAAATAGGGCAGATCAGTATTCCTAAATTGAAAAGGTTTAGGTTCACAAATTTTCCATGGTCCATGAATCTTCATAGACTATATGTCTCACCATATGGAGAGCATGTGTTTAAAGGTTTTTCACATACAAGCTACCTCTTGCTTATATTATCCAATCAGCATGATGTCATTTATGTAATGGATCAGTATGATATTCTGTAGGATGTTCAGGTGATCCAGATCTCTTTGGAATATATAATGACAGAGAGTGGGGACATGAACATAGCACTGAGGCAAAAGTGTAAATGAATATTGTTGACTATCTCACATGACTAGAGTTTCTTATACTCATTTCTCACTGAAATGGAGAAGAATACATTTGTGAAACCAAGGGCCACATATCTTATATATGAAGTTTTATTAATCTGCTCTAGCAAAGATGACATATTTAACCCTGAAGCTGTGATCAGTATATGACTTGGTTAAGGTTTCAGTAGTCTATAATCATTTTACAGGTTTTTATCCAGTTTCTAAAAGGGTCAGACTAGTTAGTTAAATTGAGATATAATAGGAACTAAAACCCCTACATCTTTTAGGTATTTATATCTTTAACAGTGACACCAATCTATTATCCTGCCAGGGATGCTATACTAATTTTTACGTATTATTTCATCTTGGGTGATGGACTGTTTCTGAGGTTGCCACATGGCTTATTCCGTAAGCCAAACAACCTAACATCAGGCTATTTCAAATGACAAATATTCCAATTATACAGACAGGGATTGGGATAATTATCATTGGGTAGGTCTGCAGAACCATTGTGCACACTGTAAATTGTAATTTAGTCAAGTCTTCATTTATTGCATGAAACCTGTAAGCCCTCACCCTGAGAAAGGCAGTTACTATGATGCTTTATGTTTCTAGGTATTGATGTCAGTACAGTTCCTATGTTTAATAGTCTTTAAAATGTCTGAATAGTTTCCTTATCCAGGGCACAGTTGCTTATGTAAATGGCCATAGATCCCCTTAGGGGAAGAATCATCATGGTATATACTGGCCACATAGTTGCAGGTTCTTTCTTCTAGGGACCTGGACACCTCTTTAGTGAGTGGCCTCCAGGTCTGAAAACTGGTTTAAGTTTAACTAAATAAGGGGATTGCAACTTTTTATTGGAGAAACTGTACTTTTCACCTTAATCCTCCATTCTTTCATCTTTTTCTTCTTTTTTGCTTGTATAAAAGATGAATAAAATTAATACACCTCTAGCAAGAATGATCAAGGAAAAGAGACACAAAGAGGGAGGAAAAGAGAGACAGAGACAGAGAGACAGAGAGAGAAAGCAACACAAGTCAGTCCAAAATATCAAAAGTGAAGGAGGAGACATCACTACCACCACTGAACGCTGCAAACATGAAACTATAATTCAGGAATATTATAAACCACTTTATAGCTATAAATGTGAAAATTATAATGATATAAGCAAATTTTTTACAGGACAAGATATACCAAAGCTTTCCTCAAATGAAAAATAGAAATGGAATTTTCTATTTAACAACTGTTCAACAAAGAAAATTCCAAGTTCACATGGATTAACTAACAAATTCTACCAGCATTTAAGGAAGACATGCTATGCCTCCTTCACAAACTATTTCAGGAAATAGAAGGTGAGAGAACACTTTCTAACTTATTTTATGAGAGCAGCATCTCCCTGATACTAAAACCAGTGAAACACTTTACAAAGAAATAATTTTACAGACCAATATTTCTCATGAATATAGGTACATAAAGTATGAACAAAATTTTATCACATAGAATTCAGCTGCATATAGAGAATGTCATGACCTAGTGGGATTTATCCTGAGAATTAAACATTACTACAACATTTGAAAATCAATCAAAGTAATTGATTATGAAACACAAAAAGAAGAAAACAATTCATGTAAATATATGACAAAAATAATTTGACAAAATTTAAAATGCAATCATTATAAAAACTGCCAGCAAACTAGGAATAAAGGAGCTTTCTCAACCTGACAAAAGGTATCTAAGAAAACCTTTAGGTAACATCATACTTACTGGTAAAAGACAAAATGTTTTCTATGATTAGAAACAAGGCAAAAGTGTCTGCCCACTTCATTTCTATGCAATAGCATATGGAGGTCCTAGCAAGTGCAATGAGACAATAATAATAATAATACAAATATGAATAAATAGGACATTTGGATGAGGAAGAAATAAAACTGTATATTAATCTATATATTTTGTGTTTAAGTCCTATCCAAAATAAATGAGAACTTTTCAAAATTATTTAATAAAACAAAAAAAATTTTTTCAAGGAATTCTTAGAGAATGCTTATCTTTTTTAAAAAATTTATTTATTTATTTATTTTGGGCTGCATTGGGTCTTCATTGCTGCGTGTGGGGGCTACTTTTCGTTGTGGCGCACGGGCTTCTCATTGCAGTGGCTTCTCTTGTTGAGGAGCATGGGCTCTAGGCATGCGGGTTTCAGTAGTTGTGGCATGTGGGCTCAGGAGCTGTGGCTCGTGGACTCTAGAGCACAGGCTCAGTAGTTGTGGTGCACGGGCTTATTTGCTCCACGGCATGTGGGATCTTCCCAGACCAGGGCTTGAAACCATGTCCCCTGCATTGGCAGAGATTCTTAACCACTGTGCCACCAGGGAAGCCCCCCAAAATTTTTAAAGGGCATAAATCTTGACAAACAATGAACATACAATACATTGACAGTGACATGATGGTCTATGTTGAAAATCTGAAAGAATTGACAAGAAAAATTCTGGAACTAATAAGTGATTATAGCAAGGTTTTCAGGTACAAGGTTAATGTAGAAAAATATTGGTTTCCTATAAAGTAACAATGAGCAAGTGGAATTTGAAATTAAATATACATTACCATTTACATTACCACCAAGAGAAAGAAATGCTTAGATATAAATCTAACCAAGTATGTACAAGATGTATATGAGGAAAATTACAAAACTCTGATGAACAAATTTAAAGAACTAAATAAATGGAGAGATTCATGGATAGGAAGACTCAATATTGTCAGGATGTCAGTTCTTCCTAAATTGATCAGTTGATTCAAGGAATCCCAACCAAAATATGAGCAAAATATTTTACAGATATTGATAAACTGATTAGAAAGTTTATATGGAGAGGCCAAATACCTAGAATAGCAAACACAACACTGAAGAATAATAAAGTTGGAGGATTGATGCTGACTTCAAGAATTACTAAAAAGGTACAGTAATTAAGACAGAGTAATACTGGTGAAAGAATAGATAAATAGAGCAAGACTAAATAGAGAGCCCAGAAATGGACCCCCATAAATATATTGTACTGATTTTTGAAAAAGGACCAAAGGCAACACAATGGAACAAAGATACTCTTTTCAGCAAATGGTAATAGAACAACTGGACATTCACATGCATAATAATGAATCTAGATACAGACTTTATACTTTTCACAAAAATTAACTCAAGGTGAGTCATAGATGTAACTGTAAAATGCAAAACTATAAAACTTCTAGAAGATAGCATAGGAGAAAACCTGGGCGACCTTGGGTATGGTGAAGCCCTTTTAGATCCAAAACCATGACACAGCTATTAATAGAATGTCCAAAATCTGGAATACTGCAAATGCTGACAAGGATATGGAGCAACAGAAACTCTCACACAGGAACTTATCTAGTGGTTAAGTGTCTGCGCTCCCAATGTAGGGGGCCCGGGTTTGATCCCTGGTCAGGGAACTATATCCTGAATGCCACAACTAAAGATCCCGCATGTGGCAGCAAAGATCCCACATGTTGCAACTAAGACTGGGCACAGCCAAATAAATAAATAAATATTTTTTTTAAAGAGAGAAATTCTCACATATTGCTGGTGAGAATGCAGAATTGTATAGCAACTTTGCAAGACAGTTTGGCTGTCTCTTATTATATTAAACATACTTTTACCATACAATCCAGCAGTCAGACTCCTGATATTTACCCAAAGTAGTTGAAAACTTATGTCCACACAAAAACCTGCATGTAAATGTTGATAGTAGTTTAATTCCACAGTTGCCCAAACGTGGAAGTGTTACCGAGTCCAAGCTCATACTGCTTTCCACACGACAGGCCAGTAAATCAAGAGACGAGTTGTTGGGGCATAGAGCTGCAACTTTATTCAGAAAGCCAGCAGACTGAGAAGATGGTGGACTCATGTCCCAAAGAACCATCTTCTTTGAGATAGAATTCAGGTTTCTTTTATACTAAAGTGGGAGAGGATGAAGTCCAGTGTTCCAGTCAGACTCCAGAGAGGACATGTTAACTTCTTCCTTCCTGCAGGAAGTTGGTCCATTATGTATAATTTAATCTTATAGGCAACATCCCTTTAGTGATTAACTTGTAGCAAAAGCATTAGAATACAAAGGTTAAAGTAAAAGAAACACATCCGACATGGAGTCAGATTTGTTTTTCCCTATTACAGAAAATGTCACCAGCAGGTAAATAGACAAATAAACTGAAGTAAATGGAATATTATTCAGTGCTAAAAAGAAAGGAACTATCAAGCCATGAAAGGCATGGAGGCACTTTAAGTGCATATCACTAAATGAAAGAAACCAATTTGAAAAAGCTACACACTGTATGATTCCAATCAGGTGATATTCTGGAAAAGGCAAAACTACAGACACAGGAAAGTGATTAGTGGTTGCCAGGGATAGAGGGAGAGAGGAGAGGTGAATAGGCAGAGTACAGAGGATCTTGGGGGCAGTGAAAATACTCTATATGATATTATAATGATAAATATGTGCCATCATTCATCTGTCCAAACCCTTAGTATGAACAGTACCATGAGTAAACTCTAGGGTAAGCTATGGGCTTTGGGTGATTATGATCAGCTAACATAGGTTCATCAAGTGTAACAAATGTACCACTCTGGTGGGGGATGTTGACAATGAGAAAGGCTATGCATATGTGGGGTTAAGGGGTGTATGGAAATTCTTGGTACTTACCAGTCATTTTTGTTGTAAACCTAAAACTGCTATAAAAATTGCTTTATAATAATGTAAAATTGCTCATAGATATACATGTAAAATGAAAAAAAGCTCTAAAAATTTTAGACGATAACACAAGAGAAAATTCTCAGGACATAGGACTTGGTGAAGAGTTCTTAGACATGACAATAAAGACATGTTCCATAAAAGAAAAATGATATATTGGATTTCATCAAAGCTGAAGTTTTATTCTGTGAAATGATTTTGTTAAGAAGGTAGAAATACTAGCTATGAACTTGAAGAAAATATTGGCAAACTACATATCTGATAAAGGGCTTGTGTATAGTATATATTCTCAAAACTTAATGCTGAAAAAAATTAGAAAATGAGCAAAAATATGAAGATAAACTACCATTTCACTGAAGACGATATATGAATGGCAAATAAGCACATGAAAAGATGTTTAACATCACTTGCCATTAGGCAAATTCAAATTAAAACCACAGTAAAATTTCAGTACACACTTATAAAAGTAGTTGAAAATTTTAAAAAATAGTGATACTGCAATACATTGCTGGTTGGTGTAAAATGGTGGTGCCACTATGAAATATAGTTAGGCTTGATACTAGTGAAAGAGAATAGAGATGAAATTGTGATTCAATTAAGTTATTCCTTTCCTTATAAAATTTATATATTTAGTGTATCACTAAATGTTAAAGTATAATATTTATTAAATTAATCAGTGGAATGGTGGATTATAAAATGTCATGTCAATCTTTAATGAGCTTCCTGTTGATGTCTAAAACCACACTGCAGCTCTTCTGCTGGTCGATCTTATTGGTGTAGGGCAGCAGTTGGGTCTGCATTTCCTTCAGCTCCCGTCAGCTCATCTTCATCTCAGTCAGCTTCCTGGGTCACCTGACCTATGAAAATGAACATTGACAAACCCATATATCTGCAACTCACATTCCTTTATAAGTATAGTATATTTCCTTCACTATGTAAAGGCTTCCATGCCTCTTCCCAGTCAATGAACCACCCACAAGTAGCAACTTTTATGATTATTTTCATGACTGACTAGGTCTTCCAGTTCTAGAATTTCATATAAATGGAAATATATAGAGTGTACTCTTCTGTGTTCAGCTTCTTTCACTCAGCATATATGTGAGATTCATCTATGTTGTTGACTATCATTTCCACATCACTTTGTAATACTAAGTAATGCTCCATTGTATGAATATAAATAATTTTTAAATTCTCTCACCTTTAATAGATTTTTTATTGCTTTCAGTTTGGGGATTTTATGAATAAAGCTGCTATAAAAAATCATGTAAACTTATTGATATATGTTTTTATTTCTCTTAGGTAAAAACCTAGTGTAAAATTGCTGAAGCAAGTCACAGGTGCTCCCCACATTCAAGAAGGGATTATACAAGGACATATACTAATCAGAGGTTACCATAGGGTGTGTCTTTCCCCCAATATTACATAGAATTCTTAGTTGATAGTATTGTGGGGTTTTTTGTAATAGTTTAAATATGTTGTTCCATTGACCTCTAGTCTCCATTTTTATGAAAAACCAATCGTCATTCATATACTCTACAACTGTTATCCTGTATGTAATCTGTTCTTTTATTCTGACTGCCTTCCAAATTTTCTATTTGTCTTGATTTTTCAACAATTTGACTATAATGTATCTGGTTGTGATTTTCGTTGTTTTACCTTGATTGGGGTTCACAGAGCTTTCATCAGTAAGTGTATGGTTCTCACCGTATTTGGGAAATTTGAATCCATTAATCTTCAATTTTTTTTCCTGCCTCATGTCTCTCATCTTTCCCTAGGCTCCAGTTGTATACATGCTGACTGCTTAAAACTGTACCACAGGAAACTGAGGACACATTCATTTTTAAAACTATTTTTTTTCTATCTTTCTGCTTTTAAATTTTCTAGTGGTCTATCTTGGACTAAAATATAGTCAATTTTTCCTGCAATCTACAGTAGGCTGTTTGTTCCATCCATTTTGATATTTTACTTCTCAATTCTTGAATTTCAATTTGCTTCTTTTGCATTACATTTATTTCACTGTTGTGATTAACTCACACATTTATTTACGTGACTATAATTTCCATTGAACTCTTCAAACATGTTTAAAATAAATGCATTAAATTCTCTATTTCTAAATTTCAAACTCTTGTTTGTGTTCAGATTCACTTCTTGTTCTCTTGACCGTTGATCCTATTTTCCTCTTTCTTCACAAGTAAAGCAAATTTGATTGTGTTCTGGATGGTGTAGATGCTTAATTGTAGTAATTCTGGATTCTGCTAAATTCTTTCAGTTTTCTAGCTATTGTTCTCTGCCACTGGCCCATCTGGAATCCCGTACACTTCAGTATAATTCATCATCATCAAAAGATATGAAGGGAGTTTACACATAGATTTTGGAGCTTCTCTCCGTAACTCCCTCCTTCAGTGTGTTTATTCCCTACATTCCAACTGCTCCCTTGTGTTAACTTTGTCCTCCAGCTCCTCAAGGTGGTTAGGCTGCAGATGTTCCAGACATCTTGTATGAATCCTGGAGAGTGGTTCAGAGAAAAGTCTGCACACATGATCATCTCACCTATTGCAACCCCACTCTTTTAAGGATCATCTCTTCCCCAATTTCTGCCTTTTTCCTGTCTCAAAGGGCCTTCAGATATATTTTTTCTTATTCCTATACCTACATATTTTCTCATATGTATGTATGTATATATTTGTATATTTTTAATTCAGACATTATAACCATTATCTGTGGGAATACTAGTTTAATACTAGCTCATACATCATTACCAGATACTGAACTGCTTCTTTATTTTTTAAATATTTATAGACAAAAATAGTACTAAGACTCTGGAGAATTAGAAGGGATTTTATAGACTAATTCAATGGAAAAGACAGGAAAGAAAAGAATGGCCCTTTAGGTAAGGAAAGGCTCTCATATCCCCGACTTTTAATTATTCATTACCATCACCAGTTATTTGTTTACTTATTAAGAAGACATAGATGGAGGAATAAGAGAAGAAGAATGTTATGAAAACATTCTCCTGTAATACCGCCATGTTATTTAGACATATTAGCCTATTTAATGATTTTTAAACTGTCAGGCTTTGGAAATACAGGAAATAAGACAGAATAACTGCCTCTAGGAAAAATATTGTCTCATGGAAGAAAAAGAAATAAAATGGTATTAAATGCTGAACACATTAATATTGCCCACATAGCATACAGTGTGGAAAATTAATGTGAATAATTCATTTTTATAAAATAAATAGTGGTCACTAAGTCAGCATTATAAATGAGATGGTGCAGAATTTACATCACATAATATTATTAGGTATTTTCCTTGAGAGAATGTGATGAGAAAATTATAGAACAAGCATACACAAAGCTTAAAAGTTCCTAAAACATGCATGATATTTCAGTGAACAGTAAGTAATTTCCCATTCTAGAAATATAGGGAAAGCCAAGTTGAGGAGAGGCTACAGTGATTCCTAGGGACCAGATCAGGGAGATATTTGTGTGCCAAGCTAAATGGTTTGATCTTTCTATATTAGGCAATAGCAGTCTATTGTAGAATTTCAAATAGGTAAATGTCATGATCACATTTATTCTTTAGAATGACCTCTCTGGCATGTCTGGGAGGATGAACTGAAAGATGGTGAAGTTAGAGACAGTAATGTCAGTAAGGGTGCGTTTCTAACAAGCCAAATAAGAGATGCTGATGACTTGAGCCAAGGTAATGTCAATGTGGATATGAAGGAGAAATTTATTATAGGAGCTGTTAAGGGGATAGTAAGGAGATAGAATTGAGAATACTACAATAGCAATTAGACACCTGGGGTAAGATAAAAGAAAAAGTCAATGCTAACCCCCATAGTTCTGGTTTTAGTGATTGAATATATATATATATATATATATATATATATATATATATATATATATCAAGAATTCAAATATTTCTCTCTCACTCTCACTCCTTAAAGCTACCTGAGAGATTTGCTAATTTATTCTAATTCTGAGATTCCTCCTTATATGGATTTGGATATCATAAAATTCAAAATATCTTTAGTAGTCTTCTAAACTATAGAGTAGAGAAAAGAACAAAGTCTCATATTTTCACACAACTGTCCAGAAATAAGTTTACAATGTCATTAGTAAAAAGATTATAGATAACATTTCTCTTTTTGGCAAATGCTTTTCTGTCCTCATTTCAAACAAATGTGCTATAAAATTAAGTGCTGTAGAACTGTAATTAGGTGTGAATTCATGAGATGTAAGAATAGATGCTGCTCATCAGCAAAGGAAAAACGCAGAGGAGTTAAGGTTAGCAGTTTGGTATGAGGAGAAAAACATTCTAAGGATACCATTGAAATAAATAAAATTTTTTCATGATGTCATTAACTACTAAGTCTAGAAGGCTATAATAAAATATTTCAGAACAAAACAAGAGATTAATTATTTAAGATCGTCGAAATTCTGTAGAGTTGACTACCAATTATTGAAAAACCAGAGGTAATAATTACAATATTGATTAAAAAAATAATGAGACATGATAAACAAGAAAAATCAGTGAGGGAGTCATATAAACCCACCCTTGCTCTCAAGAGGGTGAAATACATTCAGTAGTTATATATATTGGCAAGACGTAGAATCTCATCTTCATTATGCTGCATTCTGCCTGGTTTGCAATACACCATTTCATTACAGGCAGATATATTTGTCACATCTTTCTAAAATGCATTTAAGGGACTTCCCTAGTGGCACAGTGGTTAAGAATCCACCTGCCAATGCAGGGGACACGGGTTTGAGTCCTGGTCCAGGAAGATCCCACATGCCGTGGAGCAACTAAGCCCGTGAGCCACAACTACTGAGCCTGCGTGCCACAACTACTGAAGCCCGTGCTCCACAACAAAAGAAGCCACCTCAGTGAGAAGCCCGTGCACCCGCAATGCAACCAAGAGTAGGCCCCGCTCGCCACAACTAGAGAAAGCCCACACGCAGCAACGAAGACCCAATGCAGCCAAAAATAAATAAATAAAATTTAAAAATAATATTAATAAAATAAATGAATTTAAGTTTCCTTTGAGATTGTAGGATTGGAATGGGGGAAAAAGAGAAAGGCTATGCCAACAACCAAATATTTCAACTAATAATGTACATAGGAAGCTTGTGAAGCTTTTAATTTTGTCACACTGGAATAGAAATATCAGAAATATATTTTTCTTGTATAACAATGAATGAGATGTAAGAGGAGCAGAATAGTTGATAGTTGCAGATACTTTTCTCTCCCACTCTTCATGCTTGTCTGACTAGTCTTTCTTCAAATGACTGATAAGAATAGCCCCAAACTTCATATCAAAGTCCAGCGTTTGATCAGTACTTTTATGGTATGTAACATATCTCAATAAAGCTGTTACAAAAACAACAAATAATTCAATTTACAAAGAAATTAGGATTTTCATGGCATAAAAATTGTTTCCTCAAAAGGTGAAAGTCTATATTTAATTAAATGTTGAAAAAGTTTAATTTTTTTCCTGGTGAACAGACTAAATTTATTTAAATTTTGTCATATTTCCCTCTAGATATTTCAGGAAAAAATACCTACTTTATTTTAAACACTCAGGAATTATTAGTGGGTAAGAATCTGTAAAAAAAAAGTCTTTATTTATTATTATTATTTTTGGTCACACCATGCAGCTTGTGGGATCTTAGTTCCCCGACCAGGGATTGAACCTGGGCCACCACAGTGAAAGTGATGAGTCCTAACCACTGGACCACTAGGGAATTCCTCAAAAATGTCTTTATTTTTAAAGTAATTGATATAAAAATCACCTGGAAACACTCCTGACACATCACAGGCATAAAATAGGTATGTGATAAATAATTGTTTTAATTAATGAAAATAATTATATTTTGAAAACATTTGTTTTCAAATGCATAGCAAATACTCAGTATAATACTAAATGAAAACAATATTTTTCCACTCAGTTTTACCTTTTTGAAAAGAAAATCCTTCTAGAAAAATCCTCTTAAGCAAAGTTCTGTTTATCAAGTTCTATTTGGTATTCTTTTGGTCTGTTTAATTTTTTCATTATTTACTTATGAAAAGTTTCAAAAATGCATAAAAATTGATATAATAGTACAATGAAAATTCATATATAATCAGTATTTTTTTTAAGAAAAGGGTTGGGGGACTTCTCTTGTGGCCCAGTGGTTAAGACTCCATGCTTCCAATTCGGGGGCGCAGGTTTGATCCCTGGTCTGGGAACTAAGATCCCACATGCCGTGCAGCACAGCCATAAAAATAAGTAAAAATAAATAAATAAATAAATAAATAAATAAAAGGTTGTGCTCTTTGCTCAAATCTAGTTTTAAGGGAATTCCCTGGTGGCCCAGTGGTTAAGACTACACACTTCCAATGCAGGGGGCACAGGTTCCATTCCTGGTTAGGGAAGTAAGATCCCACAAGCAGTGCAGTGCAGCCAAAAAATAAAAAAAAATTAAAAATCTAGTACTAATACTTAATAAGTTGATTCAACTTCCATGTTTAATAGATGGTATTTCTTCTTGGGCTTACCACAGGAAAACTGCCCCTGAAAACAGCAATTTTTAAGAATAGAGTTTACAGATTGACTTGCTAAGTTATTTAAACACCTCCATTCCGAAAAATAAATATAATTTACTAAGACCAAAAATTAACTAATAAGATCCAAGGTTAAGTACTGGCAACTCCCAGGAGCTCCTGGGTAGACAGTAGTGACAATGACACTATCTGCTACTCTAAAGCAGCCCAGCAATTGGCTAGGGCGGCAATGTGTGTAGCATTGGTGTCAGCGTTTTTTTTTCAGGCTGAAACCTAAGCTTTGGGTTCAAGCCATGTGGGAAGTTCTGACACTCAGCTTCACTCCAGCTAAAATGAAGTTCCTGGGCTTCCCTGGTGGTGCAGTGGTTGAGAGTCCACCTGCTGATGCAGGGGACACGGGTTCGTGCCCCGTTCCGGGAGGATCCCACATGCCTCTGAGCTGCTGGGCCCGTGAGCCATGGCCGCTGAGGCTGTGCGTCCGGAGCATGTGCTCTGCAACGGGAGAGGCCACAGCAGTGAGAGGCCAGCATACCGCAAAAAAAAGAAAAAAAAAAATGAAGTTCCCAATGCCAGTGTATTAATAACGTTAATTAACGTAAAATTTGTTTAAAATTTTTGATGTTGTAATTTTTTTTTCACGTCATGGCTCAAACAGGAGGTCTCTTTCAGCTAACGACACTGACTGTTTCTAAAATTCAGAATATGGTTTGGAAATTGCAGTAATGTTTTGATCAGTGATCTATACTACAGCTTGGATTATTTGCTAAGATATTTTATCATATATAAGATAGGAATAAATTAATAGTATTTATATTAATAAATTGATTAATATGTTACAGTCTTATAGTAGTTGGTAAATATTTTAATTATAACTTTTACATAAAAGTATGCAGAATTTGATGATAAATCTGCATTTTAAAGTAAATTAAATTACTTTAATGTTTTCAAAAAATTAATTTTCCCTGCTTCCTTATCCAACCTCACAATTCATTACAATTCAGTTTTTTTTTTTTAACATCTTTATTGGGGTATAATTGCTTTACAATGGTGTGTTAGCTTCTGCTTTATAACAAAGTGAATCAGTTATACATATACATATGTTCCCATATCTCTTCCCTCTTGCGTCTCCCTCCCTCCCACCCTCCCTATCCCACCCCTCCAGGCTGTCACAAAGCACCGAGCCAATATCCCTGTGCCATGCGGCTGCTTCCCACTAGCTATCTATCTTACTATGTTTGTTAGTGTGTATATGTCCATGACTCTCTCTCGCCCCGTCACTGCTCACCCTTCGCCCTCCCCATAACCTCAAGTCCGTTCTCTAGGAGGTCTGCGTCTTTATTCCTGCCTTACCCCTAGGTTCTTCATGACATTTTTTTTTCTTAAATTCCATATATATGTGTTAGCATACGGTATTTGTCTTTTTCTTTCTGACTTACTTCACTGTGTATGACAGACTCGAGGTCTATCCACCTCATTACAAATAGCTCAATTTCGTTTCTTTTTATGGCTGAGTAATATTCCATTGTATATATGTGCCACATCTTCTTTATCCATTCATCTGATGATGGGCACTTAGGTTGTTTCCATCTCCGGGCTATTGTAAATAGAGCTGCAATGAACCAGTTTTTTTTTTTTTTAAAAAAAGATATTTCCTTACTACCACAGACACCTCAGGCACTGCTGCCTTCATTCCACTGCAAGAAAGAATTTCTCTCATTCTACACACAGAACAACTAACAAATAAGAAATAGACACCATTAGAAAAGAAGGGGCACAAATTAATATTGTTAGGAATGAAACATTCAAAAAATGTTATATACACCAGAGGTCTGGTCAAGTATTGAAATTTATCTTGAAAAATTCTCTATTTCCAATATTGTACCCAATACTTTTCACAATAACATAGGTAGAAAGAATTGATTATTCATCAAACAATTGCAGAATACCTTCTATATTCCATAAAGTAAATACTAAGCCTGGGGATATACAGAATAAAATCAAAACCTGACTTCAGGAAATTAATAAGTCTGCAAATGAGAAACAAACATGTATGTCAATAATAGTGAAATATATGATAACAATGGCAAGAGAAGTAAGCAGAGATTATGGTGTAATCCCAAAGGAAATATCAGCTAATTCTCCCAGAGGGATTCAGAAAAAATGTTAAATAGAGGCATATACCTAAAATGAATCTTGAAAATTGATTATGTGTCTGTATGGTAGGAAATAAATGAAGGGTCTTCTAGGCTGATGAAGAAGGCTGAGGAAATCACAGAGGTGTGCAATATGACAGGTAGTGTCCGAGGGTAGTTATGTGATTATTATATCAATTAAAACTTAATAACCAAGCCAGTGATTATCTTGATATCCTTATAAATTAATGTATAAGAGAATCATTTGTAACTGTATAAGCTGTATGATCATTTTATACCCACTGGAAAATTTTATAACTCATAGTACTTCATGAAATGAATTACTTATGATACAAATAATTAATTCTGTAATTAAGAAGACATCTTAGGTACTTAGTAAAAGTGCCTCAAATTCAAACAAATATAAGACTCTTTCTAAAGATAGTATCAACCAAACCATCCATTGGAAGCATTATTCATGGAAAGGAGTAGAGTCATCTAGTAGAAGAGAAAATATACTTCATAATCTTATAAACTATTAAATTTAATGGAAAAATATAAGAATTCACCAGCAGAGAAAGCATCAAGTTTGTTAAAGTTTTGGTTCAGTCAAGATTAGACAATCAAACTTTATATTCTCTAGTTATATGATTTGGCCCAATGTCCAAAAAATGACACAAAAAGATATGCAACTGGGAATTCTAAATCCAAGTTCAATATAGTTTTTTATATACAACATTGCCTTCTCAATGTCCCAGAGGATTTGCATAGTTTTGTGCAATGCTATCACTCCACAATATGGTGTCTCATCTGGATTTGCCCTCTAATTAATAATTACTTCATAGGCTCTATCTTATTATGCCAGCTCCAATTCATAACCTATTTATGTTGTATCATTCACATGTAATCTCATTTCTATTTGTATTATAAAGAGATGTAATAGACTAGATGTAATAGACTAACTCATTGCAAGATACTAAGGATTAATAGCTAAAGAACACAAATGAGCACACATTCCAACCATACTTGTATGTCACAGATCATTCAAAGTAAATGTCTACATAATTTTGGTTAACATAATAATCATGTTACATCTAAAACTGAGTTTCTGTCTTCTTTAGTAGATATAAGGATCTCTAGGTTTTATTGTGGTTACTTTGATATTTTCCTATTACTCACAAAAAAAAATTGATTGGGCAAATCCAATAATTTGCCTATATTGAAGTGACTTATATATTGCCTATGGGACTTCGAGACAAAGTCGCAGTGGCTTATATATTGCCTATGGGACTCTGAGACAAAGTCCTAGTGTGTGTAGTTTTTAGAACTATTTAAACTTATTTACACAATTTCTACTTCATGTCCTTTTTCCTCTGGCCTGCCAACCAGAAAATACTGACCTGGAACTGAAACTTCTGGATCTAAGGACCAGAACATGTGAGATAAATAGCAACCATTAAAATCTATCCCATGTACTCCACTGCCCTGGTATTTTTTAATGGAAAATTCAAAGTTTTAAGGAATAGAAATGTTAGGCATCATAAGTACTTTTGAAGTATTCATTTATTAGGTAGTCTCTCTTCCTTCAAATAATAGTAGACACTACTCCTTTTTAAAGATTGCATGCTAGTTTAATAAGTGACAAGGACTGTGATATGTAGTTTATACACACAAAAGTTCCCTTTGTGAGATGTAATCTATGTAGATAAGGAAATGATGGCTTCAGTGGGTTTGATGGCATGTATGTCCAAGGTCATTCATATTATGAGTAACAGCAATGTCAACCAGCCTGTTTTCAAAGGCCAGGAGTTTAATTAATATTGGATTGGCCAAAAAATTCTTGCAGGTTTTTCCATAAGATGTTACAGAAAGCTCCGAATGAACTTTTTGGCCAACACAATTTATGTATGCTGCTTCAATTCTATTACTATCACTAACTCAGTCAAGATAGCAGATCCCACTGCCTATTTTGTAGCAAGCAGCACTTTCTGACTTTTGTGAAACTATATCCCTTTATTTAGAGTCTTAATTGTTTTATCATGGGGTCTGCAGAGCACCAGAGAGAATAGTCATCTGAAAACATATTTAAAGCACCCTAAATAAGAGACTCTGCTTTTAGTGTTGTAAATGTGTGTAACATATCAAAACAGTAGCTTTATAATAATTATAACCAAAACAACAACAATATAACTTTAGCTATGCCATGGATAATTTTGTATGTAACACTTTAATCTCACTTACTCCATGAAACAAATGTTATTATCCCTCTGTTACAGATAAAGATATTATTCTAAGGTTACCATTACAATCATGGAAGTTCAATGGCTCAAAGACTTCATAGTACTTTCAGCCAAAGCAGAGAAAACTTTCCTTTTCTACAGCAACGTACTGAGTTAAGATTTTCTTAATATTTTCTGTTCCCTAATTTACATTTATCTAAACTGTCAGTTGAAAAGATATTAAAATTCCATAATATATGGAAATAAAACTTTTATTTTTTTTCACTCAAAGAATGAATGAATGTGTTCACTTTTCAGAAATTGAGTTTCTTCTTCTTTTCTTTCTTTGTAAAAATAATTGTGATGCATGAACCTTTTACTGTTTGGCCAGGAGATACTCTCCCCTGCCTTATTTCCTGTTTGGCTTAGTCAGGAGTTTGGATACATGTTCCTGTTCAATGAATCAATGACTTAAGGCATTTGTGGTTTGTGTAAATGTGGTTGTGCTCTTGTGCTTTATAATAAACCCTAAGGATTTTAAGTACAGGCACAGAAAGCAGTAAGGTGCATTTTATTTTATATGATTTCTCTACCAGAAGTAATCAAGTATAAGACCCAAATAAAAAAATAACATCCAAAACACAATTATTTTTTCCAGAAGCTCTGTGGAGAGAAACTTAAATTTTGATGAACCTCTGAAAAAATGTTTAAGTCAGTGATTTCTGAATTTATTTTGAGGAATATTGAAATACAACAGCTACAGATATAGTTTTTGTCATGTAGGTAAGATTTGAGCCAATATTCT
Source organism: Leucopleurus acutus (assembly GCF_964270905.1). Taxonomy (NCBI): domain Eukaryota; kingdom Metazoa; phylum Chordata; class Mammalia; order Artiodactyla; family Delphinidae; genus Leucopleurus; species Leucopleurus acutus. Next base: position 58,343,957 of record NC_139159.1, read on the forward strand.
CCTAATATTGGGGAAAATGTACCTTCATCCAAAGCTATGTTCAATATCCCTTAAAAATATAACATAACAAAGTATTTCTAGTGAATGAGGACATTGATATGTGTGTTTTACACAATGGTGTACACTCAATTCTATATTATATAAACTTTTTAAGAATACAACAAATTTTGTGATAAAATCAACAGTTCAATTGTCTGTTACCTCAATAATTAAATGTCTACCTATTCCAAACCAGTTTGAAGATAAATGTACACGGATTATTAGAATCTTAATGATTAAGAGATATCACTTTATTCGGAGTGTGAGGTTCAGGAAATAACAATTATATTATTCTAACTTGCCTTTGTTAAGAATAAGATACAAGTAAAATCTCACATAATTTAATTGTAAGTAACAGGATAAAGTAGTGAATTATCAAGTAATTCCAATTGAATATAAGATGTTGTTGGGTGAGTTAGACTCAGTATACCTGGGAATTTTGTTCTCATAGAGAAATTATCTGAGAAACTAGTTAAATAAAGTCACTCTTGAAGACACAGTATCACTAATCTTTATTGTACTTCACTCAGGAAAAGTCACTTAATTTGATAAATTTAGTCTAATAATAACACTCATGCAGACTATTTAAGAATTATGTATTTTACTAGAAGTAATAGATCTTCATTAAAATAATGGTTCTTTAATTCATTTATGGAAATCACAATTATCTAAATTAGTTTAATTTGTGGAAGAAAGAGGTTATCATTTCCAACTTCTTATGGATTGTGTTATACACCCATAAAATTGGAATTCTGTTTCTCTTTTCTTGTCTAAGACTCCATTTTCTTTTGCAACTGTAAGATACCCTTGAACCCCATTTGACTGAACACCTATCTTATAGTGATTAGATTTGTCCTGCATTATAGTCACTGACTGAGACTCTGTACTGAGTAACAACACTTCTAGATGGGAATTCCCTGGTGGTCCAGTGGTTAGGACTCTGTGCTTTCACTGCCGTGGGCAAAACACAATTCTACATAAAAAAAAATATTTCCGGGAATACACTACCTGGACTATTTTCTCCTCAGTTCTTCTTCTTTTTTTTTTTTTTCTAGATTATATCCTTCTTTCTAGTGAAATGCTTACTGTGTTAGAAAACATGTCATAATAATGCTTAAATTCTGCCAGAAGAGCTAATGTTTAATTTTTTCAGCCAATATAATTTCATATTCTAGCTTCCTGTTTCTTTCCACTGAGCTATATACTGAATTTTAACATGCTCAAAGCAGAGTCAGTGCCTCACGCCACTTCTGTAATTTTTAAGAGCTTAAAAAATTAGTTGAAATGGAGCTGATGTATTCAGCTTCCCATATAAACAAATTTCAAGTTTATGGGGAAATAACAATTTAATTTAATAAAGATATTAATAATTGAAATAAAAGTATTATGACCCTTTTATGTGGAAATTAAACATGTCAAAAACCTATTGAAAAAGGGTGATGGGTGAAATGAAAATTAAAGTAACAGAATTCTGTTCAACATCATAGTGGCATGAGACACTCCCTTTGTCTCTCTCCTTCAATCTATAACCAGTAAAACTTTTATAACTCAACAAAAATTCCTCTATTCAATACACCAGGATGCAGGAGAGTTCCACACATCTGTTCACCTAAAGGTGGGTGGACTGGAACACATAGAAGAGGTGGAACTGGGGTACAACATAGGCAGTGCATGCAATCCTGGACCCCCAGCCATGGCAGCTGAGCCCACAACCCTAGAAACCCCAGCAGCATCAGGGGAGGTGGCACAAATGACTCCAGCCTCCTGGCCACAGTGGTGCTGATGACCACAGAGAAATGGGCAGCAGTGGCAGTGGGACCTGCAACCCCATCCCCCTCCCTGCAGAGGCACCCACCACTCCAACTTCCCCCCCTGCAGTGGTGGCACTGTAAACCTGACGCCAGGTGTGGCAGATGTGCCTGTGACACCTAACTCCCTGCAAGCCTCCTCCAGCCTCCTCCTCACCCACCCAAGGCAGTGGAGCCCACAACCCAGGCAAATCCACATGTGGTGGAGTTGCTTGCCATCCCAGCATCCCATGCACTGACATCAGGGACAGCATTGACACCAGCAGCAGCAAGGCACCAGCAACCTTGGAGGCACAAGCAATGAGGGCACTGGGTGACATTTCTGGGTGGCGGTGGAGGATGAAAAATGTTGATTCTAAAATATAGCCAGAAATCGCTCAGGTAAGAGAAATAAGAAACTTATGCTATAGCACCACCTACTGAAAAACAAAAGAAAGGCCTCAATTACTAACCTGTTGAATTGTTAGAATCAAGTAAAAAAAGCTTTAGTAAGGAAAGGTGTTCACTACTTCATATGCATTGGCAGAGGGACAGCTCATCAAGCACCATGAAAAATTACATTAGCACAGTATCACAAAAAGAAAATAACAATTCTCAAGAAACCAAATTTAAACTCATAGAATATTGTGATCTAACTGACAGAGAATTTAAAATATCTGTCACAAAGAAACTCAAAGAGCTATGAGAAAACTCAGAAAGGCAGTTCAATTAGCTCAGGATTAAAATTAATGAACAGAAGTAATACTTTACCAAAGATATTGAAACTCTAAAAAAGAACCAATCAGAAATTCTAGGGCTGAAGAACTCAATAAGTGAAATAAAGAATGCATTTAGAAAGCAGTGGGAATAGAGAAGACCATAAGGGAGAGAGAATTAGCAAGCTCAAAGATAGAAATCTAGACATGATACAGGTAGAAGATGAGAAGAAGTAACATATTAAAAAAATAAAATTATTCTACAAGAACTGTCTGACTCCATTAGAAAAGCAACATAATGACAATGGGTATAACAGAAGGAGAGGAGAGAAAGAAGGGAGCAGAGAGAGTATTTAAAGAAACAATAGATGAGAACTTCCCAAACTTTTATCTAGGAACTTGGATAAAAGTTCATGAAGGTAACAGAACACCTAATTACCTCAATGCAAAAGGACCTTCTCTAAGACACATTATAATAAAATTGTCAAAATTCAATGAAAAAGAGAATTTTAAAGGCAGCTGAGTTAAAAAGAAGGCAACATACAAAGGAACCCCCATTAGGCTATCAGCAGATTTCTGAGCAAACTCTACAGGCCAGGAGAGAATGGAATGACATTCTCAAAATACTGAAAGATAAAAACTGTTAGCCAAGAATACCCTATCCAGCAAAGTTATCATCCAGATATAAAGGAAAAATAAAAGGTTTCCCAGACAAACAAAAGCTGAGGGAGTTCATCACCACTAGACCTGCCTTACCAGAAATGTTGAAAGAAACTCTTTTACCTGAAACAAAAAGAAAAAAAGTTCATAAAACTTTGAGTAAGGTGATAAAAAGATAGAATCAGAAAATTGTAACTCTATATCAGAATATGTTGTTAAACATTTCATTATAGTTAAAGATTAAAGGAAAAAACAGCAGTAAAAAAAGCTATAACTATTTCAATTTGGTAACAAACTCAGAACATAAAAAGGGATAATTTGAGACAACAAAACATAAAAAGGGAAGAGTAAAATGATGGAACTTGTATAGGCAAATTAATAAGATGCTATCAGCAGAAAAAAAAGGACTTTTATCTCTGAGACGTTTTATGCAAACTTCGTGGTAACCACACACACACAAAATCTAAAGTAGTAACAAAATAACATTAAAAAAAAGAACTGAGAAAAGCATCATATAAAACCACCAAATTAAAATTGCAGACAGAAGCACAAAGAAAAAGAAACTGTGGAGATCTAGAGCAACCAGTAAACAAAAGATAAGATAGCAGTACTAAGTCCTCATTTATCAATAATGACCCTAAATATAAATGGATCAAATTCACCAATCAAAAGACAATGAGAGGATGGATGGATTAAAAAAAAAGAGAGACCTAAATATGCTGCCTTCAGGAGACTCATCTCAAGACAAACATAAGCTCAAAGTGAAAGGATGGAAGATGATACCCCAAGAAAATGATAGCCGAAAGAAAGTAAGTGTTAGCCTTACTCACATCAGACAAAATAGACTTAAGCCAAAGAAAGGTAACAAGATACAAAAATGATCATCATATGATGATAAGGGGGACAATTCATCAAGAAAACATAATTGTTTTTAATGTATGTGCACCTACATGTGAACACCAAAATATTTAAGGTGATTATTAACAGACCTAAATGGAGACATTGAAAACAACACAATAATAGTAGGGGATTTTAACATCGCAGCCTTAAATGAAACATTAGACCAGATGGACTTAATAGATTTATATAGGACGTTCCATCCAAATGCAGTAGAATGCACATTTTTCTCAAATGCATATGGAATATTCTCAAGGGTAGATCATATATTGGGACACAAGTCTCAATAAACTTAAGAAGACTGAAATCATAGCAAGCATTTTCCAACCACAATTGTATGAAACTACAGATCAGTTACAAGAAGAAAGCTGGAAAAATCACAAATATATGGAGAGTAAACACATATTACTTAACAAGTATTGTATCAACAGAGAAATTAGGGAAATGTTTTAAATGCCTGAAGACAAATAAAAATTGAAATACAACATACCAAAATCTATGGGATGCAGCAAAAGGGTATTAAGAGGGAAGTTTATAGCAATACAAAAGAACGGACAAAAAACTCAATGAATAATTTAACCTTACACTTAAAGGAACTAGGAAAAGAAGAACAAACAAAGCCCAGGTCAGTAGTCAAAAGGTAAATAATAAAGATCAGAGTGGAAATAAATGAAATAGAGACTAAAACAATAGAAAAATCAATGAAACTAAGAGCTGGTTTTTTTGAAAAGATAAACAAAATTGACAAATCTTTAGCTAGACTCACTAAGAAAAAAAGAGAGAGGGCTCAGATAAATAAAATCAGAAATGAAAGAGGAGAAATTACAGTGGATACCACAGAAGTACAAAGGATTAAAACAGAATTCTATGAACAGTTATAAGTCAATAAATTGGACAACCTAGAGGAAATGGATAAATTCTTAGAATCATCCAAGACTGAATCATGAAGAAATAGAAAATATGAATAGATCAGTCACTAATAAAGGATTGAAACAGCAATCAAAACCTCCCAAAAAACAAAATTCCAGGACAGGATGACTTCAAAGGTAAATTCTACCAAATATTCAAAGAATTAACACCTATCCTTCTCAAATTATTCTGAAAAATTGAAAAGGACAGAATGCTTTCTAACTCATTTTACAAGGTCAAGATCATCCTGATACCAAAACCAGATAAGGACAACACAAAAGAAGAACAGTATAGGCCAATATCTCTGATGAATATGGATGCAAAATCCTCAAGAAAATATTAGCAAACCTAATACAACAATATATTAAAAGGATCATACACCATGATCAAGTGGGATTTATTCCAGGGATGCAAGAATGATTCAACATCCACAAATCAATCAATGTAATACACCACATTAACAAAATGAAAGATAAAATTTATATGATTGTCTCAATAGGTGCAGAAAAAACATTAGACAAGATTTAACACTCATTTATGATAAAAATTCTTAATAAAATCAGTGTAGAAGGACTATACCTCAAGACAATAAAGGCCAAATATGACAAATCCACAGCTAACATTGTACTCAATGGTGAAAAACTGAAAATTATCCCTCTAAGATCAGGAACAAGACAAGGATGCCCACTCTTGCTACTCTTATTCAACATAGTATTGGAAATCTTAGCCATAAGCAATTAGTTGAGAAAAAGAAAAAGCATCCAAATTGGAAGAAAAACTGTCACTATTTGTGAATGACATGATTTTATACGTACAAAATCCTAAAGACTCCACTAAAAAACTATTAGAAATAATACTAGAAATAATAAAAATTATTAGAAATTATAAACAAGTAAAGTTCCAGGGTAAAAAATCAGTATACAAAAATCTGTTGCACCTCTGTACACTAACAATGAACTAGCAGAAAGAGAAGTTAAGAAAACAATCCTATTTACAATAGCAAAAAAAAGAACATAATACCTAGGAATAAATTTAAAGGAGGAGATGAAAGACATTGAAACCTGTACATTGAAAACTCTAAGACATTTTTGAAAGAAACTATGAAGACACAAAAAAATAGAAAGATATTTCATACTCATGGATTGGAAGATTAACATTGTTAAAATGTCCATATTACCTACAGCAATCTACAGATTCAACGCAATTCCTATCAAAATCCCAATGACATTTTTCACAGAAATAGAACCAAAAATCCTAAAATGTTTCTGGAACCACAGAAGACTTCAAATAGCCAAAGCAATCCTGAGGAAAAATAACAAAGCAGGAGGCATCACATTCCCTGATTTCAAATTATACTACAAGGCTACAGTAATCCAAGCAACATGATATTGGCAGAAAAAACAGACACACAGATCAATGGAACAGAATTGAGACTCCAGAAATAAACCCACACATATATGGATAATTAATTACAACAAAGGAACAAAGTATATACAATGGAGAAAGAATAGTCTTTTCAATAAATGGTTTTGGGAAAACTGGACAGCCACGTGCAAAAGAATGAAACTAGACCACTCTTTTATACCATGTACAAAAATCAACTTAAAATGGATTAAAGACTTGAATGTAGGAGCTGAAACCATAAAATCCCTAGAAGAAAACAAGGCCATATATTCCTTGACATCAGTCTTAGCAATATCTTTTTGGATATGTCTCCTCAGCCAAGGGAAACAAAAGCAAAATTAAACAAATGGGACGACATCAAACCAAAAAGCTTCTGCATAGCAAAGGAAACCATTAACAAAACCAAAAGAAAGGGCTTCCCTGGTGGCGCAGTCATTGAGAGTCCGCCTGCTGACGCAGGGGACACGGGTTTGTGCCCCGTCCCGGGAAGATCCCACATGCCGCGGAGAAGCTAGGCCCGCGTACTGCAAAAAAAAAAAAAAAAAAAAAAAAGAAAAGAAAAGAAAACCTACCAAATGAGAGAAAAGATTTACAAATCATATATCTGATAAGGGGTTAATTATAAACAGTTCATATAACTCAATATCAAGAAAACAAACAACCAATAAAAAAATGGGCAAATGGTCTGAATAGACAGTTTTCCAAAGAAGACATACAGATGATCAAGAGGCTGCTCTCCGTTTTTGTACTTCACCCCTTCTTCTATAATTTAACTTAATGATATTTTTGATGAAAGTTAGTTTAGGTCTTCTATCTCACTTGAATTAAAATTGTGTAAGTTAGATTTACTGTTGGTACAGCAGAATGTTCTTACCAAATGTATCAATTTGAGTTTATTTAAAATGTCAAGTGCTCTAAGTAGATATAGCCAAATAACTCCATCAATGAATAGCCAGTCTTTATACCATACCAAATTATTTTAAAATAACTCTTTCTAAATTAAAGATAATATGAAAGTGTGATTTCCACTTTTATTTACTCATTTTATAATCAAATGTAGTGGAGTAATAAAGCTCCCATTTCACCATCCACCCAATTCTCTGCCTCATTTTCTTCCTAGGTAAAACTCAGAAATGTTGATTGCTCTTAATGCTCCTTAATTTTCAATCATAATTTTATGTAATCTGGAGGAAAAGACAAGTGTACAATCAGTTTAAAATCCCTAAAATATTGTTCTATATCTTTAATTTCAAGTAGGCTCTGTGTCCCAATTCTACTATTTCTTTTAGAATTACTACCATATTCTCATGACAGAGCATAGAAAACTTACACCAATTGCTTACTTTTCTACAACACAGTAGTGACATTCAGAGTTTGTGTTTACTTGCAACAGTAGCAAAAATAACTAAAAACTAACTATTTACTGATGGGTTAGTATGTGACAGGCTGTGTGAAAAATGCATTACATATGCTACTCCCTTACTCCTTCATAGACCCCTATAAGGAATTGTTGCATAATTTGTTTTACAAGTTTGGCTTGCAAAAGATTTATATATATATACATACACACATATGTACATATATATATACATATATATATGATATTTTTAAATTTAAAAACTCACTATGAAAACTAATAATCAAAAAAATGGGGGCAAGATATTTCAGGAGATGCATTATCCTAGAAATATTCATGTGTCAAATAAGTATTTGAAAGTGGCTTAACATTATTAATTAAAGAAAAATGCAAATTAAAACCATAGGGAGATACCACTACATACCTATTACAATGTCTAAAATTAAAAAGATTGATCGTTGATGAGGATGTGGAGAAATTACAACTGTCATACACTGTTGGTGGGAATGTAAAATGGAACAACAACCTTGAAAAACTGTACGACAGTTTCTTAGAAATTGAAGCTATACCTACTATATGATCTTCCCACACCTCTCCTAAATATTGAACATATGTCCACACAAAGATTTATACATGAATTTATACATGAATTTATACATGAATGTGCATAGTAACTTTATTTATTTATATGCTAAGAAAGGAAGAGGTGTGATAAAATTAATGATTTAAAATGTACATATCCTCTATTTTTATGAGAGAAGTAGGAGTTCATTTTTCAGACTTGTTTTTGATTTCGTGTTTGCCTGGTTTTGGATTGTTGCCTTTTTCTTTATTTTTTTAAGTTGAAGTTAATGATTTGAAGAAAAGAATTAATTTCTACCATTTATCCTCTTCAGAAACATGTATCTTCATGTTAAGTATTGTTCATCTTTACACTCAGTAGTCAATTATAATTTTACATTCTCTTCTGAGATGCATTAAAAGTTTGAATTATTTCATCTGTCACTGAATTTTTCAAGGGATTTTATATTAACCTCATTTGTTCTTCATGTACACTGTATCTTCAGGATGCCTTTGTATAAGTTTTCTGTTTCATTGCTGCTTTATATATATATATATATATATATATATATATATATATATATATATACATATTTACTTTTAATCTCACTATCATTTATGGCATACAGACTACAGTATACTGGCCAGAGGAAGTATGATACTTGGAGCCAAGATAAAGAAGTGAGTGAAGGTTAGTGGTTACAAAAGAAATGTGACTAGAAGACAGTGATCAAGGAGGAAACTAGAATTAGAAATAAGAACAGACTGTGGTCATATAGCAGAAGGTTCAAATTCAAGTCTGTGATGAGATCAGGAGTCAAATAAGTCACCAGAGAGACAGACAGAGACAGGCAGACAGACAGGCATAGAGATAGAGACAGAGAGAATAGAGATACTATTTCATAAGAAACACTCTAAGGAGCCATCAGGATATAGGATCACAGAAGTTTAGAAGTTGAGAAAACGTGGGAAGTGAGGAAGTATACAAAAGTAAATTGCAAAGTAAAACTCATCCTTCTATCAGGAGACCTCTGCTTGAATAGGAATTTGCACATTTTGTGGTCTAGTAACAGCAAAGCAGTGAGCAATGATGCGGAGATGACCAATGGATTAGCTTTAGTGTTTGTGTCATAGAAGCAATATTTTCTGGCAGGTGGCTAACATAAAGAGAGTCTAGATCCAGTGTTTAGGGCAAAATTTGATTCCAGACTTTCAGATTACTCGATTCATTACAATTTAACTACACGTGGGAGACAAAACCTGGGCTTGAGGCATTACTGACTAATATTTATAGGATTTATGCATAAGTGGATATGGTTAAAACATTATTTGGTTCACCCATCACCTAATATTTTTGTAAAGTTAAACATTATTCATCCAATTCTTTTATCACCAGCAAAGGCATATTGCAGTGTTTGTGAGGTCCAGTGGGTAGTATCTGTTTTTCCTTATGAGTTTTGAACTTTCATGCAAACAAAAGAAAATGGCCACAAATCAAATGCACTAGGCTTGCTTGAGCAGTGTTCACTGGAGGGAAACTCATGGAGATGGGTACAGGATAGTTGGCTAAGTGCTTCATCATCCATTGGATTTAGGGCTGTGCATAGAGATTTAGCAGATTCAGATGTCAGATTCAGGAAAGAGAACCTGATCCTTGAGCTCTCAGTTTCCTAAACTGCATGTTTAAGTAAGCAAAGTTCACTGCTCTCACATAATCAGGAGCTGGGACAAAAATTTGCAATTTGTTGTACAGAACTTGAATCTATCCCTATGCAACCACCTTAACCTTCTTGGTTACAGAAGCACTAGTGCCTCTCTATCTTAAACTCAAGGGTGCCATATAACCTAACCTAACCACATAAGTAAAACACATGAATTTACTGTCCAGGGAATTTTATGGGACAGGTACACAAGGATGTGTAAAATCTGTGGGGACATCTTAGAATTCAGCTTGCCATGACTCATATCACATACTCCACAGCCTAATATTTCTCCTATTATTTTGACTTTATGTATTTCTCTATCCAATCATACTACTTTATTTATGTTTGTGCAAAAAAGCTAAACACAGTGTATGGCACAAAATAGTAGCTTAGTAAATGTATGCTTTAAAAATTAATCAGTGTGTTCAACTTACTAATAATTTGAGCCCATAGAAACAAATAGATTTTATTGATATTTCTCCAATATTTAGGATGGAATAGAGGTATAAATAAATTTAAAATGTATCTATCGGCATTGCAAGGGTTAGCTGTGACAGTACTTATTAAACACAATATTATCAACATCACTTTGATGACTACATATAATAATATTTAATTGAGATATAGATAATTACCTTGATATCATCAACAGATATCATTTACAAATTGCAGAAAAACAAAATATAGTTGTAGCTAATATTGAAAATAAATTTCAGTATGATTAGTAATACATTTATGGCTTTTAATTTCCAGAATTGAAACTTTATTATGAAGACATGAAATTGACAGCTTTTGGGTCAAAAAATGGCTTTAATAGGAAAATTATTTTCATTAAATACATTTTGTGATTCTAACTACATTCTTATATTTGATACTTTAAAATCTCTATAAACTACTTAATAAGTAAGAAATCACAAAACCATTAGTATCAAAGTATTCTCAATATAAGCATTTCATTATCTGTTAATTAAAATTTAGTAATGCCTTGCTAATGTTATGATTATTTTGGTATACTGATTAATTTAGTAGTATCTGTAAAAAGAACAACACAAGAGATGAAGTTTAAGAAATTATGATTAGATATTTTTTTCTACCAGATTAATTAACTGGAAATGTAAGTCTGAAATCTTGGAAAGTTTTTCAAAACAAAAACACAACAAAAAGAAAAATTATTTTTGTTATGTTTCATAGGAATTGACAAGCTAATGATGAGATTTATACAGCAATGCTAACAAATTAGAATATCCAAGACAATCTCGAAGAAGTAGAACAAAGGTAGAGAATGTACATTATCTGATTTCAAACTAAAAGTAGAAATTAGAAACTAGAAGCCAGGGTAATCAAGAAAGTGTGGTTTTGACATACAATTCAACAAAGAGATAAATAGAATATATTATACTGCTCCTAAATTGCCCCCACTTATATCATCATTTATTTTTTTAATAGCTAACAAATCACTTCAATGGGAAAAGGAAAGTCTTTTTAACAAATGGTGTTTATATAACTGATTTTTTTTTTTTGCGGTATGCAGGCCTCTCACTGTTGTGGCCTCTCCCGTTCTGAAGCACAGGTTCCGGACTCGCAGGCTCAGAGGCCATGGCTCACGGGCCCAGCTGCTCTGCGGCATGTGGGATCTTCCCCGACCGGGGCATGAACCGGTGTCCCCTGCATTGGCAGGCAGACTCTCAACCACTGCGCCACCAGGGAAGCCCTGAATATACATATTTTTTTAAAAAAGGGGCTTTGACCTCTACCTCAAACCAAAAATAAAAATCAATTCAAAATTCTTCATGAAGATAAATATAAAAGCTAAAAACCTAGAGGGAATATGAGAAAATAATTTTATGACTTGCATGTAAGCAAAGATCCTTAGAAGGACACAAAAGGCAATAAAAATGAAAGGAAATATTGATAAATTAGACTTTATCAATTTGAAGACTTCTGTTCATTAAAATTATTAAGAAAATGAATAGAAAAGCCACAAATTGAGAGATAATACTTATGCAATATTTATCTCAGAAAGAATATAGAAAGAACTTGACTCAATAATAAAAAATTAAATAATGTGAAGAGACACTTCACAATAGAATATATATGAATAATAAGTTAACACATGAAAAATATTTTCAATATCATTAGATATCAGAAAATACATATTAATATCATAAAGAGGTAAAAATCACACCTAGCTGAATGACTAAAATTAGAAAGACCAAAAAATCAAATGTTGCCAAGGACGTGGAACAACTAGAATTTTCATATATTACTGGTATTAGTACAAAATGGTGCAATCAAGAAAAGCTCTGGCAACTTCATAAATGTAAACACATACTTAAGCTATAACCCAACCATTTCAATACTATGTATTTATGAAAGAGACAAGAAAACATATGTCCACAAAAAGACTTGGGTAGATGTCCATGTCAGAAATTTGGACTGAACCAAGTGTCTATTAATAGGATATTGGATAAGTAGCATGTGATGTATCATATAGTGGAATATTACTCAGAAACGAAAAGGAATGGAATGCTGATACACCCCAAAACATGAATAAATCTCAAAAACATTATGCTATATGAAATGAACTTTATATTAAATGTATAAACAAGTTACTTCATTTATATGATGTTATAGAACAAGCAAATATTCCATATTCAAAAATTGGAATTATGGGTGTCTTGTAGGGGTGTGAGTGGGAATGACCGAGAAGGGGCATAAGGTAACATTCTGGTGTCTTGGATCTCTTAAAATTCAGAAAATGTACACTTAAGATCTGTACACTTTGTTGTATGTAAATTTCATGTCAAAGGGAAGACAAGTTAAAAATATTGAGCTTTAGTAAATGATATGCATGCTGAAGCATTTATGGAAAGTATACTCATGATTGAAACTAACTTTAAAATACATCACATTCAAGATCTATGAATGGATGCATAGAGAGATGGTTAGGTTGATAAATATATGCTAAAGGAAGTATTAAGGTAAAATATCAATAGTAGAATCTAGCTGGTATTCTATGAATGGTCACTGTAAAATTATTTCAACTCTATTCATAATAAAATATTGAAAAGAAAAACAGTACAACAGAAGCAAGGTGGTAGCATTCTGCCTGTGCAATTAGGTAAAAATAAGAAAAGAATCATTATAATCTGTTCAGGCTCTTCATCATCTGGGATGAAGAGCCTAATATGGAGTTTTGAGAACCCCATATCTGGTATCGAAAAGGAGGACTAAGAAGGTCTCCTAGTTTCATTGTTTATTCAGTTTACTTAAACATTATGTGTTGATTGCTTGTCATGCCCAGGCATTTTCAAAACAGCCCCCAAATCTCTTTTCTCATGGCTTTTAAATTCTAGTGAGAGGAGGTAGACATTAAGCAAAGTATATAATCAATATAGTAGGTCAGACTTGATAATGATAAGAAAAAATAAGGCAGTGAAAGGGGATAAGGAGTCCTGGAGTCCTGAAATAGTTGTGGAGATGTGTCCTATTATTATTATTTTTTAAGACGCTCTCAACAGGAATGTCAACTGGAATAAAGATTTGAAGGAGGTGAGGAAGCAAGCCACTAACATTCGAGGCATAGAGAATAGACAGTGAGAAAATCCTGAGTTCAGAGCATAGTGAGTTTGAGAAAAAACAAGAAGGCCATGAGACTGAAGCAGAGTGATCCAAGAGAAAGGAAGAAGAAGCATTAGGGAGGCCAGTCCTTGTAGGCTATTGTAAAGACTGTGGGTTTTGTTTGGAGTGATATGAAAAGTTATTAGATGGTTTTAAGCACAGATCCATTATCCAACTTATGTTTTAACTAGATTACTTAGCTGCTGTGTTTAGAGACTGAGGAAGAGAAAGTGTCGAAAATCATTTAAGAGAATAATGCAATGATGTAGGCAAGAAACAATGGAGTCTTGACTTGTATAATACAAACATATAAAACAGTACTGATTTCATTTAAATTATTTTTCTTTAATTCTGAAATAGTACTTACCGTGTGTGTATGTGTGTATCAAAATACCATATATTCTACTGAAATAATATAAAAATAAATATTGTTACTAATTCTATCAAAAGAATTAAAATATAGGAGTTCTACATCAGCAATCTACAATAAAAAATAGTAATATTTTTTACAAAAGCATTTATGGAAAAAATTACATTGTTACTTTAAATTATATCCCATAAAAACACTCAGTAAATGAGGAAGGGGAAGAAACTGGGAAAGAGATGACATAAGATTGGCAAAATGTTCATAATTGTTGAAGCTGAATGATGAGCATATGATTATTTATTATACTATTCTTTCTAATTTTGAATGTTGAATTTTTTATACTTTTTAATCCAAATTAATTGAAAGATGAGTATTTGAAATTAAACAATGAAACGATTGTTAATTTAAATAAATGAAAAACCAAAAAAGTTTATGTTGTAGAAGAAACAGTCAGTGTGCCTGGCTAAGTTGATTAGTAGCTGCCTGTGATAAAACGCCTTTTGGCAACTGGAAAAATAAAGTGAGATTATCAGCAAATTTATCAAAGGAAAAGAATTAAAGTTTTTTTTGTAAATAATTAATGAACCATTATTTCTATATCTGCATTGTTATAAAGTGTGTCATGGACTACTTTTATGAAGCATAGATTGTTAGGCTATTTAAATAAGAAAATTAACTTTAAATGTAAAATTTCTAATACATTGCTGGATTAATATAGATATTTAACCTGTAGTAGTCTTTTTTTGTCATGGAAAGGCATTTTATTTTAAATATAGCAGTGTGTACATTTCAATTGCAAATTCCCAATCTATCCCTCTAATCTGTAGTATTCTTAAACTATATTTATAATGAAAAAAAAGTACCTCATTATGTTGTGTGTGTGTGTGTGTATGTGTGTGTGTGCATATGTGTGACTGTTCATTACTTTATGGTCAAGATTTTCTTTTTAAAATGAGTGAAAACAAAATGAAGGGAAAACGTAGATTTGGTTTCTTTAAACATACAAAAACCTGGCATATTGAAATTAAATCTTAATTGCCTAGGAGAGAAAATTGGTCCATATTAAAGATTCTAGATATAGAGGTACAATGCTGAAACCTATACTATATGGAGAAGAGTAAAAGATGGTTTGCTAATTTGCATTAAAATATCCAGCAGATTTTAAATAGAAAATCTTAAATATCACCAAATAGAGAGTTGCTTAACTTTTAGATTTTAATATTGCAGACAAAACAGCAGGAGCTATCTAAATATAAACCTGCATGTAGAGAACTACTGATGATTATGTCTGTATGAAAAATGGGTAACTGCTCTGTAATTTCCATATAACAACTGCAAGACAATTAAATGCTT
The DNA here is from genome assembly GCF_964270905.1 of Leucopleurus acutus. Taxonomy (NCBI): domain Eukaryota; kingdom Metazoa; phylum Chordata; class Mammalia; order Artiodactyla; family Delphinidae; genus Leucopleurus; species Leucopleurus acutus. The sequence continues at coordinate 58,359,331 of NC_139159.1, forward strand.
ACAACATATTTTAATATAAAATGGATCTTGCTGAAAGGACAATTTTTAAAATTGTTTTGAATACTCTGTGAACAAGTTTGAGTTTTTAAAGGTTAAAGACACATATTATTTAATTCATATTGATTTGCATGTTATACAAATATAATTTTGGGAGAGATAAGGTATTTAAGATACTTTCAATGATGTCATTTTGAGAGATTTGAAGTGGCTTTATTTAGCCAGAAGAAAATCTTGGGGCATTTTTCCCCTGAATTTTCCAGATTAAAGTAAAATATTTTCTTTCTTGAAACTTCTTAATTCTCTCTTGCCATTTTTTTTCCTTCTGGTGTATCAATCTACATTTAAGAAAATGGGATCTTGGGATTAAAATAGCTAAATAATTAAACAACTAAAGATAAACTACTTTTCAATGAGTATAGAATTAGAAATGTAATATTGTAACCTTTTCAATGTTTATTAAATGAGTGAGGAATAAATGGCTGCTATGTAAAAAAATGTTTTTTCTTTACATAATGGTAGCCTAAGGAAAAGAAAAAGGAAGGAAGGAGAGAGGGAGGGAGGAAGGAAGGGAAAGAAAAAAGAAGGAGAAAAAAGGAAAAGAAAGAAAGAAAGAAGGAAGGAAGGAAAGAGAAAAAGAAAGCTGTACTTAAGCAATGTCAGTGACCATTAAGTTACGTGTTCCCTAAATATCTTATCCACTCGGGAAATTACTTACTGAGATGTGCAATGTTCCATATGTTTTTATTCATTGTATACTAAAAAACTTATTTTTTTAATAGGCTCAAATACAATTTGAAGGGGTACCCCATATTATAGTGATTATAATGTATCTTCATTTATATTCTTTTTAATTATGTTGCTGTCTATGTATGTGCATTTTTTTCCCAGCATGAATTACTGTTCTTGTCCAATAAAAATACTGTTATACAGTTGTTTGTGTCATGTGTATGTGCACATGTGTTACCTTTGCCTACCTAAATTCTATATTGCTTTATTTTTGGAGAATCACCAAGTCTCTATTTCATTTTGTTTGTTCTGTAGGACTTACTTCATACAATGGATGTCTGACTAACAGACTAACATTTTCTCTGGCCATTGATTTGTTCAGATATAGGCAGATAAGTTAATGTAGCTAGACTCTTCCTGGATGAATATACTAGAAAGAAAATTTCTCTTGACACAAGCTGTACAATTTGAATTAGATTTCTCTAATTTTGTTATGTTTTGCTTTTTTGGCCATGCTGCGTGGCTTGTGGGATCTTAGTTCCATGACTGGGGATTGAACCTTCACCCTCGGCAGTGAAAGCTCAGAGTCCTAACCACCGGACTGCCAGGGAATTCCCAGATTTCTCTAAATTTTAACTGAAATGAAAATTTTTAATAATTTATTTGTCAAACTACAAATTTGAACCTGAAATTTTTACTAGAAAAGAAATAAATTGGATTAAAAATGGCATAAAAGGATACATTTTTAAAGTAATAACAACAAAAGTTAATTAAATGGAATATTATAATACCATAAATATCACCTTTTTTTCCCCATGGTGGTTCTTTATGGAACATAGGTATGTCCGTCTTAGTCAGAATCAACATTATCTTGAGTAAATATAGTAAAAAAAAGTGACAAGCTGGGAAAAATATTTTCTATCTACACCACATTCAGGGATTACTACCCCAGCCTAAGAAAAGCTCCTCAAAACAGTTAAAATAGACCAACATTCTTATCCAAAATGGGAAATTGACTGAGTAAACAGGTCACAGAGGAAAATACCAACAACAAAACTGTTAAATTGTCTTCTCATCTTCAATTACTTCATCCTTTTTTTACATTAAAATTTTGATGGGATTCACCAGTGAAAAATCTGGATCTTTTCTTTCCTTTCTTTTCTTTCGTTTTTTTTTTTTTTTGTCAGGGAGGGAGCAGAAAGGTAGCAACTTGGTTATTATCAATTCAATTTCTTTAATAGATATAGTGCTATACAAATATTCTGTTTTTTTATTCAGATAGTTTTATTTGTTTTAAGGAATTTGCTCAATTTTATCCAGATTGTCAAACTTATTGGAATAACCTATTTCAAAATAGACCTTTATTATCTTTAATGACCATAGGAACTGTAGAGATTCCCTTTCACTGCTGCTATTGGAAATATGTTTTATCTCATTTTTTTCATGATTAGTCTGGCTAGAGATTTATCAATTTTATTGATATTTTTGAAAAATATCTTTGTTTCATTATTTTCTGTATTGTTGTCCTTTTACTATTTCATTAATTTATGCTCTTATTATTGTTTCCTTTTTCTACTTTTTTGGGGTTTAATTTACTCTTCTTTAGTAGCTTCTTAAGATAGAAACTTAGGTCACAGAATTTAAATACTTTTTTCATTTTCTGAAATAAGTAAGTAAAGTTAAACATTTCCCTTTGATTACTGCCTTAACAATATCCCACAAATTATGACGTTTTATTTTATAAACATCCTGTTAAAAATATCTTCTAATTTCCATTTTGAATTTTTTTCTTTGATGTATTATTTAGAGATGTGCTATTTAATTTCCAGTATTTAGGGAATTCCCATATATCATTTTCTTACTGATTTATTGTGCAATTACATTGTATTCAAATCACATAAATTTATTGAGACTCCTCTATTAGTCCAACATGTAGTCTACCCAGTTTGTTGGTTGTGAGTTCTTGGAAAAAGTGTGTATTCTGCTGCTTTGGGGTAGAGTGTTCTATAAATGGCGAATGGGTGTAGGTGGTTAGTAGGACTTACTTGTTTTATCTATTTCTGAGGTAGGAGTGTTAAAAGCCTCAAATATAATTGTGGGTTTATTTATTGCTCCTTTTAGTTCTGGGCGTTTCTACTTTAATTATTTGGAACAGCTTTCATTTGATGCCTGTACATTTAGGCATCTACCTATTTTCAATTTCTTTCATGTCATCAGTGCCAGCTGTAGTTTATAGGAATTTCTTTTGTGGTATAAATGAATTAATAAGAAAAGGAAAACACAAAAATAAATGTAGGTTTATTAGCATCCCAAGATTTCAATCAATAATATTGTTGAGATTTAAATATGATGATGAAACAGGATTTTTTTTTTCTTTCACAGCTTTTAAGCTCCTGGTTTGGAGCATTAGATTTTGAATTCAGGGGCACAAAATATTAGTGAGTATGCTGCTTAAAATACAGAAACCTGAAAGCCACTCAGAGCATCCGATCCAGAGGCCTGTGGCCTGTGGAACACAATTTTATTTGTTTATTTATTTAGTTAGTTATTTTTGGAACACAATTTTAGAAACACTGACCTTGAAAATAAGGAAGAGATTGTTTCAAGTACCAGGAACTTATGGCTCTCAGGTAACTTAAAAAACAAAACAGACAAAAATGACCTGACTTATGCAAGCTGTGGGCTTTTATTTTCCTTATGAAGCCAAATATTCACATCAGAAAGATGTGAAGTAGTTTCTTCAGCCTGACTAAATGAAATGTTTTGAATCAAAACTTGTATGAATTGTTATTAAGCCCTTTCCAGTGTATTTAAAAATGTTCTCTCTAGTTTAGTTCTTTTTCAACAATCAAACTTCCAACATAAAATGACCGGGGTTAGGAAAGAAAAATTCTGAAACAGAGATGTATAGGAAAATCTTGGCCTTCATTCAGAAATTTGACCACTGTTTACCTGTTAAGTGTTGGCTCATACAAGTGATGTAAAAGTGGATACTGTATCTACTAAGTCTCTTGAACCTGGGCCTCTGCCTCAGATCACATGCACAGATAAATAGAAATCACCATACATATCACATATATGTAACTATAAAATCATTCTGTGTGTGAAGAAACACATAAATAGAGGTCATTTTGGAGACTAATAATTCCATAAATTTGATTCCTAAAATGGAAGCCAGAACCACAGACTCAATTACAATTAAAGTCTTCCTAAACATATGTACACAACTTATTTTATATTACAAATCCTGTGAGTATTTTATAAATGTTCATTATTTCCACATTAACTTGAAATGCCCCACCTATTGTAAATATATATATATATACATGAATTATACATATTTATTTATATACATACAATTGCATATATAATACTTTACACAAATTTCATAAATACCTCAATATTATCACATGTATTACAGTAGTTCTATATGCAATATATAACAATACATTATATAAATTATTTAAATATTACAATACTACCATAAGTATATGTGTCTGAAAAATATTTCATTTAGAACTTGTTTAGGTACAAGTGACAGAAAATTTAAATTAAATTGCCTTAAACAAAGTAAAGAAATTTTATTGACTCACATAAATGGAAACCTAGTACTATAGTTAGATTCAAGCACAGCTGTATTAGGTGTTGAAACAAGTGAAAAAAGATTTGGATTCACTATATCTTTTGACTTGGCTTTCTTTACCTCAGTGTATTTATTTTTGGGACAGTGTGGAGGTTTGACAGTGTTGATGCTGTCTTTAGTATCCTAGATTCAAGTCTAGAAAGAGTTATTACCACTGGCTATTCTAGCATTGTGTGTGGGTCCGAATTTCTTAGGTAGTTTGGCTTGGTTCATGAACTTAACCTTGATCCCGCACTGAGGACAGGGGAATGTCATTATTAAGATGGATTTTTAAAAAAACTGCCTTCTAAGTTAATAATAGCCCAGGATTTTCAAGGATGATTGCTAGATTTTTGGCAAGTTTAACTTAATGAATGTCTTTTTGCATATATAGAAACTTCAAAATAGAAAAAAAGTTCAGGAGCATTACCATAATTTCTATTATAGCCACTTTTAGTTTAAGGGATTTGATAGTATCAAGTGGATATATTGAGTAAAATGTTGGCTAAATGGATCTGCAGTACTATAGAAATTTATAGGCTGAAAATATAAATTTAAGAATCATCAGCATAAATGTTATTTAAAGTTGGGATTAAAACTGTAGGGCCTGAATGTTTAGAAGAATGTTGGAGAAGGACTAGCCAAAGAAGGCAAAAAAACAAAGACAGAGGAAAGTAATTCCAAGGGTGCTGTTGTCCAACTGTGTTCTCCCCATCTGAGCACATGGTGGGAATCACTGCCTGACCCCTGCTGTTGAGTGTGGTTGTGTGACTGGCTCTGCCAATGCAGTCTTGTGGCCGTTTGTGAACTATAGCATCAGATTGACATATGGAGCTTTTCAAGATTCTGTCACACTTTCTTTCCTTCTCCACAGCAAATAGGAACTTCATGATGGTGGCTGCTCTGGCAGGACTCATAAGTAATTCCAGTGATCACAGTTTCTCTGCTAACCAGTAATTTGAATAAGGAAAAAATGTGTTGATGTTTATAACTATGTAAGCCAGCCTATTCTGGCTGAAACATGTGCCTCAGCTACAAATGGAAACATGTATTCAAAGGAGCATGTGAAAAAGTCTGTAAAAGCAAATTGAAAATCAAAACATATCCATAGGTTTATTTGTGGAAAGAGAAATGTTGGTAATTATCTATATAGATATTGAATTAACCTAAGAGAGATGTAATTATTTTTTATTGTTTTTTTGTTTGTTTAATACTCTGGGAGTTTGTTAATAATTGTGGGAGTATTAGACAAAAACATTACTAATAGCAAGCAATCTGCAACTTTACATTTATTACTTATGTTGTGATCAATAAGGAAATTGCTTCTCACATGGATAACATCAAGTTAAATAATCATGACAAACATTTTACCAACACTACTTTGAATAATAATGAACAGAACATTGCTCTGCAATTAGCCTAAAAGGCCACTGGATGTCAGTATTATGTCATGCCTATTGATTATTTACTCGGTTTTGGTTAGTAATTTCCTGTGGATATTTCATAATTTAAAAATCTATCTTCTTAAAGAAAAACTTCAAAAAGAGTCATATTACATTAACAATTATTTATGTTTAGGCAATCCAGCATTTAAGGTACACTTACATACCAAGGTTTTTTGTTTTGTTTTCTTTTAATATGATACTGAATTTTAAAGGTTTATTTTGAAAATAAACAGGGCAGTTATTTTTTGCTTTGTTTAAATGCCTATTTCAGTTTTCTCACGTTACCATTGGAGTCAGCAAAAACGTTTCCAAAATTTAAACAAAATCTATGTTTTCTTTTTATTTATCTGTTACAATTACTGAATTAAGATTATTACCACTGGCTATTCTAGCATTGTGTGTGGGTCCGAATTTCTTAGGTAGTTTGGCTTGGTTCATGTGATTAGAAGTCATTTGAGAAAAATAAGATTCAAAGCGTTAGCAAAATACTTGCTATTTCTCACACTTCTATTTAAATAATAGGCATTTTTCTGACAGTTTTCTTTTATACTAGGAAGATATCACTTATACTTTAAACAAGGTAGAAGTCTGTTCATTTTAGACATCTTTTTAAATCAGTAAGTTTAACACATGACTTATACAATTACCAGTGTCATTTAAGGCATAAAATAAATCAAGCAATTTAGTAATCATATCAAAGTAGTCAAAGAGCAGTGGAGAATGATGTTTGGGGACTAACCACCCAAAATTGAAAGAGGTGTTTATAGTGCTTTGTGATTCTAGATGGTCTGTGCATTTGTTCTACTACTTTTTTTCACTATTTAATCTTTCCTCCTTGTTTTTATTTTCTAAGGGTTCAGTCACAAGCATCAAAAACAGATTTTAATGTTTTTGGCTAGTGGGGTGGCCTTGAACAGCTTTATAAAATTTCCATTGGGGTTTCGCTGGTGGCGCAGTGGTTGAGAGTCCGCCTGCCAATGCAGAGGACATGGGTTCGTGCCCCAGTCCGGGAAGATCCCACATGCCGTGGGGCGGCTAGGCCCATGAGCCATGGCCGCTGAGCCTGCGCGTCCGGAGCCTGTGCTCCGCAACAGGAGAGGCCACAACAGTGAGAGGCCTGCGTACTGCCAATAAAAAAAATTGCCATTGGTAGATACTGCAGATCTCTTCTGTCATACAGAGGCTACCAATTTTAAAACTACATTTCTAAAACTATCTTGCAAGTTTGGGGATATGATATAGATTCCTCTTCTCAAGATTTTGATTTAGAGCCAAATTACATGGAGAGAGACAGAGAGGGTACAGTACATCCATTGTACTGTACAGTCATAGCCAAGTGCATGGTTCTAGAACTAGTGACTGTCGCAATTCCTTTCCTGGCTTCTTGATTCTGAGACTTGTGTGTTTGGGGTGGCTGTACAGATCCTGGCAGATTGTGAAGTACTGTATTCAGGAGAGACCCAGGTCACTTCTGTTATTCTATCCATCCTGTACCCAGATAAAAGGTGGGGGAGAGGTATTAGTAAGAAAAGAAGAGAGAACAGATATGTGGAGGCATTAGCAGTCTCTTTACTAATTTATTTATAACAACTACTCACACATACACACACAGATGGGTAGATTTATATATTAGAAGAAAGGAAACACCTCAGCAGTTTCCATGAACCAAATCTACACACCACAAAGAATAACAGCATATCACATAAGACAGTTAAGTTTTCCTCTGGTTTTTAATGTAGTCTACTCTCTTAATGATCCTCTAGGTTCATTATTTTCTGCTATGCTAAATAAGCAAATAATCCTTTCTGTTCCCTATTTAAATATGTAGTAGTATAATATTAATTTGCTTACAAGAAAAACAACACAAATTTCTGGAGTGACTATGACTTTGACTAAGCAAATGCTAAATATAATTACTATTCCATAACTTAAATTGACTCAACATATACTTAATAACATTTTTTTCCATTTTTTCTTCTATTTTTTCAAATATCTCTACTAAATGAAATTATAATTCTTTCTAACAGTTAAATTCTATTCTAAAATATCCTTAATTCCCAAAAGGGAAATCAAGATATATTCATCTAACTCTAAAGAGGTTATTACTTCAATTGTAAAAAATGAAATTGGATTATTTAACTAGAAAGTTGAGGCCAAAATAAAATTCAACATTATCCTAATACATTAAATTTGGCTTGGAAAGTAAAATTTGGCTTGGAAACAGAAATTAGAGCTTCAGTAAAATACACAAATATACCATGCCTAAGTGCATAATATAAATAGCAAGATTCAAATGTTATCAAATTATTGAGAATTACTATTTAAATGACATTGTAGTAACACTCATAGAAAATAGTTATGAGACCTTGTTTTTACTTAAAGATCTCACAGTTTTAACTTAGGTATATGAGCAGTTGAAAGAAAGTGTAATAATTAAAGCAATAAATAAAAGGATCTACCATGAGCTAGTACATGAATGTCTTATTGTTGTAAAGATAAAATCTGTAGAGTAGAAAAGAACACTTATGGTCTGGCCACTAGTTTCCCAGCCTCTTCTCTCACTACTCTTCATGTTCTGTACACTGTATGTTCTGATCTAAATGTGATTCCTTAAACAGATCAGAACGTTCACTAGTAGTACTTGCTTTTTCTGCTTAGAATAAACTCCAGCCCTTTCAACCACCTGATTAACTCATGCTGTCTTTGAAGACTCAGCTATGTCTGAAAATCCTTTTGGAGTCCTTCCCAGCAAAAATTTTAGATTTTTCTCTGAGTTCCTCATGGTCAGGAGTTAGGGGCATCTTCTCTTTTGCCACATGGCTGGTGACTTCTTCTATCATAGCATTTGCATGACATTCTAATCTTTGGCTTACATTTATTAAATGTGTTAGAAAAAATGAAATAGGAAATAGGATTTTTTACCCAAACTATCTCCTCCTCTCGTGCCCACTTTCCTGAAGCAGGCAGACCTCCCAGTGCTAAATTGCCCCTAGGGTAGGTTATGATTCTTCACTAAAGATGAAGCTGGCTGAAAGGTCTTTAATTCTTGGCTTTTTGTTTTGTTTTGTTTTTCTAAAAACTACATTTTTCTAATTGGGCTTCTTGTAAGGAGTGAAGGTAAATGGTGTGGAGGAGATCAGAGAAGAGAAGTTTTTGAAAACGGGAAGAGGTTGAAAGTCACCAATATGAGTAGAAACATCAGCACTCTTGGGAAGTAGCAATATTCCTGAGGAGGTGACTGTGAGGTCCACTAGGGAGAGTGACTCTCAGGCACAGGGCCTTCCAGGGAAGCCCAAGTTCGCCCTGCTCCATGCATGGCCTGAAGCAGCAGAGCCTGGGCACCTGGGAGAGCCATGGGAACTGGCACAACAGGTGCTTACCTGGAAAGAGAGTAGTTACATAACCATTGAGACTTCTATCTGTCAACTCCTTTCACTAACCTTGTAGAAAGAAAATCATTGCAGTAGAATCACCGGTCACCTCTGTTAGTGGAGAGACTCAGAATCAGATCTTAGTTGAGTTGTACACTTATAGAATATACAAAGAAAGCAAAAGTATTAAAAAGAATTACCCATATTTATACCAAATAAACTCATTTATAGGTCATTTTATTTTAGAAATTATTCAAGGGGAGGTTAATTTCTTTGGCTGTGTCCTTTTCTATGTTATGAAATCCTTGAAGGCAGGCATCCTGTTTTTATCTTCAGTAGTCATTATAATGCCCGACTCATAATGGGTGCTATATCAAATCAATAAGCATAAGGCAGAATGTCTCATGTATGTTACATATTGATACTTCATCCCCAAAGTCAAAGCCCTCATTCACAGCAGGTTAAATAACTTGAAATTTTTAGCAAAGTACAAGAGAAGGAGGAGCATTTCTGGGAGTTCAGAGGATACCAAAGACTCATTCATTATTTGGTGTAAATCTCTGTGGAAAAAAAAAAAAAGAAAAGAGAAGAAAAGCTTGTTTCTGTTGTATCCATGTTGGGGAGCAAAAGGAGTGAGTTCGTTTATGAATGTGCATAAAACAAATATCTTAACCTCAGTAAACATGCTGTATTGTATAAACCCTCTTACAGTCATTACTATTGATATATTATGTATGATTGCTGTTCAAGGATTGATTATGACACTAAATTAGGGAAGCCAAACTAACCTAAAACTGAGCTGACAAGTCAATTGCAGGAGGGAAAATAAATTCAAGAAACAGCAATAATGCAATAAAAAGCATGTGAGTGTTCTGCAACATCTGGAGGGTTATTTTCCTCACTCAAGCTAGGCAAATGAATTTTTTTGCTGAAGTACTTTCACACTCCACCTGGACAGCAATGGGACCTGGCCAGAGGACCCTGTGAGAATGGCCTTTCTCCTGAGCAGGAAGGGCACGCCTTTTTTTTTTTTTTTTTTTTTTTTTCTGCACGGGCTTCTCTTACTGTTGTGGCCTCTCCCCTTGTGGAGCACAGGCTCCGGACGCACAGGCTCAGCGGCCATGGCTCACGGGCCCAGCTGCTCCACGGCATGTGGGATCTTCCCGGACCGGGGCACGAACCCGTGTCCCCTGCATTGACAGGCAGACTGTCAACCACTGCGCCACCAGGGAAGCCCAGGATGGGCATGCTTTAATGTCGCTGGATCCGATTTCTATTCTGAGGTTCTTGTCAATCTTACCTTTCTAGGAATTAAAAATCTCTTTATAAGAATTCATTCCAGATTAGGAAGTAAATCTTTAACTTTTTCAACACCTTCAGGTTTTTGCAAAATAAAGTGATTTTAAATGGAACTTTCCAGTGTACACGAATATTTTCAAAATTATGTCAATACAAATCAAAGAATTAAAAATTGTTTTTTGCATATTGGTAAAACATGGGGCAGAATAGTGATTCAGGGGACAAGTAATAGCCAAGAAGAATACACATGATTACAAAAAACAAAGAATTAGAGCTCATAGTGATTTATATTTTACCTACTTTAAATTCAAATGACCAATAAAATGCTACTCACCTAATGTTTTTTAGACTAGAGTCTTTATGCTTGCAACAAATGTGGACTGGTTTGTGTAGATAAATTAGATGGCAGGAGGAAAAACATTATTATTATACAGAATTGATGAACATCAGAAAGCAGGTGTGTGTGTGTATGTGTGTGTGTGTGTGTGTGTGTGTGTGTGTATTCATGGGGAAGCATTCTCTTTGCTCAGCAAGGTAGCAATCTAAGAGACAAACAAGATAACACCAGTAGAGGGATACTATGAGTGTCCAGGGTACGGACTTTTGAAAAATTAAATTCCCTCTGAAATATACAAGGTTTTAAGATAAAATCATTTAATGCTGAATATAAAGAAATTTGAGGTTCAAAACTCTTTCAAATTTTCTAAATTTTTATGAAGTCTAAACATCTAAGGAAAATTATCTCCTTTATGTTTTTATTAGAGTAACTTCAAATTCTCTTATATTAAAATACTAAAATATAAAATAGATACTATTCTCCAACTGAAACCAAGGGATATAACACACAGTTGAAAAAGACATTTCACATTCATAATATAGCAAAGAGCCTAGACTGAAACTTTAAACATCAGCATGGTGTACCTTGTCATGAGGACAAGAGAGGTTATAGGCTGCAGGTTCTCTCTTTGAAAGAATTTTCCAGGAAAGAGCACTGTAGTTTCCAACATCTGATCACTTTCTTTATACTTCTACATTCTTTGGCTTACTTCATAGATGTGCTTGAAATCCATTCTAAAAAATTCAGTAGCCACGAGCCACTCATAATCTTGTAAAAATGGATATCAACTCTTGGTCTAAAAATATGGTGTTACAATAAAATATACTTTTTCTCTTTCTTGTAAAGTGTGGATTTAGAGAAATAAATATGCAAAAATATTATAAAAATAGAAACATTAGATTGGCTCTAAATCTCTAACTTTCATGTTTATCTCATTTTTTTAAACTTCATTTGTGAGAATAAGCATAAATTAAAGTCATCTATTCATGTATAGGTGTTCACTAATTCAATCATCAAACATTGATCCTCACTATGTGCCAAGTATTCTGAATTGGATACTCATAAGGCAAAACTCCCTTCCAAAAGGAATGTGCAGTCTGGTGAAGAACGATGCACCAAGGAGGCCAAGCAGAATATAACACAAACACGTGTTCATGTCTGTGCACCATACATTTTGATAAATGATAAGAAAAGCATGGTCACTGAAGATTAGAAGACGGACTTTAAACTGAAACTATTTTCTCACACATGGCTCAAGCCATCCGAAGAACAAGAACATCTCATAGATGTTCAAGCTTTTTTGCTCCCCCTAATTGAAATTCAAAATCATTGACTATAGAGCAGGAGTTTTTGCTTAGATAAATTTTGTACATTTTGCCACTGAACTGAACTTGCCAGTAATTCCCATAAGTGTTGGTGTCATGAAAGGAAACTATGAGGGTGCTGTCTACTGGATCCCAAATAAAATGATTTTCAAATCTTCATTTTCTCAAGTCTGTTGAGACCCGGTATCCATGAACTATTTCACAAGTTACAGATTACTTGGGATTTGAGTTAAACCATTTTTAAAACTACATTAAATTTGAGATAATTTACTCAGTTAAGCTGGCTATTGACATGCTTTAGCCTTTCAATAGGAGGTGAATTATAGTGTATTTAAAACTTTCTGGCATCATAAGCAGATAAAAACCCTTCTGATAGAAATGTACACATTTTTCTGAATCGGCAACCTTATCTTAGCATGTATTCTTAAAATTTCAAGCAGAGCAATAAATAAAATGATTTTTTGTTGGAACCAATTAAGAAACATACAGGGCTTCCCTGGTAGCGCAGTGGTTGAGGGTCTGCCTACCAATGCAGGGGACACGGGTTCGAGCCCTGGTCTGGGAGGATCCCACATGCCGCGGAGCAACTGGGCCCGTGAGCCACAACTACCTAGCCTGCGCGTCTGGAGCCTGTGCTCCGCAACAAGAGAGGCCGCGATAGTGAGAGGCCTGCGCACCGCGATGAAGAGTAGCCCCCGCTTGCCGCAACTAGAGAAAGCACTCGCACAGAAACGAAGACCCAACACAGCCATTAATAAATTAATTAATTAATTTTAAAAAAAGAGAAACATACAGAAGTCACTATAACGGACATTAAACTGTTCATCTTATCACTGAAAAACAATAGGTAATCAGCTTATGTTAATATAAGGTAACAAAGGATTCCTAAATTTTAGTGGCTTACAACAACAAAAAGATTTATTTCTTGGTCACATTATATTTCCATTGTGGCTTGACTGTGACCGTGTTCCCTGTCTTCTTCATTTGGGAATCTAGGATATGGGAGCAGCTGCTATCTGAGCCCCTTCACTCATCTCATCACAGAGGAAAAAAGAGTGATGGTAGAAACATACACCAGTTCTTAAGGCTTCTGCTCAGAAATGGTTCATGTCGCTTTACACATTTCATTGTCTAAAGCAGAGTTTCTCCAACTCACCATTACTAACATTTGAGATCAAATAATTTTTTGGTTTTTTGGTGGGGGGCAGGTAGCATTGTCTTGTGCATTATTGTTTAGCAGTGTCTTTGGTCTCTTTACCCACCAGATAACAGTACCAACACCCAAGTAGTAAAAAATAAAAATGTCTCCAGACATGACCAAATGTTCCTGGGGACAAAATACAGTCTCTGGTTGTGAATCACAGGTTTAAAGAGATTCACCTAGCCAAGGCTGAGAAATGGTAGTATGGTCTAATATCACGGAGAGGTCTAGCAGAGAGGGACATGGCAGAGAGAGTTCCAAAAGGAAAAAGACTAACAAGAGGGTGATGCATAATTTTACAATAATGCAGTCCAGCAAAAGAGAGATTGCAATTGCTCAACTGCAATCTCTCTTGCTTGTAACTTCATGTGTCCCAATCATTTGCTAATCGTTCTAATATCACTGAAGAGAGAGTTAAATTATTTTCCACAGAAAATTACATATTTAAAAAAGTCACAGAGTACATTAATTCAGGTATCTCCAAGGCAACTTTAAACCTCAGAACAAAAAAGTTCAAACTTTAATCCATATACATTATCAAAGTTTTACAATGATATTAAATGATAAAATACAGACACTCCAAAAATAAAATGTAAACCATGGTATGTCCTCAGCTTGAATTTCTGCCATTACCAATGTCAGAGAAAAAGTAACTATTGATCAAATATTAAAGTTCCTTGAGGTTGGTTAAGTTCAAAATTCTTCATGAAATAAAGTCTAAAGTTAAATAACTATTTGAACATAAGTCAAAATTTAAAGAATCTGATCATAAAATTATTAAGGTCCCCTCAAATTCTTTTTTTCTATACTCAGTCTAATCTTGAGACATGTTGGATACCTGGGTTGAATTCCGGTCCCTTCAAATTTATAGTATTGTATATCAAAAAAGAATTGAAGTCTCTTTGAGAGCTTAGTGTCATACTCAGCCATAAGTATTTCCCGGGTCTATCGAAGAGCCCAAAAAATGAATAAAAAAGGAAAGGCTCATACTCAAGTGATTTAGTATCATTAGTTTCCATGGCAAAACTATTCCTGGCAAAATTATACTTTAATAACCAGCATTGCCCAAGAAATTAGAAGTCTTAATGGTATCTTGGTTAAACAGAATCAATAGGGAAAATCACTTGGCTTCAGCTTTGCCAGAATGCCTGTCAGTCTATACCAGATACTTGGAGACCAGAGCTTTGGAATGTAAATTTAAATGTGAGAAAGTGCCTATAAAGAAAGTGTCTATTTGTGACACATTGTTGACTACATTGAAATAAAAATTCACCTAGAAATACAGTCTCAGTTGTAATTTTTTGGAGATATTTCTGACTTTTTGAGAAATTTAGGCTTTAGTTTAAATAAGATTTTCTTCAAGAATCTTTGAAAATTCTTATTTTTTTCTAAGTCCCTCACTTTGGTCATACCAGTGCTGAACTAAGAGGGAGGGAGCACTCTAGCTCACAGTCAAGCTGTAGCACTTTTACTATAAAAGTCAACCTACTAAGGCTACATTGTCAAAATCCAACTGCAGAATTTTGTAAAAGTGTCCTCATGGTACAATATAATTCCCTATAAATTCTGCATGCATTGAGCCAAACCAAGTTCCTCTCAACTTTAAGGGCATGTACCTGCTCACATTGCTGGTATATTTCACTTCCTAATATCATTGTGTCTCTGCCTATAGATTCACAGGCAAGTGCAACTGAATCTAGGATTAAAACAAATAAGAAATGAATTTTTTCCCTTATCTGTGTTGAGCCTCTATTAACAGAGGGTCACAGACTTCAAGCAGATGAAAGAAAATAATTTTTATGATAATATGCTGACAAAGTCTAGATTTGCATACATGGCTATAGATTTAATAATAAAATGGCTTGTTTACATTACACTCCTGAATAAGCATACCCAGTAGGCACAGAAATCACTAGAATCCAAGAGGTTTAGTAAGACAGTTTCCTTAATGGGAACCTGTCTTACTAAATCTAATCCATGGCCTAGAGAGGATAAGAATGATCCTCTGTGCGGATAGGCAGACATGAGAGAATGAAGATGGGAGGGGCTGAGCTAAACATAATCAGCTTCTCCTCATTACTTCATTCTCAGATAAGCCCATCTTCCTGTGATGGGGAAGAACAGCAGTGGAGTATGGGAAGTGGCCAACAAGGCCCCTCAGAAAAACACCCCCCACAAGGAAAATAGAGCCAGAATATGAAAGTTCCCCCTCCCTAATATTGCAAATGTTTTATTGAATGTTCTACTGAAATATGATTGAAATGATGATTATTAATATGATAAAACATATTTAACATTGTAAAGTCCAATTTTTATTCAATAAGGAAAATCTTTGTTAAAAAAAATCCATGGTCATATAACAAATATAGAATAAGATTAAATTGTAGTACTATCTGAGTTAGTTGTCCTTAGCGTTAAAAAATGATCACACTTGACAAAAATAATTTCATGTTGTCTTTACACTATTTATGGCTCTTTAGATAAAAAATATATTATGGTTTGATAATATATTAAGACAATAACACACAGAAGAATAAATTTATGATGCACGTTTTAATAACTTCACAACTTTTAGATTTTTCCTTTCAGCTTACTCTAACAGAGTTTATTCAAGTCTCAATAAATATGTTTCTATCTTCTATTTTATCATGTCTAGGGATAAGGGATCCTTTAGAAGATGCTGCCTTCACTTTTGTATCAATAGACAGTGATTTTGTGGACAATTTACAAAGGAGACAATAACTTTGTCTCTTTGAAGATACAATGCAATACTAAGTGTGTTAAAAATATCACACTTTCTTATAATGATGATTTTAGGATGTTATTTTAAATGACCACTCATTCATTTATTTAACAGGCAATAAATAAATGGAACTTAATTTATGTGGGGTGCCCTTCTAGGTTCATTTCTGTCTTGTGTAACAGGATGTTGCTTCATCTTACTGGTATAGATACCTCAGACATTAAATTAGCCCTGATACCCTTAGAGGAAAATGGTGTGCAGAGAATATAGTCTGGTAACTAAGGATGCTTGTCAATACTGTATTAGTCATTGTTTCCATATTTCAGTAGAGATCAGAAATAGATTTTTTAAAAATGCATCTTAAATTGGTACTCATATTTCCAATTTTAATTTAGGAAGACTGTGTATTACCTATATTTTAATTTCTTTTATGCTTAAAATCTTGGATTCTAACAATCATAAACATTTTTGTTTTACATTATATGCTTTTAAGTGTGAAAATGACTTTGAAAATGTTTCAGAAATTAACATTAAATTTAAATTATGAACTCATTTAAAAAATTACCTTGTGGTTCTTTTTGTCCTTGAAAATATCACACACACACAAATGCATCATGATGAATACTACTCAGACATACATTATACAGTTTTAATGCCTTATGTATACATTTTTTGTTGGGTATATTTATGGGATAGGAGTTTTTGGTTTTTAAGTTATGCATGTGTAGTAGATATGCCAAAGAGTTTTCTAAAGTTATCGTACAAATCTAGTTTCTACCAGCAGTAAGTGAATGGTTCAATTTTTGCACATTATTAACAAGACTTGATATTGTCAGTTTATTAAATTTTAAGCACTCTACTTAGTGAAAACTCTATATCTTTGGGTTTTATTTTATTTTAATATTCAGTAAAATCGACTTTAATTTTGGATGTGCATTTCTATGAATTTTAGTGTGTGCAGAGCCACATAAAACCAATACCACACTGCACACAACCCTAAATCTTGACAACCACTGATCTTTTTTCCATCACTATAGTTTTGTCTTTTCCAGAATATTGTAAATGGAATCCATTAAATTTAAATATGTGTTTATTGTCTGACTCTTACAACTAGAATATAATCTATATATGTTTCATTTCTTACAGAAGCCACTTCTTGGACATTTGTTGTATAAATGAATAAATGTATAATATATGTTACTTTATTTCAATTATATTTTCTGTCATTTTTAATAAAAATGAACACTTTTCACTGTTTTCATTTATTCTTTCTTCCCTCCATTTATTTGCTCCCTCATTCAAAAACAACTCATTGTTTGTCCTACTTTCCCTAAATGTTAACCTTATTCTCACTTTAAATGTATACATTAAAGCTAAAACTTGATAGGTGGTAAATATATTGATTTAATTGAAAAATAAAAGCACCTAATCTGTTCTTAATATACCTACAATGCAACAAAATGTACAAGTATCTTCAACTAGATGGGTCTGTTGAAGAGAATAATCAATGATGTTAACAAAGAAATAAAACTTCCAAATAATTTAGACACAAAGAGGTAAAATATTAATTACAAATTAAGTATATTTGTGGAAATAAAAATTTTATTTAAAGGATCAGAGTTTTGAAACAGTTTTATGGCAATTGAAAAGTTGTTAACTGGGAGTGCTGTAGTGTTAAGGAACTTGAAAACGTAACACCTGTTTCAAATGTGTGGAAGAGTGTTTTATCTATTGCAGTCCTGAGAAGATTAAATAAAGTTAAAATACTTAGAGCCAATCAATATTATGCTGATCCATGTGTGAAAAGGTATATTCAACTAACTTTTCAAAGTGATACCACATAACTATTAGAATAAACCCACATATTTTCATGAGTGTTTCTGTGTTTCTAATTTTATATTTTCTGAAATCCTGGGACACTGAATTTCTTCATTGTCTTAGTTAGGCCTCACACCTAATGCAATCTTTGTTGGAAACTCAGCCAATTCTTAACACATGTCAAGTTAGAACATATATTGTAAACATAAATAGAAAGTGCAAAACTCTCTCAGGGAGCCACAGGAAGTTGCATGTGGCATGAATCATCACTTAATTTTATGTTTGCTAAATTATCTACCAAATTATTTTGGTTTCTTCCTCCCAACATATGGAAAACGATTTGAAAATATGAAATTAGTAAAATCAGACCTGATGTCACAATTCAGGAAACGTCTTTGGATAGAAAAGTATAATAAAATATTTTTGGTTTCCTCTGAAGTCAATGCATAAGGGGTTTTTCTGCCACAGTGTTTCACAAGTCAGCTGATTCTAAGCCAAAAATGCAAAACAAAAAACTGAGTTTCTTGCTAGTCTTAAACTAAAATAACATGAGTTCAACTATTATAGTAACTTTAGCTTGAATTCAAGTGAGTTAATTTGTCTATGGTACTATTAATGACGACTAACTGACAGTTATATATACATATATATTTCCACCTAATGTAGCATGTATTTTTAACTGTGCATGGCATCTACAATTCTTTATATATGATTATTTTTGGGGGAAGCATAGTTCTCAATAGGAAGCTGAGAGGCATAGGAGAGTGAGAGCAAGAGCAGGAGAGAGAGGAAGAGGGAGAAGGAGGTGGAGGAAATGGAGGGAAGGGGAAAGGGAGAAAGAAAAGGAGAGGCGGAGGGAGAAAAAGGGGGAGAGAGATTGAGTTCTTAGCTAATAAACCTAGTAGCTGAAATAACTCAATGCATTAAAGGCAATTTTATTAAAGGAGGCAAGACAACCTAGGATAGAGCACATAGAGAACAACTGATAAGAAATGTGATGTTTAAAAGAACAGGATTGAAACAGAACAGACAGGTAGTATACACAGGCACAAAGTAAAAATGTCAAGGAATATGTTGTAATTAATTTTCAAACATTGTGTAGGAAGCAGGTAGTCTGTAATACTGATTCAATCAATAGAGGGATAAAGGTCAGCTTGTGGCAAATTGCACAAATGGGTTTTAATATAACATTAGATTCTCTACGTCATTCATTGTGAGGTAGTGCTTGACGTAAAATGGACTTTAAGTCAGTCCAGAAACCTAAGTTTCAATAGAAATGGTATTTTATTTTCATATTAATCAGTACATAGGTATTGATAACTGATTTCAGTAGCCTGTGCATACATAAAGGAAAAATAATATGTATTCATTGAACATACAAAATATGTTTCATATATTTAGGTGTTGTTTTAGAGCCTGTAATCCATTCAGCCTAAATTAATGGAGATTATCTTCATCAGATATTATAAGAACAAACAGTGAAGAGTTGTGGAAAAATTGCCTTCCTTCAAGTCTCAATTTGCTGCTTACTAACTATGTGAGCTTAAGTAAGTTGGTAATATCTCACTGCCTCATTTTCTTCATATATAAAATAATGATAATAAAACATATTACATAGAGATACTGTGACTTCGGGTAATATCTGACATATGAAGACTACTCGAATATTAGATAGTATTAATAATTAAATATCCACTAAGTAAAAAGTCTTTGAATTCTTTATATAAACTCAAGCGCCTCTTCTTTTCAAAGCAGGCACTATATATTTCTGTGTCTGTAATCATGTTTGTCCTGTGATTGAATGCATTCTTCCAAATGCATTTACGGTGGATAAGCCTTAGGATGACCCCACCAAATCTGCACAATCTCATGTAATTCCTTCTTGGGGTAAGTTTGGGCAGGACCTGTGACTTGATTCTGAGCCAGTAGAACATGGGGAAGGTGATGTGATATCACTCTCAAGACAAGGCTATGTTACATGGCAAGGGTGAATGGGCGTTGCAAACTGCCATGTGGCAAAGAACTGGTGGAGGCAACTGCTGGCTGCCAACCAGCGAAAAAATGGGGCTCTTGATCCTAAAACCACAAGGAGATGAATTCTGCCAACAACCTGAAGGATCTTAAACATGGGTCTTTCCCAATTTGAGCCTCTGATAAAACTGTAGCCCTCAGAGATACCTGGATTATAGTCAGATGAGGTCCTAGGCAGTGTTCAAAATATACGTATACATATTTCTGACACATATATATACATAGTCTACCATGAAGATAAGCCTAGGGAAGAGAATAAATTCTAGCTTTTATCGTTAGTGTTATTTCAATATGAGGCTCTATGAAGTCCATGTTTCCCAACCAAGGTCAGCTGTTTTGGAAGTCTTTCATGTGTCTACACATCTACATGAACAGGTTAACTGGGGAATTCCCTGGCGGTCCAGTGTCTCCGTGCTTTCACTGCTGAGGGCCCAAAGAGTACTTGGTGGATAAAAACGCCTCTTTCAATATTAGCGTAATATAGCTGAATTCTTAAATTTGTGGGTAGTTGAATTATGTACTCAACATACAGATTTCCAAGATGTAAGTCAGGGAAAAATAAAAAATAACTGTAGTTTAAAAATACACTCATTTTCAAATAACCATTTCCTGTTAACTGTGGGATGCCAGGGAATTATTCTTTATATCACCCAAGATACCACTTCAGGTTTCCATTTCATATAACATGTGTGTTCTACAGGTTGAGGCCTTGGTTTCCTCTTCTAACTTTCACCTCCAACACGTGTCTTCGTTGGAATAGTAGTCCACTTGCTGCATAATGTTCACTCCAAAACTTATTGGTGTTAAATCACAAAAATTTTATAATGCTTTGTATTCTATTGGACAGAAATTCATAAAAGGCTCAGTGGTGATGGTTTTTCTTTGCTCCACAATATCCAGCCCTTTGTCTTTGAAGACTTAAATGGCTGAAAGCTAGAACAATTTGGTCCAAAAGATTTACTTCCCAGGTAACTTCTTCACTGACTTAGTGCCTGGGCTGGGTTAGCTGATGGTTTGGAATAGTTGTGATTGTCAACCAGAGCATCTATAGGTGGCCTCTTCTTGTGACTTGGGCTTCTCACCATATGGCATCAGTATCTGAGTGGAAAAATCATGTTCTAGAGCCAAACTTCCAGCAGAGCCAGGTGGCAGCTGCACACCTTTTTCTGACCCAGCCTATGAAATCATGCCATTTTCTTTTTGATTAGAAGCAGTCACAAAGCCAGCCAAGATTCAACAAGGAAGGATTAGGCTCCAGATTTTGATGAGAAAAGCAGAGTGGAAGAGTGTGTTAGATGGGAGACACTGTAGTGGTGGCCAAATTTGGAAAATACATTCTGCCACTTATGGCATGTTAAAGTTCTGAATCAAAAATAAGAGGACTTGGGCTACAGTATTTCTTCTAACACTTCCATAGAAAGTCATTAGCCACTATAATCTTTAGTTCACTCATCTGTACTCTGAAAGGTTTGAATGCATAATCTATCTAGTCTCTGAGGACTAAAAGAAGGTATGATCCAGAATGTGGCCTATGAGTAATTTCTTCATTTGTGGTCTCCTACTTACTGCCAAACTTCTGGGATAGTTATTAAACCAGTGGGTGAGCACTAGTTTAATTTGCTTTCTGCTAGAACACAGTAAAATTCGATGAAAAGTAAATAATAGGGAATAATATGACTACTAATACAATTGTATATTATGTAGATACAATGTTGGCTTGAGGTATAATATAGGAGAAAAAGTTCTCCCTTATTTTATTCATTCAACAGTTTCAGTTAAGTTTGCTTAATATCATTATTAAAATATACTAAAATATTAATAGATTTTTAATTGTAAGAATATGTACTTCTTAATTTTTACTACAAGAATATAAATTCCCTAATTTGCCTTCAAAAAAGGCATCATGGTAAAGAGGTTTAATTTTTATTGGTTTGTTATGTACTTTTATAGCTGGCAAATAAAATGAACTTACATTATTAAGACATTTTAGGGAGATTCATACATTGGTGCCCTTAAAAATTCCCATTCATATGTAATTATTTGAATAATAAGAATTTATTGAAAAAGCACAGATTGGAATGCTCAGGATAATTCAGGTTTATTAAATATTAGATGCAACAGATGTTCCTTTTAAAAGTAAGCTAATTATATTTATGATAGTTTTTAAATAAAAGCAAAAGAAATACTGAGAAGATAGAAAATAAAAAATTTGTATTTTTATACTTGATAGCTGTATGTACTTTGACAAGTTATTCAGATGTCAGTTGAATCATTTGTAAAATTAAAAAGTTATATTTGTAGATTTTTAGGGCTCCTTACATATATAAATTTCTATGCAAAATAATATAAAAAGGATAATTAAAATATCAATATAGTAAAAAAACTGACATTTCAATACCAGATATTAAACACTTTTAGCATTAGAGCTCAACAGCTGCATCTATACATCTATCCATATATCTATTTATAATCTCTTTATGTACCCTAGATTCACAAATAAAGTATCCAATTTAATATTAGCCAACTTAACCCTTACTCTATGGAATAAATAATATAGTGTCATCAAAAATATAATATGTATAATGACTAATTTTAACTTGTAATTTTATAACAGCATATTTTGAAGGGTTTTGGGAGAGGATATATCAAATTAAACTATTAACTGTCCATTTATTCTTTGTTCTTTAAACCTTATTGGTAAGATATCTCTGAATCAATTTTGTGTTCTTATTCCTTTTCAGGAGGCCTATTTACCTTTTATCCAAATAAGACAAATAAGCCAAACTGCTGAGAATAATACTACAGCCTGGAAAATTCATGTTTCACTTAGAGATTCAAATAACTGGTTTATGTAAAATCTGTTAAGTATCTCAGATAGTATAATCTAAGATTTTAAAGTCATCGTATTCTTATAGTGTAATTTATTGAGAGGGAACTATGCACAAGATTAGAATCGATAAAGGTTATTAAACTTGCAAAAGCTTCAAGTAACTTAACTAATGTAGTAATATAAAAACATGTAATTTGTAGTCCCATTATTGTGTTAAATATGAAGAACAATATCATCTGGGTACCAGGGCTTGATTCTCTGAAATGTAGAAATGAGTGATGCAAAAGATAGTTTACTCAGGATTCTGAATTGAGGAGGATTGATTCAAGTTTTCCAGAAGGCTGAGTGAAATTTTCACACATTGTGATTTTTGGAAGTTGAATAATGATCTTTATTAGGTACTTGTACAATGAAAATATTCATTTTGAGAAAGATAAACACATTTAAATAAAGGGATACCACGTTTAGGTGGATTAATCATTAATTACCCATCACCAACAAAGTCAGATTGTAGTCAGCGAATAAATGGTACACAATATCAAGACGTCTTAATGGGAGATAAGAAATTGTGTTTAGTAGTTCTGAATGAAGGCACATTTGGAAGGGATGGTTAGCCATGAGCATGGCCAGAGTTATGCAGAGAGTGTCTAAATTTTGCTGTAGAGGGTATTGTAATTTAGGTTGAAGATATTAAAGAGAGTTGAATCCTGTTCAAAAGATTTTCTCAGGAATTCCCTGGTGGTTCAGTGGTTAGGATTCCGCGCTTCCACTGCAGGGGGTAGAGGGCAGAAGTTCGATCCTTGGTCAGGGGAACTAAGATCCTGAAAGTTGCTTGGCATGGCCAAAAAAAAAAAAAAAAAAAAAGATTTTCTCAAATTACTCTCCTTAGATAATATAGTCATTTAAGCATTTTTCAAATTTAAAACACCGTATATCTTTGTAGTTTGTGGTCATGTTTTAAACTTGCTTATTAACTTTACATACTATATTTGTTTTGTTTTAAAATTTTAAATAACATATCTTAACAGTAGAAGGGAATTTGCATTTGATTTTAAAATTAAATGTGTGAATACACAGTAAAGTATGCAAGAATTCTTCCAAATGTTGCTTGGGAAAGATTGTATGTTTAATTTTAGCAAGAATATCAATATGGTTACTATCTTTCTTATTTTTAAAACCAATTCAGTAAATACCAGAGAAATTAATATTTTCTAAAAGCATCATATTTCTTGAGGATAGCCATGCTTTATATGTTTTCACTTAAATACTGGAGAAGAGAACATGTCCTATGATATAAAATTCTAAAAGATTAAAAAAAATTATCTTTCAGACTCCTGGACTAGGACATATTTTCCTTTCATCAAATGTGTGCATAATTTGAGTCATGGAAGAAAACTGCAGGGCGAAAATGTTTCTTTTTGTCCCTATATTTATCTATTCTTGGCTTAAGACTTGAGAATAAAGCTGAGTAAATTCTAGCCCTTGAGAGAAATGAGAAACTAGTTGTCTGTGAAATTTTTATTAGCATACTAAACAACTTTAGTATACAATATCTTCCTATGTATATTTATTCACAAATATGTGAGACTGTATTATTATATTATTTAGCTATAAAACTCACTCATGAAAGTATAAATTATAAAGAAAGAAATAATATCTATATAAATGCTCCAGTACATTCTTTTTACATGTGGATGGATGATATATACACTCTCTGGGGTGGATACCTTCATTTGGAGACTGCACAAAAAAATACTTTGTGAATGAAGGGAAACTACTTGTCTTCACTATTATATGCTTATACATTCATATCTTTATTGAGCACATTTTATGTTACAGTGTGCTCAGTAAACATTTTTGAATTTAATTTATTGATTAGGACTAAAGAGTAGAAATTATGAAGCTGTATGTAGCCTCTGCAAGATTTGTCTTAAGATTCAGTCCCAAATTTTCTTTATCATTGCTCCTGTGTATTTGAAGAATAAACAATATCTTAGTCAATTAATCCTGTATGTTTTCTTAAACACACACATACACACCGGCAAATACTGATGTTATATATATCCTATCACACCTTTTCTTTTATCAGTTGTCTCTGCCTTTGTTATTTTTGCAGATGTCTGTAAATAGCCAACCACTCTTTAGCTCATAATACATAATGCCCAAACCCTTAGATAAACATTCATGAATATACTTACCTAGCTTCAATAGTTTTGGCAGAGTTCAGTTCACACCCATGTGTAGATGTTATGCTAGAGCCACAGTGAAAATTATATTGTTCCCTGGACTTCATAAGTCTGAACTTTTGCTCAGCTGTTTTCTTTCTGTCAGAATTTTCTTCACCAGTCATCCCTTCTTTCAGTGCTAGCTCAAGTTCTACACCCATCACCAATCTGATATCCTATATGGATCCTCCCCCTTCTTCTTTTGGATTACCTTTGTGTGTGTGTGTGTGTGTGTGTGTGTGTGTGTGTGTGTGATAAAAGTTACTTAATAAAATTTACCGTTTTAGGCATTTTAGTTTATAATTTATTGGCATTAAGTCCATTCACATTGTTGTTCCACTGCTATCTTATTCATCGTACCAAACTGAACATCTGTACCCATTAAACAAAAACTCCACATTCTTCTTTCTCCATCCACTGGTAACCACTATTCTACTCTCCATTTCTATGAATTTGAATATTCTAAGTACCTCATATAAATGAAATCATACAATATTTGTCAATTTTTGTGTAGTTTATTTCACTTACCATAATGTTTTTAAGGTTCATATGTCTTGTAGCATGTATCAGAACTTCATTCCTTTTTAATGCTGAATAATAATACATTGCTTTTATATGTCACATTTTGTTTATCCATTCAGTAGTTGATAGATATGGGTTTTTTGACCTTTTGGCTATTGTGAGTAATGATGATTTGGTATACAAATATCTGTTTGTGTCTCTGTTTTCAATTCTTTTTGGGTATAAACATAGAAGTGGAATCGCTGGATCACATAGTAATTCTATGTTTAATTTTTTGAGGAACCATCACACTCTTTTCTACAGTGGCTGCACCATTATACATTCCCACCAACAATGTACAAGGGTTCTAATTTCTCCACATCCTCCCCAACACTTGTTATTTTTTTCTTTTAAAGATATTAGCCATTCTAATGGATATGAGTTGGCAAACAAAGGATCATTCCTTAATAGAGCAAATTAGAATTAATATTTCTATCCTTTTATTTTACAATGATCTGTTTATGATTTTATAATTTATTGTAGTCTGGAGATTATTTGGTATTTTCTGTCTGTCTAATTCTATTAAAATATTTGGGAGTTAGATTTTGTTTACTCCCATTTTTTCAATACACCATATATTTTACAATATACTCTTGATAAGTGTTTGTTGGATAATCACTACATTTCCACATTATCCATTGTAAATTGCTCTCATTTTGATACCTGAAAATGTTAGGCAATATAATATGGTAATTATGGCAGAATTCCTTTAAAATAATGTTATTTCTGTTCATTATTCTTATCCATATATAGAAGTACTTTAAGCTAACCTTGTACACAATTCTTGTTTTTCTTCTAAATAGAATGTATTGATTTTCTTTTAACCAGTTGGAAAATTTATATATTTAAAGGTAAATATTGAGTCAACTTGCTTATTATTTTGTCAATATTACTATTTAATATTTGTATGATGAAGGCACTTTAATGCATTAATTAAAATTTAAAATATCTAAGTAAGTGTATATTGCTTAACATTTTAAATATAGGGTTACTTTATTAAATTTGGTTGTTTTTCCTGAGACTTCTATTCACATTCTCCAGCTTATTCAGAATTCTAATAAGACTCCTTGAAATCCATAAAAGATAAATTATAAATGGTTCATTAGATCTTCTTTGACAGTCAGGAAACTAATTTAGTATTTAAAATGTGGACAACAACAGAGCACTTATCACAGAACCATATACTTACTAACTCTTAGAAACATAAAAATTGTGGAATATAACAGTTCCTCTAAAGTCAATAGCCTGAGAGTTATGATGGTGCAAAGTAATCTTTAGTTTACAGCAATATATCAAAATCCATTTGGAATGAGATTTATATGAATAAAATCCTAACCCATATAAATTGTATATTTAACACAGAAAAGTTAGATAGTATAATACTACTTTTCTTAAGAGTTCTAAATATTTTCAGCATGGCATTAAAAAAAATAACACTATGTGTTCACTGTAATATATACCAAAGGAGAATGCCATAGTTTCTATGTTGACTATTTTATGAATAAATTAGAAGAAAGCTTAAATAGTCAATTTGTCAAATTTAAGGGTACACAAGTGCAAATACATACATATGTACATACATAAAATTGGGATTTGCTTTAGAGATCCCTGAGTTTAGGCATATGGTGAACTAACAGTACTTGGGACAGACGGCATATTTGTTCACTTGAAAAAGTTGGTTAGAAGGTTAGGGGAAATACTAAAAGTCTTCATCATACATGACGAGAAATATGAGTTTAAGATTTTTAGTTTTCATTTTTGGTTTTGATTTTTTCTTTCATATATGAATGTTCCAGCAATGCTAGTAGAAAAGACTATTCTTTCTCTACTGAAATAACTTGGAATTTTTGTTGCAAATCAGTTGACATATATTATATTTCTCTTTCTGGACTTCTCCATTGTTCTACATGCTTGTGCTAATATCACATTGTCTTGATTACTGTGGCTTTTTTTAAAACATGAAATCAAGTAATGTTACTCGCCAAATTTTTTCTTCCTTTGTCTTAGCTATTCTAGGCCCTTTGCTTTTTGATGTCAATTTTCAAATAAACATCAATGTCTACAAAAATTTTATGAGACTTAGATTGTGGCTGCAAGGAATTGGCAGATGAATTCAAAGAGAACTGGCTTTTACTAATATAAAAATATGGTATATCTCTATATTTATTTAGTTTTTCACTGATAGTTTTATCAGTGCACCTTATCTTTGACAAAGGAGGCAAGTATACACAATGAGAAAAGACAGCCTCTTCAATAAGTGGTGCTGGGAAATCTCTACAGCTACATGTGAAAAAATGAAATTAGAACACTTCCTAACACCATATGCAAAAATAAAATGAAAATGGATTAAAGAACTAAATGTAAGGCCAAAAACTATCAAACTCTTAGAGGAAAACATAGGCAGAACACTCTATGACATAAATCACAGCAAGATCCTTTGTGACCCACCTCCTAGAGAAATGGAAATAAAAACAAAAATAAACAAGTGAGACCTAATGAAACTTAAAAGCCTTTGCACAAAAGAAATCATAGAGAAGATGAAAAGACAACCCTCAGAAAGGGCGAAAACATTTGCAAATGAAGCAACTGACAAAGATTAAACTCGAAAATTTGCAAGCAGCTCATGCAGCTCAATATCAATAAAACAAACAAACCAATTCAAAAATGGGCAGCAGGGAGGGTGGGAGAGAGGGAGATGCAAGAAGGAAGAGATATGGGAGCATATGTATAACTGATTCACTTTGTTATAAAGCAGAAACTAACACACCATTGTAAAGCAATTATACTCCAATAAAGATGTTAGAAAAAAAAGAAAACAAAGAGGAAGTTGTAGATGTAAATACATATATATCAATAACACCACTTAATGTAATTGATGACAAACTCCAATCAAAAGGCAGAGATTTTCATATTGGATGAAAGAAACAAAACTAGATAAAACTATATGCTATCTACAGGAGGCACAATTTAAATTCAAAGACACAAATAGTTTTAAAATAAAAAGAGTAGAAAGAGATATACCATGCAAAGAGCAATATAGGGAGCTGGAATGGCCATACACAGTATCAGACAAAATCGATCTTAAAATAAAAAAATATTACTACAGATAAAGGACCACATTCATAATGATAAAAATATCTGTCCATCAGGGAGATATAACAATTATAAACATGTATGAACCTCAAGTGAGAACCCCAAAATACATGAAGCAAAATCTGATAGAATTGAATGGAAAAATAAACAATTCATCAATAATAGTTCTAGGACACATCACTGCAAGTTAATAATAGATAGAGCAACCAGGCAAATGATTAGTAAGGAAACAGAAGATATTAATAACACTATGTACCAACTAGACCTAAGAAACATTTATAGAACCGTCCATCTAATAACTGCACATTCTATTCAAGAGTCTATGGGACAATATCCAAGATAGATCATATGTGAGGCTGTAAAACAAGTCTTAATAAATTGAAAAAGATTGAAATCAAACAAAGCATGTTCTCAGATTATATTCTATGGTCTTGTTTCACCAGTTCTATTCAACGTTTTAGCAGAGTGTATAGCCAGGAAAATTAGATAAGAATAAAAAAAATAAAAGGCATTCAGATAGGAACAAAAGAAGTAAAGCTGTTTGTTATTGCAGATAATGATCTTGTATATAGAACATCCTAAGAATTTCACTAAAAGAAATTTGAACTAATAAATGATTTCAGCAAGGGTAAAGGATGCATAATCAATGTGTACATATCAATTATATTTCTATATACTAGCAGTGAACATTCTAAAAATAAAATTAATCAAACAATTCCTTTTAAAATAGCATCAAACAGAAAAACATATTTTGGTTTAAATTTAACAAAAGAAGTGTGAGACTTGTACACTGTAAACTAAGAAAGCACTTTTGAAAGATATTAAAGAAGTGCTAATAAATGTAAGGTGTCCCATGATCATGGATTTGAAAATACTGACAAAATAGCAATAATGCCTAAATTGATCTACAGATTCAATGAAGTTCTTATAAAATTTTCAACAGAAATGTCTTCAGTAATTGCCAATTTGATCCTCAAATTCATATGAAAATTCAAGGGACTCAGAAGAGCCAGAACAAGCTGAGAATTGAAAACTGAGTAGGGGAGCTCCAGATGGGGATGGGCAAAAGCATTTCAGGTGGAAGGAACAGCATGTGAACACCCCATTGTAGAAACTTGAGGAGCCCTAAGAAATGAACTCAGTTGAACTCTTCATTAATATTTACCTTAATTAAAACACCTTTTCATTGTATGCTAGAAAAATACACGTTACAAATTGTAGGAGATCATAATTAAAGGAAGGGTAAATTCTTAGCATTTGAAAGTATAGCATTCAGTTGATAATTATAGTATAGCAAAATATTCTATAGAAACATATATATTCCTATATATATTTCTATAGAAATATTCTGCAGCTGCCAATAAAATAAGATAAAGATGTATTTACTATCATAAGTCCATAACAATTTCTTTGATTCAGAAAAGCAAATTAAAAAATAAGTGCAAATAGTATAAATTTCTTATCTTATTTCTTCTGTCTCATATATTGGTAGACATAGAAATGGGAGATAAAGTGCATATATATGCACATGTACATGCATTCATATATATGAAATGTATGTACATCTATGCCTATATGTAATGCCAACAACTAACTATACACATATAAAAAATGTTTGTATATTCAATATATAAACAAAATGCTGTTTCAGAGAAAAAAATGGATATACAGCCAACAAAGCTAAATATACTGACATTTCTAATTAGGAAAGTTTGTCATCAGTATGATTACTGATGGCTGTCAGTTGTGGATATTATGAAAAATATGGGGTAGGGTAGTTTGTTCTTATCAGGGTGAGGGGTAGAAGTTAGGTATAGTCAGGTTAGGAAAACTAAAAAACAGAAAAAAAAATTGCAGAACTCATGCCACAGGAAGTAGACCAGTAGACAGACAAATAGACAAGTACAAAAAGGACACTCCTACCGAAAGGAAAATCAGTCAATAAGGACAAAGATGAGCAAATAAACAGGAAGGAATTTGGTTAATCTTTAAAAATCAAAAGACAAAGAAATACAAGTAGAAGATTCAATACTAGTTTGCAAAAGGCTTTGATGGGTAGCAGTGCTTTACATCTGATATATAAATGTTTCAGATTGGATTATTTTAGGTCAACTGGGAAGCAAGTGGGCAAATTTTGGTACTAGCCATTTTTGTCAAGAATTCTCTGAAATGGGTACTTGTCAAACTACTCAAGTTAAGAAAAGCAAAATATTTATATAGATAAAAGATAGCATATACTGTCAGATATTTTCATGGTCAGATAATTTTTATTGGATATAATTAAAACATTAATAAATTATACATAACTTTTCCAGGAACCAAATGGCAGTTTAAAAGATTCAAAAATAATTTCTACCTTTGAAAATATCAAAGAAAGTCAAATTAATTACTTTTAAATAGACAAATATGCAAGACTTAAAAGAAGGAAGCCACATTCATGTTGGCTACACTAGCAAATGCCATTTGCAAAGTGAGATTTAACCTATGTTGCTGAATTCTCATTATATAAAATTATAAGTAGAACTGGATTCTGCTGTAGCACTTTTAATCTTCAAAGTTCTCTATATACATTAACTAAGAGTCATTAAGTTTAAATTTTGTAGTATAGCCATCTTTAACTAGGAAATAAAATAGAAGAGATTAAATAAAAGGCGTTCTCTATAATGAATATTAACTCTCCGGTTTCTACAACAACCAGGACTTTTGGCTCTAAATTAACTCTTTATGATCATGAGATTTTTTTCGTGCTTAAAATTGAACTATATTTCACTTCTATCAATAATTCATTGCAATTCATTATAATCACCAGTTTAAAAAAATACACAGCAAATGTACTTTCCAAATAGCATATTTTAGCACTGTGGAAATAAAG
Organism: Leucopleurus acutus; assembly: GCF_964270905.1. Classification (NCBI taxonomy): domain Eukaryota; kingdom Metazoa; phylum Chordata; class Mammalia; order Artiodactyla; family Delphinidae; genus Leucopleurus; species Leucopleurus acutus. Next base: position 58,390,830 of record NC_139159.1, read on the forward strand.
CTACTAAGTGACTTAATTTTAGAGTAGATTCTATAGAATTTTAAAAGCTTACTTTCTAAGAAAGACACAACATGCTAGCTAGAGGAAAACATTCTGAGAGAGCAAAAGTATTCCAAAACTACATTAGTTTTATTATCTTTATTTTATCTTTTTTAAAAAAACCTTCGAATATAGCATTTCAAATCCTGTACAGATGCAAAGTTTATTTACTGAATAAATGATGAGATCTCTAAAACAATAATTCTACCGTTATCTCAAAAGATTAATATTTTTTTCATGTTTTAGGCCAAAAAATTACCTTAATCATTTAATTAATATAAATAATAAAGTCATTGGTGTATCTCTCTTTAATGAAGCATTTGTATGTTTCAGGATATTCTGAACATGTTTCAACTTTAGAAGTTTAGTAATTTAGAAATTGGTATGAAATGCTTTGTTTCATATTCTTCCTTACATAATATCAATTGGTATCTTTCATTCAAACTACAAATCATTTGTTTGTCTTTGACACATACAATCTTTCCACTAGAAACATAGTGGTTTGTTTATATGATAAGAAAATTAATCAACATTTATTAGACCTACTCAGAAACCATTGTTACATGAATGAGAAACAAAATGTATGGGATCTGATGTCAAGTGGCATATATTTTAATTCTATAAAAAAGTAGTATGTATAATATAAAATTTAAGGATATGAATTGATTCACTTGATTATTAGTTTGGGTTTAAACAGAGTAGTAGATCTTTGGTATTTTCATTTTTCATCAATATGATGAATTCATCATCCAATTCATCAATATGAATTGATTCACTTGATTATTAGTTTGGGTTTAAACAGAGTAGTAGATCTTTGGTATTTTTTCCAAGTTTTCTACCGGCACTAAAATATAAATTATAATATATATATAAATTATGACTTTTCTCATGTACTTCATGGGCTTTATATTATAACACTGGGATTCCCTGTAACAAATGCAATCTATAAAGCCACATAATTATTGTGGTTGACCAGGTTCACTGACTTGCTAAGTGACTCTTGCGCGAGTACCAAGCTTTCAGTAAAATTATGTCAGGTTCTGGTGATTTATTATCTTTAATTGTCATTTTTTCTCCTAACTTAAAATTTTAAGCAAAGACAAGTCCTTTATATATTCACTTATGTATGTACATGTAAATATATATTAAATCTACATATATAATTTTATTGATGAGGTTGAGTTTTGGGCTAAGTAAAGGAGAACTGAGAGACATTTTTAAAGAGCAGGAAAAAAGACCTGCCAGTTTTCACAAGTGACAAAAGCAAAAACAGCCATTGTGACAGCAAAAATACTTTGAAGATCATTTTATATATATATATATATATATATTTTTTTTTTTTTTTTTTTTTTTTTTTTGCGGTACGCGGGCCTCTCACTGTTGTGGCCTCTCCCATTGCGGAGCACAGGCTCCGGACGCGCAGGCTCAGTGGTCATGGCTCACGGGCCCAGCCACTCCGCGGCATGTGGGATCTTCCCGGACCGGGGCACGAACCCGTGTCCCCTGCATCGGCAGGCGGACTCTCAACCACTGCACCACCAGGGAAGCCCTGTGTGGTATTTTTTGCAAACATTAGCTCAACAAATGATGTGTGGTAGGTGACATAGAGTTTTGGTTGGCTGGAGCAGAGATGATGGTCTGGGATAAAACACAAATGAGGCTGAAATATTTGTTAGGATTTACAATACAAAAACAATAGCTTAAGTTTTTACTGAAAAAAATATGGATGCATTTTTGATGTTTGAGATTCAGGATTATCTCAATTCATAGATGCGAAACTACATGCTTAATCATGGTTCTGGTTAAAAAAACAGATGGCAATAAATCAAGATTTTTTTTTTTGTTTCCAACAACACTTTTTTTCATTTCATCATGCTGCCCTTTTGACAAGTCAAGGGACTGTTAAAATACTTCCATAAATAGTAGAATTCTTTAAGTCTTAGGCAGTAGGTTATATGGCACCCATACTAGATCTCACAGACATCATATGATATGTAATATGGCAAAAACTGATCCCAACATTTAATAATATAAAATAATAAAACTGTAGATGGGTAGCTCTTTAGTGAAACATTTTTAAGTACCATGATATTCTGAATATGTTTGACTTTATAAATTCAGGAATTTGGAAATAAGTATGAAATGCTTTGTTCCATAATCCTCCTTACATTGGTATCATATTCATACTATTGTTCATATGAAATAATATTGCAATCATATTGAATATTATTATAATCGAAATATATGTATACTGGTTATAATAAAGATGATGAAAGCATTGATATTTCTAGCTAAGATACTATGGTTATTGCTGAGAGAAAGAAAAGTATAAGAAATATGGAAATTTAAAAAAGGAGCAAAGGGATATATATATTATAGAAAAAAATAACCAACTTGGTGATTGAAAAGGTATAGAAAGTAAAATAGTTGTCAAAAATATTTATAAATCTGATTTTCCAAAAATAAATAGAAAACAGTAAAAATGATATTAATGAGAAAAGTGGGAAGCAGTACATATTTGGAGAGATAATACTTGATTCATAATATGTTAAGTTTCATTTTTGATAAGTATCTAGATGGTTATTTTCTATATACTTAAAAGTATAAATATGAAAATTTCAAGATTTAGTTTTGAAAATTTGCTTCCTTCCTTCAACTAATTGCAAAGATTATGATAGTGACTGATGAGAGAAAGGAAAGAATGATTAATTATTTCTCTTTATTTGGTTTCCTTTAGGCAGGTTTGGGAAACTAAGGAGTGATTGAAGATAAAAGGGAAAGAATGAGAAACAAAAAAGAAAGTAGAAATGTTTTCAAATTAAAAAAAGAAAAAAAAACCTTCTCCAACTAGGAAGCTATTTAGAATGAATATTAGCCCTGACCTCACAGCTTTCCATTTAATTAATTAAGAAAAAATATCAAAATCAGAATAATCATTTGCAAAATTGAATTAGTGGTCATCTTATCAAATCCGTCACCCAGCATTTAGAGTTTCATTTTTGAAAACTGACAATGGAGGTCCTAGAGACAAAGTGAGTGTTACTGTTACTTTGATCCAGTTAGGAGAAAAACTGAATTAAATGTTGAACAATCTCCTTTTGGAGGGAAAGTCAAATAAAAGTCATATGAAACTACTACAAAGGAAGAAGGTGGAGTCTTGATGTTAAGTGTGGGCTCAACTGGATGACAATGACCCAACCAGCTTATAAGCACACTAAGCCCATAAGCACATTAAGGATAGGAATTGTTGCCATTTAATGTTGGTATCACAGATATCCCACCTAATGCCTGAACATAGTAAACAATCAATGAACATTACTAACATAATTGGATTCATATTGAGATTAGACTCTTATATTTTCCACCAATTGCACATTTATTAATTATAAATTTTCAATCCCCTTAAGATACTTAGTTCCTGTGGTGAGGATTCATTTCTTAGAAAATATCTCCACTGATTCCTCTAAAACACTTCTAAAGAACTGACAGAAATGCCTGATAAGATGTTAATAAGTGACTAAGACTTCTTTAAGAAGATTTGAACCCCTACAGCAAGCTCTTCTATGAGGTTTCTTAGGCAAATTGGCCCATAGGGGAGCAATATTTTAATCAAGCTTTTATCAGCCCAGAACCCAAACCTCAGCAATTTTGCTTCCTGAATCCCAGGTATTAATATCTACTTAATCTCTTTATAGCCATAGTTCTCAACATTGGCTGCACATTATAATTAACTGGGCAGTTAATAAATACCGATATTTGGACCCCATAACTACAGAGAACCCCAGATATTAGAAATCTTTAAATATTCCTTCAATAATTCTTAAACTTAGCCAGGGTTAAGTATCACTGGTGTAAAAGTCCAATTTTAACTTATTACCAGTCTAGGGTAAACCTAATAATGCAAATTTAAAATCTGTTTTTGTGAGGGCTCCATTATTTATCCATTATGAAGACAATTAATTATCTCTTTAGTGTTTACAACATGAATTATTAAGGATATTAGCATTCAAGACCATATTACTCATTCTTCCTAATTTCCTATATTACATTTTGATACATTTGCAATATCTTTCACCAGAAAAGCACAAGAGTTTAATGCAGAAAACTGTTAACATAGCAGGTCAGAGAAAGCTATCCTTAGAAGGACTTCTCACAAGGTTAGTCTTTGATGGGTATCTGGGAATGTGACTGGTTATCAGTAAGTTTCCATAAACGATGAGTAGATCTTTGTGCCTCAAAGTTTATGCAAAAAATGTGGTGTATGCAGAACACCCACTATCCTTTTAGGAGTCTGAAATTTTGATGCATGGCCATCCACCAATAGAAAGTCTCAAATGGGCTTCCTTGATAGAGGACACTTTAAGCATATTTTCACAATTTGTTGCTGGAAGAATTGAGCATGTCCTGTGTGATTCCATGGAAGAGGAGTCTTGGAAGCTGGTTTCATCTGAACTTTACCCATATGCCTTTTCCCTTTGCTTCTTTTACCTTGTTTTCATTCACTGTAATATATATTAGCCAGAGTACAATTACAAGCTGAGTTCCAAAAGTCCTTCTAGCAAATCTCCAAATCGGGAGTTGTCTTAGAGACTCTCAACACAAATGCCTTGACCCCATATCAGATAGAAAGCTAGATTATGTATAACTAATTCTTTTTATGGAGTTTAAGGAAGATGGACAGAAAGTGTCACAAGTAATTTTCAGCACTGACTAGAAATCTAGGGTCTCTTTCTGTTTCAGGTTATCTCATTTTAAACTGAGGATTATTTTCACTTTCTTTTATTTCACCTCTTGGTTGTATATACTCTCTCACATAATTTATGAGGAACTAATAGACACAATGGAACTTGTATTAGGGCAAGCAGCTCACTATTAACAATCAAGCAGTCAGTTTACTATACCTACATATGGGGATGGAAGTCACTACCAGACATCAGAATTTTTTTTTTTTCTTTTTGCGGTACGCAGGCCTCACTGTTGTGGCCTCTCTCGTTGCGGAGCACAGGCTCCGGACGCGCAGGCTCAGCGGCCATGGCTCACGGGCCCAGCTGCTCCGCGGCATGTGGGATCTTCCCGGACCGGGGCACGAACCCGTGTCCCTTGCATCGGCAGGCAGACTCTCAACCACTGCGCCACCAGGGAAGCCCCAGACATCAGCTTTGAATATGAATCCATAATAGCTAACAACTGAAACTTGATACTTGAATAAGAGAAAAAAACAAACAAAAAAATGAACATATAATTTTCTTTGTACTTCTAACACCAAGTCTGATAATGCAAAAACTTAAGAGAGTCCTTTATGTTGGTAATATGAGTCAACTTAAGAAAGTTACTCAAGCCTGTGCCCCATGGTGACAAGAAAGATGTGTCAAATATACTAATGAAAATTAAAACACACTATCATACACTTAAGAGCACTAGAAGGTTTTAATGACCTCCACCAAGTTATTAAAAATAAAAAATTGTGTCTTTACAACACAAGTGAACAAATATCTCAATCGATGTCCTAATTTTTTTCTCTTGCTCTAGGCATTTCCAAGTATTTAGTTGTAAGGGCAGCTAGTTGTTCATATTTAGATGTTCACTATCTTTTGTGGACATGATATAGCTTTAAATTTTTAATATTACTCTGCTTATAGAACAAAATTCAAACTCCTTCATGGTCTTTCCTCAGCTTATATTTCTGACCTTGTCTTCCACACAACTGTCCATATTAACGATAATTCCATTATACATGACTACCTATATTTCAACATACAATGACTTTACCCCATTCTGGAAAGTTATTTATTCTCAAAACTGCACCTCAAATGCATCCTCCTCCTTAAAACGTTATATCATTTTCAGTCTCTTGAAAATCCCAATTTAAAAAAGAAAAGGAAAGAACAGATTGCTTCTTGCAGCTACAAAACAAAGAGATCAGACCCCCTTTAAGCATGGCTGATTATCTTTTCTTGTCTTGGCTCTTATCTTTTCTGTACTATCTTTATTTTGAAAAACTTTTTCTCCATGTGATCCAAGGTTGGCCACTCAACCTTCAAGTTTACATGATCTTTATATCCAGGTAGCTCAGAGAAAGGAAAGCAGCACTCTCTAACCTATGATCTATTCAAATTTCTGAAAAGAACACTAAATGGTTGGCCAGGGTGAGGTGCTTGCCACTTTGAAAGGGAAAGCAAGACTACATGATTGATAGCTCCACCAGAATCACAAGGAATCCACACAAATTTAAAGAAATTCCTCTGGAATTTCCACCCTTATTGCAGCAAGTCAATAAATCTGATTTTGTCAGACAATAGGCTTATTCCTCATTAGGTTGTAACAAATGATTAGGTTGTAACAAATGATATAAAAAATGTTAAACCTTAAAAGTGTTAACTAATTTTATCCAAGATCAAACAACACACCACCATTCAATATAAAATTCTTATTTGAACCTAGGTATGTAAAAGTACAAAGCTGGTGTACTTTCTACATCTATTCTGTCTTTATTTTTGGTTCTAAAGATTCTGATCTTTGGACTGAAAGCATTTTTACCAATCTGTTAGTTCCTTTTCCATCTTCTGTAGTTGTTTGTGACTCTGGGTTTCTTACATTCTTGACTTTGTTGTAAAATGTGAAACTCTTTTTCTCTCTGTGTGGATCATTTTCCTTCCTTTTTTTAAAATTGTGGGCACCATATGCTATAGACTGAATGTTTGTGACCCCCAAAATTCATTTACTGTAACCTAATCCCCAATGTGATGGTATTTGGAGGCAGGGCCTTTGGGAAGTAACTAGGTCAGGAGGGTAGCTTTCATGAATAGGGTTAGTCCCTTATTTAAAAACAAAAACAAACAAACAAAAAACCCCACACAGAGCTAGCTTGCTCCTTCTACCATGTGAGGAAACAGGGAGAAGACAGTCATCTATAAGCCAGGAAGTGGGTCCTCACCAGCCATGGAAACTGTTGTGCCTTGTTCTTGGACTTCCCAGCCTCCAGAACTGTGAGAAATAAATTTCTATTGTTTATAAGTCACACAAACTTCTTGCTCCATGATTCAATAAATGGAAGACTAATATGGTTATAGTTCCAAATCAATATTAATGAATGGAAATTTATGTGAGGATTGTATTAGGAACCAAATTTGCATTAGGCTCTAAATACAGATTGAAGGATAAGAAAATAGTACTAGAGTAGAGGAGATTCCTCCAACAGTTTGAACTCAAGCTTAAAACTTGAAACAAAGCAACATAAGACACAGACCACAGACCACACTAGGGCAGCTGAGATTCAGCTCCAGACTTATAGTAGCATATGAATTGGAAGGGGTAAATGGTTAAAGAGAACATGATGTATAACTCCTAAGTAAAATGTGCACTAACAAGTAGAGTAATCATTTGGTGGGGGTGGGGGAGAAGATAGGAACAGTTGCAAAGAGAAAGAACTCTTCAAACTAATCTCCAGACTTAGATATAATATCACTTCTAGAACAAACTGAAAGAATGGTCCTACCACAATGTAAAATTTTTAAATCTATCTTGTATTAGCCCCTGTCTGCAAAATAGAGAGAAAGCAAACAAAAACAATTATCTGAACTTAATGAAAAATTCTACAATTCAAAAGAAAAAAAGAGTACAGAAAAGATCAGATCAGAAGTCAAAAATACCTAAATTACTCTTTTGCAGTAAACATTAAACTCTTAGGACTAATGGATATGAAATATATTCAAGGGAGAAAAAAGAAACTTAATTATGGGATTGAATAGTTTGTGTCCTTCTATACACATATACAAATATATATATGTATATACATATATACACCTTTGAAACAACATAATTAATGATGAAAGGATCTAAATTTGTGAAGCATTTTATATACTTTAAGAATATCTGAAGAACTAAAAAGAAATAGTATATGTGTGAGAGAATATGGCAGTCATAAAAAATAGTGTACATTATGCAAATTGAGTTCCTTTGTGATTACACCTATCAGACAACAGTATTTAGGACAAATTTCATGATACAGTGTGAATTAAGAAAATTCACACTAGAATTTCTGGAAAAAGGAAAGAGAAGCATGTGTTACCCATTTAAATATTATTTCCACAGAAGAGCTACAGACTTATTAAACTATGGATTTGTACTCAGGGGAAGAGTTATTGCCCCCTCTCTTCTATCTTATACAGTAAGTTCAAAAGCAATTAAGTGGGGATACAAACAGATTACTGGGGTGCTAATTTGTATGGGTTTAAAGGTCAGCTGTTTACAGCGATGGTTTAACAAATCTAGCTCCCAAACACTCTTAGGTGATATTGAGACATGTGAGAATTTCTGTAGGCCTTTTTGTGATTTGAGGAGGAGGCAAAGACTGGGAGAACATTCCTACAGAAAATGCGTTTGTGTGCAAGTCTTCCCACTAAGAAGAGATAGATAGCTTTGTCCCCAGGTGGCTTGTTATCCAGGTAATTTAAGTAAGTTTCAATCGCTTTAGAAAAATCCTTCTTTATGAGGGAAGTCCTTAAAGAAAAAGAAAGACCAAGTAGCCAGGTTTAATAATCAATCATAGATCTAAAATAGTCTACCTAGATCTTAAAATATTTTAATATTCATAAGTGCCTCTTCTTTAGTATTTTCAGACTGTATGTACTGCCCCCTAGCAACCAAGAAGTCAACATTCACTGTTCTAACTATAAAGTAGTTGAACAAGAATTGTGTAAAAAACAAACAAAAATTGGTACTTGACTATTTTCTTTTTAAAGTAAACTTGGGAAATTTGTGACAGAAAAAAAATATATACTAAGATAGGAGCTTTCTGAGTCATAAGAGCCTGGGCCTTCTGAGGTCTTGTCTCTCATAGATACCAAAATCACAATATCGGTTAGTGGAAAAATTTCCTACTTTCCCAGAAATTGTAATGGATTGAGGTATGAGAAACTCTGGTAATAAAGCAATATGGCTTGAGTGACCTCAGTTTTGGAGAAGAGAAATTGCAGCCTGCACCAACATCTTGATAATGAGATATGCTTGGGAATTGAATAGTAAATGTTTCATATACAGGTGGAGTGCCAGATGTTGATAACCATGCAATTTCTACCATGATATATCAGGAAAGTAACCATAAAATAATGATAACTGGGTGGGGAGTGTCTATGCAAGTAAACCTGAGTAAGCCTTACAAAGTTTCCTATGACCTTAGAGTGATGAATGAGAATTGACACTTTCTCATTGATCAACTGTTAGACCAAAAGTGGAATCTAAATACTATCAGATTAAAGGGACACCACAGCAGGTACCCACATAGAAAATATAAATAAGTTGCAGAGTGAAATATAGACATTTAATAGATGCTCAGGTGGAGGGATGATGACAAAATATTAGACGTGAAGAATGGACATTACAGCCAAACAAGCTTGAATAGATGATATTTGAGGGATGCATGAAACTCCCTTTACATTGTTGCCTCAGTGCTAAATCTTCTTTCTAAACTGTACTTCTAAAATGTGATGCAGCCTGGGAACAATCTAGAATTAACTATGTCACCCAGAATTGTCAGTGATGAAATCTCCAGAAACCATGGGATTTGGGTCTGCAATAAAGATTTAGGGACTGAAATATAAAGGGGGCTTTGGATACCATACTAAGGGAATCGAATTACAGGACGTACAGTTTAGAAGATAATATAATGTAAAGGCATGATTTAGAATGACAGACTAAATAAAAAATGAATATGATTATCTAAAATAGATTCTAAAAATATGTAAAGTCTCAAAATTCTGGAAGTCTATTAAGGCATATGTACAAGAAGATGTAAATTCATATATTAATCAGCTTTTAAAAGAGAAAGTGAGGAATTGTGATTTGTAATAAAAAATCAGAAGTTAAAGCCATCAATTATTACATAAAGCTCATTATAATAAGAAATATGATATAGTTAACAATTGAGAAAAGAGATATTTATATTTGTATGTATCAGTATTTGACATTCCCTTAATAAAAACAATTTTTAATCAAATTGTCTTGGATTAAATATCCTTTGCAAGTTGTGATCCAGTTGGAAAACATAGTGAGTGATCAACAGTTAAAAAATCATTAATTTGGTACTAAATATGATACAGGCAGAGAATCTTTAATAAAAAAAGGTACATTAAAATATTTTATTATTTGAATAATTGGAGCAATGGATCATATGCTTGAATGAGGAAATTAAGCATTCTTATGAAATCAATTCTTACTAATTAACTTATAAAACGATTACAATCAAAGGCCCAACAATACATTTTTTTTAACGTAACAAAAATTGGTATACTTATTCATTTCTATTGGCCTTGGTCTTACAGAAGTCAATTTTACAGTACTTAGGAAGAAACAGGAAGATTCTAATATTTTTCCAGGTTTATTGAGGCATAATTGACAAGTAAAAATTGTATATACTTAAGGTATAGAATGTGATGTTTTGATATATATATACATTGTGATATGATTACCATGATCAAGTTAATTTATATATTCATCACCTCACATAGTTACTTTAGTGTGTGTGTGTGTGTGTGTGTGTGTGTGTGTGTGTGTGTTGTGAGAACATTTGAGATCAACTCTTAGCAAATTTCATGTTTTTTACATAGCAATTTTGGTCTCAAAAATTTGAGCCTTCAGTAGCATTATAAAAAATAAATAATGGTATATCAACAAAATGACTTATTATACATATTGAACATGATAATTATAAAAAGTCTCTTTGAAACAGGAATATTGGTGATATAATTTCAAAAATAAGAATGCAAGTTATTTATACATTTTATAAATATGATTACAAATTTGGAAAAAGTTATATACATGTAGAGCATATATCTACTTATGAAAATAACTCAGAATAATGGCATTATAAATATTATTTAATATGTTTTTACTTCTATGTATAGTTATTTATAGAAGCAATATTTTTGTTATTTTTAGAAGCATTTTCCGCATAATCCCCTCTCTACTTTACCCCTAGGATACACTTGTGAAAATTGATTAAGCCTGTTAAAATGAAGAATTTATCAGATAAATATATGTACATACATATGATATTATTAAAAATTTTTATTGAAATAAAACTTGCATGTATCCAATGCACTGTACTATATTTTGGTTAGGTGTAAAAAGGAAGAACTAACATTTCATTTTTTTTAGATTTAGGCAGTTATATTTTAGAAAATTATGTAAGAATTAGCCAAGTTTTAAAATAAAAATAGAAGATAATAATTTAAAAATCTTTATATATTTTGAAATCTGCGTGTCATATTTGCTTAGGTTACTGTTTGCAGTTATCTGTTTAAAACTATGAAGCTGCTGATCATTAACAGTGAGAGAGGCAGACATAAATATTTGACAATTAACCACTTAATTTTAATGCTGATAGATTATTAAGTAAAGAAAGGTGAAATGTTGAAATACACAATTACCATGAAACTGTATTTGATTAATTAGACATTTGTGTAAGTAAATAAGAGAAAGTACATATCAGTATTTAGGATGATAAATGGCTAAAAACATGGAAAGTGGTTATTTTCTCTCTTTTTCAAATTTAACAAGATTGCTTTAAGCATTTCTTGGTACCTACTTTACAAAAAAACCCAAACTGAATAAACACCCACAAATAAGCAAGTTTTTATACCATCATTAACAAGCAAAGAATGGGTGCTCTGTGTAGAAGCACACTACTGATGATTTTATACACTAAATTTCTCAACATTGATCTTAATTGTCATCAGAGGCAGTGAAAGACAAAGAAACTGTCAGAATAAACAGGTAAGAGAAAAATGATACACAAAGAGAAAATACTGCTGCCTGGGGGAAAACTGAGCCTTTTAACCTAAAATATCCATAGCAGTGATGTATATCAAAAAGTTGCCACAGGTACTCAATAATTCTACTTCACTTTGCCAAGAGAAACATTACTGAAGTCGGTTAGAAACCTAGTATGCAATTGTAGAAGTGCTTAACACCTGAGGGCATGGTATTTCATTCCAAAATTTAAGTGCATGAATGACCCATACATTTTCAAAAGTATATATATGTATATATATATATATACATATATATACATATACACTATATACATAGGTATATAGGCTATATCATCAAATCGTTCTATAAAGTTGAAAATAACTCCCCAAATAAAGTATTAAATTTTCATCCAGAATATAAATAAAATTGAAAATTAGAGAGTATTACAGAAGTGATCTTCAGCTTTAAGACAGCTAAATGTAAGAATACCGTGAGACAGGTGAGATAATTAAGACTGAGTGGAGTTTACAGGCAGCCTTAATAAGAGTAATGGCTAGGACCCAAGATGGTGGTGCTCAGGGTGCTCAAGAGCCACTCTTGTGGGCAAACACAACTATGGGGGGCTGGCGTGAGGTGGCCTCCTCACCTTTCTTCCCCGCTGGCAGCCTGAAAGCCAAAGCCAAGATGACCAGCCCGAAGAGAGTTCTGTTAAGAAGGATTTCAAATACTGGACTTCACATTCATGTGCTGGATATTCACACAAATCCAGGTATGTTTCATGCATTTGTGTTTTATATTTGTCGAAAGTTCAGAAATAGCAGAAGTAAAACCAATTCACGGAAGTAGTAATTATTTGTAAAAGTTTATTGTGCACATACCAAAAAGACAGTTTGAGAACCAGGAGCACGCAACCAAAACATGGAATGAGGCTCAGGGTTATCTTGTTATAAAGCAGCTTATATAGTGAGAAAGTAGTGACTGTTTTTTTCTTTACAATGATTGGTTATAATATTAGAATTTTCTTAAATGATAGGGAATTGGTTAATGGTTACCTTATATCAATTTCGGGAGACAGTTTAAGTTTTGCTTATGATTTCCAGAGGCCTAAGCAAGAAATGACACAGGTGAAGTTAGTCTTACAAAATAAGCTAAATTAAGCTTTGCTTGTGTGATTAAGCTGGTTTTGTCTGCTCAGGGAATTTTCAAGGTTGGTTTACATTTGTTTTTGATTTTAACATATTGATGGTGTTAGTGAAAGTGGGGTCCAGCTGCTCGCAGCTCAAAAGCCAATAAAGAAGCAAGTTTGGTGGAAAGGAAGGTTTACTTTATTTCAGATGCCGGCAACTGCCAAGGTTGGGGGGCTGGGGTGGACTCCTGTCCAAAGGCTGACTCTCCGCCACAGACAATCAGGAGGCAAGAGCTTTTATAGACAGAGGGAGGGGGCTACATGTAGAAACAGCACAGTCAGCTCTGACCGTCATCTTGAAATTGGTCATGCGGTGGTCTGATTAGTGTCATCTTGATTATTTTAAGTACAGTTAATCTTCAGTTCCAGTGTCAGTTTGTTCCCATTTCCTTGAGGCAAGTTCTCAGAATTGTGACAGCTTATGTCATGGCTACGGTCTAGTCATCATGTAGTTAACTTCTCCCACCTGATGGGGGTTTCAGTCTCTACAAGACAGCTCACAGGATATGGCTCAGAATATTATCTATAGCCCTTGAGAAGGAACTAAAGGTCCTTGACTTTGCTTACTGACTAAACTATTATTGTTTTGTCCTGCTTGACTACTTTTCTTTGCTTCTGCATTTTCTCACTTCTCTGATTAAACTTATTCCTTGGTTAAAGTTTTTCCACAGACAAAAGTCAGGCTGAGGACATGGGAGAAAGGACCATAGGGTCCTGCTCCATTTCAGTGGCATCAACTGACAAACATGTAAAGCTCTTAAGACTAAAAAGGAAACAAGAAACTTGAAGTTAGAGTACACTGTTTCCTCTAAACAAGAAGATGATGGTCAAAGTAGGAGTTTGTTTTCCAGCAATGTGTACCTAAGGATTTGAGTTAGAAAAAAACCTGCTTGAACCAACAGTAAAGACTATATCAAATTAAAAAAGTAAGAGTAAATAGCTATTGCAGTAAGACAACTCCACTAATTCCATCATTTATTCACTTTTATTATAATTCCTTGGGTTTTATTCTCTTTCCTATATAATTGTTCTCCCCCTAGATATTGCATGTATATGTCAATTACCAAAATAACTGTCAATCCTGATAGAAGTTATAAAAAAAGAAGTAATGACCAAAACTGTAAACTAATATAGAAATTTTGGCCATATTAAGAATTAATTATTTGGTTTATTTCTTGCTACCACATTTCATTACTACTTAAACTGAACTAATCTGCAAACTCTTTTCCTATTGTGTGCATTATATTAATGACACCCAGAGGTAAGGGTAAAACCCACTGTGTAGTCTACATTGGAGAGAAATGGTTATAATCATTTGACCAGATGGATATGAATAAAAGAAAAATCTGGATAATGTTGGATGTGTAAACTCCAAAAGTACTGATGAATCCCAATAGGCACCAAAATCCTAAACTACAGAAATCTAAATGTAAAATAAAATATAGAAGTAAGACAAATGTAAATGTTGGATCATGCAGGAAGAAACCTAGAGGTGAAAATCATGAATTTTTATGTCAGTTTTTGAAAAAGTGTTTAAGAAAGTAGTTAAGAAAAAGTGTTAATTTTTAAAGTAAATCATCTTATTATCATGACACTTAACTGTATCTACATCAATCAAGATAATAAAGAAAACATAAAAATATAATTTCTTATGGTTAAATCAAGTTTTATTTTACCTTCTTTAGTTTTCACATAAATTCTTTTAGGTTAATTATGAGAAATAACATTTAATGAGAATATATATTAATTTGATAGAAGCAATGGTAATGCCTATCTTCTAGGAACACAAATTTTACTTGGCAGATGGCATCTAATCTCACTCATTGCTTTAAAAAAGCACTGTTACGGGCTTCCCTGGTGGCGCAGTGGTTGAGAGTCCGCCTGCCGATGCAGGGCACACGGGTTCGTGCCCCGGTCTGGGAAGATCCCACATGCCGCAGAGCGGCTGGGCCTGTGAGCCATGGCCGCTGAGCCTGCGCGTCTGGAGCCTGTGCTCCGCAACGGGAGAGGCCACAACAGTGAGAGGTCCGCGTACCGCAAAAAAAAAAAAAAAAAAAAGAAAAAGAAAAGAAAAAGCACTATTACAGAAGTTATTAAATATAATTGAGATTTAATATGGCAAATCAACAAATATTTGAGTCTTATAGGCTTATTATGTAAAAGGTATGACATGGAATGCAAATAGGTCACCAACCTCTATTAATGAGCCAATAAATAATTTAGGGTATACTATTTCAAAATTATTAATAAATGTATCACATTTCTCCTTTTGAACTCACATTTCCTATCTGGCTATAGAATTCACTATCATTTATTTTCTCTATGGCTTCTTCATTCTCTCCCTCTGTAATAGATTATTTTCTGTAGGTTATAAATATGCTCAGGTATTTCCATTATTAAAAAAACCCTTCTTTGGTATTTCTTTGTCTACCTAGCTAACTCTATGTCTACTTACCAATCACACTTCTTTAAATAGTATTTTCCTTTTAAAAAATAAAAGATAACCACTTGACTTTCTAATGAGTTGTATCATATATCTTTGCAATCTGAAATTCCTTGTCGTCATGAACTATTATCTCAGTGTTTTTCTAGTATTTTACTTCACAATTTTATTGATTCCTCTGATGCCTTTATCAAAGGTAGAACTCCCCCTTTCTTTGAAAATTGCATGGTTTCTAAATATAACCTTATGTGAATGACTCCTATATTTGTCAGTACTGTGTCAGGTGCAAGTCATAGTAACACAATTCAAATGAGCTTAAATATAAAAGAAAACAATTGGCTGATGTAATTAAGAAGACTCTTGGTAACTTTATGGATTCAGCCATGGTTGGAATCAGTTGTTCTATGGTTCTATCAAGGGTTTTTGTTTTTAGGCTCTGCTTTGTATTTCATTTTTATAAAGTATTTAGCAATGCATTAAAATATAAGACCAGCAGTACCACCACGTTTACATCGTAGGACTTTGAAATGGCAGTGAAAGAATGTACACTTTCCTGATGTATCCAATAAAAGCCTCTGCTTAAATGTAATGTGTTTAGCAGGTGTAGCTTGGGTCATATGTTCATCCTTGGAACAGTCCTAGAGTGGTAAGGGCTGAGTAGAATGATGTATACTCACTGATTAGCTGATGACACATATCCATTTCATAGTCTAGTAGGTGCCATCTGAACCACATGGAAAGAATCTGGGGGAAAAAAATCTACTAAAAAACTTAAATCTACATACAAAGCCTTTCTTTTTCTCTTGAGGAAGATCCTTCAATTCTGAATGCCTGACAAATATTTCTACCCAAATGTCCTACCAACATCTTAAATTAGTATGTCTAGAGCAAAACTTAACATTATTGTATCCAAGAGGCTCCTCCTTTGCAGGCTGTGTTTTGGTTCATACGTGTGATCCTGAAACCTCATCAGTCACATCACTGCTCCTTCTCCTGTATTCCTCTACTTGCCCAATCCTGAATCCTGAGCATAAAATTTGTTCTCTATCCCTCCTCTGCTCTTATCTGCATTCAGTTCATGTCTAAGTCCTGCTGGTCCTGCTTCCGGGAATCTAACACTGCTCTATTTTGCATGGCCTCTGCAACTTCTGATTGCATAACAAGCAAAGGAACATAATTTTATCCCTACCTCCTTTCTTGCTCCTTCTTCCCACCCTCAGTTTACCTAACTTCAGCCAGAGTTATGCTTTTAAATCCCAAATTTAATCATATTACTTCCCTACTTAAAACTTGTAAAGAACTTCCTACTACTCTTAGCCCAATTTCCTTACCATGTCTTAAGAGTATTTAAATTATCTGGTTTATTTACACCATTATCTGTCATAATTGACCTGGCAGCCCATGCTTAGGCCTTACATAGTGTCTTTTATTTCTCAAATACACAATGCATTCTATTGCTTCTAAGATTTGCTCCTGGGTTCCCCATATCCTGGTTGTATGTCCTCTTTACTCCCTAAGCATGTTGTACATCTTCTATACAACAATAAAAATCAGTGTGAGTATGATCTTTGGAGTCTTACTCTTTGGGTTTCAATCCCAATCATTTCCAAGCTATTTAATCTTGGGCAAGTTTCCAAAGAATACTGCACTTAAATATTTCTCATTTAAAAAAAATTATGTGTTCATTACAAGTTTTGGAGATTTCTTTTAGGATTAAATGAAATAATGTGCATGAGGGGCTTAGGCTACTGACTGCCACATAGTAAACAATCAGAAAGTGCTTAGTATTCAGTATTGTCTCTTGGTGAGTTCTTGAAAATAAGGCCACTCACATTTAACATATAAACTTGTATGTGTTCTTGATTTCTTTATTTTCTTTGATGTGTCTTGCCGTTCAAATAATCTGCTAATTCCTGTTTATTCCCCTATATGGAATCATTTATATTTCTTCCAACATTCTCATTCCTTCTAATGCCAACCCAAGTTAGGTCAGCACTGACTCTCATCTGTTCTGCTGTCCCTAAATGAATTCCATATAACAGTCTGTCTCATTTCCAATTTATTAAATTAAAAAAAGGCATAACTACCTTCCAGAGCAAAAGCTGATATCATTCAATTCCCTTACCTAAAATCTTCAATATATAAATACCAAACTATTTATCATTAATTTCATACCATCCACAACCTAGCTCCAACTCTCCAACACTATCTCCTATTCCTTTGAATAATACCCTCTGCTCCAGAATTCTCTCTATATATGAACCAAAATTTTCAGTCTTTTCTACTTCTTGTTTCTTGTCCATACTAGTTTCTCAGACAGAAATTCCTTTCTCATTTTTCCCACATATTTAAAACCTATCCATTCTCCTGAGGCACATACAAAATCTACGTATTTTACAAAACCTTCTGTTATAACAATTCTATCTTCACGATTTATATAGTTACTTTATTTCCCTCATAAAGCATGTAAAGTAGAGCTTGAATTTTAGGTATATAGGTATATAATTGATCTTTCTGACTCATTTGAAAACTCATTAATACTAACATGCATTTGTTTTCATCTTTGTGTCTCTTTACAGTAACACCTCAATGTAATGCTCATGGTAGTATTTGTTGAATAAATAAAATTGCCAGTAACAAATATTACTCCTTTAATAATAGACATCATAATGTAAGGTCCTGCTGCTGAGTTTACAAAGGTACACATCTTGACCTATTACATTTGACCATCTTGACTTATTACATTTAATTTTTATTTATTTAAATATAACATAGTTTGTATTTAATTGAAAAATATTAAACAAAAAATAAACTTTATATCATATCTTGAGCTGGAAATGTTCCTTTTATAAGTAAAGATGTGAAAACTATTATTTTTTTAACATCTTTATTGGAGTATAATTGCTTTACAATGTTGTATTAGTTTCTGCTTTATAACAAAGTGAATCAGCTATACATATACATATATCCCCATATCTCCTCCCTCTTGCGTCTCCCTCCTGCCCTCCCTATCCCACTACTCTAGGTGGTCACAAAGCACTGAGCTGATCTCCCTATGCAATGCAGCTGCTTCCCACTAGCCATCTATCTTACATTTGGTAGTGTATATGTGTTCATGCCACTCTCTCACTTCGTCCCAGCTTACCCTTCCCCCTCTCTGTCCTCAAGTCCATTCTCTATGTCTGTGTCTTTATTCCTATCCTGCCCCAAGGTACTTCAGAACCATTTTTTTTAAGAGTCCATATATATGTGTTAGCATATGGGATTTGTTTTCCTCTTTCTGACTTACTTCACTCTGTAAGACAGACTAGGTCCATCCACCTCACTACAAATAACTCAACTTCGTTTCTCTTTATGGCTGAGTAATACTCCATTATATATATGTGCCACATCTTCTTTATCCGTTCATCTGTCAGTGGACACTTAGGTTGCTTCCATGTCCTGGTTATTGTAAATAGAGCTGCAATGAATATTGTGGTACATGACTCTTTGAATTATGTTGTTCTCAGGGTATATGCCCAGTAGTGGAATTGTTGGGTCATGTGGTAGTTCTATTTTTAGTTTTTTAAGGAACTTCCTTACTGTTCTCCATAGTGGCTGTATCAAGTTACATTCCCACCAACAGTGTAGGAGGGTTCCCTTTTCTCCACACCCTCTCCAGCATTTCCTGTTTGTAGATTTTTTGATGATGGCCATTCTGACTGGTGTGAGGTGAAAACTCATTGTAGTTATGATTTGCATTTCTCTAATGATTAGTGATGCTGAGTATCCTTTCATGTGTTTGTTGGCAATCTGTATGTCTTCTTTGGAGAAATGTCTATTTAGGTCTTCTGCCCATTTTTGGATTGGGTTGTTTGTTTTTTTGATATTGAGCTGCATGTGCTGCTTGTAAATTTGGGAGATTAATCCTTTGTCAGTTGCTACTTTTGCAAATATTCTCTCCCATTCTGAGGGTTGTCTTTTCATCTTGCTTATGGTGTTCTCTGTTGTGCAAAAGCTTTTAAGTTTCATTAGGTCCCATTTGTTTATTTTTGTTTTTGTTTCCATTTCTATAGGAAGTGTGTCAAAAAGGATCTTGTTGTGATTTAGGTCATAGAGTGTTCTGCCTATGTTGTCCTCTCAGAGTTTTATAGCATCTGGCCTTACATTTAGGTCTTTAATCCTTCTGAGTTAATTTTTGTGTATGGTGTTAGGGAGTGTCCTAATTTCATTCTTTTACATGTAGTTGTCCAGTTTTCCCATCACCACTTCTTAAAGAGTCTGTCTATTCTCCATTGTATATTCTTGCCTCCTTTATCAAAGATACGGTGACCAAAAGTGCGTGGGCTTATCTCTGGGCTTTCTGTCCTGTTCCATTGATCTATATTTCTGTTTTTTTGCCAGTACCATACTGTCTTGATTTCTGTAGCTTTGTATTATAGTCTGAAGCCTGGGAGCCTGATTCCTCCAGCTCTGGTTTTCTTTCTCAAGATTGCTTTTGTTATTCAGGGTCTTTTGTGTTTCCACACAAATTGTGAGTTTTTTTGTTCTAGTTCTGTGAAAAATGCCAGTGGTAGTTTGATAGGAAGTGCAATTAATCTGTAGATTGCTTTAGATAGTACAGTCATTTTCACAGTGTTGATTCTTCCAATCCAAGAACATGGTATATCTCTCCATCTATTTGTATCATCTTTAATTTCTTTCATCAGTGTCTTACCGTTTTCTGCATACAGGTCTTTTGTCTCCTTAGGTAGGTTTATTCTTAGGTATTTTATTATTTTTGTTGCAGTGGTAAATGGGAGTGTTTCCTTAATTTCTCTGTCAGATTTTTCATCATTAGTATACAGGAATGCAAGAGATTTCTGTGCATTAATTTTCTATCCTGCTACTTTACCAAATTCATTGATTAGCTTTAGTAGTTTTCTGGTAGCATCTTTAGGAATCTCTACATATAGTATCATGTCATCTGCAAACAGTGACAGCTTTATTTCTTCTTCTCTGATTTGGATTCCTTTTATTTCTTTTTCTTCTCTGATTGCTGTGGCTAAAACTTCCTAAACTATGTTGAATAATAGTGGTAAGAGTGGACAACCTTGTCTTGTTCCTGATCTTAGAGGAAATGGATTCAATTTTTCACCATTTAGAAGTATGTTGGCTGTGGGTTTGTCATACATGGCCTTAATTATGTTGAGGTAAGTTCCCTCTATGCCTACATTCTGGAGGGTTTTTATCATAAATAGGTGGTGAATTTTGTTGAAAGCTTTTTCTGGATCTATTGAGATGATCATATGGTTTTTCTCCTTCAATTTGTTAATATGGTGTATCACAGTGATTGATTTGCCTATATTGAAGAATCCTTGCATTCCTGGGATAAACCCCACTTTGTCATGGTGTATGATCCTTTTAATGTGCTGTTGGATTCTGTTTGCTAGTATTTTGTTGAGGATTTTTGCATCTATGTTCATCAGTGATATTGGCCTGTAGTTTTCTTTCTTTGTGACATCTTTGTCTGGTTTTGGTATCAGGGTGATGTTGGCCTCCTACAATAAGTTTGAGAGTGTTCCTCCCTCTGCAATATTTTGCAAGAGTTTGAGAAGGCTTGTTGTTAGCTCTTCTCTAAATGTTTGATAGAGTTGGTCTGTGAAGCCATCTGGTCCTGGGATTTTGTTTGTTGGAAGATTTTTAATGACAGTCTCAATTTAGTGCTTGTGATTGATCTGTCTATATTTTCTATTTCCTCTTGGTTCAGTCTCAGAAGGTTGTGCTTTTCTAAGAATGTGTCTATTTCTTCCAGGTTTTCCATTTTATTGGCATATAATTGTGTGTAGTAATCTCTCATGATCCTTTGTATTTCTGCATTGTCAGTTGTTACTTCTCCTTTTTCTTTTCTAATTCTATTGATTTGAGTCTTCTGCCTTTTTTTCTCAATGAGTTTATCAATTTTGTTTATCTTCTCAAAGAACCAGGTTTTATTTTTATTGATCTTTGGTATTGTTTCCTTCATTTCTTTTTCATTTATTTCTGATCTGATCTTTATGATTTCTTTCCTTCTACTAACTTGGGGTTTGTTTTTTCCTTATTTCTCTAATTGCTTTATGTGTAAGTTTAGGTTGTTTATTTGAGATATTTCTTGTTTCTTGAGGTAGGAATGTATAGCTATAAACTTCCCTCTTATAACTGCTTTTGCTGTACCTCATACGTTTTGGGTCATTGTGTTTTCATTGTCATTTGTTTCTAGGTATTTTTTGATTTCTTCTTTGATTTCTTCAATGATCTCTTGGTTATTTAGTAGTGTATTGTTTAGTAGTGTATTTAGTGGTGTATTGGTTATTTAGTAGTGTATTGTTTAACTTCCATGTGTTTGTAGTTTTTACATATTTTTTCCTGTAACTGATATCTAGTCTCATAGTGTTGTGGCTGGAAAAGATACTTGATATGATTTCAGTTTTCTTAAATTTACCAAGGCTTGATTTTTGACCCAAGATATGATCTATCCTGGAGAATGTTCCATTAGCACTTGAAAAGAAAGTGTATTCTGTTGTTTTTGGATGGAATATCCTATAAATATCAATTTAGTTCATCTTGTTTAATCTGTCATTTAAAGCTTGTGTTTCCTTATTTATTTTCATTTTGGATGATCTGTCCATTGGTGAAATTGGGGTGTTAAAGTCCCCTACTATGATTGTGTTGCTGTTGATTTCCCCTTTTATGACTGTTAGCATTTGCCTTATGTATTGTGGTGTTGCTATGTTGGGTGCATAAATATTTACAATTGTTATATTTTCTTCTTGGATTGATCCCTTTTCAGTATGTAGTGTCCTTCTTTCTCTCTTGTAATTGTCTTTATTTTAAAGTCTATTTTGTCTGATATGAGAATTGCTACTCCAGCTTTCTTCTGATTTCCATTTGCATGGAATATCTTTTTCCATCACCTCACTTTCAGTCTGTATGTGTCCCTAGGTCTGAAGTGGGTCTCCTGTAGACAGCATATATACGGGTCTCCACCTGCCTCATAATATCATGACAAACCAAGAAGTAAGCCATCAAACTAGTGAGTAGAAAAGTCATAAACATCATATTGTGATCTAATACTACCATAGTTAAAAACTTAAATGTATTAAAAATCTAAATTAAAATATTTAGAATACTTTGTACAACAAAAGTTTAAGAAATATTATGTAATATAGAAATAGGGTAGGAAATAGCAGGTTTAATTTAATAACAATATGTTATTTCTTTTTTCCAAAAAAAAAAAAAAAAACAGTATAACAAAGTAGAGAAACAAATGTTAGGGTGGAAAATAAACATAACACCTATAACAGGGAAAGGGCTAATAACACTAACAGCTAATGACTAAATATAAATCATCTACACTTTGATAGGAAAAATTCAACCAAAAAAATTACATATATGCCACAACCCATATAACTCCAGAGTGTTCCATGCTACTTCCTAATTAATGAACATACCCTCCCCAGAAATAACTATTCTTCTTAATTTTATCACAAAAGATTACATGTCCACTACTGAAATTCATGTAAATGGAATCATAAGTTATGTACTCTTTTGTTTCTCACTTCTTTCATTCAGTATAATGCTGTAAAATCCATCCATGTTAGCATGTATGTCAGCAGTTCATTCTTTTTATTTATTGCTGTGAACTAATTCATTATATGAATATCACACAATTTGTTATTGAGAGACATTCAGACTGTTTCCCATCTTAGCCTATTATGAATAAAGCTGCCTTGAACATTATTTTTTAAATCATTTTGTGGACATGTATTCAATTATCTTGAGTATACACATAGGAGTAGAATTTCTGGGTGATGTGATAGGTCTATATTTGAAGTGTTTAGAAACTGCCTACAGGTTTACAAAATGATTGTACTGCATTTTATATTGAGTTATTTTAATTGCATTTTAATTGAGGTACTTGCTTTATATAATTTAATTTGGTCTTTGATATGTTTAGATTTTAATGTACCATCTTGCTATTTTTTCTTTTTTGCTCAAATTAGTTTATTTCCCTGTTCCACATTATTTTTATCTTATTCCATTTCATTTTATAAATTGGCTTTTTCTTCCATTTTATAACCACAATTGTCTTTTTAGCTAAATTTCCTTTTAATTGCATTTTTTTGGGGTTGAAATAGGTATTAAAGTGTTCATTCTTAGGAATTAGAATTACTTTGTTATTAGTTCACACTCTTCTTCACAAGTCACACCACAAATGTAAGAGTATTACAAGAATGTAATTTCATTTTTTCTGCTATCATTTAACATTATTAACATATATTTTACTTGTCTATACTTATAAATCACATATTATAATTTTTACTTTAATTTTATTGATATTTGAGCAAATTAAGGGGAAATTCAGTCTTTTATATTTACCCACTTATTTGTAGTTTCTAATACTCTTTGTTATTTCCTTTAGAGTAAATTTTTTTTATCAGAAAACATTTTCATTAGTGTTCAGCCTCAGGAATTTTTATTAGTGTTCACTTTCTATTTACTTGAAAATGGATTTATTTTCATTCTCACTCTTGGAGGAAATTTTTCCTGGGTATAAGATCCTGGGTTGGCTTTTCTTCCTTCCATCCTTCCTCTCTTTTTTTTCTTTTTCTTTTTTTGGATTGTCTGTTTTTGTTTCACCATGTTGGGCCTATTTGAATTCACTGAGCTTCTGCTATCTGTATGTTGATTTTCTTCATAAGAGGGGAATTTTTCAGGAATTATGTCTTCATATATTTCTCTTCCCCTTTTTTCCATCCTCTTATTTTCAGGCAAGCACATCAGATCACTCAACATATTCCTACATATCACTGAAACTGTGTTCATTAATTTTTAAAATTACTTTAGAAAGATTTATTTAAATTTATTTAAATTTCTCATTTTAAAATTCCAATCTGGATTATATTAGGAATCTGGACTATGCTGTCTTTCTTTTAATAATGTTGACTTTTTTCTTGCAAGCTTTTAATTTACAGACAGTTTTTCTTCTTTCCATGTGTTGATTTAGTTTTCTTTTTGTTTTTTTCTTTTTTTTAATAGTATTCCTATTCCTAAGGTGTGGTATTTCTGGTGTCTTCTTAGTGTCTTGGAAATGAATAAGTTTCTCTACTCTGGTTGGGCCAGAATTCCAGCACTATGTGATATTAAGTACGTATTTCCATGCCTATCATTTTAGAAGCCTAATGGAGTTTTACCCTGATCATGGTGCAATTCAAATCTCAACCAGGTAAATCATTGGAAACATGCCCCCCAAACTGTACTCCTCTTCTGAGCTGCTCTCTCTTCTTTGGAATGCTACCTTGCAAGTTTCAGTTGCTTCAGCAAATCCATGATTGAACACAACTCAGTGTTCAGATTGGGATCTACCTCCATCTAACACCATCAGGAAATGTTTGTAGACAAAGGGTCAATGTGAATGTAGCATACATCTCTCTTTCATTTCTCTCAGTTACTGGGAATTTTCTTGGTTGAAGGCAACCACTTTGCCCAAGTCATGCCCCTCTAGAGACTTCCAATTATGTGTCCCTATGGGAGTACAAAGGCCCCACCCTCCCTCATCCAAAGGAGACAATTTTGAAATGCCGTTGCAACATTAGAGCTCTCCAGAGAAAATACTGAGCACCTCACTTCAATCTCCCTCTACTCATTCCCACTTCCTTCCTGTCCTCCTACAGGTGTTTTTTCCCAAGAGAACTTCCTATGTGCTGTTGTCCTGGGAAACACATCTGTGACAAGTACTTACCTCAAATAATTGTAAAGAATAATGCATGTTAAGTACATATACTACCTTAGCTCGTAAAACACTCTCAATCATTACCTCTCCCAATTGTTATTTTATTTTATTAACCAA
This sequence comes from Leucopleurus acutus, assembly GCF_964270905.1. Lineage (NCBI taxonomy): Eukaryota > Metazoa > Chordata > Mammalia > Artiodactyla > Delphinidae > Leucopleurus > Leucopleurus acutus. Next base: position 58,416,096 of record NC_139159.1, read on the forward strand.
AAAGTAACTCATAGCTTTTGTTTAAGGAATATGTTATTTTTAAGTATAGAGAAACTGGCTGTATCTTTAGTCATTTATTATTTGATTTAGATGCTTTCCTATTCTAAATTTAAATTTTCGGATTGAATTTTGGTATTTTCATAAGAAATTAAAGCAAGTGAGTAATATAGTAGGGGTTATTCTCAAGAAAGAAAAGTAAGTAAATTGTGCTGTGAATGAAATATTGTCAACTCATTAGTAAATTAATAATTCTATCAAGAAAAATTTCTGTCTTGACATTAGAGTTTTATATTTTTATTCCAATGAGGTAAAGAACTTTGCCAATTTTTGTATAAAATACTCTCCTCTACTTTCTTAATGTTTTTATCATATTTATCCCATAGAAGCTGGTCAATAAATGTAAATTTCTTTTGCCCTAACCATCAGTCATGCTATGTGACTTTGAGGCTGCTTTGAAAAATCCTCCTTACCTCTTACTGCCAAATCCATTATTTATAGTCTTCAGGATTCCACATAAGTCTCATTTTTTCCCCAAGGGAAAAAAAATTAGACTAATCCCCATTTAGGTAGATCTTTATTTTATAATCACATCAGTGTTTTTCACTTCATTCCTTCTTTTACATACTTAATCTATAGAAGTCTCAGTTTCTTTCTCAATCAAATGAATAATCTGACTCCATGTAGTATCTTCCATCTATAAAAACTGAGAGCTCTAGTTCTCCAATAGTAAGAACTTATATCGTGAATACCTTTTGGCTGAAGTTGGTATCATCTTGTTGGCTGTGAGTTGTTTGGTGAATGACAGTGCAGTGGTAATGAGGTTAGTTTAAAATGTGTTCAAGCTTTAGTCAAATGCTCTTTGCCATAGCCACAGACATCACCACCAACACCAGCTAAGACAATGACAGTATAAATGTTTTAGTTTAGTTTTTAAAATGTGGGAGAGAGAGAGAGGAGAACTTACCAAGAAAATCTATACTATGGAAAACAAATGCAAAGATACAGAGTGCAAATTCTTGGTGTGTGAGTAAGATTGTTTATAGTTTCTTGTTTTTTGATCAGTTTTGATTATCTTTCTTTTTTGATCACTAGCAATCTTTGTCTGTTTCTTTCTAATATAAATCTGTTTGGAACAATAATCATATTTTTTTCTATTTAATATGCATATAATTTATTCAGTTGAACAGTTCTATTTCAGTTAAAATTTGGGGGGGATTATAAGAATACAATGTCCTTTTCAGAGTTAAAGGAAAATTTATGTAGATTTATTCCTTCACTACTTTTAGAGAAGAATACAATAAAATGAGCTGTTTGTATTGATAATTTGATATTTATAACATAATTCACTTGTCCCCTTTTGGGAGGATCTTGGGAAAAGCCCTTGGATGCTCCATTATCTGGAGGGGGAGAGGGTCAAAAAGATATCTTCTTGAGGAGTCAAACTGAAGAGTCCAGGGAATCAGTTCTGTATTGAAAATCTTCAATGACCTATGAGCAGGCTGAAGTTCAAGGATTCCAATAGGATTGTTTTAGTAAATGTGTATATTGTTAGTTTGAGCCAACCACCATTTTTTCCTTCATATCCTTGATAAAACCAGTATGGCATTATAATGACATAAGGGCATTCTGCTCTCCAGGGTGTTTCCCCAAATGAGAATGTAAGTAATTATATTGCTTAAGGAAAAAAGAAAGAAATGTTACATAACCTTTCTTTTGGATAGATATTATTTTTATTGTGATAAGACTTAAAGAAATAGATTTTATAAATCTTAAGTGCAAGTGGAAAATTTTTATATATGTATGTACATGTGCAACTACCACCCAGATAAGATATAGAGTCATTCCAGCACCAGAAGCCTACCAAACAGTAAATCCCACAAGGGTAATCATTTTTCTGACTTCTACCACAGGTTACTTTAGTCTGTTTTTGAACTTAATATAATTGAAATTACATATTACAAAATCTTTTATGAATTTTTTCCTTAAAAGTTGTATCTGTGAGATTTATGCAAGCAACATGTCAGGATTTCATTCTTTTCCATTGTTCTATAATAGTCTTGTGTACAAACATTTCACAATGTATTTATCTCTTCTGTTATTGATGGGTAGTTTTTCTAAACTGTGACTGTTACAAATAAAGCCATTATAAATATTCTTGAGTGTTTTTGGTGGAAATAAGTACTTATTTCTGATTCAGATAAGGAACTGCTGAGTCACTGTATATACATATACTTAGTTTTAGTAAAGTCAATCAATATTCCAAAGCAATTATACCATTTTAGACTTCCATCAGAAACATAAGAGAATTCCAATTGCTGTACATCATCACCAACACTTGGCTTTGAAATTCTTCTTAATTTTAGCCATTCTGGTGAGGGTTTAATTGTTTCTTATCAGATTTTAATTTGCATTTCTCTGAAGTTTTAAAAAAATTTTATTTTCCATTTGTTTATTGCTAGTATATGTAATGTAAAATTGATTTTTGCATATTTACTTTTATTGCAATAACCTTGATAAATTCGCTTATTATTTCTGATAATTTGTAAAACTGATATTTTCTAGCTATATAATCATTACCTACAAATAATGAATATTTTATTTCTTCTTCTCTAAACTTACTCCACCTATTTCTCTTTATTATGCTATTCCTCTGTCTTGAATCAACCAGGATGTTAAATAAATAAATGTTAAATACAGTGATAGTAGATCTTATTTCTGTTTCTGATTTGCTGTCTTTGGGGGATTCCTTGTCTCAGTGAGTAGGCAATCTTGGAGCTTACCTATCTGTGTTTTTTTCCTCTCTGGGAGTTTGCTCTCAAATTCAAGTCACTTTGTATCAAGCTCCAACCCCTGTTTTCATTACATAATGTTTTGGACCTGAATTTTTCAAATCTGAAAGATGGGATTAATAACAGTACCTACTTCACAGGTTTCTTGTTTGGATTAAATGTGTAAATATATATGAAGTACTTAGAATATTGCAAGGCATATAGCAAATGCCATGCTATTAATAATAAATAACACCACCACCTCCCAAGTTGGAGAGGATTATAAAAATAATTTGGAAATGTTAGAAATATATTTTATTCCCTTCACTCAGTAGAAAATAATAGGGCACTTTTTTTCAATTTACATTTAAGTTCAAAGAGTATGAGTGTAAAAGAATTCCCATCCCTTCACACTTAATAGTTTTCAGCATAGGTCTGACTGTCTTCGCTTCAACCACAGATAACGACTTGCTAAGGCATTTGTTTTAATACATGAAGATGCCACATCTCAAGCTATATTTGCAGTCCTTTGGGGAACACCTTAATAGGGAAAAAATAGGTCTCTAATAGTGATACTTTGATAAACATTCCATGGATTGTTATGGAGCGACAAGAAGATGTGCCTAAATAACATTATCTGAAACAGAAGAAAGAAATGCTTATTGTGTGCCTTGTGCATGGAAACACTGTGTTAGAATCATGACATATTCAGTCCATTGCTTTACCAATTCATGAGATTGTTATACAACTTTATGGGAGTTGGCAGTGAGGATTTGAGTCAATAGTTAATGTTTTTTTAATGAAACTGATTTATTAGAATTATTTTATATACTCGTTTGAAGTTATGCATTTGGTGTATTTAAAAAGTCACAGTATAACACAATCACATTTTCACTTCTCCCTACAAAAGTGACACATCAAAGATTCATTGTAACTTAAACATGAGGGAAGTAAACATAAATCACAGTGAAAAACTATTTGCCACAATTATGAAAGCAAGAAGATTGAAACTGTCCCTATAAAAAGATAAGAAAAACAAAAGAGAAAGGAGCAAAAACATAAGTGGACAATTTAAAATATATGAAAAAAGCACCATTAATAAATATATAAGTGGAATATATAAATATGTTCTACCTTACTAGGAATCAAAGAAAGGCAAATCAATGTACTTTAATCATAGATTCTATTTTTAACCTATCAAATTATTAGTCCATGTTAAGGTAATATTGAATTCTGGTAAATATGCTGAGTGTGGCACCTTCCTGACTGACTGATGAGAACAAAAATTGTCATAAAATTTCTTGGAGTCAATTTGAAAATATGAATCAAAGTCTAAATTTATTCATATTGTGTAAGCTATAAATTCAATTTCTAGGACTTCTTATTTAAGAAAAAATTTCAGAAATAGGGGAAATATTTATGTAATAAGATTTCATAGTGGTGATATTCATAATGTTGAAAATAAGAGCAAAGTAAGCAACAGAGAAATTATTGACAAAATTATGATACATCCCGAAATTCCAATTATACAAAGTGATGTACATCCACTGTTTTTATTTGATTAGTATCACTTCCCCAATTTTATTATTGTGAACATATTCTTATTCATCTCTGGGATTTCCCCTTGTCCAGGAGAAACTCTCATCTACTTAAATGTCTCTCTCTTTCTAAACACAGTACTGTGTAGAGCAATGGGAAAGGACTCAGTGTGGGCCTATAGAGTCCTCAATATATCTTAAACTGACACTAGTGGTAGGCAAAAGAGGAAGAGGAAACACCTTTCTCAGGAGTAGTTAAATTGTGTATAAAGAGTTCAAAGCTTATTGGACTATGTCCTCTACCCAAGACCAGCTACATAATGTTGAGGGCCTAGGGCAAGATGAAAATGGAGGGCTCATTTTTCAAATTTCAAGATAGCAGCAGGAAGGTATTAAACTAAACAAGCGCCCTTCTGAACAAAGAGCCCTGTGCACAGCTTTTATGCCCATGGAGGTGACCCTGTTTCTCCCATTTGGAGATAGACTCTGACAATGGGAAAGAATGTAACTAATCTACAAAGAGCAGTAGAGAGTCTTGGTGGTTCAGAGTCCCTGACAATGGATGACCTAATTATAGAACCCTTGGTTTTTCAAGTTATTTAAGGAAATACATTTATTTTTACCTAAGATAGTGTAAATTGGACTTCTGTTAATTGCCACCAAAATAATTTGAATATCTCTTGCTGTCATTACACATTATGTCTGGGAAGAATTTACAGTAATCTGGGGAATTGCTCATGATTTAATCTTCAGTGAAAATAGTAAGTTAATATATTTCATTCAGTAAATATTATTGAGTACTTTTTATGTGTCCAGCTCTGTTCTAGGTGTTGATATAAAAATAAAATTCCAGCCCTTCATGTTCTACTAGGGGAAGTTAGATAATACACAAAATGAATAAGTGAGTATGTAGTATGTTAGATGGTAAGCTTTATGGAGAAATATAAATTAGAAATGAAATAGGAGAGGATGTTGAGAGTTTTAATTTTAAATAGAGTAAACCACAGTAACAACAAAAACCTCATTGAAAAACTTAATTTTTGAAAATGATTTAAGAGATATGGGCAAGTGAGCCACACAGATCAGGGGGAGAGTATTTCAGGAAGATAGAGCTGCCTGTACACTCATCCTGAATTAAGACCATGCCTTGTACATGCAAGTAACAATAAGGAAGGTCAGCATTGGTTTAGCAGGAACAGAATGAGAGAGAGAGAGAATATGATACTAGATGAGATGGGAAGTCATGGGAATGTTAGTGTTTTCAGTAAGGTAGTTACATATTTATTAATTTTAACAGGATCATTCCTGCCATCGTTTGAAAAAAGACTGAAAGACAGTAAATATAGCATATGTGAGATTAGGTTAGAGACAACTACTTTAATCCAGATGAAATATGATGACATCTTGGCTTGGACTAATGTGGTAGCAATGGAGATGGTGATTAGTGACCAGATTCTGGACATATTTTCAAGTTAGAGAAAGCAAGGAGGCAAAGATGACACCAAAATTTTGGCCTTAATTTGGTACAAGTTAAAATAGGAATGCATAATAAGCAGTTAATATGTACTAGGCATGGTGTCAAGAATTTTATATAAGTTTCTCATTTTTATTCTTTCAGTTCATTTAAGAAGTATTTAACAAGTTAAGTGACAAGATAATATATACAAACATAGAAACATAAAACAGCAAACGTATTAAAGAAATTACAGGTAGTTTAATAATGACTCCATCATAGCTACAATTTCAACATTGGACTTTTGAGGTGGACACTAGAAGGTGATTGATGGTATTTGCATGTTATAAAAAGGATTATGGATTTATTTATTTATTTATTTATAATTTATTTATTTATTGGCTGCTTTGGGTTTTTGTTGCTGCGCACAGGCTTTTCTCTAGTTGCGGCGAGCGGGGGCTACTCTTCTTTGCGGTACATGGGCTTCTCATTGCGGTGGCTTCTCTTTGTTGTGGAGCATGGGCTCTAGGTGTGCAGGCTTCAGTAGTTGTGGCATTCAGGCTCAGTAGTTGTGGCTAACGGGCTCTAGAGCACAGGCTTAGTAGTTGTGGCGCATGGACTTAGTTGCTCTGCGGCATGTGGGATCTTCTGGACCAGGGCTCAAACCTGCATCCCCTGCATTGACAGGTGGATTCTTAACCACTGTGCCACCAGGGAAGTCCCAGGAATATGAATTTTAATTAAAGGAAATATAGAACGCAAAAGGGGAAAAGGCAGAAGCTAAAATACTGAAAACTGTGGAACATTAACAATTAACAAAATGAAACTAACATTAACAAAATGAAACTAAAAGTTCCATGGATACTCACCCTAGTTCTTAGCATTTAAAACTCCTTGAGTAAGATCCCAACTCTGCCACTTCTAAGTGACTTTCAGAATATATTTATGCCTAAGTATGGTAAGTGGAATATATGTCCTATCTAAAATTCGAATATAAAGTTTACAGAGATGGAAGATGGAGAGGATGTATTTTATGGGCATGACAACCTATCAACTTTATTTGATTGATTCAGGCATGACTTTGTATCCTAGCTTCACATTTTTTTTCTAGTTAGTGTAACTTTAAACTTATCATGCAAGTTTTTAAGCCTCAATTTCCTCATCTGTGATGTGAAAACTAAAATAATACTTTCCACATAGAGCTGTTTTAAGGAAATTTTGACAAAATATATATAAAAAAGGTTTTGTTGTTACTGACACATAAATGCTCCATAAATATTGTCAATTGTACCATTAATATTATCATCCTTAATCACTTACAGTCTCCCATGCTCTGTGATCTCTTTTATAACTGTCACTACTAATTTTCAAAACGACCTTGTGAGACATGTAGCTTATCTTTATTTTACAAATGAGGAGACTAGAATAAAAAAATAACTTGCAAAAGGTCTAGTAATTAGAAAGCAGTGGAACCAGATTTTGAATTGACTTACAAAACCACCCCCTTTTAAAATATTTTCTGCTGTACTACAAATATATCTAGAGGTTAGCTGAGATGGTCCTAATTTCAATTTTTTTTTTCAATAACCTCCCCAAGTTTGACTTAAACTCTTTATGTTTTGCTTAGCAAGTACTAGTTTAGAAATACATTTACCAAGCCCATAATTCACAGGAAAAATGGGTTAAATATTGTATATGTAGGATTACTAATTTCTATGTTAGAATAAATCTTGTATACATGCACTATAATACATGTAGTTTTCTTTGGCTACCACAAATTGTTGGGTTTATTTTCTGTAAAATTTATAAACACAAATTATAATTATTTTCACATTCAAGCTATGCATACTAGATCACAATTAACCAATTAAACAAAGTTAGCTGTGTGACAGACTAATGCACTTTCTATTTATAATGTAGCAGTAGGAATAATAATTTTTGAAACCCCCATAAAATCAGTGCTTTCAGTATCAGTAAAAACTGATGTAAAATAAAAAGAGCTCATTAAAAAGTTCTGTCTGAACAGCACAATACCATATTTTTCTCAGTAAAATATCCTTAAGAACTGAGTAATGCACTCCAAACCTGAATTTTGTTTTGTTTTGAGAATTATCATCTAATAAACTGCTAAATGGCAGCAATAATAACATACTTCATAAAACTGTCTTATGTCTCACCAAACCTTTCTGCAACTTTTATTTTTAATAAAATAAATGTTTCCCAAGTTTTAAAAATGAAAGGCAAAACTTTAGTCAATTAAAAAATGATTTAGTCTCTTCTGAATATACATACAAATTTTTCATTATTGTTAAACTATATTCCAGATGACTGGAAATTGTAACACATTGCAGTTTCATAGCTCTCATAATTTTATGTCCATACGAAATTTTTTTACCACGTACTATCAGTTCTTTACAATATTTTTCTAGTGATTTCTCTTTCCATTCCCAATGCAACCAATTAATTTATTTCATACATAGGCTATCTGCAGCCTCCATCCTGCTATTGGTCTCTTCACCCTTCAAGCCATTCTATATATCACTGCCAGTTTGAACTTTCTGAAATCGATGCTTTTGTCAGATGATTCCCAATTTAAAACTTACACACTATCTAAAAGATGAAGCTGAAATTGTTGAACCTAGCATTTAAGATCAAAATATTCTTTATCTTGACAATACCCTCCTTACTTTGAGTTTATTTATTTTATTTTATTTATTTATTTTTTTGCGGTACGCGGGCCTCTCACTGCTGTGGCCTCTCCCGTTGGCGGAGCACAGGCTCCGGATGCGCTGGCTCAGTGGCTATGGCTCATGGGCCCAGCCGCTCCGCAGCATGTGGGATCTTCCCGGACCGGGGCACAAACCCGTGTCCCCTGCATCGGCAGGCGGACTCTCAACAACTGCGCCACCAGGGAAGCCCACTTTGAGTTTATTTTAAAAAATCTGATATTAAGAAAAACTATTTAGTGATGGCTTTCTTAAATATATTTTAAAATTGTTCTCAATCCTGTTCTCTTTCACCATTTATAAAGGAGAAGAACAAAAATGGTTTGTTTACCACTCTCTACCCATCACCTAACATCATGTGAGGCAAAATATAGGTCTTCAAAAATATCTCTAGAATGGAAGAAAGGGTAGGACTAACTCTCTCATGAAGAAAGACTTCCTTCCAATAGCGAGAGTCAAGTTGAAATCTCACAACCCTGGATTTTCCTGGCAAGATTCTCCTATCCTCTTCCACACCAATAATCACAGGCTCCCCCTTTACTAGATCTGCCTTGTGAGCCTCTGTTTGAATCTATGACATACATTTCTTTTTTTTCCATTCCATACATTTCTTTCAAATAAATCATAAGAAAACTTCCAGAACTCCCGAGGCATCTCTCTTTACCCAACTCTAATACTTACACATTTTTTTTAACATTTACTTTTGTCAGCACTCCTTAAATTTCCTCACTTTACCCTCCAGAACTAAGATTTCAGTCTTCAACAAATCCTTAATATTCTTTAATTCTTGTCTGAATGCTGAGTTCTCTTTCTTACTCTAAATTAAATCTACTTTATCATAATGAGACTAAGTCCTCCTTGGAGACTTTTAAGTAAGTTTTTTTTTGTTTTTTTCATCCTGCCATAATATTCATACAAGCAGCATGGAGAAGTTCAAACATACTCTTTGTTTTCATTGCTGCTTCCATTCTATTTCCATTTCTCCCAGATTTTTATCCCATAAAATCAGATTATATCATGCAATATGCCTTTTTACAGTCATCCATCTCTCCTTAAGACACACTCCCATCCCTTGAAACTTGAAGTTTTTAGCTGTTGAACTACTGCCACTCTTGTCCATATTACTCCTGCCATTATACTTTGTGGTTCAACACCCATGAGAATGATCCTTCCAGAACCTGGCCTCTCACTTCCATCACCTTCTCTTCTCCTGTGATTCTTTTATCTGACCTGAGGCCTCCTGCTTGTGGTCAAATACTCAGATTTGCCATTATCATAATGTCCAACACCTCCAACAATCTTAATTTCAAACACTTCTCTCTGACCACCGTCAACTTTCTTTCCATCCTAGCTTCAATAAACATTGGACTTTAGTGGAAGTACAGTATATTTACCTACCATATTGCACCTGATCCTCAACCCTGACATTTTCTTTTGAGGGAAATGAAGAAAGTACATGTGTACATGTTAGTGATTCATATAATTAATGTTTTGTAGACCAGAAAAAAAAAACACACAGCAAAATTCAGATCCCAGAATGCAGTCAACATTGTATTAATTCTATCTCTCTCCTCCCATCTGTAAGCATGTATATAAAATATATAGTAATATACAAGTATATATATTTCATATGCTCCACACCTCCATGGAGAGTGCATGATTTTCCCCGATTCCCTACTCCCATTATTATTTTTGTTCTATATAGTAAATACAGAAAAGATGCCTCTTCTAAACTAACCTGCAATGGACCTGTATTGAGAGGAAGAAATAAAACTTTCCTTTCATTAGACACTACAATTTTAATGTTGTTTTCATGGCAGTGTTACCTTGATTATCTTAACTGAGTTTATCCATCTCTCTTTAGCCTCATTATTTTGCCATTTATTGTTTAGTCTAATCTTTACTTATTTTTAAAAATCTTTTAAAACTTGTTTCCTATAGATTATGCTTTTCTATGTCTTACTGAGGATGCCATCATTTCTTGGAATTTTCTCTTGTGTCCCATTGTGGATATTAAGAGGTATTTCCTTTCTCTGGATTTTACAAGTGTGATGTTCTTTTCCCAGACAACAAGTATTTTCATATAGATGTATAGAATTTTTCTCTATTCTAAATCAACATGAAAACTCATTAACAAATGTGCCATAATAGTTGTCTTTGAAGCAAAACAAACTAACCCAAACTCAAGAACTTAAAACAAGTATTTATTACATCAGGTAGCAATTGTAACAAACCATCCCATCCCAGAACTTAGTGATGTAGAATCATATGTTATGTATATCTGGGTCAGTGATTTAGGCTGTTCTCTCGGGGTGGTTCTTCTGGTCTCATCTGGGCTTCCGCAGGAGTCTGAGGTTAAATGCATGGATGTTGGGCTTTCTTACATCTCTAGGGCCTGTGCTGGAAATAATCCACTAACTATATTTAGGAGCACATGGTTTCTTTTTCTCTAACAGGCTGTCTTTTGCTTGTCACATAATGTGGCATGATTCCAAGAGAATAAAAAGAAGTGGCCTAGGTAAACAACAGGTACAAGTTTCTACCACCACATACTGTTACTCAAAGCAAATGCTTAAAGAGTTTGGAGATACAGCTCTTCTTAATAAAAGGAGTTGCAAACACATCACAAAGAATTGCAGAACAAATAATGGGATAATTTAATTATTCTAAATAATATTCCAAATTTGTCATCATAGTTTATGCATTTATGAGTTGGCTGGTTGCCAGCTGATGTAGGCTGGGTGTCAGCTGATGTAGGCTGGGCTTGGTGATTTTGGCTCTTCTTTCTCATGCATATGACAGTAAGCTAAGAGTTCTTCTGTATGTATTTCTCATCCTCTTTTTGAAACCAGTGAAATTTATCTCAGGTATATACTCCCTTCCTCCCTCCCTCCTTCTTACTGAGTGAGGGATTTATGCATTGACAAGAATACTGATTGTAATAGTTTCATAATTCCTTTTTTAAAAATTCTGTAAAGACATACAGTCATTTGTTCACAACAATATCCATGCAACTACTAAATTGGATAGTCACCTATTTATATAATCGTGTCCTTAATTTATGGGCAAAAAGTTATTAGCACTGGGCTCCTCGTTTTATCATCAGTTTCATCAGCCAAACAAGTAGTTGATTTCTTTTCAGGATAATTTTATTTTTTGAAAGAAACATTTTTATGACTTCCTAAAATTGCTGGAAGTGCAGCAGACTAACAAAGTCTCATTACAGTGCAAATGTTGAATAGCTTGTTAGGCTCAATCACTACATGACAAACTTCCCAACTTCTAAGTATGTGAACTGGATTCTCTGCTTCAGCAAATGTAAAACTCTTTTGCTATGAAACTTTAATGGGATTATAGATTGGTTAAAATCTTTGATGTTAAATATGCTATGACTATGGTCTCTTGCATAGGAAAACTGAAGATGTAAATAATAAATATAGAAGTAAACTAACTCCATGAGGCATATTATAAATTTAAAGATAAGGAAACATATGAGAGATAACTATTTTATTCTTAAAGTTTCTAATACTTGTTTTTGAAATTTGATAAAGAAGTCCTTTTTTGTTGACTTAAAACGATAATGCTGAATTTTAAATTTTTTCTTTTCATCACTGGAAACTTCTATAATAAAGGGTGCTTCAATACTCAAACATATACCCAAACATACCTATATAACATGTAAGACAACTCAACACTACCTCAACATGTCTGTATGATATACAAGATATCTCAACACATGTGTTTTATAGATATATTAATAAACATATCAAATAGAGCATGCTTATTTCTGTATTTTACATGTTCTTGATTCATGGATTCAATTAAAATTATTGACCCAGTATCATCAAATGAAGCCCAGAGAGAGGTAAAAATATTCAATTGTTCATGATAGGGTTACTTTCATAATCATAAATACATGTAACATTTATTAAGACTATACTAAGAAATAAAACATTATTACAGTTTCAAAATTACCTTAAAAATAGGCAACTGTGTGTAAGTAGAAAAAAGAAAAAGTTTAAAATATCTGACTATAATTCAGAAGAATGAATTTGAAAATAACCTTATTAACATTATGGAAGTGCTATAATATTTTAAATCTACTTGATATAACATTAATATTTGTCTTTATGTGGTATAAGCTCTTCTAATATGATTAAACGTATTCATCATAGTTACAGGCAAACAGTAATACACTAATAATAGTAGCCTCTGACACTAATAGAATTACCAAGAAAAGTGGCAACCTAAGGAGAAATTACTAACGTGGTCTGATTGAATTTCTTTCTTTTTCTCTTGTCCCTTTCAAATGTTCTTTTTCTCTTTACTCAAGGCAATGTAATAGATGACACCAAGGATACCAGTTATAACTCAAAGCATTAACACTCTGTGATTGAATGTTCAGTCTGTTTAAGCAGATAATCTTTCATAGAAATAGCCATCCTTTAATTTTTTAATTTGTCAACAGAATTCTATTTATTTCATGCTCATGGAAGATGCTTACAAATGATGAACTACTGATTTCCCACCTATTTATCATATTATCCTTCTTAGTTGATAAATGTTTTAACAGCTGTGGCATTATTTATTCAAAGGATTTGACACTGTTTATTATGTACATAAATTAGTTTATTCATGTAAAGGTTTCAATATAATCTCAAAATTCTGGAAAATTAAAGAACATTTAAGAGTGATTTTGAACACAGTATAGAACAGAGGTACATCAGAAAAATCATTTATGTTGAATGTAAAAAGAACTAAGGATGACCTTGTCTCTGGTTATGATAGGAAATGCACAAATGGATATCAATTAAAACTACATGAATAATATTTTTTGTGTATATTTTGTGTATATGTCTAAGGGTTTTAAGAACATACTTTGTCAACATAATTACTTAGTGCCTAGGTCCTCATATAATAATGATAATTATATTTAGGAGTCAAACACAACTTCAGATCTAATATGGTCCAGTCAAAAAATTGTCTATCTTTTCTTCTCTTGGTCATTTTCTTCCTTCTGCCTGCATTTTGGAGAAGTTCCACCCACAAAGGTCAATCCTACCTTGCTATGTGCTACAATGTTGTGCTACATACTTCTTAAAGTCAGCACATCAAAAAAATAACAGAATTCACACACACTGCACACAAATGTATATCATTATTCACATTCATATTCTTGTCTTTCTTAACTCACAATAAAGCAGAGCAACATAGCACAGTACATCTTCAAATTCAGACTATGTGAATAATTTTTCTTCATCTCAGATCTCCTATTTCTATCCACAGTAAGAGAGGTGCAATATTACACTGGGTCTTATGTTATAGGTAAATTTTTTAAACTTCCAAGCTGTGAATAGTTTTATATAGTGTAGTTACACCATTTTTTAAAGCTATTCTCAAAACAACATGCCTAAATTCACAATCTAAACTTAAATCTATAAAATTGATCACCCAGAATAATAGCACATTTAATTATTTCAGCCTCTTCCCAAAAAATATCTCAACACCACTGCCAACACAGTAATGACAAAATAAACCTAGAATATATATTGAGGTTGCTATTTAAGGTATAACTACTAGGACTTCCACTTTCCCTTGACATCATGATATGCTGACCATTTGATGTCCTGGAAACTACATTATGCATTATATCCTTCTAACATACTGTTGAGATGGTTTGAGAACTTTATTCTCTTGGAATATCATTTTCCTCATCTGTTAAAAAAGGAATAAAATAATTTATATTCTATTTCTCCAGTATAGTACTTGAAATGTTCAGTTATGGAAGAATTATTTTTATCTCATTAAACAGATGTGAAAGAGTTATTTATTTTTGTGGGTTACTCCTTATTAGCCTAAAAAATCAAAATATATATTCTGCCTATTCATGTCTGATATTATAACAAATATTCATTTGAAATTTTGTTTTTCCGATCATAGAATCTGACTCTGCCCTGTCTGCCATTCTCTTACTATTATTCATGACAAGATAACATGATTTGACCTAATGATCATATGACTTTGTATCCTTAAATAGCTTAGAAATTTAGAATTGTATCTAGAAAAATATTCCCATACCCACAACTTCATAGTATGTTGTAAAATTACTGGATATGGTGGAAGGATATGTGTGTTCAATTCAATGGTGAATTCAGAGCTTCACCATTTCGACAAGGTTTCGACAAGGTAATTGTTTAGCTTTGCTTAACTTCAGTTCCTATATATAAAATTGAGATGATATTGACCTAATTCTTTGTATATAATTGTCGTAAGGCAAATGTAGCAGCACATGGTACAGCATTATACAGAAAGATTGATTATTTATAGCTTATTCTACATAATGAAGGGAAAATTTATTTTAAAACCATTTAAGTATTATCAAATAACTTATTTTAACATATGGAATACCTACATATATTAAAATATTGTAATACCCCAATCAATATTATATTTTGTTTTGATTTTTGAATTGTATAATCTGCAATTAGATAAGCAAATTTACATAGCTTTTTAACAAATTTATATACTATTCTTGGGTAGAATATAGTATAGTCTTATAGTATAGATATTTTTCCTTCCTAATTTTTTTCCATACCTAAATGCTTTCTACTACAATTTTATTATTACATTCTTTTTTCTTCCAGTTTATTGACATATAATTGACATACAGCACTGTATATGTTTAAGGTATACAGCATTATGATTTGACTTACATATATTATGAAATGATTATCACAATAAGTTTAGTGACCATCCATTATCTCACATAGATACAAAACTAAAGAAATAGAAATTTGGTTTTTTTTTGTGATGAGAACTGGTAGGATTTATTCTCATAAAAACTTTCATCTATAATATACAACAGTGTTAATTGTATTTATCATGTTGTACATTACATCCCTAGAACTTATTTATCTTATAACTGGAAGTTAGTACCATTTTACTGCCTTCATCAAATTCCCCCTCCCCCCACCCCCGACTCTGGTAACCACAAATCTGATCTCCTTTTCTATGAGTTTGTTTTTTGTTTTTGAAGTATAATTGACCTAGAACACTACGTTAGTTCCTGTTACACAACATAGTGACTTGGTATTTCTATGCATTTCAAAATGATCACCATGATAAAAGTCTGTCACCTGTCACTGTACAAAGATATTACATAGTTATTAACAGTTATTGACTATATTCCCCACACTGTACACTTCATACCCTGAGTCATTTATTTTGCAACTGGAAGTTTATATCTCTGAATCTCCCTTACCTATTTCTCCCCCCCCACTCCTCTCCCATGTTTCTTTTCTGTGTCTGTAACTGTATCTGTTTTGTTATGTTTGTTCATTTGTTTTGTTTTTTTAAGATTCCACAAATGAGTGAAATCATACAGTATTTGTCTTTCTCTTTTCTGACTTATTTCAGTTAGCATAATACTCTCTAGGTCTATCCGTGTTGTTGCAAAAGGCAAGAGTTCATTCTTTTTTTTATGACCGAGTGATATTCCATTGTATATATTAACCACATCTTCTTTATCCCTCTGTCTACTGATGGGCACTTAGGTTGCTTCCATATCCGAGCTATTGTAAATAATGCTGCAATGAACATAAGGGTGCATATATCTTTTCTAATTAGTGGTTTTGTTTTCTTCGGGTAAATTCCCAGAAGTAATATTGCTAGATCATATGGTAGTCCTATTTTTAAATTTTTGAGGAATCTCCATACTGTTTGCCATAGTGGTTATACGAATTTACATTCCAACCAAGTGTTCACTTTTCTCCATGTCCTCGCCAAAACTTGTTATTTGTTGTTTTTCTGATAATAGCCATTCTGGCAGGTGTAAAGTGATATCTCACTGTGGTTTTTATTTGAGTTTTCCTGATAATTAGTGTTGTTGAGTGCTTTTCCATGTACCTGGTGTCCATTTGTATGACTTTGGCAAAATGTCTATTCCATTCCTCTGCCCATTTTTTAATTGGGTTGTTTGGGTTTTTTTGATGCTGAGTTGTATGAATTATTTGTGTATTTTGAATATTATCCCTTATCAGATATGTGGTTTGCAAATATATTCTCTCATGCAGTAGTTGGCCGTTTTGTTTTATTGATAGTTGCTTTTACTTTGCAAAAGCTTTTTAGTTTGATGTAGTCACACTTGTTTATTTTTGCTTTTGTTTTCCTTGCTTGAGGAGACGTATAAAAAATAATAATTATGAAGACCAGTGTCAAAGAGCTTACTGCCTGTATTTTCTTCAAGATGTTTTATGGTTTCAGATCTTACATTTCAGTCTTGAATCCATTTTTAATTTACTTTTTATCCATGTTGTGATTCTTTTGCATGTAACTACCCAGTTTTTCCAACACAATTTATTGAAAGGGCTGTCTTTTCCCTATTGTATATTCTTACCTCCCTTGCTGTAGATTAATTGACCATGTAAGTGTGGGTTCATTTCTGGGCTCTCTGTTTGTTCCATTGATCAGTGTGTCTGTTTTTTGTGCCAGTACCATACTGTTTTGATTACTGTCACTTTGTCTTATAGTTTGAAATCAGAGAGTGTGATACCTCCAGCTTTGTTCTTTCTCAAGATTGTTTTGGCTATCAGGGTATTTTGTGTATCCATACCTATTTTAGAATTATTTGTTCTAGTTCTGCGAAAAATGCTATTGGTATTTTGATAGGGATTACACTGAATCTGTAGATTGCCTTGGGTATTATGATCATTCTAACAATATTAATTCTTCCAACCTTGAACATGGTATACCTTTCCATCTCTTTGTGTCATCTTCAATTTCTTTCATCAGTATCTGGTAGTTTTCCAAGTACAGGACTTTTACCTCCTTAGGTAGGTTTATTCCTGGGATTTTATTCTTTTCGATGTGATTGTAAGTGTGAGTGTTTTCTTAATTTATCTTTCTGATAATTTGTTGTGAGTGTGCATAAATTCAACAAATTCATTGGTGAATTCTAGTAGCTTTTTGTGGCATCCTTAGGATATTCTATGTATAGAATCATGTCATCTGCAAACAATGACAGTTTTACTTCTTCCTTTCAATTTGGATTCCTTTTATTTCTTTTTCTCATCTCAGTTTTGTAACTAGGAGTATGTAGAATAAAACTGTTGATGGTGAGCATCCTTGTCTTGTTCCTGATCTTAGAGGATACGCTTTCAGCTTTTCACCCTTGAGTATGATGTTAGCTATGGGCTTGTCATGTATGGGCTTAATTATGTTGAGGTATGTTCCCTCTATACCTACTTTATGGAGAGTGTTTAATCATAAATGCAGGTTGAATTTTGTTAAAAGCTTTTCTGATCATTGAGATGATCATATGATTTTTGAACTTCAATTAGTGAATGTGGTGTATCACTTTGATTAATTTGCAGATATTGAACCATCTTTGCATTCCTGGGATAAGTGACAGTTGATTATCATGTATGATCCTTCTAAAATGTTGTTGAATTCCATTTGCTAATATTTTGTTGAGAATTTTTCAGTTTTATTCATCAGTGATATTGGCCTGTAATTTTCTTTTTTGTGATATCTTTGTCTGGTATTTGTATCAGGGTGATGCTGGCCTCCTGGGATGAGTCCAGAAGTGTTCCTCTTCTGTAATTCTTAGAACAGTTTTAGAAGGATAGGTGTTAACTCTTCTTCAAATATTTGGTAAAATTTACTTGTGAAGTCATCTGGTCCTGGACTTTGGTTTGTTGGGAATTGTTTTATTATTTATTCAATTCCAGTACTGGTAATTGGCTTGTTTATGTTTTCAGTCTTGGTAGATTATCCATTTCTTCGAAATTGTCCATTTTATTGGTACATAGTTGTTCATAGTAATCTCTTCTGATCCGTAGTAATCTCTTATGATCCTTTATGTCTTTTATGATCCTTTGTGGTGTTGGTTGTAAATACTCCTTTTACATTTCTGATTTTATTGATTTGTCCTCTCTCTTTTTTCTTCATGGGTCTGGTTAAAGGTTTATCAATTTTGTTTATCTTTTCAAAGAACCAGCTCTTAATTTCATTGAACTTTTCTATTGTTTTTTTTTGTCTCTATTTCATTTATTTCTGGTCTGATCTTTATGGTTTCTTTCTATTTACTAACTTTGGGTTTTGTTTATTATTTTTCTGAGTCCTTTAGGTTTAAGGTTGGTTGTTTATTTGAGATTTTTCTTGTTTCCTGTGGTAGGCTTGTATTGCTATAAACTACCCTCTTAGAACTGCTTTTGCTACTTCCCATAGATTTTGAATCATTGTGTTTTCATTTTTATTTGTCTCCAGGTATTTTTGATTTCTCCTTTGATTTCATCAGTGATCCATTCGTTGCTCAGTAACATATTGTTAAGCCTCCACATGTGTATGTTTTTTATAGTTTCTTTCTTGTGCTTGATTTCTATTTTTATAGCATTGTGTTTGGAAAAGATGCTTTAAATGATTTCAATATTTTTAAATGTACTGAGACTTGTTTTGTGGCCTAGAATGTGATCTATCCTGGAGAAGGTTCCATACACACTTGAAAATAATGGGTATTCTGCTGCTACTTTTGGATAGAGTGTCATATATATATAAATATATATATATATATATATATATATATAAATATATAAAGTACCTCTGGTGTAATGTGTCATTTAAGGGTGTTTCTTTTCTCTTTTTTTTAAACTATTTTTAAACATTTTACAATTTAAAAAGGTTATATTCCATTTACAGTTGTTACAAAATTTTGGCTATATTCCCTCACATCCTTGTAGTCTATATAACAGTCAGTAGTTTATACCTCCCACTCCCCACCCCTTTATTGCCCCTCCCTCCCCACTGGTAACCACTACTTTGTTCTCTGTATCAGTGAGTCTGCTGCTTTTTCGTTATATTTACTAGTTTGTTGTGGTTTTTATGTTCCACATATAAGTGATATTGTACAGTATTTGTCTTTCTCTGTCTGACTTATTTCAATTAGCATAAAATTAAGGACAGTGTTTCTTTATTGATTTTCTGTATGGCTGATTTGTCCATTTATGTAAGTGGGGTGATAATGTCCCCTACTATTATGTCTTCAAATATCTTCTCTGCTCCATTCTTTATCTTTTTTCTGTGACCCATATACTGTGAGTATTGGTATGCTTGTTTTTATCTCAGAGTTCCCTTTAACAGTCCTCATTTCTTTTTATTCTTTTTTCTTTTGCTGTTTATCTTCAGTGATTTCCACTACTCTTTCTTCTGGTTTGCTGACCCAGTACTCTGTATCATTTAATCTAGTATTGATTCCTTCTAGTGTATTTTTCATTTTCAGTTACTGTACGCTTCACCTCTGTTTCATTCTTCTTTATATTTTCTAATTCTATTTAAAAAAAATTCTAACTTCTTATTCTGCTTATCCAATCTCCTCTTGAGTCCTTTGAACATCTTTATAATCATTACCTTGAACTATTTAAGGGTAGATTGCTTATTTCCACTCCAATTAGTTCTTCTGGGGTATTATCTTGATCCTTCTTTTGGAAAATATTCCTTTTTTGCATCGTTTTGCCTAATTTTCTGTTTTTATTTTTATGTATTTAATAAGTTGGTTACATTTCCCAACCTTGAAGAAGAGGCCTTTTGTAGAAGATGTGTCCCAGTAGTACTCTCCTTTCTGGCCACCAGAGCTATATACTTTAGGGCTGCCCCCTATTTGGACTGTGTACTTCTGTTGTGACAGGCTGACTACTGTGGGATTTCTGGTAGGCATGGCTAACCCCCATTCTTGCTGGTTGCCAAGCCCTGCTGGTGGGTGAGACCATGTTATGAGGTAGCTGTGTGCAGAGCCCTGGGGAATTCTGGGATTATACTGACTCATTGAGTTGTGGGCCCAGCTCTAGGTAGGGTGAGTGGTTGTGAGGCCAGGGGGTCCCATATCTTTATCAGCCTGCTGTCGTATAGGGTCAGTTTCTGCACAGTTCTGCACAGTTTGATGTGTTCTAAAGCTGGTGTTGGCCCACTAGCCAGGGTGCTGGTTGAGGTGTCCAAAGTGTCTCAGAGCATGTGTCAGCCTGCTGGTGGATAGGGCCAGGACCCAGGAGTTCCTCGCATTAGTGTTGGCCAACCAATGGGTGAAGTCAGATTTGGTGTCTCTGGCTGCAGTACCTTGGGGGTCCCAGAGCCAGGGTCAGCCTGTTGGTGGACAGGGCCAGTTCATGACATGGCTGGCTGCGGAGTCTGGGGTGTCCTATAGCTTGTGTCAGCCCACTGGTACATGGGACCAAATCCCAGGTCAACTGGGTGAGGGTTTCAAAGTGTCCCAGAGCTGGTGTTGGCCTGCTTGTGGGCAGGGCTGGGACCCATTTGGTCTTGGGGCTGGTGAAGGCCTGCTGGTAGGTACGCTGTGTCTTGACATGGCAGGCTGCAGGGCAGTTGTGGTCATCAGGCTGGTGTTCACCTATTGGTGGGTGGTGCCAGGGCCCAGGGGGTCCTGGGGCTGGTTGCCTACCCACTGGTGTGAGGCAGGTCCTTCAACTAGTGCCTGTCCACTGGTGAGTAAAGCTGTGTACTGGGGGCTCTGATTGCAGGGCTTATGGGTCCTGGAGTTGGTATCAGCCTGCTGGTTGGTGAGGTCTTGTCCTGTTGCTTGCCTGTGGGACACAGAAGTCCTGGGGCTAGTGCTGGCACTCTGGTGGACAGAGCCCAGTCCCAGGGTAGCTCTGGGCTCAGGGGGTCTTAAGGTAGCTGGACTGCTGGTCAGTAGGATTGTGTCCCAGCTCTGTAAGCTCCTTGGCCTGAGTTGTCCCAATACTGGTGCCCAGAGTGGTGGGCAGCACTGAGTCCTTGTACTAATATTCTGGAAGGAGGATTCCAAAATGATGCTGCCAGCACCAGTGTCTTCATGGTAGAATGAGCTCGCCAAAATTGCTGCTGCCAGTGTCTATGTCCCAGGGTGAGCTCCATTTCCTCCTGCCTCTGTTCAAGTTTCTCCATGATCAGCAGGTATATCTGACCCAGCCTCCTTTCAAATTACCACTTCTGCCCTGGGTCCCAAGCATGTGAGATTTTGTGTGCACCCTTTAAGAGTGGAGTCTCTATTTCCCACAGCCCTCTGACATTCCCCCAAATAAACCCCACTGGCCTTCAAAGGCAAAACATTCTGGGTGATCATCTTTCTGGTGCAGGACCTCTGGGCTGGACACCCCATGTGAGGCTCTGACCTTTCACTCCTTGGGGAGAACCTCTGCAATTGTAATTATCCTTTCATTTGTGGGTCACCTACCCTGGGTGTATGTCTTGACTATACCACATTTCTCCCCTTCTACATGTCTCATTGTGGTTCCTTCTTTATATCTTTAACTGTAGAAGATCTTTTCTACTGGTCTTCTGGTTTTTCTCAACCATAGTCACTCTGTAAATAGTCATAATTTTGGTGGGCCCATGGGAGGAGAGCTCAGGGTATTTCTACTCTGCTATCTTGGCCACTCTCTGTTATTACATTCTTATATTTTCTAGCAAATATACACAATCATAAAAAAGTCTATTTTCTCTCTTGTTACTCTTCTGGCATAGTTTTCTCCATTAAAGACATGATCTAATTCTATTATATAAGATTTAAGAAGTAATATTTTCCATGACCCATATTTTGCATTTTATTAAAATTAACATCTCAATGTACATTGTTTCATACTTGCTTTTTTTCTATTACCATAAAACTTATAAAGCTTCCTCTTTACTATTTTACTTCAATGCCGCTCTTATCATACATAGTATCTGTTGCTTTAGGTTTATTTAAGTGTCTACTCCTATAATTCATGACTTCATGGAAAATGACATTGAATATGTTGAATAGGCCATAGCAAGCATTTCAGATAAGGGGTCAGTTATTTTATAAGGATATTTATACTAAATAGTATGAATAATTACATATATAATATTAAATAGATATGTACATATATATGTTCACTCAGAGAGAGAGAGAGAGAGGAGACTTTTAATGTTTAATCAGCCTACCCATGTTGCTATATTTCCCTCTATATCACTGTATTACTTATTGTTTCCCTCTATATTTCTCATTCTCATTAAACCAGTACTTGAATTAAATGAACCTACTTTGCTTAACTCCAGACAATGACTATCAAAGCTTTTAATAAAACTATCTTTCTATGTCTTTCTTAGTGTTAGGTTTTCATGTTTATTTGTGTAGTTACTAACTCAGAGGGAGAGAAAAAAATGTGAATGTGCTTTATAAAAAGGAAAAAGTTGGAACATTATTAACATATTTAGTTCAGCTAAACTTTCAGCAGTGACATCTGGACTCTCCCCCAAATTGCAATGAAAATAAATATAATAAGATAAAATTACATCAGTTAATACAAGTTATCAGAAATGAATGTGTATTGCAATCAAACTTTCAAGTAATTCAAATTGAAGTTATTATTAGTACATGTATGTAGTCCAATGTGTCTCTTTCCAGAGTACCAGCTGGCTTTTGTTGCATGACAAACTACCCTAAATCTTGTTGATTAAACAATCAACAGTTATTATGCCTTGCTATTCTACTGATTCCCTGGTTGATTCATTCAGTTGGGGCTGGATTAACTGCAGCTCTGTGGTCTAGGACAGACTAATTCACATGCCTCAAACCTCAACTCTGATAACAGTATGGTTTGTACTATTGAGGCCTCTCTACACATGACCTCTGATTCTCACAAGATAAATCCAGACTTGTTCACGTGATGGCACCAGAGATCCAAGCAAGAGAGGACCAACCCAATGCATAAGCAGTATTAAACCTCTGCTCATATTACCTTTAGTTCCGTTGGCTGAAGCTAGCCATATGGCCAAGCTCAGAGGCCTTGTGGGCATGGATAGAATGGCCACATGGAACATTGGAAGAATGAATCATTGGGGATCAGTTCTGCAAAAATCTAGGCCACATAAAAATAGAAAGGCAAAATTAAAACATAAACTGAAATCATTTATGTCTTTTTAAAAAAATTTGGTCACATTAGTTGTAACATCATGATTCTTTTCCTTTACATTCATATATCTCTCTAGATCTAACTATCAGAAACTTTCTGGCTATACTTAGAAAAATGTCAGAATCTTTCCTAACAGTTACATAAAATAAGTGACTTTAAAGAATGCAATCACCTGCCATGTTTTGTTACATTCCATTGCAGTATGGTTGCAAGGGTCCAATTTATTTGCTGGGATTAAAGCATCCATTTCCCATTTCAATTTTACATTTTATAATACCCTGCATCAACTTATAACTTGTCTTCATCTTTCAAATTATTAACTTAAGTAACATCCATCCAAATGAAGAGCACAAGTAAATTAATATTAAAATTTAAGCTTGGGCTTCCCTGTTGGCACAGTGGTTGCGAGTCCGCCTGCCGATGCAGGGGACACAGGTTCGTGCCCCAGTCCGGGAAGATCCCACATGCCGCAGAGCGGCTGGGCCCGTGAGCCATGGCCGCTGAGTCTGCGCGTCTGGAGCCTGTTGCTCCGCAACGGGAGGGCCACAACAGTGAGAGGCCCGCGTATCGCAAAAAAATAAAATAAAATAAATTAGGCTTGCATTCAAATTGTAATTATATCAATATAATTTTATTGTTTTCTCTTAATGACAATATATCAGGAAAACTGCACAAATAAATGAAGAGTTTGCAAGAGCAAGAGTAGCTTTTTCTTGAAAGTACAATAGTACCTTTCAGTGTCTTCCTTCTATATTTCCTTTGGTTGTAGGGTATTGTTTAAGAAATGGAAAATTAACCCAATAAAGGGTCACATTTCTTAATTTATGAGAGCTCATTCACCCCAACATACATGATTAAACTCCACTATGAAAATCCCATTTCATTGTGACATGAAGGTAAATATGTAAATTATTGCTGAACCGGTAGCATATGTTGCCAATTTTTATTTTGTCCACTTTTTAAGTTAATTCTATTGCTTCAATTCTAATAGAACACTTAAAAAACATAGAACCTTTATTACAGTTAAACTGGAACTACACTTATAATTAATTATTGTACTGTAAGTCAGAATATTGGTGTTTTGATGTATTAGAGTAATACAATAGTAGTGTAACAGCAACCTTATGATGTATTGCCATAATATATCATCAAAGTGATTTTATCAGAGTATTAAGGAGAATGATGGTATTTATAAGACTTTTGGGTAAAAATATAATTTTATGAATGATTTGTAACAGAAAGAAAGAAATGAAAAAGGAAAAAGAAATGCACACAAATTATGCAAAGATCCAAAATGTATGACATAGTAAATTATAAGGGGAGAAAGATATTTAGGGAATAAATATGAAAGAAAAAGAAAATAGTTTTGCTAATAGTTTTTCTCATATTATTACATTTTGGCAGAAATCTATGAGCAACATGAGAAAAAAAATATGTGTGTGGGTATTTATTTTAAGATAAGATTTTATAGCTTGTGTGTATATATATATCTTTCTATCTAATATAATGATCCAAATCTTGACATGAATAAATTATGTTTACAAGAAATGTAAAATGGATGTTAATTCTCTTTATATATTTTTGTCCTATTATTTAGCAGTACTACTTTAACTTTGAAATGTATTTATTACCACATTTGTTCCATTATTATAATTAATGTTTATGCAGTTTTAGTTTTATGCCATTTTATTTTTTTTAAGTAAACTAATTTTTTGGTACAATTAAAGTGAAATATTCATATTATAAAATAGGTGATCCAATAATTACTAATTATTTTACAGCACAGTATTAAAATGAGAAAATATGAACTCTGTTGTGAAATGTTTATATTAATAAATTTTTCATAATCTTCAATGCATTTTGACAGAAGCTTTATAGCTCCTGTATGACAGATCTTTAAATCAGTCTTGTTAACTCATCCTTGGAGGAAGGTCATTGAGATCACAATCCTTCAATCTAGGTAAATAATATAGGCAAAGTGTTTATAATCTACTGACAGTAGCTTTAGAAGTAAAACAGGGGTAATGTTAAAAAGTTCAACTAAAAATTCATTGACTCTGATGTCCCCATTTTGTAGTGGAAATCTCAATTTACAAATCATTTACTTTTGTTTGATTAATGAAAATGTGCCTATTGCCTGAGTCTAGTAAGAGTCAGTGAAAATTTGTATAAATATTAATGACTAATTATAGACTAATAAATGGAACAGTGCAATACCATCAACTGTCTCAACAGTATAAGCAGAATATAAAGTGTCACTTTGACTAATGTTCATAGGTATTCTTAAAATGAGAGGTCATATAAGCTAATTATTATTTAATATTTAATATAAATTATTTATAATTTATTTATATCTTTGATATGGAATACATCTTACTACTACTCCTTATGTTTATTTTAATAAACTAAATGGTATTTCATGATGTTCACTATCAGTGACATTCAGAGAATTTAGTTGTCTGTATTGTTTTGACATAATTTATCTTATAGGGTGTCTGTTTTTCTCCCAAATATTCTCTTGATTTCTAATAAGTCCTTTTAGAAAAAAATCTGAGAATGTGTATACAAATTTAAAATAGAAGAGATAAATATCAGGAACTAATTTCTAAATGAAAATAATGGAAAATTATATTTGAGCCTGAAGAAAAGGGAAAATATTTATAGAATGGGAAATTTCTTCTTGTAACCTGTAAGAGTAGAGTTCAACCACAGTGGCTGGTTCTGGAACAAAAAATTCTTGCAAGTCACTGTCATAACAATGTTTTCACAGCATAATGTGAATAATATTATGAAGGTTTTAAATCATAGATTTCCTTTTTTCTTCTCTTATGTCATCAACATTTCTGTTTATTGATTTCCTCTTATCAATATTACAAGCATGGCACTTCTTTCTTAAAACAAACAAAACAAAATTTACAAACAAAACAAAACAAAGCAAAATGAAACATTGAAGGAATTCCATATCATATGTCTTCCTTCACTGCTATCTCATCCCTCTCTGTTTTAAAGTCATCTGTGCTTTTCTACACTTTCCCATTTACTCCTCACTCTTCTGCATATGATATAATTGCTTTCACAAGTCTGTAATTACCTGCCTGTTGCTAAGCACTAGACACAGAATTTAATGCTTATCTCACATGACCTCTTAATAGTATTTGTCAAAGTTCTTCCATGGCAAAGTAATGTTCTTGTTTACTTCCTATACCTCTCATTTACCTCTCTTTCTCAGACTCCCTTTTAATGCCCTTAAAAATATATTGATATTCATTAGAGCTCCATCCTAGGCTTTCTTCCCTTTCCAGTGCATGTATGCTCACTCTTGGGCAATTCTCTCTCAAGACATTCCTGTTGAAACCCATCCATCATGCTGTAAGAAGCCCAAATGGAGGAAATCTGATCAAAATTGACAGCTGAGTGCAAAGCCCTCAGCTAACATTAAATATAAACATGTGGATGAACTAGACATCTATTTCTATAGAATCTTAAGATGAATGCATCTTTAGCTGGCAGCAAATTGCAACCTTGTGAAAAACCCCAAGCAACAAGCACATAGATGAGCCCAGTTACTCACTGAAGTAAGTTTGGGGTTTGGTTTGTATGCAGTGATAACCAAAACTATCTCTAAGAAAATGTTGACGTGGCCCCATATTAATACAAACCATGTATTTTATTATGTATTGGAGAATTGGGAAGTTATATTATTTATATAAACTAATTTTATTTTCGTGGAAAAGTCCAAAATGACTGGTTAGTTCCCAAAAAATAATTAATAATAAAAGTGTGAATGCTTCTTTCAAGTATTTACTATGTGCCTGATAGACACTTTTAAAATAATTTAAAATACATTCAATATTTCAGTTATCAGCACTTCTGATCTTTCCTATCACTGTTACTAAGTGGATGACTTTTCATGGTTTCTTTACTTCTCAGCTCTTTTAACAACAACCATAGCAAGGATTCAGCTACATCCTAGATATATAATGCATAGAAAAGGGATTTTTGAGTAACAAAGTTGAAAGTAACTGTAAAATACCAGGAATTATATCTTATTTTAATTTTGAGCAAATAAATCTATCTTCTCAGTATACTTGAGAAATCATAAATCGGTAATAAAAAGCATAACATCTGACAAACATTCTCATATCTCTTTATAATCTTATTTATTGAAAATAATATTGACTAAGAGTTTTCACAGCTCCATTAGGAAACTCCAGCAGTTAGTTTTCTTTTATAATCCTTAAAGCTGTCTTTGTAAGGTTACAATACATTGTCTTTTTCTAGGAGGATAAATTAAGCAATAAAACAAAAAATGAATATGTTTGACAGATTTATTCTTTTCTGTTTTCTTTATTTCATTTCCCCAATCACTTCATAAACCTGCATCTTGTCTCATGTAATGTGTGAATAACAATTATGGAAACTTGGTCATAAGGTATATTTTACATTGAATGGCAGCTCAGCTCTCCTCCCAGCTTTTAGTGTGTTATTCTAATGAAAGCTATTGCTGAAAACACCAGGCCTGAAAGATGTTGAAATTACATAAGCTCAGCTGCAGAGCAAAATAGGCAATTTTATTTTATCACATTTTAAGTTGATGTTCTCAGTCAGAGAATCAAAGAGAAAGCAGTATGTAATTTGTGTTACAACTGTATTTATTATTCAAGCATTTTTCTCCCAAGATACTGGTTACATTTCTCATACTAGAGTTAAAGACAGTGAATAATTTGCAGGATGCTTTCTTTAGATTACTTTAATGTGTGTGTGTGTATACACAAATAAACTCTCTTAAGTAGCGTGGTGTTTCTTTTCAGCACATACTTGATACCAACAAAAAGTGAAATACGTAATAGGTGACTAAGAGTTAAAATGGCTTCTTTATGCATTCCATTGTTATGAATCCTTCTTTAGCTACTATGTTTCAAAAAAGAGTAGCTATTTTCCAAAAGGCATTCTTGTAGTGATGGAAGTGTTCTGTATTTGACTGTGGTGGTGGTTACACAAATCTACACATGTGATAAAATTGTATAGAACTAAATATACGCAGTCACACGCAAATTATTACGAGTAAGACTAGAGAAATCTGCTTAAGGTCAGTGTATTGTAAACGTCAAATCTGGTGTGATACTGTTCTATGGTTTTACAAGGAATTGTCATTGAGGGAAATTGGGTAAGGGGCATATAGACTCTCTTCATATTTTGTTTTACAATTACATGTAAATCTACAATTATCGCTATAAAGATTTCAGTTAAAAAGTAGTTATTTTCTACTCATAAATTCTCTTTATTCACACTGAAGAAAAATGACTTGTAAAGAGAAACAATTCTTAATTTGCTACTGCTCAGGTGCTGTCATCCAAGCCTACTATTTTTATAGCATGATTTTAATTTTTAATGAAGTTACAATAAATCCTGATTAGACAATATTTCTCATGAAATCATTTCTTTCCCCTGCCGTTTCACAAACGTTCATAGATTGATTACTAAGTGCCAGGCAATATGGTAAACTAACCCAGTGCTGTGTATGTAGAAAAATAATACATAGCCCATGTCATGAGGGGCTTACAATCTAGACTTAGAATGCTTAAAATATATGTGTATGTATTAAATGAGAGTGAAAGGAGAGAGCACAGTTTTGCTTCAGATAATGGAGGAAGTCTTCACAAATAATATAAAACAAAGAGCAATGGATGAAAAATATTTAAATGGTTGTGGGGAAGATTTGTTTAACAGTAAGCCTGTAATCTATTTCCTTCTGTTACCAGGGGCACCTAAAAAAGAAAGGAAGAAAGGAGGATATTATCAGGCCAAATACCCTTGTAAACCTGGTGATTTGAAAGGCTTACTGACAAAAACACAAATGACATTTATTAGGTGGAGAGCCCTGTGTAGAGAATGCATTTACAAAGGTGTGTTTAGTCTGATTGGGGGACTCATTATAAATAAATCTGCAATTTATATAGTTATGGAGCAGGGATCATTGAGAAACATGAAAACCATGTAATTAATGTGGTATACGAAGATATCCGATAACAAAAATGTCTATTTATGTAAGTGAAGATTTCATGTATCTCTTAGCTTGTCACATGTTAACTCTGAACCACAGTGCTCTTAGAACCAGAGTCAAAACATAAAACTGACAAGACTTGTAAAGATAGAAATCAGATAAAAGTGTACATGGAAGATAAGGCTGAGTTTCTATTTTAAAATCTCTGGATTGTGCCCCTAAATGAACCCAAGAATACAATAGCAGAAATGATTTGGATAAGATAATGAGTTCAACTTTTAGATGTGCTAAGTTTGGGGCTCTGTGAGATGCAATAATTTTTATTTATTCAAACAACAACCTGGTTTTATGCTATTCTCTATGGATTGACTGTGTGTACCCACTTATTTACATGTTCAAACTATATGTACACTACTGGTCCAGTGTGAAATTCAAAATACCTTCTCAATTATTCTGCCATACGACATGATCTGATTGTTTTTTTCTTTTATTACTTATAACATTCTTTTAGGAAATTGCTCTCTTCATAAACTGTCTTCTTTACTAGATGTTACACATTTTTTAAGAATGCAAAATCTGTGATTTTTTTTTTTTTTGGTAAGACACAGTTGTATTTATGATGGTAAAATAAACATAAAATTAAACTTTTTAACCATTTTAAAGTGTATAATTCTATGGCATTTAGTATATTCACAGTATTGTGTAATCGCCACCACTTTATAATTCCAGAACATTTTCCTTACCACAAAAGGAAACCCTGTACACACTAACCTATTTTCTGTTTCTATGGATTTTCCTATTGTGGAAATACCATATAAAAGTAATCATACAATATGTGTCCTTTTACGTCTGTTTTTTTTTTCTTTTCTGTTTTTCAAAGTTCATCAATGCTGGGCATGTATGAGTACTTAATTCCTTTTTGGCTGAAAAATATTTAATTGTATGGGTATATCACATTTTATTTATCTATTCATCAGTTGATGGATGCTTGAGTTGGTTATAGCTTTTATGATTAGTGTTGCCATGATATTTATGTGCACATTTTTGTTTAAATGCCTGTCTTCAAATATCTTATGTATATACCTACAAGTGTAATTACTGGGACATATGGCAATTCTGGTTTTAATTTACTGTGAAGCTGCCAAACTGTTTTCACAGTGGCTGGACCATTTTACATTTCCTAGCAATGTACAAGGGCTTCTATTTCTTCACATCTTCACCAACACTTGTTACATTGGTTATAGATATCCTAGTGGGTGTGAAGTGTATCTCGTTATGATTTGATTTATAGTTCACAAATAACCAATTGTGTTGAGTATATTTTCAGGTGTCTTTTGGCCATTTGTTTATATTCTTTGGGGAAAAGCATCCTTTGCTCATTTTTTGATTGTGTAGTTTGTCTTTGTGTTGTTAAACTGCATGAGTTCTATGTATATTCTAGATATTAGACCCTTATCACATACATGATTTACAAATATTTTGTCTCATTTGTAGGTTACTTTTTACTCTACCGATTGTGTCATTTGATGCACATACATCTTTAATTTGTATAAAGTCCACTTTATGTATTTGTTGTTCTTGCTTGTATTTTTGGTATCATAACCTAAAAAAACATTTCCAAATCCAAGGTCATGAAGGTTAATGTTTTCTTCTAAAAGTTTTATACTTTTAACTATTACATTTAGGCCTTTGGTCAATTTGGGGTTAACTTTTGTAGATGGTATAAGTTAAAGTGCAACTTCATTCTTTTGCAAATAGATATCCAGGTGTTCCAGCACCATTTGTTGAAGAGACTATTCTTTCCATCACAGAATGGTATTGGTTCCACTGTAGAAAGCCAATTGCTCATAGATCTATTGGTTTACTTCTAGACTCTCAATTATATTCCATTAACCTATTTATGTCTATCTTTATGACAGTACCACACTCTTGATTACTGCAGCTTTGTAGTAAGTTTTGAAATTGGGAAGTATGAGCTTTCTGACTTTGTTCTTTTTTTCAAGGATATTTTTGCTATTTGGTATCACTTGCAACTCTATATGAATATCAGAATCAGCTTTCCATTTCTACAAAAAAGGCCATTGGGATTTTGATAGGATTACAATGAATTTGTAGATTTCTCTGGGAAGTACTGTTACCTTAACATCTTTGTACACAAATATCTCTCCATTTACTTAGGACTTTACTAAATACTTTAGGTACTTGCAGCAGTATTTTGCAGTTTTCAGTGCACGTCTTGCATCTCCTTGGTTATATTTATTGCTACATATCTTATTATTTTTGTAGCTACTGTGAATGGAATTATTTTCTTAATTTTCTTTTCAGATTATTTATTGCAAGGACATTGAAATACAGGTCATTGTATACTGATCTCATATCTAACAACCTTGCTGAGTTAGCTTTTTAACTGCAATACATTTGTGGATTTTTGAAGGATTTTCTATCTATCTATCTACCTACCTACCTACCTACCTACCTATCTATCTACATTTTCTTTATCATTTATCTATCGACAGACATTAGGTTGTTTGGTTGTTTCCATATCTCACCTATTGTGAATAATGCTGCAATGAACACAGGAGTACAGATATCTCTTTGAGATCCAGGCCTGCATAAAAAGAAAAATGAAAGATGAGATGGATGGGAACAGGGGATGATTGTGTATGATATCTGTGAGTTAGGGAACAAGAAATATCGTTTCTCTTATGAGGATTTGAAAAGCATTCTTTTCCCTTCCAAGAAGAAACAAGTTCCTGTTGTCTGTGAGAACTGTGAGATGGAGCTTGGGCTAGAGCTCCCTGAGTTTTATAATGGTGTATGCACCCTCATTTAAGGCCTCTCACAGTTTACTCTTCCTGGCACATAGTGAACATTTAATAGCAATTTGGAGACTGAATGAATGAATAGATTAATGAGGATTAGTTTATTTTGCTGTATAACTATGTAATTATGGGTGTGATATCCTTTTCCCTTTGCCATATTCTATTGGTCAGAAGCAAGTTGCAAGTGCCACTCATACACTCAACAGAAGGTATTATATAGGGTATAGCACTAGGGTACAGAGATCAAAGGGCCATCAGATATATTTGCCTACTATTCCCTGTCTCATTTTCCATACAACCTCTTTTTATATTTCCTGGGAAGACTTCCCAGATAAACTTCTATATTAACATCCTTGTGTCAGAGTCTGCTTTTCAGGAAATTCAAACTAAGACAGTATATTCAGTTTTGAGTATAGTAGTTTTGTGCTATTCTCATTTATTATTTTTCCAGGAAAGTTTCTAACTATATATCAATTTCTTTGTTCAATCATTTCATTAATTTGACCAATATTTGTTGTAGACCTACTTTATGCTATACTTGTTTTAGGCTCTGAGACTTCATCAGTGAACGAGACAAACTTGATGCCACTAGATCTACCATCTTATCCTTATATACACCTCAATCACTTCCATACAGCACCCAGTACATTTTATAGATCCTTCATATTTGACAAATAAAATGTTCATATATTACTCATATCTTAACAGGTTATATAATATTTGCAATTATTACTGTGCTTTCTTTAATTTTATAATATCCACTTTCTCCTGGTGTTTTCCATCATACAGATAACCCTTTCTTTGATTTTTTAATATTATTTTAGTATACTTTGATAGTAAAATCTATACATATTCTTGTAGAAATAAATTAAAAATAAAGTATGAAAAAGAAAATATTTTCACTGCCTATACATTTATTAGGACCAAAGTGTCCATATTGTTTTGGTTTTTTTCCTCAACAATATATCATGAATTTTTTACTGCCAATAAAGCATTATATATTTACCGTATTCCCTGCATAATATTACATTTTATGAATATACTTTAATTTAGTTGCTCTGCAGCATGTGGGATCTTCCCAGACAAGGGATTGAACCCATGTTCCCTGCATTGAATATACTATAATTTAAATGCTGTCAATACTGGTCATTTATGTTTCCAGAGTTTATTTTATTGTAATAATGAAATGGTGCCATTGTATCTAAAGATTTATAAGCATCGTATTGCTATTCTAATATTTATTTAAATTACTGGTGAGAGTCAATTATTTTTTACATCTGTGGTATTCATTTATTTTTCTTAATACATATAAATTTCCTATTAGAATGTCAGTCTTTTTCTTATTTCTTTTATCAATTACTAAATTCTGTTAATCATTATTGCATTTATTTTTAACCAGGCCCATATTTCATTTTAAATTTTGTTTATGATGATTTTGATCTCTAGAAGTTTTTTCAATGTATAAAAACATTTTATGACTTACTCTTTTGTTTGTAGGATTAAATAGGCTCCAAAAATAGAAAGTCACCTATACCACCATTATTATCTCTAGGTTTTTTTTTTTTAATTACATTTTTCTGTTAAGGTAGAATTCCAAATCATTTAAAAAATAACTTTTCCAAATAATCTTATTGAAAAATTTATTCTTTTTCTAACATTTTGAACTATAAAATATATTTTAAAGTTATATTGTTTAGTGTAAATCAATCTGTTTCTATACTTTCTACTATTCTCATAGGACTTGAAAGTGACTTTGAATTAGAGAGGCAGGGATATGGCTTGAATGAAGCTTGAAACAGTTTCTACACTGATTGTAGTATTTCTGCAGTCACCTATATGATTATGACTTTCATTTGTATATTTCTAAACTAGACTACTTCTGACTCCAGCTCCATAAATTTCATTACCTAAAGTGCATTCAAATCACTGATGACACTAACAAAGGAGAAATTAAATATGTTCAAATATACCATCTTCTTTTCGCAAAATTGCTTTTCTGTATTTTCTATGATATGAAAGGCACTACCAAAAGATTCTTGCATATGGTACTGTATTCCTTATTTCCAAGATACGACTGATTCTTAACTCATTTTAATTTAGATTTAGAATATATTTTATATTCATCCCTTCCAGTATATCCACACACATAGCTGCTGTCTTACAATCACCTTCCTCAACTAAATGATGACCTTTTTATTCTCATCGCATCTAGTCCCAGCTCCTTTCCTCTGATTAACTCATTGTTGACAGAAGGATAGTTTTAGATATAGTCAGTGTCTGTAAATAGGGAATAAAATGTAAAGATCTGTATGTGGCTGTCTGCATATACCTTATCACCTACAAAATAAAATTTACGTATCTCTGTATCATTTTCTAGAACCTTCATGATTTAGACCCTTCGTTATACTTCAAGAATAAGAAACTGCTAGTGGTCTTAAGAACATTATTCTTTTTTTGTCTTGTTGCTTTAAGTTATTTAACCTATCAGAAAAAGTCTCCAGTTGATTGCTCACCTAGCAAGTTCACATCTGTTGTTTAAGTCTCAGAAAAATATTAACTCCTCTAAACAAACTCACTTATTCTTTCTCTTATGCTTCCACTGCAGTTTTTAGAAACATCTGTTAAACAATTCTTTTATTGTATTTGAATTTTTAATTTTGTTTTCTTAGGAATGCAAACTTGGTGAGAATAAGAATAATGAATTTTCATCTTTAAATCTCTAACTCCTACGATAGTACCTGGTCATAGGAGGTACTCCACATACACATTTTAAAATGAATAGCTGTGGATACTTAAATCAAATTACAATTTCCCCCATCAGTGAAAAGAGCTAAAATTTCATGCTTCTAAATTGTGTTCTCATATTTCACACTCAAATTCACTGACTCTAGAAGTCAAGTAATTCTTCTTAGTTACAAACCCTGGTAACTATAACTTTCCCACAGATTGAAGCGTAATGGGATTTAATGACTACTTGATACATTATCAGCTAATTTGTTCCATCATGAGCTATTAAAACAGACAAACATTCTGAAATGAAAATATGTGCCCACACAAGAATTTGTACATAAATGCTTATAGCAGCATTATTCATAACAGCCAAAAGTTGGAAAGATTTTTAGTTTTTGCAGCAATGTTTTTCACAACATGAAGCTTTAATTTTTATAAATTCCAATTCACCAATTTTTTAGAGTCTATGCTTTTTTGTGTTTTTCTAAGAACGCTTTTAGTCACCTTTGTGTGTGGTATGTGATTGAAGTTGATATTCTTTATTTTTTCCATCTGGAAATTCAGTTTTCAAAAAGACTTTCTTTTACCCCATTGAATTGTCTTGAAGTAATTGCATAATCTGATAATAGGGACAGTTTTAGATTTTAGTTTCTAATCTTAATTTTTTTTTCCTTGTTGCAGTGGCCAAAACTTTGAGTATAATGTAGAACAACAGTTGTGAGAGTGGCCATCCTTATCAGGAAAGTTATGTCTTTCATCATTATGTGTGATTTAACTACATCAGATTGAGGATAGTCCATTATATCCCTACTTTGCTGGGGGGATAGGGGTGGGAAGAGGGATTAATAATCGATTAATATTTCATTTTGTCAAATACTTTTACTGTCTCTATTGAAATGATCTCTTTATTTTCCTTCTTGTGTAATAATGAATTTTACTAGCTTTTGCCCCCAGTTTCTGCGAGGTAACTTCCAAATTCTTAGAATTTCCCAAAATGATTTGGAACCCGCCCAGAGCTCAGTGTATGTATCTCTCCATTTGGCTGCTTTTAGTTTGTATTCTTTTGCTGTAATAAAACTAGTCATAATCTGGCACTATCCTGAGTTCTGTAAGTAATTGTAGTGATTTATCAGACCTGAGAGTGTGATGGGAAGTATCAAATTTGTAGTTAGCTAGTCAGAAGTGAGGGTAGCCTGGGACCCCCAAACTTGCAGCTGCTATTTGGAGTGAAGTCTTGTGGGGAACTCTGTCCTTAACCTGTGAAGTTTTCCTACCTCTGCATTCTCCTTTAATATGTTAATATGGCAAATTACCTTGATTGATTTTCAAATGCAAATTTACTCTTTTGTTCTTTTATTTCTGAAATAAACTTATTTCTTCATGAGTTATTACCAATTTCAATATATTTTTGTACTAGATTTTTTGTTTTCTAAGATGTTCCTTAACTTCTGGTTACTTTTTTCACTTCCCCTTCTTTTCATTTGTTAATTTATACTAATAAATGTTCAAGTTTCCTGAATATTTGCTTTGTTATATTCAATCTGTGACTAAACCTCTCCATTGTTTTTTTTTTTTCAGTTTGTTATATATCAGTCCTAAAATTTCAATTTGATTTATTTTTATATCTTCACGTTCTTTGGTGATATTTCCTGTTTCCATTTATTTTAAATGCATTGTCATTTACATCGTGAAGTATAGTTTAATCATTGCTTTAAAGTTCTTTAATTTCAACATCTAAATTACTTTGGTGTTGGCATCTGTTGATGGACTTTTTTCAATGAAAACAGCTTATGTTTCTTAGTTCTTTGAATACTGAATAAAGTTGGGCTGTTCCCTGGATGTTGGAATATTATATTGTATAGACTCTGGGTCCTGTTATATTTCTCAGAAAAATGTTAATGTTTTCATTTTGAATGAGCAATTAATCTGGTTAGATTCAGACTATAAGCTCTCTCACATTGTGTATGTGCAGGCTGATATATTAGTATAATTCCTTAGGAATTTACTGTGTTGCTTTAGGTTTCTCCTATGAATTCATAGTTCATCAGTCTGCCAGAGATTTACATAAAGCTTATACACAGAATTAAGAACACCCCTACTCTCATCTCTGCCCTGTGTAATGCCTCCTTCACTCTCTGTATTTGGACTTGCACAGACTCCTTCCCCTGATTCCTTTAACCAGAGAGATGGCAAATGTTCAGAGTTTTAGCCACTTGCAACTTGCTGACTTGAGGCTCTGAATGATCATTAGGGAAAAACCATGAAAAGATGAAAAATTCCAAGTTTTGACTCACTCTAACAATCTGCCTATATTTGTTTACTATTCTGAGTTCTCATATGACCATTTTCTGCATTTTATTTTGAGCATATAGTTGTTATCAGTGGATGTGCTTGACTGTAGTGGGCTTAAACTGACATACCAGAGGCAGAAACACTGATTGATGAATTTATTGATTAAGAATCCATTAACCTGTCTGAAAATTTAGTAGATGAATAATGCAATAAGCAAAAACTTCTTAAAGCCAATGAATGTTTTAATTAATGAAATTTAAACCATATAAAATCAGTGTCTCTAGATGGTACACTTATGGATGTTATATCCAAATTATCTTGATTGCTACTAATATACTCAACTCACTTGAAAACCTGATGTCTAGTAAATACATATTTGTTATTCCAGTGAAAATATCAAGCATATATTGTAATGAATTATGCTGATGGAATTTTGGACAGTAATTCCTTTATGGAACATTCTATTTTATTTAAGTAATCATGCTAGTAAACATATTTATGGATGAATATATAAAGTCAAAACTATTTTTGGTATTTAACAGACAGCTAAGTTATATCAGAGGTTTATATATATGGTCTGTTTGTTGCTTTATCTATGAACTGTTGTAGTAAGTATGGGATGGATTCCAGAAACATAATTCAAGTGTCCCAGAGACATACTGGGACTTCTTGGAATGTACTCCTTTAAGAGTGAAAAATTATGAGACTCTCTGTGCTTCTTACAAGAATGGTGGCCCATTAAAGTGCTATACTCTTGTTTGTGTTTAATTTATACTCAATAGAGTAAGAGAGAGTGACTATACATTGAAGCAGAATGTGTTACCCAAGATTCTACCCATGTGACTATCAAAAAATAAAAACAGTAAAGAAAGAATTCCCTAGTAAGTATAAATACTGGTAATATGACAGCATTATTTTCTTTTTCTAATAGTAAGTAATCTATTTAGACATTCATTTATTGCTTCCAGAGCAACCTGCATATATCAGGCCTTATTCTACATGCTACAGATACAAAGAGCTAAGCTCATTTCATGAAAACATGTAAAGAATACATGCAAATTAAAAAATTATTTCAAGATGTTATTGCTATTAAAATTGTCATTGCTTTAATATATGGCATTTTAATGATATATTTATAAAAATAGTCTCTTTTTTTCTCTTCTCTGATAATCTATGATAATCAGTATGCAAGACAATTTCACATGTCAATTTTTCATAACTGAGTTATGCCTTTTAAATGCATGCATTTTGCTTGTGTCCTCAAACTATTTACAAAACATTTATGTAAAGTGTTAAAATTATTATTTTATCTTGCAAGACAAAAGGTATTAGAAGATGAAAATTCAAAATTAAGCTATCCTTTCTTTGATTTGGGAACAATTATGAAGAATTAGCAGAATGAACATGCTGTTGCTATTTTATATTAAATTTATTCTTTTAAAAAATACATGATGTTAGGTTACCTAATATGGTTTGGTGTATTAAGATATATTTGTTTGTAAATGACAGAAAACTAATTAAAATCAGCTTAAACAATAAAGAATATTTGGCTCTCATAACCAAAATGTCCCTGAGCTCGGGGCACAGAAAGTTCTATGAGGTCAAATGAAAATATCAGAACATCTGAGTTTTCTCTTTCTCTCCACCTCCTCTCCTCCTCCTCTCCCCCATTTCTCTATAATTAGCTTTACTGCCAGTCTCTACAATTAGCTTCACCATAAGATGGTCTCTGGTAACCAAAAGCCTGCAAAATTTTGTGTCAATATCAACAAGAAAGAAATTCCCTTTCAGTCCCAAAGTTCACATATCAGATTTCACAGGTGGACTCTGAATGGTAATGAATGATGCAACCACTGTGATTGAGGGAATATCCTAATGTAATTGATGCAACGTGAGCCATCTTTTAGCCTGTGGTGTATTTGGAGCATGCTGTAGGACACTATGACATGAAAAACTAAAGGAATGAGGAATTACTGGGTCTTCTGAGGAAAAAAAATCAAGCAAATAACCAAATAAGAATTGGCAATTTGTGTGGATAATGGAAAATTGAGATGAATTGTTTGCTGAGACCTTAATTCATTCTTCTTGGTTTCTTAAGAGTATTTGTTGATCAGAGCATTTCCTCTGTATTTATCAAGGTCAGTGCCACTGCAGTAGAGGAGGGCACATATAAATTCTAGAAATTATTTTTTATTTCAGTAATGTTGGCAAAAATAAGCAGGAGATAATTTCTCTTTTTTTTCTCAGCTTTCTCCACTTTTACTTCTAAGGTTGATCAAAATTTAAGGATTGGTGTATGACTTATGTCCTAGTGCTGGCATGGTAGAAACACTTTCTCAGGAGGACATTATGGGTAATTACTCCATTATTTCCTTGATCAACTTTACTGAGAAATAATTTACATAACTACACTGTCTATTTAAAGTGTACAAATGAGTTTTGACAGTTGAATACATCTGTGAAACCAACAGCACATTCAAGATATTCACCATCCGCCAAAAATTCCTTGTATCTCCATCTATTTCTCCCTTTGCCCACTGATATGCTTTATGTCAACATATTAGTCTGGGTTCCCCAGAGAAATACACCCAATAGAATATATGTAGATATGTGTATATATGCATATGTGTGTATATATATACACATATGTGTGTATATATCCATAAATATGTATGTTTGTATATGTATATGACATATATATAATATAAATCATCTATGTATCATGAATTAATTATAAAGAATTGGTTCATGCAATTATGGAAGCTAAGAAGTCCCAAGATCTTAGTCAGTAAGCTGGAGAGTCAATATTTTGTTCCAGTCCCTGTCCAAAGTTTACCCCAGAAATGTCTTGCAAACATGTTGCACAATTTTAAGTGCATTTATTGATACTTTTGATGTTACTGTAAATGGAATTTTTAAAATTTTATTTCACAATGATTGCTGGTATATAACCACATAATTTATTTTTTTCACAATAAACTTGTATTCTTCAACCCAATTAAATTCACTGATTAGTTATACTTCACATTTTTTAGATTCCTTTGGATTTTTGGTAAGAAATGATGTCATCTACAAACAGGGAAACTTTGAATTCTTCACTTCCATTCTTCCCTTTTCTCTTCTCTCCTCTCCTCTCTTTTTCCTTCCCCTTCCCCCTTCCCCTCCCTCCCTTCCCCTTTCTTTTCCCTTTCTTTCTTATCCCCCTCCTTCTCATTTTATTGCAATCTCTGGGATCTCCAGTACAATAGTGAAATAGTGGAGTTGAGAGCAGACATCCTTGCTTCATTCCTGACCTTAGGTGGGACATGTTCAATATTTCAACATTAAATATGGTTTTGAATGTGGGTAGTTGTTCTTTCCTTTTGAATTAGTTAGATCTCATCATCACCTGAAAAATGAAACTAATAGAGGAATACCTCAGATATTTTGGGTTTGGTTCCCGGCCACTGCAGTAAAGGGAATATCACAATAAAGAAAGTCACACAATTTTTTTTTGGTTTCCCAGTGCATATAAAAGTTATGTTTACAGTATACTTTAGTCTGTTAAGTGTGCAATGGCATTATGATTAAAAAAGCAATGTATTATATATACTTTAATTTAAAAAAATACTTTATTGCTAAAAAATGCTAACCATCATCTGACAATGCAGAGTTGCCACAAACCTTCAATTTGTAAAAACACAATAGCTGTGAAGCATAATAAAGTATGATAAAATGAGGTATGCCTGTAAATGACCTAAATGTTTACTTTTCACAGGAGAGGACTAAAGAATGTCTTTCCTTCTCCTTTCCTGTCTCTGCTCACTCAAGTAGCAGGGCTTAAGTTTACCTTGCCTGATTCTTTCTTTTCCCAAGTACTTTAAGTAAATGTCTGCATTTTTTTTTCTTGGAGCTCAATAAGTATGGCCTTGGGCCCAATTAATGGCCACATTTAAGCATTTTAGGTGAACAGAGAGTATAATCTGATGTCTTACATTTTTCCTTGATGTTTAGGTCCATTTTGTGTAGGAGGATATATTTCTACTATAAGGCCCAATATAACTTAACAGAATTTTGCATTAGTGTTTGAAGTTAAATTTCCAACTTATGATGAAGTTTTATGTGATTTTTCTTTGACTGCTTTCTGAAAATATATCGCTCTGGAATCTTATTTGTGGTAATGATTTGTTGAGGATTTAGGTAAATCTCAATTTCTGGTCAGTGAAGAAAAATACTATATTGATATCAAATCTTAAGAGAATGACCTGCATGTTGTCTTAATAATTATATTCTATTATGTGATTTAAAAATTTTTTGATAGTGCACAAACACAGTAATTTACAAAATGGTCATTATTTTATATTTCAATTAAAAAATGAGAATCTGGGTGAGGAAGAGTATATATTTTAAAAATTGCTAGACTAAGACTATTCAAAGAAATATTTCAACTAATTAGTGTAGAAAGTACATGCTTTTACAAGAATGCCTTGCATCATTTTATCCATTCTAGATACAACCAGAAACAGCAAGATATCAACAGATGAGTTATGCACTGACATCTAATGGTAGTAACTGATAAGACATCTGAAGAGTCAATCATGATAATTGTATCACCATGAATGAATTGTAACATGGTTAGAAAATTCAAAACAGAAACCCAAAAGAAACACTAAAACTATACAGAAATTGATGCATTTAGTGGCAGATTTATGCAAATCATTGGACTTTATATTGAAGACATTACATGGCACTTTTAGAGGTCATTCAATAGAAAATAAAACCAGGACAGTTGACCTACAAGATCCAGTAATTCTGAATCCATAGTAAATATGAACTGTGTGCATAGGAAAGGAATACGAGAGAGTAAATTTGTTGAAAATTTAGGTTATTAATTTATTTCCTAAAAAAAATTATGTACCTGTGGGTGACTTTTTCCTACCTCCATATTTATTCCTCCTTCCAGAGGCTTCACATTTCTTAGGATCATAGAACATTTTACTATTATGCTACTTGTTTTAAAGACAAATTCCAGTTTCAAGTGTCTGCAAAGCATTAAGATTATGGTATACTTATTCTTGGGGATGTGTGCTAACTGAAAGTATCAAGTATCCTTTCACACAGGATAAAAATATCAAATGATTTGTTACTAAAATTTTTTATAACATCCTTATAACTCTACTTCAGATTTTTAGTTATCTAATGGCCTTTCTAAAATATAGTACTGGGCTTCCCTGGTGGCGCAGTGGTTGAGAGTCTGCCTGCCGATGCAGGGGACGCGGGTTCGTGCCCCGGTCCAGGAAGATCCCACCTGCCGCGGAGCAGCTGGGCCTGTGAGCCATGGCCACTGAGCCTGCGCGTCCAGAGCCTGTGCTCCGCAACGGGAGAGGCCACAACAGTCAGAGGCCTGCGTATCGTGAAAAATAATAATAATAATAAAATAAAATAAAATACAGTACTCACTTATGATTTTCATAACCTCTTTTATATCCTGCTATACTTAGTCAATAGGTATTGACAGCTATCTGTTTAAATTATCTGTGGGTGTCTAAAAATACATAATTACTGAACCCATTAACAACTGGATCACTTTAATTTACTGTTCACTACCCCTCAAGTATCTTTCAGTGGTGGATTCTGGAGGTTGTCTACACAGCACCCATTCTCCCCTTTCCCACAATAGAAACCGATTTTGTTCAGATATCTCACCTTCTACTCTTAAGCCTTGTGCCTCAGGGGAAGTTCTAACCCAGTTTCAGCAGTGTTTCATTTGTCCAATAATATTTTCATTTACCATGACAGTAATTGGTTCAGAGATGGGCAGATAATCAAGTTCTGACCAATGAGATGGAAGAGAGTCTCAGAGAAAAAGACATTTTCTATCCTGCCTCTGGATAGTGTCAAGCATGTTATGATTTCTGAAACTGCAGTACCCATATTGATATAAAGCCAGAACTTAAGATAGCAAAATGGAAAGAAAGAATGAAACTGGGTCCTGGATAACATTGTTGATCTGTTAAATCAGACAATCTGGGAGCCATCACTACATGTGCAATTATAAATATTAATATATGATGATAAAAAGACCATTTGGAGTTGAATTTTCTTTTATTTGTATCTACAAGTAGCAAAATATATAACCATCTGTTATTCATTTGTGCATTTGTAAAATTAGGGAAATGACATTGAAGCCAGTTTTGCCTTTATAATAATAAACTGTCCTGAATCCCATGGTCATTTAATTTCAAGTAGATAAGCTATTCATATGAGGGAATTTGCATGAAAATTGAATAATACATAGAAAGCAACTTAAAGTCTTATTTAAAAGGTCTACAAGGAAAAAAAAACCCTTTGATGAGATCTCGGTTTTCAATCATATGTTAATCATGTCAATCATAAAATTTACAGAGTTATGCTTTCTGTAAGGAGATAAAATCTTTATCTGTAAGCTTAAAAATTTTTACTTTTATACCTATAGTGTCTAACATATTACCCAATATATAAATAATAAATTGAACACACAAACATGTATATGTATGCATGGACAATCTATGTATATATGAATGTATGCATATATGTTATATATATTTTGTGCATATTTTACACATGCATATACTATAGCTTGAAATAAATTCATAAAATTATAATTGTTATCCCAGCCTCCCCTACTGCTAGACAGCTTCAGCTGAAAGGTAAATTTATATCTTAAACAAACAAAAAAGATACTATTACCTCCATGGATTTTGTAAATTATGGAATTTCACCAGAGTCACTAATTTATAGCAGACATTTCCAAAATATATAGAGTACAATGTAATGGAATAAAATTATGTCTATCAGTCCCTTAAGCACAGGTTGAAATAATTGTCTAACTGACCTAATATGCAAAATATTTTCAATCTTCTAAAGAATCTTAAATTAACATTCAGATATTTTAGTAACCAAAACCCCTTTATTACTCAGGATAAAACTGAGCTCAAGACATCCTAAGCAACCCTTGCTTTCTCAGAAATATTTGCATATTGGTTCAGGCAGTTTTTTAATGTATCGCTCTTGAAGAATTCAGTTCCTTAAACTTTCTTCTTTATAGTTTCTTCTTAGTTATTTTGGGAAAAGCATTGTTTTCTGACATGCAAATGTGTCCCTATGAATAGCTTCTGTAATTTAAAAGTAATGTGTGCAGGGAAAAGTATAACATAATATAGTTATTTAACATGGACATTTTATAAGAAAAGTCAAGAAAAAAATCATAAATAGGCATTCATATGTCCCAGTTAATCTTCAGATAACCATACTAATCTTTAACACAATACAGGAAGAAAATAAATATAGATTAAATGATGAAGGATATCAATTAAAATTACTGCAAGATCTGAATTATAGTCTATGCAAATCATTATTTAAATGCATTTCAATAAATTTAAACTACTTTTACTAAGCAAACAAGGACTAATTTTTTATAACTCAGATTAAAACATTAACCCATGCTATAATATAATTCTCTATCAGTTGTATTTAAACTATTAATTTCTTTTTTTATTGGAATATAGTTGATTTACAATGTTGTTTTAGTTTCAGGTATATAGCAAAGTGAATCAGTTATACATATACATATATCCACTTTTTTTAAAGATTCTTTTCCTATATAGGTCATTACAGAGTATTGAGTAGAGTTCCCTATGCTATACAGTAGGT
The DNA here is from genome assembly GCF_964270905.1 of Leucopleurus acutus. Lineage (NCBI taxonomy): Eukaryota > Metazoa > Chordata > Mammalia > Artiodactyla > Delphinidae > Leucopleurus > Leucopleurus acutus. The sequence goes on from NC_139159.1 coordinate 58,461,024, forward strand.
CCTTATTAGTTATCTATTTTATATATAGTAGTATGTATATGTCAATCCCAGTCTCCCAATTTATCCCTCCCCCCACCTTTCCCTCCTGGTAACCATAGGTTTGTTTTCTAAATCTGTGACTCTATTTCTGTTTTGTAAATAAGTACCATTTTTTTAGATTCCACATATAAGTGATATCATGTGATATTTGTATTTCTCTGTCTGACTTACTTCACTCATAGGACAATCTATAGGTCCATCCATAATGCAAATGGCATTATTTCATTCTTTTTTATGGCTGATTAATATTCCATTGTATATAATGTACCACATCTTCTTTATCCACTCCTCTGTCAATGGACATTTAGGTTGCTTCCATGTCTTAGCTATTGAAATAATGCTGCAATGAACACGGTGGTGCATGTATCTTTTCAAATTATGGTGTTCTCTGTGTATATGCCCAGAGGTGGGATTGCTGGATCATATGATATAATAGTTCTATGTTTAATTTTTTTAAGGAACCTCTATACTGTTCTCCATTTCTTCATAGTGGCCTTACCAATTTACATTCCCACCAACAGTGCAAGACAGTTCCCTTTTCTTCACACCCTCTCCAGCATTGTTTGTAGATTTTTTGATGGTGGCCATTCTGACCAGTATGAGGTGATACCTCATTATAGTTTTGATTTACATTTCTCTAATGATTAGTGATGTTGAGCATCTTTTCATGTGTTTGTTGGCAATCTGTATGTCTTTGGAGAATTATCTATTTAGGTCTTCTGACCATTTCTTGATTGGTTTGTTTGTTTTTTTGGTCTTGAGCTGCATGAGCTATTTGTATATTTTGTAGATTAATCCCTGTCAGTCACTTCATTTGAAAATATTTTCTCCCATTCTGTGGGTTGTCTTTTCATTTTGTTTGTGGTTTTCTTTGCTGTACAAAAGATTTTAAGTTTAATTAGGTCCCATTTATTTATTTTTGTTTTTGTTTTCATTAGGGGGTGGATCAAAAAATATCTTGCTGCAATTTATGTCAAAGAGTGTTATGCTTATGTTTTCCTATAGGAGTTTTATAGTGTCTGGTCTTACATTCAGGTCTTTAATCCATTTCGAATTTAGTTTTTGTATGGTGTTAGAGAGGTTCAAATTTTATTCTTTTACATGTAGCAGTCCAGTTTTCCCAGCACCACTTATTAAAGAGAAGTATATTGTGTGTGTGTGTGTGTGTGTGTGTGTGTGTGTGTGTGTATATATATATATATATATATATATATAGTATATTCTTGCCTCCTTTGTCATAGATTAGTTGACTGTAGGAGTGTGGGTTTATATCTGGACTTTCTATCCTGTTCTGTTGATCTATATTTCTGTTTTTGTGTCAGTACCATACTGTTCTGATTACTATAGCTTTGTAGCATTAAACTATTAATGTCTTCAGTAGACATTTAACATATAGTACAAAGTTAACACTTTAGCATAGCTCCTATCTGATAATCAAACATGAAGCAAAGAGGTGATGAATATTCAATTATGTAAAATTATGTATTTAACATATAGGATAAATTTGTTATTACTATCTGTAGAAAATAAAATTGTCACTATTTGGCTCTATTAATCAGTAAGTTTATATCTTTTGATCTGGTGTTTGACTTATGTTGTCCTTTTCTTTCCTTAATACCCCACTGTGCTTTCTGAAAAATGTCTACTTTGCCAAAAGGATATTCTTCCCACATACAGATAAAACATTCTTGATAAAAATCATGCTTAAGCTAAGTTTTCCTGATCAATGCCATTTGGTGAAAGATATATTGTATAGCTATTTCATTTTCATATTACAAGATTTCAGCTTACAGTGTATTCTAGGCTACTTAAAAGCTCAAATCATCAGTTGAGAAGATGGATACTATCTTCCCCAAGCATATCATTTTCACTTAAAAATGTACCTGAAAGAAATATGTTCTCAAAAATGTTAGTGATAAAGGCAAATCTGGGTCTAAAACATTGGCTTTTGGTTTCCAATCAAAAGATTTTTAACAAAATCACTTGAGCCTTGACAGTTTAACAACTGTATCACACTCTTTTACTAAGTTTTTAGTGATTATAGCATAAAATTCTACATTTAAAGCTTGCATCTCACTAGGTAAGTAGGGAAGTAGGCAGAGGGAAGATTAAAAGGCTAAATTATTTTTCTTTCATAATGTTAACTACATACACATAATTTCCTTCATGTTGTCTTATGAGATCTTGTGAGGAAATAGTAATTTATTCACCCTCTGAATTATCTTATGCTACATTAACAATAATTTGTCATGATAAATAATTTCTAACTTATATTTTAGTTATTTATGTATGTTAATAACTGAATGAGGTATATTTAGTTGTATTAAATATGCAGGAGTTTACCCTTTATTTTTAATGTTCTCAGTATTATCTCACAAAGAGAGAGGAAGCATTGAGCTTGATATTTAAAGAGTTTTAATCCTTTATAGCCTACCTTATACAAATTGTTTTGTAAAGGGTATAAATGAATAAATCTGCTCTTGGAAGAAATGTTCACTAGAGAGATTAACTGTCATTGTTGAAAATCTTAATGAGAACACTATGGACTGATCACAAAGATATCTTTAAAGTTACATACCTGAATTCACTTGCGTCTGTTTCAGTACTTCTTTACTGCTTGGAAATGGGAGAAACAAAACATCATTGCAACATAGTACTATATTATCATGAAAGGTTAATTAATTATTCCATTTTATTTATAGAGAAGATTCTACATTGATAGTTAATACAGTTGAGTAAAAGTTTTAAATTAACTGAACTAGTCTTATAGTTGATTTTCATTGGCATTAAAATTTCTCTCTATTTTCAATATAAATCAGTATGGTTTCAATGATGAATATTAAAGTATATTTCATAGGTTAAAAAGCAGTTGTAAAAGGAGAAGAAATATTGGGTCATGTTGCTTAGCAATAAAACAAAAGTCCATGTAATTAAAATAAAAAAATACTGACAATCCTGCAGCCTGTGGAACAAAAACCACATTCACAGAAAGACAGACAAGATGAAAAGGCAGAGGGCTATGTACCAGATGAGGGAACAAGATAAAAACCCAAAAATAAAACTAAATGAAGGGGAGATAAGCAACCTTCCAGAAAACGAATTCATAAAATGGTAGTGAAGATGACCCAGGACCTTGGAAAAAGAATGGAGGCAACGATCAAGAAGATGCAAGAAATGTTTAACAAAGACCTAGAATAATTAAAGAACAAACAAACAGAGATGAACAAAAAAAATAACTGAAATGAAAATTACACTAGAAGGAGTCAATAGCAGAATAACTGAGGCAGAAGAACGGATAAGTGACCTGGAAGACAGAATGGTGGAATTCACTGCTGTGGAACAGAATAAAGAAAAAAGAATGAAAAGAAACGAAGACAACTTAAGAGACCTCAGGGACAACATTAGACTCAACAACATTCGCATTATAGGGGCCCAGAAGGAGAAGAGAGAGAGAAAGGACCTGAAAAAATACTTGAAGAGATTATAGTCGAAAACTTCCCTAACATGGGAAAGGAAATAGCCACCCAAGTCCAGGAAGCACAGTGAATCCCATACAGGATAAAACCAAGGAGAAACATGCCAAGACACACAGTAATCAAATTGGCAAAAAATAAGACAAAGAAAAATTATTGAAAGCAGCAAAGGACAAACAACAAATAATATACAAAGGAAATCCCATAAGGTTAACAGCTGATTTCTCAGCAGAAACTCTATAAACCAGAAGGGAGTGGCATGACATATTTAAAGTGATGAAAGGGACGAACCTACAACCAAGATTACTCTACCCAGCAAGGATCTCATTTAGATTTGATGGAGAAATTAAAACCTTTACAGAGAAGCAAAAGCTAAGAGAATTCAGCACCACCAAACCAGCTTTACAACAAATGCTAAAGGAACTTCTCTAAGTGGGAAACATAAGAGAAGAAAAAGACCTACAAAAACAAACCCAAATCAATTCAGAAAATGGTAACAGGAATATACATATTGATAATTACCTTAAATGTGAATGGATTAAATGCTCCAACCAAAAGACACAGGCTTGGTGAATGAATACAAAAACAAGACCCATATATATGCTGTCTACAAGAGACTCACTTCAGACCTAGGGACACATACAGACTGAAAATGAGGGGATGGAAAAAGATATTCCATGCAAATGGAAATCAAAAGAAAGCTGGAGTAGCAATACTCATATCAGATAAAATAGACTTTAAAATAAAGAATATTACAAGAGACAAGGAAGGACACTACATAATGATGAAGGGATCAATCCAAGAGAAAGATATAACAATTATAAACATATATGTTCCCAGCATAGGAGCACCTCAATATATAAGGTAACTGCTAACAGCTATAAAAGAGGAAATCAACAGTAACACAGTAATAGTGGGGGATCTTAACACCTCACTTACACCAATGGACAGATAATCCAAACAGAAAATTACTAAGGAAACACAAGCTTCAAATGACACAATAGACCAGATAGATTTAATTGATATGTATAGGACATTCCATCCAAAAACAGAAGATTACACTTTCTTCTCAAGTGTGCACGGAACATTCTCCAGGATAGATCACATCTTGGGGCACAAATCAAGGCTCAGTAAATTTAAGAAAATTGAAATCATACCAAACATCTTTTCAGGTCACAACGCTATGAGACTAGAAATCAATTACAGGGGAAAAAACATAAAAAATACAAATACATGGAAGCTAAACAGTACGTTACTAAATAACCAAGAGATCACTGAAAAGATCAAAGATGAAATAAAAAAATACCTAGAGACAAATGACAATGAAAACACGATGGTCCAAAACCTATGGGATGCAGCAAAAGGAGTTCTAAGAGGGAAGTTTATAGGAATACAAGCCTATCTCAAGAAACAAGAAAAATCTCAAAAAAAAAAAAATTTAACCTTACACCTAAAGGAACTAGAGAAAGAAGAACAAAGAAAACCCAAAGTTAGTAGAAGGAAAGAAATCATAAAGATCAGAGCAGAAATAAATAAAATAGAAACACAGAAATCATTAACAAAGACCAGTAAAACTAAAAGCTGGTTGTTTGAAAAGATAAATAAAATTGATAAACCACTAGCCAGACTCATCAAGAAAAAGAGGAAGAGGACTCAAATCAATAAAATTAGAACTGAAAAAGGAGAAGTTACAACAGACACTGCAGAAATACAAAGCATCCTAAGAGATTACTGCAAGCAACTCTAAGCCAATAAAATGTACAACCTGGAAGAAATGGACAAATTCTTGAGAAGTATAACCTTCCAAGGCTGAACCAGGAAGAAATAGAAAATATGAACAGACCAATCACAAATAATGAAATGGAAACTGTGATTAAAAATCTTCCAAAAAACAAAAGTCCAGGACCAGAGGACTTCACAGGTGAATTCTATCAAACATTTAGAGAAGAGTTTCAAACATTTAGAGAAGAGCTAACATCCATCCTTCTCAAACTCTTCCAAAAAATTGCAGAGGAAGGAAAACTCCCAAACTCATTCTATGAGGCCATCATGACCCTGATACAAAAACCAGACAAAGATACTACAAAAAAAGAAGATTACAAACCAGTATCACTCATGAATATAGATAGAAAAATCCTCAACAAAATACTAGCAAACAGAATCCAACAACACATTAAAAGGATCATCCACCATGATCAAGTGGGATTTGTCCCAGGGATGCAAGGATTCTTCAATATACACAAATCAGTCAATGTGATACACCATATTAACAATTTGAAGAATAAAAACCATATGATCTTCTCAATAGATGCAGAAAAAATTTTGACAAAATTCAACACCCATTTATGATAAAAACTCTCCAGACAGTGGGCATAGAGGGAACCTATGTCAACATAATAAAGGCCATATACGACAAACCCACAGCAAACATCATTCTCAATGATCAAAAACTGAAAGCATTTCCTCTAAGATCAGGAACAAGACAAGGATGTCCACTGTCACCACTATTATCCAACATAGTTTTGGAAGTCCTAGCCATGGCAATCAGAGAAGAGAAAGAAATAAAATGAATACAAATTGGAAAAGAAGTAAAACTGTCACTGTTTGCAGATGACATGATACTATACATAGAGAATCCTAAAGATGTCACCAGAAAACTACTAGAGCTAATCAATGAATTTGGTAAAGGTGTAGGATACAAAATTAATGCACAGAAATCTCTTGCAGTCCTATACACTGATGAAATATCTGAAAGAGAAATTAAGGGAACACTCGCATTTACCACTGCAACAAGAAGAATAAAATACCTAGGAATAAATATACCCAGGGAGACAAAAGGCCTGTATGCAGAAACTATAAGACACTGTTGAAGAAAATTAAAGATGATACCAACAGATGGAGAGATATAACATGTTCTTGGATTGGAAGAATCAATATTGTGAAAGTGACTCTACTATCCAAAGCAATCTACAGATTCAATGCAATCCCTATCAAATTACCAATGGCATTTTTTACGAAACTAGAACAAAAACATCTTAAAATTTGTGTGGAGACACAAAAGACCCTGAATAGCTAAAGCAGTCTTGAGAGAATAAAATGGAGCTGGAGGAATGAGACTCCCTGACTTCAGACTATACTACAAAGCTACAGTAATCAAGACAATATGGTACTGGCACAAAAACAGATATCGATCAATGGAAAAGGATAGAAAGACCAGAGATAAACTCTCACACCTATGTTCAACTAATGTATAAGAAAGGAGGCAAGGATATACAATGGATAAAAGACAGTCTCTTCAATAAGTGGTGCTGGGAAAACTGGAGAGCTACATGTAAAAGAATGAAATTAGAACACTCCCTTAACCATACACAAAAGTAAGCTCAAAATGGATTAGAGATGTAAATGTCAGACCAGACACTATAAAATCTTATAGGAGAACATAGGAAGAACACTCTTTGACATAAATCATAGCAAAATCTTTTTTGATACACCTCCTAGAGTAATGGAAATAAAAACAAAAATAAACAAATGGGACCTACTGAAACTTAAAGGCTTTTGCATAGCAAAGGAAACTACAAACAAGACGAAAAGGCAACCTTCACTATGTGAGAAAATATTTGCAAATGAATCAATGGACAAAGGATTAATCTCCAAAATATATAAACATCTCATGCAGCTCAATATTAAAAAATAAAACAACCCAATCCAAAAATGGACAAAAGAGTTAAGTAGACCTTTCTCCAAAGAAGACATACCGATGGCCAAGAAGCACATGAAAAGCCACTCAGTATCACTAATTATTAGAGAAATGCAAATCAAAACTACAATGAGGTATCACCTCACACCAGTTCAAATATGAATCATCAGAAAATGTACAAACAACAAATGCTGGAGAGGGTGTGGAGAAAAGGGAACCCTCTTGCAGTGTTGGTGCGAATGTAAGTTGATACAGCCCCTATGGAGCTTCCTTACAAAACTAAAAGTAGAATTACCGTATGATCCAGCAATCCCACTACTGGGCATATACCCAGAGAAAACCATAATTCAAAAAGACACATGCACCCCAATGTTCATTGCAGCACTATTTACAATAGTCAGGTCATGGAAGCAACCGAAATGCCCAATGACAGATAATGGATAAAGAAGAAGTGGTACATATATACAGTGGAATATTACTCAGCCATAAAAAGGAACGAAATTGGGTCATTTGAAGAGACATGGGTGAATCTAGAGACTGTCATGCAGAATCAAGAAGTCAGAAAGAGAAAAACAAATATCATATATTAACACATATATGTGGAACCTAGAAAAATTGTATGGATGAACCAGTTTGCAGGGCAGAAATTTAGACACAGATGTAGAGAATAAACGTATGGACACCAAGGGGGAAAGTGGTGTGTGTGGGGGGTGGTGTGATGAATTGGGAGTTTAGGACTGGCATATATACACTAATATGTATAAAATGTATAGCTAATAAGAACCTGCTGTATAAAAAATAATGAAATAAAATTCAAAAAAAAATCTAATACCAGAGGAAAAAATAATTTAAAAATACTGTAGACATTTCAGGTCAATGCTTTCAAAAGCCAAACAAATCAGTTTTTACATCACGTAGTATGAAGTGCTCTAGTATACTATTATAATAACAACATTATGTTTGCTATTTAAGTAAAAAAAAAAAGTCTGTAAAACACTGATGAAATCACCTCAACAATGAAAAAGATCAAATAAACCTGAAATCAAAATTTCCAATATTTCAGAGGGCATGTTTTTCCCCTGAAAGATGAAACCAAGATTTATGTTAACAATATAAACACTTAAAATTCTGAAGCAGCATTTCTCAAACTACTACTGATGTCCCTCAGAATGATAATCTTGTAACAGGGCAGGGGTAGGGGAAGTGTTAATGGCCAAATGAATTCAAGAAATTCTCCATAAACTACAGCATTCTGAAGATATACAATAAATATTAGCATATAAAGTACTCATAGTGGACCAGCTTTAAGAAACCAGCTTATTTCTGTTCCAACCAACATTTTAGATATATTTTCAATTATAGGAATTTAAAAAAATTGATTTAAATTCTGTTTTTGTTCACCAGCTTCAGTGTCTCAAGGCACATCAGTTTAGGTATCATGCTTAAAGGCATTTTAATTGAAGACAAATAATTAGCTATTAAAAATGTTGCTATATCTCCAGAGAAAATTCTATCCACGTAAATGATTAAGCAAAGTCTCTTATGCTGCCTGGAAATAGCATTAAAAAAACTAATAGTTATAGAGGACTAACTAGGCATCAGGTGTTGTGCAAAATATATGTAAGCAACATCAATTATATTTCCCTGACCATATACTTTCTCCTTCTATTACATCCTCCACACTGCTAAAATCATTATCTCCCAAACAATTTAATATTTTAACAACATTATTTCAGTTATTTTGGTCATTTGTCATTGAACAAAAAGGAATATTCAAGACTCCTTAATACAATAGGCAGGGCACTTCATAATTTGTTTATTTATTTGTATTATATTCATTTTATCCTTTTTTTCCATAGACTATACTGTGGTGGAATTTTTTTTAGGTGATTAGGGATCTAGAACTTAAATTAGACAAGGGTCCTCCTCCCATATTAAGTACATTTTATAAGTGATGAGAGACAAACCTATTAATAAATGACTAAGTTAATTTAAAATGAGTGGTAGTGTTCTAAAAGTAGTACGTTAAGACAAAGTGATATGAATGAAAATTCCTTTAGATAAGGTGGTCAGGGAAGATCCCTCTCAATAACTGGTAACTGAGACTTGAATGATGAAAAGAAATTACCCCCAAATTCTAGAGAAATTAATAGTGGTTGAAACAGACAAAACAAAAAGTGCAAAGGCTTTGAGATTAAAAAAAAAAGTTATTTATTGAGAATATAAATCAGGCCTAGGCAGAGCATAGAGCACAGAATTCTGTGAAGTTTCTAACTATACCCCCTTCCCACCCGCACTCAGTAAAATCATTGAGGACCAGCTTAACCCAATGATTGCAAGTTCCTGGCTTTCTCTCAAGGCTCTGTACCTCTGAATGTGCTACTCATTCTTCTTAGAATATTTTATTTGCTACCTCCTTCATCCGTTTTACATTAATATAGTCTTCAAAAATTCTAATATTAAGAAATGCAGCTCAAGTTCCAGATTGACTCTTTTCAAATAACTTATTTTACATATAGCTTATTTTCCCAAAGATTCCAGAATTTTATATTTATCAGTTTCAAAGTTGTTTAGAGTTGCATTAATCCAATGTAAGTTTCCATTTATATAAAAATAGAAATATCACCTTGTATATTTAATATGGAGCAAATTGCCATATATCTTATAGGATCTAAATTTTGGGGCAAATATTGGAATAAGGTCTAAGTAAATTCCTTTTTTTAAGAGGTATTCTTCAAGGAGGGATAATTAAAAATTATTAGAAATGTAAATAGGGAAAAATGAATGAACAGTTCTCAGGTATTTTAAGTTTTAAGTAATTGCTCACAAAGTTTTTTATTCAGAGGAAGTGGAGGGACTATGTTTCAATCCTTTTTATGAAGCTAATATTACCCTGATGCAAAAACCTGACAAAGACAGGAGAAAAACAAAACAAAACAAAACAAAAAACAACACTACAGATCAGTATGCCTTTTGAACATAGAAAAATCCTTAACAAATATTAGCGAATATAATTCAGCAATATATAAAAATAATTATACAGCATACCAAGTGGGCTTTTTTCCAGGTCTGTGAGGCTGGTCAAATATTTTAAAATCAATGTAATCCAAATTAACAGTCAAAAGAAGAAATATCACACAATCATATCAGTTGACAAGGAAAAAGCATTTGGCAGAATTCAACATCCACTCATGATAAAATCATAAGCAAGTTAGGAGCAGAGAGAAATTCCTCAACTTTATGAAGAACATCCATGAAAAACTCTACAGCTAACTTTGTACTTAAGGGTGAAAGACTGAAGTGTTCCCTGCTAACAAGAAAGAAGACAAGGGTGTCCACTCTCATCACCCTTATTCCACATAGTTCTAGAATGCAAGAAAAGTGGAAAATGATATGAGGTGTACTGATTAGAAAAGAAGAAATAAAATTTTATATTTAATTTGTATATTTGCTGTTGAATGATTTATGTAGAAAATCTCAAGTTATCTATTTTAAAAATCATACAATAATGTGTTTAGCAAGGTCTCAGGGAACAAGATCCACAGACATTCATTCAAACATTACTATCATTCAAGAAAAAAAGAGAAATGCTTAGTTGTAAATCTAAGAAAATATATGTAGGACTTGGATGCTGAGCCAGAACATTCTGATGAAAGAAATCAAAGGAAATCTAGTAAATGGAGACATAGACTATGCTCAAGGGTTGGAAGGTTCAACAGAGTAAATATGTCACCTCTCTCCAAATTCACGTATAAGTTTCCTATAATTACTCTTAGAATCCCAGCCAGATATTTTGTAGATATAGATAAGATCTTTCTAAAATTTATATGGAGAATAAAGGAAGTAGAATAGCTAAAACAATTTTGAAAAAGAAAAATAAAGTGGATGGAATCAGTCTACTTCATTTTGAGAAGGCAGAGAGATTACAAACCAATCAGAATGGCTAAAATAAAATTCTAAAAAATAGTGACAAACCAAGCACTCATGAAAATATGGAGGACCTGGATCACTTTTATTTAATTTAATTAATTTATTTAATATCTTTATTGAAGTATAATTGCTTTACAATGTTGTGTTGTTTTCTGCTGTATAACAGAGTGAATCAGCTATATATATACATACATCCCCATATCTCCTACCTCTTGCCTCTTCCTCCCACCCTCCCTATCCCACCCCTCTAGGTAGACACAAAGCATCGAGCTGTTCTCCCTGTGCTGTGTGGCTGCTTCCCACTAGCTATCTATTTTACATATGGTAGTGTATATATGAGGACCTGGATCACTTTTAAATTAATCATGGTCACGTAGTGCAACAAAGCTACTCTGGGAAACAGGTAGGCAGCTTATTACTTACCTAATTATGCAGCTACCTTATGAACCAGGAATTGGTCTCCTGGGCATTTATCTTAGAGACCTAATGATTTATATTCACATAAATAATTGTACAGTATTTTCCACAGCTACTTTATTCATAATAGCCCCAAACTTGAAACAACCCACATGTCCTTAAATGTATAAATTAATAAACAAAATGTGGTACATCTATACCATGGAATACTACCAACAGTAAAAAGGAAAGTATTGATAGTTACAAATGCTAGATGAATCTCCAGAATTATGCTGAGTAAAAAGAAAGTCTCAAAGATTACATACTGTATGACTTCATTCATATAAAATTTTTGAAATGATAAAATTATAAAACTATTGAGATGGAGAACAGATTAATTGTTCCCAGAGTATGTTAAGGTTCCCCAAAAAACATATATTGTATATGATATATATATTGATATATATGAAATTATGTCTAAATATATAATAGGATATATAAAATGTATGTATATTATAGATTATATATTATATGTATATTATTATAATTATATATAAATAAGCATAATGTATAATATATGTATGTATAATAGGAGATATATATCTATATCTATATAAAGATATATCGAGACAGACAGCCCACTGAGAGAATTAAGAGAGATTTATTTTAAGGAATTGGCTCATGAGTTGTAGGGATGGCAAGTCCAAATTCTGTAGGGCAGGCTGGCAAGCCTAAAACCCAGTTTGGATTGATGTTCCAGTATTGAATTTAAACTTATAGGACTAGCAGGTAGGCTGGAAAGCTCAGGCAGGACTTCTTCTCTTGGAAACTTCAGGTTTTGCTCTCAAGGTTTTCAATTGATTCTGTGAGGCTTACACTATAAAGGGTAATCTTTACCTCAAGTCACTGATTGTAGCAAATCTACCAAATACATTAAATAAAGTACTGTGAACTACCCAAGTTGACACATAATACTATAACATGAGGATATAGTGCATGAGTCCTAACACAGAATAGTCTAATATGATTCATAGGTAATATTTTGACTCCTGTTAAAGCCAATTATTTACATTCTATGTCAAGGGTAGTAATTAAACTTTGGATATGGATTGTGTTAAATTAAATAATTGGATTAAAACTTTGGATATGGATTGTATACCATTTTAAACACTATCTGATGTAGAGATTTAAAATGGCGAACATATTAATCACCTGCAGTTTGTCATGGAACCAGGTAAATTGTTATGGAAAAATACATATCTTCCAAAAGGGTCCTGTGAAGAGTTGCTTAAATATAGCACTTTCTTAGTGCACTTAATATGTGGTTTAATTTGTAAAATTACATGAAGTTAAAAATATTAAAACTCAAAGTTTTATAAAATAGTCCTAGGGGACAATCAAAGAATTTCAGAACTTCACAAAATTTCAGACCTTTCACAAAAAACTTCAGAAGGCTTCCTGCTGTTAAGCAATAATTGTGACTTCCAAGTAGAAAACCACAGGGAAGATTGCACATCCAAGAGAAATTTAATCTGAAGTTAGAATCTAGCTCCTTATTATAGTTATTATCCTTCATTCAGTTAACATTTTTATCAGTTAATAAGGCCATCTGGAACCTATTATGACCTCACATATAGATTTTGCTTGTCTTAATTTGTATACAGGGATGCTCTATAATTAAATTATATAGTTTAAAATTACTTTTACTAAACTATATATTATGTAACAATGATTATATTAAGCCTACAGATTGTGGTTATTTTTAACTTTGTTTTTTGAGTAGGTTTGTGACAAACATTCTATCATATTACTTATGTGGTTTCTGACTTTTGCATTTGGAAGTGATAGGTGATTACTTCCAGGTATTTTATTTTCACAAATTTACAACTTTATTTTCATCTCTCATTTGTTTATAACATCTTATATTCTATGATAAGAAGTATCTGTTATTAAGTTAGTACTTTAAATATATGGCAAAAATAAAAACAACAACAAATGCAGTTCACCCAAATGGGAATTGTTCCCGATTTCATTATTATTTATTATATTCAAAGTATTGTGCTCAAATAAAATCTCATATACAATCAAGTTACAATTTGCATGAAGACCAAAAAAAAAAGAAGCAACAGTGAATTTTTTAAATTGGGTTGACCACTTGTATTTTTCCTTCCTTTCATGTGGCACATGGTTAAAACAAACCACACTTATAAAAGAGAAGACATGTGGACAACATTTAGAGTGGCCTAATGTTAAATAAATATCTGTCATACTAACCATACAAATATATTTTGAATGGACAAGGAAACAAATTTGACTATTAACATGTTTTTGACTGGAGACATATTATGGCCACAGGCATTTAGTTTCTGCAGAAATCCCCCAGTCAATATGTTAATTGTGAACCTGACTTGATATGGATTGTGGTGCTAAAATGGAAGTTTTATTAAAATTCATATTTCTTGAAGGATTATTATTCCTTTTATTTCTGTTGATACTTCCTATAATGGTCTCCAACATTTATCTTTATGATTTTTAAAGCACCTAAACCCGTCACAAATTCACAAATATTTTCTCGCATTCAGTAGGTTCTTTTTTCATTTAGTTGATGGTTTTCCTTGCTGTGCAAAAGCTTTTAAGTTTAATTAGATCCCGTTTGTTTATTTTTGCTTTTATTTACTTTGCTTTAGGAGACAGATCCAAAAAAATATTTCTGTAATTTATGTCAAAGAGTGTTCTGCCTATTTTTTCCTGTAAAAGTTTTACGGTTTCTGGCCTCACATTTAGCTGTTTCATCCATTTTATTTTTGTACATGGAGTTAGAGAATGTTCTAATTTCATCCTTTTACATGTAGCTGTCCAGTTTTCCCAGCACACCTTACCAAAGATACTGTCTTTTCTTCATTTTATATTCTTGCCTCATTTGTCATAGATTAATTGACCATAAGTGCTTATGGTCTTTTTTATTCTGTTCCATTGATCTATGGGTCTATTTTTGTGAGAGTACTATACTCTTTTATTACATAGCTTTGTATAATAGTCTGAAGTCAGGAATCATGATTCCTCCAGCTCTGTTCTTCTTTTCTCAAGATTGTTTTGGCTATTTGGGGTCTGTTTTGTTTCCATACAAATTTTAAAACTATTTATTATAGTTCTGGGAAAAATGCCATTGGTATTTTGATAGAGACTGCATTGAATCTGTAGATTGCCTTGGGTATGGTCATTTTAACAACTGCATTGAATCTGTATATTGCCTTGTGTATGGTTATTTTAACAATATTAATTATTCCAATCCAAGAACATGGTATATCTTTCCATCTGTTTATGTTGTCTTCAATTTCTCTCATCAGTGTCTTATGGTTTTCTGAGTACCAGTCTTTCACCACCTTAGGTAGGTTTATCCTAAGTATTTTTTTTTTTTTTGAGCAATGGTAATTGGAATTGTTTCCTTCATTTCCCTTTCTGTTATTTCATTATTAGTGTATAGAAATGCAACAGCTTTCTGTATGTTAATTTTGTATCCTGCAACTTTACTGAATTCATTGATGAGCTCTTGTAGTTTTCTGGTAGCAACTTTAGATTTTCTAGGTATAGTATCATGTCATCTGCAAACAGTGACAGTTTCACATCTTCCTTTGCAAATTGAATTCTTTTATTTCTTTTTCTTGTCTGATTGCAGTGGCTAGGACTACCAAAACTATGTTGAATAAAAGTGGCGAAAGTGGACATCCTTGTCTTGTTCCTGATCTTAGAGGAAATGCTTTTTCTTTTCACCATTGAGTATGATGTTAGATGTGGGTTCATCACACAAGGCCTTTATTATGCTAAAGTATGTTTCTGAATCTATTAAGATGATCATATGGTTTTTATTCTTCAGTTTCTTAATGTGTATTACATTTACTGATTTGCAGATACTGAAAAAAACTTGCATCCCTGTCCTAAATCCCTCTTGATCATGGTGTATAATACTTTTAATGTATTGTTGGATTTGGTTTGCCAATATTTTGTTGAAGATTTTTGCATCCATGTTCATCAGTGATATTGTCCTGTAATTTGCTTTTTTTGTGATATCTCTTCTGGTTTTGGTATCAGGGTGATCTGGCCTCAAAGAATGAGTTCAAAAGTGTTTCTCTGAAATTTTTTGGAATAGTTTGAGAAGGATGGGTGTTAACTCTTCTCTAAATATTTGGTAGAATTCACCTATGAAGCATTCTGGTCCTAGACTTTTGTTTGTTGGGAGTTTTTAAATTACTGATTCAATTTCATTACTGGTAATTGGTCTGTTCATATTTTCTATTTCTTCCTGTTTCAGTCTTTGGAGATCGTACATTTCTAAAAATTTGTCTGTTTCTACTATGTTGTGCATTTTATTTACATATAGTTTTCATAGTAGTCTCTTATGATCCTTTGTATTTCTTATGGTTGTAACTTTCCTTTTCTCATTCCTGACTTTACTGATTTGGGCCCTCCCCCTTTTTTTTCTTGATGAGTCTGGGTAAAGGTTTATCAATTTTGTTTCCTTTTCAAAGAACAAGCTTTTAGTTTCATTGGTCTATTCCATTTTTGTTTTTAGTCTTTATTTCTTTTATTTCTGCTCTGTTCTTTATGATTTCTTTCCTTCTGCTAACTTTGAATTTTATTTGTTCTTCTTTCTCTAGTTCCTTTAGGTGTAAGGTTAGGTTTTATATTTTAATAAAATTTTAATAAATTTTATAATTTTAATAAAATTATTGGAATATCAGAAAAAAGTTTATTCCAATATTTTACTTATAAGCTATAAATTAGTAATTTTCTGTAAGTTTGTTAACAGATAACTACACAAATTACAAGTCACAAACTTATTCAGATTTTTTCTGGCAAAATAATTTTATCTGAAATCTATATAAAGTTATGATTCCATACAAAATACTTGCTACCTCTGTCATTCAACAGACTATATTATTAAAACAAATGTGAAAATATGCATTCCTACATAAAGAACAGGCTTCTGATTTTTTTTTTAATTATTTCCTTCCACAGGAATCTGGTTATGTCTTTAAGATAATACTATGTGCAGTAAAAGAATACTACCAAATTCTAAGATACAGACACAGTATTATTTTGTAATGTTATGAAAACTAAAATAAATAATTGCAAGTCATATTTGAAATACTCCAAAATTCTTCTCCAGGTATACAAATAATATTGTTATATATAATGTACCTCCAAAATTAATCAATTAATATTTTAAGTAACCTATTAAAATGTTGGTGTATACTGGAAGAGTTTAATACTCTTAACACAGGAAAGTTGACAAGTGTAACCATGAGTTAAAAGTTAGCAGATAGGGCTTCCCTGGTGGCACAGTGGTTGAGAGTCTGCCTGCAGATGCAGGGGACACGGGTTCATGCCCCGGTCCGGGAAGATCCCACATGCCGTGGAGAAGCTGGGCCCGTGAGCCTGCGTGTCTGGAGCCTGAGCTCTGCAACGGGAGAGGCCACAACAGTGAGAGGCCCACGTACAGCAAAAAAAAAAAAAAAAAGTTAGCAGATAGAATGTCAATGTGGCTAAAATTTAGAAAACTTGTCAAGTGAGACAAGATAAGGTAGTTTTCAAGAAGAAAGTAGGTAATCTAGATCTTACGGACTGGAAAACCATTGGAGATTTATAATTTTTTTAAAAAAATATCCCTGTCATTTTTCTGTAGAAAATAGACTATAGGTTTGTGCATTGCTGGGGGGTGGGAGGTGGGGATAAATGAACAAATAAATAGGTTCAATAACTACTAATACAGCATATTGTTTCAGAAGTGCTGAGAAGCTTCCTTATCCATATATGTTTTTCTAGGAAACCTACCCTCATCTATCTGCCTCAACTTTATTTAATAGGAACAAAAATGTTTTATACAGAAAATTGAAATTAAGCTTAAAATAGAAACAATGATGGCAGGTGTAAGATTCTGATGATTATATATCATATCTTTTTACTAATGGGAATAAAAAGGGGATTGGGATATTCACAAATGAATAGTTCATAAATTATTTCATGTAGATTTTATAAAAGCTAAAACTAATTGAAGATAGATATTCATTACTTAATACTGTTTATGTATATTGATTGGCTTCTGGTCCTGAATTAAGGAGGATTGTTTGTTACTTATAGCTGTTTTGTTTAAGTCATTCTAGAAACTGCCACTTCACTATAGCAAATAATCTTATGCTTTCCATAACACAGTAAGGAGCAAACACAAATAGCCATTGAAGATTTAATCTTAACAAGACACTCAGGGAACTCATGGGGATTCTTCTGTTAATTGGAAATTGAATGACAAACTCTAAATGTCTTATTTCCCAAAATGCCTGTTACCCTAGTCTATTGGTGAGAGATGAAATGTTCTGTTAGAAATGCCTGTTTCAGTTTAAATATTTCAACTTTTTTTTTAATGTCTGATAGATAATTAACAATGAGCTGTTTAAGACAAAGCTAAAGAATCTGTTTTCTCCAAATTGTAACTTAAATTAACCAAGCCAAAGAATAAGTCAAACGAGTAGGAATGAAACTTTGCTAAGTAATGCAACACCCTTTTTTTTGGTCTATAATTAAACTTCATTTCTATTATTAGCATTCATTCAGCTAAGTAGCAGGAAACATAATACCAGAACATTGTTTTTCTGTAATTGTAGTTTTCTATTCTACTTTTCTCACTCCAAGTCAGGTCATGGGGGCTCTCTAGGATCTTGTCTCCTCAACAAGGTTCTACTTGGAATCATGGTACAGTTTGTCTCTGTCAAATCAGTTAGTTCCTGTTAATGATGTACTACATTATGATAACTTTAGTGACTTAAAACAACACAAATTTATTCTCTTACAGTTCTGAAGATCAGAAATCCAAAACCAAGATGTTAGCAGGGCTGAGTTCTTTTTAGAGGCTTCAGAGGAGAACCCATTTTGTTGCTTTTTTTCAGTTTCTTAAAGATCACCATCACTCCTTGGCTGATAACCCATTCCTTAAATCATTCTAACCTATTATTTCCATTGTCATATCTACTGACTCTGATCTTCCTGCCTCCTTCTTAGGAGGACCCCTGTGATTACATTTAGCCCATCCAGATAATGTAAGGTAATATCCCCATCTCAAGATCCTTAATCACACCTACAAAGCTCCTTTGTGATGTAAAATAACATATTCACAGGCTCCAGGGATTAGAATGTGGACATCTTTGGGGAGGATATTAATCAGCCTACCATACCAAACTCTGGGATTTTTGTTCTCTCCTCTGGAATTTAGCCCAGCCATCACATCATAACAGCTGACAATAGGGGGAATCTGTCTCAGAGGTGTATTCTCTTGCTTTATTTCCATATGCTAATTCCTAACTCCTGATTATGTAAAATTCCTTTTTCTGGGCATGAATTAGTTAATCTTGCTCTTTCTTTTCTTTCAGACATAATGCTTAAATTCAGCATTTTAAATGTCCAAGAATTGGTTTCTCTATATTCTTTAGTCTCCTGTGTTATACCCTCAGGGCCATTCTGTATAAAAAATCCTATTAATTTCCTCAATAGCAGATATTATTATGAAATAATAATAGGTGTAGAAAATTGTTCCTGTTGATATATAAAAATATTAACCTTGTGTATCAGATTTGTCTGTAACAAGAGAAAGAAAAAAAATCCTTGCTTAAGATATGTACTGTATTTCAGAGGTATCAGCTACTATTTCATTCAATATAGAATTGTGTCTCCTTTTGTAGTTACATTCACTTTTCACAGAATCAGGTTAAACTTCCAGTGCATCTTTGAATAAGAATAAAAGCCCTGAAAAGTACAAAATATACCTTGGGTAGAATTAGGTATGGTAATACCTGAGAGAGAATTCTAACCACACAAAACTGTCACTATTTTCTAGAATACTATGTATTGCATGTAGTCTTAAAATTATGGATAAACGATGTTTTTCAGGCCAACATTAAATGATGAGAAAGCAAAAGCTTTCTGGTGCAAAATGGGAGTTATAAAAAGGCCAATTCGGTTGAATTTGTATTTAACTCTCTTCAATGGTGTAATACTGTTCCTCTTGTACCTAGAAATATATGAAGTTGGAACAATCAATGGTTTGGTGAGATTAAATTTGGCTTTGCTGCCCAGGAGATATTCTAGAATCTTTTGGGCCTGGAAAAAAATCATGCTTTATGTAGGGCAAAGATGAGCATCAGGACTGTAATAAAGGCTTAATTATAATAGGTCTATAAATATATGAACAAAATTTGTTACATGTTAATTAAATTATCTATCTTTCTTTTTAAATTATAGCCATCCGTGTGTGTGTTTGTATATGTAAAAATATTTCCTTGTGGTTTTACTATGCAGTTCCCTAATAATTAATGATGTTTTTACTATGCAGTTCCCTAATAATTAATGATGTTTTTACTATACAGTTCCCTAATAATTAATGATGTTGAATAACTTCTTACATTTTTAGCTATTCATATATTTTTCCTGTTTAAATGTTTATTTAATTACTTTGTCCATTTTAAATTTATATTATTATTGAGTTGTAAAGTTTTTTATATATTCTGCATACACACTTAAAAATATATGATTTACAAATATTTTCTTCCAATTCATGGCTTGTCCTTTTTTAAAATTTTGAGGTAAAGAAAAATAATTTTAATGATGAAAGCATATTTCACTAATAAGCTAAAATAATTATAAACTTATATACCTAATGACACCTGCAATGAAATATATAAGGCAAAGTGTAAAAATAAAGAGAATCTGATATAAACTATGTCAGGAAAATTTAAGTCTCTTTTAAGCAGATAAAAAATAAGTATATAAACAAGGGACTTCCCTGGGGGGTCCAGTGTTTAAGACTCCACACTTCCACTGCAGGGGGCTTGGGTTCCTATCCCTGGTTGGGGAACTAAGATCCCACATGCCCCATGGTGTGGCAAAAAAAAAGAAGTATATAAACAATTTGAAAAATATAATTAATCATATATATGTATATTTACACACACTATATTATACTATTTATAAGACAGGATCACTTATAAGGCTCAGCTTAATTATAATAAAATTGAGAAAGAGATTTTGATAAATCAGGAGAATATGTTTTATTCCTATAAAAATACTATGTATTCTTTTCTGCTTGTGAAAAAAACATTATGTCACCAATAATATTTTGTCTTAACTTGGGCTCCTATAACAAAATACCATAGACTGGGTCACTTAATCACACAGACATTTATTTCTCACAGTTCTGGAGTCTGGGGAAGTCCAAGATCAAGCTGCCTGGATATGCTTTCCTGGGGTGGGCCACATCCAATGACTTTATGTAGGTTGCTCATCCAGCCCCTTTGTCTAAACTCAGGATTACCCTGAAGGGCATCCTAGGCCCAGAGCTCCTCCTGAGGTAGCACAAGCTTCCCTCTGCCCAATCTTATTGATCTCAAAAGTACCTTATTGTAAACTTTAGTCATGCTAGTCGGTCTCAGAAAGAGAAGCCAATCAGAAAAAACTGCATACTGTATGATTCCAACTCTGTGACATTCTGGAAAAGACAAAACTAGGGAGACAGTAAAAAGATCAGTGGTTGCCAGGGATACTGATGGTGGGTGGGATAAATAGGGGATTTTTAGAGCAGTGAAACTACCCTGTATGATGCCTTAGTGATGGATATGTGACGTTATACATTTGTCCAAATGCATAGGATGTACACATGAAGAGTGAACAGTAACATAAACTATGGACTTTGAATGATGATGACGTGTCAAAATGTAAGGTCATCAATTATAACAAATGTACCACTCTCATGGGGGATGCTGATAATCAAGAAGGCTATGCATACATGGTGGCAGGGAGTACATGGGAAATTTCTCTACCTTAGTCCCAATTTTTCTGTGAACTTATTGCTGCTTTAAAAAATAAACTTCAAAAATTGGCTACATAAAACCCACTCCTTTTAAGTTTATAGTTTAATAAGTTTTATACATCTACATAGTCATGTAACCACTGCACAGTCATGATATACATTATTTCCATCACAACAAAAAGTTCCCCAAGCTGCTTTGCATTCAGCCCTCAGTTCTAGAACCTGGCAACCACTGATCTGATCTACTTTCTGTATTTATAGTTTTGTTTTTCATTTTTGGGAACTTTGTATAAATGAAATCATACTGTATGTAATATGAGTCTGACTTATTTTCCTTAGTTTATCTTTTAGAGATTGAGTATAGTGGTTTTTGTATATATAGCTTATGTATTTTACTGCTGAGAATTATTCCACTGACTATATTTACCACAATTTTTGTGTAATCCTTTCAGTTAGAAGTTGGCAGACATTTTGGAATGCTTCTAGTTTGGGGCTATTTTGAACATTCATATACAACACTTTTTGTGGATATGTTTTCATTTTTATGGGATAACCATCTAGAGGTAGAATTGCTGGGTCTTACAGTGAATTTATGTTTAACCTTATGAGAAACTGCTAAATTATTTTTCAAAGTGAATGCATTATTTTGCATTCCCACAAGCAAAGTTTGACTGCTTTGGTTCTCCAAATCCTCTCAAATACTGGGTGTTTTCAAGATTATTAATCTTGGCCTTTTTAGAGGTGTTTATTGGTGTTTCATTGTAGTTTTAATTTTTTATTGAAGTATAGTTGATTTACAATATTAGTTTCAAGTGCACAACATAATGATTCAGTATTTTAAGGTGTATTTTTCCTTGTGGTAAATGATGCTGTGAATTGTGTCTTATGGTTAGTTGGCACTCATATTTCTTCTTTGGTAAAGTGCTTGTTCATTTCTCTATTGGATTTTTATGTTTTCTTATTTTGCGGTTGTATTAACTTTTTACATACTCTGGATTGTATTAGTCAGGGTTCTCCAGAGAAATAGAACCCATAGGACATATATAGGTATATGTAAGAGATTTATTATAGGAATTGGCTCCATGGCTATGGAGACCAAAAAAATACCACAGTCTGCTATTGTAAGCTAGAGAACCAGGAAAGCCAGTAGTATAAATCAGTCCAACTCAGAAGGTCTGAAAACCAGGTGAGCTGTTAGTCTACCTTCCAGACCAAGGCTGAAAGTACTGAGAACTGGGAAGCTGCTGGTTTAAGTCTGGAGTTGAAGGTCCATAAAGTAAGTGCTCTGATGTCTGAGGGTGGAAGAAGAGAGACATCTCACCTTAATGAAAGAGAGAGAATTCATCCTTTCTCCACCTTTTTGTTCTATTCAGGCCCTCAAGGAATTGGATGATGTTTGCTCCCATTGTTAAGGGCAGATCTTCAGTCTATGGATTCATATGCTAATCTCTTCTGGAAACACCCTCACAGACACACCCTTAGCCCAGTCAAATTGACACAAAAAATTAATCATCACGTGGATGCAAATCTATTCTCAAGTATGTGGTTTGCAAGTATGTTCTCCCAAAGTCTGAATTTTCATTTTCTAAGAGTATCTTTCAAACAGCAGAAGATTTGAATTTTGATGAAAGACAGGTTATTAATTATTTTTATATGGTCTGTGATTTCTTGACTTATCTAAGAAATCTTCTAACAAAAATTCATATAAGTTCAAAAAGGTATTCTATATTTTATTCTAAATGTTTATGTTCTTATCACTTATGGTTAGCTCTATAATCCATTTTGAATTTAGTTTTATACAGTATCAATTAATAATTGAGAGTCTTTTTGCATAAAGACATTAAATTTTTTTTTCAGCACCATTTGTTAAAAGAACTATACTTTTCACACTAAATCTCCTTGGTACATTTGTCAAAAATCATTTGGCTATACACAGAGTCAATTTATGGACTTGCTATTCTGTTCCATTGTTTTTTGTTGTTGTTGTTTGTTTTTGAAATCTGTAATCCAGTACCACACTGTCTTGATTTCTGTGGCTTTATAGTAATTCCTGAAATCAGGGAGTAGAAGTCCTGTTTCATTTTCCAAATGTTTTTGGGTATTCTCTGACACTTTAATTTCCATATAAGTTTTAAAATAACTTGTCAGTTTTCAAATTTAAAAGCCTTTGGGATTTTGTTTGTTTTTGCATTGAATATATAGATTTATGTAAAGAGAATTTATCCCTTTACAATACTGAATCTTGACTCAGTTTCTATTGATTGATTTAAATCCCCCATAACCACACACCCCCATAGCGATGGATCATATTTTCAGCCTCTTTGCATGCCTGGTAATTTAGTTGATTTCATGGTAGATATTGTGGCTTTAACATTCTTGGGTGCTAAATAATTTTGTATTCCATTAAAGAGTGCAGAGATTTATTCAGAATGCAGTTAAGTTATTCGCAGATCCATTTGATCTTTTTGAGACCTGTTTAAACTTTGTTTTGGCTCTATCCAAAGACTCATTTATTATGACATCTCTCCACTCCAGGTGGAATGATCATGAAACATTTCCCATCTATGCACAGATCAATATACAGCCAAATGTCATGTTCTCTCTCCCTCTCTTCCCTTCTCTTCCCTCCCTTTTCCTTCCCTTCCCTCTTTCCTTCTCCTTCTCCTTGTTCTTCTTCATGTTCTTCTTCCTCCTCACCCTCCTCCTTCTCCTCCTACACTTCCTACTCCTACTTCTCTTATTCCCCCCTGCTCTGTCTCTGTCTTTCTGTCTCCCTCCTCCCCTCCCTCCCTCTGCCCTCTCTGTGCAACTCCTTTTATCCAATATTATGACCTATAAATTCTACCTGCCTCGGCTTTCCCAAGATTTAATCTTAATTTCATCAATCCCATGCTCTGTGGCCTGAAAATTGACAACAGTGATTAAGCAACGGCAATCCTAGGATTTACCTCATTTTAAAAAAAAATCCTTTCAATCAGGCAAAACAGTCCTTTGATGCCTGTAGTCCAATGTCTGAAAATTGTTGTTTCATCTAAATCCTGTTTCTTATTGTGCACAGCAGGAGAGCAATTCTCATAGCAATTAATCCTTTATTTGAGGGAATTACAAATCATAAAATTGACTAGACTTGTAATTAACCAGTTATGCTCAACCTTAAAAACAGCTATGAATTGCTATAATATTAAAGCTGATATGTTTCTCAGTTTTATCAAGTATATTCATATATCAGATGAGTAATATCAATTTATCGAAAGTACAGCATCAGAATGTACTGTCACTCTCTCTTTTGTCTGCTCCACCTCAAATTGGGAAAAGTAATACTAATTTGAAGCTGGTAATTCTATATGCAAAGTATACGACCACTCTGAAAAAATGCAATTTAAAGAACTTTACTCACTGACATGGTATAAGTGAAAATTTACTGATTTTTAACAGAAAACAAATATTTGCCCATGCCAGGGAAAAATAAGTTATCAATAGCAACATTTCATCTTAGATATAAGATACCATTCAATTCAGTCCAGACCAACAACACTTTCTATTGCCTGTTTTGTGCTAATGTGTCACAAGTTTTCAAGAACATTCTCAATTTCTAATTTTGAGTCCCAATTTCAGACATTTGTTAATACTTTGATTTGAGTCTCCATAATCCTAAGGACTTATAGGAAGTTTTTTTCCATCCACACACTTTAATATAGATGGCTTTACATCTGTTTATGTTATATATCACTGGATGAATTTCTGGTTGAATTTCTATAGAGCCTCAGTAATTTTTGATTCACAAAATAGAAATTTAAATTAGTCTGTTTTAGCTTCCTTGTTTTTTATCTACGGTATTTCTAAATGGAATAGATCTCTGTATTTCACACTTGCCTCTTATTTCTTATATCTTGCCCTGAATCCAAATGCTCAATGGACACCATGCTGCACACATTATAATGTGAATAGAGGAGGCAGAGATCCTCAAAAGAACTGTTTGATTCAAAGATTTCTAATCTTACTGGAGTGTGAAACAATTTTGTTCATAGCACACCTAGTCACATCCCACGGAAACATGTTCTGTAGAGCCTCACACTGGGAATACTGATTAAATATCAATCTCATAAAAACTACTGGGTTTGGATTAGATGCAAAAGGAGTGAAAATCTATAGCTTTTAAACAGACTAGAAATAAAAATATCCTACAATAAGTATCTATCTTCTTTTAAAAATGTTTCTTCTTCAATTTGAATTATGGAGAATTATGTGTTTCAGAGGTTGCAGAGTAATCAGTTGACTAGAAAAGGCAGCATGAGGGAATTATTTGGGGTAATAGAGTAATTCTGCATCTAGTTTGTGGTGGTGGTGTAACACAACTCTATAGGTATTTATCAGAATTTATAGAGCTGTAAACCAATATGAATAAATTTTATGGTTTATAAATTATGGGTAGGTAGATAGGCAGATAGATGAATGTAATTCTGTTTTAGGGAGAAAAAACTGCCTTTGAATTGCATTCACTTGTAGGAGTAAGGCCATAGCTATTTTCATTTCTCATTCACATAAACCCCTAGCTGTATTCCCCATGAACAGGAAGACAGTGTTTAAAATGTTTAGAGATTTCTTGCATACAAAATAACCTGAAGATATTGGGGAAGAATAGCAATTATTTCCAATATGCATAATATTACTTTGCTAAAGAAAACATGTAAATTTCTGCTTTTTTCACCTCAAATATATCATCTCATATTTGGAAAACAAGTGGGGGGCAGACAATGGCTAAATTATTAGCATTTTATTTGTGTAATAGCATTAGAAGAAATGCTATTTGTTTAAATTAAAGCACAGCAAGGCACTTTGGCATAATTCAAGCAAACAATTTAACAAATAAACTCCAGCCTGCTTATTATTGCTTCCTAAATTGCTGGGCAGCTTGAAGATGATGAGAAAACTATTTTATAATGAAGGGTGATCATGAGAGGAGAGAGGTGAAAATGTAGGAAAACTCACTTTTTAGAAGATAGATGGAAGATGCAGCCAAATGTCTAATTCTCAGGACAAACTTTAAGTGCTGTTAATTATAGAATGAAATGCAAAAACTTATTTCTTAAGAGAACTTTAATTGTTTGAAAGAAAGCTCTTTCTGAACTCTTTTATTTCCATTTGAGTTCTTTGTTAGTGCTTCAAGTAAGTAAAAGAATCAACCACGGAAAGGTAATGTTTAGGTGATACAACCAGTGAATACATAGGTCAATTATAGAAACCTGCAAAACCTGAGCTACACTTGCAATGAACATGCAGAAACCAATTTTTTATGCAGCAGAAGACATATTGTTCATTTAAATGTCCTTATACCTGCATGAGGAATTTTTTCTGTGAGACTTTACAGTAAAATGAATTGGCAAAAGACCGTATATGAATCTCTCCTCTTTCCTGAATTCCTCATGCACTACAAAGCATTTAAATAGTAATGAGAACTAACATTTGTGTGATATGTTTATATCTACTTCTCCAATTCTCACTAAATCGAATGTGCATAGGACAAAATTGAGAATATTAAAAATATAAATTAAGCTCCAAATTTAGTGAAATATATAACAGGTTTTCATACTCAGATTATCTGATATAAAAGCCTGTGTTCTTTTATTTATTCATGGAATTCTTAAATAAATATTTATTGAATGCCATTCATACTCCAGGCACTTTACAGGGATCAAAACAGACATAGTCTCTGTCCCCATTTAGAACCCATTAGGGAATGAGAGAAAAACACCACACAAATATAAAAATCATTTTGTTATTATATTTGTGATTGCTGATATGAAGAAGACATGAACAGTGCTTTAAGAATGTATTACAGAGCGATGTAATCTAGTGGGTGACAGTGGGGGAGGGGTTATCCAGACAAACTGACATGAAAATATACAAGATCATAGTGTTCCAGAGAGTAACATAATAAATTTCAAGAGATTTAGGGAGCTACTACATTATCAGAAATGACTTTTTAAAAAAATGATGTTTTCATTAAAAAAAAAGCACAATAAACATTTTGTATCAGCCATTACCACATTGATAATTATTTTATTTTTTTATTTAATATCTGTACACTCAGTTATATTTTCACTGTAAACCAAGTGTTCTTCAGTTGTCTCTTTCAATCGCTGCTTCTATTCCAATTGTTGTGATTTAGTTTTCAAGAAATTTATAATTCTTAAATTGGATTTCCATTTATTATCTTGCTGTTACTCTGATATTTAAATTCTTTCATTGTTTTTATCATTTTATCATTTTATTCAACAAATCCATCTTTGTCTTGTTTTGTTTCTTTCCTCCAAGGTAAGAGTTCTAGTCTGGGATAATTGGTTTCCCAGTGGTGAAATAAATGGTCGCATAAGCTCAAATTTTTAAAAAAAAAATTATTTTATTTTCCAGTAAAATGCTTTTTCCTGCTTTATGTAAAGTACTTTCCAGTGACCACCCACTTTTCCATCTTTTGTACTTCCTACATAAGCTAATTAAGTTAATGAATAGCCGTCATTCATCTGAGGCCAGCTAACTGATTATCTTTAGAAATAATATCATGAAAAATCCTCCAGTGTTAGCTAAACACATTCACAATTCACATGCAAAACTGATTAGTGTATTTGTTTGCCTATTTGAGCAAACAAACACAAAACCAACTCTGAAATTGCTCAGATGCAAGGGAAAATTAAACATTATTGGAAAAATGTGTCAATATTCCTGTCAAGTATTTAGAGTATTTCTTACTCTAAAAAATTTACCTTACTCTTCTCTATATGCTTTTCAACTCCTAGGTGATAAAGACTTATCTGAGAAGCTTTTAATCATACCATTCAAAGGTATGATTGGCCCAAATACTTATAAGTATCATTGTATTTATTTTAACTGGTTATAAATTGCATTTAATAAAGTGCCCAAATCTCAAGTGTACAATTCAATGAAATATGAATACCCCTTTAAACTGCCATCCAGATGGACATATAGATCTTTCCCATCACTCTGTTATCTCTAACTACACATATATTCAACTTGTTGACAATGTCCCATCTCTTTTGATCTTTTTTTCTCTGTGTTTCTGTTTAGACATTTTCAATTGTTCAGCTTTTGTGTTTACTAATTTTCATCCTCTTTATTTAGTCTGCTGTTAATTATATCCAATGAGTTCTTAATTTTAGTTATTGTATTATTTAATAGAATAATTATTTGACTCTTTCTTGGTAAATATTAATCATCTGTTGAAATTCTCCATAATTTAACTCAACCCCATTTTCTTTAATTTTCTCCATATTTAGTGCTCTTCCTCCTAACAGCTCTTCTCTGCTAGAATTGTATTGTTTCATCTTGTACATAGACAGCTCAGAAGCCAGCCAAGTATCTGAAGTCAATTTTTACACAGAATCTTGGTGCTTCTTATCTGCATCTACCTTTGCTTTCGTGTCTTTCCCAAAATGTCTCAGTGTTTTTTCTTTCCCAGTGAGGCTGGCAGTCATGCTTGGGCTCTGCTGCAGTTGGGAAAATTTTCTGAAGGGAGGCTGAGGTGAATGTGAGGCTCCTATCATATACCTTCCTTCTCTTAGTATGGCAGCTTCCAGTTGGTTGGTGTCTAATGCCTGTAACATTTTGTTTTATAGATTTTGTACAGCTTTGATACATTCGTTTTGGCCAATTTTTTATTTAAATGGAATCCTTCATTACAAATGTTTTGTGTTTGCCTTCACCCTCTCATATATTGGGTCAAGTAAGTTTGTTTATTCATCCCACATTATGAATACACCACAATTTTTCCCACAGTTCGTATTGCCAGGTTATTTTTTTCTAATTTTATTCTCTGGTATGATTTAATTTGCATTTTGCCTTTAATTTGTATTTTCCTAAATATTAATGAAGTTTCTATCTTTGAATTTGTTTAGTGAATGTTAGCTTATTTCCTTTCTGAAATGCTTCTTCAAATCTCTTGTTCACTTTTCTATTATATTGTCTTTGTTCTTATAGAATTATAAAGGTTTTTCATATATCCTGAAATCTTTGTACCTTTGTGTTTTACAAATATCTTCTCAGACTCTATAATTTAATAGTGTCTTTTAATGAACATAATTTCTTAATTTTCGTGTAGTCCATTTTATCAATGTTTTAGGTATGACTAGTCCTTTTTTTGTCCTATATAAAAAAACTTTCTTTACCTCAGCATGATCAAAGTATTCTCTGATATAATCTTGTATAATGCTTATTGTTCTTCTGTACAGAATTATATTAGCAATCTATCTACAATAAATTTTATGTACTTACAATTGAAATAGGGGTAAAGTTTTATTTTTGTCATGTGCATATGTAACTGAACTAGCACAGTGTTCCCCAAAACATCTTCTCACTGTAATGTAGTGTCATCTTTGTAATATAATGTGTCTTTTCTTTTTTTAAGCTATTTGCTTCAGTTAATATTTATCCTCACTTGTATAACACCATACTGCTTTAATTAGAAAAGATTTTAAAAATCTTGACAAAGGGTAGGAAAATACCTCCTTATATTGTTTTGTTTTGTTTTCTATCATTTGTTAGTCATTTTTGTTTCTTTGATTTTTCATATTTAATTTTGTAATTAGCTTGCCTTTTTCATATAAACTTTTCTTAGAGCTTCATATTTTATTGAATATGTAATATATTTATGTAATACATATATAAATATATGTAAGCTATATCTTTTACATCTTGATCTTGATGTAAAAGATTATATATTCAGATGCATACATAAATTTGTGCAACATTGGTGAAAAATTTACCTCTTTATAATAAAAGTTTTCCAATGCATGATTATATTCTCCATGTATTGGATCTACTTTATTTATTTATTTAAATAAATAAATTTATTTATTTACTTTTGGCTGCGTTGGATCTCTGTTGCTGCGTGCGGGCTTTCTCTAGTTGCAGTGAGCAGGGGCTACTCTTCCTTGTGGTGTGCGGGCTTCTCATTCTGGTGGCTTTTCTTGTTGTGGAGCATGGGGTCTAGGAGCGCAGGCTTCAGTAGTTGTGGCACACGGGCTCAGTAGTTGTGGGCTCACTTTGTTGTTCCGCGGCATGTGGGATCTTCCCGGACCAGGGCTAGAACCTGTGTCACCTGCATTGGCAGGAGGATTCTTAAACACTGTAACATCAGGGAAATCCCTGGATCCACTTCAAATTCTCTCAAAGTAGTTTATAATTTTCTTAGGTTTCCATATTTTAAATGCTTTATATCTTGGACTTAATTTTTTTTTCTGATTTAAAAGATCTTTTAAAATTGTATGCCTAATGGGTTTTTTGCCACTTCTTTGATGCTAAATCAGCAAATATGCTAAATTTATTAAACAATTCTAAAAATGTATTTATAGATTTATTTTAATTTTCTCTGTACACAAACGTATCATCAGTAAATGATTACTTTGATTACTTTATTTCTGATCTTTGAGCCATTTTGTTAATTTTATCATATCACATTTTCAATAATAGAAGTGGAGATTTACTGAACTGGAGACATAGCTTGTATCAATATTATGCGAGGATTAACCTGTTTTTCCTTCTGGTGATGTCCTTTTAGGTGTTCTTATAAAAGTTTTTATGGCTACATAAACAGGTGACAAAGTTCTCTTTTTCCTTCATTCTGAAAGAACTTAGGAAAAATGTACATTTATATGTTCCACAAATATTTGATTAATTCACCTGTGAAGCAATTTGAGCTTAGTGTTTCTGTAGTGGGAAAATAAACATTTTTAATAATTATAAAACTGTTCACTATTTTTCATTTTCTTGTATCAATTTTGGTGTACTTTGCTTTTCTAATTCCTATCCAGTTTCATTGTAATTTTCAAATTAATTTTCATAAAAATTTTGTAATACCTTCTCAAAATTTGTTAATGCTGGTAATATATGAAGTGTTTTACTTTATTTTCATGACACTTGTGATTATTTTTCTTGATTATTTTCACCAGAAGTTTGTAAATATCATTAGACTTTGCAAAGAAACTATTCTAGCTGCTACTGATTTTCTGAAATTTTTTTTGTTTAATAATCTTCTTTCTCTTCAAATTTTTACTATTCCATCCTTCTGTTTTCATTGAGTATAATATGATTTATTTGGGTTAATTTACTTCTTCCTGAAAAAAATATATTTTGTACTTTAACTTACAATTTTCTATTTATGCCAATTATGTCAGTTTCACCATGTCATGCTCAAATCTTCTTGAACATGACATACATACATATCTACACATATATTTGTTTGCTTTTCTATCAGTTACATAGATTTGTGTGCTAAATTCACACACTAAGATTTATTAATTTTCTATAAAAATTTATTTTCTATTAAAAACTCAGTTTTTCCCTTCCTATGTAGGGAAAAAAAACAGTTCTCCCCTTTTATGTTTCTCTTCCCTGTGAGTCCCTTTACTACTTACACAGAACCATTTAGTTCTTTTTTTTTTAATTGAAGTATAGTTGATTTACTACATTGTGCCAGTCTCTGCTGTACAGCAAAGTGACTCAGTTATACACATATAGACATTCTTTTTTTTTTATATTCTTTTCCACTGTGGTCTGTCACAAGATATTCAATAGAGTTCCCTGTGCTATTCATTAGGATCTTGTTGTTTATCCGTTCTAAATGTAATAGTTTGCATCTACCAACCCCAAATTCCCAGTCCATCCTTCTCCCTCCCTGCTCCCCCTTGGCAATCACAAGTCTGTTCTCTATGTGTATGAGTCTGTTTCTGTTTTGTAGATAGGTTCATTTGTGCCATATTTTAGATTTCACATATAAGAGATATCGTATGGTATTTGTCTTTCTCTTTCTGACTTCACTTAGTATGATAATCTCTAGTTGTATCCCAGAACGCTTTACTTCTGACACTTCTGGTCAACAAATGTGTGGAGGTTTTCCATCCACACAAGCAATTCTCTGTGACACCATCTTGGTGTCCTACAATTTAACTCAATTCTAACACTTTCTACCCAGTGATAGGGTCATATCCCACAAGTTAAGGGCTCAGTTACTTAAGACTTCCTCCCTGCTCCCAGCTTCAGACACCAGTTACAAGTCAAAATTATCGCTTGTGCTTCTGACCTACTGGCTATAGATCTGAGGTTCCAATGACCCCCCTACTTGGGTTCCATTAATTTGCTAAAGCAGCTCACAGACATCAGAAACACTTAATTATGTTTAGCAGTTTATTAAAGAATATGATGATACAAATAAACAGCTTGATGAAGAGATACACAGGGTGAGTTCTAGGAGGGTCCTGAGCACAGGAGTTTCTGTCCCCTTGGAGCTGGTGTGCTTCACATACCTGGTATGGATGTATTAGCCAACCCAGAAGCTCTCTGAACCCCCTAGTATTGGGGATTTATTGAGGCTTCCTCACTTAGGCCTGATCTATTACTAACTCCAATTCTAGTCCCTCTCCCCTTTCTGGAAGATAGGGGTGTGGGGCTGAAAATTCCAAGGTTCTATTAATTGCTTAGTCTTTCTTGTGACTAGCTTCCATTCAGGAGTCATCATAGCTCACTCAGAGTCACCTCAGTAGAACAAGAGATGTTCCTCGTGCTCTTATCACTTAGGAATTTACAAGGGTTTCAGGAGTCATGTGTCAGGGACTGATGTCAGACATAAATATTAGAACAATAGATGTGCCTGGTGTTCTTATGACTCAGGAAATTACAAGTGTTTTAGGAGCTCTGTAAGAGGAATCAGGGGCAGAGACCATTACGTATATATTTTTCTATTGTTTCATAGCCCTAAACTGTGTACTCTATTATCTTCAGCTCTCTTTGATATGTATCTGATCATTTTTCTTCCTCAACAAATCCTATGCTCCCTGATTTATACTTAGGAAGCTAATGTTAGTAGGAATACAAGTAATAGTAGTAGTAGTAGAAGCAGTAGTAGTAGTAATTGTAAAGTAATTCATGGAATTACCATGTCATAGACACTCTTAGAAATTTTCATATAGTATTTCTGATTTTCATATTCCCATTTTTTAAGTAAGACAAGTGGGGCTCTATATTCATCTTTCCCAGGCTTCTAAGCTACTAAATGGTAGTCCTAAGTTTTGATACCAGATCTATCTGCTTTAAAACATGTGCTCATTTGAGGTTGTTTAATAATCCCTAGAAAAATTTCTGCATATGTTAATCTCAGGGTAAGTGCTCATTCATGCTTCTTAATTGATTCACCTTAAATAAGTCCTTTTGTGTTTTCATCCTGTTAAAATTTGTGAGACATTCAAATTTGTTTTACATAATATTTCAGTAAAATTAAGTAAATAAAACAATCCTGCCCAAGTTATCTTCCTTGTTACATACAACATTTGTGATTTTTTTTCTTCTTTTCATCATTGACCAAATAAAAGCCTGAAGTTTTCAACTCTGCTCTTAATTTAGTTATTATGGTTCAAGTAAGTGGTTTTTCCAAGGTGTTTTCATGCTGAACTGGGAGCCTCTTTTCTCAGCGCATCTCCTGACTTAGCAACCTCCACTTAAAGTATCCATACCCCTTCTCTCATCAAAACCTGCTACAGGAGTTAATTAGATATTGATTATTTATGATATATCAAAATATACAGCAATGATCAAACTCCTCCATTGTGGATGATTGGTGTTCTCAGTGGTCGCTGAATGGAGGGCTTGTTCTATGGTTAGAAGAATTCCATGTATCAATGACCACATGGGGAAGTTGTATGTTCTTATTTCCTCTAATATTATACATTTGCTTATTTACTCTATGATGCTCTTTCCACTACTATGTACGTCTGTAGGAAAAAGTTTCCATGTAAGAAATGGAGTTACCAATCAAATCTCCTCTTTTGTAAAATGGGGGCTTAACTAAATTATTTGGAGGTAAATGTTCTTTGATTACTTGATGTTACTGCACAACAAAGATCTCAATAATCGTTAGATTCGTCATTGTAATTTGTTTAAATTACTGCTCTTCTTATGTAAAAGAAAGGCAAAACTCATTTTCCAATTCCATCAAACTGTTTAACCCAGGGAAGTCTGCTAAATTCATTCAGTTCTTGTACACAGTACACCAACCTTTGTGTGACATTTTAGAGATATTTCTGAAGTGTTAACGCTATTGCAAAGACTGGAATTTATATCAAACATTTTTTGAAATCAAGCAGTGTGTTCAAAGTTCCTTTGAACTTAATTATAAATGATTTAAAGTCTAATAGTCTTCAGTAAATGATTTATTATAACATCTAATGCACAGTCTTTTCAATGGTATAATAATTTTCTAGTTCATTGCAGCCATTTGAAAATGACATAAAAGCTTGTTTCACTTAAAATATCTTCTTGTTGCTAATGATTTATTGTTGTTCTCCCAAGGCATTCCAAATAGTTAATAAAATTTTCTTATCACTACAGTTTTAAGAAAGATTTTATGAATTCCACGTCGCTGCATCAATCATTTCTGTAAAAAGAAATCATCTTTTTAATTGATACTATTTTGTAAAACCAAGATAATGAACAAAGATATAGATAGAAAGATGACTGATAAGATACATAGATATTTAAATTAAGCACTAAATCAGACTATGTTCTAGGTACTTCAAATATATAAGAGGACAAAATAAGGATCCTATATTTATGAAGCTTAATTCTAGCATGTTAAAAATCAAAGGAATTCAATAGTTCCCTTATCCTTAAAAGCTTCCAGATTAGTAACAGTACATTACTATGCCATTTTAATATATAGAGCCAGAGGTTTACTTTCCTTTACAACTCTCTTACTATATGTTATCAATCTTCAAATTTTAATGAAC
Source organism: Leucopleurus acutus (assembly GCF_964270905.1). Taxonomy (NCBI): domain Eukaryota; kingdom Metazoa; phylum Chordata; class Mammalia; order Artiodactyla; family Delphinidae; genus Leucopleurus; species Leucopleurus acutus. The sequence goes on from NC_139159.1 coordinate 58,496,202, forward strand.
ATTAGTGTTTTCATTCTTCTTTTCAGTAGAAACTTGATTTCTTATATGTGTTATAAGATAACTTTATATTTTACTCCATTACACAGTATTGTCTCATATTAAATCCATCTGTGTAAGCACACAGAAATTCTTTCATGTTCAAAGTTCTTAACACCTGCCTTAAATTGTATCCATGACAAAAAAGTATGTGTGTCAAACACACACACACACACACACACACACACAGTAGCAATCTGTTGAACAAAAATGCAAGTAGCATTTCAAAACACTTCCATACTCTTACTTTGATATTTAAAGTATGTAGATATTTTGAGCAATATTAGAAAATATTTACACTCTCAGCAATTGTGAGAAGTTATAACTAGAAAGTGATTATGATGCAACATTTGGCAGATAATTTCCTAAGACATTTCATGTTTGAAGACATGCTAAGTATTCTTTTGTCTTTGTTCTCTTAAATTCCTTTACTAAATTTTGTTTTAATTTGAATATCTGGAAATAACATACCTAATTCAGTTTCCTGCAGAAATTCCTTTACCAAATACCTAGGTATTTAGCTTTAATAGAAAGCTGATATGAGAATTTTAGATTGAAAAAAATTATTTCTGAGTCTGTTGCACATCTGTTGAAGACAATGGCATTTAGATAAGATCCCATGTAATAAATTCTGAAAAACTTTTGTCCATTCCTATAAACACATTTACTTTCATCAGATAGAGAAAACTTGTAATGAAACGTGCTTCCATTCCATGTTGCCAGGAAATGCAGCATTAACTCTTTGTTTAACAATAATAATAATAGGGTAATAATGATATAATAATTATTGTATAATTGAATACTTATAAGTATTGTATAATTAGATATTATTACAATAATGTAATAACCTTATTTTAACCTTGTAATAAGGTTGAAAATATTAACAACCATAATAATGAGAATTCAGGTGTCAGTTTCATCTATGTCTTATTCTTTTTACCGTTTTGTTTCATTTTCTTTTTAAGAAGAGTTTTTATGAGGTAGAATTGACTTACTTCACATTTAAAAACATTCAAATTGATAAATTTTGATATATGTAACATCACAAGTATCAAGATAAAGAAAACATCCATCACCATCCAAAAGTTTTCTTCTGCCCATTTGTCATGTGCCTCCTTTGATCGCTCCTGCCACCACCCCCCTACTTCATTACCAAACGAATATTGATGTACTTTATCCCTATATAGATTAGTGTGAATTTTCTACATTTTATGATTAATAGATTCATATATTGTATAGCATTTTTTGTCTGGATTTTTTCATTCAAAGTAATGATTTTAAGATTCATCCATGTAGTATATATCAATAATTAATACCTTTTTATTATTAAATAAGATTGCACTGTATGTGTATACACTGTATGTTTTTAATACAGTTTGTTTTTCCATCAACCTGAAGATGAACATTTGGGTTGTTCCTAGTTTCACAGTATTACAAATAAAACTACTATGACCATTCATATAAAAGTCTGTATGGATATTTGCTTTTATTTCTCTTGGTTATATACCCATCAGTGATATGAGTGTATCTTATGATATGAGTGTATCTTTTGTTTAAGTTTTAAGCAGCTGCCATATAGGTTTTATTTTTTTTTAATTATTTATTTATTTTTGGCTATGTTGGCTCTTCCTTGCTGTGCGTGGGCTTTCTTTAGTTGTGGGGAGCAGGGGCTACTCTTCGTTGTGGTGCATGGGCTTCTCATTGCAGTGGCTTCTCTTGTTGCAGAGCACGGGCTCTAGGTGCACAGGCTTCAGTAGTTGTAGCTGGCAGGCTCTAGAGCACAGGCTCACTAGTTGTGGCACATGGGCTTAGTTGTTCTGTATCATGTGGGATCTTCCCGGACCAGGGCTCGAATCCGTGTCGCCTGCATTGGCAGGCAGATTCTTAACCACTGCGTCACCAGGGAAGTCCTGCCATATAGGTTTTAAATATGGCTGTACCATTTTACATTCTCACCAAGAGTTAATGAGAATTCCAGTTATACCATAGCATCACTAATACTTGGTATGGTCAGTCTTTTGTATTACATCGTGGTTTTATTTTTTCATTTAATTAATGGCTAAAAATGTTGAATATATTTTCATGTAGATGTTTGCCAACTGTATATCTTCTTTGGTGAAGAACCTTTTCAAATATTTTGCGTATTTATAAAACATATTATTTGTACTAGTATTATTGAATTTTGAATCATTTATATGGTGTGAGTACAATACCTTTATCAGGCATATTTGCAAATACATGGGCTGACTCTATGGCTTGTCTTTTCATTCTCTTAGCAGTATCTTTCAAAGAACAGTATCTTTCAGTATCTTTTTAATTATAATGAAGGCTGATTTATCAATTTATTCTTTTACTGATTATACATTTAGTGTCATACTTAAGCAATCTGTGCCTAATCTTGTACAGGTGGGTGAGACTCCTTTCTGAATCCTTGGCATATGATGATGGATCCTACAGCTCCTACCTACAAAGGCACTTTTTCCCATAGATGAATACCAAATTGTTGTAGAGGGAAATATGATGAGGGATGTCTTATTTGGTCATGCTGTTGATGTCACTAAGGTAAGCATGTTTACAGGCACTACAGTTGTTGTGATAAACAAACAGACATTCTCCTCAAAGAGCTTATATTCAAGGCAAAAAGACAATGAATAAACAAAGTGTCAGTAGGTGGCACATCTTGGTGAAGAAAAATAAAGCCGAGTCAGAACAAAGAATGATAGGCAGTACTACTCTGTTATAAAGGAGATCAATGAAGGCTTGTCTTTTAAAATGTTATTTAAGCTAGACTTGAAAGATGAGAATAAGAGATTCAAGTGGTTATTAGGAGACAAGACAGCATCCAGTACAAATGCCCTAGGGTGAGAGTTTTCTTATTAAATTAAGTCATATAAAATAGCCAAAAATTGACTGGTTTTCACCTACAAAAACACCTATTTCATATGTTCCAAGCTTCCATGTCAAGGAACTATGAAGAGGCCAGTGTGTGTGTGAAGAATGGGAATTGAAGTGTTCAGAAAGATGGGGTCATGGAATAGATCATTTAGCACCTTGTAAATCAGGTATTGGGTTCATTAATATTAGACAGGTATTAGGGTTCACTCTGAAAGAACTGGAAAGCTACTGGAGAATTTGGAGGAGAGGAGTAACATGATTTAGATTTTAGATAGGTCACTCAGACTACCCTGTTGAATCCAGGTTGGTAGAGGGGTAAAGTGAAAATAAGAAGACAAATTTGTAAACGATAACAATGAAAGTCCTTGGACTTTGACCCAGTGTGGGTGCTGTAGATGTACTGAGAAGTAGTTAAATTCTAGATATATTTAAGATAAATTTTCAACCATAGTTTTAGGCAGTTTAACATGAATTTGAGAGAAAGAAGGGAGTCAAATATTCCTCCAATAGCTTCTGCCTGAGCAAACTAAAGAGTAGAAGAATTGCTAATATGGGGAAAAACGCAAGAGGGAAAATGTATTCTTAGGAGTGGAAACATAAGTCAAGACAATTCAATTTAGATAATTTTGAGAAATCTCTTGGGCATCTACATAGTTATCTCAAGAAAGCATCTGGATATATGAGTCAAATTCAGGGATGAGATTTGGACTAGGTATGTAAATTAGGGATTCAGCATATACATAGCATTTAAACTCATAAAATTGAATGAAATCATCTAGAAAGTGAACATATAAACTATAATAACACCAACAACAGCAAATATATCTGGGCTTGAAATAATTGAATTGAGTGTTCTAATTACCAGAAATAAAAAGAGAAAAAACTGTCAGAACTGTAAGCATGATTTAATGCTGAAACAACCTTGAAGTTCCAGAGGCTGATATAGGCTCTAAAAGTTAGGGGCCGATTATGTAACATCCACACGTGAATATTAAAATGCTTCCTAGGTGCTCAGAGTTGAGGCTGTTGGAACTGAACTCCTGTACAAAGCTTGGTTATTCTAAGAATGCTCCATCTGTGAAAGAGGAACTAGGAAAACTCTGTTCATGTTTCCTGCAATAGAGCAAGATTATATGCCATCTGCCTTATCTCTTGATTAGGGAAAAATAACCCAGGAGCAGTGAAAAGTCAAGACCGCATAAGAGTTTTGGGGTTGAATAATACTTCCTGCTAGTTGCCCAGTTTCAAAGCCCAGACATTATTAAAATTGACCACTACTGTTGAAAACTATAGTAGGAAAAATATCTCTATTTAGAGACACTTGAATGATCAGAACACATGAATACTCTGTAGGGGAAAACTTTTAAACCTCATGTAAGATAGAGCTAGTATCTCCCTCAGGAGTTAAGGGAAGGTTGCTTGTGGTGCTGGAAGAGGGAGATAGTGTCTCCCTCTGAAGCAAAGGATAGGCATAATCATTATTCATTGTGTAAGATTCATGTTCCCCCAAATCAATGTTTCTTTCCTGTAATGCAACCCATTGTGTTTAAATGTGTCATCAGGCCCTCTTTACTTTTTCCTGTGGGAAATGGGGCTTGGAGATCCAGTGTGAAAATGTTGGTACTGATAATACTATGTTTAACAGGTCTTTGCCTCTGACTAGGAGTATCCTGTCTTATACCAACATCCATGAAACTATGGAAGGCTGACTTGTTACCTTGCAAGTAGGGTAAAATTTCACACTCCTTCCAGCTCTTAACAATATTCTCTCTTATCTTTAAATATATTCTTGAGCTTTCCTTCTGCTTTCAGTCTTCTGTCATCTTGTGTCCTATGAACCTAATTTTCTAGGCAGTTAACTTCTCTTTGTTCTTTAAAAATCTACGTTAGGGAGCTTCCCTGGTGGCGCAGTGGTTGAAAGTACGCCTGCCGATGCAGGGGACACGGGTTCGTGTCCTGGTCTGGGAAGATCCCACATGCCACAGAGCGGCTAGGCCCGTGAGCCGTGGCCGCTCTGAGGCTGCGCGTCCGGAGCCTGTGCTCCGCAATGGGAGAGGCCACAACAGTGACAGGCCCGCGTACCACACACAAAAAAAAAGAAAAACAAAAATCTACCTTAGGTATGCCTTCCTTGAGAAATGTTCCCTGTCACCATTTTAACTGGTTTTCATTATACTCCCGTAATACCGCATATCTTAATATTTCTTTCTTTTTATCCTTACGAAGAAAATTTCTTATTTCTTTTCCCATGGCTAAATTTTATCAAATCTGCTTATTCTTAGTGTTCCTAGAACCAGATCCATGTGATCTAGCACATGGATGACTTTAAAGAATGAGTTAATAATATCTCCAGACCCGTGTTAGAATGCTCCAAAGATCTCTTCAAATTTTTTCTCATATATACTCAAACCTTTTATCAACTATTTATGACAAACAGCTAAGTGACAGAGTAAAGGAGTGATCGATTATTTGAATAAAACCTTCAGAGCTAAGGGTGACTCACTGAAATAAAAAATGTAGTTTCATTGTCACATTTATCTTGGAAAAGTATGTTTACAAGGAAAAGGATAAGGTTATCACTTTATGTATATATATATGTATATATGTGTGTGTATATATATATATATATATACATATATACATATATATATATAATGAAAGGAATTTAGCATTCTGTTAACCTTCTATCTGAATTCTGAAATCTGGAGGATTCTTTTTTATTTTCAACATCTTTTTTGGAGTATAATTGCTTTATAATGTTGGGTTAGTTTCTGCTGTAAGCAAAGTGAGTCAGCTGTATGTATACATATATCCCCATATCCCCTCCCTCTTTTTTTCCCACTGCTGAAGAAATAATTAATTTTATTTAATTTATTTATTTATTTAATTTATTTTTTAACATCTTTATTGGAGTATAATTGATTTACAATGGTGGGTTAGTTTCTGCTTTATAACAAAGTGAATCAGCTATATATATACATATACATATACATATACATATATCCCCATATCTCCTCCCTCTTGTGTCTCCCTCCCACCCTCCCTATCTCACCCCTCTAGGTGGTCACAAATCACCGAGCTGATCTCCCTGTGCTATGTAGCTGCTTCCCACTAGCTATCTATTTTACATTTGGTAGTGTGTAAATGTCCATGCCACTCTCTCACATTGTCCCACCTTACCCTTCCCCCTCCCTTTGTCCTCAAGTCCATTCTCTATGTCTGCGTCTTTATTCCTGTACTGCCCCTAGGTTCTTCAGAACATTTTTTTTTAGATTCCATATATATGTTTTAGCATTCGGTATTTGTTTTTTCCCTTTCTGACTTACATCACTCTGTATAACAGACTCTAGGTCCGTCCACCTCACTACAAATAACTCAATTTTGTTTCCCTTTCTGGCTGAGTAATATTCCATTGTATATATATTCCACATCTTCTTTATCCATTCATCTGTCTGTCGTTGGACACTTAGGTTGCTTCCATGTTCTGACTATTGTAAATAGTGCTGCAGTGAAAATTGTGGTACATGACACTTTTTGAATTATGGTTTTCTCAGGGTATACGCCCAGTAGTGGGATTGTTGGGTCATATGGTAGTTCTATTTTTAGTCTTTTAAGAAACCTCCATACTGTTCTCCACAGTGACTGTATCAATTTGCATTCCTACCAACAGTGTAAGAGGGTTCCCTTTTCTCCACACCCTCTCCAGCATTTATTGTTTGTAGATTTTTTGATGATGGCTATTCTGACTGGTGTGAGGTGATACCTCATTGTAGTTTAGATTTGCATTTCTCTAATGATTAGTGATGTTGAGCATCCTTTCATGCATTTGTATGCCTTTTTTGCAGAAATATTTATTTAGGTCCTCTGCCCATTTTTGGATTTGATTGTTTGTTTTTTTTGATATTGAGCTGCATGAGCTGCTTGTATATTTTGGAGATTAATCCTTTATCAGTTGCTTTGTGTGCAAATATTTTCTCTCATTTTGAAGGTTGTGTTTTCGTCTTGTTTATGGTTTCCTTTGCTGTGCAAAAGCTTTTAAGTTTCATTAGGTCCCATTTGTTTATTTTTGTTTTTATTTCCATTTCTCTAGGAGGTGGGTCAAAAAGGATCTTGTTGTGATTTATTTCATAGAGTGTTCTGCCTCTGTTTTCCTCTAAGAGTGTAATAGTGTCTGGCCTTACATTTAGGTCTTTAATCCATTTTGAATTTATTTTTGTGTATGGTGTTAGGGAGTGTTCTAATTTCATTCTTTTACATGAAGCTGTCCAGTTTTCCCAACACCACTTATTGAAGAGACTGTCTTTTCTCTACTGTTTATTCTTGCTTCTTTTATCAAAGATAAGGTGACCATATGTGTGTGGGTTTATCTCTGGGTTTTCTATCCTGTTCCATTGATCTATATTTCTGTTTCTGTGCCAGTACCATACTGTCTTGATTACTGTAGCTTGGTAGTATAGTCTGAAGTCAGGGAGCCTGATTCCTCCAGCTCCATTTTTCTTTCTCAAGATTGCTTTGGCTATTCGGGGACTTTTGTGTTTCCATACAAATTGTGAAACTTTTTGCTCTAGTTCTGTGAAAAATGCCATTGGTGGTTTGATAGGGACTGTATTGAATCTGTAGATTGCTTGGGTAGTATAGTCATTTTCACAATATTGATTCTTACAATCCAAGACCATGGTATATCTCTCCATCTGTTTGTTTCATCTTTAATTTCTTTCATCAGTATCTTACAGTTTTCTGCATAAAGGTCTTTTGTCTCCTTAGGTAGGTTTATTCCTAGGTATTTTATTCTTTTTCTTTCAGTGGTAAATGGGAGTGTTTCCTTAATTTTTCTTTCAGATTTTTCATCATTAGTGTATAAGAATACAAGAGATTTTTGTACCTTAATTTTGTATCCTGCTACTTTACCAAATTCATTGATTAGCTCTAGTAGTTTTCTGGTAGCATCTTTAGGATTCTCTATGTATAGTGTCATGTCATCTGCAAACAGTGACAGTTTTACTTCTTCTTTTCTGATTTGGATTCCTTTTATTTTATTTTATTCTCTGATTGCTGTGGTTAAAAATTCCAAAACTATGTGAATAATAGCAGTGAGAGTTGGCTACCTTGTCTTGTTCCTGATCTCAGAGGAAGTGGTTTCAGATTTTCGCCACTGAGAATGATGGTGGATGTGTGTTTGTCAAACATAGCCTTTATTGTGTTGAGGTAGGTTCCATCTATTCTGATTTTCTAGAGAGTTTTTATCACTATTGGGTGTTGGATTTTGTCAGAAGATAAATTTGCATCTATTGAGATTATCATATGGTTTTTATCCTCAATTTGTTAATATAGTGTATCACAAGAATTGATTTGTGTATATTGAAGAATCCTTGCTTTCCTGGGATAAACCCCACTTGATCATGATGTATTATCCTTTTAATGTGCTGTCGGATTCTGCTTGCTAGTATTTTTTTGAGGATTTTTGCATCTATGTTCATCAGTGATATTGGCCTGTAGTTTTCTTTCTTTGTGACATCTTTGTCTGGTTTTGGTATCAGGGTGATGGTGGCCTAGTAGAATGAGTTTGGGAGTGTTCCTCCCTCTGCTATATTTTGGAAGAGTTTGAGAAGGATACGTGTTAGCGCTTCTCTAAATGTTTGATAGAATTCACCTGTGAAACCATCTGGTCCTGGGCTTTTGTTTGTTGGAAGATTTTTAATCCCAGTTTCAATTTCAGTGCTTGTGATTGGTCTGTTTCTATTTTCTATTTCTTCCTGGTTCAGTCTCAGAAGGTTGTGCTTTTCTAAGAATGTGTCCATCCCAGGTTGTCCATTTTATTGGCATATAGTTGCTTGTAATAATCTTTCATGATACTTTGTATTTATGCAGTGTCAGTTGTTACTTCTGCTTTTTCATTTCTAATTCTGCTGATTTGAGTCTTCTCCCTTTTTTTCTTGATGAGTCTGGCTAATGGTTTTTCAATTTTGTTTATCTTCTCAGAGAACCAGGTTTTAGTTTTATTGATCTTTGCTACCGTTTCCTTCATTTCTTTTTCATTTATTTCTGATCTGATCTTTATGATTTCTTTCCTTTTGCTAACTTTGGAGTTTTTTTGTTCTTCTTTCTCTAATTGCTTTAGGTGTAGATTTAGGTTGTTTATTTTAGATTTTTCTTGTTTCTTGAGGTAGGATTGTATTGCTATAAACTTCCCTCTTATAATTGCTTTTGCTGTGTCGCATAGGTTATGGGTCATCGTGTTGTCACTGTCATTTGTTTCTAAGTATTTTTTGATTTCCTCTTTGATTTCTTCCATGATCTCTTGGTTATTTAGTAGTGTATTGTTTAGCCTCCATGTGTTTGTATTTTTTACAGTTTTTCCCTATAATTGATATCTATTCTCATAGAGTTGTGGTCAGAAAAAATAGTTGATACGATTTCAATTTTCTTGAATTATATAAAGCTTGATTTGTTACCCAGGATATGATCTATCCTGGAGAATGTTCCATGAGCACTTGAGAAGAAAGTGTATTCTGTTGTTTTTGATGGAATGCCCTATAAATATTAATTACGTCCATCTTGTTTAAAGTGTCATTTAAAACTCGTGTTTCCTTATTTGTTTTCATTTTGGATGATGTGTCCATTGGTGAAAGTGGGGTGTTCAAGTCCCCTAATATGATTGTGTTACTGTCAATTTCCCTTTTTTTGTCTGTTAGCATTTGCCTTATGTATTGAGGTGCTCCTATGTTGGGTGCATATTTACAATTGTTATTTCTTCTTCTTGGATTGATCCCTTGATCATTATGTACTGTCCTTCTTTGTCTTTTGTAGCAGTCTTTATTTTAAAGTCTGTTTTGTCTGATATGAGAATTGCTACTCCAGCTCTCTTTTGATTTCCATTTGCATGGAATATCTTTCTCCATCCCCTCACTTTCCGTCACATGTGTCCTTAGGTCTGAAGTGGGTCTCTGGTAGACAGCATATATACAGGTCTTGGTTTTGTATCCATTCAGCCAGTCTATTGGTTGGAGCATTTAATCCAGTTACATTTAAGGTAATTATCAATATGTATGTTCCTATTACCATTTTCTTAGTTATTTTGGGCTTGTAGGTTATTATTTATTATTTTATAATTATTTTGTTATTGTAGGTCTTTTCCTTCTCTTGTGTTTCCTGCCTAGAGAAGTTCCTTTAGCATTTGTTCTAAAGCTGGTTTGGTGGTGCTGAATTCTCTTAGCTTTCGCTTGTCTGTAAAGGTTTTAATTTCTCCATCGAATCTGAATGAGATCCTTGCTGGGTAGAATAATCTTGGTTGTAGGTTTTTCCCTTTCATCACTTTAAATATGTCCTGCCACTCCCTTCTGGCTTGTAGAGTTTCTGCTGAAAGATCAGCTGTTAACCTTATGGGGTTTCCTTTGTATGTTATTTGTTGCTTTTCCCTTACTGCTTTTAATATTTTTTCTTTGTATTTAATTTTTGATAGTTTGATTAATATTTGTCTTGGCGTGTTTCTCCTTGGATTTATCCTGTATGGGTCTCTGCACTTCCTGGACTTGACTGACTATTTCCTTTCCCATATTAGGGAAGTTTTCAACTATAATCTCTTCAAATATTTTCATTCCCTTTGTTTTTCTCTTCTTTTTCTGGGACCCCTATAATTTGAATGTTGGTGCATTTAATATTGCCCCAGATGTCTCTGAGACTGTTCTCTATTCTTTTCATTCTTTTTTCTTTATTCTCCTCTGCAGTAATTTCCACACTTTTATTTTCCAGGTCACTTATCCATTCTTCTGACTCAGTTATTCTGCTAGTGATTCCTTCTAGAGCATTTTTAATTTCATTTGTTGTGTTGTTCATTATTATTTGTTTGTATTCTTCTAGGTCCTTGTTAAATGTTTCTTGTGTTTTCTCCATTCTATTTCCAATATTTTTGATCATCTTAACTGTCATTACTCTGAATTCTTTTTCAGGTAGACTTCCTATTTCCCCTTCATTTGTTTGGCCTGGTGGGTTTTTACTTTGCTCCTTCATCTGCTGTGTATTTCTCTGTGTTCTCATTTTGCTTAACTCACTGTGTTTGGGGTCTCCTTTTCACAGGCTGCAAGTTCATAGTTACCATTGTTTTTGGTGTCTGCCACCCATGGGTAAGGTTGGTTCAGTGGGTTGTGTAGGCTTCCTGGTGGAGGGGACTGGTGCCTGTGTTCTGGTGGATGAGGCTGGATCTTGTCTTTCTGTTGGGCAGGACCAAGTCCGGTGCTGTGTTTTGGGGTGTCAGTGAACTTAATATGATTTTATGCAGGCTCTCTGCTAATGGGTGGTTTTGTGTTCCTGTCTTGCTAGTTGTTTGGCATGGGGTTTCCAGCCCTGGAGCTTCGTTGAGTGGAGCTGGTCTTAGCATTGAGACAGATATCTCTGGGAGAGCTCTTGCCAATTGATATTATGTGGGGCCAGGAGGTCTCTGACGGTCCAATATCCTGAACTTGGCTCTCCCAGTTCTGAGGCTCAGGCCTGACACCCAGCCGGAGCACAAAGATCCTGTCAGTTACATGGCTTTTCTGCTGACAGTGTCCTCTCGGAGCCTGGCTCTATTGTGGCTGGTGAACCCCGAGTAAACTCAGTAAGGTGAAATCTGGAGGGTTCTTAATCCATTTTCTGAAAATTTTTACCTGATTATTGTATTTCACTAATACAATAATCATAGTCTTATTTTACCTTTTTAACTATAGATTGTATATAATATATTTATATATTAATGTTACATGAATTCCTTCCATGGCTCAGCAGCTTGTGTGTAACAGATTATAAATCTACCTCCATAGATAATCCTCCTTTCTCCAGGAAATATAGTGTACTCCTGTAAGACAACGTGGCACAATCTCTCCTCTTAGGTTTACATTTGCTCTTGTATCAGTCTTGAATAATGGCTTAGATTTCTGTGATATTTAGCTCCATACTATGCACTTTTGTCCCCTACCCACCTGGTTACTGTCAATGCACGATACTAGATTTGGGGGGAGAAAACTGTGCTTACTTTAATTTCCAAGTCAAATTGGACAAAAAAACTCTTTACGCAATACAGATAAAGCTTTTCTTTAGATTTTAACCATATTCAATAAAACTAATGTGAAATTAAAGAAATAAAACAGAAAATTGCTGACTATGGATTTTCATTGAACCCATTGCCCTGATACTTCCCTGTGGGATCCTTTATGTGTTATCCTCCTTTTAAACATGGCTGTTTTCATATCTAGCTCCCAGCCTGTATTCTTATGAGTAGCCAATTTTTTTTCCACCATCTAAGTTTCAGTTGTTCAGTTTTCAACAGCTCTAACTAGAACACTAATCAGAGACAAATTTCAGCTTTGCCAAGGCCAATCCAAGTGCATTTAGATATTTTTTTCAGCATTAGATAAGTATTGTGCCCTGTCTTTTGTTGCAATAACTGTGTATGTGCACACACACACACTTTTCCAAGAATAAGCAAGATACATGAACATATATGCACACGTATATATACACATATGTATTTCATATGTATATACGTATGTTTATATAGAGAGGAAAACATTTCTCCAAAAAATATGTTGTTAGCTTAGTTTCAATTTTGTCGTATGCACTTGGCTTTTGAAATAATCACATAGAGCCATTTTTCTCATTAAAGGCAACACTATATCATTTCTTACACTGTGGTTCACTTATTTACTTCATTTCATGGTCCCTTGGGCATTGAGTTGTGATCTCTACATCCTATCTGTGTGACATCATTTTTTCCCCCAATTTCTGCTATTCCCATCAAGGTTTTAAAGATTATATGGCCAAATTGCTCAGTTGGAAGTACCATATCATTTTTTCACACCTGCTATCTCTACAAAATGAAGTTGCCCCAGTCATACAGTCCAGATATATTAGATCAACTCTGCTTTTCATTCTTTCCTCTTATATCTCTTCATTCAGAGATTGTAACCTTTCCCTTGTGAAATTGATAATTGAGCTCTCTTCCAAGTACCATACTCTTTTGCCCTAAGCTTGGTGAGAAATCATCAGTATTTAAATAATTCTTTAAAATTCTATCTTCTTTATTAATAAAGTGAATAGTTAAGCCCTTGGGTCTGTGGAGTCAGAACAGCCAGCTGGAAACCTCTGTAGCTGTGGGATAGCTGTGGGATTTGGGGCAATTTACCTTACTTGTTTCCTCCTCAATTTCATCATCTATAAAATGGTGACAATGTGGGTAACTCTCTCAAAATGTTTTTATGAAGAATAAATGAGATATGCTTATGAAGGCATAGAGTTAAAATTTAGTAAAGTGACCTATTATTTTATTATTTATATGGTAGCATATAAAGTGACCTATTATTTTATTATTTATATGGTAGCATGTGAAAATTTTACCTCTCACAGATAAGCACTCCATAGATATATCTGATGACACCAATGATGATTTGATGTACAGTATCTCTCACTACATTTACAAATCAGAGGGAGGAACATGTTGAGTACATAAGGTTTTAAAATAACAGCAAGAACAGATTTAGTTACTTCAAGATTTTTTTAAAGTATCATTTGTAAGATGCAGCTGTGGTTTGAAAGTTTTTATACAATATACAGTAATTAGAACTTTCTTCCACTTTCATTTACTGCCAATGAGACACACTAATTGATGAATTTTCCTTCATGTACCAAAAAAAGTCAGATACTTATTGAACACATCTAATGTGGTTTTAAAATTAAAGTAGAATAAATAAATATTTTAACTTTAAGACAGATACCCCAAATATTTATCCTAGGGAACTAAGACTTGCAATTTAGATGTCTTATCATCTTAGCAGCTGGCATTAGCAAACACTTTACATTCCACTAGAATTGACTCTCAATGTATTAAAATTGTGTTGGGTCCTAAACTCTCTTCTTAAAAATTATAAATAGCACAATAATATTATTTCAAATTTGACTGAATTCCTACTAAATATTAAAATACCATACATAGAAACTTATTTTGTATATTTTTATATAAGCATGTATTTCTGACATTATAAAACTTTAAGGAAATGTGTAATTTTCTAATGAAAGGAAGACAGATAAATCTTATTTTTAATTTAATTGATTTATATATATTATGAGCTGAACAATCCTTATCATTGCATTAAAGATGTCACTTGTTTTGTTATGATAAACAATTGGTAACATAAATCTGTAACCTACACTATCATAGATTCTGCCATTTGGCACAGTATGATTATTTCTTGTAGCCAACAGTATACATGAACATGGCTTTGCCAAGGTAAAGAGGAAATATAGGCTATTATTGCTCCCTTGTAGGTCTGTCAAAAAGAGCATTTAATATACTTATCATGCATTGCAATAGTAAGTACAAATAGGATAAGCATGATGAAGATAAACATAAAAATAATTCTAAATAGAGAAAAATTTGTTAAATATTTAACAGTTGAAATATGCAGTGATTTCTGGTTCAAGAAATCACCAGATTAGATTAAACAAAAATCTCCACATTCCCTTTCTCCAACTCCCAGTGATGTAAGTATAATAATTGTTTTATAAAACACATGTTATGATCTGAAATTCTGTATCCCCCCCAAATTCATATATTGAAATCCTAACCCCCAAAGCTGATGGTATTAGGAGGTAGGGGCCTTTGAAAGGTTATTAGGTTGTAAGGGTGGAGCCTTCAGGAATGGGGATTAATACCTTATAAAAGAGGCTCCACAGAACTTTCTTGCTCCTTCCACTATGTGAGGATAGAGCAAGAAGATTCAGGCTATGAACCAGGAAGAGGGCCTTCATTAGGAGGCAGTCATGCTGGTGCCTTGATCTTGGACTTCCAGGCTCCAGAACTGTGAGAGATAAATAGTTGCTTACAAGCCACCTGGTCTCTGGTGTTTTGTTATAGCAGCCCAGATAGACTAAGACAACACTAAACACATAGCAGTCCTGAGAAGAAAATGAGTGTATAACAAGGGAACCAAACATTTAAAGAAATCTTAGAACCCACAGAACAGATCTTGCATGGGTCGACATATAAGAGCAAAGAGGCCTGTAGTCTAAAATACCAGAGGAAAGCAGAATCTTCCTCACAGAATTCACAAAGGAGAATTAGTTTGGAGTAAAATTTATAAACAAAAAAGGTATAAAAGCATAGGTCATGGAAGAAACAGCAGTCACTAAATCCATTAAGAAAAGCAGAGTAGTCAGTTTCCTTCCCCTTTCATAACCTAGTTTACCCATACATATCATACACGAACTAAAATTTGAAAATATTTCTCTGAAGAAGATGGAGTATATCTCAGGAAGGATCAATTTTAGATATTTGTGTCTGTCAGAGAAGCTGAGAGTGCCTCAAGGTAACCTGTACCATTACAGTAGTCTGTGACAAGAAAAAAATGCAGTAGTGTCCCAGAGTCAGTTATTATAAATGGCTTTCTCTCCTTCAATCAAGGCATCTTAAATTCAGAAATATGCATTCAGAAGCTTAAAATTGGTTCAAATGTGATTTAGAAATCCTACTTGTAGGAATCAGCTCTAAGTGAAAAAAATCAAAAATGTGTTGAAGGTTTATGTCCAAAGGTAATCATTGCAATAATGCTAGAAACAGGAAATGGATACCTTAACAATGAATTATTATGCAATTATCAAAAATAGTGTTAAGAATATTCAGTGGCCAATATGTACAGTACAGTACCAATATTTTAGCAGTAGTTCTCTCTGTGCCAGAGGTATGGGTGATATTCCTCTTTATTATTCTATATTTCTCCAAAATTTTATAAGTATAGTTGATATATTTTATGAGAACAGTTTCTTAAAATTTATAAATATACTATAGACAGTAAAAATCAGTAGATAATAAGTGCTTAAGTAGTGTTGAATCAGAGAGGAAGAGTATAGGGATTCTCCAGGACTACTCAGTGAATACACAGAAGGCTGAAGACTTCATATTTGTACCAAAATTTTAAGAAGTGAAGTCAAAGAAATGTGACCATCACTCATGATGAAAAAGAAATGATGGTAGAGTACAGAGAATTTTCAGGTCAGTGAAACTACTCTGTACCATACTGTAATGGTGGTAAGTGTCATTATAAATTTATCTAAACTCGTAGTATGTACAACACCAACAGTGAACCCTAAGGTAAACTATGGATTCTGGGTGATAATGATGTTTCAATATAGGCTTATCCATTGTAACAAATGTACCACTTCGGTGGGAGATGGTGATAGCAGAGGAGGCTATGCGTGTGTAGGGGAGGGGTATATATGGGAAATCTCTGTACCTTCATCTCCATTTTGCTGTAAACCTAAAACTACTTTAAAAATATAAAATGTATTTTTAAAAAAATGATAATCATGATACATAAATATAGCATGTCAAGGAAGGTATCACAAATAGATCAATTTAAAACATAAGGCCATTAGGTAGTGTATATATGTCTATGCTTCTCTCACTTTGCCCCAGCTTACCCTTCCCCCTCACCGTGTCCTCAAGTCCATTCTCTATGTCTCTGTCTTTATTCCTGCCCTGTCACAAGGTTCATTGCTACCTTTTTTTTTTTTTAGATTCCATATATTTGTGTTAGCATACAGTATTTTTTTTCTCTTTCTTACTTCTCTCTGTATGACAGACTCTAGGTCCATCCACCTCACTACAGATAACTCAATTTCTTTTCTTTTTGTGGGTGAGTAATATTCCATTGTATATATGTGTCACATCTTCTTTATCCATTCATCTTTGTTGTACAACAGAAACTAACACAGCATTGTGAAGCAATTATACTCCAGTAAAGATGTATAAAAAAAAATAAGGCCATTGATATAATCTATGTATTTCAGCAATCTTAGAAGTTTATGTTTGCATTCATTTATTTAAAAGTATTTTTATTATGTCATATATATTAAGACCTAAATTATATTAATACTTTGTCACTACTGCAATAAGGCACATGTAAAACACCTTGATTATTAGGTGATAGTACATGTATCTTTGTTAGCCAATAGCATTGGGGTGTCCATGTATTCCTAATTTAACATGACAAGCACAAAACTGGATGATATGCAGATATGAGCCTTGTAATGGAACATACCAAACAGGGGTCATGGAAAATACACCTTTTGTTTAGGACAAGCCCTATAGTCAAAAGAGACTTGGATTCAGTAATGGCCACTGAGAAAATAAACTTGTTATGCTTTATATGATTTCTGCTTCAGTACATGTAATTACTATTTTATCAATAACTTTAATATGTCTGCTGATATTACACCAATACCAAGTTCGTGACAACTTAGGATAAAAACTGAAATATGTGACCATTTTGTAGTACTTCACATAATGAATTAAAATACAGTATAATAAAGCAAAAGTCCAGATTTCAGAGTCAAAATGTGAATAGCTTATGTAAATAAGTAAGTAGGCTTGTTTTTTGAGTGTTCTTGTACCAGTAAGAGTCCAATATCCCTAGTACCCCAAATACATCTAATCAGCTAAAGTGTCAAAACAATCTAAATCTACAAGCCTAATTTTCCCATGCGCTAATCATTTTCCTACTTAAACTCATATAGTTCTAGCTTGAAAATAGCAATTTTACTAGAATTATTATTGTCACAATTTTGTGAAACGTTTGTATTATCTGACTATGTACTTAGCACTTCACAGAACATATGGTATCAATGACTGCCAACTAACTAAATAATAATTAATATTGGAAACTTAAAAAGAAAAATTTTAATATTTTTTAATGTAGAGTAAGGGCCATATTAACAATAAATAAATAAATAACCCCAAACAGGATATGTTCTCAATGTCAAGAGTAGAATTTTAATTCAGACTCTATCATTAGGCAAAGTAATTGTGAGGCAAAAATATTAAAGGCACTTATTTATTTATTTTTAGATAATATTCTTAGTTTATCTTTTAACAAAGTCAGAGTACATTTTGATTTCAACTTAAATTTTCCAATTTCAAATTCATTCTTGGGATGCCAACCACAGAAGTCTTCACAAATAGCACTGGGAGTTTCTTGAAGTCATCAGAAGGAATACATATCAATCCTTGAAAGATTTAGGAGGGGCTGCTTGAGGTTTTGAGGCACTACTTATTCAACTTTATTACTAGAGAATCATATATTATAAAATATCTTATCATACAGTACAGATAAATATTGTTCAAATGCAGCATGATAAATATAGGGACACATAATATTGATGAAACTAACTTTTTCCTGTTATATTGAAATATAATTGACAAATAAAGCTGTATATGTTTAAAAGATACACAGTCATGCTTTGATATTTAAGTTAATGTATCCATCACCTCACATATCTCGTGTGTGTGTGTGTATGTGTGTGGTGATAATGCTTATGATCTAGTCTGAGCGAATTTCAAGTATACCATACAGTATTACTAACCATAGTCATCATATATTAGATCCCCCAAACTTACTCATATAATAGCTGAAAGTTTATATGCTTTGAGTGACATGACCCCATCTCTCGCACACCACAGGTCCTATCAGCCACCATTCTACTCTCTGTTTTATTGAGTTAGACTATATTTGTCTTTTAGATTCTACCTATGAGTAACACACAGTATTGGTCTTTCTCTGTCTGGCTTATTTCACTCAGCATATTGTTCTCCAGGTTGGTGTTGTCACAAATGGCAGAATTTCCTTATTTCTTATGGCTGAGGACTATTCTGTTGTATATATTTCACATTTTCTTTATCCATTCATCTGTAGTTGGACACTTATGTTGTTTCCATATCTCAGCTTATGTAATATTGCAATGAATATGGGAATGCAGATATTTCTTCAAGAAAGAAGAACAAGATTTTGTTTCCTTCAGATATATGTCCAGAAGTGGGATTGCTGGATTATATGGTAGTTTTATTATACTTTCTTGAGGAAACTCCATGTTGTTTTCTATATTGACTATACCAACTTACATTCCCACCAACAGTGTACAAGTCTTTCTTTTCTCCACACTTTTGCCAATGAATTGTTTTTTATTATTGAAGTATAGTTGATTTACAATATTATAAACTTTCAGGTGTGCAGCATAATGAGTCAATATTTTTAAAGATTTTACTCATTGTAACACATCTTTTTGATAGTAGCCATTGTAACAGATTTGATATGACACCTTACTGTGGTTTTGATTTGCATTTCCCTGATGATTGATGATGTTGAGCATTTTTAATGCACTTGTTGACTATTTGTATGCCTTCTTTGGAAAAATGTCTATTCAGGCCCTTTGCCCATTTTTTAATTGGATTATTTGGTTTTTGTTGTTGACCTATATGAGTTCATGTATATGAATATTTATATATTTTAGATATTAACCTCTTATTAGATATATGACTTGCAAGTATTTTCTCCCATTCCATAGGTTGTCACTTCATTTTGTGGATTATTTCCTTTTTTTGTGCAGAAACTTTTTAGTTTGATATAGTCCAACTTGTTTACTAATACTTTTGTTGCCTGTTCATTTAGTATTAGAATCAAGAAATCATTACCAAGACCAATAACAGAAGTATTCCCCCTGTGTTTTCTTCTAGGAATTTTAGTTTCTGGTATTACACTTAAGTTTTTAATCTATTTTGAGTTAATTTTTATGAATGGTGTGTGATAGGGATTCAGTTTTGTCCTTTTGCCTATGGATATTCAGTTTTCCCATCACCATTTATTGAAGAGACCATCCTTTCCCCATTGTGTGTTTTAGATGCCCTTGTCAAAGATTATCTGACTGTTTTATGCGCGGGATTATTTCTGGGCTCTCTTCTCTTCCATTGGTTTATATGTCTGTTTACTTGCCAATACCATACATTAGCTTTGTAATATATTTTGAAATTAGTCGGTGTGATATCTCTAGCTTTGTTTTCCTTTCTCAAGACTGTTTTGACTATTTGGGGTCCTCTGTAGTCTATGTAAATTTTAGGATTGTTTTTTCTATTTCTGTAAAAGATGCTATGGAATTTTGATAGGGGTTGCATTGAACTGTAGATGACATTAAGTAGCATGAAATTTTAACAATATAAAGGATGTCTTTATATTGGACGTCTTTCTATTTATTTATATCTTCTTTAATTTTTTCATTAATGACATTTTTTACCTCCTTGGTTAAATTTATTCCTAATTATTTTATAATGTTTGATGCTATTATAAATGAGATTGTTTTCTTCATTACTTTTCAATAGTTTGTTGTTAGTGTATAGAGATACAGCAGATTTTTATATGTTGATTCTGTATCCTACAACTTTACTGAATTTGTTCATTAGTTCTAACAGTTTTTTGGTGGAGTCTGAAAAGTTTTCTATATATGACTATGTTATCTTCAAAGAAAGACACATTTATCTCTTACTTTCCAGTTTAGATGCCTTATATTTCTTTTTCTTACCTAATTGCTCTAGTTATGACTTCCAGTACTATGTTGAATAGAACTGGCAAGAGTGAGCAACCTTGACTTCTTCCTGATCTTAGAGGAAAAGCTTTTTTACCCGTGTGATGTAAGCTGTGGGCTTTTCATATATGGTCCTTATTATGTTGAGGTACATTCTTTCTATACCTAATCTGTTGAGAGTTTTTATCACAACAGTATGTTGAATTTTGCCAAACACTTTCCTGCATTTATCAAGATGATCATTTTTTTCCTTCATTCTGTTAATGTGGCATATCACATTTATTGATTTGCATATGTTGCATATTTGCATCCCAGTAATAAACCCAACTAGATCATGGTGTGTACTTTTTTTTTTTAACATCTTTATTGGAGTATAATGGCTTTACAATGGTATGTTAGTTTCAGCTTCACAACAAAATGAATCAGTTATATATATACATATATTCCCATCTCTCTTCCCGCTTGCGTCTCCCTCCCTCCCACCCTCCCTATCCCACCCCTCCAGGCGGTCACAAAGCACTGAGCTGATCTCCCTGTGCTATGCGGCTGCTTCCCACTAGCTATCTACCTTACATTTGGTAGTGTATATATGTCCATGCCTCTTTATCGCTTTGTCACCGTTTACCCTTCCCCCTCCCCATAGCCTCAAGTCCATTCTCTAGTAAGTCTGTGTCTTTATTCCTGTTTCACCCCTAGGTTTTTCATGACATTTTTTTTTTAAATTCCATATATATGTGTTAGCATACGGTATTTGTCTCTCTCTTTCTGACTTACTTCACTCTGTATGACAGACTCTAGGTCTATCCACCTCATTCCATTTAGGAAACAGAAATACCACCAGTTATTATTTTTTAAGTTAATAAATAATTATTAATGAGAATTGAATATGTGTTAATTATGTAACTGGAAATACAGTGAACACTAAGGTGTAATAGAGTTAGCAAGTGCAGGAAGCAGCTTTCACCCCTAGGGCTGGGGAATAAAGGGAGAAAGCAATGGAATTATTACAACATAAAGTTTGGAGGAGCTTCACAGAGAGGAGACTAGAACAGCTGAGAAGGGGACATAGCTCAGCTACTGACATTACCTCCAAATTTAAAGGAGGGGTCCTATCGGACTGGGACATTGAACTCTGCTGAGAATGTGCTGGCTGACTCGGGCTGGTGTCTCTGAGAGGGCATGAAATTGGTTTTAATACAAACGGGATTCAGCTGTCATGATGGGTACAAAGTGCCAATGCCAGGGCAAAGAAGCATTGCCAGAGTAATGCTTCCAGAAATAGGAAACAACAAGGAAGTCAACCTCAAGCAAACAAGAAAAAATAATGTACTCTCTTTCCTCAGTATTTTAGTTTCCTGTTACATGCCTACTGGCAAAGGTTAGTAGGAAGCAGCTGACAAAGCAGAAAAGTGGTTTGCAGAGTCCCAGGTGCAGCCTCTCAAGATGAGTAGAGAAGGTTGTTCTTGGAGCTGAAAAACCATAACTTAATAACCAATATATCTTAACAATCTAAGTGACTTACACAGCAAGAAAACAGATTAAAGCCGAGACTTTAGCATTCTTTCTGCGTGTACTGAAGTAGCTTCACTTTCCTCTATATCAATGAAAGGAGAACAGAACCTGCAATTTTTGGCAGCACGTATTATATCAAGTACATGCCAGATTGTGGAACTCAGTCACCTCATCTGCTGAAAGTCTGAGACTGTATCTAAACTTTCTAGACCATACAGAAATAATCCAAAGATAAAATTTTGAAATGAGATAAGCACTACAGAGTATCTTAAGCATAATTTAAATCAAGAGAATTAATAAAATAGGTTTTCCTAAGAGGTCATTTTTACTTCATCTATTCTCCATACAAATCCTGAAGGCTCCCGTCTGAATTGTGTGGTGGTTGATTAGTAAGATAAGCTGACTTCACCAAGCCTACAAGTGGCATATTACTTTGATCAATGTCTAATATGTGGAATCTTTATTTACAAGCCTGAAAGAATTCTCAAGAACAAATTTGGTCCTGTCTACTACTTTCAGGAAGGGCATGTGTTATATCACCATTTTAATCAATTAGCACATTTAATTCTTGGAAGGTTATGTAATATGCTTAAAGTAGGGCATTACAATTTTTTTTTATTTCGTAGGACATAAAATTAAATAATTTAAATTGTCCTTTGTTATCAGTTTTAGATTCTTATTTATTTAACCAGATGAGTTATGTAAGTTACCAATTCATATTTATACCCAAGAAAAACACAAACATGCTTACTTATGCCAATAGTATGCTAGAATCATCTTGTACTGACTTACCATATATGATTGCTAAATTTTCAGAAAATTTTCAGAATGTGTTGAACTCAGATGTTATTAAAGGTTAAATTATATAAACTTGCAATTAAATAAATTATATGAAAAACAAAGGTAATAAATACCCAAAACTTAATACTTTCTATTTCTCTGCAGTTTACAATTATCTGTGTTTTTGAGGTAATTATGCCTGTTATATCTGCATGGTGGGATTATTATAAATGATGCGCTACTGAATATCTCTTCACAGCTCTATGTTCAGTAATGTCAAGTTGATAGATTGGCACTCAGCTATGGTGAGAGAATTTACACCTCAGAAATTGGCAAACACTATAAATCAGGACTTGATTTATTATTTTATTGATTTTCTAGAGCACAGGCTGACAGAAAACATCCTGTGGATCAAACATAGTCCAGAACCTCTTCTCACACATCTCTTTTTAACACAGTGGTACCCATTTATTTATGTATTATCTAGGGTTACTCTGGAAATACAAAGATGGAGTTGAGCAGTTGTAACTCTATGGAAAATATCAGTTATGCTGACCTAAGGGCTCTACCCTTCCCTCCATCTAGCATAATTTTGCTTCCCTCCATCTAGCATAATTTTTCCCTCCATCTAGCATAATTATGCTTCCCTCCATCTAGCATAATTTTGCTTCCCTCCATCTAGCATAATTTTTCCCTCCATCTAGCATAATTATGCTTCCATCCATCTAGCATAATTTTGCCCTAAATATTCATGTTGTTGTCCTTCATACTCCTCTGCTCAGATGTTATCACTGAGGGTTTTTTTCAGATCATGCTCCCTAAATATTATTATTTTCCCCTTTCTCTGTCCTATTTTTCTGACATATATTTATTTGCATCACGAACAGACATTATTGTATTTGTCAACTATTCTGTATTCTTTTTCCTCGCCCACTAGAATGTAATCTCCACAGGAGCAGAGGTTTTTCTGTTTTGTTCTTCACAGTATTTCTCATGCTGATGAAGGCCTGGGAAATAATAGCTGCTCAACAAATTGTTGGAAAGAAGAAACTTAGGAAGTTAGGAATGGAGGAAGGGAGGAAGAAAAATTTTCTTTAATGTTATCTGTCCAATGTTTTTTAACCAAAAAATATATATCATTTTGGAGAGAATCCAGACACATTCTGACTCATCCTTTCAATTCTCATTTTCACATCTTCTTTGTTTCTAGTGCTTGGCACTGTGATTATATGTACCCTTGAAGCAATTGAGTTTTTTTATATTCTCAGTTTTTGATGGAAAAATTAAGTTCTTGCCTAAATCAAAACTAAAAAAGCATTGCCATTTATCTGCTAACATCCTTTATATTAGATAAAATATAAGTACTCTAAGATAATTCACACAAGAAACTACTCTTTGGGAGCAGCCAGTTATATTTTCCTGATAATTTTTAATGCTTACTGTCATGAAGGTTATAATAATATTGAATATAAAACACTATATTGACAATAATTGTTACTAAAAAATAATTTAGTGGCCTAAATATTGAGATTTACCTCCCTGAAAGCAAAGGTGTATATCTATGATAATCATTGAAGCCCCACTGCCCTGAGGATTCTAATTCCTTGACAACATCTGTGCTTCAATTTGTTGTCTAATGTCAGAAAGATGACCATATCTATGACAAATTTCAAATTAAAATAATTATCCTGGGTAGATTTTCATTCTTTTACATTAGATTGGAAAATATAAAGATGTGGGCATTGATTTATCTATCCCCAGGTAGGCTTAATATTACATCCTTCTAACACAAGCTAACAAATTTATATTGAGTGCCAGATGTTAGGTGTTTTATTAGACACTGGAGTAGTATAATGGTGAATAATGTACAAAAATAGTAGCTAAGATTTATTGAGTACTGTATACCAGTTACCCTTCTAAGTGCTTTGCTTGTATTAATTGATTTAATCTTCAGAAAGGAAAGAAAGCTAGCTTCTCTTTGCTTATTGTGTCTTTTAAGTTTTCAGTTATCTACCTCAAAATTCAATATTTTTCACTATCCAAATTATTCTCCTGATCCTGGATAGCAGAAAACACACACAGATACATTTACTGCTCTCAAAATTATATTATTATTGTTATGTAGGAATCACTTTCTTAATGATCTCAAGGTTATTAAAATCTGATGGTATCACTAGTCTTAAAATTCTGTTGTTATTACCTTCATTAACCAAGCTGTGTAAGGAAATCAAGGCCCAAAGAGAAAGATTAGAATAATAGCAACACCTAGATAGCACTTACTGTGCTCCATCCTCTGTTCTATATTCTTTAGCTATATTAACTCAGTCTTCATTGAATAAACTCATTTGAGTCTCAAAGAAACTGTTTGAGGCAATTACTATTATTATCATCCCCATTTCTGAGACAGTGAAACTGGGACTGCAGAGAAGTAAAGTAATTTGCTTGAGGTTACACAACAAGCAAATGGCAGAGCAGATTGTTGAAGCCAGATAACCTGGCTCCAGGATGAATTGCTTAAGAGAAGATTTTTAATGTACACAGATAATGAGAAGCTAGAATGATAAGGGAGAAAGATAAGAGACTTTAGTTTTATACACACATTGATTTAATCTCACTCATGTACTTTCAAGCTGTGAACTACCCAGCAAGTAGATTAAGCATGCTAGGACTCAATATCTTCATATGTAAAAGAGTGACAATTGAGGGTTGTGGTGAGATGAGAAATCACATCTGATAATCCAATACCTGATAACACAATAAATAATTTTAATAATTCACATTACCTTTATTGGATTTTGCTAGAGGATATTTGTATATATAATAATATACAGAGATTTTCTTTTTGATTTAACTTTAGCTGTTTTTAAAAATATGAAAACAAGTAGAGCTTTTTAATAATAAATTGTGAATGAGAACACAGAGATAGTCCATTACCTAACAATATTAATAAAGTTGAAACTGTGAAGAATTCTTAGAAAGTACCTTTTAATTATGCAGCAGTGTTTCTAAACTTTGAGGAAACTTTGTAGTTTTCTCCTTTTAGGGTTTGTTTCCCAATATGAATAACATGAGATTGCTAACCTTAGAACTCATTTAGAAATATTCAAATTGATTAAAAGTCACAAGCAGTTACTTCAACTCTTGTACCGGTGTTTATTCCTGGCGACATACAATTCCTTCTCACAGAATATTGGGAATTTGCTCCAAGTAATTTAAGCAGAAGAGAGAGAAAGACAGAGGGGTGTGGGGGAAGACAAAGAAGAAGGAGAAGGAGAAAGAAAAGGAGGAGAAGGAGAGGAAGAGGAAAAGGAAGAGGAAGGAGAAGGAGGGTAAAAGGAAGAGAAAGAGGTAGGAGGAGGAGGAGAAGAAGAAGGAGAGAAGAGAAGAGAGAAGAGAAAGAAGACAGAGGAGAGAGGAAGAGAGAAATATTGGTTGAGCTCAGTCATGGTATTTAAAGGAGTATGCAGCCATGTAAGAACAAAGAGAAAGCCTGGGGACATGATGTCTGTTAAGTACTTAACCCTGGTTAATTTAATGAGAAAAATCCACAGTCATCTTTTTTTCATCTTCTGCGGTGGTGGAAATTTAGAACATGTTTTGTGTCACATTCTCATTCCACAAAATTTCCTTCATATTTGAAGATAATACAAATGACAAATGCCAGATGAATTTCTCCACATGTGCACTTACCATGTTGTAGTATGCAGCTTTCACTTTGTTACATTCAGATTATTTGCCTCTATTTATATACTATGACAGGATGAAACGAGCCAAAATATAAGAAGTATCTACTATATCTATCATAGTAAATAATGGTTTTACATTATTAAAGAAAAACATTTATATCCTTGTTGAAGGACGGTAAGGCAGGCTTTATTCAGGACTATGGCCATAGGTATAGGAATTACTGCGATGGGGTTTTGTGTAGGAGAGAGAGATTGGGCTCAACTCTGAATACAACAAAGAAAAGTGGGAATTTATAGCCAAGAAGCAGGTTGGGGAGGGTTAGTGGATGGAAAATTACTAAGATGAAACATAGGGTAAGGGAGATTTTGGCCAAACCAACTAACAGAATTCTTGCTGAAGGCAGGCTGTGGTGATCAGATATCACCTGATAGATGGTGGGGGATGAGGAATTTGGTCAGATAGTGAGAGTGAATAGATGTTAAGGGTGGAGGATTCTGCCTAAACCAACTTAGCAAAATTCTCCGGCTCTTAAGGACATGCCAATGACGGGGCTTAGTTGAAAAAGGGCTCAGAGGAAACTGACTAGAGTTTGGTCAAGGAAATAATTTATTTTAAAGTATTTCTTAATATTTCTCTGTCTTCTTCAATAGCTTCCTTACATCTCAACATAATTTTTGTGAGGAAAATCAGTAATAGTAATTTCTTATCTAAATTCAGTTGACACAGTGTTGCCTCCAATTACCAGCTTCATGAAAGCAGCTTGAAATACAATATTTTTCTGATGAACAGAAAAAGCTTCTCAGCAGAAAAGGTTCAATGCACTTTGCACATTCATGTGCACATTTAATGACAATGAAGGTGTCACTTGATTTCAGAACTTTAAGTTATCATAGAGGCAAGTGGAATGTTTCAATACAAGTTTAGCATTATAGCATATTTTTTATTATAAACTCCCAAGAAACAAGCCAGTTTCTCTACTGCTGAAAGAGGAAAAGCAAGTTTAGGATTAAAGCTTCCTTTTCATCTCTCCTCAGATTTGTGTCTATATTTCTTTTACCCTTCCATTTTTCAAGCAGCTTCTTCTAGTCTGTATTTAGAGAAACAGCTGGCCGTTATTTTGTGTCAGTAGCCCCATGAAGTAGCTATGGGGTTTCTAGAAAAAAAAAAAGATAAAATTTAAAAAGTAGTTCTAAGTGTGTTTGCCAGGTGGCAGCTGAACTGTTTACAATTTAAAATTTTAGGATGGCAAAAATTTATTAAGATTTGAGGGTGGACAGTTTTCCAAGAACTAGTGATGACAGTTACATAAGCATTTAGACATATTTGTAGATTTAATATGTTATTTGTAGCTGTCACTCTAGAAAAGTTTACATGCTGGGAAATCATGAGCCTCATGCTAGAACCTGCAAATTTTCTAAGATTAAAGCAAAGTTCTGGATTATTTCTAATTCATCATTCTACCATCTGTTTAATGTGGATTTATCACTAGTTACTGGCTTGGAGTAAGTAATCTTTAAAATCTCTATTCAATCTGAACAGTGATCTGTAAAATTTTATCCATCAAGCAGCTGTAGGACTCCTATAACTCATCCAGCATCATACTTAATACAAATTCAAACCAAAAACAAAAAGGATTTATATCCAGTTGTGGCCAAATTGTAGCTCATTGCTATAACTTGTCCTATGAATCTGAGGATTGCAAAAAGAACAGCTGCATGGGCAGTGCTACACTTTTCTTATTAACCATGCTCAGTTAAAAATTTCCGGAGAGGAGGTTTTTATCTTAAGGGGCTGATTGACTATGGCACTGATGTAAATTTACTTAAGTTGCAGATCATGGTTGTAACACTAGGTCCCTAGTTGTCTGATAATAAGATCTCAATTTTTTGTTGATACTCAGAGTGTATCATCCCTAATGGTCCTAACAGTTATGAAGTTCTAAGATGCTATAATTATTTTTATTTTTCCTCTTTTATATTTTGCTTTGTAGTATGCACACATAAAACAACAGGTTTTCACTTGTCATAAAGTCCATTATGTAAATATACCTATATTTGTATAGTATTCTATCATTCCTGTACATTTTATATTTAGGTGCCCATATTATCTCTGAGGATGTGAACTCATATTTGTTTCTAGGCTAACCAGTTTTAAAAACCAAGGCAGGGACTTCCCTGGTGGTGCAGTGGTTAAGAATCTGTCTGCCAATGTAGGGGACACGGGTTAGAGCCCTGGTCTGGGAAGATCCCACATGTCGTGGAGCAACTAAGCCTGTGCACCACAACTACTGAGCCTGCACTCTAGAGCCCACGAGCTACAACTACTGAGCCCGTGTGCCACAACTCCTGAAGCCCATGTGCCTAGAGTCTGTGTTCCGCAACAAGAGAAGCCACCAAAATGAGAAGCCCGCACACCGCAATGAAGAGTAGACCCTGCTTGCTGCAACTAGAGAAAGCCTTCATGTAGCAACGAAGACCCAATCCAGCCAAAAGTAAATAAACAAATAAATAAATTTTTTTAAAAAGTAAAAATATTGATAGTAATAGACTAATGAGTATACTTGTTGAGATATATGAAGCTGTGAAAATCAAAGATTGTCAAAGAAGGTAGTAAAAGATATAGAAGTGTTTATTTTTGAAAAGAGATATAATCAGACTGAACCTAAATGTAGAAGGGCAAAACTGAAGGAGGACAAGTTTGAAGTTTTATTAAATAACAAAAGAAACAGGTATACTGCTTAAGAAAATTCTAGTAAAATAAAAAGAGGACGTCACTTGTAACTTATGAAATGAAAGGAGAAATAAATTTCATGACTCCAGTTTTATGGAATGTAAAATATAATTAGATTCTAGAAAAACATAGGTAGACTCAAATATCATAGATATATCTTGTACAATTTAGGAAAGGTAGGACTGTTCATAGGAGGACTTAACAATTCATGTTTGTTACCTCATAAAGACCTTTTCAATCATTGAAAATCCCCTATTCCATCTGATCTACCAGTTTGTCAGTCAAGGTGCCCAGGCAAACTCAATTTAAGGTGTACATGTTGAAAGGATATTTCTATTTCTATGTTAGTTAGGATTATTTTTGTTGAATGCAGAGATAGCTTTAGTAAATCAGGGAATTTCTTAGGAGTTGATGTTTTTTCTTGACGGATATGTTCTACTAAGGAAAGGGCATCAGTTCTGCTGGACTTCAATAAGACCTGGAACAAGAGATTTGAAAGTTCTCAGCATATTTTCTTCTCTCATCTCTGATTTTCTGTGTGACTCAGACATGTCTATATATTTGAAATGACTATGGTTTCTGAGCTTCAGTCATTGACCTGGAGGAAAAAAACCTCAGGAAAGAGCTCTACATGACCTAGTTTTGTCTGGTTTCTGTGCCAAGAAAATGTGGTTAGCAGAGGGTCATTTTACATAAAATGGTGTTTTTATTTGGTAATTATTCAGATGGAGGAGAGTGTGCATTCTCTGAGAATTTTAAATGCCAAAGAGACAAACCTTAAACAATAATGATACAATATATTTTGCAATCAGATAGGAAAACATAAAGATTGAAATTATACACTGGAGGTGATGGTGTGCAGAAATGGATGCTCTTCTAAATCCTAAACCATGGGATAAATTTCTAGCACCATTTCAGTGTTGTCAACACTATATATTACAAGTGAAAATTATCCTCATACAGTTAAAAATTATTAAGAAATCTAATTATAACCCAAAGAATAAATGGGCATAGATTATCAGCAACTCACTATAGAAATGTAAATGAGAGTAAATGCCCCAAATCATTCATGACTAAAGATATGCAAATTAAGACAAAGTGATATATCACTTTTTAATTAAAAAATTAAAAGCCGTGGGATATTCTTGTTTGGTCCTCACGAAGCTTGCTCCCGGGAGAGCTGCACTCTAATATAATATTTTGGGGAGTATATTTTTGTTCAACTTTATGGAGGACATTTACTCTTGTAAACCAAAATGTACTGTTAAAATATATCCTTCAGACAAAATAGCAAAATTTTCATATTTTAAGAAGTGTTATGTTGTTTATAATAGAAAAAAGCTAAAAGGAAAAAAAGTAGTGGATTTGTGAAATAAATTATGATAGTATTACATGGTGGAATATTATACAATGAAAAGGAGTGTTTGCTTTCACTAATATGGAGAAAAGAGAGGGAAAGAGATTAACTCCTTAACCACAAAAATATTTCATTCACTTTGTGATAACACCTAAGACCTTGCTTTTTTCCCAGAAACTATACCAGCCTGAAATCCTTTCAAGCTCCCATTATCTGATCACCTTCCCACTACTCTCTATAATACCCTCATGACAAATAGTTAACCTCATTGGGAATTCCCAACTGGAATTCCATTGGCTCCTTCTCTTTTTAGTATCCACAACTTTGTTTTTATCTTCTTCTTTATCAAATTTAGATTTCAGGGCTCATAATTATAAATGTGCCCTTGCAGATATCCTCAAATATCTCTTCTTTCTCTCGTCTCTCCCTCACTCTTTTTCTCTCATCTCCTCTCTTTCTAATTTTATTCACAGGGTGAAATGTCAATCCTGGATTAAATTTTCTATACATTGTCCATGAATTCACCTTAGGAACTGACCTTGCTGAAGTAAATCTCACAACTAGGGCCCAGTGATTTTATTTTAAATTCATTATCTCCACAATATCTAATCTATGTTGGTTGACTGATAAGCTGACTTCCCTATGATCTGATACGCCTATGTTATAACTTCTCCTTTTTCCTGAAACTTCCAATTATGTATATTTTTCCAATAACCTCTACTCATATTTCCTTAAGAAAATGAAAGCTATTACATGGACTTATCTGCATATTCCTAATGTCACATGCAAAAAACCTACTTTTTTCTTTACTTAATTTCTGCCTTCCCTCTTGTTACAGTGGAATATTTTCATGTTCTTATAAATTATGAATTTTTCTCCTTGAGCCATTTCTCACACACTCTTATTCTCTCAAAGACCCCTTCCCTCAGTTATCCTCTCTATCCCCACACAGAGCCAACCTCTTATTTTATACGCCCAAATTCTTATAAATATGTCATCATGTTCTATTAAATCTCATCTTGGAAAACAAAACAGAAAATTTTTATCCCACATATCTCCTATTACTCACTCATTAAGTTGGCTCCCACTCCAGACAAATCTTCAAATAAACTTTCTGTATTAGCTGTCTCTACTTCTTCACATACAGCCATTGTTTCAAAAACAACAAACTGGCCTTTTTTCCCGCACTTCTTATCACTAAAATTCTTTATTCCAGGTGCCCAGCAACTTCCACAGTGCTAAATATATATATTTATTTAGAATTTATGTATGTATTGAGATTTTCTGCCGCTTTTAATATTGGTGGCTACTCCATTCAATTGAAGGCCTTCTTCATCTGGAACCATACCCTTCTGATATTTATTCTCTCACAATTCCTTTTTGCTCTTTGCTTCCATTATTAGATCTTTCTTCTATTCTTAATTCTGTATATGGAAGCTTTCCAAGGATTTATCCTGGGAACAGTTCTTTTTGTTTTGTCCAAAATCTTTTCCTGTGAGATTACTACAAACGCCATTGCTTGAAATAGTGTTAAAAACTGGTATTTCTCAAATGTATCTTGAGCCATTATCTCTCATTTTAGTTGCGTACTTTTTCATTCAACTATCCATTTGATGTATATTTCTACCTGAAACTGTGTTGAAAATTTCAAAAATAATATATCGAAAACAGTATTCCTGATTCTCACAGTTGAAAATGGCACCACCAACCCTCCTGACTCAGCACATAGATTATTTCCATTCCTTCTTTCCCCACCTCTATTTCTTTATTAAGTTCTATTCTTTTTATCCCCAGTATATGTTTTAATACTGATTATCACTGTTGATTTCCACTGACATTAATTATAGCCCAAGTCACCATTATCTATTATTCCTCCAAGTTTATCTTCCTTCTTCCAAGTTGTTTTATGTTTTCCAATAGATTCTTCACAGAACAATAGGAGTAACCTATTAAAACAAAAACAACAGAAACACACTATATAGCTTCACAATTAAATGTGTGCTGTGGTATATCACTGATAAAATCCAAACTCTTTATCATGAATCATAAGACCTTGCTTGCATGATGTGGTTCTGCCTTGCCCTTCAACCTCATGTAATACTGTGTCTCTCTTTATGGCTCTGCTGACACTGGGAGATTCTCTTTTCTTCGAACATGCCAAGACTTTTTGAATTTAGGGCATTTGCATACTGTTTCCTCTAATGCTATTATTCTTCCATTATTTCTTCACAAAGTTGTCTCATTTTTCTCCTTGAAGTCTGTATCATTTACTCGGTTTCTACCTTCAAATAATATAAACTTTGTTCCAACTGGCCTGTAAAATAAGAAAATCGATTAACCCATATATTGGAAGTCCAAATGGTATGCTGACTTCAGGATATTTTATTCTGGTGGCATTGGCTTTAGTTCTCTGAGGGTTACTTCTGGGGGGTGACTTTGATCTCAGTGTTTAAAAATGGCTACATCATTTCCAGGCTTCATAGCTGCATTCCATAGTATCATACATGGAGACAGGTTCTTTTCTGCTGTTTCTATATTAAGATTTTGTATTTTTAATATCCTCAGAAAGACAACTTTATTCTTTAAAACTAGAATTCGCAATCTTTCCTGAGTCAATGCCTATAGAACAGGAAATAACAGGAGCTATTTTAATTAGTCCTGTATCATCTGTCTCATTCCTAGGTACTGTTAGCATCCCTCCATACATATAAGTTGTGGTTATGCAAATGCAACTCAGAGTATTTTCTAAGTGAAAGAGAGACGGTAACTACCATCTCTTCTGCAAGAACTCGGTTCAAGTATCCTATTTTCAGATACCATCTGTGGTCATTCCAGCTAACACAGCTACCTCTAGCTTCCTCACTGCTCAAGAAGATGCATGAAGGTAAAGACTTGTTAACTTCCATAACTTCTTCAATGCCTGGCACATATTAGATGCTATGTAAGTTTTCTATTGCTGCTCTAACAAATTATCACAAACTTAGTGAATTAAAGGGGCACAAATTTATTATCTAACAGTTCTGGAGGGCAAAATCCAAACTGTATCTCACTGGGCTAAAATTAAGGTTTTGGCATGGCTATGGTCCTTTCTGGGGACTCTAGAGGAAAATACCTTTTTTCTCACAATGCTATACCTCTGGTTCTGACTCTACCTCCCTCCTCTTCCATATTTAAAGGAACCTTGTGATTAAATATGGCCCACCCAGAAAATTCAGGCTAATCTGCTCATCTTAAGGTCAGCAATCTTAATTCATCAGCAAACTTAATTCCCTCTTCCTAGGTGACATAGTACACTCACAGTTTCCAGGAATTAGAATGCAGACATTCTTGGAGGGCTATAGTCTGCTTCCCACAAATGGTAAATTAACATGTAAGCTATGTAAATAAACAAAAATTTTAAAAATACTAATATGGTAAGAAATATGTGGTTTAAAGCAAATTAAAAGGTAACAAAAAAACATACTCATAAATTGTCAACTATTAAATTTGTTGCTTAAAATTGTGTTAACAAGGCAACATCACTTATAGAAAAATATATTAAATAATGACTGTATGTTGCAGACAATGCATCTCGAAATTATAAGGTGTTACTTATAATAATCATTGAAAAAGTGAAGTGTACAGTTCTAGGAAAACACCTAAATTAAACAGCTAGATATGCAAAGCTCACTAAAGTGCTATCAAAAAACTAAAGAAGATAACTTTCAGGAAAAAGACTGTCATTTGTTAAATCAAAATTGTGGATAATTTGGTATTATAGATGCCTAAGATGAATATTGACATGAAGATGAGGCAGGGCTTCCGTGGTGGCGCAGTGGTTGAGTCCGCCTGCCGATGCAGGGGACACGGGTTTGTGCCCCGGTCTGGGAAGATCTCACATGCCGTGGAGCGGGTGGGCCCGTGAGCCATGGCCATTGAGCCTGCGCGTTCGGAGCCTGTGCTCTGCAACAGGAGAGGCCACAACAGTGAGAGGCCCGCATACCGCAAAAAAAAAAAAAAAAAAAAAATGAGGCAGAAGCAGAGGCTTAGATGGAGGAAGAGGCAGGAGCTGAGGAAGAGAAGGAGGAGGGAGAAAGAAGAAAAGGGGAGAAAGAGGAAGTGGAGAAAAAGAAGTCACAGAAGCAGCAGTGGTAGAAAGAAGAGTACATGGCAGCATGAATTCTAGAGAAAATGCAAAATAAGGCAAAATCCAAAGATGGCCTTTATGTGTATTTATTTTATATTGAACAATTGACTGAATAATGTGATGGGAAATAGAGGGGAAATGATGAGAAAAGTGTATCTTCTTCTAACAACTTTGGGTTAAAAGGTAGGGATTGTAGAGCTAATATCAAAGCAGGTTAATTGTTAAGATACTACAGATTACTTCAACATCAGAATTTATATAGAGGGAGACATGTTCATGGGTTTACTATAAAGCAGCTATGAAGACAAAGGCCAGTACAAGTTGAAGAAAGGAGAATCATACCAAGTTCTAATAAATGCTACGCTCAGAGAGAGGAAGATAGAACTATTCACCAGAAGTCTGTGGCTCCTGAATCACAAAGAAAACAGTTATGAGACTAGATGAACTTCAGTTTTCTGTCTCCCCAGATGCACTTCACTTCAGACTTTTGTGCATCTATACTGCTGAAAGTTGCCTGTTTCCTTCCCATATGAACAGATTACCCCATTTTCAGGCTATGGTTAACCTGTTTCAATTCTATATCTCAGGGTCTTTGGCACATATTTTTGTTCTTCCTCATATGTTAAACTGTTCTAAATTGTCCATTTTCCTATCAAAATGTATGATCTATTCCAGGTAAAGTCTCTCCCATTGTAGAGGAAACCTAACCAGGAGAGAGTGAGATAATATATTCAAAGTACTGAAAGAAAAAATCCTGCCAAACAAAAGTACTTACCCGGCAAAGCTGTCCTTAAGAAATGGAAGAGACAGAAAGACTTTCCAAGACAAAAATGCTGAGGGAGTTCTAGAACTGCCTTACATGAAATCCTTAGAGGGAGCTCTTCAGTTGAAATGTAGGATTCTAATTAGCAACATCAAAACATATGAGAGAATAAAATTCACTGGTAAAAGTAAGTATATAGTCAAATTCAGAATACTCTAATACTGTAATAATGGTATATACATCAATTTTAACTCCAATATAAAATTTATTTTAAATAAGTTATAAAGTTATTTAAAAAACTATACCTAAAATAATTTGTTAGTGGATATGTTATATAAAAAGATGTAAACTGTGACAGAAATGACAAAGATGTAGCAGATCATCAACAAATATCATAATTGTACCTAAATTATCACTAATCTAGGTATGCCCAGAGTTTGTATCCTTCTCTTTCATATAGCTCAGCTTCTTACTTACACTTGTAAACTTTCATATGAATGAACAGTCATAACATACTGAATAATGACAATTGGGACATTGTTAGTGAGACAGGAGGTTGAAAATGCATTATTTTAACAGATGAAAAATAGAGCTCTATTTTAGGAGAGTCATTACCACTGTTTAGGACAATATGTTGGCAGGATACATGGAGGTGGAAGATGAGGTCCTGAGACTATTGACTAAAAGAAAAATGTGAACCAAAAGAGTTCACTTTCATGAGGAATTGACACTTAGATGAGGAATGGAAGAGTGCAGAAGAACTCTGTGTGTGTGTGTGTGTGTGTGTGTGTGTGTGTGTAGGGGAGTTGTAGATATGAGAGAGAGAGGTGGGTAACATGAAAGGGGGCAAGAACCAGTAGGTGGAGAACATTGGCAAAATTCACTCCCAGAGATGGTATGACCATGGTATTGGAAGGATGGAGATGTCTAATATGCAATTTTAATTTGCTGCATTTTCTGTAATGTGAACTCTGATTCTCTGAACTCTCAACAAGTCTGATGCTCATAACTGTAGTGACTTGGAGTATAAAGTAATAAGGCAGTAAGAGGACAAATGAATGGTTTTGTATTCAGCCCTCTAGTTCTGATGACCATGCTGATGAGCATCCTTTTTTCTACAGGGAAAGTACATCCTGAAGGTTCAGTTCATGACCCTCACCAAGGTGAAATTTATCTACCACTGAGCTAAAGAGTTGCAATGAAGCTGCAGTTTGGGAGTAATTTAGGATATTATGTGGGTCAGCCTCCTTTTCTCAAATACATTAGGGGGAAGTGAGATTAGAAAAGGAGAAGCTAACATCTGGATTACAGTGGTGTAAGCACTTACTTGCAGATGGAGGGTGATTTAATTATTCTAGGAATTCCTATCTCTGTCGATACAGTGCAGTTAAAATTAAAAAAAAAAAAACTTCTATGTGATTTAGAATGCCTCATAGAACTTTATTTTTTTTAACATCTTTATTGGAGTATAATTGCTTTACAATGTTGTGTTAGTTTCTGCTGTATAACAAAGTGAATCAGCTATACGTATACATATATTCCCATATCTCCTCCCTCTTACCTCTCCCTCCCACCCTCCCTATCCCACCCCTCTATTTGGTCACAAAGTACCGAGCTAATCTCCCTGTGCTATGCAGCTGCTTCCCACTAGCTATTTTACATTTGGTAGTGTATATATGTCCATGCTACTCTCTCACTTAGTCCCAGCTTACCCTCCCCGTGTCCTCAAGTCCATTCTCTATGTCTGCGTCTTTATTCCTGTCCTGTCCCTAGGTTCTTCAGAACCTTTTTTTTTCTTTTTTAGATTCCATATATATGTGTTAGCATACGGTATTTGTTTTTCGCCTTCTGACTTCACTCTGTATGACGGTCTCTAGGTCCACCCACCTCATTACAAATAACTCCATTTCATTTCTTTTTATGGCTGAGTAATTTTCCATTATATATATGTGTGTCACATCTTCTTTATCCATTCATCTGTTGATGGACACTTAGGTTGCTTCCATGTCCTGGTATTGTAAATAGCGCTTCAATGAACATTGTGGTACATGACTCTTTTTGAATTATGGTTTTCTCAGGGAATATGCCCAGTAATGGGATTGCTGGGTCATATGGTAGTTCTATTTGTAGTTTTTTAAGGAACCACCATACTGTTCTCCATAGTGGTTGTATCAATTTACATTCCCACCAACAGTGCAAGAGGGTTCCCTTGTCTCAACACCCTCTTCAGCATTTGTTGTTTGTAGATGGCCATTCTGACCGGTGTGAGGTGATACCTCATTGTAGTTTTGATTTGCATTTCTCTAATGATTAGTGATGCTGAGCATCCTTTCATGTGTTTGCTGGCAATCTGTGTATCTTCTTTGGAGAAATGTCTATTTAGGTCTTCTGCCCATTTTTGGATTGGGTTTTTTGATATTGAGCTGCATGAACTAATTGTATATTTTGGAGATTAATTTTTTGTCAGTTGCTTGGTTTGCAAATATTTTCTCTATCACAGTATGTTATAGTCCACATGATGTGAACTTTAAATCATGTAACTTTGGGGCAGCAAATAGCAGATTTTATTGAGGGTGATGGAGCAGGCACAAGATAAAAGAGAATGAGGGGTGAGAGTAATATGAAGAGGAGAGTATACTTTAAATTTTGAGATTCAGAAAGCAACCAAAAATGAGCAGTCTTTTGAGTCATGTTCTTCTACATGCAGTAATCCATCTGTCAGATAATTTTTGTCAGTCATTTAAAGTTTGGCTTGTTTATGAACCCCACCACCTTCCCCAAATGCCCCATCTGCAGTAATACCACTTGCCAAGGGCATTCACAGGCAGAGGGTATCTGAAGAACATGTTTGCCTTCCAAAGTAACACGCAGAAAATCATGTCATGTCAAATTCTGACTAATATACAGATATAAGTAGCAACTGTTAAGATGAGAAAAAAATCTCTACTGTTGCTGAGTTCTAAGCAAGTAAATCAGAAAACTTCTGCATCTTAAGACTGATAGGAAATAAAAGGGAAAACTCCAGCATAATTAGGTTATCAAATGCAACAGCAGAAAATACCAGATTAAAATAAAATGTAGGAGACTAAGACAGTGTCTAAGATATATGAGAATAAGAAGCTTAAAAATAATAAAATGTTCTTTAAAAAAAAGAATAAAGTAATTTTTTACTACTATACAGAAAGTATCACTGCATCTTCATTAAGAGACACCAGGGCTTAGCATCAGGTTCACAGCATGGTATTACATATATATTATTTGTATATGTCTTAACACACTCATTTATTGTCTTTTTTTAATAAATTTATTTATTTTATTTATTTATTTTTGGCTGCGCTGGGTCTTCATTGTTGCACATGGGCTCTCTCTAGTTGCGGCGAGTGGGGGCTACTCTTCATTGCAGTGCATGGGCTTCTCATTGCAGTGGCTTCTCTTGTTGTGGAGCACAGGCTCTAGGTATGCGGGCTTCAGTAGTTGTGATGCACGAGCTCTGGAGCGCAGACTCAGTAGTTGTGGTGCATGGGCTTAGTTGCTCTGCAGCATGTGGGATCTTCCCAGACCAGGGCTCGAAACCGTGTCCCCTGCATTGGCAGGCAGATTCTTAACCACTGCACCACCAGGGAAGTCTCTCATTTATTGTCTTTATTCATTGTCTAGTCTAAGGATACCTTTAAGTGTTTTTAAGAATAACTTTTTAAGTGGGTAGAATAAACTGGTTCTGAGATCTCTTCCCCAAATGAGTAGAATACTATCTTTACAAGGAGTACTGCAATTTACTGTCACCCTTATATACACAGGAATAATGGCAAGGTGTGAATAGAACAAACACAGCATGTAAAATTGCTTTCAATCTCAGTATTTATTCCTCTTATGAGTAAAAATATCATTTTTGGAGTTCTTTATTCATTCTAGAGACTACTATGTACCAGGCTCTGTGCTAGTCTGGAAAACAGAGGCAAAGAGAGGGGTCTTTAACAGCATTGATTAAAGAAAGCTTCCTCATGGAGGTGACAAGATAAATCTTCCTGAAAAACAATAATAAACTGGGCAAAGAAAGCATGGTGGTATTTTCAATGGCACTATTCTGGGATGTCACATTAGTGACCCATAAGGAATGAACCATGCCCTCCTTTATCTTTCCTTGTACAGTCCTGTCCACACTGATCTGAACTTAGCTACTTGGCTTCCAACTATAGCCAATGAGATCTTAGCAATGTGATGTAAGCAGAGGTTCATATGTACTGTTTTAAACTGTTTTGTGTCCCCACCCAAATTCATATGTTGAAGCCCTAAACCACAATGTGACAGTATTTAGAGATAGGGCCACTAACAGAAGTAATTAAAGGTTAAATGTGGTCATAGGGTGGGTCACTCATCTGATAGGATTAGTGTCCTTATAAGAAGAGACACTAGAGAGCTCACTAGAGAGCTTTCTCTCTCTGAATGCAATCACCAAAGAAAGGCCACGTGAGGACATAGAGAGAGTTTGCCATCTGCAAACCATGAGGAGAGCCCTCAGCAGAAACTGAATTGGCTGGAACCTTGATCTTGGACTTCCAGACTCCAGAGCTGTAAGAAACAAATTTCTGTTGTTTAAGCCACCCAGTCTGTGGCATTTTGTTATGGTAGTCCAAGCTGACTAAGACATGCATTTTCACATGAGTTGGAATGTGAAATCTGGTACCTACCCACACTTTTATGGAAGTCCAGACTATCTCCTTGTATAGAAAGGCTGCATGGAAAATCCCTGGAGGGTGAGACACCACGTGGAAGAAAATTGAGAATCCAACTCTCTCCTGCATTCACACGCAACCATATGAATGACTCAGCTGACACAACATGGAGCAAAGGACCCATCAAATTTGCACAAAATAAGTGTAACAAATATTAAATTATTGTTGTTTTAAACCACTGTGTTTTGTGATCGTTTGTTTTACAGCAACTATTAACTCAAACAGACAAATGGCTTGAAAAAGATGCTGTATTTGGGAACATGCAGATAGTTCAGTTGTGGTAAAAAAAAATGTGTAAGGTGAAAAAGAGATGTAGTTCATTAAGTATACTATCAAGAAAACAATTTATAATGGAATTAGAGTATTTAGTATAATAGTATAATAATTTGTTCTTTATTATTAAACTAATACATACAATTTTTGTCTGAATTGTACATTGTTTTGTTAATTCACTATGTTGGAACACAGTGATAAACCAAACATATATAGTCTCTGGCTTTCAAGAAAACTTCGAGGAAATTTGGTTTAAAAGGTGTGACTCTAGAGCTTCCTATCTTCCCCCTATGTAGAAAGCTAGAAAGAGTATCTTTCCCACCGTAATAGGAAAAAAGATGCATAATTTACATTATCATTATGTTTATATAACCCAACAGAGAGCTAGGGTTACAGGGCAACCAAGTACTATGAAATCTTAAGGAAAGACAGGCACCTCAGAGAGGGGACACATGTGAACACTGGCTTACCTGTAGCAACAGGAGGACAATGGGGCCCCCATAAAGCAGGAAAGAAGAATTCAGCTACAAAGTTTAACAAATTACTAAAGGCCAAGTGTGTGTTTGTGTGTGAGTATAAACTCCTAGGAGCTGCAAACACAAAGTGAGTACACACACACACACGTACACATACACACACACTGGCCTTTCTCTGTGGACCACTCTGGTATCTCTGAGAAAGCCTTTATTTTACCCTTAGTAAGTGAGTAGACTCCTAAATTTAATTCCAAGTTTATAAAGCTGAAGCTGTGTACAATGATGACCCTGCCTCTTAGTGTCTCTATTTTTTTTTTCAAGCAGAGTTTGGTGTACTGAGTAATAAATGGAACATATAAGCATATATGCCTCATCCCTTCTGATGATGAGAACATGAGTTTCTGCAAGTGATCCAGACTATGGCACCAGCCTAAATACTCTGGTTTGAGTTGGGGAACTGGAGGATCAATTTCAACTTCATCAAATCTCCTCAGGCACTGTCCAGGTATAAATAAGCATGTGTAACAGAACAGTGGTTCAGTGGTGCAAAGTTGGGAACATATGATGGCTGTGGCAGAACTTTGATCTTTCGCTCTTTGTGGATTTTTGCATATCTAATTCACGAGCTGGGGCATTCTTACTTAGAACAGTTTATAGCTGACCAAACTAGTTGTAGTCCTGCTTCGATATCCCATGAATGGCTCTAATGTTTTAATACTGGCTTTTATGCTCATTAGCAAACACAGGTTTACATTTTTACAAACTCCTGGACTCCATTCCCAAGCCATGAACACTGATCTGGGACTATTTATAACAGAAGGAAATGGCACATTTTAAATAATTTACACAAAATTTTTTCTCTGTTCTTATTCTCCCTAAGAAGAGGAAAATGTTATATAATTCAATGAATTCTTGACCTATAATGGTTAAGTAGTAAGATACATATTATTATCAGAGAACATAAAATAATTTTGCCTTTAAATGTTTTGAATATAATCTATGACTAATATAAAGTATACTGTTTTATTTATTATTTTTCTTTTTGCTATACTTGAATCTTGATGAAAGGTTAATGAAACAGGTCTTTGTAAATGTATGACCTAACCAAAATCTAACACCAGACCATCCATGTCATCTTTCCTTAGGAGTTTCATAAGTCTTCAGATTTAAGACACACACAAGCCTAAACCACCAGGCTTGGTGTACTATATAAATAAAGTGTTATCAACTAGTAGCAGAAAAACAAAAAGGAACATTACATAAAGAAGTAATAAAGAGTCTTTGTGCAATTGTCCGTATAGTTCACTGATGGAATTGTCACACAAAACTCTAGGACAATAATTTGTGTTCAGAGCTTGAATCTGAAACACATAAATTTAAAATATCAAGCAAATATAAGATCTTCATGTTATAATTTCTTGACTTCAAGAATTTTATCTTGATATCTACCAAAGACTTTTAGTTCATTGTTTTATTTAGATATTCAAGTCTATAACAAATTTATTCATGAAGGGTATTTCGGTATTGCTGAGGCAAAGATGCAGATCACCATTGTTTTCTTTATCTTGTATTTTGAAAAGAAGATTCATGACATATGATTTGACTTTGAATTCTTTGAATGCTAGATGGTAAATGAGCCATAAATTTCTTCATTGTAGGAATCATATTGGAAGGATTATCTACATTTGTTTTGAATTTCCAGTTCAGATTCTCAAATTTGAGCCAAAACTATAATATGAACAGCTGGTAAACAGTTCTGGTACCTCTGATAATTATCAATATAATGGAAAATTTGAGAAATAACAGAATAAATTACCAAAAATTTATACTGATTCTCTGAAAGCACAAATT
Organism: Leucopleurus acutus; assembly: GCF_964270905.1. Lineage (NCBI taxonomy): Eukaryota > Metazoa > Chordata > Mammalia > Artiodactyla > Delphinidae > Leucopleurus > Leucopleurus acutus. Next base: position 58,538,797 of record NC_139159.1, read on the forward strand.
ATTTTGAAGTAATAAGTTAACCCATTTAAGGAGCTTTGTAGTGACCAACTCACTAAATTACTGTTGTCACCTGGAAAAGTACAAATTTAAAATAAGAAAACCTAGATTTGAATGCTGGCTCAGCAATTTGTTATTTGTTTGTTCAGGATGAAGTTAACAGTATAAATTTCAATTCTCTCATCTACAATAGGGTAGATGAAATTAAATAAATAGATTCTGGACCATCATAGAGCTGAATTATTATTATTTTTTAATTGTGGTATGGTTGATTTACAGTTTTGTATTAGCTTCAGGTATACAGCAACCTGAATTCAGTTTCACATGTATAACTGTGATTCAGTTATACATATATTTATATTTTCAGATTCTTTTCCCTTATAGTTTGTTACAAAATGTTGAGTGTAGTTCCCTGTGCTATACAGTAGGTCCTTGTTGATTATCTGTTTTATATATAGTAGTGTGTGTATGTTAATCCCAAACTCCTAATTTTTCCCTCCCCACCCCTTACCCTTTGGTAACCATAAGTTTGTTTTCTATGTCTGTGGATCTATTGCTGTTCTGTGTATATATTCATTTGTATCTTTTTTTTAGATTCCACATATAAGTGACACCATATGATATTTGTCTTTTTCTGTCTGGCTTACTTCACTTAGTATGATAATCTCTAGGTCCATACATGTTAGAGCTGAATTATTGTTAGCTTGCATTGTTATTGTGGAGGAAAAACTTTTTTCTGCATTCCACACTTTCTAGGAAAATGTATTTCCATCTACAATTCTGGCCATTGGATCTACACACAACTATTGCCTAAGGCATTACCTGAGTAGTGGAAGACAAACATTTTTTAAAAATCCTCAATTAGGTGTTGTTAATCTACCAAATATCCTAAATTAGCATATTAATTCTCTTGTCCTTTTCTGTAAACTTAAACTTTCCCTCAGGTGGAGGGTTGGGAATAAGCAAGCATATTCTCATACATTAGCCACGCTTTCTTTCATCTTTATTACTAAAAAAGGTCATATTACATTTCCTGTATGATCTCTCTCTTGTTTTCTGTCTCAATTAGTTTAGAACTACATTTAAATAGAGGGGTATTGATTATTGGGTCCCATTTGAACAATAATTATCACCCATCTCATGGCACAATTTTGAGGGAAAAGGGATAATCCATGTAAAAATGCTTAGAAAGAGGCATGGCACATATTAAACGTTAGCTATTATAATTTTTAATATTTTTCAAAAAATCTAAACATTCTCAAGAAGTAATTGAAGTACAAAGAAGATCAAAAGAGTTTATGGCTCTTGCATGTCATTTTAACTAATAACACATTACATGAGTGTAAATGATTTTCCAGTTAACGGCATGAATTAGACTGCATTCCAAGATATTTTATTCTTGAAAAAGATTTGTGTGTGTGTAAATATCACATCTTCTCCTAGTCATCTCAATTAGTCACACTGTACTAGCAAATATCTTAGTGGAACAAAAATTTCAGAATAGGATTAGAAATACATATGATTTCAATAATAAAATAAAGGTAATGATAATACTTTTAGTGCTTGAATAAAGAAGTAGATTCTAACAAATAATATATTTTACTGTCTTTTGAAGAAAACAAACATATTCAAATAACAATTTTGATCCTCGCCGTCTTGTCTATTAAGAATTCTAGTATCTTAGGTTTTTACAGTGTAGTAGGAGATGAGCATAAGCATTTAGGTATTAAATAGACAGAAAAAAATGGTTTGTATTTGGAACAATTTTACAACTTGTTTTTGACATAAAACTAGACTTCAGCTATAACTTTTTGATGACTCTAGACCATGATTCAAAAATGAGTGTCATAAAAATTATGCTAGATCTTGAATGTATCCTATTGATAGAATATATTCAAACATATTAGCAAAATAATTCACATCTGATCTGAGAGTCTTACAAAATATGTAATACTGTGTGGAACATTATACCCTTTGAAAGAATTTCACATCAATGAACTAGCATTTTCATCATACAGATTCTTCAGGTACTATGAAATATTATTAATAATAGACAGAAGAATAGACACTTGGAGAAGTAAAGAAATCCCCCTAACTTGAAGAGGGATTAATAGGAAGATTTTGATGCTGTTCCATTGCCATTAGATCCAGGTATCCCAGCAAGTTTCTCTTTTTAGCACATAGAGAAAATGACTTTTTTTTTTTTTTGTACAATGCACTGAGGTAAAAAAACCAAGGTTTCTCAAACCAGAAGCTACAGCACTGGGCCACCTGTTCTCCCAGCCCAGCTCTCCCAAATGGTGAGGATTTCAATAATCAGCCTTAATAATAAAGTACTGAAATATTTAAACAACCATTAGAAAGCTTTGATAGTATTTTGCATGTTTAGATTTCCTGGTGATGTCAAGAACGTTATTAATTATACACTGTTGTTCACTAATTTTAGTTCATTATTATATAGCATGTATACATCATCTTCAGGCACTGTAAGACTTTAAAAATTCTTTTATAGTATGCCTTAATTACAAATAAACTAGTTATATTAAAAAGCAAACACTTTTTCACCAACCATTCAATTTTGTGCACACAAGAGTAAGAATGTATTTTAGATCACCACCATTGTTCATTTTCACTTTAATTGAAATGTTTAATAAGAATTTTAACGCATATCAAATAGCATTTTGTGATATAGTAGATTGAGTGGTTTAATAATATTGCTTATTGAATTTTTCCTGATTTTTCAGAACACATAATACTGGAGACAATGAACAGAAAGAAAGAAATTAAACATGTAATTGACATATTTAGAAACAGAAAAACATAGACTATACTTCTCACTCCAGCTTCATTATTGCCTTGAGACAGACTTTTATAAATCATTCTAAATTAAAACTTAAAAATCATATATTTGACGTTCTGAACTGCCATAGAAAAAAAGAAAAGTTATTTCAGACCAAATGTTAATAAGGTGGTGGATTACTGGCTATAACACTATGGAATGCTAATTGATGGTAGAGATACTAGCTCTAAAGGAAAGATTTTAACAATAATGTTCTCTGATGATATTGTTAGTGCAAGTTCATGTGCCCGATGCACAGTGAGGCCAAACAAACTGAAACATTGGAGTGTGGAGCAGAGAAATATTTATTGCAGGGCCACGCAAGGAGATGGGTGGCTCAAACCCTGAGGTCCCCAAGGGTTTTGGCAAAGCTTATATAAAAGCCAGGTAGGGAGGGGGTTTGCAGGGTATGTGATCAGCTCCTGCACATTTCTCTGATTGGCTGATGGTGAGGTAACAGGGCAGTGTCACAGGGGTTAACATTATCAGTCCTTTGGCTCTAGGAGGCCTGGGGTCATCAAGTAGATAACATCTTCCATTTGGTGAGGGGTTTTCACATCTGTAAAACAACTCAGGAAAATTGCATCAAATACTGTTATCCAGGTACTTCAAAGAGGAACTAAAGTAGAGGATATGGGGGAAGGGCCTGTCTCAGGGAGGTCCCAGAGGGCCCTGCTTGGTTATAGTATTTAAGCAGGTAATATTTTTATTTTAATATACATACTCAAAGAAAAAAGTTACATAAAATTTTGCTGTTATTTCATTAAACTATTACCTAATTAATAGGAGCATAAAATATAAATTTTAACTTTTATAAACCCATTCAAATTCATCCTGCTTAAAAATAATCTCTTTTAAGGGATATTACAGCAGTCATTACAATTTAGGAAGCCAAATATAAAAACTGAAACATAGTGGTAGCCAGGGTGTCCCTTTAAGTATATTTTATATACTTATTTATTGATGAAACTATACTCATGGAAATGTGTGGATCCAAGTCCATGCTTGTTCTTAGAACAAAAGCCTTCCTTAAAGCTATATCTAATTAAAAATTTTAAAGACTTTATTCATTCAATTTTATATAATTTGTTAAACTAGTCACAATGTGTAGTGGATCCAGCAATTCTAAGACATAATTGTAGATGTGAGATGTGCTTTTATAGATAAATCAAAATGATTTGGAATTCTAAAGAATATTCAGAGGCAGCTTAATTGTGCTTCTTGTATTAGAAATTCCTCTTAGAGAAGATCAAAGTAAATCTACAGTCTATATAAGAAAAGGGTTAACGTTCTGTTTGCCTAGCAAACCAGATTTGGTCTAAAATCTTTGGTTAATGTCTTCAACATATGTTTCATTATGTTTTATGTGCCACATGTCTATTTTTCTAAATATATCCAAGGAAAGCTATTAAATCATAACATTCAGCAAATATTCACATTTCTATAACAAGATTGTGTCATTCATTTCTGTACCATAATAGCATTACATCCTATTATGAATCACATTATAAAGAGTTTAGAAAAGGTTTTATGAATCTTTGAAGAAAAATTAAGACACCTATTATCTGCATTCTTTTATTTTATTATACAAGATATTCAATCTTAAAAAAGTCCTTAATCTTTTAAATCAAAATATTTTTTTAAAAAGGCAAGAATTTGGGTATTAGAGGAATTGTAAACATAAGCTCAATCTAAAAACTTAGGGAGTGAAGAGATTTCCCAAAGCTATCATACTTTATAGAAATGTTACCTCTACCAAATAAAACAGAAGTAACAGTTGTCTACTGACAGTTATGTTCACTGTCAGTGAACTATGGCTCTAGTCAGCAGGAATGTTATGAGTCCCTGTTGCCCATGCAAATCATCAGGACATGTTTTCATTGAGAAGAGAGTGATTAGGGAACTATTTTTATAAAATAAGTCATGTCCTTATGGGACAGCATCATGAGTTAGAAATTTTTGCAATCTAGCCTATGTTTATTTTTCTTTTACCTTCACTTTAAGCCAGAGATAAATTTGGTTTATTCTGCCATTTAATGAATATAAATTATATAAAGGTGCCTACCAAGCATACTATAATAATTCAGATGGAATTTTATTACAGGATGTACCTATGCACAGAACCGCAATCAAAAGCCTAGGGGTTTTGTTTTCTTTTTCTTCCAAATCTCTCCTCATCCATTCTCTGTGTTGGCTTCCTTCTCATCCTGGTAGTAAGGTGGCTTTAGCAAAACAAGGCCTTATCACACCCAAAGAAGTAAGTCTATGTCTTCCAGAGGAATTTGATAAGATCAAGGGACCCTCCCGTCAAATTTCCCCTCATATTTCATTGGCCAGGATGGAATGTTCCCATTTCTTAAATGATTCCCAACAAGATAAATGAGATTTCCCTTAGGCCTCATATGACAGAGACTGGGTTTTCAGCTTCTCCCCAATACAAAGCTGCAAGGTGGAGAGTTGTAGACATGAATAGTTTAGGTTCTGTAAGGAAGAGAGAAGGAAAGAATGCTAGTAAGCAACTAACAGTTTCTATCATACAGGCTATACTAAAGAGACTAAAAATATGTGTATATACTAATTGCTATAAAGCATAATGATATGTCTCTAAATATATGCTACAATACTGTTCACTAAAATCAATGTCAGTTACTTATAATCAGTGATTTATGATCTAAATATCTGTAATTAATTCTTCATATGGGCCACGGAATAAGCCATGTAGACAGAATGCTCTGTTCACAGAGATTATCTTTCTGGTATTATCTGAATTTTTTTTTCAGTGATTAATCAAATAAAATGAATATTTTCCCAAAATACTATCCAAATAACTATTCATGTCAATCATTCAGCATGCACTGATTGAGCATTTTTAAAATTATGTATGAGCTAAAAGGGGATAAAAACAAGGTAAGTATTTACTGCTGTTGAGCTTATATGCTAACAATTAGTAACAGGTGTCACTAAGCCAATAGAAATTTTTAAATTAATCAGGAAATTTAGATTTCATGTAAGATGAATATTGAAAATTGATAAAGAAGTCTATAAGGAAGGATCAACTAGTTTAAATAAACAATAAAATAACATGGATATGCTTATGACCAATTATTTAGTGTGGTGTACTACAGAACATTTAAGGAATGAATACTTATTTTTCCCTAGTCAGTAATTAGTTCCTTTTTCTTCTTCTTTTTTTTTAGCAAGTAATATTTTCATCTTCACTTATTATCATTTGTCTTATTCTCAAGCATGCTTTCTCCATGTATCAATGGAGGTGACTCTGTAGTTTAGGATTTTGTAACCCTTACTGCCAGTGCTTGCTTCTAGAAGGAAAAAGATTAAGCATCTCTCCTTCAGCATCCATACCAATCTCTAAACATGATATTTATTGGCTAAACGATACTCCCACGTCTGTAACAAGGAATGTGAAACAAGTTGACATATGGCAGGGAAGGCTGTTTCCAAAAGGAAGAGATGCTAAGCTAATGAAAGTAGATGTCTATTACATGATGTTTAGAAAGAAAAGAAAATCTCTATTCATAGCTTAAATACAAGTGGTAAAAAAAAGGGAACTGCCTTGAATACTAAGGTTTATATTGTCATAAGAATGGGAGAAACAGAGGCTTCACTGACGAAAACTGGAAGATATATTATTCTTTTGCAGCCCCAGAACACTTAAGTGGCTGACAAATGGTCAAAAATAGGACTTGAATGAATATATGAGTGTATAAATGAGTTAAAAAAGGTAAAGTCAAACAGATCATTGAAATACTTGCTATGTATCAAGCCTTGTATTGAAAATACAAGGAATAAAATGACCCAGTCTTTATCTTCAAGGATTTGAACCTGTTGGGGAAGATATTATATATATGCATATAATTATGATAAAAATCTCATAGATGGTGATTACCATTTGAAGTATTCCAGAGGTAAAGGCAAGATGATTAATGTCAAGTGGACTAAAAGAGTTGAAAAAGAATCAGGGATAGCTTTTTAAATGAAATTTGTATGCTTGGGCCTTTGATGGTGGATAGGACATTCACTGAGTGTTGGCTGACATAATTTAAGAAAAGGATATATTCCCCATATGACTGAACATGGTTTAAAGCAATCAATAAATAATGATATTCTGGCATATAACAAAACATTGCTGAGTTCCTATGATGTTAGCCACACAGTTCTCAGAACCAGGGGATGAACTGAACATTTCTCATTTCAACTTACATCTTAGTGGAGAGGGCCAAACAAACAGAGGAAGAGTAAAAAAGGAGAAAACAATAAATACCAAGAAATGTACAAACATTATGAATATTCATTATCTATTATCCTCCTCAGGTACAAAATTAAGATTAAAATTAGTATTTTCCTTGCAGTTCAGGTAACAGGTGCCATAAAAACACTACAAAAGCAACATGAACAAAAAGCACTATGACCAGAGACTCAATGTAACTGTGGTAATATAAGTCCTGGAGAAAATCAAACCAGCCAAAGAAATTTAACTTGACAATTCCTTTTTCCTCTATAAATTAGGATGTTAAAATTCATGCCAGGAGAATTGAAAGAAATAGTTCATAATTTATGGATGTCAGTTTCATACATTTTTATTATACACATTATTGTCAATAAATACCACTTGGGATTTCAAATAAATGATGACATTAAACTAAATACACTGAGTGAGTCTCTGTAGTGGGCTGATAATATAAACAGTTATTTACAATAGCTACACATTTACGAAGATTATATGTTATTGTTGAAAGCTCTATCTGTAGTTACATTTATTGTATTAATATAACACAGTATATCATATTGGATTTATTTATACATTTAAATCTGGATGATGTGAGATACTTTAATGAAAAAGCTAACCATTACGATATTTCACTGAGAAAATAGCAAAGAGAAATATTTTGTGATCTTTTGAAACAGAAATTACAATATTGCAATGTCAAATTAAGTCTTCCTCTTTACTTGGAAAGTGGCTTATTGGGATTTAAGGGATTTATAATAAACACTTCAATGTGATAAATGAATTTATCCAGCTATTTATTTTAATTTTTTCAGATAAACCCTTTAAAAAGAAATCTCAGAATAGATATAATTTTCATAGTTGTGCTCAAATACATGCAGGGTGAGATTTATCAGAAAGATGCTGGCTTCCTGGGCAATGCTCCACAGTGGCTTAGAGGAAACTCTCCTGGTGTTAATTGGCAGTTTGTTTTTCACAGGACCACTGTGGCTAAATGATGTCCCTGGAGCTGTAAGGAGTAGAGAAATGAGAGAGAAATGATCCACTTCCCCATTCTGATTCCTTAATTCTAGAAAATTGCTGAAACAGACAAACAACAAATATATAATCCAAGCTTCATTGCCCTTTGTTCCCACTCAATTTTACATTCATTTCAATAATGTAGATTCTGTGCATATTGTTTTATACTCAAGGAAAACTGTTTCTGAACAAATATTTTTCTCTTTTAGAAAGATGGCCTTGATGTCCTGCCTTAATAGCCTGCGGTAATTATCTTATTTTGAAAGAGAGACTTCGTCACATTAGGGAAACCAATATGTACTTATACATTGTCAAGGTTACAGCTCTTATTTTAATAGGAAACCGTTTTGGTCTAAATTTTCACATATATTTAAATAATCCATCACATATCTATCTTTTGATGTGAAAGATTAACTTGATTGTGTAAGACATTCCCCTCACCCCCATTCCATCTTGATATAAAGAGTTACTTTAAAAATATCTTCTATAAAAAAAAATCTTCTATAGAAAACATTTGATTTGGGTTTTAGTTAATATTTGAGTATTTCTTCTGGAAATACTGTCTTATTTTTTGTAATGGGGTGGTATTGTTTCTGCCTTAAGGGAAAAAAATCCGGGCCAAATATAATATGATTAACTGAAGATATGGGAATATGTGGAATAATTTTTCTTGCTGTTTCTAGTCCATTTCCTACTCTTCTCCACCCTGTTGAGAGCTTGGGATAGCTGGCCCACCTCACTGGGCAGTCTTGCCCACTAGCTTCTCCTTGGTTTTAATTAATGCTGAGCACTAGCAATATGTCAGGAGAGGGGAGACTGAAACTGAGCTATGTATTCCCTTGACTCCTTCTCTCTGTAATGTCATGAAGTGTGGCTTTTTTACACCACCCAAAGCCAGAGCTTCTATTGATACCACTCGGCTCTCTCTTTTTTTTCTGGCAGGGTAAGTGATCCCTCTTCTCACCCCTTTAGTCATAAGAGGGCCAGTGTTGCTGGGGCCATTCATGCTAGCACCATGACTTGCACTATCTCCCTTGAGTTTCCTCATACTTTTGTTAAATAGAGCCATTATTAAATTCTTTTCAGATTAATTTGCCTGCGCCATCTCTTTCTTCCAAGACCCTGAACAATACAGGGAACATTTTTTTCCCCCTGCCACTACTGTTCTTATTCTGATTATGCATAGCAATTTCATAATATCTATTAGAATTCAGTAGAGTATAACATATATTACAGTAATGTGTGTACTTGCCCTCCATTGTATTAGACTGTAAATATTTTGATAGCTAAGACCTTGTCTAATTCATTTTACCCTCTACAGAACACTTAGCACAGGGATTCACATTGTAGGAACTCAAGTAATATTTTATAAAGGTTGAGTTATTTATGGGTAAATGAAGTCTGGGTGAATTTATTTGTTATTTATTTCCTCTTTTCATGCATGGGAAACAAAACTCTCTTAAATATATATTTCTTTTTCTCTTCAAAGTAAGTTTTATTGAGTGAATAAGCAACTCATTGTCAAAGAAAATAATTCATTTCTTTCTAATTGAGTAGTATGGTATCACCAGAGTTATAAGTAGAAGGTATGAAGAGCTTAACTTTTGTACTTCCTTCACCATTTTTTTTTAATCCTTGAAATGTAAAACAGATTTTCTTTTTTTTTTAACATCTTTATTGGGGTATAATTGCTTTACAATGGTGTGTTAGTTTCTGTTTTATAACAAAGTAAATCAGTTATACATATACATATGTTCCCATATCTCTTCCCTCTTGCATCTCCCTCCTTCCCAACCTCCCTATCCCACCCCTCCAGGCGGTCACAAAGCACTGAGCCGATATCCCTGTGCCATGCGGCTGCTTCCCACTAGCTATCTACCTTACCTTTGTTAGTGTATATATGTCCATGACTCTCTCTAGCCCTGTCACAGCTCACCCTTCCCCCTCCCCATATCCTCAAGTCCGTTCTCCAGTAGGTCTGTGTCTTTATTCCTCTCTTACCCCTAGGTTCTTCATGACATTTTTTTTCTTAAATTCCATATATATGTGTTAGCATACAGTATTTGTCTTTCTCTTTCTGACTTACTTCACTCTGTATGACAGACTCTAGGTCTATCCACCTGATTACAAATAGCTCAATTTCGTTTCTTCTTATGGCTGAGTAGTATTCCATTGTATATATGTGCCACATCTTCTTTATCCATTCATCCAATGATGGGCACTTAAGTTGTTTCCATCTCCGGGCTATTGTAAATAGAGCTGCAATGAACATTTTGGTACATGACTCTTTTTGAATTACGGTTTTCTCAGGGTATATGCCCAGTAGTGGGATTGCTGGGTCATATGGTAGTTCTATTTGTAGTTTTTTAAGGAACCTCTATACTGTTCTCCATAGTGGCTGTACCAATTCACATTCCCACCAGCAGTGCAGGAGTGTTCCCTTTTCTCCACACCCTCTCCAGCATTTATTGTTTGTAGATTTTTTGATGATGGCCATTCTGACTGGTGTGAGATGATATCTCATTGTAGTTTTGATTTGCATTTCCCTAATGATTAGTGATGTTGAGCATTCTTTCATGTGTTTGTTGGCAGTCTGTATATCTTCTTTGGAGAAATGTCTATTTAGATCTTCTGCCCATTTTTGGATTGAGTTGTTTGTTTTTTTGTTATTGAACTGCATGAGCTGCTTGTAAATTTTGGAAATTAATCCGTTGCTTCATTTGTAAATATTTTCTCCCATTCTGAGGGTTGTCTTTTGTCTTGTTTGTGGTTTCCTTTGCTGTGCAAAAGCTTTGAAGTTTCATTAGGTCCCATTTGTTTATTTTTGTTTTTATTTCCATTTCTCTAGGAGGTGGGTCAAAAACGATCTTGCTGTGATTTATGTCATAGAATGTTCTGCCTGTGTTTTCCTCTAAGAGTTTGATAGTTTCTGGCCTTATATTTAGGTCTTTAATCCATTTTGAGCTTATTTTTGTGTATGGTGTTAGGGAGTGATCTAATCTCATACTTTTACATGTACCTGTCCAGTTTTCCCAGCACCACTTATTGAAGAGGCTGTCCTTTCTCCACTGTACATTCCTGCCTCCTTTATCAAAGATAAGGTGACCATATGTGTGTGGGTATATCTCTGGGCTTTCTATCCTGTTCCATTGATTTATCTTTCTGTTTTTGTGCCAGTACCATACTGTCTTGATTACTGTAGCTTGGTAGTATAGTCTGAAGTCAGGGAGCCTGATTCCTCCAGCTCTGTTTTTCGTTCTCAAGATTGCTTTGGCTATTCAGGGTCTTTTGTGTTTCCATACAAATTGTGAAAATTTTTGTTCTAGTTCTGTGAAAAATGCCAGTGGTAGTTTGATAGGGATTACATTGAATGTGTAGATTGCTTTGGGTAGTAGAGTCATTTTCACAATGTTGATTCTTCCAATCCAAGAATATGGTATATCTCTCCATCTATTTGTATCATCTTTAATTTCTTTCATCAGTGTCTTATAATTTTCTGCATACAGGTCTTTTGTCTCCTTAGGTAGATTTATTCCTAGATATTTTATTGTTTTTGTTGCAATGGTAAATGGGAGTGTTTTCTTGATTTCACTTTCAGATTTTTCATCATTAGTATATAGGAATGCAAGTGATATCTCTGCATTAATTTTGTATCCTGCAACTTTACCAAATTCATTGATTAGCTCTAGTAGTTTTCTGGTGGCATCTTTAGGATTCTCTATGTATAGTATCATGTCATCTGCAAACAGAGACAGTTTTACTTCTTCTTTTCTGATTTGGATTCCTTTTATTTCCTTTTCTTCTCTGTTTGCTGTGGCTCAAACTTCCAAAACTATATTGATAAGAGTGGTGAGAGTGGGCAACCTTGTCTTGTTCCTGATCTTAGTGGAAATGCTTTCAGTTTTTCACCATTGAGGATGATGTTGGCTGTGGGTTTGTCATATATGGCCTTTATTATGTTGAGGAAAGTTCCCTCTATGCCTACTTTCTGCAGGGTTTTTGTCATAAATGGGTTTTGAATTTTGTCAAAAAGCTTTCTCTGCATCTATTGAGATGATCATATGTTTTTTTTTCCTTCAGTTTGTTAAATAGTTTATCACATTGACTGATTTGCGTATATTGAAGAATCCTTGTATTCCTGGAATAAACCCCACTTGTTCATGGTGTATGATCCTTTTAATGTGCTGTTGGATTCTGTTTGCTAGTATTTTGTTGAGGATTTTTGCATCTGTGTTCATCAGTGATATTGACCTGTAGTTTTCTTTCTTTGTGACATCCTTGTCTGGTTTTGGTATCAAGGTGATGGTGGCCTCGTAGAATGAATTTGGGAGTGTTCCTCCCTCTGCTATATTTTGGAAGAGTTTGAGAAGGATAGGTGTTAGCTCTTCTCTAAATGTTTGATAGAATTCACCTGTGAAGCCATCTGGTCCTGGGCTTTTGTTTGTTGGAAGATTTTTAATCACAGTTTCAATTTCAGTGCTTGTGTTTGGTCTGTTCATATTCTCTATTTCTTCCTGATTCAGTCTTGGCAGGTTGTGCATTTCTAAGAATTTGTCCATTTCTTCCAGGTTGTCCATTTTATTGGCATAGAGTTACTTGTAGTAATCTCTCATTATCTTCTGTATTTCTGCAGTGTCAGTTGTTACTTCTCCTTTTTCATTTCTAATTCTATTGATTTGAGTCTTCTCCCTTTTTTTCTTGATGAGTCTGGCTAATGGTTTATCTATTTTGTTTATCTTCTCAAAGAACCAGCTTTTAGTTTTATTGATCTTTTATTAATTGTTTGCTTCATTTCTTTTTCATTTATTTCTGATCTGATTTTTATGATTTCTTTCCTTCTGCTAACATTGGGGTTTTTTTTGTTCTTCCTTCTCTAATTGCTTTATGTGCAAGGTTAGGTTGTTTATTCGAGATGTTTCCTGCTTCTTAAGGTGGGCTTGTATTACTATAAATATTTGTTTCATCTGTTCCCTCTTGGAACAGCTTTTGCTGCATCCCATAGGTTTTGGGTCATTGTGTCTCCATTGTCATTTGTTTCTAGGTATTTTTTAATTTCTTCAGTGTTCACTTCATTATTAAGTAGTGTATAGTTTAGCCTCCATGTGTTTGTATTTTTACAGATTTTTTCCTGTAATTGATAACTAGTCTCAAGGCATTGTGGTCAGAAAAGATACTTGATACAATTTCAGTTTTCTTAAATTTACCAAGACTTGATTTGTGACCCAAGATATGATCTATCCTAGAGAATGTTCCATGAGCACTTGAGCAAAATGTGTATTCTGTTGTTTTTGGATGGAGTGTCCTATAAATATCAATTAAGTCCATCTTGTTTAATGTATCATTTAAAGCTTCTGTTTCCTTATTTATTTTCATTTTGGATGATCTGTCCATTGGTGAAAGTGGGGTGTTAAAGTCCCCTACTATGAATGTGTTACTGTCGATTTCCCCTCTTATGGCTGTTAGTATTTGCCTTATGTATTGAGGTGCTCCTATGTTGGGTGCATAAATATTTACAATTGTTATATCTAGGGCTTCCCTTGTGGTGCAGTGGTTGAGAGTCTGCCGGCTGATGCAGGGGACACAGGTTCGTGCCCCGGTCTGGGAGGATCCCACATGCTGCAGAGCAGCTAGTCCCATGAGCCGTGGCCTCTGAGCCTGCGCGTCTGGAGCCTGTGCTACACAATGGGATAGGCTACAACAGTGAGAGTCCCGCATACCATAAAAAAAAATTGTTATATCTTCTTCTTGGATCGATCCCTTGATCATTGTGTAGTGTCCTTCTTGGTGTCTTCCAATAGTCTTTATTTTAAAGTCTATTTATTCTGATATGAGAATTACTACTCCAGCTTTCTTTTGGTTTCCATTTGCATGGAATATCTTTTTCCATCCCCTTACTTTCAGTCTGTATGTGTCTCTAGGTCTGAAGTGGGTTTCTTGTAGACAGCATATATATGGGTCTTGTTTTTGTATCCATTCAGCCAATCTGTGTCTTTTGGTGAGAGCATTTACATTTAAGGTAATTATCGATATGTATGTTCCTATTCCTATTTTCTAAATTGTTTTGGGTTTGTTATTGTAGGTCTTTTCCTTCTCTTGTGTTTCTTGCCTAGAGAAGTTCCTTTAGCATTTGTTGTAAAGCTGGTTTTGTGGTGCTGAACTCTCTCAGCTTTTGCTTGTCTGCAAAGGTTTTAATTTCTCCATCAAATCTGAATGAGATCCTTGCTGGGTAGAGTAATCTTGGTTGTAGGGTTTTCTCCTTCATCACTTTCAGTATGTCCTGCCACTCCCTTCTGGCTTGCAGAATTTCTGCTGAGAAATCAGCTGTTAACTTTATGGAGATTCCCTTGTGTGTTATTTTCCCCTTGCTGCTTTTAATATGCTTTATTTGTATTTAAGTTTTGACAGTTTGATTAATATGTGTCTTGGCATATTTCTCCTTGGATTTATCCTGTATGGGACTCTCTGTGCTTCCTGGACTTGATTAACTATTTCCTTTCCCATATTAGGGAAGTTTTCAACTATAATCTCTTCAAATATTTTCTCAGTCCCTTTCTTTTTCTCTTCTTCTTCTGGGACCCCTATAATTCGAATGTTGGTGTGTTTAATGTTGTCCCAGAGGTCTCTGAGACTGTCCTCAGTTCTTTCCATTCTTTTTTCTTTATTCTACTCTGCAGTAGTTATTTCCACTATTTTATCTTCCATGTCACTTATCCATTCTTCTGCCTCAGTTATTCTGCTATTGATCCCATCTAGAGTATTTTTCATTTCATTTATGGTGTTGTTCATCATTGTTTGTTTCATCTGTAGTTCTTCTAGGTCCTTGTTAAATGTTTCTTGCATTTTGTCTATTCTATTTCCAAGATTTTGGATCATCTTTACTATCATTATTCTGAATTCTTTTTCAGGTAGACTGCCTATTTCCTCTTCGTTTGTTAGGTCTGGTGGGTTTTTATCTTGCTCCTTCATCTGCTGTGTGTTTTTCTGTCTTCTCATTTTGCTTATCTTACTGTGTTTGGGGTCTCCTTTTTACAGGCTGCAGGTTCGTAGTTCCCGTTGTTTTTGATGTCTGTCCCCAGTGGCTAAGGTTGGTTCAGTGGGTTGTGTAGGCTTCCTGGTGGAGGGGACTAGTGCCTGTGTTCTGGTGGATGAGGCTGGATCTTGTCTCTCTGGTGGTCAGGTCCACGTCTGCTGGTGTATTTTGGGGTGTCTATGGACTTATTATGATTTTAGGCAGCCTCTCTGCTAATGGGTGGGGTTGTGTTCCTGTCTTGCTAGTTGTTTGGCATAGGGTGTCCAGCACTGTAGCTTGCTGGTCGTTGAGTGAAGCTGGGTGCTGGTGTTGAGATGGAGATCTCTGGGAGATTTTCGCCATTTGATATTATGTGGAGCTGGGAGGTCTCTTGTTGACCAGTGTCCTGAAGTTGGCTCTTCCACCTCAGAGGCACAGCACTGATTCCTGGCTGCAGCACCAAGAGCTTATCATCCACACGGCTCCTCAATTTGGGATGATTCATTGTCTATGCATGTATTCCACAGATGCAAGGTACATCAAGTTGATTGTGGAGCTTTAATCCGCTGCTTCTGAGGTTGCTGGGAGAGATTTCCCTTTCTCTTCTTTGTTCTCACAGTTCCCAGGGGCTCAGCTTTGGATTTGGCCCCGCCTCTGCATGTAGGTCACTGGAGGGCATCTGTGTTTTGCTCAGACAGGACGGGGTTAAAGGAGCCGCTAATTCGGGGGCTCTGGCTCACTCAGGCTGGGGGGAGAGAGGGGCGCAGAGTGTGGGGCAAGCCTGCGGCGGCAGAGGCCGGCGTGACGTTGTACCAGCCTGAGGCCTGCTGTGTGTTCTCCCGCAGAAGTTGTCCCTGGATCCCGGGAACCTGGCAGTGGCAGGCTGCACAGGCTCCCCGGAAGAGGGGTGTGGATAGTGACCTGTGCTCGCACTCAGGCCCCTTGGTGGTGGCAGCAGCAGCCTTAGCGTCTCCCGCTCGTCTCTGGGGTCTGCGCTTTTAGCCGCGTCTCGTGCCCGTCTCCGGGGTCCGCGCTTTTACCTGCGGCTAGCGCCCATCTCTGGGGTCCGCGCTTTTAGCTGCGGCTCGCGCCCGTCTCTGGAGTTCCTTTAAGCAGCGCTCTTAATCCCCTCTCCTCACGCACCAGGAAACAAAGAGGGAAGAAAAAGTCTCTTGCCTCTTCGGCAGCTCCAGACCTTTTCCCAGACTCCCTCCCGGCTAGCCGTGGTGCACTAACCGCTTCAGGCTGTGTTCAGGCAGCCAACCCCAGTCCTCTCCCTGCGTTCCGACCAAAGCCGGAACCTCAGCTCGCAGCCCCGCCTGCCCTGGCGGGCGAGCAGACAAGCATCTCAGGCTGGTGAGTGCCAGTCGGCACTGATCCTCTGTGCGGGAATCTCCCCACTTTGCCCTCTGCACCCCTGTTGCTGTGCTCTCCTCCGTGGCTCCGAAGCTCCCCCCTCCGCCACACGCAGTCTCTGCCCACGAAGGGGCCTCCTAGTGTGTGGAAACCTTTCCTCCTTCACAGCTCCCTCCTACTGGTGCAGGTCCCGTCTCTATTCTTTTGTCTCTGTTTTTCCTTTTGCCCTACCCAGGTACGTGGGGAGTTTCTTGCCTTTTGGGAAGTCTGAGGTCTTCTGCCAGCATTCAGTAGGTGTTCTGTAGGAGTTGTTCCACATGTACATGTATTTCTGGTGTATCTGTGGGGAGGAAGGTGATCTCCGTGTCTTACTCTTCCACCATCTTCCCCTCCGGCCTCCTTCACCAATTTTTAGTGAAAGGTAAATTGATCCTAAAAAAAATCATGTGTGAAATGAGAATACAAATATTTATGAGGAAATTTTCATAGTGTATACAGGTTATATAAAGACACAAATGCATATATACCTATGTATGTGTTTCTCTATATGTATAGGAATAATTTTGCACAATGCTTGACAAATATTAAAAGGTCACAAAAGAGTAGTTATTAGGTGAGCCTTCACTTAGACTAAATATTTACACTACTCTTCTCATTCACCCTGGATATATTTAATGCCTTGAATAAATATAGTTTCTCCCTATACTATGTCTAATTCATTTTCTTAAATTTATATTATAGCTTATAACTGTGACTAACAGTGCATCAATTCTCCAAAATTGTATTTTTTGTCATTTTATTCTATTTTATTTTATACCACTTTATTAAGGTATGATTGACCTGTGAAAAGCTGTACATATTTAATGTATACAACTCGATGAGTTTGGAAACTAACTTCTGTTTGAATTTCAAGAAATCCACAAACTGTAGTGAAGCATGAGTAAGCACTTTCTTCATTCATTATTTCATATATGGCTTGTATTTACTTGTTGTCTATTTAGGTTGTATGTAAAATTATAGACTCCTCTTAATGTCAGTTAAGTGACAATACAAAAAAAGACTAACATCATGCATCCTCTAAAGATGTGTCACTATTCTCAATAATTTTTCCTTAGCCATTTTACTTCTCACACTATTTTATATTTCTTATAATCTACTTCCAATCTACTGCCTTGCATGTTGGTAACAACCATATCAACAACTTCAGCCTCATCAATCTCTTGAGTTTCAGAATATCCCCACTACTTGTGGGACAATAAAAAACAACTGTATAAGATACTAAGCTTCACATTCTCAAAACACATTATTTCCACTTCTGTGATTTTCTGTGTCAGTGCTGTTTCCAGTTCTAAAAATTCGCATCATCATCTATCAATTTCTCTAGATACTGAACCTAAATTTTTCTTTTTAATTTATCACAAAATTCTATTGTTTCTAAATCTAAATTGCCTCCTAAATAAACCACTGCTCTCCATTTTTCCATACCACTATTACTCATTTTAGTTCTTTGTACAACAGAATAATCTCTTTACTGCTTGTAGAGTTCCCTCATTACTATTACACTTCACTTCTGAACTCCTAATGCTGTTGTATTAATAACCAAAAAAAAAAAAAAAACCCAAAACAAACAAAAAAAATCAAAAACAGAACACAAATCTGATCATGTCACACTTTACATAAAAAAAACCCTTTGGTTACCTTTTGCTACTAAATGAAGTTCCAACTCTGTAACTTGACATTTAGGACCTTCAGATTCAGGTATTTTCAACCTCATCCCCTCTGCTATTCCATCTCATATCATGTTCTGAACTCAGTATACTTCTTGATTATCTTACACTACTTTACATACTCTCACGCATCCGGAGTCTTAGTCAAGATTTTCCTTATACTCAGAATGCACTTTAAAGCCGAAATTAAATCTTACCTGACCTGTGGAGCTTTTCCACTGTATACTTAGAAACAAAATTCAAAAATCATGTTGTTTTTATGTCACATATAGGACATTAGGATTAATCAGTGTAACACTAAAGTATTGGATATCCATTTTTTTCCATCTCAAAATACATGACACTTTCATATTATATTAGTGTCTCACTGTGACAGTGATTCTTAATTGTGTGTGTGTGTGTTTGTGTGTGTGTGTGTGTGTGTGTGTGTGTGTGTGTGTATGGTGAGGTTAGTTTCTGGGAGCTTGTGGTTGGAAAGAAGCCCCATACGATTCTGTGGTTTTAGTTTTTCTCAGCTTTGACTTCTTAAAGCAGGTTTCCTATTTTGTTAATCCTGATTGATACTTGCCAAATTTTGTTGAGTGTAAATTAAATGAGTGATTTATTACCTTAAATCAGTAGTTCTTGATGGGGGTTGATTTCTCTCTAGGGGACACTTGGCAGTATCTGGAGACATTTTAGGCTGTCAAACTGGGTGGAGAGAGCTGCTGGAATCTAGTGGGTAGAGGCCAAGAACACTGCTAAACATCTTATAATGCACAAGACAGTCCCACAAGTCCCATAATTATCTGACCCAAAATATCAATAGTGCCAAATTTGAGAAATAGCCTTAAATCTCTCACCTAGTGTAGTTTAATACAACTGAAGTTCAATACGTATGTATAGAATTGAATTAAAAATTAGCACTGGGGCTTCCCTGGTGGCGCAGTGGTTGAGAGTCTGCCTGCCAATGCAGGGGACACGGGTTCATGCCCCAGTCCGGGAAGATCCCACATGCTGCAGAGTGGCTAGGCCCATGAGCCATGGCTGCTGAGCCTGCGCATCCGGAGCCTATGCTCTGCAACGGGAGAGGCCACAACAGTGAGAGGCCCGCGTACCGCAAAAAAAAAAAAAAAAAAAAAATAGCACTGTGGTCAATTTTTATAGCATAAACCAGAAATATCAAAAATTAATACATTATTTCAAGACAAGAAAATGTTTACTTTCTGGTGAAAATTAATAAACAATGACCACTCCATAATTAGACATTTTTTTGAGTATGTATCCTTCCCCTCATTAAGTTTTAATTCACTTTTCTAGATTGTATGTTCACACATATCCACAGAAATACACATACTTATTGGACAAATTATTCTTTTAGGTTATAGTTTTATAACACCTTTCAAAATGTTGGCATATTTTAAGTATAGTTTCTTTAATCACAAATTGTAGTGATTTTGTAAGTAATAGTGGTATCTTCTTAAATGTTATCAATCAGTTCATCTGCTTTGTTAATTTGTAACTTATCTAATGTATCCAATTAAATAATAAAATTGAATAATCTATCATCTAACAGCTCTTAATCTTGTTTGCTCAAGTATGGCATGCTAGAACCAAGGAAGTTAGTATTAAAATGGCATTGTGTAACACTATATTTATTATATCTTCAAGGCTTTAATATAAAAGTTTCTTTGTTTATAAATCAAAAATAACTTTTCTTACTGCATCAGATAAAATTTAATTAAAATTTGCAAGTAAACTCTTGTCATAACTCCCTTTCACTCTCACAAGCAATGAAACTCCTGAATTACTAAATGAGTTCCACTTATTTTAGATCTCAGTTGAATTGATAACAAATCTTCCTTTGTATACCACCTACCACAATGATATCAGAAAATGACTTCTTAGGAGTTACTATTTACATTCATAGATCATAACTGATGAAAAAATTAAATAGATACATTACTGAATTAAAACTATTTTTACTCTAGAAACAATAAATGCTGGAGAGGGTGTGGAGAAAAGGGAACTCTCCTGCACTGTTGGTGGGAATGTAAATTGATACAACCACTATGGAGAACAGGATAGAGGTTCCTTAAAAAACTAAAAATAGAACTACCATATGACTCAGCAATCCCACTACTGGGCATATACTGTGAGAAAAACATAATTCAAAAAGTCATGTACCACAATGTTCATTGCAGCACTATTTACAATAGCCAGGACATGGAAGCAACCTAAGTGTCCATCAACAGATGAATGGATAAAGAAGATGTGGCATATATATATATATACACACAATGGAATATTACTCAGCCATAAAAAGGAACAAAATTGAGTTATTTGTAGTGAAGTGGTTGGACCTAGAGTCTGTCATACAGAGTGAAGTAGTCAGAAAGAGAAAAAACAAATACTGTATGCTAACACATATATGTGGAAGGACAGGAATAAAGATGGAGGAATAAAGATGCAGATGTTGAGAACAGACTCAAGGGCACAGAGGGGGAAGGGAAGGCTGGGACGTAGTGAAAGAGTAGCAATGACATATATACACTACCAAATGTAAAATAGATAGCTAGTGGGAAGCTACTGCATAGCACAGGAGATCAGCTTGGTGCTTTGTGATGACCTAGAGGGGTGGAATAGAGAAGATGGGAGGGAGGCTCAAGAGGGAGGGGATATGGGGATATATGTATGCATATAGCTGATTCACTGTTGTACAGTAGAAGCTAACACGACATTGTAAAGCAATTATACTCCAATAAAGATGTATTTAAAAAAAGAAAAAATGCAAAAAAAAACCTATATAAATATATTTTTAATAAATTTATTTACTTATTTATTTTTACTTTTGCCTGCATTGGGTCTTCGTTGATGCTGCATGCAGGCTTTCTCTAGTTGTGGCAAGCAGGGGCTACTCTTCATTACGCTGTGCAGGCTTCTCATTGCAGTGGCTTCTCTTGTTGCAGAGCATGGGCTTTAGGCACGCAGGCTTCAGTAGTTGTGGCATGTGGGCTCAGTAGTTGTGGCTCGCAGGCTCTAGATCACAGGCTCAGTAATTGTGGTGCACGGGCTTAGTTGTTCCTGGACCAGGGCTCAAACCCGTGTCCCCTGCATTGGCAGGCGGACTCTTAACCATTGCACCAACAGGGGAGCACCAAACCCCTATATTTTAAAAAGTTACCTTGAAGTCAGGTAAAAAGGAAAACTTGTACTATTTTTATGGGTTGTACTTGGAGATGAGGGGGTCTCAGCTTTATATTTAGTGTAGATCTTGAACATGTGTGAGGCAAGACTGTCAGGGTGCTAGTTGCCTGAGATATATGGGAACAAGGAAAGAATGGAACTCACTTTAAAGAAAATAAGATAGTAAGGAAAAGGAGTTTTTATGCACATAATGGTGAGTGTCACTCAAATTGGCCTATCATGCAGGCTTGAAGGAGACTGGACTAGAAGGATTAGAGAAGTATAATTCACTTCGATCTCTGTAAGACAATGAGAACTCAAGACAACAAGGTTTTGTATGTTACAGAGAGTGAGACTGAATGGAGATTATCTTAATGGAGTTACTTTGAAGCATGTTAGGGCATGGAAATCATAGAGTGACCTAAGTGTAAAAGTGGGCTAAACACTATTTAGAGTCTGAAATTGTCCAGTCTACATGTATAGGAACAGAGACCTAGACAGGAAGAGTGAAGGATGCCATATCCTCTCTGATATTTAGCTTGGAAACTTAAATATGCAGTTGAAGAGAACACATGGTCATGAGTTGAGAGAAAACCTAACCAACAATATTTGATTATTGTCAAATATTAACCATTTTAATTATATTAATAAAAATTGTGCTTTGCTATGGGGATCTATAGCCTAATTCTGAAATTACATGTTTTGAGGGTCCTTTAGATAAAAATGACAATTCACTGTATATATCTCTATATTTAGAGAGATATGTATAATGTAAATTTCATATATGGATATATATCTACATATATATGCATATGAGTATTCATATGCATATGAAATTTGATTTTCTTTATATCAACATTTTTTATATCACTGGATTAGCTATATTTCTTTCTGTAATTCTCTCGCAATATGTATTTTTCTAGTGGAGAGGTGATAGGTATTTATTTTTTCATAAGTTGTATATGAAAACATTTTAAAATTAAGAGATACAATTAATTGTACATATTTATTAGATTTTCACTGCAAATAAACACTTTAAATGAGTTAGATATCTTTAAAAACTATATAAAAATTTTAATGATATATTTCCATTCTTAGGATATTACAGTACCTTTAAACATTCTAATTCCTATTTTTTTAAATGTAAAACAGCATTTATTCTACCTAAAGAAAATGATTTCATTTACTCTTGTCCAAATTGAAAAGATGCCTAACTCATTCACTGTGACATCTGTAACACAGCATGGATATAGTTCAGTGGTAAGCAAAGTATTTTGTTGTGAAAAAAATATATTCATGAAAATCTTTTAAAATAATAAATGTATATAGTTTCTTGAAGAAAAATAAAATATTTAAAGCTAGTTTACTTTTTTTTAATAGAACACTTCAACAGAAAAATAAATGTTATTTTAAAATCATTAAAACATTACTATTTTAGGTTACTTGCAAATAGATTTACAATAACAGTTTACCTCTTACATCTGTATAGTATTTTAGAATTCACAAAATGTAGTCACATATCTCATGTGATTATATACTCAAAAAATAAACATAAGATTTGGGTTCTTTGTCATCAGAAAAAATGAAATATTCAACTCAGAATGAAAGGACTATTCTAGGGATATGAGGAGATTAAGAAAATAACAGAGGGTACCAAACCACCTAGATATCAGCAACAACAAGAAGCCATTCTGATTATTAGGGGCCTGAAGGGAGATAAGGGTTGGGTAGTATGTTCATAGACCAGTAGTGAAATGAAAGCCTGGAGAATATCTCCCTTGATAGGCACTGTGGTCACTGAGGAATTCAGTCACTTCTGAAAGGTGGCTCAAAGAGGGGAAAAAGCAGAAAGTAAATACCTAGGTATTCTCCCAATGTTAATTAGTAATAAATCTCTGAATTTTAGCTGGGTCCATTGCTGCCAGAAATAAAAATGGTATCTCTCCACTTCCTTGCAGTTAGTTGGTCCTATAACTTAAGTTCTTACCAATGTCACAAAAATAGAAGTGTTGAGGATGATTTCTGGGATGTGTTCTTAAAGGAAGTGGGAAGGGCCTCCTTAATTTCTGGATTATTTCCTGCTGGATGAAGTGTAAGTATATTGTTACAACACAAGCAGGTCTCTTTGTGGCAGTATTATGTTGAAGATGGCTGTGCTAGTATCTTGCCTTTGCTCCTCCAGATTGATTCTCCATCCTTCTCAATCTTGTTTGGTGCCCTAGGAGGCTGATCTGCATGGGATACATTAACAGGCTCATTTGCCCTCAGATTTCCAGTTAGGTTTAGGCAATGGGAAACCAAGCCAGTAGACTGGAGAAAGAATTGAGAGTGAGCTCAGGTTATTATTTGCTACTGGCTCCCTCCCACCTATGTCATGGTGTTCTAAGAGTGCCCCTCAACTAAGAGTCACCACTCCTCTCAACGTTGTCTTCTGTACAAGGCCTTCTCTTCTGGGTTTGGGTAGCTGTTCACCCACTGTCCCTTTTGACTTAAGGTTATTAATGAATCTGCTGCTACTAGCCTTGAGTTTTTAGTATATCTCAACTATATCCTTTAATATAATCATTATATAAATTATTCCCATGTTATCCTAATTTGAGTTATCTCTGTGTTTCCTGTTGGAACTCTAAGGATGGAATGGTGGAACAATAAATTATAAGGAACTTTGGCCCCACGGATTTGGATTTATTTTGTCTCACTGACAAATACTAACACAGTGATTATTGTGATTACCTATAATTTTAGGATGACCCAACTGAAGTTTAGAAAGGGAAATGTTTTTCCCAGGGTATATATAACAGTGAATGAAATAGGTCTACAGTTAGCTCATTTGATTAAGACATTGTTTACAGAGTATCTATTATGATTCAGACACTCTGTAATACATTGAATATAGAGAGAACAATAAAATGTGGCTTTCTAAGTTCCTGTTTTAGACCTCCCACTGTAGGTAGGACTTCCTACTTGAGATAATTAAGGTAGAATGCATCCTGCAGACAGAAGCCACTCTCATTGTTCATGGTCTGGAAGGGGCAATTGTTTAGACATCCAGCAGAATCTTGTTTGAAAGTCATTCTATACAGGTCATCATGACCTCCCTCTTGTACTTCCCCATGTCCCCATTGTTTTGTTTTTTGTTAGTTGGTTGGTTTCCTGCACTTCCTAACTATATAGCTTTAACCTGAATTCTCATCTCAAGATCTGCTTCTTGGGGAACAAAACTTAAGGTGTTATATCTATTTCTGGGTTTTTCCCTTTACATCAATGGACTAGTTTCTCTTCTTTCACCAGAAGTATACTATCTTAATTATGATGACCTGTAAATAAGTCATAAGTATGGGGTCAGCTACTTTTTTCTTCTTTGAGATTTTATTAACTCTTCTTGGACTATTGTATTTCGTATAAACTTTATAATCATCTTGTTTTCCTACAATAAAAACTTGCTAATATTTTGAATGAAATAACATTATATCTATGGATTAGTTTTCGAGACTTTTTGATATTATAGTATAAAATTTGTCAGAAAACCAGAATATGACGTAACTGTCCATTTATGAAGTTATTTAATTTATGTAGATAATATATTGTAGTTTATTTGGTAGACTTCTTATGCATCATTTATTATAAATTTTAATGCTATTTTAAATGATATTATTTTAAAATTTTATTTTTTGTCTGTTGCTTGTACGTAAAAGTACAATTGATTTTTCCAAACTGACCCCACAGATGAATTCATTGATTCTCGTAGTTTATCTGTAGTCTCACATGGTATAGCAAGGAAAAGAAGCAGAGGGTATCTCAACAACTCACATATAAAAACACATATATCCCTGTATGAATCTTCATTATGTATCTAGTACTGTGGTAATTAATGTCCTGATTTTCTCCTGTAGAAATAGCTGCGGAATACTTGTTATTGTCTTTGTGTCCCAGGATCTATGTTGGCTTGCTCTGTCTGCCCATATGAACTTCTGCAGATAACCTGACTCTTGGATTGCTTCTGATTATCTCTTCCACTTCTATTTGGATAGACACACTTTATAAATGTAGCCTGAACCTTTAAAAAATATAATACATCAGCTCTTTTTTATCTTTATGGATTAATTCCAAAACTTCATTCGTATAGTTATCCATTCTTTCGGCAAATATTTACTGAGTGCTATTTTTCATGCACTGTTCTGGCCACTGGACTAGGGCAATGAACAAAAATTATGTTCTTGTGGAGCTTAATTTTAGTGAGAATAAAATAACAAATGAATTCCCAAACTCTCACTGGATCATTATAACTGTCTCAAAATATTTCATGTATTTTCAGACTTTCAGCCAATACCAAGATAAATGTATTTAGGGTTCTGACATCCTCTGTGTTGACACATACTATAGCTGCCTGAACTCCTGTTTGGATAGTTAGGCAATGGGCTTGCTATTCTACACCTCTTTATATAAGACTTAAGCTATTGAACTACTTAAAACAACTGGTTTCTATATTTGTTTTCTTTAATAAACTGTGAAATGAGCTTGTTCATTGTTCATTTTTCACATGTTTAAACATAAAATAAGAATGTATTCTTATAATAACATTTGTTAATTTTCCTGTATGGGAGAATAAACTGTTTCATTACTTATCATTAGCAGCCTATTTATATAATGGCATGGTGAGAAAGTAATGTCAAAAACAATTGAACTTGTAGGAGAATTTCGGGTTTACAGAATGCAATTAATCACATTTGTGATGACAGTATGGTAATAATTCTGCTTGATGAAAAATACTGAGGAACATTTAAAGCGTCAGAGGTGTGGATTTGTATTTCTTTCTAAAGATTGTCTATTCAGCAAAAAGGAAGTTGAATTTCTAATTACTTAGTTGGAATAAAATTTAACTCCTAAAAACAAACTATTCTTAAACAACTTGTAATCTTACCCTCAAAGCATGCTAGTAAGTTCTTTGAAATATTAGTGATTATTACTCAAGTAATCAAATATATCTTCTACACTATAATTTGAGATAATTATGATGTTTAGCAAGATATTTTAAAAAAGGACTTCATTTCATTATATTTGTTTTTATTTTTACTAAGTCTATAATATTTTACCTGTACTTTTATAGCTTACAATTGTAAGTAATTGGGAAACTGAGCATTTGGTTTTTCAGATCAAATTTTGTGAAATGGCAAGTCTGAAGGTATAATAGGAACATGAATTATATGTAATAGCCAAGTATTGCCCCTTCAGGTTAATATTTTCTCACTGATGGAGACATAAAAACAAATTAGTTTCTTTGATTAGCTAGTACTACTCCTTAACATATCATCATCTTCTTCTAGGCCATCATGATTTTTAAACATGCTATTATCCCTACCTGGAAGATTTTTATTAAAGCCCCCTCCTTTACTTCACCTAATAAAAGAAACAACTCTCCCCCAAAAAAGAACTACTGGACCTACAAGAATAAGTTCTAATACCACAGAAGAGATACTCCTTTATCTCAGATAAATATTCCTTTGCATTAGAAAAAGTTATTTTATTGGGGAATGGGAAGTTGTTAAGTGAGATTGGAGCTTAGCATCTGCTGCTAAAGAGCTTGGGATTTATCCTGCAGAGGACAGTATTATAAAATTACAGGAAAGCAGTAATTATTAATTAATTCTACAGTTTTATTGAGGTACATCTGACATTCAATAAACCTGACATTGAAATATTTTTTTTAAATGTAAAGGGAACTATTTGATGAGTTCAACACAGGTATACACACACCTTGAAACCATCACCACAATCAAGATAACAAATATATTTATCTCTAAAAGTTCCATTTTACCCATTAGTAATCCCTTTCTCCTTATACCGAAGCTGAATATATCCTGTGTATTTATTAGTATACCTTTTCTAGAATTTTATATAAACAGAATAAAAATAGTATGTACTCTTTTTGTCTGGATTTTTCCCTTAGCATAATAATTTTGAGATTCATTCAAGTTGTATCTATCAGTACTTTGTTACCTTTTTGGGTGGGCAAATTTGAAAATATTTGAGTTTATGTTAGACTACAGCAAACTTCTTTATAATATTAGCCTGATATTGTGACCCTGTAGTAGAAGAGTCAACCTTTCTGAAATTAGCAGAAGGAGCATGCAGAAGTTGTGACGGGTTCCTGCCCCCTCTTTCCCAAATAACACAGAAAGATTTTTTTCTTCTGTGAAAATCCAGGAGACATTTTTAGATTTAGTAAGTCAAAAGCTTAGGCAATTTAAAACTATTTTTACAGCTGAATTTCCTTTTCCTCAATGGTTAATTTCTTATAAATTTATTTTAACCTCATAAAACTATTAATATTTTTGCTGTTTATTTTCCCTTGGGCTTTTATTTATTTTTTTAAATTAATTTTTAGTGGAGTATAGTTGCTTTACAATGTTGTGTTAGTTTTTCTGTACAGCAAAGTGAATCAGATATACATATACATATATCCCCTCTTTTTTGGATTTCCTTCCCATTTAAGTCACCACAGAGCATTAAGTAGAGTTCCTTGTGCTATACAGCAAGGTCACATTAGTTACTTTTTTATATATAGTGGTATATATATGTCAATCCCAATTCATCCCACCCCACCTCCCTATCTTGGTATCCACACATTTGTTCTCTACATCAGTGTCTCTATTTCTGCTTTGCGAATAAGTTCTTCTGTACCATTTTTCTAGATTCCACATATCAGCGATATTATATATTTGTTTTTCTCTTTCTGACTTACTTCACCCTATATGACAGTCTATAAGTCCATCCCTGTCTATGCAAATGGCATGATTTTGTTCCTTTATATGGCTGAGTAATATTCCATTGTGTGTGTGTGTGTGTGTATGTGTATGTATATATATACACCACATCTTCTTTATCTATTCATCTGTTGATGGACATTTATGTTGCTTTCATGTCCTGGCTATTGTAAATAGTGCTGCAATGAATATTGGGGTGCATGTCTCTTTTAGAATTATGGTTTTCTGCAGGTATATGCCCAGGAGTGGGATTGCTGGGTCATATGGTATTTCTTTTATGTAGGTATGTATGTATGTGTGTACTTATTTATTTATTGGCTGCGTTGGGTCTTCATTGCTATGCGCAGGCTTTCTCTAGTTGCGGTGAGTGGGGGTTACTCTTCATTGCAGTGCCCAACCTTCTCATTTGTTGGTGGCTTCTCTTGTTGCAGAGAACAGGCTCTAGGCATGTGGGCTTCAGTAGTTGCAGCATGCAGCCTCAGTAGTTTTGGATCATGGGATCTGGAGAAAAGGCTCAGTAGTTGTGGTGCATGGGCTCAGATGCTCTGCAGCATGTGGGATCTTCCTGGACCAGGGACCAAACCCACACCCCCTGCATTAGCAGGCCAGTTCTTAACCACTGTGCCACCAGGGAAGTCCCTCATGTGGTATTTCTATTTTTAGTGTTTTAAGGAACCTCCATACTGTTCTCCATAGTGGCTTTACCAATTTACATTCCCACTAACAGTGTAGGAGAGTTCCTTTTTCTCCACACCCTTTCCAGCATTTATTGTTTGTAGATTTTTTGATGATAGCCGTTCTGATCAGTGTGAGGTAATACCTCATTGTAGTTCTGATTTACATTTCTCTAATAAGTCATGTTGAGCATCTTTTCATGTGTTTGTTACTTTTTATTAATACCCTATGGTATGCCTATACTACTATAATGTGTTTATCCATTTACCTGTTGATGAAAGTTTGGGCTCTCTCCAGCTTGGAGGTATTACAAAAAGTTTCTATGATTTGGGGGAATTCAAAAAGCTGTTATGAATAGCTATATATGAGTCTTTGTGTGGACATATGCTTTCATTCACCAAAAAGCCACAATGTGTCTAAGCTTGCATGCATTTAATAATAATGCCCGATTGACAAGTTGAGAGAACTAAAAGGAGTATTAGAAAACTCTACTATCATTGTGAGGGATGAATAATACATATCTCAGTAAATAAGACAAGGAGCAGTAAGTCAATTAGGAAATAGAAGATTTGGACAATCTGACTAACTAAAATGATCTATCCTATCTATCTAATCTATCATCCACATATATCTCACTATAATAAATAAATTAACTTCTATAGAACATTATATCAATACTAAAGGAATACTCAGAGAGGGGCAGTGGTGAAATCATCCAATGAAATGAACCTAAAGCATTTGGGAAAAGAATTGAAGTGAGGAAGGAAAGTGGTCTGGAAGCACAGGTGACCAGCCAGTGGCAAAGAGGCACCTACTGTACTTCACCTTCTGGGCCAGTGTTATGAACAGTGAGAGAGAGCAACCAGTCACCACTGAAGAGAGGTAATGAGAAGGAATGTTATCAGGAAGGAGCTTGTATTCCTAAGAGCAAGAAGGAAATGGAACAGCAAAAATAATATGAAGACAAAGGGAATTTGGCCTTTGAGAACACAGTGGAAGAATTGCAGGATTTTGGAAATGGAGTCAGATTAGAGGATTTATAGAACTGAGTGGGGGTGAGCCTGTGTGCTGAGGAATGACTTGGATGTCTTAAGATCCTGGAGTTCCTTGGACACTGAGAGGACTGTTCCATAATGGGGAGAAGATGATGAAACTCAGTAGTGGATGGGTAGGAATGGTGGAGGTTTTGTCAGAAATATGTAGAACTCCCAAGTCTTGTCTTAAATTGTTTGTCTTATTTATTTTTAGCACTTTCTGGTAAATCAACCTCTCTATTCTATAATGCCACCCTCCTGAACAATCACCCAACAATCTTCAGAATGTGACAGACACTTGTTCATTGTCCACTAGACTCTACAGGCTTCTTTTGAGAGAAGACTCTCAAGACTAAGAAACTTCTATCATTAGCAGAAACTTCTATCATTAGCAATCATTGGGTTGATTTTTTTGTTTTTTGTTTTTGTTTTGTTGGTGACTAATGACTTGTTCCTAGATCACTCTGCTTATCTTCAGGATGAATAAAGTGTAAACTCCTTAATGAACTGGGGTCTGCCTAATTATTGAGCCCCATCTCTTGCCACAAACCTATGTTTTAACCATACTGAATAACTGCAGTTATGCCTTAACTTCCTACCCTTTACTACACGTGGTTACCTGTCTCTAGGACTTGCCTTATAATTCCATCTTTGCCTCTCTAATGCCATTTCAACTGAAAAGACTTAGTTCACATTGCTTCTAGAATGCCTGATCCTAAATCATAAAAGTGATTCAGTTGCTAAGACTTAAAGGCTGCCATAGCAACCTGGCTTTGTGGCTATAAACATTACTATACACTAGAATCAACTGCTATACTTTTACATTCCTTCTCAATTTCCCATCATGTGATATTCAGTGTTGGGTATTATTGATAAGGAGAAAAACTTATTTTATTAAAGAGGAAAATACAGATGTTAAGTATAAATTCATAAAATTTATGTGAAAGGTTTGTACAGGAACAGTTATGTGGTTGTCCTTAGAAATACTCAACATATTATACTGTTATAAATAAGATCATGGTTTAGGAGAACAATTCTGAGAAAGAGGCAGGAGCCACACAAAAAATTATTTCCTTTAACTACAAATGTGAGGTGTAAAAAAATCAAACTTAGAATAAGATAGTGAAGGTCCAGCCAAGACTAGGGTAAGCATCACTCAAATTTGTGAGTTTCAAGAGCTTTTTTCCTGAATAATAAAAAAAAATAAAATTAAGAAAAAGGGAAGCAGGTGCAGAGCATGTAATTAGTCAAATCATTTTTTAAGGAGAGATTGTCATGGAGTTTGGGAGAGGTTTTAATATAAGCTAAGAAAGCAGTTATATGGAGGAAGAAAATTTCAAGGGATATTGTGAGCTGAATTGTGTCAACACAAAATTCGTATGTTGAAGTCTTAACCCCAGTACCTCAGAATATGACTGTATTGGAGGTAGGGCAATTAAAGAGGAAATTAAAGTAAAATGAGGTTTCCGGGTGGACCTTAGTTCAGTATGATCAGTGTCTTTATAAGAAAAGAAGGTTAGAATACAGACACCCCCCCACCCCCTCCACACACACATACGATTACGTGAAGATACCAGAGGAAGCTGGCCATCTGCAAGTCAAGGAGAAAGGCTTTAGAAGAAACCAGTTGTGCCCACTCCTTGATCTCAGACTTGTAGCCTCCAGGACTATGAGGAAATAAATTTCTGTTGTATTAGCTGCCCAATCTGTGTTACTTTGTTATGGCAACCCTAGAAAACTGATACAAGTGGTTAAAAAATGAATATAGCTTCCCGGAAAATGAGTATCCTGACAAAGACAACTGCTTGATAATTTTTGTTGTTGTTGATGACGGTGTGGTTCTAATTAGGGTAGATGAATTAAATGTTTATAAATCCCCATTGCCTTTCCCATTCTAACTGACAGAGACTATTCACTTGGTGGCTTTCCTTCCTTAGAGTTAGAAGATAGTGGCAACTCGGTAAATTGATTGCCTTCTCTTTCTGCTGCTAAAGACTTCTGGGCCAACTCAAAGGAGGAAGAAACAGGAAAATAGAGGTTCATTAGTAATCTAACCAACAGTAGCCTTTTTAATTGATTTAGCTTAAATGTTATTTAACTATATGGATACATATAATAATAGACTCATAATTATTTTTTGCTTTTACACTTAACTCAGTGCTTGTGGTGAATGCCCTAAGAGGGAGAAATTATTGTGAATGAATGGAGGAATTAAATAAAGAAAAGAGAAGATATCACATTGAACACAGAATGCATATTCTTATACCATTACCAAAATGTTTACAAAGAAAGACTGTGATATTAGGTCAATATATTTGAGAGTGCATTCAAAACAGTGTGAGGTTAAAAGAAAATTTTACATTATTCATTTATAAAATTTGTTTTTTGCTATTTACTCTGTAACAAATGTACCTATTAAATAGGAAGAGTAGAGATCAACTTAGTAGGATAAATATAAGAATCTTTTAATTCATTGCATTTTTTTAGGTAGTATTTTCCTTATTTATTTATTTATTGAATTTTAGTTTTGTTAATTTTTTTTTGTGTGTGTGGTACATGGGCCTCTCACTGTTGTGGCCTCTCCCGTTGCGGAGCACAGGCTCCAGATGCACAGGCTCTGCGGCCATGGCTCATGGGCCCAGCTGCTCTGCGGCATGTGGGATCTTCCCGGACCGGAGCACGAACCCGTATGCCCTGCGTTGGCAGGCAGACTCCCAACAACTGTGCCACCAGGGAAGCCCCTAGTTTTTTTAAATTTTTATACAGCAGGCTTTTATTAGTTATCTATTTTATACATATTAGTGTATATATGTCAATCCCAATCTCCCAGTTCATCCCACCACTACCAACCCCCCTCCGCTTTCCCCCCTTGGTGTCCATACGTTTCCTCTCTACATCTGTGTCTCTATTTCTGTCTTGCAAACTGGTTCATCTGTACCATTTTTCTAGGTTGCACATATATGCGTTAATACATGATATTTGTTTTTCTCTTTCTGACTTACTTCACTCTGTATGACAGTCTCTAGATCCATCCATGTCTCTACAAATGACCCAATTTCATTCCTTTTTTGGCTGAGTAATATTCTATTGTATATATGTCCCACATCTTCTTTATCCATTCGTCTATCAATGGGCATTTAGGTTGCTTCCATGAGCTGGCTATTGTAAATAGTGCTGCAATGAACATTGGGGTGAATGTGTCCTTTTGAATTATGGTTTTGTTAGAGTATATGCCCAGTAATGGGATTGCTGGGTTATATGGTAATTCTATTTTTAGTTTTTTTTTTCTTTCTACTTTTAGTTTTTTAAGGGAACTCCATACTGTTCTCTATAGTGGCTATGTCAATTTACATTCCCACCAACAGTGCAAGAGGGTTCCCTTTTCTCCACACCCTCTCCAGCATTTGTTCTTTGTAGATTTTCTGATGATGCCCATTCTAACTGGTGTGAGGAGATACCTCACTGTAGTTTTGATTTGCATTTCTCTAATAATTAGTGATGTTGAGCAGCTTTACATGTGTCTCTTGGCCATCTATATGTCTTTTTTGGAGAGGTGTCTATTTAGGTCTTCTGCCCTTTTTTTGATTGGGTTGTTTGTTTTTTTAATATTGAACTGCATAGCTGTTTATATGTTTTGGTGATTAATCCCTTTTCTGTTGATTCATTTGCAAATATTTTCTCCCATTCTGTGGGTTGTCTTTTCGTCTTGTTTATGGTTTCCTTTGCTGTGCAAAAGCTTTTAAGTTTCATTATGTCCCATTTGTTTATTTTTGTTTTTATTTCCATTACTCTAGGAGGTGGGTCGAAAAATATCTTGCTGCAATTTATGTCATAGAGTGTTCTGCCTATGTTTTCTTCTAAGAGTTTTATAGTGTCCAGTCTTACATTTAGGTCTCTAATCCATTTTGAGTTTATTTTTGTGTACGATTTTAGGGAGTTGTCCAATTTCATTCTGTAACATGTAACTGTCCAATTTTCTCAGCACCATTTATTGAAGAGACTGTCTTTTCTCCATTGTATATCCTTGCCTCCTTTGTCATAGATTAATTGACCATAGGTGCGTGGGTTTATCTCTGGGATTTCTATCCTGTTCCATTGATCTATATTTCTGTTTTTGTGCCAGTACCATATTGTCATGGTTACTATAGCTTTATAGTATAGTCTGAAGTCAGGGAGTCTGATTCCTCCAGCTCTGCTTTTTTCCCTCAAGATTGCTTTGGCTATTCAGGGTCTTTTTTCTCTCCATACAAATCTTAAAATTTTTTTGTTCTTGTTCTGTAAAAAATGCCATTGGAAATTTGATAGGGATTGCATTGAATCTGTAGATTGCTTTTCAAGTATAGTCCTTTTCAAAATATTGATTCTTCCAGTCCAAGAATATGGTATATCTCTCCATCTGTTTGTGTCATCTTTGATTTCTTTCATCAGCATCTTATAGTTTTTTGTATACAGGTCTTTTACCTCCAGAGGTAGTTTTATTCCTAAGTATTTTATTCTTTTTGTTGCAATGGTAAATGCGAGTGTTTCCTCAATTTCTCTTTCAGATTTTTCATCATTAGTGTATAGGAATGCAAGAGATTTCTATGCATTAATTTTGTATCCTGCAACTTTACCAAAGTCATTGATTAACTTTAGTAGTTTCCTGGTGGCATCTTTAGGATTCTCTACGTATAGTATCATGTCATCTGCAAACAGAGACAGTTTTACTTCTTCTTTTCCAATTTGTATTCATTTTATTTCTTTTTCTTCTCTGATTGCCATGGCTAGGACTTCCAAAACTATGTTGAATAATAGTGGTGAGAGTGGACATCCTTGTCTTCTTCCTGATTATAGAGGAAATGCTTTCAATTTTTCACCATTGAGAATGATGTTTGCTGTGGGTTTGTCATATATGGCCTTTATTATGTTGAGGTAGTTTCCCTCTATACCCATTTTATGGAGAGTTTTTATCATAAGTGGGTTTTGAATTTTGTCAAAAGCTTTTCCTGAATCTATGCAGAAGATCATATGTTTTTTTCTTCTTCAATTTGTTAATATGGTGTATTACATTGATTGATTTGCATACATTGAAGAATCCTTGCATTCCTGGGATAAAACCACTCGATTAGGGTGTATGAACCTTTAAATATGCTGTTGGATTCTGTTTGCTAGTATTTTGTTGAGGATTTTTGCATCTATATTCATCAGTGATACTGCCCTGTAGTTTTCTTTCTTTGTGACATCTTTGTCTGTGTTTGGTATCAAGGTGATGGTGGTCTCATAGTATGAGTTTGGGAATGTTCCTCCCTCTGCTATATTTTGGAAGAGTTTGAGAAGGATAGGTGTTAGCTCTTCTCTAAATATTGATAGAATTCACCTGTGAAGCCATCTGGTCCTGGGCTTTTGTTTGTTGGAAGATTTTTATTCATAGTTTCAATTTCAGTGCTTGTTATTGGTTTGTTTCTATTGTCTATTTCTTCCTGGTTCACTCTCAGAAGGTGTGCTTTTCTACGAATTTGTCCATTTCTTCCAGGTTGTCCATTTTATTGGCATATAGTTGCTTGTAGTAATCTCTCATGATCCTTTGTATTTCTGCAGTGTCTGTTACTTCTTTTTCATTTCTAATTCTATTGATTTGAGTCTTCTCCCTTTTTTCTTGATGAGTCTGGCTAATGATTTATCAATTTTGTTTATCTTCTCAAAGAAGCAGTTTTTAGTTTTATTCATCTTTGCTATGGTTTCCTTCATTTCTTTTTCATTTATTTCTGGTCTGATCTTTATGATTTCCTTCCTTCCGCTAACTTTGGGTTTTTTTCGTTCTTATTTCTCTAAGTGCTTTAGGTGTAAGGTTAGGTTTTTTATTTGAGATGTTTCTTGTTTCTTGAGGTAGGATTGTATTGCTATAAACTTCCCTCTTATAACTGCTTTTGTTGTGTCCCACAGGTTTTGGGTCATCCTGTTTTCATTGTCATTTTTTTCTAGGTATTTTTTGATTTCCTCTTTGATTTCTTCCATGATCTCTTGGTTATTTAGTAGTGTATTGTTTAGCCCCCATGTGTTTGTATTTTTTAGTGTTTTTCCTGTAATTGATATCTAGTCTCATAGCGTTGTGGTTGGAACAGGTACTTTATATGATTTCAATTTTCTTAAATTTATGAAGGCTTCATTTGTGACCCATGATATGATCTCTCCTGAAGAATGTTCCATGAGCACTTGAGAAGAAAGTGTATTCTGTTGTTTTTGGATGGAATGTCCTATAAATATCAATTAAGTTCATCTTGTTTATTTTGTCATTTAAAGCTTGTGTTTCCTTATTTATTTTCATTTTGGATGATGTGTTCATTGGTGAGAGGGGGGTGTTAATGTCCCCTACTATGATTGTATTACTGTTGATCTCCCCTTTTATGGTTTTTAGCATTTGCCTTATGTGTTGAGGTGCTCCTATGTTGGGTAAATAAATAAATACAATTGTTATATCTTCTTCTTGGATTGATCCCTTGATCATTATGTAGTGTCCTTCTTTGTCTCTTGTAATAGCCTTTATTTTAAAGTCTATTTTGTCTGTTACGAGAGTTGCTACTCCAGCTCTCTTTTGATTTCCATTTCCATGGAATATCTTTTTCCATCCCCTCACTTTCAGTCTGTATGTGTCCCTAGGTCTGAATTAGGTCTCTTGTAGACAAGACATATACGGTTCTTGTTTTTGTATCAGACCTTCTCTGTCTTTTGTTTGGAGCATTTAATCCATTTACACTTAAGGTAATTATCAACATGGGTGTTTCTATTACCATTTTCTTAATTGTTTTAGGTTTGTTATTGTAGGTCTTTTCCTTCTCTTGTATTTCCTGCCTAGAGAAGTTCCTTTAGCATATGTTGTAAAACTGGTTTGGTGGTGCTGAATTCTTTTAGCTTTTGCTTTTCTTAAAGGTTTTAATTTCTCTGCCAAATCTGAATGAGATCCTTGTTGGGTAGATTAATCTTGGTTGTAGGTTTTTCCCTTTCATCACGTTAATTATGTCCTGTCACACCCTTCTGGCTTGCAGAGTTTCTGCTGAAAATTCAGCTGTTAACCTTATGGGGATTCCAATGTATGTTATTTGTTGCTTTTCCCTTGCTGCTTTTAATATTTTTTCTTTGTATCTAATTTTTGATAGTTTGATTAATATGTGTCTTGTCATGTTTCTCATTGGATTTATCCTGTATGGGACTCTTTGTGCTTCCTGGACTTGATTGACTATTTCCTTTCTCATATTAGGGAAATTTTCATCTGTAATCTCTTCAAATATTTTCTCAGTCCCTTTCTTTTTCTCTTCTTCTTTTGGGACACCTGTAATTCGAATGTTGGTGCAATTAAATGTACCAGAGTTGTCTGAGACTGTCCTCAATTCTTTTCATTCTTTTTTCTTTACTCTCCTCTGTGGTAGTTATTTCCACTATTTTATCTTCTAGGTCACTTATCTGTTCTTCTGCCTCAGTTATTCTGCTAGTGATTCCTTCTAGAGAATTTTTAATTTCATTTATTGTGTTGTTCATCATTGTTTGTTTGCTGTTTTGTTCTTCTAGGTCCTTGTTAAACATTTCTTGTATTTTCTCAATTCTGTGTCCAAGATTTTTGATCATCTTTACTATCATTACTCTGAATTCCTTTTCAGGTGTACTGCCTTTTTCCTCTTCATTTGTTTGGTCTGGTGGGTTTTTACCTTGCTCTTTCATCTGCTGTGTATTTCTCCATCTTCTCATTTTGCTTAACTTACTGTGTTTGGGGTCTCCTTTTCCCAGGCTGCAGGTTCGTAGTTCCTATTTTTTTTTTCCTGTCTGACCCCAGTGGGTAAGTTTGGTTCATTGGGTTGTGTAGGCTTCCTGGTGGAGGGGACTGGTGCCTGTGTTCTGGTGGATGAGGTTGGATCTCATCTTTCTGGTAGGCAGTACCATGTCCAGTGGTGTGTTATGGGATGTCTGTGAACTTAATGTGATTTTAGGCAGCCTCTCTGCTAATGGGTCGGGTTGTGTTCCTGTTTTCCTAGTTGTTTGGCATGGGGTGTCCAGTACTGTAGTTTGCTGGTCATTGAGTGGAGCTGCGTCTTAGCGTTGAGACTGAGATCTCTGGGAGAGCTCTTGTCAATTGATATTACATGTGGCCAGGAGGTGCCTGGTGGACCAGTGTTCTTAATTTGGCTCTCATACCTCAGAGGCTCAGACCTGACAGCTGGCCAGAGCACCAAGACCCTGTCAGCCACATGACTGGAGAAGATGGGCTATGAGTTGGGTGTCAGCCACTGCCCTTTTGTAGCTCTGTCTCAGCTGTCTCCAAAGGTCACCCAGGTACATTGTGTTATTCCACCATTCCTCAGAACTTGTATATGCCAGTCTGGGATTTGTAGATGTCTTCCTGATACTCTTCATTGAAATACCTTGCACTCATTGTGGTGAGAGATA
The DNA here is from genome assembly GCF_964270905.1 of Leucopleurus acutus. Classification (NCBI taxonomy): domain Eukaryota; kingdom Metazoa; phylum Chordata; class Mammalia; order Artiodactyla; family Delphinidae; genus Leucopleurus; species Leucopleurus acutus. Next base: position 58,577,044 of record NC_139159.1, read on the forward strand.
TGCTAATAGTGTTGGTTCTCTTCAGTTCAGAGACTGGGACAGTTGAGCCTTCATGTGTCTAAGTCAAAAGCAGATGGACAACAGACCCAAAGTGATAACGTGTCAGATTCCAAGAAGGCTTTCTGCAGCACCCGAGCAGCAGTCCCAAGCAGCCACTCCGCTCAGCTGCAGCACTCTGACTGGGGAAGTTGGTGGGACCCTCAAATGAGGATTGATTTCTGCTGGCCCTACACCCTGACTTGCCCACCCAGGCAAGGAGCTGAGGAGAGCATCTCCTCTCCCTGTCTCACCAGAGGAGGGGACACCTCTCATTTATTTTTAATGTTGAAAAATATTCCATTGTCTGAATATTCCACAGTTTATTTACCTGTTCACCTACTGAAAGACATCTTGGTTGCTTCCAAATTTTGATGATTATGAATACAGCTGCTATAAATGTGTATAGGTTTGCACATAAATTTTCAACTCCTTTGGGTCAATACCAAGGAGCAAAATTGCTAGATCATATGGCAGAGTATGTTTTGTTTCTGTTAAAAACAAAACAAAACAAATACAAAACTCTCTTCCAAAGTGGCTGTACCACTTTGCATTCCTACCAGCCATAAATGAGAGTTACTGTTGCTACACATTCCCACCAGCTTTTGATGTTTTTAATGTTCTTGATATTAGCCAATCTAATAGGTGTGTAGTGGTGTCACATTGTTTTAATTTGTATTTCTCTGATGATATAAAATGTGGAGAATTTTTTCATATACATCTTTACTATCTGAATATTTTCTTTAGTGAGGTGTCTGTTAAAGTCTTTGGCCCATTTTTTAATTGGGTTGTTTTCTTCCTTATTGTTGAGTATTAAATATTTATTTGTTTATTTTGGATAATGGTTCTTTATCAGATATGTTTTTTGCAAATATTTTATCCTAGTCAGTAGCTTATCTTCTCATTTTCTTGACCTTGTCTTTCACAGACTAGAAGTTTTTAATGTTACTGAAGTCTATATTATCAATTATCCTGTCATGAATCATGCTTTTTGTGTTGTATCTAAAAAGTCATTGCCATACCCAAGGTCATCTACATTTTCTCCTGTGTTATCTTCTAGGAGTTTTATAGTTTTGAATTTTCCATTTAGGTCTAAGATCCATTTTGAGTTAATTTTTGTGAAGGGTGTAAGGTCTGTGTCTAAATTTCTTTTTTCTCTTCTTTCTTTCTTTCTTTCCTTTCTTCTTTCCTTCCTTCTTTTTTTTTCTTTCTTTCATTCCTTTTTTTTTCTTCCTGATATGGAAGTCCAGTTGTTCCAGCACCATTTGTTGGAAAGACTATCTTTACTTCATGGCATTGTCTTTCCTTCCTTGTCAAAGATAAGTTGACTCTATTATGTGGTTTATTTCTGGGCTCTTTGTTCTGGTCCATTGATCTATTAGTCTATTCTTTTATGAATTCCACACTGTCTTGATTATTGTAGCTCTATAGATTCAGACTGACTATTTCTTATCATAATAAGAGTTTTGATAAATTGTGTCTTTCAAAGAATTTCTCCATTTCACCTAGGTTTTCTAATTTGTGGGCATAGAGTTGTTCATAATATTCTTTATTATCCTTTTAATGTCCATAGGATCTGTAGTGATGTCCTTTCTTTCATTTCTGATATTAGTAATTTGTGTCCTTTCTTTTTTCCTTTGGTTAGCCTAGCTAGAGTTTTATCAATTTTATTGATCTTTTCAAAGAACCATGTTTTGATTTTCCCTATTGATTTACTACTTTCAACTTTATTGATTTCTGCTCTAATTCTTATTCTTTCTTTTCTTCTACTTATTTTGTTTTAATTTTCTCTTTTTTTCTAATTTCCTAAAGTATAAAGTTAGATTTCTGATTTTAGATATTTGTCCTTTTCTAATATGTGAATTCAGTGTTGTAAATTTCCCTCTAAACATCACTTTTGTTAAACCCCACAAATTTTGTTAAGTTGTGTTTTCAATTTATTTAGTTCAAAATATTTTAAAATTTCTCCTGAGTTTTCTTTTCACCCATGTGTTATTTATAATTATGTTGTTTAATCTCTGTGTATTTTGGGATTTTCCAGTTATCTTTCTGTTATTGATTTCTAGTTTAAATTTCACTATGGCCTGAAAGCACACATGTATGATTTCTATTCTTTAAATGTGTTAAAGAATGTTTTATGATTCAGAATGTGTTCTATATTGGTGAATGTTCCCTGTATGCTTGAGAAGAATATGGATTTTGCTCTTGTTGGATGAAGCTGTCTATAGATATTAGTTATATCTAGTTGATTGATGATATTGTTGACTTCAGCTATGCCCTAATTGAATTCCTGCCTGGCTGGATCTGTCCATTTCTGTTAGAGCTCTCCAACTATGACAGTGGATTCATGTCTTTCTCCTTCCATTTCTATCAGTTTTTGTCTCATGTAGTTTCATGTTCTGTTTTTGAGTGCATATAAATTAAGGACTGTTATATCTTGTTGGAGAATTAACACCTTTATCATTATGTAATGCCCCTATTTATCCCTGATAGTTTTCCTTAAAGTCCACTCTGTCTGAAATTAATATATTGATAGCTGCTCCTGCTTTCTTTTAATTAGTGTAAGCATGGTATGTTTATCTCCATCATTTACTTTTAACCTATATGTGTCTTTATATTTCAAGTGGATTTCTTGTAGACAACATGTAGTTTGGTAGTGTTTTTTGATCCACTCCGGCAGTGTCTTTTAATTAGTGCATGTAAGCTACTGACATGCAAAGGGATTATTAAATTTTTGGATTAATATCATATTTATTACTCTTTTCTATTTGTTGTCCTTGTTCCTATTTTTATCTTCCACTTTTTCTGCATTTTTGTGGTTTTAAGTGAACATTTGATATGATTCCATTTTCTCTTCTTTCTTAGTATATCAGCTATACTTTTTCTTTCTTTTTTTTTTTTTTTTCACTTTTCCTTAGTGGTTGCCCTAGAATTTGCAATATATACTCACCACTAATCCAAGTCCACTTTGAAATAATATTAAACCACTTCACAGGTAATGTGAGTGCCTTAAAATAACAAAATAATACTAGTTCCTCTCTCCTGTCTCTTGTGTCATTGCTATCATTCATTTATATACAAGCATACATAAGCTTACTCACACACACATATAAAATACATTGTTGGTATTATTATTTTGAGTGAACTATTATTTTTTAGATCAATTAAGAGTAAGAAAAATATATATGTTTTTAATTTTACCTCAAATATTCCTTTTTTAGTTCTCTTCCTTTTTTAATATAGATTGGAGTTTCTGACATATTTCATTTTCCTTCTCTCTAAAGAACTTTAAGACTTTTTTTTTTCTGAAGAACTTTTAATATTTCTTGCAAGACAGGTATACTGGCAACAAATCCCCTCAATTTTTATTTGTCTGAGAACGTCTTTATTTCTCCTTCACATTTGAAGGATAATTTTGCAGGGTACAAAATTCTATGTTGGTAGCTTTGTGTTTTCTTTTTTTTTCTCTCAACACTAAATACTTCACTTCACTCTCTTCTTGCTTGCATGCTTTCTGAGGATATGTTGGATAGAATTCAAATCTTTATTCCTCTACAAAGTTTTTTTTCCCTTATTTTCTGTAGTTTGAAAATGATATGCCTAGGTATAGTCAAAAAACTATACCTGTTTTTTGTTCCAATTTTCCTGTTTGGTGTTCTCTTGTGATTCCTTGATCTGTGGCTTGGTGTCTGACATTAATTTGGAAAATTCTCATTTATTATTATTTCAAATATTTCTTCTTTTTTCTCTTTCTTCTCCTTTTGGTATTCCCATTAGACACATGTTTCTTCTTTTGTTGTTTGTCCCACAGGCCTGGGATATGCTGTTCTTTTTTCTTTTTTTTTTTTCTTTTTTCTTTTAAGTCTTTGTTCTTTCTGCTTTTTAGCTTTAAAAGTTTCTAAGAAGATATTCCCAAGTGCAGTATTCTTTCCTCAGCTGTTCTCAGTTTACTAATAAGCCCATCAAAGTCAATCTTATTTCTGTTGCAATAATTTTCATCCTGAGTATATCTTTTTGGTTCTTTCTTAGTTATTCTGTCTCTCCGATTTATTGCTCATTTGTTCTTGCATGCTGTTTACTTTACCCATTAGAGACCTTAGCATATTTACCTGAGTTATTTTAAATCCCTCAGTCCAATAATTCCAACATCCCTGCCATTTCTGCTCTGATGCTTGCTCTGTCTCTTCAGACTGTGTTTTTTGCTTTTTGATATGCCTTGCCATTTTTTCTTGATAGGTATAAACGGTGAAAAGAACTGCTATAAATCAGCCTATAATAATGTGGTGATGTGTGAGGGAGGAGAAGCATTCTACAGTCTAATGATTAGGTCACAGTCTTTTACTGAGCCCTTGCCACTCTGTGAAATTTACAAGTGTTTCTCAGGTTTTTTTTTTTTTTTTCTTTCCTGTCAGGTGGGAGAAGACAGCTAGAGTGGGCTGGAATTGGGCATTACTCCTCCCCCCAAGTCAGTTAGGCTCTGATAATACTGTAACAGTTTAGGTTGTGGTTAATCAGTTTCTCCTGAGCACAGACCTTTTTAAGAAGAGCAGAGTGCTCTGTTGTATTTTGAAAGTTTCTTTTCCCCTTCTCTTGCCGGAAGCAGGAAGGGATTTTTCTCCAATATTTATTGTGAGAACCTGGTTCAGCTCCTGGAGGTAAATCTCACAGAAATGTGGAGCTCTTCTCTGACTGAGCTCTCTTGAAGTTTTTCTGTCTCAGAATTGTTCACACTGGGCATGCAGCAATTCTTCGATTACAGTTCAGCTTTTCCTGTCTTGGTACTGGTTCCTTGGAGGTTTCTCCTCATGAATCTTTGCTCCAGTAAGGTAAGCCATGACTCCCTGTATTTGCCTGCCTTTCTGGCCTTGGGGGCAGCATTTGCTCTGTGTTTTTACCTCTCTTATGGATGATAGAATGGTTGTTTACTTTTCAATCTGATCTGCTTTTCACCCATTTGGAGGGAACAGTGAATTCCAAGTTCCTTACATGTGGATTGGAACCTGGAAGTCCTTTGATACGCTTTATTCACTTTTGTAAATTATGTGTATTGTGTACTGTTAAACCTTCCTTGAATTAAATGCCTGATTGCTTAGCTTACCTATCACATGCTTGCTATCCCTCCATCAATGCAATATTAGGTCCAGTGTTTGGGATTTTTCAAATCTAATAACAGCATTACCCAGGCAGTCTTTTTCATTACTGACTGAGTACCGGCTGACCAGAAAACTCTATTGCTAGCTGAAATAGTGCACACTGTACAGCAGGTTTATGAGCATTTTTGCTAATTTGAGGATTATAAAAGGAAATCATGGGCTTTATTTTTATTGCCATGGTCATACTACAGCATTTTATCAAGCAGGAACACATGAGTATGAAAATAAACCTGGTTTAAAATAACAAATTAAGCTAAATTAACCATGAAATATAAACCATACAGAAATTAAAAACCCTTTCAACTGATTACTTAATTTAAGGCTCATTGAATATTGTTTTCTTCTCTGTGAAGATTAATTTTATTGGCCATATCAACATGTTTCTAGTCTACTCAGATTTACAATGTCCTAGGCATTTGGTATGGTCAATTTACTTACCTAGTTTTAATTAGGTAATTATAGTACAATCAATACTAAAATGGTAGTGACAGAGCATCTTTACAAACAAAATTTCAAAACAAATTTTATTATTCTTGAAGAAAATTCACCAAATACTCATCAAAAATCATGTGAAAATTTTTTCACTTGTACAAGCAGAAGCTGGAGGGATAGCAAGCATGTGATAGGTAAGCTAGGCAATCAGGCATTTAATTCAAGCAGCAGAGACTCTTCAACTTAATTGAAGAGTCAAGTGTTTTTCTAGTATACTCATTAAGTGATGACAGCAATCAGGTGAATTGAGGTCAAACTAATTTTTCTTTGGTGTTAATGATGTAATCTGCCTTCACCTGACTTACTGCCTTACTGTTGCTAACTTTACCATGTTTGTATGTATGTAAAAAAAAAATGTAAGGACAAATACAGACGGAAAATAATAAGCTTAATTCTCCTTGTTGAAAATAAGGGAGACATCCTCTTTCTCCTAGAGCCTTTACATTAGGAGACTTGTAATTGTTAATTTTCTCATCTCCTTGAAATGTACGAAGCCCTTTAAAAGCTAATTTTGCCTTTTGCCAACTTTAAGACCCAGAAATGTCTTTCTCAAGGATGTGTAAATCATCTCTCTGAGATAGACAGCACCCCTATTTCCAAGTTTCTCTGGTAGGAGAGGAGCCTAACAAGTGGATGTCAAGTTGTAGAACTACCTCTTGTCATAAATATATGAAAAGTTTATTTTTTCCTTAGTGTAAAACCAAATAATTGACACAAATAGTCACCCCAATTGCCAAGTAAATTTAGAGTAAGTTGTTGTGACAAATGGTGCTGTCAAGTTCTCTTACTTGAGGACTAGTTATTGTTTAGCTTGAGAATGTGTATGTAATGGGTTGTAACTTCTTGGCTAAATAAAAGGGTGAAATTTCTTTCTTCAGAAATCCCTTAGCAGATTATCTGTGATGCACATCACAATCTGCTTCAATGCTTATTCAATAATAAAACTGCTTCACTCTCTTTTATGTTTGTAGGAGAGGTTTTCTGAGATGAGATGATATTTTATTTTTAATTATATTGTATTTCCCAACAAATAAAACTATACATTATTTTTAACATTTGAAACTAGCAGAGAGCCCTTAAGTCAGCCAATGAAATAAGATAACATTTTTAAAAACAATGTTACTATTAATTTTAAGATGTCAAGACATATGCAGCTACTTATTTCATGTTTTGAAGTATCAGAACTTCAAAGAATCAAAACCCATAGAAATATAAATTTTTGAAAATAGTTTCAAACAGCCTGTGATAACTTTTAGATTTTATATTATTTTCCCAAAATGCTAAATTGCATTGATTTTTGGAAAATAGTTCTTGATCTTGAACTCATAATTTGAGTGCTTTACAGTTTGATTTTTTTATGATACAAAGCTTACATTTTTCCAAATATACTACTTTTCTGAAGATGGGGAGATGTAGATATTTTGCCATGTTTCTAGATTAGTATTTGATTCTCATACACTAACTCTAATTATCATTCACTAACACTGAAAAAGAAAAACTTGACTATACATTGTAGTTACAGATATTGCAGAACTAAAAAAATCGGTGGACATTTCTTTTTTGTATATTCGTGGGTAGAATGTTATATTTCTATGACTCAGCTTCCTTACTTGTGAAATGAAATAATAAGACTATATACCTCATAATTTCATTTAAAACATTAAATGAGATAATAAGGCTTGTGGCTAATATCTGGACATGTAAACATTGAAATGTCAAGTGGTTTGGTAGTTACAGGTGCAAGTAGTGGGGAATCTAAATTAAATAACCATGGCCTAAATATAACCTCAGAGTATGATATGCTGCATATGTAGATGCATGAAGAGACAATTACAACATACCTTATTAAGTAAAATATACAGATTAGTAACTGAAGATATAGAGAAAGTCTCCTACCAAATTAGAAGAGTCAAAAGAAGCTTTTAGATAGAGGTAACATCTTTGAGTCTTAGAAGATGAATAACAAGCCCAATAAGAAGGTCTGAGGACATAAGTAAAAAGTTGTCAGCATGAAGAAAGAAAAGTAAGAAATTAATTCAATGGGAACTGTAAATGATGCTGCAGAAGTACTTCCCTAATTGTACACCTAATGATAGCCAGCCTGAGCTCTAGCTGCAAATTTAATTAACTACCCCCATCATCCCCCCATTTTCTTGTGTGCTGACTGACCACATTATAGGAACAAAAGAAGAGGGATAAGTAAGGAATCATATTCTATTTCAGAATCATGTCTGTTTATTTGGAGGGCACAACTACAGAAATATGATTATTGTCCACTAGACTATTTTATCTGTCTACATACATGGAGTTGTCTCAGACAACTTCTTGAAATTGGAAAGTGGGGGAATCACCAACTTTGTGTATGGAAACAAACTCACTATGTATGTGCCCTCTGACTCTCTGTATTCATCTGACCCCAAGAAATCAGTTTAATTTCAGCCCTGATACCAGGCCCCTCAACTGATATAGATCATTAAATAAACACTTACCTCTCAATCCCCAACTCCAGTTTATTGCAACAAAAATGATAGCTGGGAGAGAAGGTGATGACAATGTAATACCTGGTTTCAGATGGCAAGGCTGATGTGAGAATATTGTGACAGTATGAACACTGTATTTACTTAATGTGGCAGAAAACAAAGTATTGAAAAAGAACCAGAGTTGTTTGCTGTGTTTGTGTTGAAAGAAATACAATTTTGAAATAAGGGCTAAGTGGTGTACTTCAGTAGTGGAGCAAAAAATATTAGTATTAGTTTAAATCAGAAATTCAGAATGGATTTTTTAAAAAGAACTCGAGATTTCAAAGTGTTGTGTACTGAAGTGGTCCTTCAGCTACTCTGTGGACCATAGCAGAATAGCAAAGGAAGAGCAGTGTAAAGGAGTTAAACCATGGAGCTGGACAGGTAAGAGGTATGAGTCATCACAAATGAAAGGAAATAATTATAAATTATGAAAAAAATTTAGCCAAACCATTAGCCATAAATTCAAGAAAAAAATGTAGCAGAGGGAAGTATGTAATAGAAAGTGTGTAATATGTCTCTAATATAGCAAAATACCACCCTGGGAAAGGGCATTGGGAGTGATGAGTAATGTCTATGTTTGAAGATTTACTAAAGAGATCCTCAGAAGTCTGGCATAAAGAGTAGAAGAAGAGGGCTTCCCTGGTGGCGCAGTGGTTGAGTCCTCCTGCCGATGCAGGGGACACGGGTTCATGCCCCGGTCCGGGAAGATCCCACGTGCCGTAGAGCGGCTGGGCCCGTAAGCCATGGCCGCTGAGCCTGCGCGTCCAGAGCCTGTGCTCTGCAATGGGAGAGGCCACAACAGTGAGAGGCCTGTGTACTGCAAAAAAAAAAAAAAAAAGAGTAGAAGAAGAAAACCAGGAAAAAGAAGAAATGGTTTTATGGCTGTACAGGAAAAACAAAAGGGTACAAGAGATGTCACACATTCATTCATTTATTTAATAAATAATTTTGGTACTCTTGATAATATAATTCTATACTGGTAGTAGATCCAAGAAAAAGTGGTGGAGTATGACTAAAACTGGATTAGAATAAGGCACAACACTGCTAAATAAAACTGCATTATTTATGACATTCTTTAAGCACTTAGGGAAACAATGGAAAGACTGAGACTAAAAATATGTAAATGCCATTGGAGAAATCATTTTATATATAGGATTGTATTCCTGTCTCATTAATATTATATCTCAATGTTGAAACACATGGAAATAGTTTTCTTTGAAAACATGATACTCAAATTCATTCTACACAGAAATCTCAAAATTTAGAGATTCTTTAATTTTTTTATTCTTAATAAACATATTAAAGGTGTCACTGGTGATTTCAAAAGAGAAAATTGAAGCTATAAATAGATTTCTTTTGAAATAGCACTCAACACATTTTTTCGATACCATATTAACATTTTCAGACCTATTGCAGAGTGAAAAAATTTAAACCCATGTAACAGCACCCAGATTTTATAATTAACATTTTGCTGTGCTTGCTTTATCCATAACTATCCACCTATTTTTCCCTCTATCCATCCATCAATTCATCTTAGTTCTTATTCATTTCAGAATAAGTTAGACATTAGTACATGCCCCCTTCACCAAATACCTGCATCATGCATATTATTAAACTAGAACTATTAAAAACTTTTTTGAAAGTAGAAGCAAACTGTTATAAGGAATTAGCCCTTTTTCCAGTAACTTCTTATTTTAATAGATTTAGGCATTTATTCTGTGTTTTTCTGTGTGCCCACCATGGACCATGAACTCTTCTAGGTCAGAGGATATCCTTCTATCTGTTTGTGTTGTCTTCAATTTTTTCATCACTGTCTTATTGTTTCCCAAGTATGGGTCTTTTACTTCCTTAGTTAGATTTATTCCTAGGTATTCTTTCTGGTGTGATGGTAAATGGAATTCTTTAATTTCTCTTTCTGATAGTTTGTTAGTATATAGACCTACAAAAGATTTCTGTATATTAATTTTGTATCCTGCAACTTTACCAGATTCATTGATGAGCTCTAGCAGTTTTTTGGTGGCATCTTTAGGATTTTCTACGAGTAGTATCATTTTCATCACTGAGTGTGAAGTTATCTGTGGGCTTTTATAGGGCCTTTATTATGTTGAACCACAACCCATCTCATTGTGGTTCCTTTTTTATATTTTTAGTTGTAGAAGGTCTTTTCTTGTAGGTTCCAGTTTTTCTCTCAATAGGTTCTCTGTAAATATTTGTAATTTTGGTGTGCCCTTGAGTAAAAGTGAGCTCGGGTTCTTCCTGCTTTACCATCTTAGGAAATACAAAGAGGTACTCTTTTTGTGTAAAGATAACTCAATGAAAAAACAAATTTTCCATGATTTTATACACTTAATCTTAGGCTTTGTTTAAATATGTTCATGTTGTGGTGTGTTTGTATGATAAAAATCTATAGCACAACCATTCCAATTTTGGGGGCTTTTTTTTGCTATTAAAGGAGGCAATTTATATTGTTTCATAGTTGGTGTGATTTATTATGAGGAAAAATGAAGTTCACACAAGAGAAAATCTAAAGACTATAAAAATACATGATATAGATCTTCATGTAGGTGCTTTAAACATAGTGATTTCACTGAAATGTTTTTAAAACCATTTGATTTTGAATACTATTTTATGATCAGTCTATTGAAGGAAGTATATAGACTCTATGAAGGGAAAATTTTAATAAATACAGCACCCTCAAGATTAATATCCCATGTTATATGAGTCCTAAAACTAATTGTTGCCCTCATAGAGTAATTTATACTGTAATATAACAGCAAACCTTAAATTGAAATTGCTGAAGAGACGTATTTTTATACCATGATAGTGATATATCAACAGACATGTTTCCAAAAATTAATATGGTTATGCTATGGGGAATAGAGTATAAAAAGCAAATGCTGAAAGCAAGGACATAATTCTACAAGTGATAGTTGAAGCATAAAAACATAACTCTGCCCTAGGGCATGATCATAAGAATAGGTAAAAGGAATAAATGTGAATGATATTAGAAGGAATAAAAGATGAGTCCAGACTTAGTGAAATTAAATATAGAGAACAAGAAAGGAGAGGTAGGGGCTTCCCAGGTGGCGCAGTGGTTGAGAGTCCACCTGCCGATGCAGGGGACACGGGTTCGTGCTCCGGTCCAGGAGGATCCCACATGCCGCGGAGCGGCTGGGCCCGTGAGCCATGGCCGCTGAGCCTGCACGTCTGGAGCCTGTGCTCCACAACAGGAGAGGCCACAACAGTTAGAGGCCCGCATAACGCAAAAAAAAAAAAAGGACAGGTAAGCCAGTGTTTTTTCTTGTTCAAGCCAAAAGGTCTAGAAAAATAAAGATACTATTTGCAGAAATAAAGCTGATTAAGTGAGGAGATATTGAAAATATCTCAAACGTGAGTTCAGTATATTTATTGTGGAATTTCCAATATCAGTCACACTTTAGAACCCCAATCTTTTTTACACAAAAATTTTATTGGTTCTATTTTTTAGGAATAACTATTTCCTTATTTTAATTTTGTTGAATTTGAAATTTAATGTCTGGATAAACATATCCAAAACCATAGAGATGTAAGGAGAGATGTCAAGGAAAACTTATGGAAATGATAATTAAAACCAAGAGGAAAATGGAATAAAATTCTCTACAATATAAGCCTTCATAAAAAGACTAATTCTGCATCCCACCACAAAAGTCAGACTTAGTTAGCATCTTATTCCCACCCCCACAAAAGGAGAGAATGAGATGAGAATTTTGAATGTAGGCTATTCTATCCACTTCCTACACTCTTCTGTTTCTGGAACCCTGACTATTTTAATATTTTTACATTTGATTAAATCCCACAGATCATGTAGGCTTTCTTTTCTCCTTTTCATTCTTTTTTCTTTGTTCTTCCCTGATTGAGTTATCTCAAAGTTCCTCTTCTCTAGATTATTTATTATGTCTTCCACTTTTCTGCTTTACTGCTGCTGATGATCTCTGTTGCATTTTTTATTTCTTTTATTGAATTCCTCAGTGCTAGAATTTGTTTGGTTCTTTATTTATGATTTTTCTCTTTGTTAACTTTGTCATTTTATTCATGTATTTTTCCTGATTTATTGAATTTTCTGTGTTTTCTTATTTTAAATGGTTTTCATCTCCATTAATTATCAGTTTACTCTTTTCACTCAATATTAATTTTTAATATTTATTACCATTGGATAAATTTATTTATGTTTGTCATTTTGATGGCTACATTTTAGTTTTATGCATTAATAAATTAAGTATATTTACTCTGTCAGTGAGAAACAGCTTACTTCCGTACTTCTCTGTTACAAACTCTGCTGCATCTAACGTGCTTTTTCATGCTTTATGGGGCATGACATATTCAAATATAATAGATATTTCCAAGTTGCTGTCCATGGTGTCTGTGCCTATATTCACATATATCCTGTGCTTTACTGGTCACAATAAATAAGCCACTGAAATAATCATGGATAGATTCTTTTGATATCATAGGAATATGACTCTTCAGAATTTCATTGATACATTAAATACAGTTGGAACAAAAAATCCCCAAAGTATATTACCTAAGTTGAAATATTGAACCTAAAACTCTTTAGGTGGGGAAAAGAATTATAAAATGCAAGAAAGTTTTGAAAGAAAGAAAAATTTGAACCTAAAATTCTTTAGGGGGGAAAGAATTAAAAAATTAAAGAAAGTTTTGAAACAAGGAAATAATGAATACTAATTATAGCAGATAACAGGCATAAGTTTAATACTGGCTTAAAGTTTACTTCTATACCTTGATAATTCTTTATATATCTATTACTTGTATTATTAAATTAATGTGACTTTTTTCATCTTTAAAGAATGATGAAATTGGAATACTTATGTGAATTTCTTATTCTATTTCATTTTTCCGGACAGCTTTGGTTATGAAATATAATTTTCATATTGACAGCTTTACAGTATTACCATTTTATTTTATAACAATAATTGCCAATATCATTTTAGTCTAAACTATAGATTTAAATATTTTCTCTATTCACTTAACAATTACATAGAATTCAGCCTCACAGTTTCTTTAAGAAGGGTTTATGAAAACTACAATTGCTGAATTATTTTATGGTTTCCAAAAATTAATGTTTATTAATTTTATTTTGTGTACTTATTATCCTCATGCTTGAAGGATTATCCTCATGCTTGAAGGACAATTTGCCTGGGTAGTCAATTCTTTAGCCACAGTTATTTTTTCTTAATTTTTTTTTTTTGGAATTGATGTAGAAAACATGATGCAGAGTTTATGATTAGCACTTTTTAATAATAGTAATAATGATGATACTATTACTACTACTAATATTACTTTACCATTAAAACTATCCTATTCTCTTTCCATAGTGCCCAAAGCCTTCTTTCTCATTTTTGGATTCCTGTATTTTATGAGGCCAGATCTTGTGGTTTACCATTTTTTTTATTCCCCTTGAACACAAGGTATCATTTCAATCTTCACAGCATGGTCTTTTAAGCAGGACAAGTTTTTTTTTTTTTTCTTAAATCCTCTTTGAATGTTGTTTCACTTCAGTGTGTTTACATCTCTTCCTTTGTTGTTCTTCCATAGCTATTCTCTTTCATTCTCTGTCTCTCAATTGACTTTTCTCACTCTATCTCTCATGTCACTTTTTCCCCCTCTTTAAACACGATCTGTGTACTTTTGTGTTATTTTTCTCTCTGTTTTTCATTTCTCTGAAGGATTTCCTTTATTTATCATTTCATCCCTGTCCATGCATATTTCATCTTTATGTTATTTCATACATCTACCTGAGACACTGTATATCTGCTTTTAGTTCTTTAATTTATGTGCACTTATGGCCATAGGGTCAGATTTTTTTTGTTTTAATCAAAATTTAGCTTATTACAGCATTGATTTCAGATGGATATTCTCATGTAACAAATGTAACATTTGTTTCCTTTACTTTATTTCATTTGAGTCATAATAATCTTGTATAGCTCCTCTTTGTATCCTTTTTGGATTATCAGTTATTTTTGAGATTGTGCTCTTGTTGCAGAAATTTTGTGTGGAGAAGGTATCAAACGGTACTCTGTATGTCAGAGATCCTTTCCAGTTCAGAGTAAATTTTCTGTGTTTTGGACTTAACTACAAAATGGCTTACATTTCCTGGATAGCTACAGGATATTTGGCAGAAGGCAGGAAGAATAAAATGTATGATCGTGTACCAGTTTGCTGGTAAAATTAAAATTTCAGAATCTCAAATGAATTCCCTTAAAGACAAGGGTATTTATATTAGTTAAGGTACTACTGTTTTCTCTAACAAACATACCCCAAATTTTATAATGGTTAAAATTTTTTGAAATTTATTTTCCCTTACATTGACTTGAAATTGGTATAATTGATTTGTGTCGTGATCTCTCCAAAGATTCAAAGACATGGTTGTTAAAATTTCTTGTCTTCACAATCTTCAAAGTATAGCTTCAATTCCATCATGCTGTCTCTAACACACTGGCAGAGGGGGACATACTGCACAGGATTCTAGTATAGAGAATATTATGTGCTGAGCATTGAAGTGATACATATTTACTTCCATCCTTATTCAAAGGGAATTGTTAATTAACAGATAGCTCTCTTCTAAGCAATTATTCAGTATCTGGGTTCCTTCCATCTTACAACGACTTTTCCATCTTACAACAACTTTTCCATCTTACAATGACTTTTCCATCTTACAATGACTTTTCCATCTTATAACAACATTTCCATCTTACAACAACAGGTGTTGTCCAAAGTGCACTATAATTTTATTAGGAAATATCTTGTTCATTATCATGTAAAATGGAAGAGTAAATGGAGAATAGCATATCAGAGGTTTTGTACTGGTCAGGCCCAAGAGTATTATTTATCACTTGTATACATATTCCACAAGCTAGAACTAAATACCCACCAATACATAGTTATAAGAAAAGCTGTAAAAGTTAATCTATTCATATTCACAGGACAAATAAATGTGTTTTTCTGAAAAACTAGGCATTCTCTGCCACATTTATTAAATATATTAAATGTTAAAGATATTAAATGATGTCTTTTAAAGATACTAAAAGTTAAAAAAATATTGAGCATCTTGGTAATTTTCCTAGTACATCTTTTGTTAAACTTAGGTATTACTCTCTACATTACTTTGAGTAGGTAGTAACACTGTGAGGCCACCTATGACCCACTTTGAACACATTGTGCCAACATTTTTTGAAATCTCTGTGGTCATGCTTGTTTTTGTGATTTCTCTCCAGAACATAAACTAAAAACGTTTGCTCTTGGATCCCTTTCTGAAATTTTGTCTATCATCCAACCTCAGGGCTGGGACTGGTTTCTCAAAAATGGGAAAGGCTACAGGATCAGGA
Organism: Leucopleurus acutus; assembly: GCF_964270905.1. Classification (NCBI taxonomy): domain Eukaryota; kingdom Metazoa; phylum Chordata; class Mammalia; order Artiodactyla; family Delphinidae; genus Leucopleurus; species Leucopleurus acutus. The sequence goes on from NC_139159.1 coordinate 58,592,629, forward strand.
CAAGTATACAAGGAATCTACTTGTCACTTGTGTATTTCTCTCATCCAGCTCTCATTACTCCACTGAGGAAGCCTTATCTATTCTGGGGGTGGTGAGGCAGATAATTATTATATATGTTCTCACATGTTTGGGAAAAATTGCTTCCTGTCTTCTCTAGGACCTAAATACTTAAAAAAGACAAGACAGAAAAAGAGTACTTAATTTGTCAGTTTTCTTCTGAAATCAGCTTTCTTAAGGCAAGGATCAGAGACAATTCTAGATTAATAAAAGAGTGAAAATATGAAGACAGAACAAGAAGCATGAAATTGGCTGAGGGTAGAATTGGAATGGGGAAGAGAAAAGCGATACGTATTGATTAATGTTTAGAAAGTTAACTATATCTTTTTGCTTCTTTGCCCACATGCCCACTCTTACACGTGGGCAAAGAAAATTTCTCTCTCATGCAGATGCCATTTAAAACTACTCGTCCCTGCAGTGTTGCAGGTTTTGCTAGTTATGTGTTGGACAATTTCTTCCCCATGGTCATAGTGTCTTCACATATGCTTGAGGTTATAAGCATGATTAAGAGACTTACCAGTTCAGTTAAAAGGCAGATCCCTACTAATATGTCTGTAGGAAATATTGTTACTGAATATTCATTTCTTTCTCCAATAAGTGTTAATTTTTAGATAAACCATAACTTTAAGATAATATCTAATTATATCTAATAATCATATACTATGAACCAGTCTTTTTAGGTATACTTCTTGGATTTAAAATCTTTATCTTACTGACAAATGCTAAGAAACCTATATTTACATTTGCTTACTAGTTTCTGTCAAGTACAATTCATCGAAAGAGATTTAAATAAATCTTTAATACAATCATTAAAGATTAGTTTTTATCATGTTTGATCCATTATGTTCATTAGGTAGGTTAATTACAGTAACTACCATTAATTTAATATAGTGGGTCCTATCTTGACAAAACTTTTAGAATAGACGTAGGATCAGAAGTAACTTTTTTACTTACACTGTGCACAGACCACAGAGAGGCTGGAGAGAAAGACTGATACTGTTTGCTAAGGCAACATAAGTAATAGAAAGATTCACAGTGATACTCCCAACTTGCTCACAATGGGGACACCTTAATACCACTGCACTTCTGAGACTAGACAAAATTACCCAAGGATAAATAAGGAACAGACAAAGCCACTGACAGCACTGGAGGATGTGTGCCAATGAAGAAAGAAAGCCCAATTATACAATTACTTTGTTAGATCAAGACCAGAGGTAAAATGAAATGAAAGACACACTCATTGGCTATGAATGTAGACTAGACAAGACTGAGAATAAGATTAAAATTCCTTTATAACTTGTCACTACTAAATTATACTGGAAACATAAACATTATACTGGAGGAAAAAGAATGGTAGAAAACTCAACATGACTAAGATTATTTTTGTTATTTTGAATGGAAATTCAAATGCAGAATAACGAGTTACAAAAAAATTTTTTTTAATTATATTACTTGCACATCTAAAATTGTGAAGGACATATGTGTGCATTTTCAAAAGGTCATCTTCTTGTTGTCTGTCATCTCAGTCAACTTGTGGATTAAACTCAGCCCATATAACATTCTTTTTTGAGCCTTTGAAAACTCTATATGAATCAGTGCAATGATCTATAGAAAAATGAAATTTTAGATTCCATCTGGGCTTTCTCCATGTCAGTATCCTTGATTTCTGCTGCCCCTTGAGTTTTCTACATATTCTGTGATCTCTCCAGTCCTATTGCAAAGACTATTCTTCACTTAAATTAGCCTGAATTAGGTTTTGGTTTCCAAGAATCAAAATATTCCAACCCTGCACCCTCTCTGGTGAAATCTTCAGAAATATTGAGTTACTTTTGTTCCTTATCCTTGATTCTTTTTCCTTTCCTGTCTTGTTCATTCTTTTCCATGCATCAGTTTTCCTCTTTAAGAGAGTCAAATCAATTTTTGGTATGTGAAGGAAAACGTATGCATAGATATTGACTTCTGCTACCAGCTACAGTGAAATTGCCTATATTATAAAGAATCTCCCCCTTGAAGAATCATAATGGCTGGATATAAAAAATATCTCTTTGATAGCACCAGACAGAAGAATAGGTTGCCTGGACTTGAGTCAAGATCCCAGAGAGAAGGAAAATATGATAGTGTAAGTCCAAACACTGTCACCTTCTGTTCTTTTGCAAAGATATTGGTAATTGAGGAAAACAAAAGCATGGATATGGTAGGGAAAAAAAAGCAGCTACGGGTGCTATTCACACAAAGTGAGATAATGTCAAGGAGTATTGAGGATGCAGGAAAAAAATGAATGTGCATTAATGGTGCGAGTATAAAAGCAACCTAGATATGCTTAAATAGAATTCATAAATATGTACAGCAAACACTCTGTTGTGTATAAAACTATCAGAAATTATATACACATATAACTATTAATTTAAAAATTATTTATAATCATTAATTCAGAAGCAACTTAAAAGGTAGTGGAATGATCAGCACCAATGAAATAAATGATCTTTATTAAAAGTAGAAATTTCTTTCAAATTTATACTATTCCTAAACATTTGAAACAAAAATAACCTATTTCTTTATTGTGCAATTCTCTTACCTGCTTTGATTTTGATTTTCTATCTCTATGTGACAACTGAACATTTATATAAATGTACATACATGAATTAATGAATAGACATATTCTTTAGAACTAAAGGCAGTAATTTAAGTGTTCCTTGACCTTGAAGTGTGTTGGTTCACTTTTGCTTTACCTGTTATACAACTGTGAATCAATAACTGTCCAATCTCTGGGGAAAAGCAGTACATTTCATTTTCTAGCTTTGCTTTATTTATGACAATTTAGTTGGCCCATGGCATTTTATTCATCTGAACATTAGCTGCTAAGAATTCTTGCCTCTAGGTCATTATTTTTCTCCCTAAATCATGAGATTATAAACCAAAAATAAAAAGTAAGAAGTGGAAGTAAAAACTTTTAAGATAAACTGTATATTTCCTTTGATGTCGAGTTTTTTTTTTGTTGTTGTTGTTTTGTTTTGTTTTGTTTAGTTCCTGGATAGTGAACAAAGCAGTGGGGAAGAAAACTCAGTTTCATTTTCAGTTTAATAGTAATTCCTAATCATACAATCAGTAGCTTAACTATACCTCTGGTCAAAAATAAGACATAAAAATTTCCAAATATCTTAGTGTATTGACATTATTATTAACACTACATTGTTTTTCTGAATCTTTAGAAATATGGAAAATATCAGAGGACCTAAAAAACTTCTCCTAGTATCATGTACTCTTGAATCTTGAATCACAATACCCCTTTAATATTTGAAATCTCCTTACTATTTGAAATAAAAGTATTGATAAAAACTTTATAAGGCAGAACCAGTATTCATACTGAGACTACATAAATTAATTTAAAATGTTTGTCATGTACACCACAAAAATATTTTGACTATAGTCTATCAGTGAAATTATAAAAAAATAGCTTGATCAAGAAAGGGAGGATTAAAACTACATGTGGAATCTAAAAAAAGAAAAAAATGGTACTGATGAACCTAGTGGCAGGGCAGGAATAAAGACATAGAGAATGGACTTGAGGACATGGGCGGGGGAGGGTGAAGCTGGGGTGAAGTGAGAGTAGAATCCACATATATACACTACTGAATGTGAAATAGATAGCTATTGGGAAGCAGCTGCATAGCACAGGGAGATCAGTTCCATGCTTTGTGACCACCTAGAGGGGTGGGATAGGGAGGGTGGGAGGGAGGCTCAAGAGGGAGGGGATATAAGGATGTATGTGTGCATATGGCTGATTCACTTTGTTGTGCGACAGAGGCTAGTGCAGTATTGTGAAGCAGTTATACTCCAATATAGATATATTTAAAAAAAACACTACATGATATCATTATAAATCTAATAATCCCTTTTAAAAAAAGATAAAGTGTTGAATGGGAGGCAGAAATATTGACTAGATACTTATTTACTAGGAATAAATTTTTCCATGCAATAAATACTAAGTTAGATAATTGAAAAAATATATTAACACAATTTGATTTATTAGAAATTATATTAAAAATAAGATTCCATAAATTGAGTCGAGACTTTGATAAAAAATTCTATTGTTATAATATTTAAACTTGAGTATATACTGTATAATATGCTAATAAAAATTTAAGGTAAGGAAAATGAATTACAATTAAAATGAGGTGTTACTTGTAAAAGTTTATTTTTTTAACATTTTTGACAAAAGAAACTACCCAGAAACTCACAAGATACGAAAAACGTAAGACAGTAGTATAGAAATAATGATGTCTGTTTATAATATAAATAAATAAGTATACTTATAATTCAAAGGTGGCTCACCAACAACTGTATGATTATATGTGAAGGGTTTAATATGAGTATATAATCAAACCCATATTATTTTATCACTAAATTTGATTGTAAAAACAAAAAAATCAACACAAACACAAATGAGAGAGAATAGATTCATTGGTTAAAAAAAAAAGAGCTCTGGTTTTTAACTTTTAAGGTGTTAGATTTAATTATAGGATATTATAAAGGGTTAAAAAACATGAGTCCATTAAGGCACTCTGTAAAATTAGGATCGCTCACTACACCTAACTTTCTGCTCTCCTGTCTGGTTTCCAATGGTTGTGTTAATGTCACCTCCATTAGTGCTTCTGATTGAATCATCATAGTCTCTGATAGATCCCCAACCAAAAAGTTCAAAGAATTATGCTAAAGAGTTACACTTTCAGTGAAATGATTTCAATTTGAATTGTTTGCCTGTTTGAGAAATCCCTGTTTCCTCTTGTCATCAACAATATTCAAATAATAATTAGCCAGCAACAATTATGTCTTAATGAGAGCCAAGAGAAACCTAAACAATGCAATGTTGTTTGCTTTACTGTTTTATTTAAAAATTCTGATTTTTCAATGATAGTTCAGAATCAGTGAAAAATGATTTCATGTATGTTTCTAAACTGTGTTTAGTAACGAGAATCTAGAGATCAGATGGACAGTGTTTAGTCTTGGTTTCCTCATCTGTAAGCAGTGCTCATGATTCCTCTCCTGCAGTGGGAGCATGATCTATAGATAGTGAAGTATGCACTTCATTACACAGTGAGCACAGGCCTGTCACAGTTGGCAATGAGCATGTGACATTTTTTTCTAAAGGCACTTCTTTTCACTATCACTTTCACCACTACAGAATAAAAAGCAATAGCTACTATCTACTTTCTCCTCAACTACATGGACCATCCGTTCAGTTCAGGAAAATAAGTGGCATTTAAGAAAATCTATGTGGAATGAAAGCCCACTGATTTATTATAAATTTTATTCAAAAAATATGGTTGGAATATTTGACAGTGTGGGCAAAGAGTTAACAAAAACCTTTCCCATGCTGCATGAGGCAAACATCTTTGTTCCTGTTTCCCTGGAAACCGAATATAGGTGAAAATGAAAACTAAATTGCTAGGCAACATCATTTATTATTAAAAAATGACTGCTCATTTGTGTACTGCATCTGGCCTGGAAAAATTATAAAAATGTGATAGGTACAAACTATTCTATTTATCCCTGACTGCAATGACTCTTGTAACTGGCTATGCCTCTTATGAGGATCCTGAAAGTGAAGTCTGTAGAGATGTTACAAAGATTTTGACACATATGGGATGCTGTGTTGGTCTACCACAGAAATCTGGCAAAAGAAGAATGTCTGACATTCTTCTGGCAAGGGGTGTTCCTGTCCTAAATTCTTCTCATTAGATTGAGGTTCAGTGTGGTCTTTGTCTATCTTTTGAGTTTGAATATTTAGTAGAGTCTAAAAAACCTCATGATGAGCATTGCAAATAGCAATGGCAAAATACCCCCAAATTTATCCCCCTTCAATTTAACTTAGTTTTAGTTGTTCAATTTAGGACATTTAAGGATACATTTAAAAAAAATTTGTTTATGTTATCTAACCTGAATTTTTCAGCTACAGATTGCATTTATTCTATTCTAGAAATGATCTCAAAACCCTGTGTTAAAATGTAAGAATCAGTCTAGGTCTAAGAGAGTTTCTCTAGTGCTGATTAAAAAAAATAATAAAGGCATTTTTATTTGTGTATCTGACGTAACATTAACTTCATTACCCTAAAAAGCAAAGTACTGATAGCTTAGAGCTTTATCAGTTTCACAGGAAGATAGAAAAATCTTTATGTAGCGTTTATTACAAGTTCTACGGCATATTTATTTTTTAATATTATCTAAAAAATCACGGAGTCCAATATACTGTGCTAATGGCTAGCAAACTTAAAAAGACAATAAGACTTCACTATCAAGAAGGTAGAAAAAAAAAAGAAGGTAGGGAAATTGCAATTAATATATTCTAAAATTAGCTTGGAAATAAATACCTATAGTCAATATATGAGAGTACTATACACTGAAACTAAGTATACTTGTAATTACAACAAATGTAAAATTCAACTGAGATTTTAATCATGTCCCTCCACATCCATGCCTTTTTGTATCCCTTTCCTACATTGACTCTAAGTTTGGTGGTTGCTTTGGCCAATGGAACATCAGCAAAGTGGTGCAAGCAGAGACTTAGTTTAAGTCCTTCTACACGGGGGCTTGCCCTGTTAGAACTCTGCTGCCACCATGTGATAAAACCTGGTCTAGCACCCTTCTGAATGAATAGAGTGAGAGGTCGTTGGGAAACTTTTTGTGCTATGGCTGTCTTTGTTTAATCACAGCCAAACATCTGGTGGTTGGCTTGAGGACATTGCAGGTCAGTAGGGCTAGCAGTCATGACAAAGTAGATGTAGAACAGTGGAGAGTGATGGAATCCACAGGTACCTCTGAGTCTGTCTATTGCCACTTCATCTGAATGTGAAAAGACCAGAGAGTTCCTTCAATTCCACATTCCACATCTTGTGCATATTTCCCCTCTTACACAGAGGTATGAAGGTGAAATGATACTAGGAAACACATTTCCCAGTTTAACCAAGTTAGCCAACACATTGTACACCAGAGTCCACCTCTACATGGTATCTATATACACCTTTTTTAACCATATTTAACTTCAATGTAAAATAAAAGTATGTTCCCACTTAACGATACAACTTGTACTACTGAAAATATATTAACCCTCTCCCCGTAAGTGGTGATACAAAGTCCCAAGTGGTCCTTAATCCATCTGGAAATGATGTAGAGTTTCACTCTACACTTTGAAATATGTAACTTAAGTATAGACATGTAAGATTAACCACAATTAGAACATCTATGTAAGAGTAAACAAACTAAAAAAGGAAAAAGTGTCAGTATATATTTATATGAACAAGCTGAAAAATACTCATAATTGCTACAATCATGTTAGGTTCAGTCAGGGGAATATGGGATAGCAATATATCATAGAAATGATACCTTTCACAGTTGTTGGTATAGCTGGTGAAGGTCTAGAAATGTGAAATTGGGGATCAAAAAAGATAAATCCAATCTCATCCTGAGAAGCCAAACTTCCCAGTTACCAAAGGGAGAAGAAGGAGTAGGGCCACATAGAGTGGCCTATGGGAAACTGTTGCCTCTGTGTAGATCTGCAGAAAGCAAGAGGTGGGAATGAAATCAAAGAGAGTGAGGAAAAGCTGTAACTCAGTATCTGCATATGTCTGTGACCAGTCACCAGGCATACCGAGATCCCCCTTCAGGGCATAGCTCTCCAATTGTAGGAACTACTGTTGACTGACAGCCCTCATCTTTCAGCCTTCTCTGAAAATTTCCCTAAGCTGAAGAGTGCCACCTTGCCAAAATTCATGCTGTGATTCCAGGGACAAGCTTCATTTAATGACCTGTCTGTATAAAGATATAAAACCCTGGCCCCTTCACTCCAACTCCAATCCATTCCGAAAAGCTGAGCTTCAAACAATCCCCAAAGTGTTGACTGAGAATTTGGCGAATAAATCACAGCCCATCTTCTCTCTTTGCGTAATCTTGCCTCCTTCCCTGCATGCTAACCTCCATCCTAGTGTCTGCTTCCTGGGGTCTGAATTGTTACCAGAAGAGGGACCTGAATAATTAGTGCTAAATTATGTAAGAGCTGTTTCACTTGGTCTCCATTATTTTGGAATCCTATCATAAGTTCATTAAAGGAACCTCTTATTGTTGGCCATGGGCAACAAAAGAGACACACCATCAAGATTTTAAGTAATCTGCTACCCTTCTCACCAGCAAATTTCTTTCATTTTTTCTTTACTTCCGATTCCTTTCTTTTTTTTTTTTTTGGAGGAAGAGAAGGGGGCAGATACAGCATTTCCATAGAAACAGTTATCCGGTGGTTTTCTGGATGTACACAATTTATTCACTCTAACATGTTCAATTCTCTGAACTTCTATTTCATTTAACAGAGCATTGCTTTCTTCAAGTTTCTAGGAGACATCCTTGTGGTGCCTTTGCACTATCTCACAGGGTCTTTGATCCTGTATCCTGAGAAAATGCTGCATATCAATAAATTGTCCTCCTCACACAGCTTTATGTTCCATATACCTTGATATACTCAGAATACATTTCTAGATGTACCATCCTGGCTTCCTGTGGTGTATGTTGATCAGTTTCTTTGGGGTAATAATTACCCCTACCTTCCTTGGTAGGCTGAGCACTTTCTCCACTGGTAATGTTGCAGTTTAATTCTATTAATAAGATAGTAATCAGAAGTAAAGGTGAGAACTGATTTTGGAGGTATGGGGGTGTGCTGTCTTGAACAATGAAGGTGATTCCATCATCTTAAAATCCTTTAGAGGAAGGAGTAAACCATTCTGCAGGTTTCTGCAGGCTTCAAGTGTTTGAAGGCATATGGGAACTCAAGATTTTTAAACAACTCAGACATCTTCATTATATTCTGAAGGTCCCACTATTTCCCAATCAGTGCCTTGATCTTGATTTAGCAGACCTGCTTAGAGTAAGAATTTAGTGCTCTCTGGCACTCTGTTAGTCTTTATATTGTTTTGGTCCTGGTCCTGAGCTTTCTCAGCACTCCGTCAACAGGGGATTGGTATCTCTTTATATACTACCAAAAAGTTCCTTTGACTTTCACACATAGCTTTTAACTGATTAGCTTTACATTGTCTCTCTCTTAAGCATCGATTAACCCCAATAACAGCTATCAAATTTTAATATCCTGTTAATTATTTCTCCCATATTTTTCAAATGCCTAATATATTGCTCACTAGTACAGGACTCAGCAAAGTTTTCCTGTAAAGGGCCAGATAGTAAATAGTTTAGTTTTGGGTCCAATACAGTTTCTGTAGCACCTACTGCAACCTGCTGTTGTAGGGAAAAAGCAGTCATAGACAAAACATGGGTAAGTTTCAATAGAAGTTGTTTTTTTTGTTTTTGTTTTTTTCTTCACAACAGGTAGTAAGTAGGCTACAGTTGTCTAACTCCTACTAGTGCATGTACTTCTTTGGTTTATCACACCAGTTCCCGACGTGTGAAAGTTTCAACAGATTCTATGCCAGAACATGCTAGGCATCATCCCCCATAACTCAGAGAAATACGTTCCTATTATTAGCAGGGTTTCATTGTCTTCTGGCATTTGGTGTTAGGAAGAAGTTTTAATTAATCTAATTACAATTTAATCTAAATTAGAACTACATAATTTCATTCTTTTGGAATATTAGAAAACTTTTGGTATCTTGATATAAAAAGTAAATTTACAAAACTAAGCATGAGTGGTCTCTTCCCCATAAATATTCCTGAAATACAATAAGGTCTTTTAAATTCTCAGGTTCACGTACTTTTAATCTTAGAACACTATTCTGTCATATCTTTGAGTGTTAATTCTAAATTCTTGTATAGGAATCCCATTACTATTCACAGGTGGACTTTCTACTCTTTCAAACTTTTTTTTGATCACTTTATGTATTAATAGAGCTACAATTTATTGAGCAAGTGCTAAATGCCAAGCATTCAGCTAAGTTATCTATTCACATACCCAAGTTTATGTTCATCAAAGCTTATGAGGTCAGTATTTTATAGAAGAGTCTAGAGAGGTGAAACCATGGGAAGTTGATACAAGTACTAAGAGTCAATCTGATTGGTCAGGAGGCAGAGGGGCACAGGCAAGAGCATGGTCCAGAGACTTTATTGGAGTTTCCAAGGGAAAACAAAAATGAGGCAGGGTAAGGACATTGAGTAAGTTTAAGACTGGATAGTTTGAATAACTTCAGAGCGTTCTGGGTAATGTTGATGGTCCATCATTGTCCAGTACCTGGCCCTGGACTGATTTAGGGCAGGGGGAGTATTGGCTTGGTATATGAGAATTTGATAAAGGAGGCGGTTGTGGGTGTGGGCTCTGGATTGTTTGGTTTCTATGTCAAAGGTATGCTCTAAGGAGAATCCTTTACTACCTCTAGGAATCACCTGCTAGCTCCAGCAAGGGCCATCTTTCCAGGATCATGGCTTCAAATGCTAGAGCATCAAGAATACAGAACTTGAGAAAATATAATCAATATATTCTGTCTCAGCAAAGTCTATTTTCAGCCTTCTGGAGAAAAGAAAATAAAGATTTAACATACATTCTTTTGATATCTGAAGTAAATACTCCCCAAAATATTCTTTTCCTCTGATTCTTCAGGGGATTATATTCCTTGGAACAGTTTCATCATCATCACTATGTCTTTTTTATTATTTTTGTTTGGTTAGCTGATTGATCTCCCAACATCAAGCATTGTGTAGCCAATCTAGGAATTAGGTTTGTCAAGAAAGCTGATGTACTGTTAGGGTTCTTCCATGGCCTTATTTCAGACTTAAAGCTAGAGATTGTGACTGGCTGTACCCAATTCATGTTTTCTGGTGGGTTTTTATCTAAGGTGTTAGTAGGTGAGATTTGCCTGTGCTCCGACTCTGTGGTTCTCTGCTTAGAAAGAAGAAGAAAAAAAAAAAAACTCCAGGTATTTATGGTGCTTGTAGTATTCTTTGGACCCTTTGCATAAAAACTAAAACTTCCCAATGTGTAACTCAAAATTTTTGTCCACAAGAGGGATCTTTATGTCTCAGAATAAAATCTATTGCTACTTATTCCACATATAATTTCCTCATCCCACTTTATTACCAGCATGTTGTATAATGAGAGTTATAACCTTGTGTATGGATAAAAGAGTAGTATCATAATTAAAGAGGGGAATATCAGAGGGATCATTTTCCTGACAGTATTCGCACAGAAGATCTTTTTATTTGAGTTGATACATACTTAACGCATTTTACATGATAGACAACTATGCAATTTACATATCCCCCTTGTTTTAAACAGCAACATATGTAGATACTAAATCAAAAATTTAGCAGTTTTGCTAAAGAATTTTTAATTTTTAAAATCTTACCTATTTGTCTAGGTTTTAATGTTTTCCAGTATCTCCAATAAAGTAAATATACATTTCAGTTTGCACAAAATGGTTGTAATTTGCATCTGGTTCAGAATTTGTCTCTGAAATGAAGTGTCTTAGTTTAGACAATATATTATATGGTTACCCTATCTATGATCAAAAAGCCTCTCACAGAAAAATTTTAAACATAATTCTTACATTAAGTAGGAATTTTTAGTCTTGTAATCTTGGGCTGTCATTTAAACCCTCAAAACTTTGGTCTCTGCCTCCATAGAAGTCATTTGGGCAAGAAAATTAAATATTATATAAAAACATTTGTATCAGGCATGGTGTCAGGCAAATATAACGTTGTATATAAAATTGTGCGAAACTAACATTCTAGAAATTTAATTCTTGAGGTTTCTGAAGGTTAATATCGATCACTTTTGCATTGCCTAGAAGTCAATAATGAAAGCAAATTTTAAATTTAAAGGTAAATAATAAATTCACAGAATCTAAGAAGTCATCAGAAAGCTAAGAAAATATTATTTGGCAGGCACTTTCAGAATGCACCAATAGCTTCTGGAGCATATAATTTTTAAACTGTTCCCGTAAAAAAGGATTTTTTTTCTTCTAGAAGCTTCTGGTACTTGCTAAGTGAAGACTAACCTCTACCTAGTGCAAAAGACAACATAAGTTCTAAATTGTGTAGGAATAACATCAGTAGAAGCCCACTGGCAGCTTCGTACATGCACAGGTCTTAATCTTCTTTCCTGATGGCTTCACAAAGCATCTCCCAGTGGCTTCTTAGTTAGTTCTTACATTAGATACCCATCCATGTTCACCTTACCTGCTGAGGATTTTTCCAGGCTTTCTTCATAGCTCACATTATGTAAATTGCACCACTTTTCTTCAGTAGCAGAAACAAGACATTTATAAATGCATCTTTGGTTAGTTATTTAATATGAGTAACTCAACTTACAGATGTATAACAAAATATTTTTTCACTATTTTTTTCTCATATGTGTTTAAAGGTGGTATTGAGCTTACATCAAAATTGTTGTTTTAAACATGAGCTATTTCAAATACACAAAAGTACAAGATTTTCTGCTATTTTTTTGCAGTTTTACGTAGGCCTCTCACTGTTGTGGCCTCTCACGTTGTGGAGCACAGGCTCTGGACGCACAAGCTCAGCAGCTATGACTCATGCACCTAGAGCTCTGCACCATGTGGGATTTTTGCAGGACCGGAGAACGAACCCGTGTCCCCTGCATTGGCAGGCGGACTCTCAACCACTGCGGGAACCACTGAGGGAAGTCAGGTATGCAGTTATTTTTAAACACTGTTTTGGTTAAGAAAAACACAGTCACAGATCAAATTTCTCCCGAAATCTACAAGTTTGCAAACTTTGCTCTAGGCAGTGGAATTGACACAAAGTAAATGGTGAAAATATTGTGCTATTTAGTGGAGACAAATAGCCCTTAAGGGCAGTAAATGGACTTAGCTAGGCAGTTCCTCAGTACCAAAGTCAAAGGATTAGGTTTATGATAAAATTCTTATTCCAGCAAAGAACTGTTACACTAAGTACAACTAAGAACTAAGATAGAACAGATGGAATACAGGTGCTCAGAGCAATATACAATACTTGGAGATCTCATATGCAGTTGGGTTTGAGGCTATTAATACTCTGCTCATGTTGATTAGAATTGGCTCAGAAATTTGTAGTGACTAAGTCTGTCTATACTAAAGGAGCCTAAATACTTTCAATGATATGAGAATGGGGAAAAGGCTGCTCTTACTTCCAAAAACATGAAGAAACAAATCTTACTGTTTTTCCAAAGTTTCTCCTTACAAGTGACAAACTCAAAATGACTCAAATATTTGCTTATAGGAAACAGGAGATATCTTCTTTCTCGTGGCCGAATAATAGTCCATTGTATATATATACTATGTCTTCTTCTTTATGCATTCATCCATTGATGGACACTTACATTGTTTCCTACCTTAGCTGTTGTGAATAACACTGCAATGAACAGGGACATGAAGCTATCTCTTCAAGACCCTGTTTTCATTTCCTTTGGATATATACCTGAATATGGCTGGGGATATAACATACAGCACAGTGGTTATAGTTAATAATTCTGTATTATATACTTGAAAGTTGCTAAGAGAGTAGATCTTAAACTTTCTTGCCACAAACACACAATATAATTGTGTGACCTGATGAAGGTGTTAGTAGAAGCTATGGTGGTAATCACTTAACACATTGTACACCTTAAACTTACACAATGTTATATATCAGTTATATCTCAATAAAGCTAGAGAACCAAAAAGGAAACAGGAAAGCAGTCCATGTAGAGAAGTTGTGTATGGAATGGTAGATTGAAAACTCGACGATAATATTTCACAGCCCTCATCAAGAAGTGAAGTCTTACTCTACACCATGAACCTATGTGGCCTTGTGACCTGTGTAGACCAACAGAATGTTGGGGAAGAAAGGTTTTAAGGTTTCTGAAGCATGGGTCCTGAAAAAATCTTGAAGTTACTGTCCTTGCTCCATTGGAATTCTACCCTAAGACTGTCCTGTAAAGAAACTTGTTCTAATCTATTGGAATTCTGCCACATAGAGCAGAACCAAGGAGCCCCAGCTGACAGTAACATGAATTGCTGAACAGTATAGTGAAGACATTTAGATCTGCCTGCCCAGATGATCTTTAAGTTGAATGCACCTTTATGAATGCGCCCAGACAGCACCATTCGAGGCGTCACCCACCTGACCCACAGAATTATGATGAGAAATAAGTCAGTTGTTGCAAATCTTACTGGCTTAAAACCATAACATCTGAAACACTGTATTTCCTATTAGTTGAGAAATTCAGAGAGAGGACTCACATATAGTTAAATTTGGAAGAATCACATTAGCAGAGTAGAAGCAAGAAATGCTAAAGTTTAAACTTTTCAGCTATATGGTTCTTTAACGTTGTAATACTTCTTTTTTTTTTTTTTTTTTTTTTTTTTTTGCGGTACACGGGCCTCTCACTGTTGTGGCCTCTCCCGCTGCGGAGCACAGGCTCCGGACGCGCAGGCCCAGCGGCCATGGCTCACGGCCCAGCCGCTCCGCAGCATGTGGGATCCTCCCGGACCGGGGCACGAACCCGCGTCCCCTGCATTGGCAGGCGGACTCTCAACCACTGCGCCACCAGGGAAGCCCGTAATACTTCTTTTGTACCCTAGAGATCTTGAAAGTTAAGCAGTTACATGATGTCAAAAAGTAGGGCAGAGACCTTTTTTCTTTTTTATTGTTTCCTAATAAATACCACAGTAGTCCTACTCAGCAAACCAGCTATCAATATTGCAATGCTATAGCCAACAAAATTAAAGGTAATAAAATGTTTGTATTTTAATAAAACATAATGTCATAGTCCTACTAGCAACTGAAATAAAATTACTTGACTTACCACATTAATATTTATTTGCAATATGAAAATTTTAGCACTTTAATAATATGGGCTTCAGTGTATTTTAAACACAGAAATATCCTAATTGATATCATATGGTCATTATACACTTAATTTTGTGTGCTATCATATTTTAGAAATTATGAGGCCCATAAAATTAGTTAAGAGAAAACTAATAAAAGGTACCATTGTTTTTGTTTTACTATGAATATGGATATAGACACATGTGGAGGAAGATTTACATTTATTAAATTAATAAATGTAAATTTATTAAATTAATAAAAAATGTTTGTGATCATCTTAGGAAAAAATAACTGATTTACACCAAAAAGGAAAATTTAGCATAGCACTTAGGTATTCCTTTTTCTTTACTCTTCTTCTTCCCAGTGGATACAGAAATTACTCTTCTGTTTTCATTCAGTTAAATTCTAAAGCAAGTTCAAGATCCTTTCAGACTCTTCATACTCATGCTGTCATGTCTGTACCTTAAGTTTTGAGTCAGAAAGAGAAAGAAGGCTTATAGTTGCATTTGGAATATAACATTGCTATTTTTACTTTCATCTCAGGACTCTCAATTCATGATAGGTTCTGAGAGGAACTAAGATTGAACAGGAAAAAAATAATGTAACCTTAGAAATTACTGCTATAGAAATGCAGAGCATTGGACTAGACTTTGAGAGTATTTGGGCATCATATGCATCCTAGCTTGTCTTTTAAACTTGTTATTTCCATTATGGATGGAAAGTGAAACCCCACAATCTCTCCTGCATTCACACATTTGCTCGTGAAGGCCAAAAAAAAAAAAAAAAAAAAAGTATGAGTTAAGCCATCTGAAAGCAGACTCTTCTATTATTGTAAGAAGCTAAAAGCAAAACAAGCTACTTCAAAGCCTCTGTTACAGAAAATTTCACCTGCAGGTAACCAAAAATAATCAGGCTGACAAAATGTAGCAAATGGAGAGTTGAAATTTGTTGCAAAACCAATAACTATCTTCAGACAAGAAGAATTGTCAATTTCAGATTTATTACTCATTTCTGTGTTTGGTAATAATGTTTTGCACTAAAAAAATTCTATCAAAAGAGTCCATTGGACTTCAAAATTCAGTCATTGTAATAAAAATACTTGGAATTAATAAGGGTATGTATTCACAAAGCAAATCCTGAAGGCATTTTAAATGAACATTCTACCTATTACAAAATACTTTACTACACCCCCCTTGCTGTTTCTATATGTTTGTATGTTATAACCTAAAATGGATAAAATGGCATTATTTTCAGAGGTTATTTTAAAGGCCAAAGGTCACAAAAAAGATATTGTGAGGACTAATAAGAAAATATAACACAGAGTAGGTAATGAAAAGTAAATATTGCAGTGATCTTTTATAATTATTGTAAATCATAGTGTTTTCTGAAAGAAGGCCTGTGTTATGAGCCTTTTAGTCTTACTTTTTGATCATAACATCATTTATTACCTGTGCCCTAGAGAGTTCAAATAGGATAGGGAATGTCAGAGGTGCTCTTCTACCAGAGATATTAGTACTTTTTTTTTCTGAGAAAGATATGTAGGAATTACTTGTTGTATCATAGATTAGAATGAAGTTGAGAAAATACCTGTATTGCCAAAATAACTGTAAAACACAGAAAGAATAAAGCTTAATCATGATTAGCAGTAAAATATGCACATATCCTAAATTTATAGGAAATGACTTTCAAACTTATAACAAAGCAGGAAAATATGTCTACTATTGTTGATATGTTAAAATGTATTTCAGATATTTGCTTAAACTTTGCTACATTAATATGCGTCACCACTTTTATCACATAGTGATAAAGTATTATCACTGTGTGGTGATCAAGTGTTATTACTTTTTGAAATAAAAAAGTGAAAGTATAAGAAATAAAATAATAATACTTAGTCTAACAAAAGCTTTCCTATAGGATTTTATACAAGATATAAATGCTATGAGTAAATAGAACAAATATTACTGGATATCTACTGTTTACTAGACACCATGTTATCTTCTATATATATGCATTGCTGTTAAATATGTACAATACTACAGGGGTTGTTATTATCCTTATTTTCCAGGTGAAAAATTAAAGTTCAGAAAAACTAAGTAACTTGTCTAGTTGTCCCTAGTGAGTTGTAAATTTAGGGTTTAAATTCAAGACTGACCCCAAAACATAATCATTCCACTGTACTACACTACAGAAAATCACTCTTCATCTATATGAAAGTAGTGCAGCAGTCAATCCCTGTGGATACTCCATACCCCACTATGCTGATGTGCAGTGTGCCACCATAAGATACATAACTACTCAAAATTTGATGAATATTCTCTATCACCTTGTGCAAGTGGTTGGAAAAACTAAGAAATTCTATAGTTCTTAGCAAGATTATGCTAGGCACAAATGAGATATTTTCAGCTTCGTTCAGTAGAAGAAATATTCCAGGCAAATTTTGAAGTTGGGCAAAGACTCCCATAAATGGTCTGTAAGTCCAACCAATTTCCCCTGAATTAGGAGGTGGTCACAGTGTCTAGAAACATTCAGAACTATGATGGCATATTTAGCTTCTCTGTATCTGACAACACCTAAAGTATAGATTGAATGTATAGACCTGCAGTGAGAGTAAATGAATAAATATGGAACAAATACACATGTAGGGTTATATTTGGAGAAATATGGTCTCGGTATTAATATAGTGTTTAAAGACCTCACATTTTTCATATGGACAAGTGGAACAGATGGAATTGTAGTGAAATTGACATTGCTTAAGGACACCAGAAATGCACTTGTTGCTTTCCTGATTAGATCCATTCTTTTCTCCCTGACTCTGAAGAGTTGGTCTGTGTAGTGAAATTAATAAGGGTAATTCTAAAGAGACTTCAGTAATCATGAAAGTGATGATACTTATAATATTTTCTCCAAATTAAAGAAATGAGAAAGTTAGATGCTTTAGAACTTTCGACTTCGGAAGCAATCATATCTATTGGGATGAAACCAAGCCCAACATACCAAACTTAGGTTGTGATGTTCATAACATATGGGGAGCTACTACATTTCAATTATGAAATTATAACTTGTAGTTGTTACTGCAGAATGCTTATCGCCTCTCTTTGTGTTTCCTACCAATGGAGGAAATAAAACTTCATTTGGCATACTCAGGTTTCTTTCTATGCTGGGAAAGTAGAATTGATAAATTTGGGAATCATATCTGGGTAGGAATACAAACCTCAGCTCTTTCCTAGTTTCTCACAGGAGCAAACTGCTTGCAAAGAGCACATGGTCTTCTTTTCCTTCCAGGCTTTTTCTTATAGACAGTGACTTTGTTTGGTTCAGTGTTGTTGGTGCCTGATGGTTAAGCCTGTCTCATTCTGGGCATCAAGTGCGTGGCCTGACTCTCACACTAAGCTGAGTTTTCCAGCTTTGCTTCATGAGAACTATAGGTGATATCTCATTCCCTGTGCTTTCTTTTTTGTTTCATTTCACAATGTTTTCAGAATTCAGTTGATAAATTGGTGGGGTGATATTTATTGAAGACTCTCAGAGGCTCAAATAGTATAATATTTATTTCAAGTGCAGGAATCCAGAGTCATGGAGAATCTGATAGAGTACAAACAGGGACCTCTCCTAATGGTCCCAATGAAGCACAGTACATTGCTTAAATGTTGACTAAGACTGTATGACTTATTCCTTATCTTAACCTCAAAAACCTGGCATAACTCTGATATTGATGTCTCTAAAGTTATAATCAGGAAACTGATTATCATAACATCACCACAAATCACACAAGTGTAATGACACTGTTTAAGCAATATTTAGAAATGGAACCCCTGGCTCTGGGTTTAAGTGTACTTCCATTATGAATCTGGGAGTTTCACTGAAATTATATGAGTGTCTTAGGAGGAAATATTTTGCAGGTGAAGTGTATATTCTGTAGTTCTCCTTTTGCCTTGGAGAGTATGGCATTAACTATAACAAACTAGATTTGCAAACCTGTATTTTGAGGCCATAATTTTATATTGTCTTTGTAAAAGTCATAGGATGATGCCAGTGCAATACCAAGGATGTGTTGTTTAGAATGTCATGGGAGCCAGGCTGCTATTCCCACACTAATAGGGTAGTTGGAGGGAAGATCTAGTCGAGGAAGTGCAGGCTCTGTGCAGCTGAGGCTGGAGAAGAGTAACTCTTCAATAATACTTTGTATGGCATCAAAATCTAGGGAATATATAAGAACGATAATGGAAATATGTTACACAGAGGCACCAGAGGGACTTTTAAGGAATTGGAATGTTCCACTAGTACCTAGGTGTAATAGAATAAAGCAAAGTTAAAATTATTGCTATTCCTTAAATTGCTTATTAAAGTAAAATACAGATATTAGATGTGTAATTGAGTTTTGACAAATGGGTACCAGTGTAGTAAACATAGCAATCAAGATAGAGATATTTCCCCTATCCCAGATAGTTTACTCACATCCCATTTCAGTCAATTCCTACCCCTCTTCAGAAACTACTATTCTGATTGCTATAGCTCAAAATTACTCTCGCCTATTCCTCAATTTTTAAATTTATTCTTCAATTTGCTTTTAATCTGGCTTTTTTTTGCTAAATATATACAGTTTTAAGATTCATCCATATTGTTATGTCATAGGCAGTTTATGCTTTTTCTATTTTAAATGAACTTTATTGAGGTAAATTTATATATCATAAAATTTAAAAATTTTAAGTGTACTATTAAATGAATTTGGGAAAATATGTATAGTTCTGTAACCATATACATAATCAAGATAACTTTTTTCAAACTCAGTGAAATAAAAGTTAGTCCAAGATGATGCCAAAGTAATTCAAGTAAACTGATATACTAGAGATTTTATAAACTGTAAACAAAGAACAAGCATTTTTTTCTATCATATCAACTAGTAATTTTGCTAAATTCAAATTTTATTACAAAAATATTCAAGCAAAAAATACAAAATTATGCAAATTGCTTGGATTTTTTATTATATTTTCTAATCTCTAATATGGGAGTGCTAAAACAATGCTGGACAGTGAAGAAATAAAAGGGAAAATAATGACACTGAAATCAATTATAATATTTGGGATTAGGAGGTATCAACACTTATTTGGAGCCAAACCTTTATTTGAAAAGATACAGGAATGAAGAGTTTGAAAACAATAGCAATAAAAAATAGGTTGGACTGCCAAAAGGGTAATAGTATCAGAATCAGCACAGAAAGCCCAAATTGATGGAGAATAATTTTCTGTGTTTGTTGTTTCATGGTGTCCGTACATAAAACATTTAGATTGTGTTTAAGAAACCAATATGAACAGTTAAAATATGATAGAGGGCCCATTATAATAAAAATGTTTTCAAAATTACTTTAAATTGCTACATGTAATATGGATTTTTTTCTCTGCCTTTGTGTCAAAAGTTTAGAGAACTTACTGGAAATCAATTTGCCATAAATTCAAATCTAGGAAAGTAGCATACATTCTCTGCAAACCTTGCATACATTATTTTTTAGTCTTTGTAGGATACATGAGTGTCTGAAATACCGTACTCTTGACAACTAGTGACAAGTAATGATCAGACACACTATTAATGTCTATTTATTTTAACAGCAACCAATACATACAATTATTGCTTGTATCATGGTAGATGAGAAAAAGTGTTAAAGACTACCATGGATGAACAGAAACAGAGTACAGTATTGCTGAGAAATACAGGAATAGATCTTTGTGTTGTAATTATGGTGGGTTTTTTTTTAAGATTGTATAAGGGTTTTATAAATAGCCTAAAGGTTTTAAAAATATTTTTCTGAAAAATGGTTAGAAAAAGCATTAAACCAGTGTATCAGCAGATACTGAAGACAGAGAGAAATAGTGAAAAAAATATACTAAAAACTCAGCCAGCTGATCTGTTAGATAGGCTTTTATCAGAATTGCATGAGTTAGGGTTCTCTGCCTTGACTGAAATCAGGTTAGTAATTCTTTGTTACCTACCCACAAGGAATAGTCTCAAGAAAACTACCTAGATATTAAATTGTCACATGCTTCAAGTTAATAAACCTTTAAATTATGGTTGGATTTTTAATAAAGACAAAAATAAAGACACATGAGGGAAAGAGGGAGAAAAGGAAAGAAGAGAAAGGAGGAAGAGCGTGGAAAGAAGGGAGAGAAAGAAAACCTCTTAAGGTATTTTGCCTAAAGGCCCTTGACATCAGCAAAGCTCCACTTTTTAACTTACTGCTTCCAGACCCAACTGCACTATTTTTATAGCTTTATTTCTGGACTGAGTTAGCAGAGGATTCAGTTAGCAGTTACTCTCCAGGGCATATCTGCCAGTATTTTCTTTTCCCAATACATCTTATTTTAAGCTATAGCAGCAGTAAGAATCGAAGCCCTATTCAGCAAAATGAAGATTCCTTCAATATGTTTCTCTGCCACAGTGTTCATTCCAACACCAGAATATAATCACTTGGGCCTCAGTAACCATACAGTGGTAATGCAAGAAGCCTAACTTCTTCCTTCCTGGTTTTCAGGTAAAAGGAATGAAAGCATGGGTGAAACTAAAACTAAAAGATCATTAACATAATATCAATTCTGGTGTCCCAGAACTCTGTTATAGCTAGAGATCAATAAAAAAAGGGAGAGAAGAAAAATACACACACATACACACTCCCACACGTATCTTTCAACTTGTATTTTTAGTCCCCTTTGTTGGAGAAATATAATTAAAAACAAAATCTTTTCCCAACCCAGATTGTTTCCACAAATGTAGTAATGAAAGAAAACATTTTTATTACTGAATAAACATTAAATCAGACTGTGATATACAAAACAGGCAATCCACTAAGAAATGGGAAAGAAAGAAATCCCACCCTTTTACAGAGCCAAGCAGATACAACCTGTTACATACATGTTCTCAAGATGAACAATAACTAATCCTCAAATAAGAGGACTTGAGAGTACTATTGGTCACACATAGTTCATCCTAGTAATTGTAGTGACCATCTATGTTGGCTAATTGTCTTAACTCAGAGGAGAAACTAACCTCTCATACCTTTTATGACAGGAAGTAGTTTTGCATCTTGCAGCAAGTTAGGCTCCTACCCTCCCACAGAAACTGAAAGACTGGAGAGCTTTCTCCTTTGATGTTTACATTTCAAAGAGATGGCTCCCAGGTCCCAGAGAAAGACATTCCTGGGTCTTAGAGGTAACAAAAGACCTATCTAGTTTTCAAAAGGGTTTATATAAATTTCAAAAGGAGAAAGTACTTAACAGTTATAAATTTTCTAAAGTAAATGCTCTAAAAAAAGAGGGAGAGTTCTCTTACTTTATTTTCAACAAGGAAAATTAGCATCATATTTTTCATTTTAATTTCTGTTTCCACATTTCAGTTATTTTTTAATGCATTATGTATTCAAATGTACACTAATATGTAATTAGTGCACTAATATATTATTACTTAAAATTCTCATCAGTTTCACTATTACAACTTATTTTAAGAAATATCACAAAAAACTAAAAAAAAAAACATAGCAGAGGACCAATATCTCAGGCCAAAGTGATCTAAAGCAATTAAGTGAAATTAAGCATGAACTTATTTTTCACAGCTGTATATCATAGATGGTCCAGGGTTTCAGGTAAAACAAAGTTTTAGTGTCTTAAAGTCAAGTGTTTTATAGGGATAGAAGGAAATCCCAGAAGCAAATAAAGTTTTAGCTTCTTTTAAATATTGAACTCTATGATACTGACTAATCAAATATCAATGTAAACCATTTTCATTTTGCTTGACCAACAGAATTCATCCCTAATCCAACCCGAATAGAAGCAAAGACTATACTAAAAGAGTTTTCTAAAACCTAACAGAAAAAATAAGTAGCATTATAATTCCAAACTTATTAGAATCTCTGTGTAAATTTAAGTATAAAATTCTAACGAAATTCCTAAACCATTGCAAGTTAAATTTTCTGAAATAACTGCATAAGAATAATTTTCTGTATAGCAGTGGTTCTTAACTTGGGACAGTCCTCCTCTTTTCCTCCCCAGGAGGACATTTGGCAATGCCTGGTGCGTTTTTGGCTGTCATTAACTGGAGGAGGGGGTGCCAATGGCATCTAGTGGGTAGATGCCAGGGATGCTGCCCAACATCCTGCAATGCACAGGATAGCATGCCCCCACGACCCCAAAGAGAATTATCCAGTTCCAATGTCAATAGTGCTGAGGTTAAGAAAACCTGATATATTATAGTTAATTTTGTGACAGTAATTAGCATAATTCAACTTTTCCTTCACACTGAGATGTCTAACATGGTATTGATCTACAGATTCTAAGTTGAAACTAAAGTTGATATTGATTTGCACTGAAACAAAGAAATTATAAATATGAATAGATCATTATTCTAACCTGTAAAAAGCTTAACAATTTTCTTACATTATTGAATAACCTGGCATAGAATACCTGAAGCTGACAAGATGATAAAGCAACATATGTAATACAGAGGTAAAAGCTATCCATAAAGTCTTCTATCTTGACAATTTATTGTGAAATGATTTAGTATCACAAAAAGTAAAACACATCAATAAAGTATAGGGGTTATCTCCAGTTTAGCAGACTAAATCTGACATGCACAGTACTTCACATTTCTAACCAAAAAATATGCACAAATTAAATCACATTAATATCTCCTATAACAGTTGGAAATAATAGAAAATGGCAAATCTTTGGCTACAGAATATTAAATACTTTAAGGATGTAGAATTCTTTAAAAAATACTGTTTAAAAGCCTTGAACATGAAACCTTCTTTAGAGCCATTACCATCTGAAAAATATCTGGGAGAGAGTTAAGTTGTATTTTATACAGTGAAGGTTTATGTTATATGAGAACAGACATTTCTTATCAACACATATATTTATCAAACTCTACTTCTTAATATGGGAGAGACAACTGCCTTTAAAGGTCAATTAGGTATTAGTTCTATTGCCCCAAATTTAGGTCAAAAATATAAAGTTTATTACCAGCAACAGAATGGGATTCATATATTCTGTTATTAAACAATTAAAACAAAAGCTATATTTCCATGGTTTGAGTGGTAAAGGTACAGAAATCTGGTGGTAATAATAATTTTATAGTCATCTAAGGAGGATATTTAAAATCCTCACCTACTTATATAACATTCTTCTGCTTAAAACATAATTTTATCAAAGTAGGTAAGGCTATTCATAAAATTACTTCATGCCCAACGACCTGAAATTCCCTTTGCTGTAATTACATTGTTTCAAAATCCATTAGTTCTCCAACACCATCTCTGAAACAATTTTACTATGATTGTATTGTATCAAAAGCTGTATCTTTTATTCACCAAATAATGGACTTTTTTTTTTAAACTTTCTTGGCACCAGATAAGAGATGCATCTTCACTTTGATTATACTTGAACAAAGTCTAAAAAGTCTACTTTCAGATGAGTCTTCCTTTGTGCCATTCACTGTTATTTGCAAACCACTTAAAGTCCCATTCTGAATAAACACAAATTCTCATTTAAGGGAGACTTCCAATTCATAACGGTGAAACAAAAATAAAAATCCTTTGAGATACAGTTCAAGTTTTTGTGCCTACTATATTCAGAGTAAAAAATCTGAAACAAAAAAAGGGAAAATTAATTTAAAAAAAGAAGAAAAGGAAAATGTCTAAGGGCTTCCCTGGCAATAGGTTCGGGAAAAATATTTTTTTATTTTTGTATCTCATAGCTAAAAGATGTATTTTAGGAAATGTAAGCTAACTCTTCCATGGCTTTCTATAAAACATAAGCACAAAACCAAAAACTAAATATTTGTAGTTTTGTTAAAATAAGAGCTGACTTTGAATTAGAGTAAGACAATTTGGAAATAATTGTAAATATCATTAAAAATAATACATTATTTCCCTCCTTCCTTTTCTGGCTTCCTTCAGTGCCTTATTTCTTTCACTAAATGAAAGGACTTATATATAAATTGTTTTTGCTTAATGGCATATATAATACATATAAATATATTATAATACATATATATACGTTTTCTATTACTGGACTACAAATTACTACAACCTTAAAACTACACATATTTATTATCTCAGGATTTCTATGGGGCAGAAGTCTTGACATGACCTAACTGGGTTCTCTACTTAAGGCATCTCAGAAGGCTGTAGTAAAGGTGTCAACAGGAGCTGTGTTATCACTTGAAGGCTCAGCTGGGGGAGGATCCGATTCCAAGTTCACTCATATGGTTATTAAAAGGATTCTTCTTCTGCTGGACCAAGGGCCTCAGCTCCCTCTGGGCTTTTGTCCAGAGGCTAATCTTAGTTCCTCACCATATGGGCCTTCACAGGGCTAGGTCACAACATAGCAACTTGCTTCATCAAAGCCAGCCAAGAGGAGAGTCTGCTAGAAAAGACAGAAGTTACAATATTATATAATTATGGAAGTGGCATTCCATCTGTGCTGTATTCTATTAGTCCAAAGCAAGTCACAGGTTCTGCTCATATTCAAGAAGGACATGAATACCAGGAGAATAAGGTGGTAATGCGATCTTAGTCTATTACATACATTAGCTAATATGTATTGAAAATGTAAGGTTCTAGAAACTTCTCATTGTCCCCAATTCTTCATTCCCTCTGTAGTACTAAAAATGGTAAATGGTAAATCTTGTCTAGGGTTATAACTTGCAGGAAAAAAATGCTACAGTTTTCCCTCCCTTACAGCTAATCATAGGTGGCCAATGGAATAGGAGCAAGTTATATGTACAACTTTTCTTCCCACATTTTGGAATTTGAATGAGTTAGTGAATTGTCTTTGATTGCATAGCAACCCTGTCTAAGCACTTTACATGTATTAATACATTTAATTATCACACTTCTGAAAGGGAGGGAGTCTAATTATCCTAATATTACAGAAAAGGCAAGTGAGGAAAAAAAAGTGAAATATTTTGTCCAAATGCACACAATAAGTTCTGGTGCCACAGTTTGAACACAGTGAGTATAAATGTGGAGCTTACAGTTTTAACATTATTAGTTTTCTTCTTTATGATTTCACAATTTGCATTAGTCATCTATTTAAAAACATTTTCAACTCAGACCAAATTATTACAACAGCAAAGAAAAAACATCAGCATGTCATGGAAAATTTTCAAAATATCCACTTGATTTCATCTGTGATGACTCCTATGTTGGTATCACAGGAAAGTAGCCCTCAGTGGGCTAAGCTATGAGTGCTTTGTACTTTTATTGATAAACTTTAAATTGTTATTTATATATGATGGAGTTTTCTGAACAGTTCTCTATAAGAAGAAAAATATATAAGAATGACCTATCATTATACGGCTCATATGAAATAAGAAAGACCTAGAGGTTTTTGCTGAACGTCCATTGCTTTTGATATTATTAATGAAAATAGATTAGTTTGAATAAATGGTATAAATAAATTCGATCCCCTAAAATACCTAGACATAAATGTTTTTTTTAGGTTCTCTAGCATATTTAAGTAATAGTTTACACGTTAATACCAAAAAGTAAATTTTCTTGCTCTCTGAATTAATTTCTATTGTTTTTATTTCCAACCAAGAGGATAAACACACACACACATACACACACCTACACACACACTCTAGAACAAGTTAAGTAGTGAAAAAAGACAATGTCAAGAATTACTTGTTATAGCATTATGATGAATAAAATAACCTACTGTTGAGATTCAAACCCCATCCAACTGGCCCAGAGCCAGAACTTCTTCAAATTCACTGCACTGTCCCTACAACTCCATCTGCTGGTCATCTTTTATGGGAATTGAAACAAGCAAGCAGAGCTTCCTCTTGTTAGACCTCAGATGGGAACATGCACATCTGGCAACTCAAATTCTTTGCCACTCCTGCATATCCAGGATGACTGCAAAAGCATTGCAAGTGTTGATTTGGTGGTTAAAAATACATTTTAATTTTAGTGGATAGGCAAATTAGCAAATATGGAATCTTTGAATAATGAGGAAAGATATATGTCAATTTGAGATAATACTTGTAAAATTATTTTCCCACTCCACTACTTGAAAGAGTATGCTCTTCTTTCACCTGTACCAGTGACTCCCTGTGGTGACGACCCTTAAAGAAAGGTCTGTGACTCCTTAGAAATTCTGATTTCTTTTGATGAAGATAGAAAAATGGTGACAGCTTCACTCCAAGCTTTTAAAAAATCATCACATTTAAATTATTTATAAAATAAATTTGTGAAAAGGAAAAAGTCAAGTGTGTTCTCAACAGCAGCTGCAAACAACAAAGCAATTATACATAACATGTATAATTTTCTAGTTATCAGAGGGGATAAGAGACACAGCCAAGTTCTGTTTATTATGATATAGGCTTTTTGATATATTTTAACATTAATCAAGCTTCCAGCATTATTTAAAATAACCCCTATTTTTAGTCTTGTTATAATTCTTAATCTACATTTCCCCCTGTTATCATGCTTCCTTAATTAAATTTTTTTGTCTATCCATCAAATAGATGTTCTTTGCTTCACTACTTCATGCACTATGTATCAATTTGATAATGAAGGAAAACAATTCAAGGCTTTATTGGATTTTTATTTTTAACTCACTAGCTCTGAACTTAAACATTATGTATAAAACATTTCATTTTCATCATGGGCATTTCTCTCAAATACAATAGTAATATAGTAATATTATTTTATTTATTTTACACATTACTATATATTTAGGTATTAGGTTCTCATTAGGCTAATTTATTATTAAATAGTTAAATGCTATTATTTTGTCCATGTAATACGTAAAAAATGACTCCATCCCCAACTACTGTCACCTTCTCCTTCCCCCAAACCACCACAACAACAAAAAGTCATAGAGTTTATCTGGAAACTATAGAAACATAAAATAGTATTTATTTCCACACATTTGTATGGCAAGAATACAGTGCTAATAGATTTTTACTTTTGCTGTCCCACCAACTTTGAGCAAACCAGCACTTTCTCTGTACCTACTATTTAATCTATACAGTCAAAGGAATACTATCTATGGTAGACATACTACTGGTTACGGTGAGGCTCAGATAAGAAAATATTTTGAGGTTATTTTATATTGCAAGAAAATTATAAAAAGTAACTATTCCATTAGATATTTTTATGGAGATTTCGCTAAGAAGTGAAAAAAATACAGTATATGATAATTAAAACTGTTCATATAAAAGTAACTATGTGCAGTGACACTTGATTTTTAAAATTCTGCGTCAACACTACCACCTCCAAAGAGGATGCCTTATAACACTGTCCGTCAAAATTCATAAAACATAACAGGCATTACAGGCTATTTTTAAATTACTGTTGTTATCTGTGGAGTTTACCTGTCAAAGGTTTGATATCAGTAGAAGATAGTTGTGACAGGTAAAATAATGGCCCCCCAAAGATGCCACAGCTTAATCCTTGTAGCCTGTAAACATGTTACATTTCATGGCAAAAGGAATTTTGTAGAATTGATTAAGATTAAAGACATGGAGATGGGGTGATTATCCTGGATAATCACAATGAGCCCAACCTAATCATGGGGATACTAAAAATTGGGCGAGGAAGGCAAAACAATGAATCTGAAAAATAATACAGAAGAAATATATGAGGTGTGCAAGGGACTTGACCCACCCTTGTTGGCTTTGAGGATGGAGAAAGGAACAAGGGTCACCTCTACAATATGGAAAAGGCCCTCAGAAGACAGCTGGCAAGAAAACAGAGACTTCATTCAATTTTTTTAAATTAATTTTTATTGGAGTATGTTTGATTTACAACGTTGTATTAGTTTCTGCTGTACAGCAAAGTGAATCAGTTATACATATACATATATCCACTCTTTTTTAGATTCTTTTCCCATATAGGTCATTACAGAGTATTGAGTAGAGTTCCCTGTGCTATACGGTAGGTTCTTATTAGTTATCTATTTTATATACAGTAACGTGTATATGTCAATCCAGTTTCCAATTTATCCCTCCCCCCCACATTTTCCCCCCCAGTAACCATAAGTTTGTTTTCTACATCTGTGACTCTATTTCTGTTTTGTAAATAAGTTCATTTGTACCCTTTCTTTAGATTCCACATATAAGTGATATCATATGATATTTGTCTTTCTCTGTCTGACTTACTTCACTCAGTATGACAATCTCTAGGTCCATCCATGTCACAGCAAATGGCATTATTTCATTTGTTTTTATGGCTGAGTAATATTCCGTTGTATAATACATTCCTCTGTTGATGGGTATTTAGGTTGCTTTCATGGCCTGGCTATTGTAAATAGTGCTGAGATGAACATTGAGGTGCATGTATATCTTTTTGAAGTATGGTTTTCTCCGGGTATATGCCCAAGAGTGGGATTGTTGGATCATATGGTAGCTCTACTTTTAGTTTTTAAGGAACCCCCATACTGTTCTTCATGGTGGCTGTAACAATTTACATTCTTACCAACAGTGTAGGAGGTTTTCTTTTTCTCCACACCCTCTCCAGCATTTATTGTTTGTAGATTTTTTGGTGATGGCCATTTTGATCAGTGTAAGGTGATATCTCATTGTCGTTATGATTTGCATTTCTCTAATAATTAGTGATATTGAGCATCTTTTCATGTGCTTCTGGACATCTGTATATCTTCTTTGGAGAAATGTCTGTTTAGATCTTCTGCCCATTTCTTGGTTGGGTTGTTTGTTTTTTCAATATTGAGCTGCATGAGCTGTTTGTATATTTTGGAGATTAATCCCTTGTCAGTTTCTTCATTTGCAAATATTTTCCCTGTTCTGTGGGTTGTCTTTTCGTTATGTTTATGGTTTCCTTTGTTTCATTCTTACAACTGGAGATAACTGAATTTTGTCACAACCTGAGTTAGCAAGGACACCGATCCTCCCTTAAAGACTCCAGAAAGAAATGCTGCCCTGCCAACACCTTAATTTTAGCCTGGTGAGAGCCATGTTGGGCTTTTGATCTGCGAAACTATAAGACAATAAATTTGTGTTGTTTAAGCCACTAATTTTTTGGTAATTTGTTACAGCAGCGATTAGAAACTAATACAGTAATTGATGTGACAACAAGGAGAGTATGTCAGGAGTTAACAGGGATTGTGGCATTGCTGATAAAGTTCAGCTTCACAAAGATAGTTTCACACTGACCTCTTCCCCTTCTCAAATCAAAAGGTAGTCTTTATAGATTTATTACATTTATATTTTTGAATTCACTTCAAGCATATTCTCTGCCAATAAATTCTGAAAAAATAATTCTCCAAGCTTTCTATGTTTCCAGAGCATGGAATGCAATACTACTCTTAGAGCACTTGTGACATTGTATTTTAAATTTGTGTTGACATGTCTGCTCTTCCATTAAAAATTAATTTTGTTCAGGTCAGATTATTGCTGTTGTTTCTTATTAATGTTTCTTTCTTCTGTACCTAGCATACTGCCTGGCCCAAAGCAATTTCTCAAAATGTTTTTGTTAAATAAGTAAATGAGGATAAACTTTGTCTTCCCAACCAAATGATTAGATAGAAACAAAAATAATTGCTTATATATATTTTTACCGTCTTATAGTTTATAAAGCTTTCTCATTTATACATATATATGTATAATTATAGTTCTTAAAGATTTCTTATATACTTATATACATATTTTAGTTATTAAGTTTAGGATCCCACTATATAGAATTGTCAGTACTGTCCAGTTAGTTGTATCTTTGGATTTTTCCACTTATGATCATATTTTAATGAGATATATTGACAAGAAATTTTGAAGCAGCTCTCCTTTAGTGTAGTGGCAATCCTTAGCTATAAAACTGTGAGGCTAACAGTCACAGAAAAACATAGTATGACATTTAAACACTGAGGAAAATGAAAGACTATTGATATTAAACCAAACTTTAATAACTGCTTCTAATGATCTAAAGAGTTTTGTTTTTCAGTCACTTTCACATAAAAAGGGGAACAATTTACACTTAAAAGCTAGCCACTAATTTTCTAAATGCTTCTGTTATGTAATAATGGGTTGGATTCAGTTATGATGTGCACTAAATCCTATCTTATTTGTTTCTTTTATACTTAACATAGGAACAGAATTTGATAGTTTAAGTGGGCATTCAAAAATCACTTAGTGTATTCTAATTTAAGGACCAACAAACTACCTAATAACTTGTAGATTTCAGAATTCCAGCTCCAAATATAGGACCTAGAATAAGATAGGCACTTAACTTTTTGTTGAATAAACAATGCCTGGATCTAGGAGCTTCTAGGGCTATTGTCTTATCTGATATCAATACCATTTATGTTTAGAACATATTTTAAGACAAAAGATAAATGGAGTTGTTACTCAACATTAAAAGTCATCAAATCATGAGATCGAAAACTGGAACAATAAGAGGATACATGAAAAAGATAAATGGATGTGAATTTTGAGTTCAAAGATCACATAAAATTTTGTAATGTTTAAAAATTTACCAGGAAAATATAAATTCCCAAAAATATGCATTCATTTTACATGTGTTAGGCATTCTGCTAGAACACAAGGATACAAGAATGATTATTACATAGTCCTTATCCTGAAGGAGCTCACTATCTTTGAGCAATTTGTCACAAATATATGACATGAAAATGTGATAGGAAATACAGAGAGGTGTGCATGCATACTACTTTGAGAACATGAGGGGTGACTGCCTAATTCTTTCTGGGATAATTTGTAAACTACAGATATGGGGTAATAATTCAGTAGGACTTAAGAACATAATTAGGAACTTTCTAATTATTTAAACAAAAGAAGTCATTACAGGCAAAGAGCACATTATATTAAAATTTAAGAGACACAAAAGTCCATGGTATTTCCCATTTTAGTGTTAATGTGGTTAATAGGATTTCCAGTTAACGTGGTGAGTGCTTTATGGTCAGAAGTGATTGGAGAAAGTATGGAACTACACAGTGAGACCAGCTTCTAAAGGTCCTTGTATGGCATTACAATTAAGTTGGATTTAAAACATGCAATGCAAATGTGTTAAAGATTTTTAGCAGGTTATTGATATTATTAAATCTAAGCTTAAGGTAGAAAAATTTACAGTCATATGGAGGATAGCAACCTTATATTTGTTTAGTTATTTACTTGTTCATGTATTTATTTCAAAAGCATCCACAGACATCTCTTCTATGTCAGGTAATATTCTAGGTTCCCTGGAAATGGAACAAATATGACATAGAAATTTTTTGCTCTCAGGTATCTTCCATCCTAGTGGGAAGACAGATGTGCACATGAGAAATGAGGAAGAAGAAAACAACAACAAAAATATATTAACCCCCCAAAAAAAGCTAACCATGAAAAATCTAGTCAAGAAAAATAGCGAAATTGAGAGTTCTGGGATAAAGCATAGCCAGGTCATTCCTCTAGCGAGTGAATTAAGGAGGAGTGCTTTGAGGAGAAACATCTAAGTGAAGACTGTAATTTGAAAGGGTTAGCCTAGCAAAAAATCTAATTAGGAGGAGATAAGAGTTAATTCAGAAAGCCCAAGACCAGATAATTTTGATCTGCCTGAAAAATTAGATAGGACACAAATGTAGCTGGAATGTAGTGAAAAAGGCGAGAATGGGAAGAAAGATCTAGATGGTCAGTGTAGTTAGTCAGTGTATGATAAAGTCTAAGGAAAACTGTAAAGATATTTAAACAGAAATGTCATGTAAGAGGGTTTATCTGTTTAAAAACAAAATTCTTCTCATTATGTAATATGTATGCGTGTAGAGGTGGGGTGAAGAATGGAAGCACGTGACCAGGAAGGCTATTGAAAGATCCTAGAGATGTACAATGGAAGTGGCCCTGGAAAGACAGAGAATGGATACACAGAACCAATATTGATACTTTTAAAAAAGTCAAAGGAACTTATAGAGAGGACCCAAACTAAGGGTGTAATATGTAATAATGGATAGGAAGGGTTGATTATTATGAAAATATATAGAGGTTAGAAAGAACAGGATGCTGCATTTATCTGTATATGTATATTGGTATCTCTACTTTGTTTCAAAAGTGTTTCATACAGGCTATATATATATATATTTTTCCAAGGTGAAATAAGCATTTCCATTTTTTTTAACATCTTTATTGGAGTATAATTACTTTACAATAGTGTGTTAGTTTCTGCTTTATAACAATGTGAATCAGCTATGCATATACATATATCCCCATATCTCTTCCCTCTTGCCTCTCCCTCCCTCCCACCCTCCCTATCCCACCCCTCTAGGTGGTCACAAAGCCCCGAGCTGATCTCCCTGTGCTATGCAGCTGCTTTCCACTAGCTATTGGTTTTACATTTGGTAGTGTATATAAGTCCATGCCACTCTCTCACGTCATCCCAGCTTACCCTTCCCCCTCCCCTATATATATTGTTTTAATTTCAGCCATTATCATAGTTCTACAATACGATACTCCAAAAATTGTTTATTTGGAAACGTAATTAAAATAAGTAAAAATGAAAATCAGAAGATGATAATATTGCTGAGACTATTTGTGCAAACCACGATGCACTGGCATGGTTGAAATAGTCTAAAATCAAATCAAATTAAATCACTTAGTATTTCTGCTTATTTGGTGTATGTGTATGTGTTTGTGCACTTATTTCTTTGTGTCTCTAAACCAGCTTGACAGCTTTTATCTTTTTGCAACTTTATCAGTTTTCATGTAAATTACAGGCAACCTGATTTTACTTCCTTAATTGTATAATTGGTATTTGAACATAATGTTGAAGTAAACAACCTATTCAATCTCATATGCCACCATTGTAAATATTGTTGCATTTTACAAAATTATTCTTTTTGCCCATGTTCCCCTTAGAATTTCATAATCTTTACAATTTAAAGTAAAGGAAGTTGGCTGAGACCTTATTTATTTTGTCTTTGAAGAGTCATAATTACCCTAATTATCTGCTCCAGTGCAACATTAAAATGTTTTAACACTCCGCTTTATCTCCAGAGGAATATACTTAGTTTCTAAGAAGTTACCATCTGTTTTTTATTTGAATACTCACAGTAGGTTAAAACTGTACCTGTGTGTTCAGTGCTATCAACATCATCTGTCATGAAATTCCTATTTCAGGCACAGATACTCTGCAAATGACAGTAGGAGGTAAAAAACAAGTGCCACAGTGAAGAGAAAAACCCAGATTTGTACCATCTCCTCTCTCTTCTCTACCTAGGGAACATAGAGACTCCTTTCATTCTTCTTTAAACTCTTTTCTTTCTCCCCTTTAAATAGACTTTTAATAATCTTCATCAATCTGAGAATTGTCTTTGTAACCTTCCTTAATTCCCTCTATTTCTCTGTTGTACATATTTTTTACAAAGGATTATGCAAATATTGCAATTGGAGAAAAGGAAAGCATGAAAATTAATGGAATAAAGATGTTGAATGTCACAGAAACATATCTGGATTAATTTGAAACAATACAGAGGACATCTAAGTTTGGCTTAAAGATGCACAGATAATATCAGCCAAAAGTACCAGTTTATGTCATTTATATCATTGTAAACTTTCAATCTTGATTGCAACTACTGTCTATCAGTTGGATAGTTTAGACAAAGGACAATTATTGGTTTTGAAAAAACTTTATAGTGGTTTGTAAAGATTTTTTCCCTTATGTCACAAATCTGTTTGAAAATCTAATGAAGATTATGTATTCTCTCCCCAAGGGAGTAATTATGTTCACTCAATATTTTATATTAGGTTTAGAAAATTAATGGGCTCCCTGAAATAGAGTGCCATTTTGACCTGTCATTCAAGTCTGCATTTTAATAGAAGGACAAACTTCAGAACAGCTGTATAAAGTTTTTGAACCTTCAAGTAAAAACATAAAGACAACTGTGTATTTAAGTGCTAATTTTAGACAAAATGATTGTATTCCTTCTTACCAAAGCACAGAGGAAAACAAGTATTATCTTGTATATAGCCAATCAAGCGTAGTGCATACCCAAAATGAATTTTCTTAGACTATACTACCAGCATGTCTAACATAAAAAAATTTTGATTTGGGTATCAGGAATCTAAATTTACTAGATAGAGCAGAAACTGAAAATATGCAAATCTTCTAAAATTGATACTAAAAGTTTTAGAATATGAGTGGAATCATAGAGTACTTGTCCTTTTGTGACCAGCTTCTTTTGCTTAGCGTAATGTCTTCTTGGTTCATCCATGTTGTAGCCTGTGATATGATTTCCTTCTTTTTTAAGGCTGCATAATATTCTATTGCATAAGTATACCTGGATTGTATGGCTATTCTATGTTTATTTTTCTGAAGATTCTTTACACTATTTTCCATAATTTCTATAACTTTTTCTATTCCCACTAAGAGAGAAGAAGGGTTCTAAATTTTTTGCATCCTCACCAACATTTATCATTTTCTGTTCTTTTGATAGTAGTCATCCTGATGGGTATGAGATAATGTCTCAATGCGGTTTTGATTTGCATTTCCCTAATGATTAGTGATGGTGAACATCCTTACATGTGTTTTTTTTATATTTTATTTCAAGAAACCTCTATTTGAGTCTTTTGCCAATTTTTGAAATTAGGTTATTTGTTAAGTTGTAGAAGTTCCTTATATTCAGGATATTAACCCTTTAGTGGATATGTGATTGGCAATTATTTTCTATTATTCTATAAGTTGCCTTTTCACTCCCTTTATTGTTTTTTCAGACATGCAGAATTTTTTAAGTTTAGTATAGCCTCATTTGTCTATTTTTGATTTTGTTGCTTGTGCTTTTGGTGTCATGTTCAAGAAATTATTGCCAAGACCAATGATGGAAAGTTTTTCCCATATGTTTCATTCAGGAATTTTATAGATTCAGTCTTACATTCAAATCTTTAATCCAATTTGATTTTTGCATATGGTGTAAGGTAAAGGTCCAACTTCATTCTTTTGCAGATGGATATCCAGTTTTCCCAGTACTATTTGTTGAAGATACTGCTTTTTTTTCCCATTGTGTAGTCTTCTTGCCATTGTCAACAATCATTTGATCATATATGGGAGGGTTTATTTCTAAGCTCTCTATCTTTTCCATTGGTATACTTATCTGTCTTTATGTCAGTGCCAGGTTGTTTTAATTAATATTGCTCTGTAGTATGTTTTTAATCAGGGAGTATAAGGCTTCCAACTTTGTTCTTCTTGCTCAAGATTGTAATTCAAGGTCCCTAGAGATTCCATACAAATTTTAGGATATTTTGAACTGTTTCTGCATGATATGGCTTTCAAATTTTGATAGGGATTGCACTGAACCTGTAGATTGCTTTGGGTAGTATGAATATTTTAACAACATTCAGTCTTCCAGTATATTAGCATGGCATGTCTTTCCATTTATTTGTATCTTCTTTGATTTCTTTTAGCAATGTTTTGTAATTTTCAGTGTACAAGTCTTTTACCTCCTTGGTTAAGTTTATTACTAAGTATTTTATCTTTTTTTTATCCTATTGTAAATGGGTTTTTATTCTTAGTTTCTTATTTGGATTGGATATTGTCAGTGTATAGGAATGCAACTGATTTCTGAGTGTTAATGATGTATCCTGCAACTTTGCTGAATTCACTTATTAGTTTTAAGATAGATTTTATGGAATATTTAGGGTTTTCTATGTATATGATCATGTTGTCTGTGAACAGAGATGATTTTAATTCTTCATTTCTAACTTGTTTGCCTTTAATTTCTTTTTCTTGTCGGAATACTCTGGTTAGAAATTCTAGTACGATGTTGAATAGTAGTG
The DNA here is from genome assembly GCF_964270905.1 of Leucopleurus acutus. Classification (NCBI taxonomy): domain Eukaryota; kingdom Metazoa; phylum Chordata; class Mammalia; order Artiodactyla; family Delphinidae; genus Leucopleurus; species Leucopleurus acutus. The sequence continues at coordinate 58,629,232 of NC_139159.1, forward strand.
GCAAGAGTGGACATCCTTGCCTTGTCCCTAATCTTAAAGGAAAAACTTTCAGTCTTTTCCCATTAAGTATAATGTTTGATGTGGGTTTTATATACATGGCTTTTATTATGCTGAAGTAGTTTTCTTTCCTTTTATTTTTATTTTTTGATTTCTAGTTTATTGTTTTTATCATGAGAGGGTGTTGAATTTTGTAAATTGTTTTTTCTGCATCTATTTAGATGATCATGTGGTTTTAGTCCTTCATTTTGTTAACGTTGCATGACATTGATTGATTTTTATGTCTTGAACCATCCTTGTATTCCTTATAAATCCTATCTGGTCATGATGTATGATTCTTTTAATTTGTGTATGATTCGTTTAATTTGTTGTTGAACTCAGGTTGGCAGAATTTTGTATAGGATTTTTGTGTTAATATTCATCAAATATTTGTCATGGATATTGGTCTTCAGTTTTTGTTTTTTTTTCTTGCTGTGTCTTTTTCTGATTTTGGTATAGGGTAATGCTGGCCTCATAGAATGAGCCAGGGAATATAACCTCCACTTTAATTCTTTGAAAGTTTGAGAAGAATTGACATTAATTCTTCTAAATATGTGGTAGAATTATTCAGTGAAACTATCTAGTACTTGATTTTTTTTGCTGGGAGGTTTTTAATTACTGCTTCAGTCTCCTCGTTAGTTAGAGGTCTGTTCAGATGTTTTATTTCTTCATGATTCAGCTTTGGTAGGTTGTATGTTTCTAGGAATTTATCCACTTCTTCTAGGGTATTTATATTTTTTTGTGTATGATTGTTCATAATAGTCTCCAATAATTCTTTTTTATTTCTGTGTCATCAGTTGTAATATTTTCGCTTTTACTTCTAATTGTAGACATTTTGAGTCTTCTCTCTTACTTAGTCTAGCTAAGGGTTTGTTAATGTTGATTTTTTCAAAATATCAAATCTTGTGTTCATTGATTTGTTCTATTATTTTTCTATTCTCTTTTATTACTCTCTCATCTGATTATATCCTTTCTTCTGTGGACTTTGGTTTTGTTTGTTCTTTTTCTAGTTCCTTGAGGTATAATGTTAGGTAATTAATTTGAGATCTTTCTTCTTTCCTTAACATAAGTATTAACCGTTATAAACTTCCCTCTGTTTTTGCTGCATCCCAATGTTTTGTTTTAATTTTAATCCATTTTCAGGTATTTTCTAAATTCCCTTGTAATTTTTCTTTTATCCAGTGACTGTTTAAGAGTGTGTTGTTTAATTTCCATATATTTGTGGATTTGCTTGTTTTTCCTTTGCTAGTGATTTCCAGTTTATTTCCATTGTGATCAGAGAAGATACTTTGTACAATTTTAAGCCTCTTAAATTTGCTAAGACATGTTTTGTGGCCTATAATGTGGTCTGTGTTCAGGAATATTTCATGTGTGCTTGAGAAGAATATGTATTCTGTTACTGTTGGGTAGAGTGTGGTGTATGTGTCAGTTACTTTCAGTTGGTCTGTAATGTTGTTCAAGTCCTGTATTTCCTTGTTGATATTCTTGATTTATATCCATAAATGAAACGATATTGATGTCTCCTACTATTGTTGTATTGCTCTTTCTTCCTTCACTTCTGTCAGTGTTTGCTCCATTTACTTAGGTGCTCTAATGTTAGGTACATACATATTTATAATTTTTATATCTTCCTGGAGAATTGACTCTTTTATCATCCTTATGACAGCAATTTTGAATTCTTTGTCTGAATTTTTTGTTTTAATTCATGTATCTCTGTTTCTTAACGTTCAGTTTCTGGAGATTTATATGTTGCTTTAGATGTGTTATGGTTGCCTGTTTTTGCTTGCTTGTTTTTGAATTTCTTGCTTTGTTGTTGTTTTTGTTGAGAATTAAGCATCCAAGGAATCAGTCAACTCTCTCAGACTTTGCAGTCTGGTTTCATACAGAGAGAACTTTCTCTATACAGAGTAGCTAGACATTCTGGAGACCTCTCAAGGCTTTTCTGGGTATTTATCCTCTCTGGGTTTCTGTGTGTTTATCTCCTGTTTGAAAAGGTTTGTCAGTTTTTACTCAGGCCTCCGCCCGACTTCCCCTTGTCTTTCTACAGTATTGTGGTTTCTGTGGTGCTGTAGTAAATCACAGTCCTGGTGCTCCATCTTTTGTCTGTCTGAGGTACTATAGACTTTGGTGTGTGGTTGATGTCTTTGTTCTCGGAGATCCCCTAACTGCCCCCACCCCTCCTGCAATATCTGAATGAAGGCAGAACAGACTCTGGTCGCTTGGGAAGCCCCCCTAAAAGGCAGGTAGACATACATTTTACTCCTTTCCCTCCCCAGGGAGAAGACAGGAGTTAAAGATTTCCTCCCAAATGCACTACATGGCACTGTGCCAGTGGGGAGGGGCTTTGAACCAGAGACAGTGGAGAGTATCAGGAATTTGCACTCACCTGGGGTGCAAGAACTAGTTTCTGGATTTCTCACAGAGGTATTTTGTTGGTTTGATGTTATTAAATTCATGTCTCCATGGAGGAAGGTGGGTCTTGGGCTTCCATCATCTTGCTGATGTCATTCCTGTTGAAGTCCTACAATACAATAAGTTTGGACATATATACACTTGTAAAACCATTATGACCATCAAAATACAAATATGTATATTACTCTCAAAAGTCTCCACGTGCCCCTTGGAAATTCCTCCCACCAGACTCTCCTCTACCCCATCCTCATCTCCATTTAACTATTGATCTGTGTTTGTCACAAGACATTATTTTGCATTTTCTATAATTTTATACTAATAGAATTATAAACTGAATACCCTCTTTTGTCTGGCTTCTTTCACCCAACATACTTATTTTGAGATTCATCATGTTGTTTACATTCATCCATACACATTCATGCTCATCAAACATTCTTTTTATTGCTTAGTTTTATTCCAATATATGGATATACCACAACTTGTTTATCCATTGACCTGTTAATGAATGTTTGGTTTGTTCCCAGTTTTTGATTAATACAAATAATGCTGCTTTGAACATTTGTGCATAAATGTTTGTATGGATATATGCTTTCAGTTCTTTTGGGTAATTACCTAGGAGTTGAAGAGTTGAATCATACAGTAGCTTATGTTTAAATTTTTAAGAAACTATCAACCTATTTTTCTGAAGTGTTTCCATTTTACATTCCCACCAGTAGTGTATGGAAGTTATAGTCATTTCACATTTTTGCCTGCCCTTGATATAGTCAGTCTTTCATTTTACAATTCTAGTAGATGTTTAATAAATCAAATTGTAGTTTAATCTGCATATTCCCATTAATTAGTGATGGCATCTTTTCACATGCCTATTTTCCAACCATACGTGTTCTTTGAAGTATCTGTTCAAAACTTTTGCCCATTTTTAATTTGCACAACTTTATTCTGTTTTCTTTTTATGTTTGTGTTTTAAGACTTATTTATACAGCCCTGACACCTTTTATCAGTTATATGTTTTGCAAGTATTTTCATCCAGTTTATGGCTTGCCTTTTCATTCTCTGAACAATATCTTTTGAAGGTTGGAAATTTTTAATTTTGATGAAGTCTAACATCAATTTTTCTTTTATGTATCATAGTTTTGGTTTCATTTCAAAAAATTCTTTGCGTAACCCAGGTCACAAAAATATTCTTCCATATTTTCTCTGAGTTTTTTATTTTTAGGTTTTATGTATAGGTGCCTGTTCTATTTTAGTTAATTTTGTATACATAGACATTCACAATATTTGTCTTTATTTTTCAATTACATCTTCAACCCATTATGCTGCCAATTTACTTTAATATGGAGTTCATAGTTTAGAGCACTAATATCAATTGTATTAAGAGTTTAGCAATACAATAATTATGTTTAATTTAAAATCACTAAGAATCTAAGCACCTGATCTTTTTTAGTATTTTAGTATTACTAACTAGACTTTTTGTATATTACTAAAATAGTGATTACTTGATTGCTAATTTTTCTGCTTTTTGTCTGACAGAATTATTTCCAGATTAAAAATAAATAAATAATTAGTTGTAATTAAACAACAAAACTATGTTCTGCTTTCACTAGCTTCCTAAACCTATAGTAGAAATAATTATAATCCTGTGAATTATAACTTAGAAACAGGTAGACTACTGTAGATCATAATGGAAAGTTTGGTAGGGGACAATATACTAAAATGAAAATATAGAGATCAGATACACAGATTGAGCATTTATTTTCTGTGTTTTCTAGGACAAAGCATTTTATTCTTTTAAATTTCCTTCCTCATGAATGCAGAAAATTACGAGGTAATGTTGTGCACTAGAATACTGAAATTCTAGTTCTTATCAAAATAGACAATTACTCAAGAGTGCTTATGTCTTGAATTACTTTTGATCACATATTCTTGATCATGTCATATATTTTTCTTAAACTACTACTATATCAGTGTTATCTGTGTGGACCTTTTTGTGTTTTCTTTTCCTGTTTGTCAATCACATAAGATTTTAGAAGGCTGTATGTCCTTAGAGTGGTAAAGAGATTAGGAAGTATAACAGGAGTGAAATATGATGCCATTTGGAACAAATGCTACTGGAAAATTTCTCTAAAGATGAAAGAGTATTTTTCCAAAGAAGGGAAAATCAACTTAGTATATTTCATGTTAAGTATCAATAATTATATATTTTGACTATTAGGATAAATACATTTAAGACAAGTATATACTCTGGGATAGCATGAAACTAGACAATATTTTCAAGGAAGAGTTAAGACCCAGAAACATATTTTACAAATGCTTCAAGAAGATCAAATAGTATTCTGCCTATTTGGGACTGAAGAATTGTTTCAGAAATGTAGTTATGGTTTTCTTTCTCCTAACTGAGTTTGCTGGAATTTGGGGGAGGAGGAATAGAAGCTGGACAGATGCCCTGTAATAGAAAAATTAAATCTACCAGTCATATTTATAGAGTGTTGGTGTGTGGTCTTCTACAAATATATTATTCAGACATGAAAATAATCTTGTTAGAATGGTTCTGGTTCCTTCATAAGGTGGACTAAGTGTCATCTATCTGCCCTGTCTCTCCTACTGAATGCAACTACAAACTTGGCAAAATTCAGTAGTTATATGAGGACTCTGAGAAGTCAGTATCTGAAGGAGTCTTGGGGAAGAGACAAAAATTTGATGCATTGCCAGACCTGCAGAGAATCTCCCAAGTACCTCTGCCCCCTAACCCATATTGTCAGGCCTAGACTCAGTGGCAGGCATCCAGATACCTGGATGTATACCCCAGGTGAAAACAAAAAGGGCTTCAAGAAAACACTCACTTTGTGGTCTCAGAATCAGAAAAGAGGACTTACAAGGGTCAGCCAGCGAGAGTGGGAGAAATTACCTGAGTTTTTTTTTTTTTTTCTTTCCTCCTTTTCTCCTGCTTTAGCTCTCTGGCAGTGTCATACTAGAACAAGTGGCAATGGTAATGGTGACAGCAGTGACAACTGGGCAAGTGCCCAAAATTCTGAGGGAGAGGAATTCTATCCCCTCACCAGTACCAAGAACACGGGCAAATCTTCATTGCTTATTTTCTCTCTCTGTCTTCCTACCACTGGGCTCTGGTAGCAGACACAGTCATAAGAGGTGTATGGTAGAATATAGAAACTAAAGCCCCAGCTTTCTAGATAGAAAACCATATAAAGGAGCCTCCAAGGAGGTGGATAATCTTAGAGAGACTGCAAAGAGAAAGGCGCTCAAGAGTGCAATGCCATTAAGTGATGTATAAAATTCTAGGCTCACCTCTGAGCTGCCTATGTGTAAACTTAACACTAAGTAACATATTTTGGAATGAAGAATAGACTAAACTAGGAGTCGGCAAATTTTTTTATAAATGGTCAACTGACCATTTGGGCTTTGTGGGCCATAGGTTGTCTGTTGCAACTAGTCACTTCTGCCATTATAGCAGAGAGGAGCCATAGACAATAAGTAAATAAATGGGCATGGCTTGTACCAACAAAAATTTATTTAAATAAAAACACAGTGAGTTGGATTGGAACCATTGGCCATTGTTTGCCAAACTCTGAGCTAAAGGACTGCCTAGGTCCAGTTTAATGTGGCAGTACATCAGTCTACTATAACTGCATAAAAATATACCACCTCACTCTTTATCATGCCTCTACATTTCTAAATAAAATTTAACTTAGACCAAATTGCATACTCAAAATATTATTGAATGAACCAATCAACCATCCCATCACTCGAGTAATAATCAATAATAAATCAATTTGTTCTACATTCCTAGAGTTCCTTTTGTCATATAAGTTGTCAAAGATCTAGTACTTCTTGAGTTCTTTTCCAAACACCTTGCTGAATCATTATGTATTCTTGCCAGCCAATGTAGAGACAGTGAAGTCATTCAGTTTTCCAGGGTAAAGATCATCCATGAAGAAATGAAAGGCTGTCACTCTCTACTGGAGTTTCTTTTTTGTGTGTGCAGTACGCGGGCCTCTCACTGTTGTGGCCTCTCCCGTTGCGGAGCACAGGCTCTGGACGCGCAGGCTCAGCGGCCATGGCTCATGGGCCCAGCCGCTCCGTGGCATGTGGGATCCTCCTGGACCGGGGCACGAACCCGTGTCCCCTGCATCGGCAGGCGGACTCTCAACCACTGCGCCACCAGGGAAGCCCTGGAGTTTCTTAGAGTATACAAAGAGAATAAATATTTTTCTAATGGAAAAAAATAAATAATGATAATGATACCATTTCACAGTTGCTGATAACAAGCCTTCAGAGAGTCTCATACAGGTATCAGGTTTTGTCCTCTCTGTTTTAATTTTATTTTTGTAGACAAAAATCTCACTTGTTTACTCAAGAGAATAGAGACCAGGGTAAACCATTGACTCAGGATTAAAAGCCAATTTGCACTTTATGATCTGTGCCTTGGGAGGTTACTGTTTCCCTTTAGGATATAGTGAGTACCAGTACCCAGTCTTTGAAGTTGTATGGAGGCAAAAATACCTTTAATACTCTAAAGACATAGTTCTTTATGTAGTTAAATATTAACAGGAGCATCTAACTTACTGTTTAAATTTTAAAGGTCATCTCAGTGAGAAACAAGGTAACTAAGGAATAAACTCTGTTTTTTTCATAGGATGTCTTAATTTACAATAGAAAAACTCCCAAATGTGTCTGCTAATGATGCTTCAGGGAAAATACTGCTAGTAGTTGAAACTTGCAATTACTTGGACTTGTTAAATGCTGAAAATTAAGAGGAATGTGGACAAGTAATGGTGTTATGTTAACAACAACCCTAAATGTCAAATATTTAGCTATGAAATATTTGTATGATCAGTGATCTAATATGCATTTTAATTATTTTCCACATTGTGAGTCTTTATAACCAAACTTGCTGTCTTTATAACTGAAAGTACTCATATTCTGTACCAAGAATAACCAGAGGAATGGATCTCGACAGATTATGAAATAACAATGTCTCTCCTAAGATTCTCACAGAATCACCTAGGAGAAGTAGTAGTTACAAGAAGACTAACTTATTTTATAGGATCAGTCTGCATTGCCCAGAAAGAAGAACTATGTTTGCAACCTAGAGTAATTCCCTTGAGGAAATTATATAGTCAATCTGCTGGCTAGTGGGTCTGCAACAAAAGCCTGTAGAAAACAGGATTGAAACAAACTTTCATCCATGAGAGGTGTAGTGAGAAGTTTGCTGCTTCCCTTGATTTTCAAAAGGTCAGTCACACACTAGGTAAACAGTGAAAGTTAATATAATTGGTTATTGCTGGTACCAAAGTGCCAAAGTGTTGTAGAGCAGTATAGCTCTCTATGTGAGAAGAATATCCTGGAGCTTTAAAGGTTGTTCAGGTTTTCTGAAAGCCAGATGCCTCTTTCCCTAATAACTTTGGCACGCTGCAGCACCTGTAAATACATGCAATTAAACAGAATGGACTTAGTAATTTGAATCAAGCTAAACTTATAATTTATTTGCAGGAAAAAGAAAAAACACCCATTTATAATTTTAATATTACTCTAAATTTTTATAAGGACAAAAATTTAATACTATGTAGGAGATATTTTGATTGTTTATTCATTTTATTCTCCCTCTGCCTCACTCCGCTCATTCTGGCAGAGTCTGTATGTTGTGTAGATGTTTATCCTCCATCTGCCATGATTTCCTCTATGCCTATCCCCAGATTAGTCTAGCGACTAGACTGTAAACTGTAATCACCTGGGTACTTTAAAAAATTGATAATGCCTAGGCCCTAGCATGAGAGATTCTAATTTAATTATTTTGAGATGTATCACATGAATTTGTAACTGAGAAAATTCCCATGTCATTCTAAATTGCAGACATGATTGATAATCAATGGAATAGACAGAGTTATCATGGAAATGTTATTTCTTTGCCAGCAATTACCTTCAATAGGGGTATATGACTAATTTCTAGCTAAGGAGAAATGAGAAGAAATCCTGAGAAAGAGACTCCTGAAAAGGCTTTCTCACTTTTATAAAAAGGAAATTGCAGGAGAAAAAGGGACTCCTGAGAAAGGCTTTTCTTACTTTTTTTAAAAAGAAGTTGCAGGAATAAAGAGTTCATTTGGAACTCCTAGACATTGTTGCCTGGGTAGTAATGTAGTGATAAAGAAGTGAGCACGTATAAGAGACCATATCAAAAAGCCAAATATGATGACATCGAGAAATGGAGGGAGTTTGGGTTCTTGAAGGTATTGTTAAGTCATGAAATGAAGAAACTCTAGCACTATTATATTTCAGACTTCTTATGGGAGGTGCAGTCATTTCGGCAAAATAAGGCATGAAACAAAAAATAAATTGAGATCATAAACTATACAGACCTGGGTTTGAATCCTTAGCCTTTAAGAAGCTGTGTAACTCTGAAAGATTTATTTTATCTTCAGTTTTTTCACCCATGAAACCATTTTACCACCTACTGTAATGTGGGCAAAGTGTGTAGCACAGTGCTGAAATATAGCACATGCTCAGTAAATACTGGTTTATTATTTAAATGAAATAAGAGATAAAACTAATATCAAAAGAATACATGCCAAAAAGCCATCCTAAATGACAAAATTGTCATTCCAGAAACTTGGAGAAGAAAGCGAACATTTCACACTGTCAGGATCATTGAAGCCTCTTTAGAAGAGATGGGAATTGAGTTGAGCCATGAAAAAAAATGTTCTAGTGTGTTAGTTTAGTTTTATGGGTGGAAAATTCCAGTGCTCAGAGATGTTAAATTCCTTTTCCTTATTTCCAAGACTGTATGAAAGTAGTAGAGCTTGGATTTCAATCAACACTGTGAGATCCAAAAGTACTTGCTCTTTTCACTACTGCATTGTAATCCTTCCTAAACCAGCCACTAGAATGAAGTATTCTGGAAGATGAGTGGATGAAAATAGAACTAAAGAGAGATGTTGGGACCACTTACAGATGATTTCTTGAAGAATTCAGACTGTGGGCTGGGCTTGCTATAGAAAGATTTGAAGTAGTCTCTGAAGGAAAGACCAAATTTAAATATGAAGGGTGAATATTGAAGGAACATGTGGCCTCAGGAATGTATATTTTAAATTTTAAATGAAGCAGAAGGTATACTTAGTAAAAGGGCGACAATGAGTTGGAAATGTAGTCTGAGCCAGAATTCTACAAAGCTTGAATGCCAAAGAGGTTTGTATTTTAGTTAATACATTATATAGAATTTTGAAAACCTTTGGAATAGGAGAACGGCAAGAATAAAGTAGTGCTCTGGATGATTTATTTAAAATGTTGCAGCACAATTTAGAAATAAAAATAAAATGAGATAGTTTGATCAATTAAGACTTTAACAATGGTTAAAGTATAAATATAAGAGCTTGAAACAGGGATCCTAAGAAAAGAAGAAGAATATAGGGGACATTAACTAGAAATAGTCCATTGAATTTTGTAATTGATGGGCTATGGATTGGAGGTCGGGGGAACCAACAAAGAAAAACTACAAATATGTGATAATAAATGATATAAATAAGTGAACAGAGAATTATTAATGATGTCATTGAAAGAAATATTTCAAGATGAGAACACAGTCATTTAGCTTAATATATTTGAATTTTATAATGATAATAGAAAATAATTTAAAAATTGTTTTGTTTATTCAATAAATATTTTCTAAGTTTTAACAACATGCAAAAGCACTATTCTAATTGCTGGATTTATGGTGGTGAATGAGATAGATTTTGTTGTTGTTCTTTTATTCCTGCCTCTATTACTACTTCAATATGCTTGGGAGCAAAGATACACAATAAAATGGTGTTAATTAGTAAAATGAAATGCCACTAAGGTGATAAGCAGGGTGATATGATAATTACTAGAGACTATGAGAGTTATTTTAGTTAGGGCAATCAGGAAAAATCTTTTCAAGGAGATGACTCATGAACTGATTCCTGTGGATGAGAAGAAAACATCCATTCAAATAGCCTGTGGAAGAGCAGTCTAGTCAAAGATAGTTGCAGGCATGAAGCCCCAAATCTGGATACAAGGACAATATAGCTGGGGCATGATCATCAGTGAGGAGAGAGGTCCAAATTATATAAAACCATGGAGATCAGCTAAAGAGTCTGGGTGTTAAGTTCAGGGTAGCCAGTGAAGAGATACAAGTACAGTAAGCCCCCTACATACGAATGAGTTTCATTCCAAGAGCGTGTTCCTAAGTCCAGTTTGTTCGTACCTAGGTACCCAACTAACACAATTGGCTATATAATACTGTACTGTAATAGTTTTATAATACTTTTCACACAAATAACACATACATAAAAAGCAAACACAAAAAATATAGAAAACATTTTAAATCTGACAGTACAGTACCTTGAAAAGTACAGTAGTACAGTACAATACCTGGCATACAGGGGCTGGCACACACGTTTGCATCTTTGAAAGTTTGCGACTTGAAGGTTCTTTTGTAGGGGACTTATTGTAGTAGAATGTTATAACCTTACCACAGATTATGCTCTCTTCTGTGTAGAGAGAGAGTGGAAGTAGGAAGTCTGGTATGGAGGATACTCCGTTTAGAACAGAGAAGTGATGATGATGGCTTAGATTGGTAGTTAACAGAGAAAACAAAAGGATTTGAAACCTACTTTAAAGGTAGAAATGATAGGACAAACTAATCATATCAGCTGTAGGAGATGAGAGAATTTGATAATTTAAAAATGTCTACTTTTTAAATGTATGTTTCTTTGCTTGAACAATTGGATACTGATACCGTTTACTGAGATAAGGAAGATTTGGGAGGAATAACTCTATGTATTATACATATGTGTGCATATGTATGAAATATGATAAGCCAATCATTTTAAGCATTATTCAATAGAAAAAGAATTGTCGACTCTATGAAATAATCTAAAACTTTGTAGAATCATATATATGTCAGTTCTATGCAGACATTAATGTAAGTCACTTTGTTCGAATATTAATGCAAGTTTTGGTTTCTGAGTATTGTGGTGATTATTGACTTGCTTTTATAATTTAGAGTGAGACAAGTAAAATAGAAAGGGAATTTAAACTAAAACTTAGAGTTATTCTGTGGGAGTCACTCACTTCCAGTTCTAAAGAGAAGCCTGGAGTAGCAGAGTGTGTGTCACACCAGGTGTCCCTTAGCTCTCACAACACTTTCTAATTCACAAAAAGGAGCAAAACCAGGAAATGTCATTCCACAAAATCTGGATGCAAAACTGATTTTTCTGAAATTCATCATCTGTTTGCTCAAACAAATTTTCCAGAAATTAAAACCATTTACTTTACACCACCAAGAATTAAACTGTTCTATTAGAGTTCATTGTTGACATAACTATAAACTAAATTTTAAAAATAAAATTATATATTTTTTTCCTTTTGCTGTATTTTAGGTGGGGAGGCATTAACCTAAAGTATCACAGGTTATCAAAACAAGACATACACTTTCAGATGTGTGTGTTTGAAAAGTTAGTAGTTTTACACAAGCAGCATGATACATCTTTTCCTGGTAACAACATTTATTTTCCTCTTTTACTTCACATGTGGGAAACTAGAGTTACTTTACATCAAATGATACCCATCAGTTTTTCGGTATTGTCATGTATGTGCCAAATGTACATCAGGGACTAGTTTTATTAAAGACAAATACTCTGTAATTGCTTACATCTCTCCTGAAGGGAAAGAATTATGGTCACACAGTGAAAACACTTATTTCTAAATCATGTTTTAATGGATTATTATAAAAGCAAATCAACTAATAAAATTTTGCCCCAATATATAATATTCTATCCTACATTTTTTTCAATCCAAAAGTCCATTCAATTTTGAATGGCTCAAATGATCAATCACATTTCCTAAGGCCCTGAAATTTCTTTACAATAAAAATGAAAGCCAATCATGTTCTTCTTAATTTAGTCATTATCTCCCCTCACTTTTTCAAATTTTTGCATTCAATTTAGACACATTTACTCTCTTCATAGCTATAGACACGTTTTATTACAGCATGAGTAATTTTGCTTCGTATAAGTCATATGCCAAAGGATTATTAAACTAAAAGCATGGGCATGCATATGACTCAGTTTTATTTAAATCAGCCTCCTCCAACCTCTCCTTATTTGAAAAGAATGCCATTTTAATGCCATCCCTCTAATCCTCCATTGTATTCTCTTATTAATAAGATGGTAAGAAGCAACACTAAGGAACCCGGTGGTAGTGGTGAGCGGAGTGCTGGCAATCACATTTATAAAATTTATCAAGCAAGAAAGTGGAACTAATGCATAATACAAGCTTTATATTTTGTTAGAATTTGTGTAGATTCTAAAAAAGAATGATGTCACAGTGGGGTTCAGCGAATATCTCTGAGATCATGACAATTATTTCCCAAGTATTAACTCAGATACTACTATGTATTTTTATACAAAAGAAGGATAAGAAACAGGCAGTATCTACCTATTACATTTCAGGTTATTTAACCTTGTTTATACTTCACCACAACCCTCCAGATTCTTATCATTTTTGTTCATTTTATCAATACTAATCAAAATCGTGATGGCACTGCCAGTATCTGGCATATTATTGGAGACAGAAAACATGGTGGCGGTAACTCAGCCTCTGCCTTGTTCCAAGGCCATGGGTGTTGTTCTACAATTTCCTTTCTTTCTGTTGTTCAGTGGTTTTAGCAGGTTGCCTTCTTCTGTATACTTCTGAATCTTCTCTCATAGGAAACTGTCTAGAAACCTAGTCTCCCCACCGCGAGAGACATGCCCTTTAACCATAGCTCTGGAGATTGCACTCTGGAGATCTCCCTCACTGTCATCTACTTGTTTTGGACTGTTCAGTTCCAGTTGTTGAACTACACAGCAAATGAATATTATTAAACAACTTGAACTTTACTCTTTATGAATTAGACCTAAGAGATTAATACAGTAGACTAAGCATGAGACTTAGGAGAGATGGTACCTGAATTATATTAATAACAGCAAGCAATGTGAAACATGAAAAGAGAAGAAAAGTAGGGATGTCTGCTCCCAGTTCCACGTAGGACTATAGTGTTAGTGGGGAAGGATTTTTCACTCTTGACTCTGGTTATAAGACATCCTCTATTTCTCCTTTATCAAACGTGACATCCTCTACTTTACCTTTTGCATGACAGCCAGAGGGTCAGTCTTTTTGCTAAGAGAAAAATAATTATTACTATTACAAATTCTGTAACATAAATTTGCTCACAGATTTATTATATATTTTACAACTCTGTATTTTAACTGAAAAGCTGTCAATATTCTTATGACCCATAAAGTTTTAAAAAATCTAAATTTTATTGAGAAAAGAAAGCAGGAATTATTTCTCAGCAACTAGCTATTAGAAATATTTTAATGATTTAATGAACAATTTTCCAGTCAAGATAATACATGCAGACAGCACAAGAATGACATATGCTACTGAGTGAACTCTCAGCATTTCTAAGTACCATTTCCCTCTCCACATGCATGTCCTCTGTGTTTGAGTCATTATCAAAGCCTGACTTCATTTTAGGGGATGTGAAAAGAAAGCAAACTCTTCTCTGAGATATACAAATGTATATAAAGTGTTTCAACAACTGAAACAATACCATATGAACTCAATGACGAGTGATTAAATGAAGTTCATCAGAAGAGGGTTTTTATTGCCCATAATCTTTAAAGTATAATCTTGACTTCGAATCCATGAATAACTGTCTTGACAGTTCCTCTAATCTGGATTGTAGTGGATCATTGCCTCACATTGCTTTTATATCAATTGCATCAAATTGTTAGGTGAGTCAGTGTACATTTTACAAAATATGTTATGCATAATATGCATAATAATGCTGAAGATTTACTATTTTTAAAATATGGGATAAATAATCTATTATTTTCCTTAATTCAGGTTTCCTGAACACACATTTTTTTTTTCTCTAAAACCAAGTCCTTTTCAAGTGCTATTTCTTCACTCTTAGAGTCTCTTTTCTCTAGTTTTACTGCCTCATTCTTCTGGTCTCCTCCTTCAAGCCTCAGTAGAAATAGTACCTTAAAGAAGTCCTGCCTCAAGAGGACATCTAAAGTACTTTCCTCCTCTCCCTTTACACAGTTCTTTCACACAGAGTATTTAATTGCATTTGTACTCATTTTTTAAGATTTTGTTTGTAATAGCTTAAAAAAGATTTCCTCATTATGCTCTAAGCTCTGTCCACCTTCCATTTTTTCAGCACTAACACAATTCTTAGCATTCAGTGTATTCTCGATATATGAATGAAAGAACTGATGATTATTAAGTTTATGCCCACACATATACAAATGTACTTGTGTGGGAAAATCTGTATATGCCCACACATATACAAATCCAAACAGCAGAACCACAATTGGAATATAAATGCATGCATCAGTTCACTGTTTCTTCTATAAGAAGAAAAGCAACAAAAACAAATCTATCTCCTCAAGGAGCAGTATATAGAAGTATTTTTACGTTGTCTAAAATAACCAACAGAAACTAGACAGTAAGTATTTAGTATTTTAATGGTACTTTGTGACAGTCTGGCCCTCTATACCTTTTAGCATTATGAAAATTAGTGTGCCCTATTATAGCAAAACCCTGGCTAAAGGAACCTGATGGAAGCACGATACCTTCAAAACCAAAGCTATTTTCACAGCAGTGCAAATTACTGCTTCAGTTAATCATGTTATGACAAAATCCATTATAATGATGGATAGACCCAAGAACATTGTTAATATTGAAACAAAATGTAAAGAAACTAGTTGTTTCAAGTTTGTAATACAGAGTTTCCTTAGTATAATTGTGGGTAATAAGATAAAAGTAGACTTTATATGAAGATAAAGATTTTGTTTCAGAAAACTATCGATTACAATGATGATTAATGAGCATAACTATTTTAATGAAAAAAACAAATTACTAGGAAAATAATTAATAGTAAAGTATTTATGATAATTAAAATACAGCCCTGACATTGATGGACTCTATATGGGCTTCCTTGCATAAGTAACTGAAAAACCATTTGTGTGTAGTAGAAGATGAAGGTGAAGGTCTCCTAGGGTGTGTTTCTGTTTGGGCATACAATTGATTTGGTTGATTTGTTATTTTGCTTAGTGCATTCATAAGTGATCATATAAAGAAGCATTATATAAAATATTATATAATACTTTAATACTTTATATAGAATGTTCAAGGAACTCTGGTGATTTCAGCTAAAAACATGTATGAGAAATTCCATTGTAAAATAAAATATTCAGATTTATTTCTGATTTTTTAGGAAGAAATATTAATAAAATTAACTGTAAAACTATTTGTGAGGGTATATCAAAAACAAAAAAAAAATGTTTTTCCTAATAAAGGTATAGCTTGAAGGAAAGAATGCTATATTTAATATTTTAGCACAATGCCTGACACCTAACTGTTGGATGAATGAATGAATAAATGAAAACTAGTTGCAAAAGTAAGTAGTGAAATCACAAATCCCCTACTACAATGAGGTGCTTTTATGAAAACAAAGACCATTCCTATACCTTGTCATTAGACTGAATATTTTGTGGTTGGTTCTCTTTTTCCCTCTATTTTCTCTGTTTAACAAGTGACAAATACTATACGCCAGGCCTTTGTCTAAACAGTGGTGATAGTGGCAGTAATGTGTTCAAATATAAATCTAAAAATACAGTATTTAAAGGAACAACTTCAGAGCTATATCTTTAAAAATTAAGAAGAGTTTCCTCAGGACAAAAAGGGTGAGTTAGGAAGTTGAAATGGCCTGAAGGAGAGAACAATACACATGGTACTATACAAAACAGGGACAGTTTTGGCATAACTGGAAAATAGAGTCAATAAAGTGGGAGGAAATGAGATTGGTAACAGAAACTGCATAGGTTGTCAGGGTGTTAAGGGAATCAGGCTTTATTAATTTTTTTTTAATGTGGAATTTTAATAGGTTCTCAATTAGAGGAGGGGAAAATCAATTTTTTTCATCTTAGGACCTCTAATACTAGTGATTGATCAACTGGCATGAAGCATCTCCTCTTTGTATTACTACCTACCTGTGCTTAATATTTATTCAGAGTCAAACATTTGTCATAAAAAAATATTAGATTTTTTTTCCCTTCTCTTGCCCTTCTCTTTTATCACACTGGGGAAAATCAGCAATTACCAATAACAGTGAAATTATACAACTAAATCTTGGCTCTGAGAAAAAAAAATGATTCGGATATCTGTATAGTAAATGCATATTAAAAGAGGTTAAGGACTTGAGACTCAACCAAAATATAATTCTAAATATCATTTTAGTTACAAAGAATACTTATTTCCCACAAAAGAGCTTACATTTTACTAGAGGAGATTTTGCTCATTCATAATGGCTGTAGATTATCTTTATTCCCTGAACTCAGGAATGTATCTCAAACTAAATAAAAGATATAAAATAGCACCTATCATTAAACCATGCCCTTCAGTTATATAAAATGTCATAGGCCAGCTTTTAGATTAACATTGACTGTATTTTGTTTGTTAGTGTGAAATACAGATTCTTTCAAAGAATGTCTCTGTTCTGCCAGGACTTTTATGTTCTTTTCTGACTCTGAGCTTTGTAGATCGTATTTCTTCAGGCTGAAAAGTTCCCTAACCCTCATTTTCATGACTATCTATCTTTAAGAATCAGTCCATGAATCTCCTTCTCCAGTGGAAAAGTTGATATTTTAAGCACAATCCAGTTATATTGCGTCCCTCTGTACTGCAATTTATTTATATATGTTTCAACCATTTCTTTGAATAAAATTGGGTCTTATGCATTTCTGCATCCCCAGTAGTATAGGGGATGTAAAGATATTTTCCTTTATTGGGATCAAATAGATACAAGAGATAGAATGCCAATTCCAATTGGCTCATGGGAAAAATTAAAATAATGTATTTTTTTTTCCTCATGACTGAGAAATTAAGGTGACCAGCACCATTCTCCTCTTGGCTTTGTCTTATTGTACACTCTATTCACGTGGTGAGAGAGACACCTGCCAATCCCACCCCTTCAAGAAGATTCAGGTTTACAGGAGTACTTAAATTTTGTGAGAGAGACATCTCTCACTGCATATGTAACAATCTCAGAACTTACTTATATGTCTCACCTTGGACCAGTCACTTTACACAAGGGAGAATTATTTTGAAAGGGCACCTTAGGTAAAATGCCTGTTTTTTATGGTGGGGTAGTGGGTCTCTACTTTCATCCCCATTAGAATCACATAGATTTAGGTAGTGAAGGAGGTAGTTCTAGAAATGATGACAGTGAGGTCAGATAGAAAATAATACATGTTCATATGTAAGTAGTCTTTTGAGTCAGATTGCTTTAGTCTAAATCCTGCCTTTAGTGTTTACTAGCTATTGTATAAGGAAAGTTTCCTTAAGCATACTGTGCCCCAGTTTTCATTCTATAAAATGAATGAAGAATAGTACCCAGAAATAGTACTTCCCTTCAGATGATGAATAAGGAATATCTGGGATAATGCAACTAAAAAATCAGCATAACAGTTGACAAATAATAATTACTCAAAAATATTGCTATTATGACAATAATGCAATTCTTAAACATTTCACAGTCTGGTCCTTAGTTGAATATTTTGCAATGGGGCATTCATTTATGAGGGGTTTAAATAGCAATTCATAGGCTTCTGGCTAAGTGCTCTGTACGGATACCTAGGAAGGGGAGGAAGGAAAAGGGAGAATTGCACCTCATCTGGAATTGTAGGTCAACTTTTATGTTTTACATTTTGTGCCTCCAAGAAGATTTTATTTGGAAACAGAATTCCACAGCTAAAATACATTTTGCAACCTCCTGCTGCTCTAAGATATCATCTTTATGGGTCTAGGTATATCACAAATTGTACACCTAAAAATAAAATATTGCAAGTGTGTTGTGCTTGTTACAAGAAGGCTGAACAAAGAGTACAGGTGAGTAATGTCATACATTGTATTGCTCCAGGATAGCAATTTATAGCCTCCACTCAACTGAGCATATTTCAGGAAGGTCACTTTTATAGAGAGAAGATGACATCATTATATTATAATGCTATTAACCATATCAAATATAATATATTTAAAGAACTGAGGATGCATATCTTCTTTTTCACCCTGAAAGTATCTTATTATTTCTTTCACAAGTGTAATCAGTACATTGACAGATAATATAGCAATTTATGAACTGTGGACAAAAAATGAAAGCATAGAAACACAAGCATATTAGGATTCCTGCTATGCTTATCTCGTTATCTCAGTCAGAGCAGAAGAGATTTTAAGATGTTTATGACACTGTTTTCAAAAGATCATTTTAAAATATTTCAGAATCTGAATTTAATAATGTGTGTGTGTAGAACACAGGTATGGTTCTAGAAAAAGCCTTCGTACTTTCCTAAACATTTTAATGAATACAATTTGTAATATCCATCACTTTTTTGTGTTTCTCAATTGCTGAATTTTGAAAGAAAAATCTACTTTTTCAATCATCTTCTAGAAAAACACAGGTTTGAACTGTGTGGGTCCACTTATACGCAGATACTTTTTCACTACATACATACTGCAGTACTGTGTGATCTGCAGTTGGTTGAATCCACGGATGCAAAGGACTAATTATAAAGTTATAGGTGGATTTTTGACTGCATGGAGGGCCTACATCCCCAACCCACGTTGTTGAAGGATCAACCATAATAGTTCAGTTTTGCAAGAGGAAAAAAATGGCATCTGACAGTATCAAAACTTAGAAAACTTAGAAAAACAGATTCTTTAAATTTGGGGTACAGGTATCTGAATAGTTGTATCTCCACTGAGTTTATTCACTAATTTTGGACTTTTTTGTATTTGTTTTGTTTTAATCAAGACTAGCTTGTAACTGGCCATCTTCCTTGTAATTTTAGTTTATCAGCTTTAAAAATTATGGAGAATAAAATAAGACTCCTTTGAAAGAGCTTATTAAAAAGATTTATATTTTTATACCCTTTAGATAATTGATTTCTGGTATTAATAATTCTTGTTCAGTTAGAGGAGAAGTGAGGTATCTGATCAAACACAGAAATAGTGAGCAAAATTCATTTCACCCCTCTGCCCTCCCAAGAGAGGGAGGATTTTTTTTACATGAGATAATAGGAGAGATCTGTCAATATAACATGAAAACAGCTAAGTAAATTGTGAAATATGTGGCATAAATTACCACACATGATAAAATCATAAATTGTAAGTTTTATGTAATTCCTATTATTACCATGTACAGGTACTTCTATGCTTTTCACACCAATATCTGTCATGCCACACCTGTGTAAGTTTAACATGTAAAAAAAGACATCTGTGCCAAGAAAGAAAAGTTTAAAATTAATTATGATCTGTACAAAATTATTTAAATATGCTGACATATCATACATTAAAAGTAGACTTAAAAAGGCTCAATGACAACTTGAGGGAGAGATGAGAGATATTCAGGTACTCTAAAGGTGGTCTTACTCTAGGCTTAAGGTTCTAGTCTTTGAGGCAAATAGAACAGAAGCAATATGTTCATACATCATGTATCTTAGTTGATATTATGAATAGAAGGATGTGATTCTAACCTTAAGATAACCACATGTTGGAATTAGTAGATAAGAATTTTAAAGGAGCTATTGTATTATATGCTGAAGGATGTAAAGAAAGATATAGATTGTGATTAACATGGTTAAGGAAATAGCAGGAAAAAAACTGGAGAAGCTAAAGGGGGATGCTTTGGTACATAGATAACATCCTGCAAGATGTGGATTGATGGACAATTCTTGTTGCATTACATAGATTGATACCTTAGTCATGCTAATTACTGAATTTAAAACTGGCCTAAGTTACACCTAAACTGGTATTTATTTTTTACCCTGTGCACCCTGTACATTATATTCCAATCCCTAGAAATTTTTATGAACCTATGTTTCTCCTTAAGAGGACTGTGATTCTGTTAATGTAAAGGATGATGTGGTATAGGTTTTCGAATCCTAATGTGAAACATAATGGCCATAATGTCTTCTCTACCATGTTCCTCACTTCCTCTGAGTCTTCACCAGCAGAATTGTTAACATCCATATTTCTACTAATCTGTTGAAGGCAAACTAAGCCTTTACTATCCATGTTGCTCAGTATTCTTCAGCCTCTGCCTGTTGCCCAGTTCCAAAGCCACTTCCACATTTTCAGGTACTTGTTACAGAAGCATCCCACTTTGAAGTTCTGAGAGCTCCATTAGTTTCTTATGGCTGCTGTAATAAGTTACCAAAAATTTAATGACTTAAGAGAACACTAATTATTTTACAGTTACAAGTCCAAAATAGGTCTCACTGAGCTAAAATCAAGAGCTGTATTCCCTTCTGGAAGTTCTAAGGGAGAATCCATTTTCTTACCTTTTCTAGCCTCTCATGGTTCCCCACATTTCTGGCTTGTGGACCCCTCCCATGTTCAAACTCAGCAATAGATGGGTGAATCCTTACACCACATCACTCTAACTCTGAGTCTTCTGCCTCCTTCTTCCATATTTAAGAATCTTTGTGGTAATATAGGGTCTGCCTGGATACTCTAGTGTACTCTCCTTAATTTAACATCAGCTGATTAGCAACTGCATGTGCTACCTTAATTTCTTCTTTGTCATGTAACAGACCATATTCACAGGTTCCAGGAATTAGGATATGGGAATCTTTGGATGGCCATTATTCTGTCTACATACAGGCCAATCTCACTTGTGGACAAAATAATGCAAAAATAACTCAAAAAACATAAAAAATTAGAAATATATTATCATCATCCTTATCAACATTCTAGAAAATACTCTGAGTATTTAGTATATACTATATCCCGCTCTAAAAACTTTATCAATCTGTAAATCACATGTCATAAGTAGTGGGTCTAGGATGCAAAACCAGGCAATTTGGCTCTGTGCTCTTAACTACAATGCTATACTCTGTAATTATACTTTATATATATATGTGTATATATATGTGTGTGTATATATATATATGTGTATGTATAATAATGCATGTATATGTATGCACATTTTTATAAAGTATTTGTGATATAAATATTCATATAAATATAACTTAGTTTCATTTATTCTGGAAACATATGGAAGGTGTTATGGGCTGAATTATGCCTCCTTAAAGTTCATATGTTCAAGTCCTAACTAGGTGGGCCCTAATCTGATCAGTTGAAGTCCATAATAACCTTTCAAGGAGGAGGGAATTCTAAGAGCAGACTGCCTTTGGACTAGAGCTCCAATATCAACTCTTCTCTAGGTCTCTAGTCTTCCAGCCTACCCTGCAGATTTTGAACTTGACAGCTTCCACAATTGTGTGAGCCAATTCCTTAAAAAGTTCTTTAGATAGACAAAAAGACAGATAGATTGTTATGTATGTAAATGTAACTCCCTCCCTCCTGCCTTCTGCTTCTTTGGAGAAGCCTTATACACAAGGTATAACAGATTAAGGGAAAAACACAACATGTAAAACATCTCAATAAATTTAAGGATAAATATGTGATAAAATTCAGCATCTTTTTATAAAATCTCCTTGTACACTAGAAATAGAAGTTAACTTGTGTTCCTCAAAAGACACAATTAAAGGTATAAATAAGAGGGAAATTTATAAACTAAGACAAAAAATTTGTAACACATCTAATTGGCAAAGGGATAATACCCAGAATATATAAATAACTCCTGTAAACAAATTAAAAGTTAGAAATTAGTATAAAAGTGATCAAGAGATAAGAAGCATTTAATAGAAGAAATAAATATAGCCCCAAAACATTAGAAAGGATATTTTATCTCATAGTAATGAGAGAAATAGAAAACTATGAGATATCATTGAATAATCTACCAGATTTATAAAAAATGAAGACATCTGACAATACAGAAAGATTTGAAGAATATAGTACTTAAGACACTTATGCATTGCTGGTATTAATCCAAATTTATAGAAGCACTATGGAAGACAATTTGCCTTTTTTGTTTGTGGGAGATTTTTCTAACCTCTGAGCCATAAATTCCATTTTGAGGTGTAGAATAAGCAAAATTTTTCACATATACACCAGGATACATGTATAAGAATATACAGAGCAGCTTGTAAAATTTTACTATTTTTTTTAACAGCAAAACACTGAGGATTATAACCCCAGTGTACATTGACAAGAGAATGTACAAATATACTGTGGTACAATGGAATCCTACAGTTGCCTTTACAAGCATGGATAAATATTAGAATAACTGTTGAACATAAATGGTAAAGCACAGAAAATTACATGTAGTAAAATGTAAGTGTATAAAGAAAATAAGAAACACTTAGTATTTTCTAAGGATATTACATACTTCATGAAAGTATAATCAAAAAGACAGAAACAGTAAATGCAATCAGTATTTCGTATAACTTTTTCTAACAAAACTTTCTAACCATGGATCCTCTGTCATGTAATAAAATTAGTTCTTCATTGTTTCACTAAAGGTTTTCAAAACACATTTGTAATTAATATTTCACGAAGTATCAGAATATAATTGCTTTAAGGTTTTGTAATATTCTTAGTATATGACTAAAAGTCAATTATTATAGTAAAATATGGGTCCAGTAATAGTAAATTATGGGTCCAGTCCAGTTAAACTGGTCAATAACAATGAATGGTATTTAGATTCTATTGATTTGGTATAAATTGTGCTATTAACATATTTAGGAAAAAGAAACAATCCAAATCATGAGTTCAATATAGTATTTAGAATTATAACTATTAAAAAACTTATAAAGAAAAAAGTTACTGTTTTAAAATAAAGATTAAGATACACTTAAGCCATTTTATGTAGAAAGAAAAAAATGGCTATGTAGGTGAAAATCATAAACAAATATTAGATATTTTTATTTGAGTTTTTTTTAAGTAGGAGAGGAAAACAAATATTATTGCCAGAAAAAAGGTTTATGGTCACACTTGGGAATTTACTAAACCATGTACTGAATTTAACACATTTTAAACAATATTGAAGGGAATAGGTTCTTATACTTATAATGTATCTTCCATAAAAATATGGTTAAAAGACTGATAATTGACCAATTTGAACAGTTTTGCTGAAACATGCATTCTGTACAATATGGTATATTATAGAGTATAGAATATTGTTAAGGTATTTTGCTTAGCTTTAAAGTAAATGATTTGTACAAAATTAAGTTACTTGTTTTGTTTTAATCAAGTTAGCTTCGGAAGACCTTTATAGGGAAGTGAGATATCTGGATCCAAGAGGTTGGGCAACTTAAGCACAGAATGTTACTGGAGGCAATTTCCAGTCATGTTTAAAGGCTTAGGCTTTGAGCTATACAGATGTGTTCATTTTCCTGATACCATCACTTACTGTGAAACTTGAAGAAAGTCACTTAAACTTTCCAGGTCACATTAATTCATTTGTGAAGGGGATAAATAATTGTGACTCTTCCACAGGCTGTTTTAAGCATTAAAGATAAAAAGCACTAAGCACAATTCACATCTAGTAAATTCACATAGGTTAAATACTTAATAAACATTAACAATTAATACTATGGGGTCACCATGCAACAAAGAAAAGAATATAAAGTTAGGGAAGAAAACGGAAATACAAACCTAATTAACTCCAAATCAGAAGGCACGAGAGGTAGCTCCATCAACAGCTCTTTGTCAACAGTTGGATAGATAAATTTAACCTCTTTGCATCTCATTTGTAGAATGAAGGAGAAATATAGTGGGTGGATAGTGATTTCAGAGTGTCCTTTCATTTCAAACATTTAGTGATTTTCATAACTGTGCCCTGTGCTAGCCCTAACTACAACAAGCTGCGAACAACTTTTCTATTCAGTGAAAATGCCTAAGAAGTAGCTTTCTCTGGAATGTATTTTAAGCTTAAAAGAGTTGATGTGCTGAGTGTTAGGGTAGAGAGCAAGAAGGTCTTACAGAATCTAGATTATTAAATATCACACTTGTAAGTGTGAAAAAAGTCAAGATCGTTATGACTACATTTACTTTTTAATTCTTATGTTAGCAGGCTTCAAAACATTCTTATAAGGAGAAAAACTTATTTTAGAAACATTTTGTACTCCTTGGATCAGATAAGGCAATAATTTCTCTCTCAGTCTAATTGGAGGAAGTGGTTACAATAAAGCAAAAAGAGAAGAAGAAGAAAAAAAAAGCCCTTCCTGGAGGTTTCCACTGCCTTAAAATTACTGCACACTCTCATTAAGCAGTAATGGAAATGGAAATTACTTGTTCTTATGGCCCTGAGTGTATTCCTGTTAGATAATTTGCATACTGTTTAGTGATTGGATTACTGGTGAGGCTGAGAGGTCTCAGAATGCATTTCTGTGCATTCTCATCTAATTCTACTGCTGTGAATATGAGGAGAAATCATTTCCTGAACTTAATAAGGTGATCCTTTTGGAAGCATACAAGTCTTCTTTAGATTTCAGATGAGTATGAGAAGTGTAAACTCTTTTGATGTTGGCCCAAAACTGCATAATTTTTAAAAGCTTCAAATATACTTCCCATGGTATGTCATGGAATGTTAATAACTTTCTTAACAGTTCCAAATGTGATGAGCCAGTACTTACTTTTACAAGAATGGCTGGTATGGAATGAAAAAAAAGAAAATCAAAAATGGCAAAACAGTTTCTGGTTAATATATACTCACCACTTTTTCCTTTTTTCTTCTCCACGTTTCCTTTATTTTTAAAAATTTATTTATTTTATTTATTTATTTTTGGTTGTGTTGGGTCTTCGTTGCTGCACATGGGCTATCTCTAGTTGCAGCGAGCAGGGACTACTATTCGTTGAGTTGCACAGGCTTCTCACTGTGGTGGCTTCTCTTGTTGCAGAGCATGGGCTCTAGGTGCCGGGGGTTTAGTAGTTGTGGCTCGAGGGCTCTAGAGTGCAGGCTCAGTAGTTGTGGTGCACGGGCTTAGTTGCTCTGAGGCATGTGGGATCTTCCCGGGCCAGGACTTGAACCTGTGTGCCCTGTATTGGCAGGCAGATTCTTAACCACTGTACCACCAGGGAAGCCCTGCACTTTCTCTTCTAGTCACTTTTTTACTACTTAAGGATATGTGACTGTCTCCCAGTATAAGTCCCTATGAAAGTAAAGAGAGTGTTTATTTGTTTGTTGCCTCCAGGAACTAATAAGTCACTTTGTAATTATCAGGCATTAAACAAATTAATATATATTTCTGCAAATCAATTGCTATCATCTTTCTTCACATATATAAATACACATACACAAAGGAGTGAATTCAAAAAAAAAGTAAAAAACACATAGAAATTAATTCCTACAAAGTCCCTTCCTAGTCAAGCTTTCTCAGCAGTCATGAAAAATGATCTGTGCTATTCATTTCATTAGACATTTTTTTCTCCCTAGTGAAGAAATATGAATGATAGCCACACAAAAGTATTGGGTATAAATTGAATATTTAAAATATGATCAGACATTGTTATATCAATATTTCAGTAGTATTTGTCAGTATTATCTTCAATAGCACAAATGAGGAATTTGCTCACTGTTAGACCCAAACCTAAAAACCACTGAAATTTGTAAAGTGAACATGGATATTGATGTTTAAATGAAGCACTAGTATCATATTATGGTTCTTCAGAAATGTTCAGCATTGGGAAAATATATGAACAGTAGAGAGGAAAAATGTTTATTTTTAAAATGTTCTAGGGACTTCCCTGGTAGCTCAGTGGTTAAGAATCTGCCTGTCAGTGCAGGGGACTCGGGTTCGATCCCTGGTCTGGGAAGATCCCACAGGCCGTGGAGCAACTAAGCCCATGTGACACAACTACTGAGCCTGCACCCTAGAGCCCGCAAGCCAGAACTACTGAGCCCATGTGCCGCAACTACTGAGCCCTCATGCTTCAACTTCTGAAGCCCACGCTCCTAGAGCCTGTGCTCTGCAACAAAAGAAATCACTGCAATGAGAAGCCCACTCACTGCACAAAGAGTAGCCCCCTCTCGCCACAACTAGAGAAAGCCTGTGTGCAGCAACGAAGACCCAACATAGCAAAACTAATAATAATAATAATAAATAAAATGTTCTAAGCAATTTTCCTTAGCTTAGGTTTATTTATGCCGTTTTCTTTTCTTTTTTTTAAATTTTTTTAACCAGTTCAGTCTTTCACTTATAGTGGTTTCTTAAAGGGAATTTTGAAATTGAAAATCGGATCATTTGGAATAATAATCATGTTAATAGAGACATATGTAACATTTTATCTGTCAGCTTAGGACTGATATTTTATTGTGAGCTGTCCGAGATCAGCCTCTTGAGAAACAGCAGTATACTAATACTTAGGTCTGAATTCTTAGGATGTAGGACAGTGCCAAGTACAAAATGAGAATTCAATAAAGATGTCCTAATAAATTTATCAGATAACTAAAATGGAGACATTATCACAAAAGGAGACTACATAGAAAGACACTAATAAAAAAACATATTTAACATTATGTTAAGAACACATAATTTAAAAGAAACTTTAGGGCTTCCCTGGTGGCACAGTGGTTGAGAGTTCGCCTGCCGATGCAGGGGACACGGGTTCGTACCCCGGTCCGGGAAGATCCCACATGCTGCGGAGCGGCTGGGCCCATGAGCCATGGCCGCTGAGCCTGTGCGTCTGGAGCCTGTGCTCCGCAACAGGAGAGGCCACAACAGTGAGAGGTCCACGTACTGGAAAAAAAAAAAAAAAAAAAAAGAAAAAGAAACTTTAAAAATTCAGCACATAATGAAAGAGAATGAGTCTTAAATCTCATTCTCACATCCCAGTTTAAAAATATATTCTCAGAATAATTTTAAGTAAATTGTTTAATCTCTGATCTTCAACATCCTTAATATTAAAAATAGAAACATATATGTTATATGGTTCTTATAAAAATTAAATGAGATACATTCTATTAAATTCTGGACAACTGGGCTATTAATGTTATTTTTCTTCATTCTTCTTTCCATTTTTTTGTTATTAAAAAAAAACATGCTTATTAGAAAAAAATAACGTCAAGGATTTTAAATACTCATAGAGTTAAAAATTCAAGTCCACTTTCATCCATAGCACTGTTGTCCTGCTGAGAAGGAACTACAGTTAACAGCTCAATTTTTTCAATTTTATCTATTGACAAAGCATACATATAGAAATATGAAAATGGAATAGTAATTCTATTAGTTAGAGTAAAAGCTAAGCTCTTGTAATAAAGAGGTCCCAATATACACTGTGGTCCAAAGCACGTGGTCACATCTGATACATTAACTCTTTCTTGAACCCAGGTTCCCTCCATCACGTTGCTATGTCATTCCCTCCACATTGTCCATATCTTTACAGTTAAAACTGTCTCAGCTTCACATTATAGTATTTGCAAAACGCTAAGTGTAAAATATTTTACATACTTAACTCTTTTAATTCTAAAAATATTATCTGTTAGATATGATTGTTATCCTAATCTTTCAGAAAAGGAACTGGAATAGAAGCAAGTTAAGTAGCTTGCCCAAGGTTACATAGCTAATAACTGGCAGAAGTTAGTATATATTAAATCATTCTTCTTGAAACTAAATTTATATTGGGTATTTTTTTCTATTACTGTAAGCAACAACTATTTCTACTGGACACATTTCTAAGGGTAGAACAGATTGAAAAAAGTAAATACAGCTTTTGATTCTGGCAGAATCTGATACTATTTTCCAAATAGCCTCTTGCAAGTTATACTTTAACAGGCTGTGAGAATGGAAGTTCCCTGACATCCTCACCTACACTGAGCTTTATAAATTTTAAAATATACTAACATAATAAACAGTGCTTTATCTAATTATTGTTTTATATTGAACTATTCTAATTACTTCTGCAGTTCAACATTTTTATATACATTGTGTATTTTCATTTTTTTGCCTATGACTCCCTCTCGCCTCAGTTATCCATGGAATTACTTTTCTTAAGAAAATGAGGATAAGGTGTTACAAATAATTTTGTGTCTGCCCCAAGGTTAACTTTGTATATAGCAGGCACTAAAACAACAGACAAAAAATCCAAAATCATAAATTTCTAAGAATCTATCTGTACACAGAGAAAGCAAGAAAAAGATAATGAGCATACCTTTTAAAGAAAAGAGGTTACAATACTTACAAGTGAATTTATGCAACTATCCCTCCTCCACCCTAAGTTTTGTAATATGTTGGAAATATTTTTTCCAATGTATTACTTGTTTTAAAAATTTCTCTATGGCATCATAGAGAAATTCATAATTTTTTAACGTATTTAAGCTTGACTTTTTCTGTTCATTGACTTAAGAACTTTATTCATTTCTAAGTAAACTTCTGCCATTTTATTATGCATTTTATACATTTCATAATTCTATTAGATATTTAATATTTTGTCTTGTTCTTTATCCAAGTTTATATAGTCTTATATCCCCTTCCAGTTCAGTTATAGTTTTTTTATAATTAAAGTCTTTAATCAATCTGTAATATGATTTCTTTCTCTCTGTTTCTTTCTACATAGTTTTTTGACTTTCTTGCCATTATTTTGTAGTTTTTTTTTCTTGTTTCACTACCAACTCTGTTAATGCACACTTATAGTTTGTTTTACTTTTTTTTTTCTTTTTTTTTATTGGAGTATAGTTGATTTACAGTGTTGTTTTAGTTTCTGCCGTACAGCAAAGTGAGTCAGTTATACATATACATATATCCACTCTTTTAGGTTCTATTCCCGTATAGGCCATTACAGAGTATTGAGTAGAGTTCTCTGTGCTATATAGTAGGTTTTTATTAGTTATCTATTTTATATATAGCAGTGTGTATATGTCAATCTCAATCTCCCAATTTATCCCTCCCCCCCTTTTCCCCTTGGTAATCATAATTTTGTTTTCTATATCTGTGACTCTATTTCTGTTTTATAAATAAGTTCATTTGTATCTTTTTTTTTAGATTTCACATATAAGTGATATCATATGATATTTGTCTTTCTCTGACTTCACTCATAGGACAATCTCTGGGTCCATCCATGTTGCTGCAAATGGCATTATTTCATTCTTTTTTTTGGCATTCTTTTTTATGGCTGAGTAATATATAGCTTTTTAAAATATCCAGTATGTCAAGTACTTTTTCTTTTCTTTTTGTTTCCAAAAATGTCTTGGTATTTTGCACACTAATTCTTACAAACAGCCTTTAGAGTTAATTTGTCTAGTTCGTTACAAAACAAAGCTTTCCCTCTTTACATGGAAACTAAATGATTAAGTTTTACATTGATATGCTTAAAATCGTTTTAATGTAAATTTAAAGTCTAAGTATATATGATTTCACTACAACAGTTTAATAGGAAAACAGGAAAATTTTGTTTTTATCTATTAGGTATTTCCATTACACAAATTATCGCCTTTAAAAAAATTGAGATAAAACCATCCATTTGTTTTAAAGCTGCAAAAATATATAATAATAAAAACACTTCTACTGCTGAACATTTAGAGAACAAGTTTAGAGGCCGACAGGATGCAGAGGAAGCGGGTGATGCCAGGCCAAGTGATCACTGACTGTCCCTCCCTGTCCCTGCCTCCCAGCCTAAGACCACTGTGAGCTCTCCCAAAAGGGATGAGTGGACCTAAGCCAGGACTGGGCAGGGACAGGAGGAAAAGGGACTTTGGAGGTAGTTGGGCTCTCCTGGCATTCAAGGGCATAGTGGCCAGCCAGGACAGTATCCCTGGGTTTGAGGGAGAGGCTCCAAGGGGGCCCAGCTCTGGTTGAGGACTTGCTACCACTCTGGTGCTGCACGTCATTTGAAATGGGAGCTCTGGAAGCTGCCTGCAGAGCAGTTAAAAGCAAATTGCCCAGCGCCCAGCAGCTGTAAGAATAGGTGCTAATCCATGTTCTCAAAATGCTGCCAGCTCTTGTCCATGAAAGGTGTGGATATTTGTGGTCTCTTCTGGAAGTTTTTTAAATGCAACCAGATTTATATCTTGAGTAGAAATAATCTGGAAAGCAGAGAGGATCTTTCCTGAGTAGCAGTGGTAGAAAGGACCTTCCAGCTGTGGCTCTACCTGGGCTATAGCCCCATCACCCAGCTGGACACCAAAGTATCAATGTTTAATTCAATTTTCCTTATATACTTTTAAAAAAAGCTTTATTGAGATATTTACATAACATAAAATTCACCCATTTAAAATGTACAATTCAGTGGCTTTTGTATATTCACAACCTTTACAATTTTAGAATATTTCACCCCAAAAAGAGCCCCATAAGCACTCTTCTCTCCACCTCCCCTACCCATTCCACTCCTAGCCCCAGACAACTACAAATCCATTTTTTTGTTGCTGTAGATTTGCCTATTCTGAAATTTCATATGAATGTTCCTTATTTAATTTTTTGTTTTAGTTATAGTAATATATGTATGTTGACTAATGAACGTAAATCGAAAGATTCTATAAACTTGTAACATTAAATGGTGTGATTTAAACCTGTATTTGAATTGTTATAAAATATAAATATTTTTCATTTACCAAAAAAGATACTATTGTTTACCTGATTTTAAATATAATAAAAGACTAAAGCTACCTAGTAAGGTATAATACACAATATTTAATACTATGGAGAATGTTTAATACTATGCTCACTTCTATCAACTCCTAAATATTCCTTCTAGTATGCCTTTTTGTCAGTCTGTATGTACTAGTTATGCAAAATAGTTTTAAGGTTAGTCAAAGGAAAATATAATTACAAAGATAAATCTTCCCCCAAAGTACTCAACACATCCTCTACACACACATGCTTTGATTGTCCTAAAAGTCGTTGTATCAATTAAAACTGTTATTCTTAAGCCTATTCCCTATTACTTTAGCCATGAAGTCAGAGCCTATTTATTTTACAATGTTAAATGAATTTTGCTTCTGAAGCAGTCAGGAGAAATGTTCCATGAGGAAAATACAAATTGTACTACAAGTTGTGCTTTGCAGATCTGGAGCAAAGTACCCTTCTCTAACCACATTTTCACTTGTGTTCTTCCTGAATTTCCTAGGATTCATTAGGGATGTATTTACTCCTTCTGTATCTATCAATGAGGTCACTGTTGACATTTGGGCTTTTTATTGTGCAATTCTGTCCTGTGCACTGCTAAACATGCAGCATCCCTTGCTTCAAATTACTAAATGCCTGTTGACTTCTTTATCTTATAGTTAACAGCCCAAAGTAGAGTTTCATCCATTTCCAAATTTTTCCTAGGGAGCGTTGCAGCTTTTCTTCCTGCATTAGTTGAGAGTCAGTGCTAGAGTAAAAATTCAGTAACATTCTTACCAATCACTATTTCAGTCCAGGTGTCTTTATCACATGTACTAAACAAATAATGAGTAGGCCTGGTCTTCTACTCATAATACTCGATTTTTCCCCCACTGTATGTCTTTGCTCATGCTGCTTGTCACTGAAAATTGCTGAGGATTTTTCTGTGATGTGCTGTCTGCCTACCTTATAACTCTGGCTAAATAATATTGGCAATAACTAAAAATCAACGTCTCAGCATCCATTTGCACAGTTTTCATACAATTGCCTCCTTTTATTGGATATTGACACGTTCTTACGATTTTTTTTCTGGATGGCTAAAAGCTTTGCCTTGTCAAAAGGTGGTTGTTTTAACTGTAACCAGGAAAGGTCCCTATTTATTCAATGCCAAAGTGATTAAGGAACTCTGGTAGTTCTATCACCTAGAAGCTTCCTTGGTCTTACCATTCTAGTTTTCATGGAAATAGAATGAATGAACGACATATTCAAACTGAAATTTGCGAAAGTATCTAAGGACTGTCAGTTCCCATAGCCAAAAGCTTTGCTCTTAGCTCTTATGGTCATTAGGTGAACTCCAAATCGAGTTTATACCCTATCTCCATATGAGTTAGTCATCAGAGAGCCTCTGCGTCTGGGATCACACCCCAATCCTTGACTCTGTTCTTTTATGGGTTGATTATGATTAATTACTATGAAGGTTTAGCATAGTATATCCAAGTTTGTAATTAATAGGTGCAGATAGCTTTTCCCATAAGTAAACCACAGAAACCTCTGCATGAGCTTCAGTCCAGAGACCTGGTTTATAGAAATGATACCAATGTAAGACAGGTTTTGAGCCTTGTTAGAAAGGACCATAGCAAGTACTATTAAATACTAACAAAGCAGTTTAAATAACAAGGCATAGATCCCTGGGATCCAGGTTTCCAAAGCCATTCAATACATTATGTTTCCACAACCTGAACACTCTTCTGTTTGGGGATCTAGAACTGAAGTTTTCTCAGGATTCTCCAGAAGCAGATAACATCATAGTTTTTCAAGAAACTCAGATCAAGCAACATACTTCCGAAATTAGACAGTAAGATTCCCAGACAAAGAACCACAAATGCCATGGGCCACTGAATGTCACATGATTCTCTGTCTTCTCCTCCCACCTCCCTATTTTCAGTCATATTTACTAAGGCACAATGTACATACAGTAAAATTGACTATTTTTAGTATAAAGCACTAAGCATTTTGACGAAATCATAGTTTTGTAACTACTGCCATAGTCAAAATATAGAAAAGTTTCATCACCCCCCAGAATTTTCTCATACCCTTTGTAGTTAAACCTTCTTCTCCTACACAACCTTTGTGAGTTGCTGTTCTGTTCTCTGTCCTTACAGTTTTACTTTTTCCAGAATGTCATATAAGTGGAATTATGCAGTATGTGATTTTTTGAGTCTAACATCTTTCACTTAGAATAACAGACCTGAGTCTTATCAGTTTGTTTTCTTTATGAGTAGTATTTTAAAACTCACTGTCAAAGAATTTTACAAAGTTGCTACATTATTTCGTATTCCCACTGCAATGTTTGAGGGTTACAAGTATTATGGTGTATACTAACCAACACTTGATATTGTCAGGTTGGTTTGTTTGTTTGTTTTATTTTTTGTTTTTGTTTTTGCCATTCTAATCGTACTATGGCTTTAATGGTTTACTTCTTTGGGCTTTTTGGACCTGATCTGTGGTTTGATGTCTTTCATTATTTTTGGAAAATTCTTGGCCAGTATGTCTTCAAATACTTTTTCTTCACAGTCTTCTACCTCTCCTGATTCTAAGCTTCTAATCATTCATATATTGCAGTGTTTGTTAGTGTATACAACTCCCACATGCTCTTTTCTTTATATTCATTATTTTTGCTTTTTGCTTCTCAGTTTGGGTAATTTCTATTGATTCCAAGTTCACTGATTCTTCTTCTGGCTCCTTCAAGGCTACTATTGAAACTGTAAAAGGCATTCTTCATTTCTGTTGCAGTATTTTTTATTTTTCAATTTCCATTTGACTTTTTTTTTGTAGTTTCTATCTCTTTGCTGTTCATAAATGTTGTTCACTTTTTCTACTAGAGCTTTTAACATCCTAATATTTATTTTAAATTCCTTCCCTGAGATTGCCAACACCTGGGTCATCTGAGCCTAATTCTATTAATTACATTTTCTTTTGACGATTGATTTTTGGTGTCTGTTTTTGATTGAATGCTGGACTCATATTAGGATAGTACCAACTAAGGTAAATAGCATGTAAATAGCCATGCTTCTTACTCTACTAAGCCATTAATATTTGTTGGGGAGGGGGTAGTTGGAGTCAGTTGAGTCAGAAGTTGAGCTAGGTTTGGGTTTGTTATTATTAAGGTTACCTTAGTCCTGCCACCAGCTTTAAATTCCTCTAGAGTTACCTCCTCCCTAGGATAAATCTGGTCTGCTGAAGGAACTTCATCAATGTTCCTGTTCTGTCTTCAGCTTTAACCCTAACCTGTTTACCCTTTCCCCAGAGAGTCTCTCCATATTCTTACCTCTTCTTCAGTTGGAAACTGTTCTTTGCATATTACTCAGCACTTGCTAGCCTGTTCCTGTGGGGAATAGCCACTTTAAATGGGTGAATTTTATGTTATGTAAATATCTCAATAAAGCTTTTTTTAAAAAGTATGTAAGGAAAATTGAATTAAACATTGATACTTTGGTGTCCAGCTGCGTGATGGGGCCATGGCCCAGGTACAGCCACAGCTGAAAGGTCCTTTCTGTCACTGCTGCTCAGGAGAGATCCTGTATAGGAGTCCTGTTTTGTCCTTTTTCTTATTGGCTCTGCTTCACTGTGTCTCAGGAATTGGGCTTTCTCAGTGATACTTCCCCTTGCCCATTGTTAAGAGACCTCTAATAATATTGGAATAGGATAGTGAACCCAGAAACATTTTCTATCTCTTATCTGGGGGTTAGAAGCTTTCTTTTACTTTCCCATGGCTTCAATTGGTCTTCACCTGTGTTCTGGGGGTAACAGGGTTGGATACCCTTCCTTTAATAGCATAATGCTTTCATTCCTTAGGGGAGAAAAATATGAGTGAGGCTTTGAACCTTGTTTCTATCAGTGACCACTTCTTTCCTCCAAGCCTGCCTCACCTGCAAAGGCTTTTAGGCTTTTTCTGATCTCCCATTCTGTCCCAAACTTTCTTGTGAGCTCCTGCTGGAGATCTATGGATAAAAGCCTGTGCTTGTGTTTGAACTTGCCTTGTAATGGCAGCTCTTAGAGTTATATGCTTTCACTCTGTCTTTAGTAATTCATTAAACATGCTATCTAAATGTGTCTTACTGTCTTGTGTCTCTTCCTCCCATGCTCTGTCACTGATGAGCCAGTGCTTACATCCTGTCTCTCTTTGGAGGCACCTGCATTTTTTTAGATGTCAGTCTAGTTGTTTGCCCTGTTTGCCCTGCAACTTCAACTCTGATGGGTTCAATAAAAGATATGATGGATAGATTATCCATCTTTTTCTTGTTATTAAATTGAGTTTGGCATTCTTCCAGCTTTCTGCATCCTAAGTGGAAGCCAGATATCATTTCTTTTTTTAAATAGCTATAGCTCCCCTTTATATTTGTTTCAAAATCTAGATTCTTAACTATCAAGGATGAAATCTATAAGGTTTTCTGTTTTAATTCTATATCTTTGGTTTCTTTTTTTAAATTAATTTTTATTGGAGTATAGTTGATTTATAGTGTTGTTAGCTTCCACTGTACAGCAAAGTGAACCAGTCATACATATATGTATATCCACTCTTTTTTAGATTCTTTTACCATATAGGTCATTAGAGTATTGAGTAGAGTTCCCTGTGCTATACAGTAGGTTCTTATTAGTTATCTATTTTATATATAGTAGTGTGTATATGTCAATCCCAATATCCTAATTTATCCCTCCCCCATTGGTAACCATAAGTTTGTTTTCTACATCTGTGTGTGGTTTCCAAGTGCTAATCCCTAGTATTTTGAAAAATCTCGAAACATAAAGGGAAGGACTGAAGAGACGAGAAAACTTGGCAACCTGACTACTGTGCCATTTTCCAGGTTTTCTAGGTCAGAATTCAGGTGTGTGTGTGGGGTGGGGAATGGTATTTGTTTTCCTGTTTAGGACTAGAGAAAATAGGTGAATGGCTAAAGGCAGCATTTCTGGGCCTATTAATAATTCTACCTTCTTTATACTTTGGCATCACTGTCCTATGTTGCATTTTGTCCAGAGTTTCAAATCCTTCTATGCAGCCATTGATAGATTAATGAAGTAACCATAGAAAACCATAACTCAAAGGAGAAACTGATATTCATGTTTGATAATAAACTATCTCCTAAGGTTATAGACCTCACTTAGTTTTTCAGATGCATAAACCTTTGGTAGTAATTGCATTAATTTTTTAGTCTGCTGTAACAAATTACCACAAACCGGGTACCTTAAAAGAACAAGGATTTATTCTCCCACAGTTCTGGAGGCCAGAGGTCTGAAATCAAGTTGGCAGGGCCACATTCCCTCTGGAGGCACTGGAAGAGAAACCATTGGCTCTTCCAGATTCTGGTCACTGTCAGCATCCCCTAGTTTTCTTGGCTTGTACATCACTCAGATCTCTACCTCCTCTCCACATAGCTTTCTTTGTATGCTTCTTCTCTTCTGTGTGTTCTGTCTTCTAAGAATACTTATAATTGAATTTAGGGCCCAGCCAGAAAATCCAGGATGATCTCCTTATCTCATGAGTCTTAATTTAATTACATCTGCAAAGACATTTGCCCCAGTTAAAGAAACATTCACAGGTTCTGGGGATTAAGACATTTTAGGGGCTACCATTACAGTAACAAAGTACTGAACTCTGTTGTTTGTCCTAAATATGTTGGCTCTCTCGCCAATGCTGACTAAAAGGAAGGACTCTTAGGGAGCGCAAAGTATTAAAATATTCTTTCAGTGACCCTTTCAAGATCTTAGCCCACAAGTGTCCCATCCCACTCTTTCTAAACTCAAATAGTGCAACCAACAGCTGCTATCATAACTCTGTTGTTGCTGCCTCTATTTCCTATCTTGACTAATGCAACCTACATTTTCCCATTCCTTCTGAGGACTTTAATAGTGAACAATTCTTAGAATAAACTGAACCTTAATCTTCTCCAGTCAATCTTATACAATCTGAGAGTCTTATTCCACGTCCGTGCCTTTCTAAAACTGTTCTTGCATTGAAATGTGTGACTACATTTTTGAAATTTTTGTTGGTTTTTCTTTCACAAAGTTTGAGGCTTAACATTTTCCATGTAGACTTTTAAACCAGTTGGAATAGAAATCATTTTATTTAAGATTTTAAAATGTTTACTGACCAACTACATTTTTGGATAATAATAGAATAATAAGGATGCTAGATAATGTGATGGTCGAAGACAATATCTAAGCGTATTCAAGGAGTTTATAATATTGTGTGCTCCGGGCTTTTTCTGATCTCCTATATCATATTTATCTCAGCTTGGAGGAAGTATCTATAGGAGTTAAACTTTCAAAACTCCAAGCTCAGGGTGTGTATTTAAAAAAAACAGCTTTACAATCTAATATCTGTGTAACCTTGGACAAATTCTATTTCTAAAACCAGTTCTCATATATAAAATTGGGATAACAGTTATACTTAATTTATAATACTGTTATCAGCATTATATGAGGTGCTGCATATTAAACTCTTAGCCAATGATGAAAACACAGCAATACAATGTTAAATTTTAAAATAAGATATTATCATTTAATACTACCATCTCAAAATTCTGTATGGATTGAGTTTTAGATCACTTTTGTCCACTCATGGTATTTTCAAGTTAAGGGAGATACCACGTAACCCATAAAGATTAGTATAAAATGAAGCATCCAATAGGTTCATATAAAATTTCCTTGAACTGCAGTGGATAAAGTCTTGAAAGATATAGATCTTAGGCAGTGTTACTGAGAGAATATGTATCAATGAGAAGAGAAAGATGTCACAATAAAATGCTTGAGAAACTGGGATGGGATTGAAGAAGGTACGCTCAAAGAAATGGAAGATAGAGGGAATAAAAAAATAAAAGTTTTATTTATTTAACAATTATTTGTCTAGAGCCCATCCTAGAAGCAAAGGCAACCACCAAATTATATTTTGTTTTACCTGAAATTCAGTGCACAGATTAGCCTATCTAGTATATTTAGGTCTTTATATATGAGCACTGTTGTTTGTAATCACGATTTTATCTCCCAAATGTCTCTCAAGCTGGTTGTTTTTTTTTTTTTGGCGCATTGGGTCTTCACTGCTGCGCGCGGGCTTTTTCTAGCTGCGGCAAGCTAGGGCTACTCTTTATTGCAGTGCGCAGGCTTCTGATTGCGGTGGCTTCTCTTGTTGGGGAGCACGGGCTCTAGGCGGGCGGGCTTCAGTAGTTGTGGCTTGCGGGCTTAGTTGCTCCGCGGCATGTGGGATCTTCTCGGATCAGGGACCGAACCTGTATCCCCTGCATTGGCAGGCGGATTCTCAACCACTGCACCACCAGGGAAGTCCTCAAGCTGTTTTTTGATATTAAGACTTCAGTCTAATGGTTTTAGATGAGAAAGATCTGCTTTGTATATCTTGGTCAATCATTAATATCTTTTAGAATGTAGCATGTGTTCATAAATAGAAAAACATAAGATTTGTGTTTTACGTAGGCTATTTTATGTTATTTTCAAATAATGCAAATTATATCACAAATTTGACTTAATAATTACATAGCACTCTTCCATGCATCCTATGATTTTTTCCCATTTATATGAAAATATTTTTTCTAGTCAAATACATCTTTGTATAATTTGAGCAACATCACCCTTCTTACTTACATTTCTATTGGAGCAGGACAAAATTTATATTCATTTTTTCATGGATTTATTTTGTTTATATCAAATTTTTTATCCATTTGATCATTTCACATATGTAGTTTTCTTTACTATTTTTACTTAAATCACATTAGTATGCAGATTATTACATTAAATATACAACTTTTTTCATTGTCATTTATAAAATGTTAATTTGGCCTGCTACTATCATCTATTTATAATCTTCTATTTATCATGTGTATATTTGGTTTGCTGGCTTCCTTTTTAGCTAGCAAATAATATTCTCTAAGAATCTAAGAAATCATTTTATTTGTAATATCGAAGCTTTATAAAGGTCAGTTTCATAAAGTATCTTCTTTAGGGGGATACAATGAATATCTCTTGGTCCTCACTACCAAGAATAAATATGCTCCTCTTGTGTAACTGGTTTTCCTTTACATTACTGGTATGCTATGTTATGTTTGTAATTATGTTTGCTTTCGAATTGGAGGCTAGGAATTTTAGGGCAAAAGTTTTGACCCCTCTAGTTAATATATTCAACTTTTAAAAATATAGATTTGTGATATTTTTGTGAAACTTTGATAAAAATTGACAGATGACTCCATCTGTCAATGGAGAGGGCTATCTGTTTATCAACTGTTCACATAAATTCTAAAATTACTGACCAGAGAAAGCTATATTTTCACTTTGGTTAACTTCATTAATAAACTGATGAACTTTTTAATATATGTCAAGTGCATATTATTTGTTTTGCTTCATCTATGTAGCATCAGAATATTTAAAAATTCCTCTGCTTCCTAAGCTTTTAATTATAAAAGTTACAAATCTTAAACACTTAGAGTAGGATAAATTCCAAAAAGATGAGTTAAATTTAAATTCTTCATAAACAA
This sequence comes from Leucopleurus acutus, assembly GCF_964270905.1. Taxonomy (NCBI): domain Eukaryota; kingdom Metazoa; phylum Chordata; class Mammalia; order Artiodactyla; family Delphinidae; genus Leucopleurus; species Leucopleurus acutus. The sequence goes on from NC_139159.1 coordinate 58,668,743, forward strand.
GGCACATTATAGGACATTATAACTTTATTTTCAATATATAGTAAAACAACTGGTATGGCTGGTTGTCATGTGTAAATGATATTCTCATCCTGGTTCATCCTAAAATTTATATATAAAATTAGCTCTTGTATGCAGCAAAAACTGTTTATTTTACTATTCTTAAGCTACTCTTACATTGACAACAGATTTTTTTCCTTCTTAATTTCATTTTAGTATACTTAAAATTTATTTCTCACAAGTAACTTAGGGGACTTCCCTGTAGTCCAGTGGTTAAGACTCTGCGTTTCCACTGCAGTGGGCGTGGGTTCAATCCCTGGTCCAGGAACCAAGATTCCACATGCCACGCAGTGCGGCCAAAAAAACCCCAAAAAACTTAGTTTTTATAACTTACCGTCAAATCATCCAGGGTTAAACGGAGATGAAATTGATTAATTATGCAAAAATCTTTAACTGAGACTTCTCCATTCTCTGTCAGTCATTTATTGTATATGCATTTTTAGTTTGAAATTATGATCTTGAATCCAGAAACTGTTTGTTGTTTTCACATCATCTCTTCAGTGCCTACCATAGTGTTTGGCTATGGTATGTACTCAATTAATATTTAGATAATAAATGTTAACACACACTCCTCAGAGAAGAAAAAAAATTAAGTCTAGATTGCCATTCTATCAGAGCCTGTTTTATTGTCAGATTATTATTAATATTTGACCCCTCAGCTATAGTCTCAGTTTTGCCTTAGGCTTTTTCTACTGATTTGCCCAGCTAAGATTAGGAACCATTTGAGGATCTCTAAGACAATACTATGGGGATTCATGCTCCCAGTCTATTGGTTTTGTGCTGTTCACTACTATTAATATATAATCTGCAAACTTCTATGTATAAAATAGATAGGCAACAAGGATATACTGTATGGCACAGGGAATTATAACCATTATCTTGTAATAACTTTTAATGAAGTATAATCTGTAAAAATACTGAATCACAATGCTGTACACCTGAAACTCATAATATTATAAATCAACTATACTTCAATAACAAACAAAACAACATATAACCTGGTTTAGCCATATAAAATTTTTTCAGTTTGAATGAGTAGTTAAAATTTAGTAACCAATTATTTGTTTCATTTTAGTAATTCCCCCAAATAATTTCTAATTCTGTGTTCTAAGACCACTTAACACACTACAACCTTCAAAAAAACTGGGACCCATTTCAAAATTGTTTTAGATGTGATGAAGTTTGGACAATCAATTCTTCTTATGTCATTCAGTGTCCTTATGTGACTCCTTTTTTCCACGGTATATTTATTTGTCAATAACATGTATTTTTTGCTCTAAGATTTTCAGCCTTGATATTTCTGTGGCTATATTAACTATTAAATAGTATCTCATATTGGAAGACATATTGAATGACACCCCTGAAAACTGAATTTCTAGGCTGTAAAATATAGTTTATTTCTTTTATCAATACAATCAAACAATTTCCTGGAGATTATAAATCCTTATCACATTGCTTACATTTTTATCTGGGAGTTCAAGAGACTTGCTCAGGCAGGAAGGGAAAATAGCACATTATATTAAAGGGCATGAGGAATATGATTTGATTATATGATTATTCTATGATTTTTCTTCTCTAAAGTAACTCTCCTATTTTCCAGTTGTATACTTTTATGGCTTTTTTACTCTTGTTAAAAATCCACTTTGGTAAATGTAGAAAAAAATACAATTCTGAAAAGAGTTTTATGACTAACTCATTCCAATAAGTAACTTTTATACTTTTGTTTCTTTGATACTAATGTTATGAGATAATTTACTCTTTAGCTTCAAGAAATTTGCAGATAAAACATTTTAAGAGAAAAAAATTACTCCAAGGACTCTGGAATTTTATGATTCTGGGATTCCAAAGCTTTATATGTAAGATCTTCTAAAATAGCTCAGGCATAATTCTTCTGACAGACCAGTTTTGTTTGGTGCTGCACAAATTTCTCTCACACACAATTTTGTGTCTTAGTGACAGTTACTCAGTTCTCATATGGTATTTGTCTTTCTCTGACATTTTCATTTAGCATAACGCCCTCTGGGCTCATCCATGTTGTTGCAAATGGCAGGATTTCCTTTTTTAAGGCTGAAAAATATTCTGTTGTATGTATCTACCACATGGCCTTTATCCATTGGATCCCTGGATGGACACTTAGGTTGTTTCCATATCTTGGCTATTGTGAATAATGCTGACAATTAACATGGATAAAAATAGAACTACCATATGATCCAGCAGTGTGACTTCTGAGAATATATCTGAAGGAAATCAAATCAGTATCTCCAGGAGATATATGTACTATGTTTTGAGGAACCTGCATACCATTTTCCATTGATGTACCAATGTATGTTCTTACCAACATTGTACAAGGGTTGTATTTTCTCCATATCCTTGGCAACACTAGTCTTCTTTTTGATAATAGCCATCCTAACAAGTGTGTTGTGGTATATATCTTATCACAGTTTTGGTTTGCATCCACCTTATATTTAGCAATGTTGAGCATCTATAAATACACCATTTCTTTTGTTGGCCATTTGTATGTCTTCTTTGGAAAAATGTCTATTTGTGTCCTTTGCCAACTTTTTTATCAGGTTGATTTATTTTTTTGCTGTTGAGTTGTATGAGTTCCTTAGATATTTTGGTTAACAACCCTTTATCAGATACATGGTTTGCAAATATTTTGTTCCATTCCATAGATTGGCTTTTTGTTTTAATTTTTGGTTGTTTCCTTTGTTGTGCAGAAGCTTTTAGTTAGATATAGTCCCATTTGTTTCTTTTAGCTTTTGTTGCCTGTGATTTCAACATCATATCCAAAAAAGCATTGCCCAGAACAATGTCAAGGATTTTTTAACCTAGGTTTTCTTCTAAAAGTTTTAGGGACTTTCCTCGTGGTCCAGTGGCTAAGACTCCACACTCTCAATTCAAGGGGTCCAGGTTTGATCCCTGGTCAGGGAACTAGTTCCCACATGCCACAGCTACGAGATAGCATGCTGCAACTAAAGATCCCACATGCCATAATGAAAATCCTGCGTGCTGCAACTAAGACCTGACACAGCCTAATAAATAAATAAATATTAAAAAAAATAAAGTTTTAGGGTTTCAGGTCTTACATTGAAGTTTTTAATTCATTTCAAGCTAATTTTTGTTAGTGGTATAAATTAGGGGTCCAGTTTCATTCTTTTGCCTGTGGATATCTGATTTTGCCAACAGCATTTATTGAACAGACTATTCTTTCTTCATTGTGTGTTCCTGGCACCCTGTCAAAGATTAGTTGATATGTGAGGGTTTATTTCTGGTTCTCTATTCTGTCCAATTGGTCTATGTGCCTGTTTTTAATACCAGTACCATACTGTTTTGATTACTAAAGCTCTGTAATAGAGTTGGAAATCAGGAAGTATGATGCCTCCCACTTTCTTCTTTTTCAGAATTGATTTAGCCATTTAGGGTCTTTCCAAAAGATTTTTAGGATTTTTTTTCCCATTCCTGTGAAAAATACCATTAGAATTTTTATACAGATCACATTGAATCTGTAGATCACTTTAGGTAGTATGGACATTTTAATAACATTAATTTTTCCAATCCAAGAACATGGAATATCTTTCCCATTTATTTGTGTCTTCTTCAATTTCTTTGATTAGTCTTGTTTTCAGTGCACAAGTCTTTCAGTTCCTTGATTAAATTTATTCCTAAGTATTTTATTACTTTTGATGCTATTGTAAATGGTATGGTTTTCTTAATTTCTCTGATAGTTTGTTGTTATTGCATAGAAATTCAACCGACTTTTGTAAGTATCCTGAAACTCTACTGAATTCATTTTTTAGTTCTAATAGTTTTTTTGTGGAGTCCTTAGGGCTTTCTATATATAAGATTATGTCATTTGCAAAGAGAGATAATTTTACTTCTCCCTTTTTGACTTGGATGCCAATTATTTCATTTTCTTACTTAAGTGCTCTAGCTAGGACTTGCAGTACTATATTTAGTAGAAGTGGTGAAAGTGGGCATTCCTGTCTTGTTCCTGGTCTCAGAGGAAAAGCTTTTAGCTTTTTACCATTAAGTATTATGTTAGCTGTGGGACTGTCATATGTGGACTTTATTGTGTTGAGATACATTCCTTCTGTATCTAATAATATGGTTTAAGTTTTTATCATGAAAGAAGAGTGAATTCTGTCAAATGATTCTTTTCATCTATGGAGATGATAACATAATTTCTATCCTGCATTCTGTTAATGTGGTATATCATATTTATTGATTTACATATGTCAAATCATTCTTTAATCTCAGTGACAAATCCCACTTGCTCATGATATATGATCCTTGTAATGTGTTCTTGGATTCAGTTTGCTAGTATTTTGTTGAGGATACTTACATCTAAGTTCATCAGGGGTATTGGCCTGTAATTTTTTTCTTCTTTTACTGTCTTTCCCTTGCTTTGGTATGGGGGAATACTGGTTTTATAAATGAATTTAGAAGTATTCCTTGATTTCAGCGTTTTGGAAAAGTTTACTAAAAATTGGTATTAATTCTTCTTAAGTATTGGTAGAATCCTCCAGTAAAGCCATCTGGTCCTGGGTTTTTATAAGAAAATTTTGATTGCTGGTTCAATCTCTTGTTATTGGTTCAGATTTTTTTGTTTCTTCATGATTCAGTGTTGGTGAGTAATATTTTACTAGGAATTTATTCATTTCTTCTAGGTTATGCAGTTGTCCACATATAATTGTTCAAAATAGTCTCATGATCCTTTGAATTTCTGTTGTATCAGTTGTAATGTCTCCTCTTTCATTTCTGATTTTATTGGAGTCTTGGTTTTTTTTCTTAGTCTAGGTAGGGTATGTCAATTTTATCTTTTCAAAACAGCAGCTTAGTTTTATTGATTTTTGTGTTGCCTTTCTAATCTCTAATTTTATTTATCTGTTCTAATCTTTATTATTCCTTCCTTAAGTTTGTGGTTAGTATGTTCATCTTCTTGTAGTTCCTTGTAATGTAGTTAGGTTGTTAAAGATTTCCATTTTTTTCTTAATGTAGATGATTATCACTATAAACTTCCCACTTAGAACTGCTTTTGTTGCATCCCATAGGTTTTGTTATGTTCATTATATTTGTCTGGGGATATTTTTGTTTAATTTTTATTGGAGTATAGTTGATTTACACTGTTAATTTTTATTGGAGTATAGTTGATTTACACTGTTGTGTTTTCTGCTGTAAGGCAAAGTGAATCAGTTATACATATATATATATATATATATATATATATATATATCTTCACTCATTTTTAGATCTTTTCCCATATATGTCATTACAGAGTATTGAGTAGAATTCCCTGTGCTATACAGTAGGTTCTTATTATCTATTTTATATATATAATAGTGTGTATAGGACAACCTCAATCTCCTAATTTATTCCTCCCTTCCCATTCCCCCTTGCTAACCATAAGTTTGTTTTCTACATCTCTGACTCTATTTCTGTTTTGAAAATAAGTTTATTTATACCCTTATTTTTAGATTCCATGTATAAGCAATATCATATATTTGTCTTTTTGTTTGATTTTTACTCAGTATGACAATCTCTAGGACCATCCCTGTTGCTGCAAATGGCACTATTTCATTCTTTTATATGGCTGAGTAATATTCCATTGTATATATGTACCACATCATCTTTATCCATTCCTCTGTTGATGGACATTTAGGTTGCTTCCATGTCCTGGCTATTGTAAATAGTGCTGCAATGAACATTGGGGTGCATGTATCTTTTCAAATTATGGTTTTCTCTGGCTATATGTCCAGGAGTGAGATGCTGGATTATATGGCAGCTCTATTTTTAGGGAAACTCCATACTGTTCTCCATTGTGGCTGTACCAATTTACATTCCCACCAATAGTGTAAGAGGGTTCCCTTTTCTCTGCACCCTCTCCAGCATTTATTGTTTGTAGATTTTTTGATGATGGCCGTTCTGACTGGTGTGAGGTGATACCTCATTGCAGTTTTAATTTGCATTTCTCTAATAATTAGTGATGTTGAGTATCTCTTCATGTGGAGATTTTTGTTTGATTTCTTCTATGATCCATTGGCTGTTTAGTGGTGTTTTCTTAAATTTCTACATGTGTGTTAATTTTTCAGCTTTTTTTATGTTATTGATTTTTAGTTTTCATACCATTGCAGTCAAAAAAGATACCTGATATGATTTCAGTCTTTTCAAATTTGTTGAGACTAGTTTTGTGACCTAACATATGATCTTGTTGAAGAATTTCCATGTACATTTGATAATAATGTATATTCTGCTGCTATTGGATGGATGTCTCTGTGAGGTCCATTTGATCTAAAGTACAGTTCAAGTCTATTATTTCCTTACTGACTTAATCTTTCTAGATCATCTACCCATTGTTGAAAGTGTTGTATGAAGTCCCCTACTTTTGCTGTATATTTCTGTCTTCAGATCTGTTAATTGCATAATGCATTTAGGTGTTCTAATATTAGGTATTTATATATTTACAATTGTTATATTTGCTTGATGAATTGATCACTTTTCGTTATATAATGACCTTCCTTGTCTCTTGTTGCAGGTTTTGCCTCAAAGTTGATTTGGTCTGATATAAGTATAGCTACAAGTTGATTTGGTCTGATATAAGTATAGCTACCCTTGTTCTTTCTTTATTTCTATTTGCATGGAATATCTTTTTCCATTCTTTTATTTTCAGTGTATGAATATCCTTAAAGGTGAAGTGAGTCTTTAAGCAGAATATAGTTGGTCTTTTAAGAAAAAAACTTTTACATTTGGAGTAATTTTTTTTTTTTTTTGCAGTATGCAGACCTCTCACTGTTGTGGCCTCTCCCGTTGTGGAGCACAGGCTCTGGACGTGCAGGCTCAGCGGCCATGGCTCACGGGCCTAGCCGCTCCGTGGCATGTGGGATCTTCCCAGACCGGGGCATGAACCCATGTCTCCTGCATCGGCAGGCGGACTCTCAACCACTGTGCCACCAGGGAAGCCCTGGAGTAGTTATTGATAGATAAGTACTTACTATGAAATTTTATTAACTCTTTTCAATTTGTTTGTTTTGTAGTTCTTTTGTTTTTCTTCCTCTGTTGCTGTCTTACTTTGTGAATTTATTTTTGTAGGGACATGTTTTGATATTTCTCTTTACCTTTTGTGTCTTGCACACCACCATTACAATATTATTGTGAATTTGACTATATGTTTATCCTTATCAGTAACTTTAGACTTTCATATGTTTATTAATGTCCTTCACTTCAGCTTGAAGAACTCTCTTCAGCATTTCCTGTAAGGCCAGTCTCATGGTAAGGAACTCCCTCAGTTTTTGTCTGGGAAAGTCATTATCTTGTCTTTATTTCTGAAGGACACTTTGCTAGGTAAAGAATATTTAGTTGTCAGGTCTTTTTTCTTTCAGGTCTTTTTTCTTTCAGCATTCTGAATATAACATCCTACCCTTGCCTGACCTGGCAAGGTTTCTGCTGAGAAGTCTGCTGATAGTCTTACCAAGTTTCCCTCACATGTGATGAGAGTTGTTCCACTTGCTGATTTCAATATTCTCTGATTAGAAGCTCTGATTAGAAGGTATCTTGGTGAAGATCTCTATCAGCTCAGTCTGTCTGTCTGGGGACTTTTGAGCTTCATGTACCTGAATGTCTCCATCTCTTTCCAGACTTGAAAGTTTTTAGCCATTTTTAAAAACATTAGCTTTCTGTCCCTTTCTCTTTTTTTTTTTTTTAACATCTTTATTGGAGTATAATGGCTTTACAATGGTATGTTAGTTTCAGCTTCACAACAAAATGAATCAGTTATATATATACATATATTCCCATATCTCTTCCCGCTTGCATCTCCCTCCCTCCCACCCTCCCTATCCCACCCCTCCAGGTGGTCACAAAGCACCGAGCTGATCTCCCTGTGCTATGCGGCTGCTTCCCACTAGCTATCTACCTTACGTTTGGTAGTGTATATATGTCCATGCCTCTTTATCGCTTTGTCACCGTTTACCCTTCCCCCTCCCCATAGCCTCAAGTCCATTCTCTAGTAAGTCTGTGTCTTTATTCCTGTTTCACCCCTAGGTTTTTCATGACATTTTTTTTTTTAAATTCCATATATATGTGTTAGCATACGGTATTTGTCTCTCTCTTTCTGACTTACTTCACTCTGTATGACAGACTCTAGGTCTATCCACCTCATTACAAATAGCTCAATTTCGTCTCTTTTTATGGCTGAGTAATATTCCATTGTATATATGTGCCACATCTTCTTTATCCATTCATCCGATGATGGACACTTAGGTTGTTTCCATCTCTGGGCTATTGTAAATAGAGCTGCAATGAACATTTTGGTACATGACTCTTTTTGAATTATGGTTTTCTCAGGGTATATGCCCAGTAGTGGGATTGCTGGGTCATATGGTAGTTCTATTTGTAGCTTTTTAAGGAACCTCCATACTGTTCTCCACAGTGGCTGTATCAATTTACATTCCCACCAACAGTGTAAGAGGGTTCCCTTTTCTCCACACCCTCTCCAGCATTTATTGTTTGTAGATTTTTTGATGATGGCCATTCTGACTGGTGTGAGATGATATCTCATTGTAGTTTTGATTTGCATTTCTCTCATGATTAGTGATGTTGAGCATTCTTTCATGTGTTTGTTGGCACTCTGTATATCTTCTTTGGAGAAATGTCTATTTAGGTCTTCTGCCCATTTTTGGATTGGGTTGTTTGTTTTTCTTTCCTCTGTCTATTCCCATAATGTGTGCATTTGCTTTTCTGATGGTCTCTTGTACATACTGTACATGATCTTCATTCTTTCTTTTTCATTTTTGAGGTCTGTTTTCAAATTTGCAGATTTTTTCTTCTGCCTGATCAAGTCAGCTGTTGAAGCTCTTTACTGCATTTTTCATTTCATTTACTGTGTTCTTCTGCTCCAGAATTTCTGTTTGGTTCTACTTTATGATTTCTATCTATTTTTTTCATGTATTATTTTCCTGAATTCATTGTATTGCCTATCTGTGTTCTCTTGAATCTCACTGAGCTTCCTTAAAATTTTTGTGAATTCTTTTTCAGGTAACTTGTAGTTCTCCATTCTTTGGGGTCAGTTACTTAAAAATCATGGTGTTTCTTTGTTTTCTTGATTTATTGTGTTTCTATTGGCTTTGCATTGATATCTGCATTATTGAGGAAGCAGTCACATCTTCTAGCCTTTTCAGACTGGCTTCAGTGTGGAAAGAAAGATTGCCATCTGCAGATGGCTGCAAGGGCACTGGCTTGAAGGGTGCAGTCTTTCTGGTTCTGAAGAGGGTACAGTGGCATAGTCTCTTAGTTCCTTCATTTGAGGTTGCTGTTGGTACAGACCATAGGGATCCTTGGTGACCGATGTTGCAGGTATCTGCAGTGGCAGTGAATAAATGAAGAAAGTAATAATAACTATTTATAAAGCAATAAAGTACTTTCTTTGGAGCAATGGTAAAGAATTGCAAAATTCTACAATTAAGTTTTACCTTACCACTAACACACTTATGAATTTATGAACATCAGTGTCTGGCTTTTGTGCTATCTTCTTCCCATCTTAAACTACCCAAACCCTTTCATTACTTCTAATTTATTGTAATAAAGCAGAAATTTAAAGTTTTTTGAAACTGTATTTTGAAATCATTAAGATACAGAAAATTTCTATATATAAAGTATTAAATATTTTGTTAGTAACTTTCTTGTACTCTCAGAATTAATTCAATTCTTCTTAGTGGTTCCTAGTTGTGTGTGTCTTTTTCTGGCACAAACACAACTTGTCTCATTGTTTTTATATTGAATTCCAACTTTAAATGAATAATATTCTCTTAGCTTTATTATCTACTCCTAGATCTCTCCTCTCATTTAGCTCCAAGATCTATCATTTATTCTGTTAAATGATGCTACACTGTCCAGGTGAAGGGACATAGTAGTTCTTTATCTGTCCAGAATGTGTTGATTATACTTATATAGAGCTGAACCCTTCACACAGATAGTGATACAACTTGGATTTAAAAGAATTTAAAATGCTTTTCCTTTCAAAACATTTTAAAATAGGTTCAACCTTGGATTATGGATTTGTAAAAAGGATATATGATTTCAAATGTGCCCTGTGGAAAAATTCTTAACCTATCAATCATCCAATGCTCTAACCTTAGGTAAGCCTTAATTTCATTTTATATATCAAATCTTTTTAGAATTTAAGAAAACAAGGATTTTTTTGTATTTACTATGAATTTTTGGTTTTGCAGTTTTGGTATATTGTCCTTGTCATCTCCTCCTCTAAACATGATCCGTAACTTTATATTATTGAAATTTGATACATTTATTCTGTATTATTATTATTTGATACAATAATATATCAATACATTAGTGATATAGAATAAATGTATCAAAGCCTGCATCCTTTGTTAATCTTTTAAGAGAAGCCCCACAACATCATTATCTTTCTCATGAGACTTAGAATGAAACCTCATTGAAGTCAGTTATTTCATTTGACTATTCAATCCTAGCACTCTGCCTATTGCATAAAAGGCTGGAAAAGTGCTTGCTAAAATGAACTTAAAAGTTATTATTATCAGTGTTTGCTTGCTTTTGGCTATTTGTTATGTTTAGTACAATTTGCAAGCTATGAGTTCTCTATTTCATGTTTATAATCAGTCTCAAGCTAATTAATAGAAGATACAGAAAAACATTTTTAAATAGCATCATTGCTCTATACACATGCAAAAATGCTTCTAACATATTAGAAAACCACATTTAAATATATGAAGGCCCAGTTTTGCTGTTTTTGCCATATGTAAGCAACTACCACTAGTGTTTCCTTGTCTTGTGAGGATTGTTTAAGTTAAATTCATTAAAAATGGTAATTATTTAACTATAAATAAATCACAAAGAACAAGAATAAGTATAAAAGACATTCACAATAATAGAATTATACTTCTTAATGGATTTTTCTAGCTTGGATTGCAAATATCATTGCAAAGTGTAAAATATGTACCAAATAACTTAATTGTGTTCCACATACACAATAACTAATTTCAGCCATTTTGTTCAGGACCATGGATGTGCCAGCCAAGGAGGAATGCTCTGCTCAGATATCCCATCAAATAAGTAAGTACTTGCCAGCTAGCTCAAGGAGTGCAGTTAGCTGACAGCCTCCAGCTATTAATTATTTCAGGGGCCACTGTATAAGGTCCCTATTGCCCTCCTGCCTGGTTGCTCTCAACAACAAGGTTAAGAAACTTCTTAGAACTCCTAAGAAACACCTTAAAAGGCTACGGCATATACCCATTTCCTTGCATGGTTTTCCATCTGAGGTGGTGCTCTTCCCTGGCAACCCCAGCCAATGATTAAACAACACAAGAGGATTAGTAGGACCTGGCCTTTTCTGTCTCCTATGCAGCTCCTTTACCAATTAATCTTTGCTTTAGCGCTCTTCATTGGGCTGGCCAGGACACATTTGTATCAATATCTGAGGTTCTCTTTTACCAATCCTGTTTCATCCTCCTTTTTTCTTTTATAGGCATAAACCTGCAATAGGCCACTTCCATTCATAATTCTGTATCAGTATCTGCTTTTTGGAGGCTCTAACTCAGCAGACAGAGAGTAAGGTTTGGGGACTACATCACTTTACTGACAACAAGGACCACATTATAGGGAGTTAATGAGAGATGGATGATACCTAGCACAAAGTGTTGCCTCAATTGCTATAATTCTCACTGGTAGTTATTTAAAGACTTAAGAGAATGTTTTGGTGGATGCGGAATGCCCTGGTCATTTCAGTGATTCAGGTCCAACCAGAAACATCTGGGTCTGATAAAGAAGGAAACTATTGCACCCCAGGGACCTACAAGAATTAGCTCAATTAGCTAAAGTTTGAAGGAGTACCTTTGGGACTAGATTTTGAGTGTATCTAATCGAGGGGGCTGGAACATAGGACTAGATAAGGGAGAGATTATTGACTTGAGCTCACATACTTAAGACACAGAGTTTAACATCCTGACAAGTATCTTAGGGCATAAGCACACTCTTTTTACTAGAAGTTACTTCTAGTAAGTGCAGGCTATCCTGAGTGAACTTGATATGCCAGAATTGCCAACACAAATGATAAAAGAAGGGATTAAAAGGCTTAGAGAATTGGGTATGATGGAATGGATGTACTGTGTGTGAGGCCAAAAGTTTCACTAGTGTATCATGTTGTATAGGAAGACTGTCAGGTGTATGCTGGTGAGAGGGACACTAAGAAGTTCCATCGTGGTTCTCCTCTACAGGTCAGGGCCGATGATAAGAAAGGCTATTCATGAGCCTGGCTCATTGATAGCAATGAGATCATGAGGACCCAAAGTGACAGAAATGCACAAAACATAGCATCTGGCCAGGGAGCCCACTTTATAGCAAAGGAATTATAGGACCTATGACCATGGAATTAACGGATTTATCATATAATGTACCATCCAGAAACAAGTGGCCTGAGAGAGCACTGGAAGGGCCTACAACAGGTGCAGCTGCAGTGCCTTCTTAGTGGCAGTATCCTCTAAGATAAGGTATACACACAGAATCAAAGAACTCTATATGGCCTTGTGCTCCTAGTAGGAAGAACACATGGGTCTGAGACCAGGGGATGGAAGAATGAGTGTCCCACTTACCAATTATTCTCCATGACCCACTGGGTGACTTACTCTTCCCATCCTCACATCTCCGGGATCTGCAGGGTTAGTGGTCCTAGTCCCAAAATGGAACCTTCTCTTGCCAAGCAGCATACAAGGACTCCAATGAGTTATAAGCTATGGCTATTGCCTGGACACTTTTGACTTCTTTCTTCTAGGGCTCTACAGACAAGAAGAGGAGTCAACATGTAAACAGGAATAATTGACTCTGATCAGCAGAAGGAGATGGGACTGCTGTTAAACAATTGAGAGAAGGAGGACAATGTATGGAGCTCATGTGCTCCCCTTGGCAACCTACTCTTATTCCCTTCCCAACTGTGAATACAAGGGGTAAGTCCAGTAACCCTAGTCTGACAACAGAATGATTAGTAGAAGCTCAGAACTCTTAGGAATGAGGATTTGAGTGACACCATCAGGTAATCCCTGAGACCGTGGAGGTGATAACAAAGGGCAGAGAGAAATTAGAATGGTTAGTGGAGAAGGGAGATGATGTGTATCAGTTACATACCAGATCTCACTGTAGTGATGAGTGTTGTATCAATGGTTTATCCCAATCTCTTCATTCTTTTAAGTCTTACCTTAGAGGGGTCCATTGGAACCTTGGAAAGACTCCTGCCAAAATGGATAAGGTACAGGGCTAGACTTTGCCACACATGGAAGTGTGCTGCTCAGATCTTCAGTCAAGAAAGAAATCACCAGTGAGCTGGACAGATCAGCCAATTACTCAGCCTGTTAGCGTTACTAGAACTTGGACATTTTTGCCAGTTGTGGGACTCCTGTAATGGGCAGTCTTTGCTCTTAAGCTCTTATCATGTAGCTGAGAATTGTCATATCTGCATCATGATCTAAGCCTCTCCATGTCTAATCCTGCTGCTCTCCCTTTTCCTTCCTGCTGCAGATGTGTCAGCTCTGCAGCACAGTCCAGTGACTTTCCCTGCTAAATCCTGTTAAGCATCTCCTTTTTATCTATCTTTCACAGGCATTACTCCTCAATAAACCTCGTCTGCTTCTCAGGGGACCCAGTGAGCACAATAGTTATGTTAACTTAATGGTAGTCTCAAAAGAATCTTAGGATCTGGAACTGATGTAGCTTGTTTCCACCATCTCCACATCTCATCAGGAAGCAGATTTCATAGATTCTTAATTCTGATAAAACCTGTGTCTCTGTAATCTTGAACTGACAAGACTAAAATTCTCTTCTTTAGTCAGATGCTATAAAAACTAGTAGCTTTTATCCCTGACAGAACACACAATCTATTCAAACATATTATTCAGTAAGATTTTGAAATGTAATTCTTCACTACCATTCATAACTAGTATTAATAACCACAGAACAATGTAGGTGAAAAGTAGGAGTAGGCGTTTTGAAGATATGTGAATATAATTTTAGAAAAAGTCCTTTAAAAACTGACTGAATGCAATTTCCTTATTCAGGGTAGTGAAAGTGGGTGATTTTTCTTTCTAGTCCTTCTTTTGTATTGCTTCATTTTATTAATTTAGGAAAGACTCACCATTTTTGTTAAACTAAGAAAAAAACCTCCTTAAACTCCTTTAAGACCAATTGATATATGACTCCAAAATTCGTAGTTAGCCATTACACACACAACCTTAAAATTTATAAAATGTTCTCCTCCTTTGATATAAATTAAAAAAAAAAACAGGCAGGATAGACAGTGGCTATAGGGTAAAAATATGCTGTAGTTAAATACAGTAGAGTGATGAAAGCCTATATGAACAAAATCTGGATATAATTAATAAGGTATAGGTTAAAAAAATGCTGTCAGATAAAAATGTTAAGAATACCTACTTACATAATGAGTTTCCTAAAATAAAATATTGGATCTTTGTCATAGTTTTTTTAGAAACAGGAATATAATATATATTTAAATTACACCTTATGTTTAGGGAAGATATTGTTACTCATACTAGAATGCAATGCAGGCACTAAACAGTATAAGCTGCTTCCTGAATAGTGGGATTGTAAACAGTATAAGCTGCTTCCTGAATAGTGGGATTGAATTAACTACTGTCTTAAGCACTGTTTGTTTTGCCCACAAATGGATTTGAATTGAGGGTTCTGGAAGACAACACCATAATTATATGAAAAGGAAAAACAGAAAATAAGTTAAAAAAAATCAAGTTCTCTAAGTAAAACAGAGGCCAGAGATACATATGTTAATATGAATATGGAGAAATCAATCTAATTCAACATTCCATCAGAATATCAGCCAAAGTCCTCTGCTGAATCTGTTCCAGAAATACTCATTAAAAAGAAAACTCAAGAATAACTGACTGAAACACAAAATCAGACTCCTTTGCCCTGATATATCTGCCTTTATTCTAATTATTTCCTTACTGCATATTTTCTTTCTTCAGTGTTTATTTTCTTTCATTTCTCTTTTTTCTTCCCCACATTTCAAACTCATTTCATCTTACATCATTATGTAGTATGCATTCTTACTTTTTCACATACTTTCAGATAGGCTCTTTCTCTGTCAATATTTCCTTGTCAATAAATACTTTCTGTGTTGTTTCGGTTGCTATACCGGTTATTATGTAGGTGCTTCTCACAAATTCTGTGTCAATAAGAACTAGACCAAATTGTGAGAATGCAAAGTTCTTATTTAATATAAAATGGAAGTAGTATAACAGTTGCTTATCATTATTCAAAAAGTTGTATAAACTAGATGTTTATTCAAGTTAGTATCAGATTTTTAAAAAAATATTTTATAAATTTCCACCTTTCATACTGTGTTGACTGAAAAAAAAACACTTGACATGAGAGCTGTGATTTGGGGCTTACTGAGGACTGTAGCCCAGGAGACAGCCTCTCAGCTTTGAGGAACTGCTCTGAAGACGTGGAGCAGGGGTCAATATATATGTGATTTTGGTAAAGGAGCTACATGCAGTCAAGCACACATTTTGGTAGACAGTTGATGTTAGTCAGAAGAGCAGATATCTTTGTTGATGTTAATAATTTTAGTACTTTTCTAGGTATGAGAAGATGCGCGATATTGGGCTCATAAAATTTTCTCTTGAAAATATGTAACTCTCTGAAGGCTTGTTCTGCCAGTTTTTCCTAGAGCATGGAGTGCCTCATTCTTGATCCCCACCTTAAATTCTCAGGGTGTGTTGGAGGTCAACTAAAGTGGCTAATGACCTAATCCTTGTAGAGCTGGATGGTGAGCAACGTTCTTATTTGGTGTAAGTGATATGTTGAAAGTGTAACATTCATATAAAGCGTTCCCAGAGTGAATTTTACAATACAGGTACTATTCGCGAATTTTAGGAAGTACATTTACACATGTGAATACAGACACACAAACAAACAACACACTACCTAATGCTGAAAAGGAAGGCATTACGATTCTTAATGTCCCCCATTGTATAGGAAAGGAAAATAAGGTTTAGAGCAGTTAAATAAATTTACACAGAAATAATCCTGTAAACAAGGCCTTTGCCTCCATATGCCATTTCTATTAGACCATAAGTGGCAAAAACATGCTTCGTAAGAGAGGGTTGCTTTACATGTCTGTGAATTAAATATATTTTCTCAGTTTATAGTGTTATTTTAGAAGTGACAGTTCAAAAATAAGCAGGAAGGGATGGGATCCCCTGGACAAGATGGTGGAATAAAAGGACCTGAGCATAACTCCGCTCACAAAAACACCAAAATTACAACTCACTGCTGAACAACCATCGACAAAAAAGGTCTGGAACTTACCAAAACAGATATTTCACTTACAAAGACAAAGAAGAAGCCACAATGAGATGGTAGGAGGGGCGCATTCGCAATATGATCAAATCCCATATTCATTTGTGTGGGCAACCCACAAACTGGAAAATAATTATATTGCAGAGGTTCTCCCACTGAAGTGAGAGGTCTGAGCCCCATGTCAGGCTTCTCTGTCTGGGGGTCTGACATCAGGAGGAGGAGCCCCCAAAGCATTTGGCTTTGAAGGTCAGCAGTGCTTGATAACAGGAACTCCACAGGACTGGGGGAAACAGAAACACCACTCTTAGAGGGCACACATAAGATTTCGTGTGCACCAGGGACCCACGGGAAAAACCAGTGATTTCATAGGAGCCTGGGCCAGACCTATCTGCTGGTCTTGGGAGGTCTCCTAGAGAGGCAGGTGGCTTCTGTGGCTCACTGTGGGGACAAGGACATTAGTGGCAGAGTTACTGGGGGGAACTCATTACTGTGATCTGACCTGGAGGCTGCCTTTGACTCCAAGACCTGGCCCCAACAGCCGAAGGCTCTAGGCTTGGGAACACAGCCCCATCCATCAGCAGACAGGCTGATTAAAGTCTTTCTGAGCCCACAGTCACCTATAAACACACCCCTTAACATGGCCCTGCCCACCAGAGAAAGAAAAATGAAGCTGGAATCAGGTTCCCCAACTTCAGACTATACTACAAAGCTATAGTCATCAAAACAGTATGGTACTAGCACAAAAACAGAAATATAGATCAATAGAACAGGATAGTCCAGAAATAAACCCACACACCTATGGTCAATTAATCTATGACAAAGGAGGAAAGGATATACAATGGAGAAAACACAGTCTCTTCAATAAGTGGTGCTAGGAACACTGGACAGCTTCATGTAAAAGAATGAAATTATTACATTCTCTAACACCATACACAAAAATAAATTCAAAATGGATTAAAGACCTCAATGTAAGACTGGACACTATAAAACTCTTAGAGGAAAACATAGGCAGAACTCTTTTTGACAAAACCACAGCAATATCTTTTTTGATCTACCTCTTAGAGTACTAAAAAGCAAAAATAAACAAATGGGACCTAATCAAACTTATAAGCTTTTGCACAGCAAAGGAAACCATAAACAAAAAGACAACCTACAGAATGGGAGAAAATATTTGCAAATGATGCAACCAAAAAGGAATTAATCTCTAAAATATACAAAGAGCTCATGCAGCTCAATAGCAAAAAAACAAACAACCCAATAAAAAAATGGGCAGAAGACCTAAGTGGACATTTCTCCAAAGACAACATACAGATGGCCAAAAAGCACATGAAAATCTGCTCAACATCACTAATTATTAGAGAACTGCAAATTGAAACTACAATGAGTTATCACCTCATAATGGTCAGAATGACCATCATCAAAAAATCTACAAACAATAAATGCTGGAGAGGGTGTGGAGAAAAGGGAACCCTCCTACACTGTTGGTGGAAATGTAAATTGGTACAGCCACTATGGATCACAGTATGGAGGTTCCTTAAGAAACTAAAAATAGAGCTGCCATATGATCCGGCAATCCCACTCCTGGGCATAGATCTGGAGAAAACCATACTTTGAAAAGATACATGCACCGCAATGTTCACTGCAGCACTATTTACAATAGCCAGGACATGGAAGCAACCTAGATGTCCATCAGCAGATGAATGGATAAAGACGATGTGGTACATACATACAATGGAATATTATCCAGCCATGAAAAAGAATGAAATAATGCCATTTGCAACAACATGGATGGATCTAGAGATTATCATACTGCGTGAAGTAAGTCAGACAGAGAGAGACAATTATAATATGATACTATTTATGTGTGGAACCTAAAAAAATGGTACAAATGAACTTATTTACAAAGTCTGTAAGAAACAGACTTACAGACTTAGAAAGCAAATTTATGGTTATCAAAGAGGAAAGGTGTGGGGGAGGGATAAATTAGGAGGTTGGGATTAACATATACACACTACTATACATAAAACAGATTACTAATAAGGACTTACTATATAGCACAGGGAACTCTACACAGTACTCTGTAATAACCTATGTGGGAAAAGAATCTGTATATGTATAAATAAATCAATTTCCTGTACACCTGAAACTAACAACACTGTAAATCAAATATACTCCAATATAAAGTTTAAAAAAAGAAATATAAATAAAGTAAGTAGGAATGATTTGGAATAAAGTTAACTTTGGCCAGAACTATTCATTGCAATATAAAATGTATTATCATTTAATATGATTGCTACATTCCTTGAAAATTGATTGGCTGTATTAGATTTATTTATTGTGCCAATGACTCTCCTTTATTTACTATTTACAAATTATAAATGTGCACTTATGTTAAAATAATTTCATGAAAATTAAATAAGTCTATAATCCATTTTCTGACAGCTTGGGGCCAAATGAACCAAAACCATTCCAAATATGTGGGATAAATAAATAAAGACTTTAAAGAGCCTAATACTAGTTCTGGTCAAGCTTTATTACCAAATGAATTAAGATTAGTTTGGGATCCGCAGACAAATAAGCAAAACATAAACAAAATAATTATTAAAAATGTGATTTGTAAAGATCTGGGGATGACAGATGACATAATAGATTTTAGACTTACAATGATGTATAAAAACAGTACCAGAGCTAATAATAATAAAAACAATGAGTAATATGGTCTGTGATATTACTGAAGGAACAATGTTCTTTTAAGAAGCGGGTCAGTGTTGTTCTAAAGAATGAAAATTTCTCAATATTAGCATAATTTTGCTCATTTACTTGATTGAATATCATGACTAAGTAATAAATGATACTGATGATCATACTAATAAAATATATTTATTGAAGGCTAAGTGTCAAGTAGCTAATTTAGTAGAAATAGCTAATAGTAGCAGTCACATTATATAAATGGAAAAAGAGTATCTTGGAGATATTAAGCAAGGTAACATACCTGGTAAGCATTGGAGCCAAAGTATAACCCAAATAGTCTGGCTTTGGCACAGCCTGAAATAGCTAAGCTCTAATGCATAAAGTTCTCAGGTGTATATAAAATGTGACTTGAGTTTCTGTTTTACACTATTTGGATTCAACTCTACAAGTAGCAATGGGAGATAATGTTCTCTGAACAGCTCTTTAAAAAGTCTTTTTACATAAACCTTTAATAGATTTTAATAATGTTATTTATATATTTATAATGACAACAAAAGAGTATTTTCATAGAGACTCATATTAGAAATAGATTAGATAAACAGATAAAACTTACCATAATGCAAGTGTGCCTGTGTATTTCTTTAATCACTGGTATGTCTGCCCATATTTCATCTGTATTTGTTTTGTATAGTATTTGTTTTCAATTGAAAAGTAGAAGGACAGAATTGCCCACAGCTTGAATTATGTTAAGTCACAGAAGTGCTTTTAACTTTTTAGTATATATTTAATGAATATGTGAGTCTTTGTCAAGTATTTTTAGGGTTCTTCAGACAAAATTATCAATAAGAAATTTTGCCTGCCCTCAATAAGATAAATTTCTAAGTTTATTATTACAAGTTTTAAAAATTATATTCTAAATTCACCTGTATTACATTTTGGAATTTATAATTTTTATTAAAATAAACATGGGCATAACTAAAAGAACAATTTTTTAAAAACTAAGTATTATTTTAAGCTAACTTCAACCCTGTAAGGCAGGTCTTATGATCATGATATTGAGATAGGGAAAATTGATATTTAAGATATAGTACGTTTCCCAAAAGTGTATAGATGGTATAATAGCAAAATATGGTTTTAAACTGATGAATCTTTGATTGCAAACTGTTAGGTTTTCTAGTATGAAGCACAGCATTACAACAACAAAACTCCAAAACCTGCAAATCAATTGGGCAAACCAGCCTTTATAGTTGTGCCTATCTATGGAACAAACAACTACCCCTTGTCTTATAAATCCAACTATTTTTTGTATTTCATTGATTCTTCCCCTTTAAGGTATCATTATAAAAGAAATTGTGTTTAGATTTTTACAGCTAAATCCCCAATTTTATACACACACACACACACACACACACATACACACTAGTCGCTGAAGGCAAAATTATTTCTGTAACAAATGTGTGCATTTTTTGGTCCCTTTCAGTACATTGTATACATGAATTGTGTATAGAGCACAAGGATCCAATGTATATTGTTTGCAGTGTGATCATGTCTTAATATTCCTTTCCTATTTTGCACTCTGTCTCCTTTGCTTCTCAGAAATCAGTAGTGTGATGGAATGGTTTAAAATATTCACAAAGTTGTCAGTGTTTGAATCAGATGTAATAATGCTGTTAGTGATATCAGGATACTTTTGTTTTTCAAAATGAAAGAGATTTACTATTTTGCCTGATTGTAAAACTAATGCACATTCCTTGAAAAAATTCTATAGGAAAACAGAAAAGTGAAATAAGTAAAATTTAAAACAATCAACAACAGCAATTGTAACAGCTTAGGAAAAACCACTTTTAGAATTTTGAAAGACATCCTTTAGGATGTCTGCATTTCTCTTTTTCTCTGACATGTGTTGTTGTTTGTCTTACCAGTGGAACTAAGAGAACAAAATTTCAACCTTCCCATTAATTCCTCTAAAGAAGTTCTTTAGCCAGTTTTTTTTGGGGGGTGTAAGTCAAATGAAGACAAATTTTCTGTTTTCCTTCATCTTAGAATGTCTAATTTTCATCTTAATTTCTGAAGAATGTTTTCACTGGGTATAAGATTCTGGCATGACATTTCTTTTAGCACCTGAAAAATGTTCTGTCATTTTTTTTCTGGCCTCCATGGTTTCTGATGAGAAATCTGCTGTCATTAAAATTGTTTTTCCTCACGGGAAATTTCTACTCTCACTTTTTTTAAGATTTTTTCTTTTTCTTAGTTTTCAGAAGTTTGATTATGATGTGTCTTGATGTGGATTTCTTTGGGTATCCTGTTTGAGTTTTCTTTGATTTTTGAATCTCTAGATATCTATAATTTGACAAATGTGGGAACTTCCAGCTATTATTTTTTTGAATACTTTTTCAGCCCTGTCATTTGTGTCCTTTCCTGGGATGCCAATGAATGAATGCTAGAATTTTTAAATAGTCCTGCAGACCTCTTAAGCTTTGCTGCCACTGCTGACCTCTCATACATTTCTCTGCTAAGGGACCATACAGTTGCTAATACTGCACACCCCAGCTCCTGGAGTCACCACATCACCATGCATATCTGGATCTGGAGCCACCATACACTCCTATACTTGGCAAATCTCATGTCACTACGCCCAGTGTTACTGTGAACATTTGTGCTCCTCCCTCTTCCCCACAGTTAGCACCATCATGCTCCCTTTATCCCCAAATGAAAATCTTCCCTTACTGAAGCCAGTCTATGAGGTTTGGCAGAGGTGACTGCTGTTTTAAATGCTCACACAGCAACACAAAAATAGAATACAACAATCAGGAAACATTACAAAAGCAAAGGCAGATTACTTTCAGTAATCTACCATAAATATTGATCCATTAATTGCCTGATAAATAATTCAAAATAATTGTTCTAAAGAAGTTCAACAATCTTTAAGGAAACACAGATAATTTTCTTATTTTGAAAAATTAATACAAGAATGAATGAGAATTTAAAAAAAGAGAGAACATAAGAACTAAACGAATTCTGGAGGTAAAGAACACAATGACTGAATAAAAAGATATAAGAGAGCTTCAGCAACTGACTTGATTAAGCAGACAAACAAATCAACAAATTTGAAGTTAGGTGACTTGAAATTACTCAGAGGAGATAAAAGAAGAAAGAGTGAAGGTAGCCTACAAGATACATGGGACACTTTTAAGCAAGACATGTTGCAGTATGGGCATTCCAGAAAAAGAAAGAAAGGGACAGAAAGCTTATTTAAATAAAAGAGAACTATCCAAACTGTGGGAGGGAAATAGATATCCAGTCTTAAATATCCAAAAGTTGCCATAAAAGGTTGAACATAGAGTTCTGCACCAAAATATTATAATTACTTTGTCAAAAGTCAAGGATAAAAATTTTGAAAGGAGCAACAGAAAAGCAATTCATCACAAACAAGGAAAACTATATAAGTTTATCAGTAGTTTTCTCAACATTACATTTGCAGGCCAGGAGAGAGTAGAAAAATATATTCAAAGAAAAAAAAATATGCCAACCAGGAATACTATAACCTACAAAACTATCTTTAACAGTGAAGGGATATAATGCTTTCCTAGACAAACAAAATCTGAGGGAATTTGTCACCACCGGACATGCCTTAAATGAAATGCTTAAGGGAGTTCTTCAAATAGAATTAAAAATATGCTAAACAGCAACTTAAAAGCATGTGAAAATATAAATCTCACTGGTAATGTTAAATATTTAGTAAAATACAGAGTAAAGTAAGAGTGTAATGGTGGTGTGCAAATTACCCATAACCCTAATAAATATAAAAGTTAAAAATAGTAATAATAACCACAACCACAAAAATATATAACAGATTCACAATATTAAAAGAAATAAGCTCTGACTTTTAGAAAAGAAAGTACATGTGTGGGGAGGGCAACAGTGTAGAGTTTTTCTATGCAATTAGACTTAAATTCTTATCAAATTGAAATTGATGATCATAACGACAAAGATTTATACAAGCTTCATGGTCTATACAAAGATGAAACCTCTAGTAGATACGTGAACGGTAAAATAATGAAACCAAATCCTTACCAAGAAAACATCAAATAACAAAAGACAACAAAAATGGAAGAGAACAAAAGAACTACAAAGGAGAAAAAAGAAAATTGCAATTGTAAGTTCTTAGCAATAGTTACCTTAACCATAAATGGATTTAACCATAACTTAGCAATAGTTACCTTAACCATAAATCAAAAAGCATAGAGTGACTGAATGAATTAAAAAAGACAAGATCCAGTGATATGTTGTCTACAAGAGACTAACTTTACATATAAATACACATAGTGAAGAGATATAAAAATATATTTCAGGCATATGGTAACCAAAAGGATAGGGATGGCTACACCTATACCAGAAACAATAGGCTTTAAGTCAAAAACTGTCACTAGAGAAGAATGTTCTAGAAGAATAACGTTTTAGAAGAATGTCACTACATAAAGTCCTAACAATTGTAAACATACCCAACTTCAGAGCACACAAAAATATATATCAAACATTGACATATCTGAAGAGAGAAATTGAGAGCAATACAGCTATAGTAGGAAACTTCAATATCCTACTTTCAATAATGGATAGAATATCCAGCCAGAAAATCAATAAGGAAGCAACTGACCTGAGCAACACTATAGAAAAAAATGGGCCTAACAGATACATACAGAACTTTCCACCCAAATCTGCAAAATACACTTTCTCCCCAAGCACACAGAATATTCTACAAGATAGATCACATGTTAGATTGTAAAATAAGTCTTAACAAATTTAAGAATGAAATAATAACAAGTATCTTTCAGATTAAAATGGAATGAAATGATAAATCAGTAACAGAAAGGAAACATGAAAATTCACAAAAATGTGGAAAAAACACATCATGCACAACCATTGGGTAAAAGAGGAAATAAATTTTTAAAATACCTAGACATAAATGAACATGAAAATATAATTAATCATAACTTATGAGGTACAGCAAAAGCATTACTAAGAGGAAATTATAGTGTTAAAAACCCATATTATAAAAAAAGAAAGATCTCAAACAACCTAACTTTACAATTTAAGGAAGTAAAAAAACAAAATCCAAAGTTAGCAGAAGGGAAGAAATAATAAAGATTAGAGCCAAAATAAACAAGCAACTAGGAAATTGTTAAAATGTACATACTACCCAAAGTGATCCATAGGTGTAATACAGTCAATATCAAAATCTCAAGCACATTCTTTAAAGAAATTTAAAAAAATCCTGAAATTCATATGGAACCATAATGTACTCCAAATAACCAAAGCAATCTTGAGCAAGAACAACAAAGCTGGTAACATCACACTTTGTGGTTTCAAATGAAAATATGAAGCTATAGTCAAAACAGTATTGTACAGGCATAAAAAGACATACAACCAAATGGAGCAGAATAGACAGCCCAGTTAAATCCATGCTTTTGTTGTCAACTGATCTTCAACAAGGGTGTCAAGAACAGATAATGGGGAAAGGATCATCTCTTCAATAAATGGTGCTGAGAAAACTGGTTAACCACATGCAGAAAAGTGAAATTGGACCCTTATCTTACACCATATACAAAAATCAACTCAAAATGGATGAAAGACTTAAACATAAGATGTGAAACCATAAAATTACTATAACAGAAATTTCCTCTGCTCAACATCACTAATTATTAGAGAAATGCAAATCAAACCTACAATGAGGTATTATCTCACACCAGTCAAATGGCCATCATCAAAAAATCTACAAACAATAAATGCTGGAGAGGGTGTGGAGAAAAGGGAACCCTCTTGCACTGTTGGTGGGGATGTAAATTGATACAGCCACTATGGAAAACCGTATGGAGGTTCCTTAAAAAACTAAAAATAGAACTATCATACGATCCAGGATTGCCACTACTGGGCATATACCCTGAGAAAACCATAATTCAAAAAGACACATGCACCCCAATGTTCACTGCAGCACTATTTACAATAGCCAGGACATGGAAACAACCTAAATGCCCATTGACAGATGAATGGGTTAAGAAGATGTGGTACATACACAATGGAATATTACTCAGCCATTAAAAGGAACAAAATTCTGTCATTTGTAGAGACATGGGTGGACCTAGGGACTGTCATATAGACTGAAGTAAGTCAGAAAGAGAAAAACACATATCATATATTAATGCATATATGTGGAATCTAGAAAAATGGTATAGATGATCTTATTTGCAAAACATAAATAGAGACACAGATGTAGAGAACAAATGTATGGATACAAAGCAGGGGGCAGTGGGAGGAATCGGGAGATTGATATTGATACATATACACTATTGATACTATGTATAAAATAGACAACTAATGAGAACATACTGTATGGCACAGGGAACCCTAGTTAATGCACTGTGGTGACCTAAATGGGAAGGAAATCCAAAAAAGAGGGGATACATGTATATGTATAGCTGATTCATTTTGCTGAATAGTAGAAACTAACACAACATTGTAAAGCAACTATACTCCAATAAAAATTAATTAAAAAATAAAAATAAAAACTCAGGAAAAAAGAAAACAGATTCCTTGACATTGGCCTGGACAATGATTTTTTGGATATGACACCAAAAGCACAACAAAAACAAAAACAGACAAGTGGGATTGCATCAAACTGAAAAGTTTCTGCACAATGAAGGAAACTATCAATAAAATGAAAAAACAACCTACCAAATGGGAGAAAAAATTGCAATTCATATATCTGATAAGGCGTTAGCACCCAAAATATGAGGAATTCATACAATTCTATAGCAAAAAGTTCCCAATTAAAAAAAAAGATCAAGGGACTCTCAATAGACATTTCTACAAAGAGAACATTCAAATGGCCAACAGTTAAATGAAATGGTGTTAAACATCACTAATCAATAGGGAGATGCAAATCAAACCACAATGTGGTATCACTTCACACCTGTTAGAATGTCTATTGCAAAAAAAGACAAAAGATGGCAGGTTGCAAGGTTGTGGAAAAAAGGGAACCATTGTACACTCTTGGTAAGAATGTAAATTGGCACAACCATTGTGGAAAACAGTATGAAGGTTCCTCAAAAAATTAAAAATATAACTACTTAAGATCCAAAAATCCCACTTCTAGGTGTATATCAAAAGGAAATGAAATCACTATGTCTAAGAAATATCTGCACTCCTCAATTCACAGCAGCATTATTTACAATAGCCAGGATATGGAAACAACCCCAAAATCTGTTGACAGATGAGTGGATAAAATAAATATATGTGGGACACACCCATGGAAATAATATTCAGTCTTATAAAAAGGGATGAAATCCTACTATTGCAATAACATGAATGAACCTGGAGGACATTATGCTAAGTGAAATAGGCCAGACACAGAAAGAAATACTGCATGATCTCATAAGTGGAATCTAAAGTAGTTAAACTCTGGACTTCCCTGGTGGCACAGTGGATAAGACTCGGTGCTCCCAGTGCAGGGGGCCCAGGTTAGATCCCTGGTCAGGGAACTAGATCCCACGTGCATACAGCAATTGAGAGTTTGCATGCCACAACTAAGAGTTTGCATGCCACAACTAAGGAGCTGGCAAGCTGCAACTAAGGAACCTGCCTGCCACAACTAATACCCAGCACAACCAAAAAAATAAATAATTAAAAATAAATAAATAGTCAAACTGGTAGAAGCAGAGAGTAGAATGGTGGTTGCTGGGGGGAGGGGAGAGGGTGAAATGAGGAGCATTTGTCAAAGGCTACAAAGTTTTTATTTATGCCAGATGAATGAGTTCTGGAGATCTAATGTTCTGGAGTCATACCAATATGACTGTGGTTAACAATACTGTATTATATACTTGAAATTCGCTTAAAGGATAGATTTTATGTGTTCTCACCACCACCAAAAAAAAAGTGAAGATAAGTATGTGAAGTGAAGTGATGGATAAGTTTATTAGCTTGATTGTGGTGATTATTTCACTATGGGTACACATGTCAAACCATTAAGTTGTACACCTGAAATATATAAAAATTTTATTTGCCAGTTATACCTCAATAAAGCTGAAAAAATACGTTTGTTTTTATTTTAACATAGACTTTGTAGCTGTTGAGTTATTGACCATTTCATGTCTAAAGTAGATAAGAAAAAACAATAGAAGCAGAATTATTGAAATGACAGAACCAACACAAGGTTATCTTTAATGTGAAAAACAGTAGAATATTAAACTTACTAGATTTAATAAAATGTGATTTACTATCAAAAGAAGGAAAGAATTTATATGTTAGTTTGAAAAATATAGTAAAATTTCATAAATTGAAAGTTAATATTTATTGGGTACTTAGTGCCAGGTACTCTATTGAGGGTGTTATATGCATTATATTGTTTTATCCTAATACTGGAAATTAGAGTTTAATTTTTCTCTTACCGAAGTGAGGAATATGAGACCTAGATTTGTTCAATAACTTGCTCAATGTCTCACACTTAGTGAATCAGGAGTTAATTGCTGAGATCCTGACTCTAGTATCAGCACTGTTAACTGCTACACTATCAGTCTGACGGCACTTAATCAGTCAAAGGATATTCTACAATGTGGTGGCTTAGAAATAATAAACTGAACAACCTCAATGATCATTTTGATATACTTACAGTTGATAATAACCAATGGTAACTAACACAGATATACCAATAATGATTCCTTCTATACTGTGATCACAGACCTCTTCCAAGGATCATTGTAAGGATCATATGATTTATTGCATAAATACTTTGAAGAGCTCTATCAAAACAGTGTTGAAGATCAATCCCTCTCCAACTTCTCGCTCCAAAAGAAATCCATGCCAATTCAGGGGGAGTCCATTTTTCCAGTTCATCAGAACACAAAGCCAGTAGTCATGTTATGTTCCCTTGTTTCTTTCACGGCCCACATCACATTATCATCAAACTTCAGTCATTTCTATATTCACTATATATCTATAATATGATCACCTTTCACCAATTCCATTGTTGCCATCATGATCCAAGCCATCACTATCATCTTTCACCTGGATTATGCCAAAAGTCAGCTGTTCTCCCTGCTTTTGTAAGTACTGTTAAACAGCTCTGTGTCATCCCGGTGAGTCATATCATGCCAATCTGCTCAAAATAGATCTATAAGCTACCAAGGTTTTCAGGTGATTGGGAAAATTAGCTCCCCAGACAATTTTTTATAAACAGTTGGCAACTCCAATTTAAAGTTTGGTCTGGCACCAAACATTCTGAATATTCCTCCACAGGAAACATCTTCTCACATGTTCCATAAGAAAGAAGAATAACAGAAAAGAGTGGTCCCAAAGGAGTAGAACATTTTTATACTAAGGGCTCAGAAGAACTTTGGTGCTAGAATAATTCTTGGGGGGGATAATGGGAAGATCGGTGGACCTATTCCTTGTTTTCTCTTGTTGAAATTTGGCCTGTGTGAATTTCTGTTGTCCCTTAAAACATGTCTGTTCTTTAACAATGAGTCCTTGGAACTAGTCCACAGTCTTGGAACATGACAGGTAGATGGATTAACGTGGTATAATGTCACCCTCATTGTCAATGACTGGGGCATCCAAGTTGATCAATAAATACTATAGTTAATATTTATTGAATGCTTCAAAAAAATTTTATATAGTACTTCATTTAATTCTTACAACCACCATATGAACTACAGAGTATTTTCATCCTACTTTATACTCAATAAGACTGATTATATATATCGCATATATAATGATTTTCATATGTGTGTATGTATATTATTTACATATATAAATTTTGTGCTGTCACAGAGCCAATAAGAGCTGGACACAGTTTTCGAACCAGATAGCTGGCCTTGGGGGGATTTGTATATAAAATCAACACCATGAAACTTTCTATATTACTGTTTAGAAAGGTGGCCGGGGGAGGAGGTGAAAAGGTAGTCACACGAGAGTTTGTAGTCTTTTTGTAGGTAATGAAGTGGTTACTTGTAGATTTAGGAAAATTAATAAAATAATCAAGTTTTTATATTAGATTGTAGGAAACTATGATAATGGATTTAAAAGTGACAAAAACTAATAGGAAAACCAATTAGAAAGCTGTTGCAATATTATGCATGAAAAAAGTGATGATTAAAGAAATGTCTAGAAGGTAAAATGGATTTTAAAATTGATTACATAAGCAGAGGTTAAGTTAATGGGTGGAGTCAAGAATGATCCTGCATATGTGCGTAGGGGAACAGCATCTATGATAGAGACCAGAGGAGCAGCATTATGTTTAGAGAAATGATTGTTAGTTCCAATACAGACAGAGTCTGAGATGCCCTTATGACAAAATCAAGTGGCATGAAGTAACCAGTAGTAGGGTGAGATCCATACAATATCTTCTAAAACTAAAAATGGCTGTTCATCAAGCCTAGTAGATGGACCAGAATTAAACACAATACAAGTCAACTTTCAGCCTAGACATCTATTCAAAAAAGCATGAAACTATATATATAGGCATTTGTCAACCCATTAAAATCTATTAGCTATAACCCCTTTCAACCATCTCACTTTTAAGAACAGTCACACAAATAGGACCACCGCTGCTTGCTAACATAGCTTCCTATGAAATATTGCTTGGACCACCACTGCCAAAATTATAATTTTAATTATTCTGGTATGTGCTTTGTGGCTAAATAAAAACCACTCCTGCCAAATATAACTTCTAATTTATATATTATTTCTTTAGATACATTATTAAAGTTTTTGGTCATTTTGGTCACTTTTCTTGGTTGAAAGCTATGTTTCACTCCCTAAGATAATTAAGCATATTTAAACTCAGATTTTTAATATATTTCTTTCACAGGGTTACTCTCAGAAAGAAATTTCATTCATATCATTTCCTAGATCTCGATGCTTGTGTGTTAGGATGGGAGAGGATATTTAAATGTAGCCTTCAACAATTGAGAGCAGTTACCAAATTATTGCTTTGGAAATAACTAGGTATAAGAATTCAGCAAGCAGAATAAAGCTCTGGGACAGAAATGAGATTTGTTTAGTAAGAACTGTACTCTAGACAGGTGATGTCAGCAAGATGGAGGGCTAGGAGATCCCAGTGCTTATCATGCCCACAAAAAAATAACAACAGAAACAATAAACACATAACTACAAACTGAAGAAAATATATAGCTCAGGGAAAACTTTGGACTACAAAGAAAACCCAGCAAAAGCCCTGCAGAGATCAAGGGTCAAGGATGGTCTCAAAAAAGAGTACAGGAAGCATATTATCTGCATTCCCCTTATTCTCCAGTCAAGGGCAGCTCAGCAACAGGTGGAATCACTTCATATGAATTTCACCCCATGGTAAAAGGAGAGCACAAGAACCCTAGCAAGACTCATCACTGTGGGCATCTGAAGCCCTTGCTACAGAGGTATTCCGCAGTCCTCCTCAATGCTGATCCCAACTGATACAGCTGCCACGAAGTTTATCTGGCCCCCCACCCCCCAACCTTAATGCATCTATTCCTCAGGGCTGGAGATGTTGCTGCACTAAGACATGCTTACAGGGGCCCCAGTCACTGATGTACCCCACTTTCTGGGATCAGGATGCCACAGCAGTTAACTATATATGGGACTAGAGTTACTGCTGCCTTGATTACTGTCCCTAGATCCCAGGTAGTGGTTCTGACCTATCATTGAAGGGGGCAAGCTGCCACTGCCCCGAACTCCACCCCCATTCCAGGTAATGGTTCTGAACCATTGTTGCCAGGGTTGCTGCCCTGAACCCTACCCCAGGAGTCCCAGGTCACAGCTCTGACCCTCACTGCTAGAGCTATACTGTCACTGCTCTGAGCCCAGTTCCCCAGGTCCTGAAAGATGGTTTTAACAGACCACAACTGCAGTCATGCTTCTGCTGTCCCATGACTGACCTCTGGGGCTACAGTTGTGACTTTGACCTATTATCCCTATGCCGTGCTGCTACTGTACCCTGCACCATGGGACCAAGCCACCACTTCACCCTGTCATCCCAGAACTCATGCCTCTGCTGCTATCTCCTTCTCCCTTTCCCTAGAGTTACTAAGTTAAGCCTGAAACCCAGGCCCTTGTTCCATGAGAGATTTGCACACTCCAACACCTTAGACCCCAGTGCCACAGCTTCAACAAGTGCAGTTGTGTCCCAGAACCGAGGCACTGTTGTAGTTCTGCATGTACCTGATCCCAGATTCATGTTCCTACTGCTCTGTCAGTATAACAGACCAGGTGATGAGAAAAATCCACTCAGCTAGAACTCCCCTCCCATGGGCCAAAAGAAGAACAGGAAAACCCCAGGAGCCTTTGCCTCCAAGGATCCCAACAGTTCTACCCTCCACTGTCATCCACAGGACCTCTGCAGTCTTGGTCACAAAAGGCCCCTGCAGATTTTGCTGACATTGATCTCAGCTGACAGAGCTGCACAGAAATATGCCACTGTCTTCTCAGGAAATTAACATGCTGCATTCCACCCAGCCAGTGCCCTTGCAGCCACCCTCAGGTGAAGATATTTTTCCACGAAAACCAGTCTGAAATGCTGGAAGAGGTGACTTTACCCTCACATGGGCAGACAACAATGCAAAGCTATCAGTAACATTAAAAAGCAAAGAAATATCCTGGCTATTGTAAATAGAGCTGCAATGAACATTGTGGTACATGACTCTTTTTGAATTATGGGTGACCACCTAGAGGGGTGGGATAGGGAGAGTGGGAGGGAGGGAGACACAAGAGGGAAGAGATATGGGGATATATGTGTATGTATAGCTGATTCACTTTGTTATAAAGCAGAAACTAACACACCATTGGAAAGCAATTATACCCAAATAAAGATGTTAAAAAAAAAAAAGCAAAGAAATAGGACACCAATAAAAGAATTCTCCACTAACTGACCCCCAAAGAAATAGACTTCTGAGTTATCTGATATTTTAAGAAGGCTCAGTCAAAGTCAAGAGAAAACAAACTCAGTGAACTCAGGAAAACAATACATGAACAAAATGAGAAGTTCAACAAAGAGAAATCATAAAATAGAATGAAAAAAATACTGAGCTGAAGAATTTAATGAATGAGATGAAAAATACAACAGAAAACTTCAAGAGCTGGCCCAATCAGGCAGACGAAAGAACCTGTGAATTTGAAGACAGATCTCTTGATATTACCCAGTTAGAGAAGAAAACTAGAATAAAAATAATGAAGAAGTCTATATGAATTATATGATACCATCAAGCAAAACGATATATTATTGATACAGCAGAAGGAGAAAAGAGGGAGAAAGAGACAGAAAACTTGTTCAAAGAAATAATAGCTGAAAACGTCCTAAATCTGGAGAGAAATATGTCATTCATATACATGAACTTCAAATATCCCTAAACAGATTTAACCTCAAGAGATCTTCAATGAGATGCCTTACAATCAATCTCTCAAAAATCAAAGCCAAAGAGAATTTTGAGATCAGCAAGAGAAAAAAGACTCATTACATACAATAAAATTCCATTAAGGCTATCAGCAGATTTCTCAGTGGAAAACTTACAGGCCCAGAGAGTGTATAATGATATATTCAAAGTGCTAAAAGAAAAAAAAAAAGGCCAACCAAGAACACTTTACTCAGCAACATTGCCCTTCAGAAGTGATGACTAGATAGACTTTCCCAGATAAACAAAAGCTGAGGGAGTTAATCACATCACAACGCTAGAACTGCTTTAAAAGAAATGGTAAAGGGAGTTCTTCAGTCTGAAATGAAAGGACACTAAGTAATAACATGAAAAGATATGAAACTATAAAATTCACTGGTGAAGTAAAATCAAAATACTCTAATACTGCAGTGCCACTGTGTAAATCCCTGAACTCTAGCATATAGGTTAAGAGAAAAAAGTGTTGATAATAACTATAGCTACAATATTATATCAATGGATACACAATATAAAAAGGTGTAAATTAGGACATCAACATAAGTTGGGGGGGGTGGCAAGTAAATAGGGAGAACTTCATATGCAATTGAAGCTAGGTTATGAGCTTCACACAGTTATAGCTTTAAGATTTACTACGAAAGCCACATGGTAACCACAAAGTGAAAACCTTAAATAGATAAATGACAAAGAGAAAAAAATTCAAAATATACCAGCACAAAAAAAACCCACATCAATTCACAAATAAAGCAAGAGAGAAAGAACACAACAAAGAACTACAAAACTATCAGAAAACAATTCTTTAAAATGGTGATAGTAAGTCCTACCTCTCTATTCTAAATGTAAAGGGCTTAAATTCTCCAGTTAAAAAACATAATAGCTAAATGGATAAAAAAGCAAAATCCAACTATATGCTGCCAACAAGTGACTCACTTAAGCTTTAAGGACACTCATAGGATGAAAGTGAAGGAATGGAAAAAGATACTCCATACAAATGGAAACCAAGAGGGTAGAGGTTGCTATACTTATGTGAGACAAACAGACTAAGTCAAAAACTATAATTAGAAAAAAAGAAGGTCATTACATAATGATAAAGGGCTCAAGTCATCAGGAAGACATAACAACTGTAAACATATGAACACATAATATTGGAACACCTAAATATATTAAATAATTATTAACAGATCTGAAGGGAGAAACAGACAATGATACAATAAGAGAAAAGGACTTCAATATCTCACTTTCAACAGTGTATAGATCATCCAGCTGGCAAAATCAACAAGGAGATAAGAGACTAGAATTACATTATGGATAAAATGGATCTAACAGATACATACAGAATATTTCATCCACCAGCAGCAGAATACACACTCTTCAAGTACACACAGAACATTTTCCAGTTCAGATCACATGATAGGTCACAAAACAAGTCTTAGCAAATTTAAGAAGATTAAAATCATGAGTATTTTTTGTGATCGCAACGCTATAAAACTAGAAATTAATAACAGGAAGAAAGCTAGGAAGGTCACAAATATGTGGAAATTAAACAACATACTCCTAAATAATCATTGAGTCAAAGAAGAAAAAAGGAAGTAAAGAAGTATCTAGAAAAAAAAATAGAAGCGCACATGAAAACCTATGGCAGCAGTCCCCAACCTTTTTGGCAACAGGGACCGGTTTTGTGGAAGACAGTTTTTCCACAGACCAGGGGGTGTGATGGTTCAGGCTGTAATGCAAGCAATGGGAGGGATGGTTCAAGGCTGTAATGCAAGCGATGGGGAGCAGCAGATGATGCTTCGTTCACCTGCCGCTCACCTCCTGCTATGCGGCCTGGTTCCTAACAGGCCACAGACCGGTACCAGTCTGCGGCCTAGGGGTTGGGGACCCCTGACCTATGGGATGCTGTAAAAGCAGATCTAAGAGGGAAGTTTATAGCAATAAGTGCCTACATTAAAAAATAAGAATGTTCTCAAATAAACAACCTCACTTTACACCTCAATGAACAAGGAAAAGAAGAACAAACTAAGCCTAAAGTGAGTAGAAGAAATAACAAAAAACAGGAGAGAACTAAATAAAACAGAGACCAGTAAAACAGTAGAAAAGATCATTGAAACTAAGAGGTAATTTTTTAAAAAAAACACTAAAATAATTTTAAAAAAGAGGATTCAAATTCAGAAATGAAGAGGACATGTTACAACTCATCCCACAGAAATACAAAGGATTATGAAAGACTACTATGAAAAATTATATGCCAACAAACTGAATAACCTAGAAGAACTGGATAAATTCCTCAAAACATACAACCTATGAAGACTGAGTCAGGAAGAAATAGAAAATCTGAATAGACCAGTAATGAATAAAAGTATTGAATCAGTAATCAAAACCTCCCAACACAGAAAATCCCAGGACCAGATGGTTCCACTTTTGAATTCTACCAAATATTTAAAGAATAACTAATGCCAATCATTT
The DNA here is from genome assembly GCF_964270905.1 of Leucopleurus acutus. NCBI lineage: Eukaryota > Metazoa > Chordata > Mammalia > Artiodactyla > Delphinidae > Leucopleurus > Leucopleurus acutus. Next base: position 58,703,746 of record NC_139159.1, read on the forward strand.
TCAAACACTCCAAAAAATTGAAACAGAAGGAGTACTCTCAAACTGATTTTACAAGTCCAACATTACAATGATAACAAAGCCAGATAAGGACACTACCAGAAAAGAAAAGTACACACCAATATCACTGATGAATATAAATGTAAAAATCTTCAATATTAGCTAACTGAATTCACCAGTACATTAAAAGGATAATTCATCATAATCAAGTGGCACTTATCACTGGCATAAAAGCATGGTTCAACTTACCCAAATCAATAAATATGAATATCACATTTATAGTATGAAAGGTAAGAATTATATGATCAACTTAATACATGCAGAGAAAGCATTTGACAACATACAACATCCTTTCATAATAAAAAACACTCAACAAATTGGGTATAGAATGATTGTTCCTTAGCATAATAAAGACCATATAAGACAAGCCCACAGGTAACATGATACTCAATGGTGAAAAGTTAGAAGCATTTCCTCTAAGATCCAGAATAAGGTAGGAATGTCCACTTTCACCATTTCTACTAAACATAGTACTGGAAGTCCTATCTGTAGCAATTAGGCAAGAAAAAGAAATACAATGTATGCATATTGGAAAGGAAGAAGTAAAATTATGTCTGTTTGCAGATGTCATAATCTTTATACAGACACCCTGAAGACTCCACCAAAGAACTGTTAGAATAAATGAATTCAGTAAAATTGCAGGATATAGCATCAACATACAGAAATAAGTTGTATTTGTATGCACAACACATAATTAATGGATCAAAATCCATTATTATGCTCAACATAACTAATCAATGTAATGAAACCACAAGGAGATATTATCTCACGCCTGTTAAGATGGTTATGATAAGAAGAGATAACAAATGTTGGCAAAGATGTAGTGAAAAGGAAACCCTTATATGTTGTTGGTGGGAATGTTAAACAGTACAACCATTATGGAAAACAATATGGTGGTTCCTTAAAAAATTAAAAATAGCACTACCATATGATCTAGCAATCCTACCCCTGGGTATGTATGAAGGAAATGAAATCAGTATCTCTAAGAGATATCTGCACACCCATGTTCATTACAGCATTATTTACAATAGCCAAGATATGGAAACAATCTAAATGTCCTTTATCAGGCAAATGGACCAAAAAATGTGATTTTATATGTACGTATGTGTATACACACACATACACACACACAATGAAAAATTATTAAGCCATGAGAAAGAAGGAAATCCTGCCTGTGTGACAATATGGATGAATCTGCAGGGCATTAGTCTAAATGAAATAAGCCAAAAAGAGAAAGACAGGGGCTTCCCTCGTGGTGCAGTGGTTGAGAGTCCACCTGCCGATGCAGGGGACATGGGTTTGTGCCCCGGTCTGGGAAGATCCCACATGCCGTGGAGCGGCTGGGCCCGTGAGCCATGGCCGCCGAGCCTGCATGTCCAGAGCCTGTGCTCCACAACGGGAGAGGCCACAACAGTGAGAGGCCCACGTACCACAAAAAAAAAAAAAAAAAAAGAGAGAAAGACAAATACTGTATGGTATTACATGTAGAAGCTAAAAAAAGAAAAAAAAACAGATTTAATAGAGACAGAGAATAGAATAGTGGTTGTCAGGGGCTGAGGGTAGGGGAAATGGGGTGAGGTAGATCAAAGGATACAAATTTTGAATTATAAAAAGAATAAGTTCTGAGGATCTGATGTATAGCATGGTAACAATGGTTAATAATATGACATTGTATACTTAAAGGTTGTTGAGAGTAGATCTTAAGCATTCTCACCGTTAAGGAAGTTACCTATGTTAACAATGTGAGGTAATGGATATATTAATTTCTTGACCTTGGTAATCATTCTACAATGTGTGTGTGTGTGTGTGTGTGTCTATAAAATCACTCTGTAGTTTAAAATTATATAATTATATTTGTTAATTATTCCTCAATAAAGTTAAAAAATTAAAAAAAAACATGAATATCAACCAGAATTTCAAGCTAAGAAAGCCAACCTATGCAAATCATGGTAAATTACTGAGAATTAAAGACCAAGAGAAAAATCCTTAAAAATAGAAAGCAGATATTTTACCTGCAAAAGATCAATGATAAGATCAAGAGTTCATTCTCAAAGAAATAATGGAATCCTTCAAATATCTACAAAGTGCTTTATAAATTACCTGCCAATCTAGATTATATGCCCAGTAAAAATATTTAAAATTGAAAGTAAAATACAGATATTTTTTCTAGCAAATAAACACTAAGATCATCAGCTAACTTACATTAAAGCAAATTCCAAAAGCTGTTCTTTAGGCAGTTCTTTAGGCAGATCGAAAATAATTCCAAATGGAATCATGGAGATATATGAAGGAATGAAGAACAATGCAAGGGATTAATGTTTGGCTAGATATAAGTAAGTATGAACTACATAAAACAATAAGAAAGAAATGCATTCTATACAATGATAATTTTAGTGTACAGTGGCCTCCAGACTGTTCCCACTCTAATCTATTCACAGAACTGTAAAACATGTTGGTTTATGGCATTTTATTTAAGTTATTCCAGTGGACCCTGATGTCCACAAGTTTTAGTTGGCCACGAAGATGAATCTGCCTTGTGCTTACCTCTCTGGTGTTTTCTCTTACTACTCCCTTCTCTCAAGTTATGAATTCTATTTCAAAGCACCCACCTTTCTTCAAAAGAGCAATGATATCTTAAGCCCTCTCTCATTTTCACGGGCTACACTTTTGCCTGTCTGTATAACTTCTCATTCTTTAAAACTCAGCTTTGATATTTATTCCAGTAAAACTGCCTTGGCCCAACTCCTGTCTATCGGTGATTTGTAAGTAGTTAGGGATGTGTGGGCCAGGCGAAAATTCTATGCGTTTACAACATGACCCTCTATACTTAGCTCTATCCGCTGACATCACATAATGAAGTATTACAATGTCTTCCTTCCTGTTATACTGTGAGAATTCTTGACTGCAAGGACTCAATGCTCTGTGGTGACCTAAATGGGAAGGAAATCCAAAAAAGAGGGGATATATGGATACATATAGCTGATTCACTTTGCTGTAGAGTAGAAACTAACACAACATGCAAAGCAATTATACTCCAATAAAAATTAATTTTAAAAAAGATTAACTGATTTCCTAAACTGTACCAACTAATGTGATTGGCATAAATCCTAACCTCTCAAGGGTAACAGTTTACAAAGGTTTAAAGTAAGTATAAATCTATCTATACTCATGTGTCATTAAAAGGTACAAGTTAAATGCTATGTGTGCTTACAAGATAGAAAAGTCAAATTTTGGACAGGATAAGGGGCAAGTCAATCTTGATCAGAAAAATATCACAAAAGAACATAATTAAAGGTTTTTTTTTCCTTTAAAGAATAGATAGGATTTCATAAGGCAAGGTGTTTGAAGAAGTTATTCTAAACTGAAGAATTAATGAGGCAAAGGAATGAAAGTGGAAAGCATGAAAGTTGTTTGGGAGCAATTGGTTGTGCTAAACAGCTACAATATTACATAAATGTGCAACAGAAGTGGGTAACAGACTGGAAAGGTCTGTTGAGGCCATTTTGTGGAATTATTTGAAAATCAGGCACATGGATTTGTGTTTGACCCTTGGATGTCAATTAAGGTGGTTGAACAGGATAAGGATTAAATCAGTATTTTGCTTAAGGAACATTGATCAACCATAGGATGAGTCAGAGTGTGGATGAGCCAGAGACAGGAACACCAATTAAGTAAAAGGCAACAGGCAGTAGGCTTGTGAGAGGATTAGGTCTCATTAAAATTAGAATGGAGTAATGAGGATGGAAAGGACAAGGTGGACTTGAGAGTTAGAGGATACTGGCAGAGACAAAATAGTTGATGTTGAAGTGTATTCCATATTTACTCCAATACAGAAATTTAGATAAAACACAGAAAATTAAGAGGTGAAAATTAGAATTACCTAATGGGAATTCACAGTGATGGTTTTACAACAGGTTTCCCCCCCACACAATTTTACTGAGATATAATTAACATATACATTGTATTATTTTAAGGTACACAACAAGTATTTTTGAAGCAAAGTGATTTTGTTTTGTTTTGTTTACAAATTTGCTGGGAGTTTTCTTTAACAAAGTATTACAGATTAAGTTGAATTCTCTTATGTTGCCCTCCCTTGTAATATTGCATTGTTATTATATAAATTAAGTATAAATTAAGTGTATATTCTGCTCACGATTTTTAAAATTTTCTACATATATATGAATATAGAAGATAAATATGTAATTTTTTAACATTTTCTTAATTTAAATTAAATCTTTGTTGTTCTGTAATTGTTTCCCAAAACTATATGTCATGTGCTCTATCTATATTGACATATATAAATTTAGTTAAGTTATTGTTAAATTTTGTATAGTTTAAGTATGTAACAATGTATTTTTTACTTCCTTACAAATAAATGTTTAGATTGATTTTTCTTTTTGTATTATTTAAAGGAACTTTTTATTTTGGAATAAATTTAGATTTACAGTAAAGTTGTAAAGATAGTTCAGAGTGTCACTGAATATCCCTCACCCCTGAATACTCCTTATTCGTTTAAATTTCACCTAATGTTATTCTGTTATATTACAGTGGTACATTTATTAAATCTTAGAAAACAACATTACTATTGTAAATTTAATTTTGAAAGCAAAATTATGTATATAGATATATATAGATTTATGACCCAACAATTCCATCTCTGATAGACAATCTATAGCCATCAAGCAGATGATAGCCGGTAGACAGGTACATAGCTAGGTATATGGAGGGATGGACAGATAAATAGATATATGTACACTTAACATTTTTTAAGACTGAATAATTGAAAATACAATGTACTAATATATCCCCTACAGAACCATTCCAATTGACTTTGGGAATAATGGGGAGTTTTGTTCTGTTCTTCAGAGAATATTCTTGTAAAATTACATGTTAAAAGCCTATGAACCAGAGTGGTCATTTTCACAAGGATATTGAAAATAATTTCTTTGTCTTTAACTGATATGGCCATGTCCTAGTCTAGGCATAATTAGATGTTTTTAATTGCATGACAATTGCCAGTTAAGATAAATATTGTTAATTGCTTTTAACAAAGAAAACAATGGATAGTGGGGATTTTGTTACACACACACACATACACACACACAAATGTTAGAAGAAACCCTAAAATTTTAAAAAGAGTTGGAAGAAACCTTGAGATCTACTCAATTCCACACTGTCTTTGCACAGAGAGGCAAACAAAGTACTAGTGATGGGAAGAGATTTTTCTCAGACCAAGCAGCTGATTAAGTGTATCAGCAGGGAGCTAAACCCACTTCCTCTGATTTTCAGTCCAAACCTTTTATTTCCACTGAAGGGTTTTGATTTGGGGTGGGTCATAGGGCTGAAATGAGGATGGAAATATAAAATAAATTAAGTTGAAATTAATTGAATTTCATTTATAAACAAAGATGTTGTTTTGACTTACTCTTATCAAAAAGGGACAGTTATTACCACTCTTAAAATTTAGGGAAAAAGATATAAAAGTTTGTCCATGAACTTAAAAAGAGCCTCATATTAAATTACAGAAATAGAACATCTGTGAAACTACCACTCAAAATGAATAAAAATGCATATTTTAAAATCCCTTGAAACTTGTGGTAGATTGAAAATATGACCTTAATTCTTCACTTTTTCCTATATCTATACCCTTTGTAATGCGACTTTGCAGCTACTCATGTCAGAGAGAACCTATTTCCTCTCACCTTGCATGTGCTTTATGACTTCTTTTAGTCACAGAACACAATGCAAGTAGTGTTACCAGTTCCAATTCTGTGCCACAAAAGAAGCTTTGTGTACTTCTTCCCTTTCTCTTGAAATCCTACCCAGAGACTGTTTTACAAGAGGTTGGGAGAGGATTCACCTCGGCTGAGACTATCCCAGACCAGCCAGTCCCCAGCTGACCCAGCAGGTGATCTGGCAACTGACCACACATGCAGGAGTGAGATTAGCAGAGGGTAACTACATCTGGACCAGATCACCAGAACCATCTTGATGACACACTGACTTATGAGATAAATATTGTTTGAAGCCATTGATCTTTGATTAGTATTTTTAAGACAACAGCTAAGTGATATTCCTTAATTGATAAAGTCAATGTTTACACAAAGGCATGGAAATTAGATTATGTGTTACTTATGAGATATGTGAAAGCTCTTTGAAAACAAGTAATATTTGATTCCACAATAAAATACATTACAAAATAACACTCCATCAGAAGGCATAAACCTGGGCTGGATCACAAGGTTAAAATATTCCTCATCAATTTTTCAAAAATGATATACCTTGCTCTGGTTATGATTACTTAATAATAATATCATAATGTTTTTAAGATTGGATTTTATAATCTCATCTAATTTGTGTTTATTTTGAGCTTTTAAAATATTTTAAGTTCTTTCATTATTTAAATTATGTTATGTATCAAAATCAGTGCCAAGAAAATAGAAACAAAAAGTCTCAATTTTAATAACTATGCTTGGTTTAAAAATGACTTCTGCCACAGTCAAACAGAGAAATAGAGAAGTAGAATCTTGGCTGTCAGAGACTGGAGGGAGGGAGAAATGGGGAGTCGTTATTCAACAAGTATAAATTTTCAGTTAGATGATTAAACCCTAGAAATCAGCTATACTACAATATTGTACCTATAGTTAACAATACTGTATTGTGCACATAAAAATTATGTAGATCTCATGTTAAATGTTCTTATAACAATAAAAATTTTTAAAAAAGAATTGTAAAGCAAACAGTACCAATGAATAGGATGGGGTGACAATTCTGTAGCTTTAAATCATTTGGCATTCAGTTTACAAAAAATGAATTAGTAATAATTGCATATTAAAGCATGCTTCTTAAATTATATCTATTAGCTAAGTGTAATATTTGTATGTGGCCACTAGATAGAGCTAGTATAATATCCTGAGAGAATAACAGAAGTATATGAAACATTATCTTATACTTAGCATGTGAATAGACTGCTTTTCTTTATATCGCTTCCTATATGATCCCATGCAGCTCTGAATTTGTTAACTTTAAACTGATAGAACTCAATTCAGCTCTAATTTTCACTAAAATACATTCAACCACCAATTTTATTAGTTTCACAATAGTGATCTGCATATAATACATTATGAAATTTAATAGTGGTCATAGTTCTAAAACCATAACATAATATTTTAGGCTGTTTTAGTATGAAAATTGTCCTAACTCCACCAAAAAGCATTTTTGATGAACGAATATGTTGATTTTTGATACTTGCATACACTGTTGTACTTATCATGTATGGGGAAAATCAGACTTTCTACTTTCAGATAACGATTAAATGTAAAATAAGGAATATACAAAAATAAAGGTTCACACTAATGATGAGATCCTTAATACAGAATAAATTAGACAGACTTATATAGAACATTTTTTCTCCTCTCTTTTTATTAAGAGAGAGAAGACTTCCATTATAGAGCCAGCAATAAACAATACAATTTATAAGAAGCTTGAAGGCAGAGATCATGGCCTTAGACTTCTTTTCTACCTCCTATAAACACCCATCATTATCATCATCATCATAAAATAAGAACATAATATGTCCTTGGAGACTCATTCTTAAAGATCACTTATTTATTTGTTAGCTATATTAGTATAATATTTATAAATATCCAGAAATTAATTTGACCATTATTCAGTGTAATGTATGTAGCTTATTACAATTTCAAATTAATAACATTTTTAACACTTAATCTGTAAAATGATTTTAATGTTATGTGATTTCAGAATGAAGTTAAGAGTGATTGACTTTGCTAGTCAATAAAGCAAAGTTTTTCAGATTTTGCTGAAAAGTCAGAATCCCCTAGGAACATGTTAAAATGAACATCCTAGACCCTATCACCAGAGAGCCTGGCTTAATTATGTGGTGGGTCCTAGAAATGTGTATTTTACCAAATGCCCCTGCTAGTTCTAATTTAAAAGTTCATATACTGTAATTTCAGGTTGGCCCTAAACTGAACGTTGACCCTAAACTAAAATCTAAACTACAGTTTCTAAGCTGCTAAAATTAAGCAATAATACCTAACACAAGAAGTTGCAGGGATTAAATCAGCTAACACACGTAAAAGGGTAACAATGCCTGGCAGACGGTAGCAAGTCTATTAATGGCGCTCATTATATTACTTTCCTCACTTATGTCTAGTGTGATTATTCTCTGACAAGATATTCAAGGTAGTAACTGATGATAGTGATGTGTATTTTTGTTATGGTTATGTGATTTTATTTTTCCTTGCTATTTATTATATTAGGCAGTTCCTGTTAATCACATGCTTACCTGAGTAGCAATATCACTTTGTCTATTGATAATTACTTAGAGCCTTGTTCATTTTTTTAAAAACTATGTTTAGGAGCAGATTACATTGCCACAAGGTATGTCCGCCTTGTTTAGCACAAATGTAAGTTGTCAAGAAAAATATACAACACGCCTTTTCTTACAAAGAGCTCTCAAGCAGGAACTTCAGTACTCCCTCCTGAAGAAAATAATTCAATTGAGTGTTGTCATCTAGTACTTTAATTTTTTTTCTTGTCATAGGGCTGTTCATAAAATTGTTAATGCATGACCCTCAGCATCGTCCATTGAACTAAGCTGCTTTTATAGTCCTGAATTTACATAATCCTTCTTGCTGGCATTATTCTATTATCTGAAGAAAAATATGTGATGTGTATAAAATACACTGAACCCTCTCTTAACAGTTATCTTTTCTTTGTGAAGTGATCACTCTGAAAAGATGTACATTGATATAATGTATTTATATGGATTTTGAATAAAAGAGCTGTTCCTCACTCACATATTGAAAAATATTCTGAATTAAATAAACAATGATAATAAGATAGGCTACATGATAAGTCTACATGATAATGTCTTGTCCAAATACTGAGCTGTATATTTAGAAGATAAAGTATTTCAAATGTTTTCATCATGCATTTTTCTATCCATACTCATAATTAAACTTAAGGGAGTTAGAAACAATATTAATTAACATTTATTGAGCACTTCTTAACTTCTGAGTATTCTCCTAAGTGCTCTGTATTTAATACTGCACTTAACCCTCATAAACTGATAAGGTAGATAGTGTTTTTTTTCCTGCCTTTATTGATGAAGAAACTGAGACACAGAAGAGTATAAGTAATGGGCCATGGAAGATTCAAGATTTAAATTCAAGCTGTCTTATTGCAGAGCCTCTGCACTGGAATCACTTCAGAACCTCCTCTCCCTTTTCATTTTCACAGTCCCATCGCTAGTTGAGGCTCCTGTTACCTCAAGCAGGTCTGTAAGAGGGACATGGGGTGTCAGCAAACACCAACAGAAGTTTGGTTTTAATCTTCTTTTCCAATCTACTTTCTAGTAATTCAGTTTCCCATCGCTTCCTTTTCTGTTACAGCTGGTATTTTGAATTTGCCCACCTCTATTGTAACAGGCCAATATCATAGTCATCATTCTACATTCCAATCAAATCCTTCATACTTCGTAAATTTTTGTACAGATCTCTCTGGTGCAAAGTAATTCTTTTTTTTTTTTTTTTCTGATCCTGGTAGGAGAAACTTGAGAGATTAATCTGACAAGATCTTAAAGATGACAAGATCTTTAGGTGACTAAACTCCAAAACCCTCTCTCCTCCAATATACATTTATTTCCCAGAAATAACCTCATGCTTTGGGATATTGAGTGAGATCCACTTCCTCATGTGCACTGAATTTACAGTATTTAGAGGTGACCTACATTATGATTCATAACTCTCAGTGTGGCTATTGCAAAGGAGAATAAATCATTAGCTCTACTGGTCAAGTGACACACCTAATGAAGAGCCTCAATCCCACAGGAGAACTTATCTTGAAAAATCTCTAGATGTGAGGTTACAAATGAAGGTGCACTGGGTACAATGCTTAGGTTTTCACTTTGAAACTCCCACTATATCTTTATTAAACATTGTCTTTATCAGTGGTCCCCACTTTTTCTTTGCTAATGTGAAAAACTGTTTATAGATCGAAACATGGTAATCATTATATATCCAATATAAGTTGTTTTAACACAAAAGCTATAACGGTCTCAGTAACACATTTAAAGTAATTTGAATTTTGTTCATTGCAGATGTACATTATCACAAAAACACGTGAGATAAAATTTTTATTCACTCAGACGATAATGTGTGGAAACTGAATTTGAGAATTTCCTATAGTAAATCTGTTGCCTGTCATGACCTGAGAACCACAAGTTGTAAACCTCTCATTAGGAGAGCTTACTTGGAATTTTTTCCATTTACTGCATTGTAATATACCTCTGCTTCCTCCTCTTTCTTCTCTCTCTTCCTCTTCTCCGTTTTCTCTTTCTTCCTCCACTTTCTCTTTTCTTCCTTGTCCTTTACCTCTTGTCATGTTAGCATCTCTCTTTCTTCTCCTTATGATGATTATGCAGATACACATTTTGATCACCGAAATATGACTGCATGGTTTGGACAAAATTTAGTTTAGAGCTAGCCTCTGAAGTCTCACTCATGGGCAACCACCATTCTCCCCTGTATGCCGGCTAAGAATTCCAAGTATTATCCAGGTATGGGAGCCTGACCTGCCTCTCCCCAACCACAGATCATCCCGTTATGCGCTCATTTTAGTAATCCTACTTTCTCATTAGTTATGTTTCAAAGAAAAGTATGATGAAGGTATATTCTAACTGTACTGATATTATATAAAACATTTTTTGTTACATTAAAATAATCTGTAAGTTCTCTGAAGAATCCAGGAGACAGCACAATATGAATTTACCTTTTTGTTTCAAATAGCTTGTTAAAATCAACACAAGAGAAAATGAAAACTAATAATGATTAGGAAAGTTAATTTCTCTGAGATTTTTAACCTTCCATAATAATTTAGATAGTGTTATAGGACTGGCTGAGACATACACAAAATTATATTAATGCAACAAATGTGTTTTTATTACTTTGGGGAAGCACATAGATTTTTTTGTGGGGTTTTATAGTTTATTATTATCACTTAGCAACATTTTTCATAAATGTTTATTTTAAATTGAAGCTTCAATATATTCATTTATTTCTAATGTTTTATAAATCTGACTTTTAATACATAGGTGATAATTATCTGGCCCTGGATTTATTTTGGAAGAGTAAGGATTAATATCAGTATACATTTTAAAGTTTACAATATTTTTTACTGTGTAACATAATGGTTATAAAAGGAGTTATATCATTATTAGGATTTATGTTTTTCATTTTATAATAGAGAAAACTAATTTCAGAGCCCTCACATCACTTACTCAGTATCATAAAACCAAAGGGACAATAGGGTAGACAAACATACTCTTATTCCCATTATATATAATTATTCTATGTGTGGGTTAGCACAAAATCTGTTAGGCACTCCATGGTTATTTGACTCAGTATAGTTACAAGGAATAGTTAAGGAGGGAAGGATCACTGAGAGGTCTAACAAAGAAGCATAAACAAAAGCTACCAGGAGAGTTTATGGTTCTGAAATCAGGAACTTGGTCAATTTTTCTTAACAAGACTGGCAGAGTAACAGAGTCAAGAAATAACATTCTGGAAACTTTAGGTAGTCCAGTATTACTAGAGTATCGGGTTGATCAAACACTATGAAACTACTAATATTTAACCATTTCTGAACTATAAAAATGATAATTTCGTCTAGTTGGATATAAAAAAAAGGATGCACAGGAATTAAAAATGGAGAGATGAGTAACATTAGAAAGGTACCAGGTCATGGAAGGTATTGTGTACTATGATAACAAGCTAAAGTTGATGTTCTAAATCATTCAGAAGCACTGAAAACGTTTTAAGCACAGGAATATCACAATCATATTTTCATTTAAAATAAACCCCTCTGGATGTTTAGAAAAAAACCTACTTAAGGGCAGGGTCAAGGAGATTGCATAACTACAGGACAAGAAATTAATTACACTTAGTTGCAATTACTCAAGAAATAATGAGGATCCAGAGCTGGCATTGGTGAAAGGATTGGGTAGATCAGATAAATATTTATGTGATAAAACTGGTAATATTATTGAACTATTGACTGTAGTATTGATACAGACAAAATAGTAGATTACTCTCAAGTTTCTGGCTTGCATGACTAGGTGGACATACTTGAATTCAAGTGGCAAAACTGTGATCAGGTAGAAAATTATGGAGAAAAAAATATATACATAAAGATAGGGCAGGAGCCTGTGTATAAATCAAACTCAAAGGACAAGCCAAGAAAGAAGGGGCAACAATTTAGGCTGATAAGGAATAGTCAAGGGTATTAGTAGTGTTCAGAAGAATGATTCAAATGACAAGAGAAAAGAGAGGGTAAAAAGAAATACCAACATTATTGTAACCAGAAGCAATATCAAGAAAATCAAAGCCTGTAAAACATGCGTTGTATTTAGCAACTTATAAGTTATCCTCTAGGAGAGGAATAGAGTTCTCTGAAATCCTGAGAGTCACAAAATTAAATATGAAAAATATCAATCTTTTGTGGGCTTGTTATAGTTCTTTTTTTCACCCTTTTATTTTGAAAGATAATTAGTTTTTGTGATTTTGTTGCTGCTGTTCTATTTGCTCTATAGACTGCTACCTCAATAAATGAGGTCTTTGGAAACAGTCAGGCTAACATTCTAATATGGTGTGTACTCAAGATAGAATACCTAAGAGAGGCTGCTCCCACTACCCTACCCTTGTTATGCCATTGGTTACAGAAAGAAATTTGGGCTAACAGATTGGGGATTAACAGCATAATTATGTTTTGACGATTTTAAGTTTGAGATGCATTTTGGACATCCAAATGAAGTTTATGAGTAGGCAATTGGGCGTATACTCTAGCACTAAGGAGACATTCCTTTTGGAGATAATAATTTCTAAATTATAAGCTAAAGGATAGTACGTGATATCAAGGGAGAGTGTAGTGCAGAAAGGAAAGCCAGTGATAGATCCCATAAACACAAAGAGGCCTTGTAAACAAGAAGCAGCCAGCAAAAACAAAACAAAAAACTGTGAAGAGTGGTAACTGAGGTGAAAAATATAATTCAAACGGTGACTTAAAATTAAAAAGATGTTAGGAAATTGCTTCAAGAAGGAGAGGATGGTTAATTGTGACAAATATTGCTGATACTTTGTTCAAGATGAAGTCAAAGAGTTGGTTATGGGCTTCCCTGGTGGCGCAGTGGTTGAGAGTCCGCCTGCCGATTCAGGGGACACGAGTTCGTGCCCCAGTCCGGGAAGATCCCACATGCTGCGGAGCGGCTGGGCCCGTGAGCCATGGCGGCTGAGCCTGCGCGTCCGGAGCCTGTGCTCCGCAACGGGAGAGGCCACAACAGTGAGAGGCCCGCGTACCACACACACAAAAAAAGTGTTGGTCATTATCTTTGGCAGGGTGAAGTTAATTAGTGTCTTTGATTATCACAGCTTCTATTGAATGGTGAGGGAGGTAGACTGACTAGGTTGAGGAGAAAAAGGGAGACAGAGGGGTTGAGTGAGTAAAACACTTTTAAGCAATTTTGCTGTGTAGAGAAAGGTAAATAGCAGTAGTAGGATGTGATATCACAGGATTTTTAATAGGGGATACAAAAGTTTTGATGTCAGTTGAGTCAAATTCCCAGTGAAACACTAATGTATTTTCCTTTCTCTAGAGTAAATACTTTGAGGTGGAATGGCTGGATCATCTTAAAGGTATATGTTTACCTTTTTTTTTTTTTTTTTTTTTGTGGTACGCAGGCCTCTCACTGTTGTGGCCTCTCCCGTTGTGGAGCACAGGCTCCGGACGCGCAGGCTCAGCGGCCATGGCTCGTGGACCCAGCCGCTCCGTGGCATGTGGGATCCTCCCAGACCAGGGCACGAACCCGTGTCCCCTGCATTGGCAGGTGGACTCTCAACCACTGTGCCACCAGGGAAGCCCCCTTTTCTTTTTTTAAATGACTAGTTTCCAAAGCGTTAAGCCATGTTACATTTGCAACAGCAGTGTATGAGAGTTCTAGTTAAAGCATTTCCATGCCCACAATTGATATTATCAGTCTTTCTAATTTAATTATTCCAATGTATGTATAGCAGGTTTAATTTATATTTCTCTGGTGACTAATGATGTTGGGTATCATTTTATATGCTCATTTGCTATTAGTAGCAACCTGGTCAGGTTCAAATGTTACAATGCCAATAAATATCAATGTGAGTTTGAAACCCTAACAAGAGTTAAGTAGTTGTTGTGAAATAGAACCACAATAATAGGGCATTAGCCATACTTGGTATATAGCTTGGTTCAGATATTGAAGATGAAGTAAAAGATAATTCAAGTATGATTTTTGAAATGTTTGTCCTAAACAACTGGAGAAAGTATCTTTCTAAAATTTTGATAATATATATAATACAAAAAATAACTAAAATGGAAAAATTTAAGCATAAACATCAAGCCTTTCATTAAATTTACAATGTTGTGCAGCCATCACTACTATTTCCAAACTTTTTCATCGCCCTAAACAGAAATTCAGTAACCTTTAAGCAGTAATTTCTCATTCTCTCTTCCCCTCAGCTCCCAGTAACCTCTAATCTACTTTGTCTCTATGAATTTTCACATTCTAGATATTTTATATAAATCAAATCATACAATATTTGTCCTTTTTTGCCAGGCTTAATTCACTTAGCATAGTGTTATCAAGGTTAATCCATGCTGTAGCAGGTATGAGAACTTCATTTCTTTTTATGGCTAAATAATATTCTATTGTATTTAGATACCATGTTTGTTTATCCCATTCCTCTGCTGATGGATGCTGTGTTATTTCTACCTTATAGCTATTATAAATAATGCTGCAATGATTAGTGGTGTACAAGTATCTGTTTGAGTCCTTATTTTCAATTATTTTGGCTATATAACTAAAAGTAAAACTGCTGGGTCACATAACTTTATGTTTAATTTTCTGAAGAGTCACCATACTATTTTCCACAACAGCTGCACCATTATACATTTGCGTCATCGATATATGGGGGTTCCCATTTGTCTACATTTTCACTAACACTTATATTCCCCCCTTTGTTTTTTTGAATACTTCAATCCTAGTTGGTAGGAAGTGGCAACTCACTATGGTTTTGATTCACATTCCCCTAATGTCTAATGAAGTTGAGCATATTTTCATATATATATTGACTATTTGTATATCTTCTTTGGATAAATGCCTATTCAAGTGATTTGCCCAGTTTTTATTCATGAGTTTTAGGATATATTATTTGCAAATATTTTCTCTCATTTTGCAGGGTATCTTTTCACTTTCTTGATAATGTCCTTTAATGCAAAAAAAATTAATTTGATGAAGTCCAATTTATCTGTTTTTTTTTTCTTCACAAGCAACAAGCTTGTGTTTTTGGTGGCATATAAAAGAATTTATTGCCAAACCCAAATTCATGAAAATTTACCTCTGAGTGTTATTCCTAAGTATTTTATGGTTTTAGCTCATACTTGTTTATCCATTTAATTTAATTTTTATATATGGTGTGAGGTAGGAGTCCACCTTTATTCTTTTGAATATGGAAATCCAGTTGTCTGTCCCAGCAACACTGGTTGAAAAGACTTTTTTCCCCATTGAGTAGACTTGACATTCCTGTCATAAATCAATTGTCCATAGATGTATATGTTTATGTCTGGACTCTCAATTCTATTCCATTGGTCTATATGTCTGTCTTTATACCAGTACCATGCTGTTTTGATTACTACAGTTTTGCAATAAGTTTTGAAAGTACAAGTCCTCCAAATTTGTTCTTTTTCAAAATTGTTTTGACTATGTGAGAACACTTGCAATTCCATATAAATTTAAGGATCAGCTTTTTCATTTATGAATAAAAGTCTGTTGGAATTTTGATAGGGTTTGCATTCAATCCTTACATTATCTTGGGTAGTATTGATAGTATATTTCTACATCTGTGTGTTGAGGCCCATATTAAATGACTTTTTCTTTAAAAAAGAGTCATAGTTTATCTACTGGAGGAGCATGAAATGTTATGTTCCATTCCTTGGATCCAGATAGAAATTCTAATGTGCCAAAAGTAACTAAAAATACATTGAACAAATCTATTTGTGGGAGAAAAAAACATTTATTTGATTTTTTGATTTATATTCTGTCATAGCTTAGCAATTTTAGATTTAAACTTTCAGTGGCCATTTTAAAAGCCATACATAGTTCTTTTATTCTCTCTGGAAATTCTATGCTTTATATAAAAGGACCTCAATATTTGTTTTTGACTGTGACTGCCAGAACCACTTCAAATGACTATAAAGGACATATATATCTTCAAACTACTATAAAGGACATATATATCTACACAGGGAGAGAATACTGGTGATTTTTATATACAAGGTAAATTCTTATTTTAACCAAACATTTGCATAGTATAAAGAGAGGGAGTATAACATAATGACGAAAGCATAGGCTCTTGAGTCAAACTTCCTGTATTTGAATCCCAGCTTCACCATTTATCAGCTATACAGCATTAGGCAATTTAATTAAGATCTCTCTACTTCAGTATTCTCATCTACAAAATGGGAATTATAATAGTTCCATCAAAGGGTTATCATAAAAATTCAGTTATTTTATGTTTGCAATGCACATAGCAAGTGTTCAGTAAAGGTTACCTATTATAATTATAACTTACAAAGGACATTTTTAACATATTCTGTTATCTTATCCCCAGAGTAACATTGTGAAATAGAATATTATTAGCCCCATTTAACAGATGAAGAAACTAAAATTCACAGAGATTGTGACATGCCAAAAGCATACTGAAATCAAAACCTAGAAAGTTTTAGTTATGCAAGGTGAATAAGTTCTAGAGAATTTAAGAGGGTAGAGTTCATGTTATCTGTTCTTACCACTTTTTTTAAAAAAAGCAAAACCTATAAAATCAGATGATATTAAAACCAAATAATTGATTCTCAGACCTACAGCCTTTCTACCAGAGTAAACTGCTTCTACTTGCTATTTAAATTGAACAATTTAATTGAACAATTGAATAATATAAAATGAAATTATGTAATATAACAGAAGAGAAAATGAAATAATGAATTTTCACAACAATTTAAAGAAAGATAGTTCCCTTTTCCTTTCATTTATATTTGTTTTTTTCTGGTTTCAGAAGAGAGAAAGTGAATAAGTGGTTGTGAAATTTATGTAGTGGTTAGCAATCTACTGAATGTGGAATCATATTTAAAATTTGTACTACTCTGATTTCATAATAAATAATCACATTTTATCCCAAGTCCCATAAATCTGGATGCAAACACAGCAACAGTGAGATATGATTGCATATGGGCCTTTTATTTGAGTAATTCTTGATCATTGACTCATATTTTAAGACAATTTACCTTGTTCATTTTTGGAACCTCATAAACATAAGTAAAAATAAAAGACTGCACTGACCTTTTTTTCTTTTAAAGATTCAACTGTACAACTTAGAGCAATATAAAATATTTTAATAAACCTATTAATTTAATTTAATGAATCAATTATCTAGTTAGTTAATATATGTCTATGTATGAATTTTACTATTATCATCCACTACTATAATCAGAGGCAGTTAAAATATTTTGATTGTTGTCATGGCTTTGAATTAGATGTAGAAGAGATTATAGAGTTTGGGGGAGTGACTTCCATTGCCTTCATACAGATGTCAATTGAAAGACAGTAGAACAAGTACCATGTAATCAGAATATTAAACATAGAGGCATACAACACATGCACATAGAACTCACAGCTTAATAAAAAGCTTCTTTTGTAATAATGGCATTATTACAAAATAATATAATCTTATGAATAATATGCAGAATTGTATATGATACCTGAGATTATACCTACTCTGAAAGAAGAATTATTGGTTTTTCTGGACTCTAATTAGTTAAGATAATGATGTTTAGATTTGTCAGTAGTCTCTTAAAAGGTAGTAAATGTAAATTATAATTTACATTTAAATTATAATTAAAACCTTCAGCAATTTAGTAAATAGTTATTGAATGTGCATTCTACTTGAGACAATATACTGAATATTAAAATGCAAATACTTAGAATAAGACTACAGAATAATATCCTGAGACTAAGGATATTACACTCAATAGGACAATCAAAAAAAGAAATAAAGTTAGTCTAATGTAACTTGTTCTAGGAAAGTCATCCTAGGTACTATTGATCAATTCATTTTAGAAATTCAGCAAAATCATTGTCAAACATTTTTAATAGGCTTTATCTTTTAGAGCAGTTTTAGGTTCCAGAAACATTGAGCAGAAGGTAGAGAGAATTGTTAGACTTTTTGGTCTATGTTGTAAATTGTTTTATTTTCATGTTTTGAAAATCATTTATCTGCAGAATTTAATTATTTTCCTGTGCTACAAAATTATTCTTTAAACTGTAAACTAAATTAACTCATACTTAGTTTCAGTGAAGTTATATGATGTCTTATTATTTTAATAAGTAGTTAACACTAAAACCTCTAGGTTTCTTTTTCAGTGAGTAAATGATACACAATTCAATAGACAACATTTGGACAACTGCATAACAATAAGGATGGGAAAATTAAGTCATAAGTATCATCAGCCCAAATAAATTTTCAGTTGACTGAAGATTTACAAATAAAGAGCAAAACTATGAAAACACTAGAAGGATGCTATACTACATTAGAAAAATAGTCTAGTGATAGGGAATTTATTTGTAGGCAAGATACAAAATGAAGAAGCTATGAAAGAAAAATAAATACATTTATTATGTAATATTTGAAAATTATATATGTCTAAAGATGCCATAAACAAAATTGTATATTTCAAGTACATACTACTAAAAACTAAATAGAAATTATTTGTAATTCTCTCTAGCAAGAAGACATGATATTTTAAAATAAGCCCAGAAAGAGGAAGATCAATAGAGACTATAGGCCAAACTATTTAAAAGATAATCCAGAAAATATACAAAATTCAAAGGAAATCAAAATGAACAGTTAAAATGCAATGACAGAATTGAGGCACATAGGAGACAATAAAGAATATAAGTGATAAAGTATGAATTTACATAATGATATGAAAAATTCTCCTAGGATGAAAATGAAGAGAAAAAGCAATGAAAAATATAAGAGAATGAAACATGGAGAACAACTAACCTGCCTAAAAATTATGTGTTCCAAAAGATAAAAGAATTATCTGAAAGGAGGCACTGGCCAGACTAAACTGAAAACAGCTTAACCAAAAAAGGAGAAAAAAGCCTCAGTGTTCAGATAAAAGAGTTTCACCATGTTTAGCACA
This sequence comes from Leucopleurus acutus, assembly GCF_964270905.1. Lineage (NCBI taxonomy): Eukaryota > Metazoa > Chordata > Mammalia > Artiodactyla > Delphinidae > Leucopleurus > Leucopleurus acutus. Next base: position 58,723,108 of record NC_139159.1, read on the forward strand.
GGGATTCCAGGGAAAAGAGTATGACTGATGTCCACAGATTGGGTCATCTTACCCCCCCAGTGATTAAGGTCCTCCTCTGCTGTGGTTGCTTTTTGATGAGCATTCAAGTGAGATACAAATATCTTCACACACTGTGTTCATTCAGAAGTCTATCCATATACCTCTTCCCACAATCTCTTTGTCATCAGTTTGTGAATTGTGGAAATAAAAAACACCAACCAAGTGAGAGGAGCAAAAGCTATTTTTTCTGAGCTTGCTATAGCAAGGGAGTCAGCCATGATAACTTGCATTTTAGCAAAGACTAAAAGGCAGGCAAAAGCGTGGAAAAGGTTGACAGTGAGGAAAGAAAGCTTCAGGTATGCACTGATTGGAGGTGGTTGGTATAGGGAAGCTGTAGGTAGGCTAAATAGAAGGGGGTCATCTTATGTGATTGGTTAGGGGTGCATATTTGGTTTTATATGGTTGGTAGTAAGTTGGATGCAGGGACAAAAATTAGGGAAGCTGTCAATTATTAATCAAGTCCTGGGCATGTTGGGTCAATTACTATTAAAAAAATAACTTGCTGAATGGTTACCAAGGATAACAATCTGGCTTCCTGTAAGTCTGAATTATAGCAGACTGGTTTCCCAGGCTATTTATTGTAGACAATGGTGCTGGTTTCTTGGGCAGTTTACTTCAGATTGTGGATCTGAGTTCTACTTTTATACATAGTCTGGCCATTGTCCATTTGTATATTTAGTCTCTTGGTATTGGGTTTGTCCCAAGTACTGGATCATTATGCCAAACCACTTACTACTATGACTGAATCAGTGCAGATCATATCTCTGGCTACAACTACTCTCAAGCAAAATGTATACCAGGTGCACTACTCAAAGTTCTCTCCAGTGAGGAGAGTCCCCATTTACTTCTGTCCTTCAGAACCACCCTGGAATACAACTACAGTAGTACTGAATTCATCCAGTTGTGGGTATTGCCTGCATATTGTGTAGAACTATCTGTAAAAACACACCTATCTTTTTTATTCCTCAGTCATTTGGTCATTAAGAACTTGCCATGAGGCCCTAAGTATGGTTATGAGAGAAAAAGCAATTTGTCAGGAATAGGCATTTAGGCCACTTGCTCATCCAACTTACTTGTGCTATCAAGGCTTCTTTGAGCCCAATCTTGAATACACCACTCCCGCTTGACATTAGAGTGCTGCTGTGCACACACAACTTTATGGCTTGGTGTGTCAGAAAATACCCAGCTCATTATCATCAAGTTTCCATTGCTATTAGGCCCAGTAGGAAGCTAGAAGCTGTCTATCTCAAAAAACAGTAGTTGTCTGCAGAGTATGGCGTGGGCTTGCCTCGAAAACTCAAAGTACTGTGGTATGATTCACCTATAAGTGCTTGTCAAAAGTTCCACTTAGCATTCCTAACTGCTACAGACTCTCCAAGCACCAGCAGAGATGCTGATCATTTGACCCAGTGACAGAACTGCTTGTATGGGATCCTGTATCTGTTGCAGTCTTTTCTTACTCTTGATCTCACTCAAAACAGGCAACCTTTTATATTACTTGGTAAGTGGTTTGGAGTGTTATACTCAAATGAGGAAATACGTTGCTTCCAAAATTCAAAAAGATACATTAAGCACTGTGACCTCTTTCTTAGTGGTAGGGAAGCAGATGCAGCAAATTTTCCTTCCCCTGAAATGGATAATTCAAACTTCCCAAGATAGCTGGGCACCTAGAAATTTCACTGAGGTATCAGACCCGTAGATTTTTGTGGGATTTGTTTCCTACTCTCTGACATGTTTGTTTCTTACCAATGTATCTGAAGTAGTCCCAGCTTTCTACTCTCCAGATCCAAATAATACGTTATCATCGATGTGATTGACTAGAATAATGTCTGGAAAAGATTCCTAAATACTACATTATGACTTAGAGCTGGTGCATTGGTACTGTCCTAAGGTGATACAGTGAATGTGTGTTTCTGGCCCTGCTGAAAGAAAACTGGTCTTCACTGTCTTTTTTAACAGGTATAAAGAAACTGTTCATGAGATTGTTAACTGCATAACTCATACTAGGTATTAGGGGATGTATTGATTTGCTCCAGTGACAAAGCCATATCTGGAGCAGCAGCTGCAACTGGAGTCAACAGCTGGATAAATTTATGATAATTTACTGTCATTCTCCATCTTTCTTCACCAAAGGTCAAATACGTGAGGTAAAGGGGAATATGGTGGGGGCCATCATTCTTTCATCGTTTTTGTCCTTGATGGTAATATTAATTTCCATAGTGCCTCCTGGAATGCAATATTCAGTTTATTTTATTATTTTGATAGGTAGAGGCAGTGCTGATAGTTTCCACTTGGTTTTTTTTTGTTGTTGTTATTATAACCCACACTCCATGGGTCAGGGAACCAATGTAGGGATTTTATCTACATTGTGTCTGAATGTGTTTATTCAAACTATATATTCTGGAATTGAGGAAATAACCACATGTTATGTGAAATAGACTTGAGCCAAATCTCTATTCATTTCCTACTCTTCATATTTATCATCTGAAAAATGAGGTATGACAATAACATCTACTTTATACTGTTGTGAGACATAAATAACCCTAAGTGACATGCTTATAAAGGTTCTGGCATCTAATAAGCCTCAAAAATATTAGTTTTTTTTTAAAATTAAGGTTCATGTAAAGTATTTTTACTCTGTTGACAATTCTATATCACAGTACAAACTTGATTAAGTAGAAAAAAAATAAAGAAATCAAACTAAAGACATTGTAGCTAGATAGCTGCTGAGAATAACTGGTGGTCTGAATTCTCTCTACCACTGAGGCAGAAATAGCACCATCCTTTGCAGATGGGAAGTCAAGAGAATAGAAAGATTTCATCCATGAACATGAAAGAGATATAATGAACTTCACAACTGGCATTTCACCAACCCACAGGACAGAGTTTTTGTTCCTCCCATGCTTCATAAGCTTGTCACCTGTTAAGGATCTCCAGGGCTGGACCAAAGTTCCAAGAGTAGTATCTAAGTAGGCAAAGAAACATAATCTAAGAGGTCTCAGCAAACAAAAGGAAGGGGGGTTGGAAAAGAAAGCACTCACAGTATAGTGAGCTGGAACTGCTGTAAGAGAGAATAACTTAAAATAAATATGAGCACTTAGTATGATTTAATTATAGCACAAAATATTTTGTAGGATATGTAGGTAGGTAGATAGTAAGATTGTTATTTAAGTATCTGTGCAATACTTTAATTGGATTTTTTAAATATCAGAAATATGGTTACTGAATTATGTTACTGAATAAGACCCAGCTTAGGAATTCATTAAAATTAAAGAAAATTTTCAAAGCACACAGCAAATAAAATTACAGAAGGAGCAAAAACTAGCAGGAAGAAAAGGCAAGAGTTAAATAAATAGGAAAAAATATCCTTGAGCTGAAACAAGATCAGATTCTGTAGATTAAAAGGCTTCACTGAATTCCAAGAGGATCAACGAATAAAGGAAAACCCTTAGGTGTATTCTGATATAATTCTTTAACTCTAGGAGTAAAGAAAAAAACCCTATATGCTTCTAGAATAAATAACTACTTAGTTACAAAGTAAAAAGAATCAAGAATAAATGGGATCTATTAATCCTGACACTACAAGTTAGAAAACAAAAGAATATAAACAGTCAACAAGTCACACACACAGTATAAAAACATATTTGCAAATATGGGAGAATTTGAGGAATAGAAACCTTAGCATAAAGCAACATGAAAAGAGAAAGAAAATCACTTCAGCTATCTTCTACTAAGTAGAAAGCCAGTATTTCTTTCAATAAAATACCTAAAACTTTTTTTTTCTTTCTGGGGTCCTAATAGTATTCTTGCCCATCTCTGAGTTCCACATGAAGATATGTAATACTATTAAGATTTGCTTACCCAATAAAGACATGTTTCTCACTCTCAAATTTTTAATGCCTACCCAAAATACATAGAGCAAATTGGGAGGGTGTGCTTTCCCCACAGCAATTTTTACTGTTAGAAAGGTGAAATAAAAATTAGGTCTATTTATGTTCATGGATAGGAAGACTCAATATTGTCAAGGTATCAGTTCATCCCAACTTAATATATATAAATATTTAATGCAATCCCAAAGAAAATCTTTTTTGTAAGATTGAACATATTTTTTAAATTATTTTTTTTAGTTTGTGGGCTTAGTTTATTTTTTAGTCTTTAAAAAATTTTTATTTCATACTGGAGCATAGTTGATTAACAATGTTGTGTTAGTTTCAGGTGTACAGCAAAGTGATTCAGTTATACATATACATGTATCTATTCTTTTTCAAATTATTTTCCCATTTAGGTTATTACAGAATATTGAGCAGTAAATCTTAGCAAGTTATTTTGTGTATATTGACATACAAATTCCAAACTTTATACTGAGGAACAAAATATGCAGAATAGTCATCATGATATGGAAGGAGAAGAAGAAAGTTGGAGGACTGACACTATCAAACTTTAAGACTTACTGTAAAGCTACAGTAATAATGACAGTTTAGAACTGGTGAAAGAAAGACAAATAGATCAATGGATCAGAATACAGAGCCAATAAATAGACCACATAGACATACTCAACTGATCTTTGACAAAGGAGAAAAGGCAATGTAAGTAGTGTTTGAACAACGGATCATCCACATGCAAAAAAATGAATTGAGACACAGACCTTACACCCTTCAAAAAATTAACTCAGGTGGATCACATACCTAAATGTAAATTGTAAAACTATAAGTTTCTAGAAGATAACATAGGAGAAAACCTAGGTAGCCTTGGGTATGACACTGATTTCTTAGATAAAACACCAAAATCACAAACCATGAAAGAAATAATAAGCTGTACTTCATTAAAATAAACACTGCTCTGTGCAAAACAATGCCAAGAGAATGAGAAGACAAGACAAAGATTGGAGAAAATATTTGCAAAGTACACTGCTGATAAAGAACTGTTATCCAAAATATACAAAGAACTCTTAAAACTCAATATGAAAACAAACAACTTGGTTAAAGGTAAGCCAAGACCTTAGCAGACACCTCATCAAAGATATACAGATGGCAAATACGCCTATAAAAAATGTTCCACAAGCTATATCATCAGGGAAATGCAAATTAATAGGAGGAGAAGTTCTGGTTCAAGACGGTGACACAGGAGCTTTCTGAACTCACCACTTCCCAAAGACACATCAAATCTACAGCTACATACAGAACAGTTCCCTTTGAAAGAAATCCAGAAACTAGCTGAACAACTCTTATATATCAGGCAAATTAAAAAAAAAAATCGACATTGGAATGGATAGGAGGCTGAGACACAAGCTCACCACAAACCCCACCCCTAGCACAGTGTACACAACCAGGATGGAACACCTAACTCCCAACTGCTTCTGAGGAGTCAGATATTTGGACCCTTCATCTAACACCCCACCTTGTAAGACTTCTACCTGAGTGTTGGGACTCCAAAGTATCTGGCTTTAAAGCCAACTGTGATTGCATCCATGAGACTCACAAGGCTTTTGGGAACTTGGAGACAGTTCTTAAAGGGTTTATGATGGCTATCCCTCCAAGGCCCAGCACAGAGGCAGCAGACAGAAACATGTGCACTCTTTCTGTGAAAGAGGATAGACAATTTGCTTATTTTAGAAGCTTTGACTTGAGGCTTCTAATTTAACACACATCTAGGGACTAACTGCAATAATCTCCAGAGACTGGGGAGGCTGGCAGGCACTATCCATGTAGTCTCCCTCTGCCTTACTCCAGGTCACTGGTATCCTAGAAAGGAACTTGTACACACATCTAGTGCCCCAGTTTTTGCAACTGTGACCCAGAGAATACCCCTGATCATCAGGCTCCGGTGGCCAGTGGGACTTACATTCATATACACAGGACTATAATAAAAAGAGAAATAGTTCTTAGCCAGCTGTCCCCTCAGGGCACAGTGCAGAGGCAGCACACAGAAACCACAGTTTTTCCAGGAAAGCAAATTAATAAAATGGCAATAAGTCCATACCTAGCAATAATTACTTTAAATATAAATGGACTAAATTCTCCAACAAAAGACATAGAAAAGTTGAATGGATAAAAAAATAGCACCTAATATTATTCTGCTTATAAGAGATTCACTTCAGCTTTGAGACACACAGCCTGAAAGTGAAGGGACTGAAAAAGATATTCCATGCAAATGGAAACCAAAGAAAGCTGGAATACCTGTACTTATATTAGATAAAATAGACTTTAAGATAATAAAATAAGAGACAGAGAAGGTCATTATATAATGATAAAGTTACAAATCCAACAAAAGGATATTTATTCACCCAACATAGGATTACCTAAATATATAAAGTGAACATTAATAGACCTAAAGGGAGAAATACACAGCAATACAATAATAGTAAGGGACATTACTACCCCACTTTTATCAATGGAGAGATCATACAGAAAGAAAATCTGTAAGGAAACACTAAACTTAACACATTAGATCAGATGAAATTAATAGACATTTACAGACATTGCATCTAAAAGCAGAGGAATACACAATCTTCTCAAGCACATATAGAACATTCTCTGGTATGGGTTATGTTAGGCCATACAACAAGTCAATAAATTTAAGAAGATTGACATCATATCGAGTGTCTTTTCTGACCATTATGGTATGAAACAATCAATCAATTATAGGAAGAACACAGGAAAATTCACAAAATGTAAAGATTAAACAAGTTGCAACTGAACAACCAATGAGTCAGAGAAGAAATCAAAAGAGAAATTTTTAATAAAATACCTGAGACAAATGAAAATGGAAATAAAACATACTAAAACTTATGGAATACAGCAAAGGCAGTTCTAAGAGGGAAGTTTATACAGATAAATGTGTGATTAAGAAAAGAAAGATATCAAATAACCCAACTTTATACCTTAAGGAACTAGAAAAAGAAGAACAAATGAAGCCAAATGAATACTAAAGTTAATAGAAGGAATAACAAGATCAGAATGGAAATCAATAAAAGAGAGACTTAAAAAAATCAATGAAACTAAGAGCTGATTTTTTGAAAACATAAACAAAATAGACATGTTCAAGAATCACAAAGAAAACAAAAAGAGGATTCAAATAAATAAATCTAGAAATGAAAGAGAAGACATTACAACTGACCCCACAGAAATACAAAGGATCATAAGAGACTACTATTAACAATTATAAACCAAAAAACTGGACAAACTAGAAGAAATGGATAAATTACTAGGAACATACAACCTACCAAGACTGAATCATGCAGAAATGAAAAATCTGAACAGATTGATTACTAGTAAGGAGATGGAATCAATAATCAAAAACCTCCCAACAAACAAAATTCCAGAACCAGATGGCTTCACTGGTGAATGATACTATTTGAAGAATCAATACTGGCCATTCTCAAACTCTTCCAAAAAATAGAAGAGGGGGATATACGTCCTAATTCATTTTACAAAACCAGCAATACCCTGACACCAAAACAGAGAAGGACATTAAAGAAAAAGAAAATCACTGGCCAGTATCCCTGATGAACATAGATGCAAAAATTCTCAACAAAACATTAGCAAACAGAATTCAACAATACATTAAAAGGATCACACACCATGACCAAGTGGGATTTATCCAGGTATTCAAGGACAGTTCTGCATCCAAAAATCAATCACTGAGATACACAACATTAACAAAATGAAGAATCAAAATCATATGACCCTCTCAATAGAAGCAGAAAAGCATTTGAAATAATTCAACATCCATTTTTGGTAAAAACTCTCAACAAAGCAGGTATAGAGGGAATATACTCCAACAAAATAAAGGGCATAGATGACAAGCCCACGATTAACATTATACTCAATGGTGAAAAGCTAAAAACTTTCCCTCTAAGACCTGGAACAAGACAAGAACGCCTACTCTCATGACTTTTATTCAACATTGTCCTGGAAGTTCTCCAGAGTAATTATACAAGAAAAATAAATAAAAGACATCCAAATTGGAAAAGAAGCAAAATTATCTTTATTTGCAGATGGCATGATATTATACATAGAAAATCCTAAAGACTCCACCAAAAAAAACTTAGAATAAACAAATTCAGTAAAAACGCAAGATATAAAATTAGTTGTGCTCCTACATACTAATAAAGATCAGAAAGAGAAATTAAGAAAACAATCCCATTTAAAATTGCATCATAAAGAATAAAATACCTAGTAATGAATTTAACCAAGGAGGTGAAAGACTTATCCACTGAAAACTATAAGACATTGATGAAAGAAATTGAAAAAAATGACTCAAATGGAAAGATCTTCCATGTTCATGGATTGAATGAATTAACATTGTTAAAATGTCCATAGTACTCAAGAAAATCTACAGATTTAATGCAATCCCTATCAAAATTCCAATGGCATTTTTCACAGAAATAGAACAATTTTAAAATTTGTATGGAAGCACAAAAAATTCCAATTAACCAAAGCAATCTTGAGGAAGAAGATCAAAGCTGAAGGCATCGTGTTTCCTGATTTCAATATATATCACAAAGCTACAGCAATCACAACAGTACATAATTAGCATGAAAAAAACCCCACATAAATTAATGGAACAGAATAGAGCCCAGACAGAAACCTACACCTATGTGGTCAATTAATTTATAACAAAGGAGCCAAGAACATACAATGGGGAAAGGACAGTCTCTTCAATAAATGGTGTTGGAAAAACTGGACAGCCACAAGAAAAAGAATGAAACTGGACCATTATATTACAACATACACAAAAATCAGTTCAAAGTGAATGAAAGTCTTAAATGTAAGCTCTAAATCCATAAAATTCCTAGAAAAGAATATACTGGGTAAGCTTCTAGACATTGATCTTGGCAATTATTTTTCCAATTTGACACCAAAAGCAAATATAAACAAGTGTGACTACGTCAAACTAAAACGTTCTGCAAAGGATACTATCAATCAAATGAAAAGGCAACCTGCAGAATGGAGAAAATATTTTCAAATCATTTATCTAATAAGCGGTTTGTATCTAGAATGTGTAATGAACTCATGCAACTTAATAGAATTCAAATCCAATTAAAAGATGAGCAGAGAATCTGAACAGACGTTTTTCCAAAGGAGACACACAAAAGGCCAGCAGGTACATGAAAAGGTGCTCAACATCAAAAATCATCAGGGAAATGCAAATCAAAACCACAGTGAGATATCAAGTTACAACTGTTAGAATGGCTATCACTCAAAGACAAAAGATAAGAAGTGTTGGTGAGGATGTGGAGAAAAGAGAACTCTTGTGCACTGTCAGTGGAAATGCAAATTGGTCCAGTCACTAGAAAACAGTATGGAGGTTTCTAAAAAAAATTGAAAATAGAACTACCATATGATTCAGCATGTCAGCTTATGGGTGTTTATCTGAAGGAAATGGAATCACTATCTTAAAAAGATATTTGCACCCCTGTATTCTTTGCAGCATCATTTACAAAAACCAAGCCATGGAAACAATCCAAGAGTCCATCAAGAGATAACTGGATAAAGAAAATGTCACACACACACATGCACACAAACACAATGGAATAATATTCAGTCATAAAAAGGAGGAAAACATGTCATTAGTCGTAACATGGAAGGGCCCTGAGGGCATATGTTAAGTGAAATAAATCATACAGAGAAAAACAAATACTGTCTGATCTTACTTATATGTTAAATTTAAAAAATCTAAAAAACAAATTCATAGGTACAGAGAACAGATTAGTGATTTCCAGAGGCGGGGGCTAGGGGCTGGGCAAAATAGGTGAAGATGGTCAAAAGGTAAAAACTCCAGTTATAAATAGTTCCTGAAGATGTAATTTACAGCATGGTGAGCACTGTTAGCAATATTGAATCGTATATTTTAAAGGTGCTAAGAGTAGTTCTTACAAGTTCTCATCACAGGAAAAAAATCTGTAACTTTGTGTAGTGATGGATTTTAATGACTTTTTTGTATATACACATCAGATCAGTATGTTGTATACCAAAAACAAATACAATTTTATATGTCAATTATATCTTAATAAAAATATTTTATATACATATACATACTCATACATACTCATATGTGTCTCATATATTTTATTATATATGAGTTTATATATGATACACACACACATACACATATGTACACCAACAACAATGAGAAACCACTATACACCTATTAGAATGGCCAGAATATGGAGTACACTGGCACCAAATGCTGGCAAGAATGTGGGCGTGATAGTCTCATTCATTGCTCTTGGGGATGCAAAATGTTACAGCCATTTTGGAAGACAGTTTAGCAGCCTCTTATAAAACTAAATGTCCTCTTACCATACAACCCAGAAGTCTTGCTCTTTGGTATTTACCCAAAGGAGTTTAAAGCATGCCCCCACATAAACTCTTACGGGGATGTTTACAGCAGCTTTATTTATAATTGTCAAAACTTAGAATCAACCAGGATGTCCTTTTTAAGTAAATGGATAAACAAACTGTGATACATCCAACCAACGGAATATTATTCAGAACTAAAAAGACATGAGGTATCAAGCAATGGAAAACCACAGAGGAAACAAATGAATATTACTAAGTGAAAGAAGCCAATCTGAAAAGGCTATACACCATTCTACCATTCCAACTATATGACATTCTTGCAAAGGCAAAACTACGGAGACAGAAAAACAATCAGTTATTGGGTAGGCAGGGATGGGGAGATAAATAGAGCATAGAAGATTTTGTAGGGAAGTGAAAATACTCTGTATGATACCATAATAATAGATGCACATAGTTATGTATTGAGTATTTGTCCAAACCCAAAGAATGTATAATACCAAGAATGAACCATAATGTAAAGTACCAATATGTACTCTGGGTAATTATGATGTGTCAATGTAGGTTCATCAGTTGTAACAAATGTATCACTCTGGAGGATGATGTTGACAAAGGGAGAGGCTATACATGTGTAGAGGCAGGAGATGTATGAGAAATATGTTCCTTTGCTTCAAAATTTCTTTGAACTCAAAACTTCTCTAGAAAACAAATCTTACATAAAATTTTATTAAATAATTAAAAATTAGGTCTATTGCTTGTCAAGGCACTGTTAACAGAATAAAGGATGATTTCTAAGATTTAAAGATTCTTTTGATGGTGGGACATGACACACTAACAACTGGATATCTGGAAAGCAGAACTCTTTGTTACAGCTTCAAAAGGAAGTATGCTGCCACACAGGGCCATACAGAGGTTTGCACCCTAGGAGAGGGTAACAGCAACTGGAGCTGCAGGGAACAATTTATGTATGCCAAGCAGGGTGAGATTAGCTGGGTTTTGCAGGGTTCCAATGGATTGTTCACTTTGAATAACTTCACAGATTCAGGGCTTAGGGGCTGTCTCTAGTTGTCTGGTATCTGGTATTGGAGTGATTAGAGAAGGTTCATAGTGTGTCTAACAACAGACTGTGAGAGCTCCATAAGGAAAGTATTTGCCACGTGTACCTACTTAGCCGCTCAAGTAGGAGAACTGACCTGTCTCTAGCAAGGGCCTTGAAAATGGATCAAGAGAGCATTTTAAAAAATATTAAACTAGGGCTTCCCTGGTGGCGCAGTGGTTGAGAGTCCGCCTGCCGATGCAGGGGACACAGGTTCGTGCCGTGGTCTGGGAAGATCTCACATGTCACGGAGCGGCTGGGCCCGTGAGCCATGGCCGCTGAGCCTGCGCGTCCAGAGCCTGTGCTCCGCAAAGGGAGAGGCCACAACAGTGAGAGGCCAGCGTACCGCAAAAAAAAAAAAAAAAAAAAAAAAATATATATATATATAGAGAGAGAGAGAGAGAGAGAGAGAACTATCAAAAATCCTTAAATAAATAAATAGTTCAAATCCATCCTCAAAATAAAAAAATAAATAAAATATTAAACTACCTTAAAAAAAATGCAAGCCAGACTTGCAGAATATGTTCACAAACATATCTGATAGAGGACTCCCATCCAGAATATAAAATACTTTAAAACTCAACAAGGAGAAGACTGAAACCTCAATTAAAAAGAAAAATCTGGAAAAATTTGAACAGACACTCCACAGAGAAGATGTAAGATTGAGAAATAATCATATTAAAGGATGATCATTAGTCATTAAGGAAATAATTCAAAGTAAAGCCACAATGACATACCACTAAACATCCAGATGCTGGAAACAAACAACTTGTGAACTGATGAAGAAAATATGGTATAACCTTAGAGTAGAAATCTGCACAGCAGTAAAAGCAATAAACTCCTGATAAAACCAACAACATGAATGAAACTCAAAAGGAACATGCAAAGTGAAAGCAGCCCAACACAAGACTATAAACTCTATGATTAATTTATGTAATATCCTGGAAAAGGTAAACTTACAGTGTCAGAAAGCAGAGTACTGACTCCAGAAGCCAGTAGTGGACCACAGAATGGGTTGACTGCAAACGGGCATGAGGGAACAGTGTACAGTGGTGGAAATATTTTATATCATGCTTTTCAAACTCATAGAATGGTATACTTCAAAACAGAACTTTTCATATGCAAGTTATACATTGAAAAATACCGATTAAAAAAAAAGGCTACTATGACTTGGTTATTTGAAATGACAGCACCCAATTCCTTTACAGAATAACAGAATTTACTATTTAATTTCTAGTCACAATTCACAGCTTTACTCAATTTTTCATCTTTAAACCATTTAATAATTGTCAAGCCAAAATCACTGATCCTTCTCTTGTAAACCTTACAGTTGCCTTACACTTTTAAGAAAGTCAGTTTTACACATATATTCCTATACCTCTCACTAGATTTTAGTTTTTTTAAATAAAATAATAAATGTTTTATAGTTTATAAAACATTGCAGAAATAACAGTTACTATTATTCCTTATCTTTCATGTAGGAATTGTTCTTAACTCATCTTTGAAGGGAAATTAGCAGTGTATACAATATGATTTTTGCTCAATAAATATGTGTTGAATGTAGTTCAACAGATGATTAAGTTCCTTATTTTCTTATTTGTGTGCTTCCAAGTTGCAACATTTAATTTAGGCACAACATGATAGCATTATCCTTGCTTATCAAAGCTGAATAGTGACTAACAGTGACTATCTTGTTTTTCTATCGGTTTTGCTCATCATCACATTTCTTCCAAGTGAACTATTTATTGAGTTTCAGTAGCACTGAGTGCCAAAGGACAATTAAATTGATCTTCAACAAATTACTAAGAAACACTTCCTGGATTTTAATGTTTCCCCTTAACTGTGAAGCCATGGAAGCTCCACAAACAAATGGGTTGCTTAACAGACGCCACTGCTAATAATGTGAAAAGCTCACTTTACCCAATACTGCTTACATCTCTATAACCACTCTGATGTAACCAAAAATTGATTGATAAAGACACAAATAGTTGCTATATTTTTCACCACAAGCTACACTCAATCCTTTACAAACACACACACTAAAATATTAAATCCATGCTTTAAAAATGTTTTTCCCTTGTTCAATTGCTTTGACATGAAGGATTTGGTCCTCATAAGCAGTTTATAAAGTTGACAAGACAGTTTCATTTTATAGATAAGAAAACAAAGGCTCAAAGAGTAAAAACTATATCTATCTATCTATCTATCTATCTATATATGTTTATTTGGGGGGAGGGGTTCCACAATTCCACTTTAATTTCAACACAGAATTGTTTAGTTACCTAGATGTAATTTACTCTGTTTTCAGAAATCTAAGTATGAGCTACAGGGGAGAAGCTCCATGTATAAATTTTAACAGGATTTCATCAACAGTGCTTACCACATTGCTTAATTCATAACACCTGAAATAGAAAATAAACAATAACTACCACTTCTGAAAGTTCCAGAAACTGTAAGTGGTTTATATATTCAATTTCATTAATCCACACAGCAGCTTTGTGAAATGGGTACCACTGTTCCCATGTTACTTTCTGCTACTCATGCCCCTCTGTTCCCCTATGTATAAGTTTTCTGTCGCTGCCATGACCAAGTACCTCAAAGTTAGCAGCTTAAAACAACACAAATTTATTATCTTACAGTTCTGAAGGTCAGAAGTCATAAAATCAAGGTGCTGGCAGGCGTCACTCCTTCCTAGAAACTCTAGGGGTGAGTCCATTTCTTCATGTTTTCTAACTTTTAGAGGTCACCCGCGGCTCACAGCTCCCTTCCTCCATTTTAAAAACCAGCAGAGTTGAATTTCTCTCTGACCCTTCTGTAGTCACGTCTCCCTCTGACCACAACTGTGAAAGGTTTTCTGCTTTTAAGGACTCATATAATTAGATGGGGCCCACCTGGATAACCTAGGATACTCTCCCCCTCTCCAGGTCTTTAATCTTAATCACATCTTCAAAGTCCCTTTTGCTATGTAAGGAAACATAATTACAGGTTCTGAGGATTAAGTCGTGGACATCCTTCCAGGGCCATTATTCTGCCTGCCACACCTACATCATCAGTTTTTCAATGACCATTCCCTTATGCTTCTGACTAAACTGAAACCTAGCTTCTTTCTGAAGGTATTACTTTTCTCACTACCTTCACAAATAAAAGTTACCCTTCCACTTCCCATGCTCCAAAAGCACCAGAAGTGGGACCTGTGTCATCTTAGTTCCATACTGCTAATTCCCAATCATTATTTCAAAATAACTATTCTTATGAGTTTCTTACCATACAGACAAAAAATTTCCACCCCACTTTGTAATTTTCTCCCTCAGTTATTAGGCTTAGTGGTCCACAATAAATTTTCTCCCTGTGTGCCACTTATTCCCATGGTCTTATCCTGAACTTTGCATGTCAATCTAAGTTGGACTACCAACATACTGACCACTTATTTTTCTTTCTTTCATGTGTGTTTTTGCCTTTTTACCTGAATTAAAGAGAGAGGAATGAATTTCATCTTTATGTGCCTCAGTGAGCAGAAAGAATTTGAACATTTTCCCCAATTATTATTCTGTCTCTTCAGATTCACCAAGACTACAGCCAGGAAAGAATTTATTCAATTACCAATTGGCACATTTTAAAAGGCAAGTACTACAAAAGAGAAAAAAGGATAAACTTTGACAAAAAATTTCTTCCAGAGGTCAAGGAAAACACCTTTGAAGTTAATCTCCTCTAGGTGTTCCCATGCTCAGTGCCACCACTATTCCATCCAGGATCTAACTTGGTTCTTTGTTCTGAGGCTGTGTTCCTATTTCCTGAATGAAACTTTTATTATTCAATAAATCTTGCCATAGAGATATCCAGCCACCTTACAGGTGAAGAAAAACCTACTCACATATGTAGGAGTGGATCTTATTTCCTGAATCCATTTTTTCCTCTCCCATTTATTTACCACAATCTGAGTGTGAATATCTTGGCCTTACCTTCCCAAATAGTTGCTAAATTTCAATTTAGTGTCAGGTGGAGTGACTAAAAAGTAATTTTTAGTCACTAAAGTACTAAAGTAATTTCAATTAGTGTCAGGTGGAGTGAGGGACTTGAAGTGTTAGTGGAGAAGATCATAGTAGTGGTGAAATGAATTCTGGGACTTTACCATTGAAAATAGCCATGAATCCATCTGTATTGTTATCCTCACCTGCAAGAGCTTAACACATGATAATTTCTCTAATTAGTGAACCTATTAGCTCAAACACACATATATAATCCAAGGACAGAAACTCAGGTGGAAATATGGTCCAGTAAAAATCCATGTGGAAAAAGGAAAATTTTCCTAGTTTAGCAAGTTGCCTACCACTTCTTACAAAGAGAGTAATTCTCATTTCTATGCAGGATATTGTTTGGTTTCTTTTCATGCTTTATCAGAATACAAATGTAATAAATTACCTTCTATTAGATTTCTCCTTGGTTATCACAGGAAAGGGCCCTTGCTTGTTCATTCTACAAGGAAAAGAAGAAATTATGTTATTATACTCAGTTTTCTTTTGGATGTGGAGGAAAGGAAGAAGAAAGGATAGTCACATTTTCCATGTATACTTTAGAATCTAATTTTTCTACCTAACATTTGCATCCCATAACATTGTAAATTCTTAGGGTTCTTCAATTCTTTAGTGCTTCTTTCACCTGTAACTTTAACATCTTCACTAATGTTTTCTACTGGCATGTAAGCAGTATTTGTTTATATAAAAATAATTATAAGAAAATGAGTAAGAATCATGGACAATCTTCCCTTACTTCACTTCCCCCACCAGCAACTTTTTTCAGCTTCTTACCTACATTTAGAGCCAAAATCATCGATAAACTTGCCTAAACTTTTGAGTCTGATTTACTCATTGATCATTTACTTCTTATCACACTGAAATTGGGCTTCAGTCCCCATTGTGCACCAAAATATTCTTCCCCAGGTCACCATTCATCTCCATGTTATAAAATCAGTAGACATCTCAGCAGCTTTTAACCTCCTTTAAAAAATATTCTTTTCTTAGCATCTCTCATCCTTTTCCTTACTGACTTTTCCCCTAGTGATTCCTGTTCAGTATCTTTTTAAGATTTAAGTAAGATTTAAGATTTACTCTTCCTCCAACAGTCCTTTAAATGTCAGTGTTCTTCAAATTCAGGCAATTTCTCTTCTCAGTCTACCACTCTTGCAGTATGACACTATCATGAAGGTGGCTTCAGTTGGCACCACCATTCTGTTGAATTCTAATTCAATATCTTCTATTCAGTCTTTTCTGAACTTCAGATTCATATAGCTAACTCCCTCTGGCTAACATTTACACCAGACCCTCTTAAGAATCTCACTCATAGCAAGTCAAACAGAAATTTTTATTCCTGCTTCACACTTAAAGTCTACTTAAAACAAAACAAAACAAACAAAAAACAGTGTATCCTAGGTAAAAAGTGACCCAAAGTAACAGTAAGCTTTAAGATATTTTTGGACATATTTAAAATTTTTAAAGTTGCTGATTGTTTTGTTCTTCCTACAAACGTATCCTTGAAATTATTCTGTTTGTTGGGGACAATTACAACAATATGTATATTTGCAATGCAAACATAATTCAAGAAGACAAATTTATGGGAGAAAACTGAACAAAATGAAAAATCCCAAATGCAAATATTTCCATGAAGACACTGAGTGTAACCTAGTTGTGTAAATTATGTGTATTATGCATTACCAAAACAATTACTCTGTAGGGTTTGTGGCTTCCTTGGGAAAATGTTTATTTTTCTGTACATGAATTTATTCCACTTTATGCATTTTATTTTACTCCATCTGAAATTGCTGAGGTGTTTGGTGAAAATGTCCTCGTTTTTGGAAATACATAGCCGTAAGTTCAATTTTTTTTTTTTTTTGGAGTACGCGGGCCTCTCACTGTTGTGGCCTCTCCCGTTGCAGAGCACAGGCTTCGGATGCGCAGGCTCAGCGGCCATGGCTCACGGGCCCAGCCGCTCTGCGGCATGTGGGATCTTCCCGGACCAGGGCACGAACCCGTGTCCCCTGCATGAGCAGGCGGACTCTCAACCACTGCGCCACTAGGGAAGCCCCTAAGTTCAAATTTTATCTCTATTACCTGCTAGACTATAATAATAATTTACTTAATCCCTCTTAGCCAATTTCCTCATCCATAAAATGAGGGCACTGATATTTGACCTACAGCCTTGATGTAAAGATCATGTCACCTTACTAATCCTGCATGTATACATGTTAGTGCATATAACTGGGACTCAAAAAGAGGGAAACCGTTAATAATAATATTATTAACAACTTTGTTTTCTTATGTACATATTGCTATAAGGAAAGAATGAATAAGCAGTAAATATAAATACCTGATTCCTAAGTTTTGTTTTCTATGGTTTTAATTCTATGCAAATTATTTGCAATTATTTGTTTTACTTAATATCTTTTGAGTTTCTATAGTGTCTGTAAATGCTCTCAGACTACTCAACACAGGGTATACTGAACAAATCAAGTACATATAGGAACTTACAGAAATGAACCCCAGACCAAAGCAGTATATTATCCTTGAGGAACTTAGAGTGACCATATCAAATTATTATTACTAAGTACCATGAACTTTTCCTATGATGGTACTTCCTCCTCTTCCTTAAGTTGTAACTACCCTTTGTGAGAGTTATACTGAGCATGGTATGACCTTCACACAATGATTTCCTAGAACAAACTGTCACAAACATTTTAAGTCAATTTTATTCCTTTTATTTTTTAATATTTGTTTTGTTTTTATTTTCTTAATTAAGAAATAGTAAAAAAAATTGATATTTATCTAAAATAAAAATGGAGCAAGCTGTATAAACAATAAGAATCAGACTTTTAAAATAGCATTTTAAAGCTTATTATAATGTTTAATTTTCATTTAATTACTATCAAAATATTATTTTAGAGATCTATCTTTGAATATATTTATCAATGTAACACTATGCCATAGAGGTGATTTCTCAGAGTGATTTTTATATAACTAAATTATACCAAATAGAGTATGTATTAAACATTTAGAATCATCTAAAAAATAATTCTTAATGATTATTAATTTCAAAACCCTTACCAGACAAATAATTTGGAGTCTTTCATGCTTACAAAATACAATTTTCAGGCATCAATTCACTTTAAGTAATAATTAAGCTAATTATTTTAAGAAGATATGTTGACCATATTTTCAGTTTTATTGGAATTCATTTATAGATTATTTTAACTTCACATTATTCTGCCTGGAGATAAATTTCTATAATTGTTAGTAATAAACTATGTTAAAATAT